>NC_052572.1:67124224-68565706 GCF_016699485.2 Gallus gallus | reverse complement strand
AGTCCGGGAAGCTCTCTCTTTCCTGCACGGCAACAAGAAGCAAAAGAGCTTGCTTGGGATCAAGCACAGAAGAAGAGCTGCTGCAAACCGGGTTTGCCTGGGCACTCGGCACTGCCAAGCTGGGCTCCGCACACCCTTTGCAATGACCTGTCCCTCCCCACAAACACCGTCCCAGCAGGAACACAGAACTGCTCCGAGACGGCTGTCTGAGGGGAGGTGAAGGGCCCACTCGTGCCCTGGAATGGGCAGATTGCCTGGGGGGAAGGTCCCCGGGCCTCAGTGCCGTCTCCCTTGGAATGGGAAACAGCAGCAGAGCAAGCATGGGGCCGCAGGCAACGCTTCCCCTCTGCCACGCTGCAGAGCTCCATTTTCACTCCCTCCCCCCCCCTCCCTGCCTCCGCCCCTCCCTCCCCACCAGCATTTTTTACCTTCCAGGCACTGCAGCAGAGGGGGATCTCAGCGGCCCCACATGGCCCCCACAGCCCTGTGGATCTGCTGTGGAGGTTCTGCATGAGTCGCAAGGCAGCGGCTTGGAGTTCACTGCCTGCAAACGGGCTCCCTGCCACCACCTGAGCAAGAGCAAGGAGAAGCAGGTCACGTCTGCAGCAAGAGCAGCAGCTTCTCCCAGGAGGGAAGCAGCTTGGCTCTGCCCTGGAGGGAAGGAGCAGCCAGCGGCTCTGCCCTGGAGGGCAAGGAGCAGCCAGGAGCTTTCCCATGGCACTGCAATCCGGGAAGAGAAAGGCATCCCCACGGGTGAGGCAGGCACTGGCACACTCGGCCATGCTGCTCCCCTTGGGGCTCATGGCACCGGCCTCCTGGAGCATCCACTCACCAACAGGCGTGCCAGCAGTGTCTGGGGAGTCAGCAGTGGGCCTGTGGGGAGACAGAAGTGCTGAGTAAGACACAGACACGATGTGCCCTGCCACACACACCTCCGCTCCTGGTCCTTCTGGGTGCTAACACAGGTCAACAGAGCTCACTGGGGGAGTTTCTGCTCCTACCTTGAAACATGGAGCTGAGGAAATGGGGTCCAGTGTCTTCTATCTCCCGCACCATCGGGTCCCCTCCCTCAGCCAGCGCTTGGACACAGCGGGAGGACGGGATCACATGCCGGTGTACTGGGCTGGCACCACGTACAGCAGCAGCCGTGGCCACAGGAGCTGTAGGGAACGAGGCGGTTTGGAGCATGTCAGCATTCCTGCCTCCGCTCGGAGATGAAGAGGACTCTGTGAATTTCCTGAGTCTGGTGTGCTTTAGAGCACGGTGGAGGGAGACCGTGGTGGTGTTGGAAGGGGATGAGGAACACATGGCGCGAAGCCGAGGAGCGGCAGCAGGGCAGACTGTGACTTACTTTGCTCATCCCTCTCACAGAGACATCCAGTGACCCCAGGATGTCCACGCACAGCTCTTGGAGAGCTCCTTCTTCCCGGGCTTCCTGGGGAGAAAGGTCTCCAGCTGCCTGCTCAAACAGTATTGTTGGAACACCGGTTACTCTTAGTTCTCAGGAGCCTCTCAGGAGGCTGCGGTGTTGGCCCCACCGGTGCTTCTGTGCCAGCCCCTGAGCAGCACGGGTCTCCAAAGGAAGATGCTGCCCACGTCCTTACCCTCTTCCCGTGGTGCGGCTGCTGAACTCACTGAAGATGTGCCCCACCACATCCCAGGCGGAGCAGCTCTGGGCGTTAGCGCTGAGCACATCCTTGATGAAGTGCAGAATGGCCCTCCTCACCTGCCAGGAGTCAATTGTGGGTTTGATTTCCTGCTCAGCAGGCAAAGGGAAGCCACCTGCTCATTGGGGCAGCCCTTTGGGCATGAGCAGGGACGACAAGAGCAGAGAAGAAGCCTTGGCTCTCAGGTGAGGGCCAGGGCCTTGCACCAGGCTGTGCACTTCCCATGCGCAGCCACAGGGGCCTGACTGCTCCACTCTGCCTGCTCTCCCCACAGGAGCCATCGTGACCATGTGGTCACTGCTCCAAGCACCTCCCGGGGCACCCAGCCCTGCCTGTGTAGGCAGCAGCACTACCGCTTTGACAGCGCTTTCCTTTCCCAAATCAGCTCACCTGGTCTGGGGTCGCTGCACAGACCACTGACAGCCTCCATGACCTGGGGCAGCTTCTCTGTCATTCATGGGCTCTGCCAAGGATGCGCAGAAGCATGCATGGAGGCACAACCCAATGGCTAAAGGATCCTGAAGTACCAAGCCGTGGTACTGACCATCAGAGCGAGCCAGAGCACCGAGCAGACCCAGGGCTGCCACGCATCCAGCCTCCTGTCAGCACACCAGCTGCGACTGCAGAAACAGGACCGTTCCTACGGCAGATGGGCTGTGGGAGGGAAATCCCACACTGTGTCAGCAAGGAACTCGCAACCCCATTCTGGAGGTTTGAGAGAGGTTTTGGCCAGGGTGCTGCCAAGCATCGCCAGAGCTCCTCTCCTTACCTGCAGCAGGATGCAGTCTGAGGCAGTTTGCTCTGGTCCCCCCAGCCTCGCTCGCACTGCCTTGGTGTCGTCAGAGAGTGTGGGACAAGGTCCATTGGAGAAAATGGTTTCAGTCCTTGAGGATGGAAAGAAACCTGTGCTGCCAGCTCTCGTCTCCCTTGCACACTCAGCAGGAGGACCGCAGACAAAACGCAGCCTGACCCACAGCATCCCGGGGGCGCACACACAGACTCTGGAGCAGCCACAGGCATGAGGAGCTGAAGGCTGAGGCAGCCGTCAGAGGCTTGGAGCTTGAGTTCTCATGAGACTTAGCAAGAGGGAAAACTGCTTTATGGGCACAAGGATAGGCTCCCCTTGACCTGGTAGGAACACAGCACTGGTGATGGCCAGAAACTGTCCCTAGGAGAAAGATTGAACTCCATCTAAGGCCTCCAGGAAGATATTGAGGCTCTGCCAACGAGGGACCCAGGAGAGGAAGAAGGGCTGAACGCCGCATCTTGCCACTTGGGAGCGGGGGAAAACTGATCCCAAGCTTTGTCCGTGGAGAGAGCTCCCGCACCAGACGTTCTGGTTTGTCCCCACCTCCAGGCACCGCCAAGAGAGTCCCTCTGCTCCTCAGCCAAGCCCTGTTTGGGCAGTGGTTGTGGGCCATTTCCCACCCAGAGCCCTCCGCTCCCCCAATCAGATGTAACTGGGCGCGGTCTCCCTGGCCTTTAACACTGCGTTCATGGCAGGCACCCCAGAGCTCCACGGTGGCAGTTAGTGGTGGTGAAGCCTCCCAGCCACAGGGGATGGTGCCCCAGTGACTCCTGGCTCCCTTCTGGGCTCCTGTCCGGGTTGCTCGTTTCCTTGACTGAAGAGCTCAGGAAGCCTCAGACCTCCCTTGGACACCTATTCCTTCTTTCTCAAGGCTTCCGGCCCTCCTCCCTGCATCCCACTGACCCTTCGTGGCACTTGCACGAGCCCCACGTCCATGCTGAGCGCTGCAAAAAACATCTCACCTTGGTCCCCCTGCAGGTGTCTTGGACCTCCTGATACAGGTGCCCGAGCCAGAGCAGCTGCTCCCAAACGTGCTCTCGGAGCAGCTCCTCTTGCAGGAGGGACAGCCATCATGGTAGCCACAGCCCCGAGGACGGCCTGTTTGTCCTGGAGAGGGATGGCAGAGGCCCAGCATCAAAGATGAAGGTCCGCCTTGCTACAGGAGGGCTTTCGCTTTCCCTTGCCCTTCCCTATACCCCGGCCCAGCAGGAGATGGGCTCGCTCTGGAGGGCAGGGAGCTTTTCCCCACACCCTCATCCCCAGCTATCCGTGCCACAGTGCTGTGACATGCGGCTGCTTCCTGGCAGGGAGATCCAGCCCCAAGCACAAAGCCAGTTTGGGGCCCTTTGCAGAGCCAAGCCCACTCCCTCTCGTCACCCTTCTGCTCTCAGCCCGCTGGGCACAGACAGAGCTGGCCAACACAGATGTCCCACTGCCATTCCCAGGCTGGGAATGGCAGCAGTGCTCACCTTTTCCTCCTGGCAATCCGCCAGTTCCGCAGCACAGCTCCAGAGGAGCTGGTAAGACTCTTGTAGATCTGCTCGATCTCCACGGCAGGCCAGGGGCATTGCTTTTCCAGAGCACAAGTGAACCTTGACTCCTTCCAGCAATGTTTCACAACTTAAAATGAATGAATGAATGAATGAATGAAATAATTAATGTTTTAAAAGGAAAAAAAAAAAAAAAGGATGAGAGATTGAGAGAAAAGGGAGCCTGTGAGAGTCTGCAGCAGGGCGAGGTGCAATGGCGTCCCGAGCCCCCCTGCTCTGGGGGCCGGCACTCACCAGCACAAGCGATGCGCAGGGTCCGGGCGGCCGCCTCTCACCCAGCCCACCACACTGCGCAGGCCGGCCAGTGTCAGCCATACGAAGGAGATGCACTGTGGAGCTGCAGAGGGGAAGGAGAGGGCCGCGGTCAGAGCCCCAGCAGCGAGGGAGGAGGGCTGCAGCCCTGCATCCCCCAGCTCAACGCAGATCACGCGTAGAAGGGTGAGAGAGCCCTTTCCCTGGTGTCATAGACGTCAGGAGGCTGAGGGCACTCTACCGTAGTTGGTGAACACAGTTTTGCTCAGGGTGACGAGCACAACTCCTTGGACATCTCCCCCGTGGCCTTCAGGTGGCCCTGGAGCTCGGCCATCACCAAGGTGAAGTCGTGTCCGGGCCAGAGAGCCACCAGGACATTGCTGGCAGCCATCCTCATGCTGTCTGGCACGCCCTGAAAAAGACTCACTGGTGACACGCGGCACAGGAGACTGCTGAGGCCTTCCCATTGGAAGGGCTAAGCCACCGCCGTCTCTGCCAGCAGTTCAGGCAGTTCCCAGTTTCTGGCGGCTCCCTTTGCCCTTTGCCCAGGTGACCCCCTCACCTGGGCTGCTGTCAGGTCCTGGGACACCTCAGCCAGCAGCCGGTTCAGCACTCCCCACGGCCGCGCGCGGCACGCGTCATCTTCCCATAGGACGTGCTCCAGCTCGCAGTACGCCTGCGCTCGGTCACCCTGGGGACAGGGATCAGTCACGTTTTGCTTTGCCCTTCTTCCCGGGAGCTGCCCGCCATGCCAGTGTGCTGCCGGGCCTGGCACCCACGGGACCGTGGCACTGGGCCAGAGCAAGGACTGATGGTTGGATGTCCCCAGCTCACCTGGTTGTCTTGCAGGCGTGCAACAGTAAAGTCACGGCACAGGGAGGGGCAGGGCTTTCCACCCTGCCTCTGGCGCTGCGACGCGTACGTCTGGGCACGCAGCCCACACAGGCAAAGAGACCTGGAAGGAAAGAGCAGAGCAGCTGCCGCTGGTGTTTGCTTGGAGCCAGGGCCGGAGCATCTGGCCACCTCTGGGAGGAACGCTCCTCCAGCCCCACAGCGTGGGGTGGGCTGTGCCGGCACATGTGTGGTCGGCGGGGAGAGGGAAGAGAGCCTTCCCCCTTTGCTGGCCGGTACGGGGAAACCACGGTGGGCAGCTGCACTCAGCAGAGCAAGGACAGTGCTGATGGCACGTCCTAAACGGACCCTGGAGGCACACAGCTGTGCTTGGGCAGCATCACGGGGTCCAGAGAGGTGGAGGGACCCTCACCTCGAAGGGCTCTATGCCGCCTCCATCACAGCAGATAACTCCAGATAGACACATGCTCTCTCTGGGTCCTCTTCCTGCGGGTCCCACAAGAGACTGGGCTACCGCTCCCACCGCTGCCACAGGGGTGGAAACAGGCAACAAACTGTGACATCACACCGAGGAGTGTCACCTCAGAGAGAATGACGTGCCCTGGGCTAGGGGACCAGACTGCATGCTGGGCAACCTTGCTGGCCCCAAAACACAGCATGTTTTTGTGACGCACTCGGCTCTGGGGTGGACCATGGTCTACGCCGAAGCAGGGAATCACCTCAGCAGGAGAGGGAGAGCCCCGGCCAGGGAGCAGCTGCCGGGTGCCATTGCCTGGCACTGACTTAGTGACTGGGGACTCCGTGCCGGGAGCCGCTTGGGTGCTGCACAGACAACCTCTCCAGAGAGCTTTGCTGTCTCCCAGGGCCACGTGTCAGAGACGGTCAGGAGACTCCACTGCATCTGATCCAACAAAAAGGCACCGCCGTTGTCCGCTTGTCTTCATGAGCTTTGCAGCTATGTACAGTCTCCCCAGAAATCAGACTAGGGCCAGATCCACTCACTCCCAGAGTAGTAAAGAAAAAAAGAAAAAAGAATGAGACACTGGGATATCCCTCCACTCAAAACTTGAACTAAGAGGAGAGAAGAAATTCAGCTAAAGAACACCTTTGATCGGGGGAATCTCCTGAATTCAGAAGAACTTTGGATGGCCCAAACCTCTAGCTTAAGACCCACAAGTTTGCCTGCTCCCCAGATCTCCTGCCTCCCCTCCCGCAGTGACTGGATGACTCGATCAAAGACATACACAACCACGCCGGACCCCAGTGGTGACCACTCACTCTCTTCAAACACCCGCTCTCTCTCCTCCGTCCCTTCCCCACATATCCCTAAGCACCTCGGACTTGTAATAAACCGGTCGGGCACTCCATTTGACCTGTTGTGTCTTTATCTCACCCTGGTTATAACAGAGTACCTAACCTGAATCCTCCTCCATTAAATTGAAGCTTAAGATCAGTGCATCCCTAGATAAGTAATTGAGTAAAGGTAGCAAGAGGCCTGGGGATACCGCAAGGAACTCACAGATAAGCTAAAAGGAGAGAACTTACATCCATGAACATTGGAAAAGGGAAGGCCTGTCCACCTTCAAAGAATACCCGGGACGTTTGTCAGTGCTCTTAGGGACTCAACAATTAAGGCTATATTGCCCTTGTCTGAATTGAAAATGCAAATCAGAAGACCTTAACATAAAAATTTCATTTGAAGCATGTCAACAGTAAAAGGAAGTTTAGGGAAAATGTGGAACCACCAAATGTTCTACCTTTAACCCGGGTAACATTAGGGAAATGCTGAGAAGGCAGAGGTTCTGAATGCCTTCTTTGCTTCAGTCTTTAATGCTAAGACGAGGCCATTAGGAACCCCCCCAGACCCTGTAGGTAAGAGAGAAAGTCTGGGGAAGGGAAGGCTTCCCCTTGGTCGAGGAGGATTGGGCCAGAGAGCATGTAGCCAAAATTAACGCACGCTAATCCACAGGCCCCAGATGGGATGCACCCACGTGTGCTGAAGGAACTGGCAGAGGTGATTGCTAAATGGCTCTCTATCATCTTTGGGAAGGTCCTGGCAAACAGGAGAGAGATGCCTGAAGACTGGCGGAGAGCCAGTGACACTTCAGTCTTTCAAGAAGTGCAAGAAGGCTGGATCTGGGAAACGACAGGCTACTCAGCCTCACCTCCATCCCCAGAAAGATGATGGAACAGCTTGTTCTGGATACCCTCTCCAAGCCATTGGAAGAGAAGAAGGTTATTCGGGCGTAGCCAACGTGGATCCACCAAGGGGAAGTCATGCTTGACCAACACGCGTTCTCTGATGTCATCACTGCCTAGAAGATTGAAGGGGGGGGAAGGGGGGGGCGGTTGGGGAGCGGCGGATGTTGTGTGCCTTGTCCTCAGCAAGGCGTTTACACCATATTTTCACACCATTCTCGTTATGAAACCTAGAAAGTGTGGGGATAGATGAGCGGATGATGAGGTTGATTGACAAACTGGTCGACTGGCAGAGCTCCGAAGGTTCTTGTCAGTGGTGCAGAGTCTAGTTGGAGGCCGTAGATGAAGGGATAGATCCCACCCTCAGCGAGTTTGCCGAGGATACAGAGCTGGGAGGAGTGGCTGGCACGCTGCAAGGCTTTCCTACTGTTCAGCAAGACTGGACAGACTGGAGAGCTGGGCAGAGAGGAACCTGATGAGATTTAACGAGAGCAAATGCAGAGTCTTGCGCCGGGGAAGAAAACTGGATGATCTTTGAGGTCCTTTTCAACCCAGGCCATTCTATGATTCTATGATTCTATGGTATATTTTTCTGGCTGTTATTTTTAGTAGCATTATTAACAATAGGTGTAGTATGTGCCCACTATTTTAACACTGTAATATGTATGAAATACGGATTTCTTCCTTAGTAAGCAGACCTCAGGTAATATAGCATGCCCTTGTAGCAGTTTGGTGGTGGGTATCACCTATTTAAAGCTGTTTAAAACTGCTAGTCTGCCCTCTGCTTGGTCATCTGCTTGGATCCTTGTTTAATCAGACAAGACTGCCATAAAGTGGACACAACAGCTGCCTGTAGCAAGGAGTTGGAACGGGACAATCTTAAAGGTCCCTTCCCTACCCAAACCATTCTATAATTCTATAATCACGATCCTGAGATGACGCTGAACATGAGGCAGGTTTGGCCTTGTGGCAAATTACATCAAGAAGAGCAGTCAGAACTCACAAGCTGAACATAGGTTTTTTTGAGCTATGGTATGTTGCCCCCGTTCTCTGCTGACTGTGTAGACGAGATTGTGGCATTGCCTATTCCTGAGCAGTGTCCTTCCTGCACTTAACAGAGTTGCAGCTGAGAACGCTTAGGCACTTATATGAAAACCACCACCTCAGATGCATAGAATGTCTTTTCAGTTAAGACTTCTGCTCAGTAGTTTTAAAGAATTATACTGTGACAATAACAGATAAGAAGCGGTTTTGCATATGCTTCCTTTTCAGAGCAGAAATCTTCATGGAGCAAGAATTTATAATAAAATTATTTGCAGACTTTTAATTGTAATGTCATTTGTAGGTTTAAAAAGTATTCTAATTGAAGCAAATACTAAATTATTAACTCAAATATGCTTACTTTTTTAAAATGGCCTTTTAAGAATTAAGGCACTAGTAAGTTACAAAAGAGGGCAAAAAGGCCATTCCCTATTTTCGTACCCATTCAACTTCAATGCATTCTCATCGGAACATCTTGCCTCTGCTATCCAACCTACAACAGCTTCCTTCATTTGACTTTCTGGCTCTGGTTTTAGCAACAGTAACAAAAGTGGCTTTGAGAACACACAGTTGAAGATGAGCAGCTTGAGTTTATCTAGCTCTGTTTTGGCTTCAGAGCAGTCTAGCAGCCAGTCCACAATGATGGAATATATTTCTAGTCCTACTGATATCACTAAGATAATCCAGATAGCATCTTTTAAGAGTATGCTTTCAGCCATTCTGTGAGATGGCTTGGAAAAAAAAAAAAAAAAAAAAAAAAAAAAAAAAAAAAAAAAAAAAAAAAAAGTAGGTAGCTGGAAAAAAAAAAAAAAAAAAAAAAGAAGAAAATACGAAGAAGTATGTGGTTTGTTCATCCTGCAGTCAGTGCTACTGCAGCAGTGAGACCAGCTGCATCAAGACTGACCCAGAGAGCATGTGGACAACACAGGGATAGCTTACGCAGCAGTGATCTCTCTAACACTAATTGATAATTTTGGAAAAAGGATGGGAACTAACTTTGGGAAGGTGTGTGAGTAGGAAGTAACTTTGTCATGGCAGTCATAGAAATTAGCATTGCAGACAGGAGTACTGTAGGGGCTTTTACAATTTACTGTGGCTAAGTCTCTTTGTATATGACCTGAATGGACAAAAAGATTAATTCTTTTGATAGGAATGTTAGTGAATGCAGTAGTACTAATGCTGCAAAGAATGAATTCTGTCAAAAATTAATAGGCACAAGCATATTGTGATCAGACAGAGGCTAAAACATGTCAGGAAAGGTCTGGAAAAGAACGATGGCAGCCCCTGCCTTACAAATTTGGTTGAGCCCGATGAGGACAGATAGGAAGGAGGCATTGGAAGGCCACGTTCAAAATGTTTCAATACTTAAATGGAATTTACATTTTTTTATGTGTTAAGTGGAAATTGTATGGTTAACTTCTGTTTTGTGGCCCATAACTGCTTTATATTCATTTCTTCAGACCAAGCCAATGGAAATCTCATTTCAAAGCTGAGTAAAATGTTTGCAAACCCATAAGCTCCCACTTTTGCTTTTGGTTTGGGGTTTTTTGCTTTTGTTTTTTCCCCCTTTTCTCTAAATGGTGGTGGAATTGTGCCAATTGAGTGGTCTTTGATCTGATCTTCAGATATGAGCCCAGGAATTTGGGGGCCATGTGCAGCTAAACTAAGAATGCTTTGTCTCCTGCATGAAACCTGGCTCTTTTTTTTCCATCTAAAAAGAGTAATGAAAAACTAAGATAGAAACATACTGATTTTTTTTTTTCAAAGAAACTGTATGTTCAAGCAAAAAATCAACATCAGACTAGATGCTGCACATTCTGCGCGGTATACATGTAGAGTGTTGCATGTACTGCAGTCAAAACACCTAGAAGTGTTGTTGAGGTTATTAGGTATGAGCTTAAGAAGGGCTGTAATTTAGGCTACTGGTGAAACTGGAGCTTACCATGAGTGCATGCTGACAAAGTTTCAATTCCGTGATCCTTTTTCTGCTTCTACTCGGAACCTGCTTTTCTCACCCTCATCTCTGAGTATTTCCTTACATCCCATTACTTCAAATTCCTTTAACTTGAAATCTTGGGCACTGAAATCTAAATTATTACTTCTTCTAGTGCTTATCACTGCCTGAAAATAATAATAATAATAATAATAATAATAATAATAATAATAATAATGATGATGATAATCCTCTATTTGTAAAAAATATGCATGACATTTGAATTTCTGCATTACATAGTGGCACCAAGGTATAAATGTATACCCTGCTTTTAGATGAGCATCCTGTAGAAACTGATACTGTGAAGTATTTCATACTGTATTTCAACTTTTTTCGAAGCTTGGCACCCAGAGTCTTTAATTGCATCTGGGAAGCTTAAGCTCTTTTCTGAATTCAACCCCTATAGAATTGGACAGAATGACTGGCTTTTGGTTGAAATTCAAATATTTGGTTAAGTGGCTTGATGGTGCTGAACAGTAGGGCAAGACAGAGCAGAGACCTCCCCAAGAGGCTTCATCTCATCCAAGCCGAAGGAGGTGAGCAGAGCCAGGCAAAGGACCTGGGAGTAGTTAAGGGTCTTGTGGTTTGTACTTCTTTGAGGGAACGCAGGAAAGTACCCTTCCTTTTCTCAGTTATGCTGCCTCCGGTGTGTCAGAGATGTATTTGGAGAGAAGTCCTACTTACCACTTCAAGGATCCAGACTGGAGAACCTCAGTCAAGGACAATTAGGAAAATTAACCTTCACGTCTTTACAAAGTAGATGATACCTGGTAACCTGGCGTATTTTGGAAAGCTCTCATGAAGGTAGTACAGGCATAAGCCTTTTCTGCCCTTTTTGTGATCCAGCTGCAGCAACAGTGATGGCATCCAGTCATCTGAAAGTGCATCATGATATTTTCCTTTACCTTATGCTCAGAAATAACTGCAGTTGTGCTAGCCAAAGCTTTCCAAAGGAAAAAAAAAAAAAAAAAGTAAAGCATGGGATGGATAATGACAAGGAAAATTTCAGTCCAAGTAGGAAATAGGAGAAGTATGAAGTATTTAAATTACAACTACCAATTTAAAGTTAGAGGGTAGTACCAAACACCTTTCCAATCAAACTTTTTGATTGGACTAGATGATCTTTCAAGGTTCCTTCCAAACCCTCACATTTGGTGATTCTGTGGTTCTGTAACTGCCATGGAGAAGAGAAAGCAGCTATTAAAATGAAAACTTAAGGAAAACAAACACACAAACAAAACAACAACAACAAAAAAAAAACCCACTCTTTTCATTTCTGAGCCAGGATTCTGGCATTTAATTTTTCAAGATAAATAATACAGTATTTTTTGGCTAATCCTCTTCTCTTCTCTTCTCTTCTCTTCTCTTCTCTTCTCTTCTCTTCTCTTCTCTTCTCTTCTCTTCTCTTCTCTTCTCTTCTCTTCTCTTCTCTTCTCTTCTCTTCTCTTCTCTTCTCTTCTCTTCTCTTCTCTTCTCTTCTCTTCTCTTCTCTTCTCTTCTCTTCTCTCCTCTCCTCTCCTCTCCTCTCCTCTCCTCTCCTCTCCTCTCCTCTCCTCTCCCCTCTCCTCTCCTCTCCTCTCCCTCTCCTCTCCTCTCCTCTCCTCTCCTCTCCTCTCCTCTCCTCTCCTCTCCTCTCCTCTCCTCTCCTCTCCTCTCCTCTCCTCTCCTCTCCTCTCCTCTCCTCTCCTCTCCTCTCCTCTCCTCTCCTCTCCTCTCCTCTCCTCTCCTCTCCTCTCCTCTCCTCTCCTCTCCTCTCCTCTCCTCTTCTCTCCTCTTCTCTTCTCCTCTCCTCCTCTCCCCCTCCTCCTCTCCCCTCCTCTCCTCTCCCCTCCTCTCCTCTCCCCTCCTCTCCTCTCCTCTCCTCTCCTCTCCTCTCCTCTCCTCTCCTCTCCTCTCCTCTCCTCTCCTCTCCTCTCCTCTCCTCTCCTCTCCTCTCCTCTCCTCTCCTCTCCTCTCCTCTCCTCTCCTCTCCTCTCCTCTCCTCTCCTCTCCTCTCCTCTCCCCTCCTCTCCTCTCCCCTCCCCTCCTCTCCCCTCTTCTCCTCCCCTCCTCCTCTCCTCTCCTCTCCTCTCCTCTCCTCTCCTCTCCTCTCCTCTCCTCTCCTCTCCTCTCCTCTCCTCTCCTCTCCTCTCCTCTCCTCTCCTCTCCTCTCCTCTCCTCTCCTCTCCTCTCCTCTCCTCTCCTCTCCTCAACTCTCCTCTCCTCTCCTCTCCTCTCCTCTCCTCTCCTCTCCTCTCCTCTCCTCTCCTCTCCTCTCCTCTCCTCTCCTCTCCTCTCCTCTCCTCTCCTCTCCTCAACTCTCCTCTCCTCAACTCTCCTCCTCTCCTCTCCTCAACTCTCCTCTCCTCTCAACTATGCCCACCCCTTTCCTCAACTCTCTTTTTAAATATCCCTTTCTCATTCCCTTTTGCCTTCCCACTCCTTTTACTCCCCTTTCCCTCCCCCTCTCCCTCTACCTCTCCCTCCCCTTCTCCCTCTTTCTCTCCTCTCTTTTTTTCCTCCCTTTCCTTTTTTCCTTGTTCCTTTTTCCTTTTTCTTTTCCTTCTCTTTCCTCTTTTTCTCTTCTCCCGGATCCACCAGTGAAGACAAAACTCTCTTATTCTCCTTCATGTCTCACTAGAAAAAGGAAAGTCTCAAGTCATGACTGAGTAATTTTTGCCTCAAACGGACTTTGAGAGCAAAATAGAAAAGCTGCTTCCTCCCGGGATCCCTCTAGCAGAGGCAAGCTATAACTGCAATGGCAGCAGTGCCAGTACCTGTCTGTGGGCTCAAAGCAGCCGGAAAGAAGCTGTTGATAGTGACATCTGCGTGACAGCGGATGAGGATGACCAGCGCCTGGGACAGGAAATGGCGTGAACATGCTCCGCTGCGGGGACGACATGCAGCTGCGCAGGATGTAGGTGATCAGTGGCACCTGAAAGAAGAAGGGGAGAAAGAATGACTTGCTGCATCCCTGACTCAGTTAAGCAGGGCTTAACTGTGGACATTCAGCACGTGAGCATTGCCTGCTCCCTTGACATGCTGCCAAGGCCTGAGCCTAAATTTCACACCAGCCACCCTGTCCAAGCCCTGGCTCTGCGCCCTGGTTGTGCTTCTGTAGCACCTGAGGCAGACGGCACTAGCCGTAGTGCAACAGCCAGCAAAAGTCCAAGACACGTGGAAGAAAGTCTCTTACGTCCCGACAGATGTCCTCTCCATACATGTGCAGAAAGGTGATCATCCACCTCCCAGCAGCACGCACACGCATTCCTTTGGCCTTCTGGAAGGTGTCCTTGATGGCCATCATGAAGTCAATGGTGTGTTCCAGGGGGAAGTTCCTGTACACAATCTGCAGAGAAAGGAGAAACAGGAGAGATCCCATCACTGCTCTGCGGCAGCTCTTCAAAACATAAAGCAGTCTTGAGGGCATTCTTAGTTCAGCAGCTTGCCGGTCATTCAGGCAGCAATCACAACACTCCGGCGGTCCATACCCCGCTATTAATACGTAAGGAGGTTGAGCATTCTCTCAGCTTCTCCACCCGTGGTGTTTGCTTACATGCAAAGCCTACCTCCCAGCAGCCACAGTCACACACGCACGCACGCACGCACACGCGCACACGCGCACACACACAGTCACACACACATGTCATAGAATCAGCTCCTTGCGTTGGGTGCCTTAAGGCCAGACATAGCTCAGTGCCTCCGGCTACTTGCTGAGAAAAGTGATCTGAGGGTGACAGCTCATTCTGGAAATGGTGTGGGAGGCTGGGGGGAGCAGAGGGACGTGCAAAAGCCTACGCACTGAGATCCCCCCAGCCCTTCTTGGGTCCACTTACCCGTGCGATTTTGGAAGAGGTCCGGAGCTGACAGACGGTGCTGCAGTCATTCAGCCCCTCACACAGGCTCCCGATGTCTCCCGTCTCGATGCCTCCATTGGTCGCCTTGGCTGGAAAGAGCAGAGGGAGAAAAGGGAAGTCCTGCTTCTGGAAACAGAACTGCTTTCCACAGGGGAGAGACAGAAGACAGGGTGGAGAGAAGAAGAGAGCTGCGCACAGTGCCTCTTCCTCCTGTAAACTGGGCCCAGCCCGTGGGGTTCTGGTAGTGCTGCGGAGGAGAGCAGAGGGCTGATGCACGGCCACTCCACTCACCTTGGATTCGGAGAAGGGAGCTCAGGCAGGTGACAGCCAGCTGGCGGGATGTGGGCATGGGGTCACACGTCAGAGGCGCCAGCAATCCCACCAAGGAGCCAAAGTGCTTGCAGGCATCTCCTCTCTGCAGGGGCCAGAGGCAGGAAGAAAGCTGTAGGCAGCCCCAGCTCTCCCTAGCTTCTCCCGCCTATGCCTTCCCCACGCGGTGGGTGACACAGCACGCACAGCTGGGCGGAGCTCGCCTTCCTGCTCAGGAGCACTGGGGAGGGAGCAGGGGCATGTGGTGGGGCTCTTTACTCACTCGAAGCTCTTCACAGGCAGCCAGCAGCTGGGAGCAGATCTGCAGGGCCCTCTTGCGCTCCCACATGTTGTCTGATGACATTGATCTCTGCAAGGCGCGGGGCAGAGCATCTGTCTCACTGCGGACGTCTTTTCTTTCCCTTCATGCCAGCCCTCTCCCTGTCCCTCATTCCCCAGCACTTTCCCTCAGGGCCTGCCCTGAGGCTCCACGCGGCCCCCCACCTCGCTGAGCACCGGCACTGCTGCCCCCGCTCTCTGCAGACACTCCTGCCTCCTAACCCAAGAGCTTTTCCTTGGCTGTGGCCTGCCAGGGGCTGGCTCCTGCATTTCCCCCCGCAGGGCCCATTTCTCTGCCCACTGCTGAGCTCGCAGTGAGCTGGCACGTCAGCAGGAGATTTCTCCCCTTCTCATCATCCTCTCAGTCCCCAGATCTCCGTCTCCACTATCGACGGGCACCATGCTTTCTCCCTTGCCCCACACGTACTCACATGGACTATGTTCTGGAAGAAGCCACTGGTCTCTGTGTCGAGCAGGACCACCATGAGCCGGCCCAGAGCTTTCAGTGATGTCTGCAGAAGCTGAAAGCAGAAGAGGGCATTGAGCTGTGGCAACACGGCTGCTGCTAGAGCATAGGCTGAGTGTGCTGAGGAAGGGCTCCAACCGACAGGTGGCTGTGAAAGTCACGGCAGCTTACCTGCAGGTACTGAGCTGCTTGCTGTGACTTCCTGATCTTCAGCATCATCTCCGCTGAAGGGTGCAACACAACAGTCTTGCAGCACAGAATCAGGATGTCACACATGTCCTTGGTTGCTAAAGAGGGCTTCAGCTTGCTGACAGGAGGAAAAAAGGAAGAGAAAGCAGAAGGGGCCTTTACCAGTGCTCTCCAGGCTGGTTCAGACAACGTCGGAGTTTCTTCTAATGGACAGCTGCAAAGCCAACATCCCCAGCCTGCGCTGCTGAGCACTGTCTTCAGTTCCAGCACCTCCCCGGCATCAGTGAACCACCTCCTGCTCTGAAGGGAGGGAGACACCAGGTCTCCCTTCTCTTCCCTGCCAGGGGACGGGGGCACCCGGCCCTTCTCCTTCCCAGAAGCTCAGCTTCGCTGGGCAAAGGCAGCCCAGCCATCTCTCCTGTAGAAGTGACTCCCTACCCCCTGCCCCCTCCAGGCCTTCGGGAGCTACCCAGAAGGGGATCCGCCATCCTGCCTTGCAACCCCAGAGGCTCGCACCCTTACCTCAACTGCTCCAGGGCCAGAACCACCTTGAGGGGCACTGGGGATACAGGGGTGCCCAAGTAATACTTCTTCAGCAGCTCCTGCAAGTACCAGAGAAACACTGTCAAAGTGGGCACGTGAGAGCTCTTCCACCCAGCCCAGAGACAGACACAACTGCCACACACCAGCCCCATCACTCCCACGTTTCTCACGGAGCCAGTGCGGGATGCAGCAGCTGCACAGCTGGTGGACCAAGCCCGCTGCCCAGCTGCTGCCTGCCAGCACACAAGGTCCCCACCAGCTGGAGACGTGTGCCCGGGGGAGACCTGTGTGGCTCCGGGGAACCGAGCCTCATGGCACAGCCCAAAACTCCACTGCAGACAGCTCTGGCTCTAGGCCCTCACCGTCAGGATCTCCAGCAGCTTGCCCTTCAAGGAGGGGTTGAAGCAGGCAGAGTCACCCACAGCTTGGAAGGCAGAGCTGAAGTCAGTGATGCTCTGCAGCAGCGCAAGCGTGTTCTGCAGGTCCTGAGGCCCAAGAGAGAAGAACATTCTTTGAACTGCGGGAAGGGCCGAGGGCTGCAAGGGGAACACGTGGGGCAACGCTAAGGGAAGGGCTTGCATCTTCATCTGAGCACAAACCAGTCCCCGAGGGACCTTTGGAAAGAGAAGGCCCATCTCAGCATTCCCCCACGTGGAGGGACTGCGGCTGGGTGCTCAGACACCCTGGCACGCTATGAGCTCTCACCCGGCAGCTGCAGCTGTAGAGCAGCAGGATGTTGCCCACGATGTCTCCCTCCAGGCGGGCAAGCAGCTGTTCCTTGGAGGCACGCAGCGCCAAGCTGCCATGGGCGAGGATGAGAGCGCTGCGTGTGGCCTGAGCTCTTCTGCTGTCCAGCTCCATCTGTGTGGGGAGAAATGCCTTGAGACACTCGCTCAGCAGCCCCCGGTGCCCCACGATGCACCTGGGCTCCCAAGTGAAAATAAGGCAGAAGAAAGCCAAGATGGAAATGCGTAACGCTTCACCTTCTTGCGTCTGGAAATCCTCCCGTTTTGGCCTTTGCACAGCCTGGACGCAAACATGGTGAGTGTGTCCAGGGCTGTGTGGAAGTTGCTCTCAGCAGCATGGCTGAGAAGAGAGATCATTCCCTGCACAAAAGAACAAGGGGCAGTTGGTGCAGGCCTGAACCTACTGGCGTGGCCAGCCACAGTGGCCGGGCTGGTCCTCGCCTGAGGGAACCAGTGCAGCAGTGAGGAGACCAAAGGGCTTGGAGCAGGGCCAGGAGAAGCCCTCTGCCCAAGGGACAGACCGGGCATGCTGGCAGAAGCTGGCTGGGAGGAGACCTCACCTGGGCCTCAGATGGCTCCTCCGCGTTTGCTCCCTCCAGGTGTTGCAGAAGCTTCTCTTGGATGTGGAGGACTTCCTTACAGGCTCCCAGCACTGTCCCCAGAGCCTTGTACAGGAAGGACTGCATGGGAAGGGAAGAGAAGGGATGGGAAGGGAAGGAAGTAGCTGAGATGTGGCAGCAGCCTGACCTGCTGGGAGAGGGCCAGGTGGGAAGGCCCCACGCTCCCTGGGAGATGCTGAGAGCAGCTGCAGGGCCGAGCTGTAGCCACCCCCAGGCAGTCTGCAGGGAAAGGCCCTGTGGGGGGCACCGGCCAGGGAAGCAGCGTGAGCAGCCCGTGTGAGCAGATCACCACGCGCAGCCCCAGCCCCAGCTGGGCACCTGCGGCTGCACCGCTGGGTAGAGCTGGGAAGAACCCACCTTCTCTCCAGAGCTGCTGGGAGAGCTGCTCAGCCACCGGCTCAGCTCGCAGCTCAAGCCCTTGGTCCAGGCCTCATCCTCCAAGGTGTCCAATGATGCCCTCAGGAACTGTTGGAGAACAGAAGCCAATGTTTCCTTGCCCTTTGCCTCTTCCCACATTCCCACATCGCCACAACCTTCTGGAGGGAGGTGACTGGAAGAACAGTCCCTCTCCCAGCTCCCCCCAGCATTCCCTGCCTTAAAGCTGCCTGCCGCTCTTCTCCTCGGACCCCCCATGGGCTTGGGACAAAGAGGAAGAGGCAGCACCACAAAGGCGCGCGGCCACTCCGCAGCAGCATTTGAGGGGCTGTTCCTGTCCCATATGGGAAGGGGGCTCCTTGAGATAGGCAGGCACTTCTCTGCACCGTGCCTTCCGGCAATGCTGTACCTTTAGTAGACGCTGCTCCCACTCGGCAGAGTCCGGGAAGCTCTCATCTTTCCCTGCACGGCAACAAGAAGCAAAAGAGCCTTGCTTGGGATCAAGCCACAGAAGAAGAGCTGCTGCAAACCGGGTTTGCCTGGGCACTCGGCACTGCCAAGCTGGGGCCCGCACACCCTTTGCAATGACCTGTCCCTCCCCACAAACACCGTCCCAGCAGGAACACAGAACTGCTCCGAGACTGCTGTCTGAGGGGAGGTGAAGGGCCCATCCGTGCCCTGGAATGGGCAGATCCCTGGGGGGAAGGGTCCCCGGGCCTCAGTGCCGTCTCCCTGGAATGGGAACAGCAGCAGAGCAAGCATGGGGCCGCAGGCAACGCTTCCCCTCTGCCACGCTGCAGAGCTCCATTTTCACTCCCTCCCCTTCCCTGCCTCCGCCCCTCCCTCCCCACCAGCATTTTACCTTCCAGGCACTGCAGCAGCAGGGGGATCTCAGCGGCCCACATGGCCCCCACAGCCCTGTGGATCTTGCTGTGGAGGTTCTGCATGAGTCGCAAGGCAGCGGCTTGGAGTTCACTGCCTGCAAACGGGCTCCCTGCCACCACCTGAGCAAGAGCAAGGAGAAGCAGGGTCACGTCTGCAGCAAGAGCAGCAGCTTCTCCCAGGAGGGAAGCAGCTTGGCTCTGCCCTGGAGGGCAAGGAGCAGCCAGCGGCTCTGCCCTGGAGGGCAAGGAGCAGCCAGCAGCTTTGCCCATGGCACTGCAAGTCCGGGAAGAGAAAGGCATCCCCACGGGTGAGGCAGGCACTGGCACACTCGGCCATGCTGCTCCCCCCTTGGGGCTCATGGCACCGGCCTCCGGAGCATCTACTCACCAACAGGCGTGCCAGCAGTGTCTGGGGAGTCAGCAGTGGGCCTGTGGGGAGACAGAAGTGCTGAGTAAGACACAGACACGATGTGCCCTGCCACACACACCTCCGCTGTCCCTTCTGGGTGCTAACACAGGTCAACAGAGCTCACTGGGGGAGTTTCTGCTCCTACCTTGAAACATGGAGCTGAGGAAATGGGGGTCCAGTTCTTCTATCTCCCGCACCATCGGGTCCCCTCCCTCAGCCAGCGCTTGGACACAGCGGGAGACCGGGATCAGCATGCCGGTGTACTGGGCTGGCACCACGTACAGCAGCAGCCGTGGCCACAGGAGCTGTAGGGAACGAGGCGGTTGAGCATGTCAGCATTCCTGCCTCCGCTCGGAGATGAAGAGGACTCTGTGAATTTCCCTGAGTCTGGTGTGCTTTAGAGCACGGTGGAGGAGAGACCGGGGGTGTTGGAAGGGGATGAGGAACACATGGCGCGAAGCCGAGGAGCGGCAGCAGGGCAGACTGTGACTTACTTTGCTCATCCCTCTCACAGAGACATCCAGTGACCCCAGGATGTCCACGCACAGCTCTTGGAGAGCTCCTTCTTCCCGGGCTTCCTGGGCAGAAAGGTCTCCAGCTGCCTGCACAACAGTATTGTTGGAACACCGGTTACTCTTAGTTCTCAGGAGCCTCTCAGGAGGCTGCGGTGTGGCCCCACCGGTGCTTCTGTGCCAGCCCCTGAGCAGCACGGGTCCTCCAAAGGAAGATGCTGCCCACCGTCCTTACCCTTCTTCCCGTGGTGCGGCTGAACTCACTGAAGATGTGCCCCACCACATCCCAGGCGGAGCAGCTCTGGGCGTTAGCGCTGAGCACATCCTTGATGAAGTGCAGAATGGCCCTCCTCACCTGCCAGGAGTCAATTGTGGGTTTGATTTTCCTGCTCAGCAGGCAAAGGGAAGCCACCTGCTCATTGGGGCAGCCCTTTGGGCATGAGCAGGGACGACAAGAGCAGAGAAGAAGCCTTGGCTCCTCAGGTGAGGGCCAGGCCTTGGCACCAGGCTGTGCACTTCCCATGCGCAGCACAGGGGCCTGACTGCTCCACTCTGCCTGCTCTCCCCACAGGAGCCATCGTGACCATGTGGTCACTGCTCCAAGCACCTCCCGGGGCACCCCAGCCCTGCCTGTGTAGGCAGCAGCACTACCGCTTTGACAGCGCTTTCCTTTCCCAAATCAGCTCACCTGGGTCCTGGGGTCGCTGCACAGACACTGTACAGCCTCCATGACCTGGGGCAGCTTCTCTGTCATCATGGGCTCTGCAAGAGATGCGCAGAAGCATGCATGGAGGCACAACCCAGATGGCTAAAGGGATCCCTGGAAGTCCCAAGCCGTGGTACTGACCATCAGAGCGAGCCAGAGCACCGAGCAGACCCAGGGCTGCCACGCATCCAGCCTCCCTGTCAGCACCCAGCTGCGACTGCAGAAACAGGACCGTTTCCTCCGGGCAGATCCGGGCTGTGGGGAGGAAATCCCACACTGTGTCAGCAAGGAACTCGCACCCATTCTGGAGGTTTGTGAGAGAGGTTTTGGCCAGGGCGCTGCCAAGCATCGCCAGAGCTCCTCTCCTTACCCTGCAGCAGGATGCAGTGGGTCAGTTCTGCTCTGTCAGCCTCGCTGCACTCCTTGGTGTCGTCAGAGAGCTGTGGGAACAAGGTCCATTGGAGAAAATGGTATCAGTCTTGAGGATGGAAAAGAACCTGTGCTGCCAGCTCTCGTCTCCCTTGGCACACTCAGCAGGAGGACACGCAGACAAAACGCAGCCTGACCCACAGCATCCCTGGGGGCGCACACACAGCTCTGGAGCAGCCACAGGCATGCAGGAGCTAAGGCTGAGCAGCCGTCAGAGGCTTGGAGCTTTGAGTTCTCCTGAGACTTAGCCAAGAGGGAAACTGCTTAGGGCACAAGGATAGGCTCCCCTTACCTGGTAGAACACAGCACTGGTGATGGCCAGAAACTTGTCCCTAGGGATGACAGATTGAACTCCCTCTAAGGCCTCCAGGAAGATATTGAGGCTCTGCAAGAGACCAGGAGAGGAAGAAAGGGCTGAAGCCGCATCTTGCCACTTGGGAGCGGGGAAACTGATTCCCAATGCTTTGTCCGCTGGGAGAGCTCCCGCACAGACGTTCTGGTTTGTCCCCACCTCCCAGCACCGCCAAGAGAGTCCCTCTGCTCTCAGCCAAGCCCTGTTTGGGCATTGGTTGTGGGCATTTCCCACCCAGCAGCCCTCCTCTCCCCCATCAGATGTAACTGGGCGCAGTCTCCCTGGCCTTTAACACTGCGTTCCTCAGGCACCCAGAGCTCCACGGTGGCAGTGGTGGTGAAGCCTCCCAGCCCCAGGGGATGGGCCCCAGTGACTCCTGGCTCCCTTCTGGCTCCTGTCCGGGTTGCTCGTTCCTTGACTGAAGAGCTCAGGAAGCCTCAGACCTCCCTTGGACACCTATTCCTTCTTTCTCAAGGCTTCCGGCCTCCTCCCTGCGTCCCACTGACCCTTCGTGGCACTTGCACGAGCCCCACGTCCATGCTGAGCGCTGCAAAACATCTCACCTTGGTCCCCCTGCAGGTGTCTTGGACCTCCTGATACAGGTGCCCGAGCCAGAGCAGCTGCTCCCAAACGTGCTCTCGGAGCAGCTCCTCTTGCAGGAGGACAGCCATCATGGTAGCCACAGCCCCGAGGACGGCCTGTTTGTCCTGGAGAGGGATGGCAGAGGCCCAGCATCAAAGACTGAAGGTCCGCCCTTGCTACAGGAGGGCTTTCGCTTTCCCTTGCCCTTCCCTATACCCCCGTGCCCAGCAGGAGATGGGCTCGCTCTGGAGGGCAGGGAGCTTTTCCCCACACCCTCATCCCCAGCTATCCGTGCCACAGTGCTGTGACATGCGGCTGCTTCCTGGCAGGGAGATCCAGCCCCAAGCACAAAGCCAGTTTGGGGCCCTTTGCAGAGCCAGCCCACTCCCTCTCGTCACCCTTCTGCTCTCAGCCCGCTGGGCACAGACAGAGCTGCCAACACAGATGTCCCCACTGCCATCCCAGGCTGGGAATGCAGCAGTGCTCACCTTTTCCTCCTGGCAATCCTGCCAGTTCCGCAGCACAGAGCAGAGGAGCTGGTAAAGACTCTTGTAGATCTGCTCGATCTCCACGGCAGGCCAGGGGCATTGCTTTCCAGAGCACAAGTGAACCTTGACTCCTTCCAGCAATTGTTTCACAACTTAAAATGAATGAATGAATGAATGAATGAATAATTAATTTTTAAAAAGGAAAAAAAAAAAAAAAGATGAGAGATTGAGAGAAAAGGGAGCCTGTGAGAGTCTGCAGCAGGGCGAGGTGCAATGGCTGTCCCGAGCCCCCCTGCTCTGGGGCCGGCACTCACCAGCACAAGCGATGCGCAGGGTCCGGCCGCCTCTCACCCAGCCCACCACACTGCGCAGGCCGGCCAGTGTCAGCCATACGAAGGAGATGCACTGTGGAGCTGCGGAGGGGAAGGAGAGGGCCGCGGTCAGAGCCCCAGCAGCGAGGGAGGAGGGGCTGCAGCCCTGCATCCCCCAGCTCAACGCAGATCACGCGTAGAGGGGAGAGAGCCCTTTCCCTGGTTGTCATAGACGTCAGGAGGCTGAGGGCACTCTACCGTAGTTGGTGAACAGTTTGCTCAGGGTGACGAGCACAAACTCCTTGGACATCTCCCCCGTGGCCTTCAGGTGGCCCTGGAGCTCGGCCATCACCAAGGTGAAGTGTGTCCGGGCCAGAGCCACCAGGACATTGCTGGCAGCCATCCTCATGCTGTCTGGCACGCCCTGAAAAAGACTCACTGGTGACACGCGGCACAGGAGACTGCCTGAGGCCTTCCCTTGGAAGGGCTAAGCCACCGCCGTCTGCCAGCAGTTCAGGCAGTTCCCAGTTCTGGCGGCTCCCTTTGCCTTTGCCCAGGTGACCCCTCACCTGGGCTGCTGTCAGGTCCTGGGACACCTCAGCCAGCAGCTGGTTCAGCACTCCGCACGGCGGGCGGCTGTCATCTTCCCATAGGACGTGCTCCAGCTCGCAGTACGCCTGCGCTCGGTCACCCTGGGGACAGGGATCAGTCACGTTTTGCTTTGCCCTTCTTCCCGGGGAGCTGCCCGCCATGCCAGTGTGCTGCCGGGGCCTGGCACCCACGGGACCGTGGCACTGGGCCAGAGCAAGGACTGATGGTTGGATGTCCCCAGCTCACCTGGTTGTCTTGCAGGCGCTGCAACAGTAAAGTCACGGCACAGGGAGGGGCAGGGCTTTCCACCCTGCCTCTGGCGCTGCGACGCGTACGTCTGGGCACGCAGCCCACACAGGCAAAGAGACCTGGAAGGAAAGAGCAGAGCAGCTGCCGCTGGTGTTGCTTGGAGCCAGGGCCGAGCATCTGGCCACCTCTGGGAGGAACGCTCCTCCAGCCCCACAGCGTGGGGTGGGCTGTGCCGGCACATGTGTGGTCGGCGGGGAGAGGGGAGAGAGCCTTCCCCTTGCTGGGGTACTGGGGAAACCACGGTGGGCAGCTGCACTCAGCCGAGCAAGGACAGTGCTGATGGCACGTCCTAAACGGACCCTGGAGGCACACAGCTGCTTGGGCAGCATCACGGTGTCCAGAGAGGTGGAGGGACCTCACCTCGAAGGGCTCTTAGCCGCTCCATCACAGCAGGATAACTCCAGATAGACACAATGCTCTCTCTGGGTCCTCTTCCTGCGGGTCCCACAAGAGACTGGGCTACCGCTCCCACCGCTGCCACAGGGGTGGAACAGGCAACAACTGTGACATCACACCGAGGAGTGTCACCTCAGAGAGAATGACGTGCCCTGGGCTAGGGACCAGACTGCATGCTGGGCAACCTTGCTGGCCCCAAAACACAGCATGTTTTTGTGACGCACTCGGCTCTGGGGTGGACACGGTCTACGCCGAAGCAGGGAATCACCTCAGCAGGAGAGGGAGAGCCCCTGCCAGGGAGCAGCTGCCGGGTGCCATTGCCTGGCACTGACTTAGTGACTGGGGACTCCGTGCCGGGAGCCGCTGCGGCCCCCATGTGCTGCACAGACAACCTCTCCAGAGAGCTTTGCTGTCTCCCAGGGCCACGTGTCAGAGACGGTCAGGAGACTCCACTGCATCTGATCCAACAAAAAGACCACCGTCCATCCGCTTGTTGTCACTGAAGTAGAGTCATGAGAGGCTGCCACGAGGAAATGGCAGAACATCAGATAGGGCCAGATGAGCTACACTAACAGAGAGTAAAGAAGAAAAAGAAAAAAGAACGGAGACACTGGGGATAAAAGGCCCTCACTAAACTAAGGACTGGGGAGAAGAACTCCCAAAGAAAAGAAACCTTTGATGGGGGAGGAATTCCCTGAAGGGAAGAAACCTCTTTGGAAGAGCCCCCGCGGGCCTGCCTGCTGCCAAGATTCCTGGCTTTCTCCCATCTCCCGCAGTGACGGGATGAGATCCTGAGATCAAAGGACATACTACAAACCACGCCGGATCCCCAGTGGTGACCATCTCTCTTGCCTTCTACAAAGACTCCTTGCTTTTCTCTCTCTCCTATTGCCCGTCTTTCCTTCCCCATATCCCTAAGCACCTCGGACTTGTAATAAACCGGTCGGGCTAACATTTGACCTGTTGTGTCTTAATCTCACCGTTGGGTATACGTGTACTAACAGAACCTCCTCTGCCTCCTATAAATTGAAGCTTAAGATCAGTGCATCCCTAAGAGTAAGTAATTGAGTAAAGGTAGCAAGAGGCCTGTGGGGATAAGCAAGGAACTCACAGATAAGCTAAAAGGAAAGAAGAACATCCATGAACAGTGGAAGAAGGGCCTGTCCACCTTCAAAGAATATAGGGACGTTGTCGGTGCCTGTAGGGACGCAACAAGGAAGGCTAAGGCCCTCTCTGAATTGAATCTTGCAAAGGAGGTAAAGGATAACAGGAAAAGGTTTTTCAGAAGCATGTCAACAGTAAAAGGAAGAGTAGGGAAAATGTGGGACCTCTACCAAATGAGCTGGTTGCCCGGGTAACAGGGAATGCTGAGAAGGCAGAGGTTCTGAATGCCTTCTTTGCTTCAGTCTTTAATGCTAAGACGAGCCATTAGGAACCCCAGACCCTGTAGGTAAGAGAGAAAGTCTGGGGAAGGGAAGGCTTCCCCTTGGTCGAGGAGGATTGGGCCAGAGAGCATGTAGCCAAAATTAACGCACGCTAATCCACAGGCCCCAGTGGGATGCACCCACGTGTGCTGAAGGAACTGGCAGAGGTGATTGCTAAATGGCTCTCTATCATCTTTGGGAGGTCCTGGCAAACAGGAGACAGATGCCTGAAGACTGGCGGAGAGCCAGTGACACTTCAGTCTTTAAGAAGTGCAAGAAGGCGGATCTGGGAAACGACAGGCTACTCAGCCTCACCTCCATCCCCAGAAAGATGATGGAACAGCTTGTTCTGGATCCCCTCTCCAAGCCATTGGAAGAGAAGAAGGTTATTGGGCGTAGCCAACGTGGATCCACCAAGGGGAAGTCATGCTTGACCAACCTGACAGCGTTCTCTGATGT
This sequence comes from Gallus gallus, assembly GCF_016699485.2. Taxonomy (NCBI): domain Eukaryota; kingdom Metazoa; phylum Chordata; class Aves; order Galliformes; family Phasianidae; genus Gallus; species Gallus gallus. The sequence goes on along the minus strand of NC_052572.1, from coordinate 68,540,069 downwards.
CATCACTGCCTGGGTAGAAAGGGGGGGGGAAGGGGAGGGCGGTTGGGGAGCGGCGGATGTTGTGTGCCTTGTCCTCAGCAAGGCGTTTGACACCATATTTCACACCATTCTCGTTATGAAACCTAGAAAGTGTGGGGATAGATGAGCGGATGATGAGGTTGATTGACAACTGGTCGACTGGCAGAGCTCAGAAGGTTCTTGTCAGTGGTGCAGAGTCTAGTTGGAGGCCCGTAGATGAAGGGATAGATCCCACCCTCAGCGAGTTTGCCGAGGATACAGAGCTGGGAGGAGTGGCTGGCACGCTGCAAGGCTTTCCTACTGTTCAGCAAGACCTGGACAGACTGGAGAGCTGGGCAGAGAGGAACCTGATGAGATTTAACGAGAGCAAATGCAGAGTCTTGCGCCTGGGGAAGAAAACTGGATGATCTTTGAGGTCCTTTTCAACCCAGGCCATTCTATGATTCTATGATTCTATGGTATATTTTTCTGGCTGTTATTTTTAGTAGCATTATTAACAATAGGTGTAGTATGTGCCACTATTTTAACACTGTAATATGTATGAAATACGGATTTCTTCCTTAGTAAGCAGACCTCAGGTAATATAGCATGCCCTTTAGCAGTTTGGTGGTGGGTATCACCTATTTAAAGCTGTTAAAACTGCTGTCTGCCCTCTGCTTGGTCATCTGCTTGGATCCTTGTTTAATCAGACAGACTGCCGTAAAGTGGACACAACAGCTGCCTGTAGCAAGGAGTTGGAACGGGACAATCTTAAAGGTCCCTTCCTACCCAAACCATTCTATAATTCTATAATCACGATCCTGAGATGACTGAACATGAGGCAGTTTGGCCTTGTGGCAAATTACATCAAGAAGAGCAGTCAGAACTCACAAGCTGAACATAGGTTTTTTGAGCTATGGAGTTGCCCGTTCTCTGCTGACTGGTGTAGACGAGATTGTGGCATTGCCTATTCCTGAGCAGTGTCCTTCCTGCACTTAACAGAGTTGCAGCTGAGAACGCTTAGCACTTATATGAAAACCACCACCTCAGATGCATAGAAATGTCTTTTCAGTTAAGACTTCTGCTCAGTAGTTTTAAAGAATTATACTGTGACAATAACAGATAAAGAAGCGGTTTTGCATATGCTTCCTTTTCAGAGCAGAAATCTTCATGGAGCAAGAATTTATAATAAAATTATTTGCAGACTTTTAATTGTAATGTCATTTGTAGGTTTTAAAAAGTATTCTAATTGAAGCAAATACTAAATTATTAACTCAAATATGCTTACTTTTTAAAATGGCCTTTTAAGAATTAAGGCACTAGTAAGTTACAAAAGAGGGCAAAAAGGCATTCCCTATTTTCGTACCCATTCAACTTCAATGCATTCTCATCGGAACATCTTGCCTCTGCTATCCAACCTACAACAGCTTCCTTCATTTGACTTTCTGGCTCTGGTTTTAGCAACAGTAACAAAAGTGGCTTTGAGAACACACAGTTGAAGATGAGCAGCTTGAGTTTATCTAGCTCTGTTTTGGCTTCAGAGCAGTCTAGCAGCCAGTCCACAATGATGGAATATATTTCTAGTCCTACTGATATCACTAAGATAATCCAGATAGCATCTTTTAAGAGTATGCTTTCAGCCATTCTGTGAGATGGCTTGGGAAAAAAAAAAAAAAAAAAAAAAAAAAAGTAGGTAGCTGGAAAAAAAAAAAAAAAAAAAAGAAGAAAATACGAAGAAGTATGTGGTTTGTTCATCCTGCAGTCAGTGCTACTGCAGCAGTGAGACCAGCTGCATCAAGACTGACCCAGAGAGCATGTGGACAAACACAGGGATAGCTTACGCAGCAGTGATCTCTCTAACACTAATTGATAATTTTGGAAAAAGGATGGGAACTAACTTTGGGAAGGTGTGTGAGTAGGAAGTAACTTTGTCATGGCAGTCATAGAAAATTAGCATTGCAGACAGGAGTACTGTAGGGCTTTTTACAATTTACTGTGGCTAAGTCTCTTTGTATATGACCTGAATGGACAAAAAGATTAATTCTTTTGATAGGAATGTTAGTGAATGCAGTAGTACTAATGCTGCAAAGAATGAATTCTGTCAAAAATTAATAGGCACAAGCATATTGTGATCAGACAGAGGCTAAAACATGTCAGGAAAGGTCTGGAAAAGAACGATGGCAGCCCCTGCCTTACAAATTTGGTTGAGCCCGATGAGGACAGATAGGAAGGAGGCATTGGAAGGCCACGTTCAAAATGTTTCAATACTTAAATGGAATTTACATTTTTTTATGTGTTAAGTGGAAATTGTATGGTTAACTTCTGTTTTGTGGCCCATAACTGCTTTATATTCATTTCTTCAGACCAAGCCAATGGAAATCTCATTTCAAAGCTGAGTAAAATGTTTGCAAACCCATAAGCTCCCACTTTTGCTTTTGGTTTGGGGTTTTTTGCTTTTGTTTTTTTCCCCCTTTTCTCTAAATGGTGGTGGAATTGTGCCAATTGAGTGGTCTTTGATCTGATCTTCAGATATGAGCCCAGGAATTTGGGGGCCATGTGCAGCTAAACTAAGAATGCTTTGTCTCCTGCATGAAACCTGGCTCTTTTTTTTCCATCTAAAAAGAGTAATGAAAAACTAAGATAGAAACATACTGATTTTTTTTTTCAAAGAAACTGTATGTTCAAGCAAAAATCAACATCAGACTAGATGCTGCACATTCTGCGCGGTATACATGTAGAGTGTTGCATGTACTGCAGTCAAAACACCTAGAAGTGTTGTTGAGGTTATTAGGTATGAGCTTAAGAAGGGCTGTAATTTAGGCTACTGGTGAAACTGGAGCTTACCATGAGTGCATGCTGACAAAGTTTCAATTCCGTGATCCTTTTTCTGCTTCTACTCGGAACCTGCTTTTCTCACCCTCATCTCTGAGTATTTCCTTACATCCCATTACTTCAAATTCCTTTAACTTGAAATCTTGGGCACTGAAATCTAAATTATTACTTCTTCTAGTGCTTATCACTGCCTGAAAATAATAATAATAATAATAATAATAATAATAATAATAATAATAATAATAATGATGATGATAATCCTCTATTTGTAAAAAATATGCATGACATTTGAATTTCTGCATTACATAGTGGCACCAAGGTATAAATGTATACCCTGCTTTTAGATGAGCATCCTGTAGAAACTGATACTGTGAAGTATTTCATACTGTATTTCAACTTTTTTCGAAGCTTGGCACCCAGAGTCTTTAATCGGAGGGGAGTGTAGGGGAGGGGAGGGGAGGGGAGGGGTTGAGGGAATGGGAAGGGGAAGAGGGAGGGGAAGGGGAAGGGGAAGGGGAAGGGGAAGGGGAAGGGGAAGGGGAAGGGGAAGGGGAAGGGGAAGGGGAAGGAAAGGAGAGATTAGAAGGACAATTAAGAGAAGTGAATAACAATTAAATGTGAATTCATGTTGACTGCTATGAGAACACCCTCATTTGGACAAGGAATCTCTCTCATGGAAAGGGGTGAAGATTCCAGAGTGGATATTCTGCCTGTACATCACTATGCCTAAGTTCCCAGACTCTACTGTGGGTCTTACAAATTGTCCTAAGAGAAACTGGCAAAGTCTTTGCCATGCCAGAGGCTTTACTAAAGTAAACCGTCTTATTCTAGTGAAACTCATGCATGACCCTAAAAGAGACTGTGGCTCTTGAAGTGCTATGACTACTTGCTTCTCATGTCATGCTGCTTTACTAACAATAATGGTCCTGACGGAGTGAAAATAACATAGAAGGAATTCTTGCCAAAGATTTGTTCTTAGAATGGTGCATTGCTTTTGCAACTCATGGTGTCTCTGACATTCTGACAGGTGTCTTACTACAACTCTCTAGAGAAACAGAAGAAGAAAGAAGCCTTCAAAAGAGTCAGGAAAACAGATGGTGCAGTAAAGATGAGTAAATACAACCATCCACAACAGATCATTCAGTTTCACATGGGAGTTTCACAGCACTGTGCTATACAGTGTATTTCACTGTGGCGGACTTCCAGCACAGAACAATGAAATTTCCATAGTGTGGTAAGCACAAGCATGTGTTCTTATCTATAGAAAATACATTTTCCTTTTAATCCTTCCTCACATCAAGAAGCTCGGTCTAGCAGAATAAAGTTTCTTTCATAAAATCATAAAATAACTGAATCACAGAGTCATAGAATCATAGAGTCACAGAATCATATAATTTTTTTGTTTCCTTTCTAAATAGTGGTGAAGCTGAAAGGACTCTTCAGCTCCATGTATGACAATTTTTGTGTCATCTTCTGAAAATCAGTGATAATGCAAAACTCACTGCAACTATCTTAGTCTTCTTCATGGGTCAAAACAGTGTGATGGTGAATGGAAAACTGTCATCATAGCAGCTTTCTATCCAGTGTCCATTTTAGAGTACATAACTCCATTTTTTCACTTGTACTCTCTCTTCAAGCAGAATTTTCCTCCATATCCTACAGGCAAAGATTTCATATAAATCAGGAAAGCAGACTGCGGTGAGAAAGAGTATAATGACTAAATATTAAGAAGGCACTGAAATTCTTTGACTCAGTTTACCCGCATATAACTCAAAATATGTTGTTTATCACTGGAAGTGCTTTTTTCATCAATTTGAGAAATCTCATCTAAGGGATGAGCTAACTTAGTGATTCTGAGATGCTATCACAATGGTACGAAAAATATAAAAGCCACTGCAAAACAGTATTCAGAGCACAAAAGGTATTGGATATAACCAAAGTTGACTAATTCCTGTCCCTTCATGAATTTGTATTGAAATCTCATTCTTTTTTCTAGATATGGAGGTATCAGTGGCAAAATCACTGATTATTGATTTAGGAACAGCTCCCAGCTGTGTGTCTATTGTTCTTCACTTCCATTATCATCACGAGCTAAAATGAAAGCTTCTAAAGTTTTTATGCCTGTGAATACCACTTGAAAACCACAGGTTGCGGGTATGTTCCATAATGGCATACATGGTGAATACACATCTATCATGCACTCATATTTGAGAGGAAATCACTAGCTGTTGCTGCTGCAGCAGTAAGTTTTGTTACTGCTAATTATGCATGCACAGCAACTTAGAAAGTCTACAGAAGACAGTCCAGCCTCCTAGCATAGCCTATGTGAACAAATGTATGTACATATCTTCAATGGAATTGAACTAGTGTTTGTTTTGTTTTAGCAAAATGTTATTTTCCTCAATGTTACTTGCACTTTAACAAAATAAGTAATTACCAAAAAAATATTTTTAACAGAATTTTTTACCGGGCTTGATAATAAAATATAAATTCCTGTATGTTTGATACTATTTCAAATTTCAAAGGACAAACAGTAACAGCCTTGGCATTGCTTTTGTTGGCATTTGGGTAAATTCATTATATAATGAGTCCTTGGTTGTCCCTAACCAAAACTTTGTAGGATAGGTTCATTTACAATGCTCAAACAAAATGACCTTCCAATCTGGCTGAGAGGCCCCTCGATTGCTATAAATGTGACCTGACATTTCCTTATGGGCAAAATATTAGATTACAGCAAGGAATACAATAACATAATTTCATTTCAGAGTCTAAGTGAAAGTGATGGTCAAACAGATTAAAATGTAAAATTCCTTTAGAAAATTAAGTTATTTATGATCTGATGCAAACCCCTTGTTTTATCTGCCAGATAATGTGATTATTTTATATGGTGTAGTAGATGAATTCACTGGTGATTCTGACAAAACTCAAATAGTATCATTGCCAAGGGAGTGTCAAGAACTTCTGAGGACAGTCTAAACTCCAAAAGATTTAACTTCTACAGTCTAGACTTCTAAAGATTTATTCTTAAATAATAATTGTTTTGTTTTGTTTTGTTTCTGTTTTTAAAATGGTACATTAGGATAATTTCTTTTTCATGTACGCTATTGAGAATCCCCAGGTTTCTGGTAGTCTTTTTACAATATCAACTTTTAAAATGACTAGATGGTTTCATATTTTTCTTATTTCTTCAGAAGTTTCAGCTGTGCTTCTAAGTGCTTGCAGTTTTCTGCCTGCAGTTAACTGGATTTCCTGGAAAGCCCAGGTACAATTGACAATATTTAGACGTCTAGACAATTTGTAACCAACTCTCATTTGGTAATTAAACACCCAAGTGCCATAATTTCTAGTAAATGAAACTGCAGGGTCAAAATTAGAAGTATTCTTTAAAATTGGGTCTAAGATATGTGATGCACTTTTGAAATTCTTTATTTTGTTTAACTTGTAGGAGTATTACTATATTAAAATTCATAAGAAACTCTTTCAGCTGCTTGATTCTCCTGTAAGTGTGGTCAGGCCAACACCTGAAAAGTATGCTGAGCTTAAAACAACTTTTGGGTCTGCCCAAAGTAAATAATATTTATAATGAAATCTTTCCAGTTCTAACTTTTTAATTTATATTATTTGTTTGTTCCACTTTTTCTTTGTGATGTGTGAGCAAAACTTTGTAAGAAAGCAGAAGCCAAAGAAGTTAATCACTTCAAAAACTGTGGTTTTCCAGAAACTCCAGAAACTTTCTTCTGCTAATTCAATACCAACACTGAGAGATGTCTGGAGACTTTTCTTCTACTAATGAAACCAGTACACGCAAATAACAGGAGAAACAAAACAGAACAAAACAAAGCAACCAAGAAGAAACTTCAAATCCTGACCACTAAGATTACGTCATCTTTTGTCAGTTGGCCTTTTTCCACATTGTTTTAATGATATGAACAAATATCTTCCAATATTAAACACTGTAAAAAATAGAAAAAAAAATGAGGCCAACATAATTGTTTGCTTATTTCAGCCAGGCACAGAAAATTCTTGTTTCTTCTCTAAACTGTTACCTCTGTGTTTGAGTAACTCTTCTGTCAAGACCCTGTAGGTCACCAAATATGTTATCTGTCTCTAATAATGACTATACAAAAAACAAAAACAAACAAACCAAACAAACATACAAACAAAAACCCTCTTGATTTCTAGCAGTGCAATAGCTTTCATGTCCTCCTAACTAGAATAGCTTATATTACCACATCAGTCTTTGGTTCTGACAAATCCATTATTTTGCTAGGATTTTGTTTAATAAAATAACAAGACTTGCAGAAGTTCTAAGTAAATTCTTATGAAGTTCTTATGAAAGGTTTCAATATTTGAAATTTGTTAGAATATGCTTCTGTCAGTATCATGAACTACTGATGATTCTCTTACTCTCAAATTCAGATTTTCCAAACTCTACATGAAACACAGGATCATGAAAGCTCTGTATTTTACAGAACACTGCCAGAAAAGGTTGCCATAACATACCAGAGGCTACCAAAGTGAGTTGTGAAGTATACTGTTATAGACAAAATATCACAGGGAATATCTGAGAAAAGGGAAATGCTATTGCATACCAGCATGACTCAGAACATTAAACATTTGATCTGTGGTTGTTATTCTACCTATACAAGTTGTAGGTTACCTATGTACACTAAACAAATTTGCGGTATCACAGAGCTCCAAACATTTTTCTTCTCTTTTATTCTGGTTGTAAAACACTGCCTTCATAGTAGCTCCAATGTCACATTGCTTGGAAAGGTGAAGGAACCAGCTAAACTTTTTTATCCTTTACTTCCTAAAAAACAAAGAGGGAAGGGAAGGGAAGGGAAGGGAAGGGAAGGGAAGGGAAGGGAAGGGAAGGGAAGGGAAGGGAAGGGAAGGGAAGGGAAGGGAAGGGAAGGGAAGGGAAGGGAAGGGAAGGGAAGGGAAGGGAAGGGGAGGGGAGGGGAGGGGAGGGGAGGGGAGGGGAGGGGAGGGGAGGGGAGGGGAGGGGAGGGGAGGGGAGGGGAGGGGAGGGGAGGGGAGGGGAGGGGGAGGGGAGGGGGAGGGGGAGGGGGAGGGGGAGGGGGAGGGGGAGGGGGAGGGGGAGGGGAATACCATGCCATGTAAAAATGTGCTGAAGCTCCTAGGACAAGTGTGACATTGCCATTTCATAGTCAACGAGCTATGCATCTCAGGGGACATATTTGACAAAATTGTCTGTCACCTTGGGTTCAAACCTGAAATTCCCTGTGTTGATATCAGACCTCATTTCCTTTGTAGCAGCAACTTGACCTCAGTTTGCACTAATATGATTTTGGGAAGCACTTTAGGGATACTGTTAAGTACATGGAAGTTATTCTGTTCATTGAAGGATTTTTTCATGTAAATCTCCATCATCTGTCCAAATAACAGCGTTTAGCCATCTACATACATAGGTGGTTTCTTAATTACAATATTTCAGAACACAGATTCCCCTTTTGTATCAAAGGTATCAAAAATAAACTAACAAAAAAGAAAAATTCCTTTGATGACTTTAATAATAATAAGGAGAAAAAGCCTCAATCACAATTCTATTATTTTTCAATATGTTCTCCCCATGGCAAATATTTGACCACCTGGGAAAAAAAGGAGGATGAAGGAACATCTTTGACTTCAATTTCAGTATTTTCAAATTTAAATGAAGTCTCAGTCACTTGTAATACAACTTAATTGTTTCATTATATTTTCACATAAACTAATTGAAAGCAACCTTATTAAAGCAGTGATATTTTATATTGAACAGAAGAGCAAAAAGTGTGTATCATGAAGTACATCTATCACATCACCCTATCTCCATTTCAACTGCACATTCAAAGATAGCACAAGCCCAGCAAATTATTACATCTATAGACTATCTAGGGGGGGCTGGCAGAACACATTCTGGATTCGATTTGCTTATCTTTCTACTGCAATCACGCAACACCTCTCCCTCCCCACAGAAGAAGGGGATAGGGGGATAGGAGAAAAAATGACTTGATTGAGATAAAAGAATTAAATTATTAAAAGGAATGTAGGAAAATACAGAATAACTAGAAACAGTAAATCAAATAAGCCAAAACATGGGAGGACAGTGAGTCCGAGTCCTTATTGGCAGGCACTGGTGGCTGGCACATACACAATACCATCTGAAGATTGTTGTCACCATTAGAGAGAAAGCTATACATGTTATGAATCAAATGCACAGACACTATAGAATCTCTAGAATGGCTTAAGTTGGAGTCGACCTTAGGGATCATCTAGCTGAGTTAGGTTAATTCTGACTAAAAATAAATGAGAATGAGCAAAATATTCATGCCATGCTTCATGGGTTGTTCAGACATATCTACTATAAGAGAAATAGTTTGGAAAAGTAATGCCAGGCACTGATCGCTGCTGCTGTTCCACTTGCCCAGCACCTGCATGGCAAGAGGGCATGGATGAAAATGTTGCTCAGAAAGCAAAGTTCCTGCTCTGTGCTGCTTCCAGCCCTAGGCTTTGGTTCTCTCTTTCAAACACCACCATTCTTCCTAAGGAAACATATTTGTGTCCACAACCTGGTAAAAATGGAAACCATGGAGGTTTGGCATGTCCATGTGTGATCTTTCCTGCATATGTAGATGGAAATATTTGTAATGTGAATGTATTATCTTTACTGGTTGGGGTCCTGCTGCAACAATTCAGTGCTTTAGCAGAACTTAATTTATGTCTTTGAGATGGAATGCAGTGTAGGTAGACTTTTTGCTTCAGCTTTCTATTTTTAAAATCATTTTTAAAATCTTTCTGTTTAAATTATTATCAGAAACCTCTTCATTCTCAAAAATATTCCATTTCTATGATATAGTGCATAAAACTTCAAAGATTTTTATATAAGACTATAATTAGTCTAAGTAATAACATTACACACAATTTTCTGTTCTGATTGAAATTACCACAAGAGAAAAATGCTTTTAGTATTAAAAGCATTGGTCAGCTTCCTGTTTTATTGTAGACTGTAATTTGTAAAGGCTATGTAGTCATTAGCACAGTGACAGAGTAATAATTAAATTAGATTGCTTTTTAATGCTGTGACACAAAAAATAGCCACAGTATTCATTTTATTTCCTCTCTTTGCATTAGTAAAGGTTATTCTCAACTTATTTTTTGTTGCTTTTTTTTCTCTCTTAACATTAGGTCAGCAGACTCAGAAACATAAAACAAGTCCAGGACAGCTAATTAACATTTCCTATATGAACAAACAGTTATAATGAAAAGAATGATGAGTTGCCTTTTTCTGCAGAATTTGAGTTTTGGTATGAGATTCACATTAAGCAAATGAGAAGCTTTGTTGATAAAATAAAAATTATAAGTTAGTAACTATATTGGTAAACAAAAAAATTAAATTTTAATTTTAAATGACAAGATTTTGTTCCAAATGAAATTGTAGAGAGGAGGCTTTAAAAAGAATTAAGAGTCAGTCCTCAGATGCAGCCTGAGAACATGCCTGGGGCAAATATTTGAGGTTACACGTGGTAGTTCAACACATAAGTGATATAATAAACACAGAGTAAGAGTAAATTCTATCAATACCTGAATGAAAAGTTCATATAAATTAGTAAGAGCAGAAAAAAAACATAAAATTAATCATTTATTATTTAATAACTAAAAATTAAAATTGCACAGTTACTTTGTTAGAAAAATGTGTTCAGCAAAATAATGATGTTTTTAAAAGATAAGCTAAAAGACTGATTAATTATTTTTAGTACAGTTGTGTGGGTAACTATAAACCTACAAGCTGGTGTCATATAGTTTTAGTCAACTGCCTCTGAAATATTTCTTTTTAATAAAAGAGAGACCAAAATACCTTGGCCAACATTATAAAAAAATTCACCAGAATATAATTAATATTTATAGGAAAGGAGTGTAATTTTTAAATAAATTAACTATTTTATCTAGCTCTATTTTTTAATACCCTCATCCTATGGAAGTTTACTGGTGCTGGGATAAAATGAGATTGAAAATTTATCTTCAGAAATAAACATAAAGTCACTGAGTCATTGCACATGACTACTAAAATCTCTCCTCTGACTTAAGTCTGTTTGATGCCAGGAGAAGCTGAATTGAAACTTTACTGCAAAACAGTGAAAGAACACCCTTTACATATTCTGCTAAATTCCTATGGCATCTTAAATATTATGCTCTCTTCTTCTGATACATACCCATCAAAAGCAAACTATTTTCCTATGACTGAAACTAATTTCAAGTGATTGGCAGTGGCATTAGTGTTGCAAGGAGGAAAAGAAGTATGCCAAGTCAAGCTGAGTCACTGCTGTAACAGATTTCTAAATGAGAAAAAAAAGAAAAAATAAAGAAAAAATAAATGGATTGAAAAAATTACAGCAACAAAAACAGTGAGTATATTTAATAAGCATATATATACACATAAATACTCCCCCCCTAAAATAATCTATGTAGAAACATTAAGAAGAAAGTCATTTATCTCTTTGGATTTGGTCAACTTGTGTAATAAATGGGAAAAAAATGTTGTGTGAAGATAGTCTAAGGATGTGAGTAAAACAAGTTGCATGTGAACAAAGCCTTCCCTAGGAAAACAGGGAAATGCAGACTGCAATTATATAGGAGAGCTCATGAATTTGACTGAAGGTTCACACACATGGCTCCTCCAACAGCCCAACTTTCACTCCTGCAAAGGCAAGCTTTCCCAAGTTTGGCCCATTTACCAGTAGTTCCTTCTCAGGCATCATTCTGCCCCCTTCTCACCACCCCTCCTTGCTGTTTGGCTGCTTTCATCAACTGCAGTGCAAGCTACACAATAATGGCAGCACTCTAGGCATATTTTGCACTCTTCCAATATTTTAGGTCATTAATAAAAGTCTTTGTGGACAAACAGTTTAGAACAGGTGCTTAGGCAACATATTTACAAGACGATCACATTCATAGAGCCATTACTGTTTCCTCTGCTCTCTCTTGCCTCAGAGAAACCAATCACTCACATGAGAGTTCATCTTTTGCATACAAATTATTGATGAGATGTAGGGGCATTAAGCAGACTCTTCGCCAAGAAATTATATATGTTACCTTAGAAATGAGGGGAAAAATAAAGCAAGGCTTTCCAGATGGTACAAACCTTTTCTTTAGTCATTAAAATTAAAAGGCAAACTAGGAATATGTGTGCAAGTGATGTGAGTGTATTAATTTAAGTGACTAGAGGGCTGTAATTTGGCCAAGACATACTGATGTCTATTTCTGAAAAGAGATGTTTCTGCATGAGTGTCCTTTAGCAAAGACATTTGGAAAAACCTGTGACTGGACAATACAAAGTCTGAGCACTCTCTGAAAATCAAACCATTTCTATGGCTTTCAAATCAGGCACGTCAGATATGGCAGAGATCCTCAAAATCACTAGAGGTCTGATCACAATTTTATGATGGTTTACTGATGCTGTCTTTCCCTCTGAGTCTTCTGTGAAGCTGAGAAGGCAAGGGGTAGCTTTCCCAAGTATAATCGAATTCTTAGCTTAATGGATGAACCTTGAAAGAATGGGTATTTGTGTTCAGGTTAAGACACCATGTAGGTACTAAATACAGAGCACTCCAGAGTGCTGTGTTCAGTTTTAGACCCCTTGCTACAGGAAAGGCAATGAGTAGCTTGAGTGCAGAGCACAAAACTGGTCAAGAAAAGAAGATTTCCAAGGAGTGGCTGAGAGAACTGGGGCTGTTTAATCTGGGGGAGGGGGGGGGGGGGGAGGAGGGAAAGAAAAAAAAGAAAAAAGAAAAAAAAAAAAGGAGGCTGAAGAGAGGACTCATAACTCTCTGCAACTACCTGAAAGAAAGCTGCAGTGGGAAAGTGTTGGTACCTTTTCTCAGATAACAAGTGACAGGGTGCAAGGAAATTCCCTCAAGTTGTGGCTGGGGATGTTTGGGTTGGACATTAGGAAGAATTTCTTCACAGAGAAACTGGTCAGGCATTGCAACAGGCTGCCCAGGGAGCTGGTAGGATCCCCTTGGGATATGGCACTTTGTACATGTGGTGGTGAATGGATTTAAATCCAGATGGCAACTGGTCATGAATGGTGTTCCCCAGGGGTCAATACTGAGGCAAGTCCTGATTAATATCTTTATTGATGACCTGGATGAGGGCATTGAGTGCACCCTCAGCAAGTGCAGATGACACCAACTTGGCAGGGAGTATCAATATGCCTGAGGATAGGAAGGCCCTACAGAGGGATCTGGGCATGCTGGATAGCTGGGCTGAGGCCAGTGGGATGAGGCTCAACAAGACCAAATGCCAGGCCCTTAACTTTGGCCACAGCAACCCCAGGCAACACTGTGGGCTTGGATAAGAGCGGCTAGAAGACTGTGTGGAAGAAAGGGACTTGGCATTGTTAGTCGAAGCTCAGCTGAACATGAGCCAGCAGTTTGCCCAGGTAGCCAAGAAGGCCAATGGCATCCTGGCTTATCTCAGAAACAGTGCTGCCAGTAGGAACAGGGAGGTGGTCATCCCCCTGTATTCAGCATTGGTGAGGCAGTACCTTGAGTACTGTGTCCAGTTTTAGGCCCCTCACTGCAAGGAAAACATGGAGGCAGTCAAGCGTGTTCTAAAAAGGACAGTAGTCTGGAGCTATCTTGAGTACTGTTGGCTTAAGGCTTTTCATGGAAGGAGGAAGGCCTTATGCTACAAGGGTGAGCAGATATTGCAGGCATACTGTCCAGAAACCTGAGTCTGAGTTTCTTAAAGACAACATGGCATGACTAGCCAGGTGTTACAAGCACAGTAAGATTCCTGCTGTCCTCGAAGAGGCAAATGTAAACATAAGCAAACCTTGTGTGATATTGAGAGTCTTTGTCTTTTTCCCTGCTAAGCAAAACCAGTGTTCTGCTCTGCATAAAATATTGTGTATATTTCATTTTCTAATCTCCAAATCTGTCATCACTGAAGCCACTGACTCTAGACATCAGCATGCAAGCATGCTCAGCAGTTGTTACAAAAAGTGTATTACTGCTTTTGTTTGTTTATTCGTGTTTAGAACTGCAAAATACAGCAAAGGCCTTTCCAAATTCCCCTGTTACAGCTTTTGCATCTGCAGATACTGCAGGGAGAGAATACATTGTGAAGTTCCTGTCAGAGGGTGAAGCCTGCTTTAGCAACAGGAGTATTTTCAGTAAGTCTTCAGTGCTCATGGATCTGAAAACCTGACTAACCTTAACTTGTAAGGATTTACAGTAGTGATTCCTTTCAAAAATCCTGTTTTTGTTGATTAAAATGCTCTTTGGATTCATTTATTGTGAATAAATGGGACAAAAACACCAACTGAGATTACCAAGTCATATGTGAGGAATCTAGATTTTATCCTCGATCTGCTAAGATTCTTGGACAATCCTTTCATATTCCCAAACTTCTTTGTCCTTCTTCATGTGGTAGTTATTAAGTATATAGTCTCTCCCAAGACATATGCTTTCTTCCTGTCTTTGTTCAGCAGTTAGCATAAGCACCTATGAAATGAGACATGCAAATTTGGATTGCTTAACCTGTGTTCATAGAATCATAGAATGGCCTGGGTTGAAAAGGACCACAATGATCATCGAGTTCCAACCCCCCTGCTATGTGCAGGGTCACCAACCACCAGACCAGGCTGCCCAGAGCCACATCCAGCCTGGCCTTGAATGCCTCCAGGGATGGGGCATCCACAACCTCCTTGGGCAACCTGTTCCAGTGCATCACCACCCTCTGTGTGAAGAATTTCTTCCTAATATCCAACCTAAACCTCCCCGTTCCAGTTTAAAACCATTCCCCCTTGTCCTACCACTATGCTGCTGTATACAAAAAGCAGTAACAGAAATATTTTTTTGTTTGCTTGTTTGCTGCAATCACAGGCAGCATTTCTTGGTTATTTTCTTAATGCTAAATATTGCTGAATGCAGTTAGAAGTGCAAGGATGATATTCTTATATTCTTATACTTTTGCATTTGATGCAAAGCAGTTCTTTCATTTTTTTGTATCTGAGATGTGATTCCCCAGAGCAGATCATTCCAATTTAAATAACAGTACCTCTATATCAACATCAGCTGAACCGTCAACATCAAATGAAGGCTGATGAGCTTGCACTGACCTGCAGGTTGATTAGCTGAACTATATCCACAGTGCCATCCAGGTACTGCACTGTCTTACTTAAAATACTTCGCCTGAATGTTTTACTTTTGATTTAAATATAATATTTTGTAAATTGAATTTATTATTTCAGGCTTTGATTGTTACAGAAAACTGATGTGCTTTAATGATGTTGACATTTTTAGAACGGGATTACTGCTGCAGTACGGATGCTTTATACCACCAGAGATGTCCTTTACCTGCCTTGTCAGGAAGGAGAATAAAATATAAAGATATGAATCAGTTTTGAATAGCTATAAATACCTTTATATTAAGGATGGAAGCTGTGACAACTTTATGGTTTTAGAAAATTTAATATATTTTTAAATCTGTAATAAAAACACCATATTCAGTGACTTTATTTTAGCTAAATCAAATACTACAACCAAAACAAACGAGCCAAAAGAAAACCGAACCAAACCAAAAAAAGAAAAAAAAACACTGACATTTTAAAATAAGATTTACTGTTAAGATTTGCACTTCTTTTATTCAGTTTATTTTTTTACAAGATTGAAGATAAACTACAATAAAATTTCTCCAAAATACAAAGGTTTACTTGCTGGCCTAAAAAGCTTATTCCTCTTTTACCCTGTTTTTAGAAAAGTAAGATGTGAAACAGAATAGTAATAAGCATCTTTCACTCTCCTGAAAGATTTATCTGAGAAATATCACAAATGAGAATATTGTGTGTAAGTCTGTGTTTCTTCCAGTACCTTTAGCTCATGGATGATCTTAGTTTTGAATAAATGCAAGAAGAACGATTACAAATAGGAATACATGAACTCAAAAGTCACATCCTCGGTGGTTTTCTCTTTGGCTTTAATGTCCATAACAGTTCATTGCAATTTCATATACATAGATATATAACTACTGTAGGGAACCTGCTTTAGCAGGAGGTTGGGCTACATGATCTCCAGAGGTTATAGGTCATAGAATCATAGATCATAGAATCATCAAGGTTGGAAAAGCCCTCCAAAATCATTTTGTCCAACTGTCCACTTACTTACCAGTATTTCTTCACTAAATTATATCCTTTGTACAACATCTAAATTCTTCTTGAACACCTCCAGGGCTGGTGACTCCACCACCTCCCTGGGCAGCCCGTTTCAGCACGCGACCGCTCTTTCAGAGAAGAAATTTTTCCTAACATTGAACCAGAATCTGCCTGTGAGGCCAAAACATGAGGCGTCCTCCAACTCCAACAAGTCTGCGAGTCAGTGATATCTGAGAATATCTGAATGGGTAAGTTTAAACCTATCGCTTGGATTGGACAAGTGAAAGGGAATACCAGCCCTGATCCTTCTTATAACTCTTGCTGAAATCTTCTCTGACAACCCATCCAAACCCATGCCCTCGTAGTCTGGCCTGAATAAGCTGTGCTGAAAAAAGCGCAAGTTGATTAGCACATGGCAAAATATCTCCAGCGATAGTAAAGGTATACAAAAGCCCAGAGCTGAGGAAATAGGCACAGTCTCTATGAGTTTTCAGGTTCATGCTTTACTTCCCAGATTCTGACCTTTGAATTCCCAGATAAATAGATTTGAATTGGCCTGGGTAGCTCTGATCTACCTGCATCTCTGCAGGGCTAACCCATGTTACTCCAGCCTCTTTCAAGCATCTCTACAGCATACCTCATTAGTGGTGATGGATAAGGTTCCTAACTGTGTCTCTGCATATCCTCCTCTCTGCATGCCTGTGAGGCATGTGAACAGGAGCACCAAGGCTTCACACATCTGGGCTGCACCAGCTCTTCTCTCCTGATTTTTTCCCATGCTGGCCTTACCTAAAGTTTTGCTTAGGCACTAATTCTTGTGTAATGTGTTGCCTCTGCTGCTGAACTCTAATGGAAACGCAGCTTGCTGCCCTTCATCTGGCACTGGTTGAGTCATTGGTCCCAGTGCACTAGTGCTGGCATCTACCCTTGGCAAAGGCATTTGTGTCATTAGCCTCATACAAGGCTTCAAAATGTAAAAATAACTACAGCCTTGTGACTTAACGGTTCTGCAATTTAAAAAGAAAGACATAAGGAAATATCAGGGCTTTGAGCTTAAAATGGCTGTCTCACAGAACACAATTTCATGCCTCCATTCAGTATGATATTGGCATTGCTGTAATGCATCAAGCTGTCATCAATCTGTACATTTATAAAGCGAATCAGGATTAGAAATTCTTCTGTTTTGAAGCAGTTGTTCGTTTAGCACTGCAGGGGTACAGAAAGATCTTTAGCAGGTATTAAACTGTATGATTTTTTTCAGATTCTGGAAAGGAAATTTGGATTCTTCTTTTCTCTCATAAACTTTTGCATTCTGATTTACATTATTAAACAATAGAGATAGATAAATTACCTCTATATAATATGTAATAAAGATACATGGACCAGTTTTGACATTTTTCTTTCTTGGACCTTTATTTTCAGAGAGTGTTCACATAATATTGAATAGAAATTACAGTTTTGTATTTATACCCAGTCTGTGCTATCCAAGGGAGAATTCAAGGCAGAATCACAAAATCCCAGAATTGTAGGGGTTGGAAGGGACCTCTGGGGATCATCTAGTCCAGCCCTCCAGGCAAAGCAGGTTCCCTATGACAGAACTGTCATAGAGATAATCCATTCCTAATAAAAGTCCGATAAGTTTTTCCAGTATAAAGTTTCCTGCAATGGAAACTGGAACCAAAGTAGAGCAAAATGTAGTTTCCAGGTAAATCTGTTTTGAATATAACATGGACTGATGTCTGAGGCAGTGATTCCAGATCACTTATTTTCCCTGAAATCTTAGAATATTTAATGATTTCATAAGATCTAGAAATAGTCTGATTTGGGATACTAAATTTTTTTAAAGGATACCATCTGATTCCCTGTTAGCATGCAGAACTCACAATAGGAGCCACTTTTATCAAAAATCCAATAGGCAGATGGAAGAAAAAAATATAAATCTCATACCTTAGTAGTCTTATTTTTATAGGTTCTGAATGCTCTAAATGACAGATCTAAAGAAATGTTGAGTGTGACTTTAAGTACAGGTCTCTTACGTGTATGCAGTGAAGACAATGGTCAGTTTTCCTCTGTTTTTCACCCTTCTTATGAACATACAGAGCACAAAGAGCATCTCCCCACTGTCATCCTCAGCTTGGTTCTAATGCTGTGCTCCCTCAGGCCAGGAGACATGCAAGCTAGAGATCACTCTGGGTGCTGCAGCTGATGTCTCTGAGAGCTCCTGTCCACACTGACCAGGTCAGAGCTATATGGAGGCCAGTAGGTCCCCATGCAGGTGGTGCAGGAGTAGCGTTTAGATCTGTCCCAGGCAGGCAGAGCCTCAGCATTGGTGCTGTTGGGACAGCTTTGGAGCTAAGTGTTCCAGTAATTTCAATAGGATTTGTGCTTTGCCTAGACCAATAAGCAAATACTCTTCTATCCTAAGAGCATTTCTGGATGTCTGATTTTACCCTTAAAAACTTTAATATAACTGAAAGGTGGAAAATAGGAAGCTTGCAATACATATCTTCAACTCATTAAGTTTTCCTTTTTGGAAAATATTTACTACAGTGTTTTATAGCTAAATTAAATATGGTGAATGGATCTCTCCTGAGGGAATAGACTAAATTAAACCAGGAAGAAACCAAATCTAATTATATTGCATTCTGTATAATTAAGCAGCAGGAATTCTTTGTTCTGATTCAGTACTTTAGGTTTGGTAGGACTTACATTTCATCAATTAAATTACTTTTTTTTCCCTTTAAATCAAAAGGCGGGTACAAAGAACAATAGAAGACAAAATATCTTTCATATATAAAAGATATATATCAATTTAACAAAATAGTCTAACATTCCTGCCAATAAATTATAACATGCTTTATACACACATTCTACATCTACTTTAGTAAATTATAGCAAAATATATATATATAATCTAATTAACAGTGTTACATTTTAGCTTCAACACTCCATTAAGCTTTAAAACCTGGCTCCATACATGGATAGATAATACAGGATATATGGAGAGACAGACAGAAAAAGAAGACAGTGAACAAGAAAAGCTAAGCTCAACAGCTTACAGGAAAAGCATGTGATGTAACAAGAAGGTTAACTATTAAAAGAAATGGACAGAGAAGGAAGATACAAATCTGCACCATCGGCAGATTAAAAATCACGCAATAAGTAGAACCTTAAAAATGTGAATGGTTTGGATTCTTCTTGACCACTGTGGGTTTTTTTTGGAGGGGTCGATGGAGTGATGTAAGACAGTCTGCACATTGGTCTGAGATGTCCAGAGCTCACCCTAATTCCACCACTCTGAACTGCTGCAGGAGTGGGCAATACTTGGGTTCCACACGCCATCCTATTTGTGTCCTATCTTAAACATCAACATTCATTTCACCATCACAGCTAGAAGGCAGGGCCTAAATTTCTGTGTTTGTGAATTCATCTGTTTGTGTGTTCACTTCCCAGGGTGTGTCCTCTCTACTTGCTCTGAAACAAGTCAAGAACATTTCATCCACAGAAAGGCTTTGTGAGGCTCCATAGCAGATAAAGGCAATGTGGCTGTTTCCTCAACCATTTCTGTTACTGATATTGCTTGCAGTAGACACACACATTTCCAACATCCTCTGTTAGTGCAGATCAGCAAAGGAAGGGTTATTTTTCATGACATTTTAAGCAGCAGGGACACTGTAAGTTGAACAGTAGCCAGTAGTGGGAATTTATTAAACATAACAACATTCATAACAGCAACATGATAGCATATTGACAGATAATGCCATTCCATAAATGTATGTATTCATTGTTCTCCAGATATGAACAAAACTCCACTTGAATAGATCTGAACTGTGCAAAAGTTTGACAGAATATAAAACTTTCCAGGAAAACATCCAATATGTGATTGAAGTATTCTTGAGAATGCACAGTGCATGAAGTCACGCTAAATAAGAGCAACTGGTAAGGAAGCAAACATGTAATAACACTAAAAAAACATATTGTACACACTGCTTAAGCTCATAAGTATGAGCAGGTCTATGACTCCAAATTTTTTGATTTACAGACTAGAAAATATATGTTACTCTAGTTTCCCTTACAGATCCCCATTTACAGTTTCTTTACTGGAAGAGCAGGATCTGTTTACAGGCAGCTAAAGAAACTGAACAAGCTGTGGTCACTGGGAGCAGTATTATGATTGTGTCTCAGACATAGATCATTTACTGAAAGCACATAGAAAAGTGAATGAGGTAAGTCTGTTTAATCATGTGGGCACTGGTAATGGACTGCTTATATGTATTTGCGGAACATATGGATAATAGAAACCTTTGGTATCACTTAAAAAGCATTTTGCCCAATGCCTTCATGTCATCAGTGTTAAATAATGACCTTAATCTGATTAAATAGCTGAATGAAATCATTGAAACATTTTCCAGTTGTAGAAATACTTTGAGCGTTAAGAGAGTGGGTGTTTTTTGCTTTGGTTTGGGTTTTTTTGGTAAACTGGTGGTACCATCTGCTCAGAAGCAGGCTAAGAGGAGTAGCTCTAACACTGTACACAGGTATAAAATCCTTAATACAGCCTTTTCTAAAACGATTTGACATACCAGAATTCTTGCTGAAGGACATGTCCTTCCTCTCATACATGGGTAACCAAAGCTTCTGGTACTGTCTACAGTACAAACATAATCGTATAGGGCAATTACATCACCGGGCACCTGTAGCTGCTTTGCCACAAGGAATAGAGGAGCCACAAAGTCATTTATCAGATTGTTGCATTTTCCCCAAGTACTTATTTCTCTGATTAGGATCTTCAGTGCTGAAAACTGTACATAAGGTTTGCATTTCATGGTAATACATAGTTCAAATTCTTAGCACTGGTGATACTGCACAGAATGCAGGGTACATGTTTGTGCTCCTAGCCCATGACAGACACCAGCGTGCAGCAGTGAGCCCTGTGGAAGGGGATGGACCAAGGGATGTAGCTGGGGAAGTGGAGAGTTCTGAGTTGGTTCAGTGTGGGGAAGGAGAGACTTAATGCAGTTTACCTTGCAGAATGAAACAGAGAGGATGAAGACATACCCTTCTTGAAGGTGGGGGGACAGGAGGGAATAAGCACAAGTCTGAACACAAGAAATTCTGCTTTGGCATTAGGAAAAGTTTTTCATCATGACGGTGGACAAAGATTGCTGTGGAGCTCAGAAAGTGCATGGGATCTCCATCTAAACAGAAGTTCCAGCATGATTTGGACATGGTCATGAGAAATATGTTCTCATTAGCCCTGCTAAATGTCTGGACATTTTTATTAGAAATATATTACTAATCTACTTGATTCTATGTCTGTGAGCATAGAGGAATTTCTATCTTACATTTCATATAATGGGCAGAGATTTGTCTCCTAACTGTTTGCTTGGGAACGAAGAGGAAAGAAGTAAGACTCCTGTTTAACACGGGGTGTTTGCTTTTTTAAAATCATATCACTTGCATGCTAAGCAGTTAAAAAGATTTCCAGCTTTGTTAAGGACTGAGAAAGAATAGATCTAATGAGACAGTATCTATATTTAAGTAGCAGAGAGGGATGCTGCATTTTCGAAACTGTCCAACAAATTTGCTTTATAAAGACCAAGATTAACCTGGAGTCATGGATTCAGATCTTAGGTTCTTACAGATACCATAGGTAGAAGTCACATTTAAAATTCTGTACTGACGCACCTATGGAAAGTTATAGATCAAAAGAAAAAACACATTTTCCTTCTAACAGTACTGAGATAATGGAATGTGTCTCTGAATGCTTGTAATTGTTTGAAGATCATTTTTCAGAGCTGGTCTTTGCATTCTTTTGGTACAACTTTTGGGTCATTCTGTTCTTCCTCTCCCTTCTCAAAAAGACATTTTCAATTATTTATTTAATTCATTTGAATTAAAAATAGTTTCCTAAAAGTTTCTTTAGATTATCCTGTGTTGTTCATTTCCATTACTATGAGCACCTCTATCATCTTTCCCATGAACTGGAAGGAAATCTGTTTATACAGTAAGACAGCACGGTTACACTTCAAAAGTGGTTCTCTGAGCGTTGGGTACTGCGCCACACCTTGTGAAGTGTGGTCTGAAGCTCCTTTCACTGAGACAAGGATGGCATTGCTTATTCCTACTCTTCATAAAGGTTATTTTCACTCTGACTAACACACTTCTCTTAATATACCAATATTATGTTATTAAGAGGAAATATGTTACTCTTAACAAGGGGGATAAAATTTTGTCGTGTTCTACTGTCAGTATTACATAGTATGTATTTTAATGATTTAAAGTTTATCTTCCTGAAGAATATTTTAGAATTTTCAGATATTTCATGTTTTGTGTAATTCTTAATAGATTTCAGTAAGTTGTTTCTTCAGGCAAGTAACCTAGCGATAAAACCTCTGAACATTATATGAGTTTATCAGTAATGAACATTATGTGAATTTATGAATAACCTAATTTAAACAAATTTTACAGATCCTCTTTTAATGTTGATAAAATGGTGATTTTTATCATTGCATTTTTGTATCCCACTAAGCTAAGAAGAGAGATCTAGCATTTTCACAGGCAGCTTCTTTTCTACTTTTTGAGTCATTCCTAATGTTCTCTGAGACCTTAATAATTGTCAGTGTATTTTTGTATGCAGACTCCTGAGTATCACTAATTCTATTTGGATTTGTTGATATACTTTATGTTCTGTGTTCTCCAAAGGACTAACAAAGCAGCAGAATCTTGGGTATGCCTGCTTTGTCAGGTAAGCTCTGTAACATTCATCAAGACTGACTATTTATGCAGTACGTATTTCCCAAGATACATCTTCACAAGATGTTCCTCCTAAAGCAACTTCTCCTGATGTCAGTGTTTGCTATTTCACATTTTAATTTTAGATTGCCTTGGAAGCAAAAATAAGATAAACAGGTTTGGCACAAGCATCAGGATTATCACATGTTAGGAATTTATCATTTTAATGAATTTTAAATGGGTTTAAAAAATCATTTTCATCAACTGTTTATATATGACATCTCTAAAAGACACCTATATGGTAAATAACCAATAATTCAATGATTAATAAAACACTTCTGAAACAGAATTGCTGTTTCAAGGAAAAAACAAACAACAACAACAACAACAAAAAAACCCACAAGAATTATCAATTCAGAACAACTACAAGAAAAAAAAAAAGACAGAAAAATTCAGTCAAATCTTCAGAGTGCAGAAATCTAGAGCATCTAGAAATCTGAACAACAGACTTCACAGAATTCAGCCAGAACACTACAAAAAAAAAAAAAGTATTTGTAATAAATTTCTTTTACAAGTTAGAAAATGAAACATTGGCATTACTGCAATTAAAGAACTGCTGCAGAAAAAACAAAATCCTAAACTGTCAGTGCTCTATCTGTAAAACACAATGAAACTAGATGTATCTACAGAAAGATAATTCAAGACATGAAGTGAAAGATAGGACTTTATCACATCCTAAGAAAATATTTAGCCAATTCAAACTGCACTGCAAACACAACTATGCAGTTTAGCTGGATGATACATCTTCTGTGGGTATGTAAAGCTAAACATAGAATTTAATTTTTACTGGATTTTTATAGAGCCCTTAATTCCTCCATCTGTTTTTTGAGGTTCTAAACCATTTAGAATTTCAGGCTCATTAAAACTTCTTGGTTACAAGTTGTCTAGCTAGCTAAAGTTTCCAAACTGTTTCTTGAGAAAGCACATTTGGTTTCATGGTTGTCTTTATCTCCCACTCATTTCTTGGTTAAGCACATTCAGACAAGTAAGATCATCTCTGTAGATCGCCTGTGTAGATGCCCAACGTTGATCATCAAAGTAAAGCTTATCTAAATTCAAAATTTCTTCTCATAAAATTCATTCTGAAATCTGCAAAGTACAAGGTATTATAGACAATTCATTTTTAAAACTTAAATGAGAACAATGTTACAAAATTACAGAACCAACAGAGATGTGAGGTCTTTATTTAACAAAGTTTGGAAGAAATACTTCTTCACTTAGTATGACTCAGCAGTAGGGGAGTTACACAATAATGCTAGGCATTACGTCTGTCCACAGTATGGACATGAAATACTAACTTCGAAGTGAGGCATACAGTCTTTACATACATTTACAGAAGATGATGTCCTTGTTATTATTTATTCTGATTTCAGTGTAGTCATATTGCCCTGATTACTTTTTACTTCACAGTTATAATGGAATTCAGCAAATTACAGAATGTAAGCAAGAATAAGCAATGTATCAGTGACTGTCCTTTTAATGGCGCTCAAAATGAATGTAAACATCTCTCAAAATTCTCAGGCATGTCAATTATTCAAAGTTATTCATGATTTTCAACAGTTCTCCAAATCATTCAAGATAAAGTCTACTTTCAACAATTTGAATTTTGGCATGTGCAGCTAACCAATTTATTTAGGAATGCTTGCAAATTCCTTATGCTACTGACTGACAACAATTTTGTAATTGTATATTTGTATATAATATAATGTACCGCTGATGCTAACTGCATTGATATATCATCTAACTAAGAGAAAAAAACAGCAGCATTCCACAAATTGATTTTGCATCTAAAGAACACTAATTATCAAATTCTCAGTGGTGGGGGGGGGGGGGGGGGGGGGGAGAAAAATTAAAATATTCCTCTGAATTCTCACAATTTTGCATGATTTCATGTTAAGTTAAATGTTGATATAAAGTGCCATTAAATGATTCTGGAATATGGCTGATTTTCTTTACATATTCCGAATATTTTCAGTGAGCTCCTTAATGTTTGCTCGGGTGTTTTTACTAATCAGATTTTAAAATGTAACTTTTTCTGCTGATGTCTTTCTTTCAAAGTGTAGTGCCTTTATGATATATATGCAGTTGTGAATGGATTTCAGACTTATATGCATATGCAGTGGAAAAGTTGAATAGAAATGATTTTATTTTTGACAAATAATTAGTTTTAGGACAATAAACTACAAACGTGTAACATGCCTCCATTTTTTTACATAGTAAACACTGTGTTAGTTCAATAGCCATAGATCTAAATTCTGCTCTTCGTGGAGGCAAATGTTTTGAATTATACTTAACGTTCTGGAGAGCAGGATGAAGGAAGAATGGTATTCTGTGGAATCATAGAATCACTAAGGTTGGAAAAGACATTCAAGATCATCGAGTCCAACTGTCCATCCATTACCAATACTGGCCCATTACACCATGTCCCTATGCATCACATCTAAGTGTTTCTTGAACAGCTCCAGAGCATCATCCCTGGTAGGCTCTCTTACCAGCTGTGTCAGGAAGTCGTCTATCATACACTCTAGAAACCTCCTAGACTGCTTCCTCTGTGCTGTACTGCATTTCCAGCAATCAGGGAAGAAGAATTGCCCCAGGAGAGCTGGTGATTGTTCACCTTCTTCCAGTTACTTGTAAAAGGCCTTGTCCATCTCTTCATCCTGGTTAGGTGGTATATACAGAGCCCCACCAGGATGTCAGCCTTGTTGGCCCTAAATAACTGTTTAGAACAAAATTCATCTTATTGTATTGAACAGTAGAAATGTGACTAGAATGGATATTTGCTCTATTGGTTTTGTAGTAACTTACATATAGGTTTATCACTAAACACAGAGGAGTTTTTTGACACTTCAGTAAAATTTATTGTATGAAATATATAATTGTGTGAAAAAAATATATATATCTTCCTCCAACATTCATTTTTTTAACTTCATAATATTTATAGCACAATCTTCAGAAGTCCCCAGCTAAATAAAGTCCGAGTTCTTTTGACTTTTAAAGACTAATGAGCTAATAAAGCCTACAGTATTAGGAGAGCTTTGGTCACATAGAAGTTTTTTTAATGACTGGCCTATGCACCTTTACTTTGAAAGTCAACTAAATTTGCCCAAATCCTCAGGGGGGGGAAACAAAAAGAAAAAGAAAAAAAAAAGAAAAAGAAAAAGAATCAAAACAAAACAACACCAAAAAAGAAGAAAGAAGAAAGAAAGAAAGAAAAAAAAAGGTATAATGTATACTTGAGATTTCTTTTTGAAAAACATGCACTTGTTCCTTACAGCACTGATGCTGAAGGTCTTTTTCTTGTAGCACAAGATGAATAATCTTAGAACACGTTTGTAGAAAAATTACTCTGGAGCTGTAATAAATTGGCCATATAAATGCTATTATTTTTTTATATTGTCAGAATAAGAACACATATTAGTAGCAAATTTTAATTTTAAAAATTACAAAAAACAAAAACAAACAAAAAAAACCAATATTGAAATCCAATCCAGTTTCTTTCTGTAAAATAACTCTGATAAATAACAGGTTATTTTTGGTAACAAAACAAACAAACAAGTAAATGTCATAGTGCTTGACTTACATTCTTCAAAAGAAATTACCTCCATTCAGTGTGAAAATTGATCTTTCATCTTCAATCAGCTTTCAACCAACCACAAATGACTTAGCAGATGACATCAATGATGTCACTGAACTTTTTTTTTTTTTTTAACTACATAACTAAGAATTCTTTTGGGTGTCTGATTTTTCTGAGGCTAATCAGGGTAATGGAATTTTCTTTAATCGCAAGGTTTCCATGAATTCCTGGCCTTTCTTCCGTGAAAAGAAGTAATCTTTCTCCTTGTTTTTCTTTGCAGTGTAACCTTCACAAAAACCTTTACTGAGGAGCTTCCCAAATCTCATTATTGTTTCGGCGATTAGGTAAAAATAGCAAAGTGCTTGGCAAATAACATTTGAAACATACTTCAATATGCAGGATAAATGATGAGGTTTAAATGTTTTCTTAAAGCCTTTTTTCCTCCTCTTCCTGAGATTCCATGTTCATATTTCTTGTTATAATTTGAGAGGTTACGTGCATAAAGCAAGTATTAATTTCTTAAAGTAATAACGCAGTATCTTTTTTAAGGTAGAACACATTGTGTACAACCATTTACAATATATTTCCAGTAAAACATTTCATCCAAGAAATTTCACTTTCATTCTTAAATTATGCAATCTAGAACGCTGAACTGTACTGACATGCGGAATCAAACTCTACAACCACAAAGTAGTTATAAAATCAGGTATGTTTAATCAATGCTGCGCAGACACCAGGTGCAAGGGGAATAGCTCCTCCTAACTTGCACACCGTAGGACAAAAGCTTGGTACAGATATAGGCAGAACTAATACATAATCAGTGATTTTCCCAGAATTCATATACATATTCATTGCATTTCTGAGAACCCCTTAGCACACAGTCCCTCCCCCTTGCGCATGTGTCAGGAGATGAAGGCTCGTTGTGTTCCTCACTGTAAACTTCTGACTCTGAGGGAGGGGTAGCCCCCGAACCACTTCTCACTTGCTCTGTGGACATCTTATCACCTCCTCACCGGGTGTCCTCAAGCTGTTCTCAAACCCTCATCTTTATGTCTTCTACCCCCCACATTGTCCTAATCCCATCTTGTTACTATCCCATTCTTCTAGCAGCCTCTGCATATTTGCTTCTGTAAACTATCTCTAACTCTCTTTTACCCTTAGTTTCTGCAGACCGTTCATACTGAACCTTTTCTTACTTTTCAGTATTGCATGTTTGCGCACATTTCCTCTCAGGTTCTCTAACTCATTTCAAATCCTCTTAGACTTGAATAATCATTTTCTTGTAAAGAAACCATGCTGTGCAAGATAAGATTTCCCTCTCAGGAGTCCATAATACATGGCAAAATGGGAAGAATGAGCACTTTGCTCCAAAGAGGATTACAGGAGAGGTACATTCACTGAGTCAGAGAGGGTGCCAAAGCTGCACAATCCTCATTTCATTTCACAAAACCTCATTGATGGTTGGCCTGGGTGATCCTGTGGGTCTTTTCCAACCTTGGTGATTCTGTGATTCTATGATTTCACCCAAGGACCTCTTGGTGAGAAAAAAAAAAAAAAAAGAAAAAAAAGAAAGCAATTGTCAGTTCCACTGGCATGTTTTAAGTCTGACTATATGTTTTGTAGAACTACCACACACGTAGGTTAAGTCTTGCTGAGTGTAGTCTCTTGAATAATTTTGTACTCTTCAGAAATTCCACGAACAATATGAGATTTCCACAGACTGTTTCTTCAGCCATTCTCCTCCTTTATTTATTGAAAGAAGAAATTAGAGAAGAAAAGTATCTGTTGTTGACTGCTTTTTCTCTTTTCTACCTCTGTTTTTATTTCTTTGTGTCAAACAGATGGTTTCCAGTGTATTTCTGGATTATTTTTATGGTGGAAACAAATGAAGAGCATAAACCTTAGTCTGTAGAAAGATAAATTCTGGAGAAATTCTTATTTATGGACACTGAATACACACAAACCTTTGATCCTATTTGATTTTGTATACAGATGTCCTTATCTGGTTAGTACACTCTGGATGCATAAGAAAACCCTTGGTATAATATCATGACAGGGTTTTTTGTGAATACTTTCTTAAAATAAGTTGTTACAGATAGGATTTCTGCTGATCTAACGAAGAAAAAAAATAAAGATTAACTATACTCTGAAATGACATTTTCTTCTTCCCCACATAAGTGTTGTAGTATGTTTAACAGGAGAAGGATGCAAAAGAGAAGGACATGAGGAATACTAGAGGAACTCTATTACAAAGTCTTCTGACTAAAAATTATTCTAGTTTTGTGCACTCCTTAATTCTTCTTTAGCGAGGAAGCAGCATTAACACAAAGAAACTTTCCTTAGAAGATTTCTTCTTAAATCATTTGACGTGCTAGCTTCAAAAACTCTAGTAAATGTGTCGAGTGTGATCAATATGATTTGTAAGCAAGAATGGAGCAGCCAAGTGTCTGTCTATCTAGTACATTAGTAGGAAACTGCTGGAGGTTTCAGAAAATCGGGAAGCCTGAGATGAAAGGCAAGTAATAATTATGCATTATTTTAAAGAATTATCATATTTAGACCAAAAAAAAAAAAAAAGTATGTTGAATTGCTGAGTGGTCAGTGAGGCCGCACTATATCAGAAGATGCTATCAAAATGTAGGCATTTCATTTATGCTTCAAGATTATTCTCCAGGGGTGACGCTCCATTCGTTTTTTATTATTGTTTTTTTCTAACTTTTGTTTGAGTCTGGTTTATGGAAATCTGAATGGATAGATGGCTCATGGTTGTCTGACAATGCTGCCACATTCTAAGAGATTCCTTTATTCTGAAAGAATTCACGGCTGGGAACCGTTTCAGAAATATTCAGACTATCATACATGCAGTAATGCTATATAGATAAAGCCTTTTATTAGAGGGAACAGAAATGTCATTATTTTTCGTGACTTAAAACTTCCATAGAAACCAAATGGATTCATTACACAGATTAACAATAGACTTTAGCTAGAGAACTGAACCTTTTGTTAGCTTCTCCTCTAAAACAATAAAAGGTACAAAAAAGCAGAACAAACAAAAACCTTGGGCAGAGACGTACTCAGACACAAAACACTGACAGCATGGTAGCACTTTCTGTAATGCTCCCAGTTTTCTTAGGCGTAGATGACATCTATTTCTAAGACTTTTCTTTGTTTAAAGGCTGTCATAAATTGTCAGGATGTGCTTTTCCATCTGTTGAAATTAACTGGAAAACTTATACTAAATTCAATGGAAGAAACAAGCCTGGAACAAGAATCTGTGCTCATCTGGATTTTCTTTCCAGTATACTAAAGCTGATAACCTTTGCCAGTGTATTATTCAGTGCTGAACAGAATCTACTGAGGAATCATCTGTTGAAGAGAATGGAAGTCATACAACTATAGTTCAGACAACTAAATAAATTAGAGGTAAAAAGTAAACTTATGTAAGTTACTGTGATAACTTACTTGTGTGTAAGTTTCTGAGACTTTTGGTTGTGAAAAGTGGAAGCTGCTGCAAATCAAGAGACTGAACTTTCATCATTTTCAGGACTTCAATCTTATCTTGAACGTCTAGATTTTATACAGATTGCTAATGGATTTCATTACTCTCATAGCTATCGCAAGAACTAGAGATCATTACACAGCTGTAATGCAGTTCAAATTGTTCAAATACCAGCTCAAATAGTAATGCAGAAAAAAATTCAAATAGTTTAAATAGTAATGCAGAAAAAAGGCTGATGGAGTCCATTCCATTAGCAAAGAAATGCAGAGAATGATAAGCATGGTGATTTGTGTGATGAAGTCAAAACATATGACATAAAGAGACTGTAACTTTTAATGTTCAATTGCTTTTACCTTTCTGCTACTTTGCCCAAATGCAGCTAAAGAATTTTCTTTTGGAATAGCTACTAACTTAAACTGGAACTTTAATAAGTTATTTATGTAGTATAATGGTATAAACTGCTAGTGTAAAAGAGAGTTCAATGGAGATTTAAAAAGAAAGTTATGATTTCTTACGTCGAACTCAAAATGCTTTCAAAGTTTAATAAAACAAGATAAAGTTTAACTTACAATATTATTCTGCTGAGACAGGCAAACCCAGAACTGTCAACTATCCACAGACCTGCAGCATTAACTCCTTAACTCCCAGTGCAAGACATGATGTTATGATGTGGAATACTGATAACAAAAATCATAAAACCATAACAAACTGAAATCACAAGATTAGACCACATAGTAATGTACAATTGCAACAAAACCTCACATATACTGTGCAGTGACAAGTGAAAATAATTGGTCACCATGATACAACAATCCCAGGGCCACTAGGGCCCCGACTCAGCAACATATCTGGGAACCTGACAATACTGATTTGCGACATCCAACTCCATGATGAAATCAATGGGAACTGCCTGATGCTCGAGGCTTTTTTAAAATCAAGCCGTCAATCCAGGGGCATGGATATTGATGTAAAAATCAAGCTTCAGGCACCTGTTTTTTTAAAAAACTTGATCCTGGGAGGCCAGCACAGCAGTATTAAAGGTCATGTGAAAACTAAAGAACATTTGTAAGAATACTGTATGGGGCAAGTTGTAGGGAATTACAAGCCTCAAAGCAGATTCCCTCTGGAATTCATTTATTTGTGGTTCATGCTATTAGTACAAACACTTGATGCAACACCAAATGCAACTTTGAAAATAATGACATTTCTTGTTTGATGTTAGGAAGTTACCGTTGATTTTTTATTTTCTTCTGTTGTCAGCTTCAATGAGCACTCTTGACTGCAGTCTAAACCAAGCAAGAGCTTATCTAGGCACTGTGCTGGTGACATACTACAGAGAAATGGTAATATAAAAATTGAAAGTGCAGTGATATCATAGAACAAATCCTGTAAAAGAGATGGCTCCTGGTACTAAAGACAAACTTATTGGAATATTTGCTGCATACATGTGTGAGTGGGATTTTTTTCCTTTGACGTGAGTTACACACTCATTTGTTCCTGCCAAGTTCCTGAAAGCGTAAGAAATGTTTGCAGTAAGAAGCTAGCTGGCCTTACAAAGAAAAGGATCTTCTGGTCAGCGAGAAAGAAATCAGGATTTATTTGAATGCTGATGAAATCTGGGAAATTGAAGCAGCACATTTCTGTATAGTTTTGTCTGGATTTCAGAATGTCCTCCCGTTGCCCAGAGAAGCGGTGGATGCCCCGTCCTTGGAGACACTCAAGGCCAGGCTGGACCTGGCTCTGAGCAATTTGATGTTCCTGCAGTTGTCCCTGTTCACTGAAGGGGAGTTGGGCTACATGAGTAGAGTCCTTGGAATCAGGAGGGGGAAACAGCAAAACTGCTACTGTGGACTTCCGGAGGGCACACTTTGAATTGTTCAGAAGACCAGTAGGGGGAGTCCCCTGGGATTCAGTCTCGGAGAGTAAAGGGGTCCAAGATGGCTGGTCGCTCTTCAAGAAGGAAGTCTTGAAGGCACAGGAGCAGGATGTGCCCCTGAGCCATAAAATGAGCTGGCGCAGAAGAAGACTGTCGTGGATGAATAGGGAGCTATTCCTGAGGGTCCAGGTGAAAAAGAGAATCTACCTCCTGTGGAAGAAGGGATGGGCAACTCAGAAAGAATACAAAGAAGTTGTTCAGATGTGCAGGGAGAAAATCAGAAAGGCAAAGGCCCAGCTTGAACTCAACCTGACTGCTGGGATAAAAAGGAACAAGAAGCTCTTTTACAAATATATCAACAGCAAGAGGATGACCAGTGAGTATCTCCATTCTTTACTGGATGAGGCTGAGAATGTGACCACTGAGGATAAGAAAAAGACAGAGGTTCTGAATGCCTTCTTTACATCTGTCTTTAAAAGTCAGACCAGTTATCCTCAGGGTACTCCACTCTCTGATCTGGAAAACCAGAAGCTTGGCTTTCTGCCACATTTTCCCTGTAGGCTTTATTTTTGGGAAATAGCAAGGAATAGCAGTTGCTCATTACGATGTGTATTGAGGTGTTATGCTCTCTGTATTTAGATGTGAGATGTTGTCCTATGTTGGATGTGTCATTGAGAGGACAAAGGGATCTACATAAAGAGATCTAAGTTTATTAATAGCTTTACAAGTTCTTTGGCTCCAGTGGTTAAAGTAAAATTAAAAAAAAAAAAAATGGAGTTGAGTGGTAACAGTTTTACATTATGCCTCACTGTCTAATTGAAGCTTAGAAGTAAATTCTTTGTGCATCTTCTTGTAGCAGAGTCATTCAGTAGTTGTCAGCTAAGAAACATCTTCATTTAGCTAAAGGTTTTAGAATTGTAAAAGCAAGTTTCTAGTCTCAGCTCTCTGCTTCAGTCCCTTTTTAGTCACTCCCCCACCGATTCAGGAGGAAACAGTCGGAGACCTACTACTCCAACTGGACTGCCGCAAGTCCATGGGGCCAGATGAGATTCACCCGAGAGTGCTGAGGAAACTGGCGGAGGTGATAGCCGAGCTGCTTTCCATCATCTATCAGCACTCCTTGTTGACTGGTGAGGTCCCAGAAGACTGGAGGCTTGCCAGTGTGACTCCCATCTACAAGAAGGGTTGTAAGGAGGATCTGGGGAACTACAGGCCTGTTAGCCTGACCTCTGTGCCGGGGAAGATTGTGGAGCAGATTGTCTTAAGGGAGATCACATTGCATGTGCGGGACAACCGGGGGATCAGGCCTAGCCAGCATGGGTTCACCAAGGGCAGGTCCTGCTTGACCAACCCAGTCTCCTTCTATGATCTAGTGACCCATCTGGTGGATGAGGGAAAGGCTGTGACGTAGTCTACCTAGACTTCAGCAAAGCCTTTGTCTCCTACAGTATTCTCCTGCAGAAGCTGGCAGCCCGTGGCTTGGACAGGTACACCCTTGGCTGGATAAGGAGCTGGCTGGAGGGCTAGGCCCAGAGAGTGGTGGTGAATGGAGTTAAATCCATCTGGCAACCGGTCACGAATGGTGTGCCCCAGGGGTCGATGCTGGGGCCTATCCTCTTCAATATCCGTATTGATGACCTGGATGAGGGCACTGAATGCACCCTCGGTAGGTTTGCAGATGACACCAAGTTGGCTGGAAGTGTCGATCTGCCTGGGGGTAGCGAGGTCTTACGAGGGATCTTGATAGGCTGGATAGATGGGCTGAAGCCAATGGGATGAGGTTCAACAAGACCAAATGCCAGGTCCTGCACTTTGGCCACAACAACCCCAGGCAACGCTACAGGCTTGGGGCCGAGTGGCTGGAAGACTGTGTAGAGGAAATAGACCTGGGGTTATTGACAGGTGCTCAACTGAACATGAGCCTGCAGTGTGCCCAGGTGGCCAAGAAGGCCAATGGCATCCTGGCTTGCATCAGAAACAGTGTTGTCAGCAGGAACAGGGAAGTAATTGTCCCCCTGTACTCAGCACTGGTGAGGCCACACCTCGAGAACTGTGTCCAGTTTTGGGCCCCTCACTGCAAGAAAGACATTGAGGCCCTGGAGCACATCCAGAGGAGGGCAACAAAGCTGGTGAGGGGTCTGGAGCACAGGCCTCACGAGGAGTGGCTGAAGGAGCTGGGATTGTTCAGTCTGGAGAAGAGGAGGCTCAGGGGAGACCTTATTGCTCTCTATGACTACCTGAAGGGAAGTTGCAGTGAGTTGCGGGTTGGCCTCTTCTCCTGTGTAACCAGTGATAGGTCTAGAGGGGATGGCTTCAAGCTGTGCCAGGGAAGGTTCAGGCTGGACATTAGGACATACTACTTCCCTGAAAGGGTGGTCAGGCACTGGAATGGGCTGCCCAGAGAGGTGGTGGAGTCACCAACCCTGGAGGTGTTCAAGGAATGTTCGGACGTTGTACTGAGGGACATGGTTTAGTGAGGACTGAATATTCGACCTCCTCCTCATGAGATTTCTGAGTGGCCCTGAAGAAGCTGTGGCTGGACCTGGCCTTCTTGGTCACCCTTGGCAGTTGCCGCCATCTCTGGCCTCCTCCCCCACACACCTCTCTGCTACCCACGTTCAGGTTGCCATCAGCTTCTGTAGAGGTGAACTGCAGCCAGGAAGGGACAGTCTGCAAACTGAGTGAGGGGCTCTGGGGGCTTGTACCATCAGCCTCACTTAATGAGCTCATGAGGAGAAGGCTTGAAGCAAATGCACCAAACAAAGCCTCAGTCCCCTGAGCACAGACGAGTCCACCATGTTCATTCCTCAATTCATTCCCGCCTCACTTTGTGAATTAGAATGACAGAATGATAAAATCAGAGAATCCTTAGAGTTGGAAGGGAGCTCTGAAGGCCATCTAGTTCAACTCCCATGCAATGAACAGGGACACCACAGATAGATCAGGTTGCCCAGGGCCTGATACAGCCTCACAGCAGAAGCACGAGATCCTGGGCAGTCTGACTGCTCTTGAGCCCACTCCCAAAGCTTTCCAGCTAAGCAGGCACACACACCCCCCTCCCTGGGGAGTTTGGTCTATGTCATTTGAACCAGGGTCCGGAGCCAGCCCCGCCCAGGCGGGGCAGCGTGTCACAGTGGGGCCCTTTCTGACACGTCCCTGTGTCACCCAGGCATAGCTGGCGCCGACACGGTGGCCCTGCAGTGTCCGACAGGACAGCGAGGAGACAGGGCAGGAGTGTGCGGGTCTGGCTAGGAGCCCCCGAGCGCAGCCCACGTCGTTTCCCTCTACTTCTGGCAGCCCCGCGGCTGCCCCTTCCCTACCCTCAGCCCTCATCCAGCAGGATGGAGGAGAGACCCCCCAGCAGCCCCAGGGTGGCCTGGGAGGAGAGTGGGGCTCCCCAGGAGAGAAGATCTCCACCGGAGCCCTACGAAGTGACCGAGGTGCAGCCTCTGCGTGCTGGTGAGTGAGGGTCCCCAGCACGGTGGGCAGGGCTGGGGCAGCGAGTCCCCCTGCTCAACACCGGGGCCCCTTGTCCTGACAGGCACAGGCAGACTGTGCCAGGGAGCGGGCCCAGGGCTGGAGAGGGCAGAGCTCCTTCCTCTGCTTGCGCCTGCCTTTGGCCCCTCTACAGCGCTGCTCACTCTTTTCCTTGGTTAGATGCTGACAGCCTGTCTCTCTCTGAAGAGGAGGAGGATGAGGAGATAGGAGAGTATGAGAAGGCAGCTATGGACAAAATAGCATACATTCTCAAGATTACGGAAAAGGTAATATGTTAGTTGTGCCTGCATCCCCACATGGTCCCTCTAGCTCTGCCTTCAGGCTGCAGGAGGGATGGACAGAGCTACTGCCCTCCAGGCGTCCTGCACAGCTCCAAACCCAGCAATGCCCTGGGCCTGCCGGACACGGCTCTCCCAGCTCACGCTCCCTCTTTGTCTCTCTGTGGTCACCAGAATGAGGCGCTAAAGATGGTGTTCCTGGAGAGCGTCTGCACCATCTGCAGAGGCGACGATAACACGGGCTTGTGTGACAGAGTGGCTCTTTTCTGCCGTGAAAATAACTTGGCGGAGAAAGTCAAGGTGAGGGGACAATAGAGGGGGTTGTGGGAGGGGGCAGAGCCACCCAGGGACTGGCACCCTGAGAGGCAGGGGTGGGCAGGGGGACTGTGGGTACCGCTGAGATCTCAGCAGTGGGACGCAGGGTGCCTCTGCGTTCTGGTGCTGGGCGGGGGTCACTGGAGCTCCTCTGGCCCCGCTGACCAGCGTGAGGTCCCATCCCATTTCTGCTCTGCAGGAGCTGCTGGAGGATGAGCCCGTGGACCAGCTGTGCACTGCAGTGCGGTACCAAGCCATGCTTGCGATCGCCGCCTTGAGGTACAAACCCAGCCCCTGGCTTTGCCACTGCACCCCCAGGGTACGATCCTGGGTGCCCTGACCGTAGCCGGGAAGCATCCCCCACGTGGGCAGGGAGGCCCTCAGCTCTCCCCTGCTCTGGGCTTCTGCAGAGGTGGGAGGAAGCCCTGAAGCTCCCTGCAGGGTCTCTGAGCCTGCCCCAGTCATCAGGAGGCACCTTTCCTCTGGCCAGGGAAGCCCCGTGGAGGAGGTGCCTTCCAGCAGGGCTCCACGTCCCTCCCAGGGAGCCCTGCCCAGGGCAGGACTTGTTCCACCCCTGTCTCAGCACCCAGGCACTGCTCCCAACACAAGGTCTCTCTGTTTGCAGCGAAGTGAAGGCAATTGCACAGGAGGAAATACTACCTCTTCTAAATGCATGCTTCAAAGCCGTCTTCTACCTTCCACCAGAAGAGGACTTGGACATTCACCTCTACAGTCACGTATGTATTGGGGACTGGCGATCCCACACCTCGGAATTATTCATGCCCAGAGATTACCAGTGATCCTTGCAGGCGGGGTCTTGGTCTCGGTTCCCTCACCTTCCTACCCCCTCCCCCTTCCCTCTCACTCTTGCCATGAGCCTGGCAACACTCAGTGCTCACAGCCTGGTCTGCTCACAGCAGCTTTGCAGCCATGGGGCCTCTCCCAGGCTGTGCGTGCATCTGCAGGTGTCGTTCGCTGGTAGTCAGAGGGGTTCGCAGCAGTTTCCTTGGGGTGAGGGGGCCCTCTGAAAGACTTCCACAATCTGCGGTTGTCTTTACAGACCCTGCGTGCCATGGACAGCATGCTGCAGATGTTGCTGCTCAGCCATTGTACCTCCAGCAATGAGGAGCTGCGGAATATCTTGGAGGTCTGTCTATTGCACAGCTCTGCCCCCAGAGCTCTCTTTGATAGGATCAGAGCCCTCTCCATGGAAACGACACTGGCAGCAGCAGGAGCCTGCAAGGGACCTCAGTGGCTGTAGTCCCATTGAAAGTCTGGCTCTAGCTCAGGAGAAGCCTGGATGGATACTATGATTCCAGCCAGGGTTTCAGCAGTACTACTTCTGCTGGAGTGGGCGTCAGCAGCTTCTCTCCTCACAGGTGCTGACACGCTTCACCAGCACCCAGAACAAAACTGTGCAAGCAAGAGCCTTGAACAGGATCTGGAAACTCAGCTATTTCGTCACCAGAGGTTTCTGGCAGGAGGTAAGGAGTCAGGAACATTCCAGCCAAGCTATCTCCCACTCCCTGCATTCCAGAGCAGCCTACCTGCAAGACAAGCTTGGGCACAGGTGGGAGGCTTCGGCATGCATTTACCCCTGAAGTTCGAGGGTCTTTGTCCTTCCTTTTCCTCTGGTCCTCCCACCCCCCACCCTGTTCTCTCACTCAGTTTGACATGTCTTCCCGCCATTCCTTCTTTCTCGCCGTAGTCATTTGCAAAATTCGTCCCGCCTTCTCAGAGGACAAACATCATCTGCATGACCCTTGAGGCCATTGGAGAGTGCAGCGCTGAGGACAGGGAGTGGGCCAGCTTGATGCTGGATGTGGTTCTACGGGACCCTGTCAGCTGGATGATGGATGTAAGCAGTCTCAGGCTAGACTGCCATGCCCTGCCCTGGCCTCCACAGCTCTTGGGCATCCAAAGCCATTTTAAGGCAGCAAAGAGCTGTGGGAAGGGCAGTAATAACAGTGGCTGCGCGGCAAATGGCTGCAGTACAGCAGCAGCAGCATGCTCCTTCTGTCCTCCCACCAGGTGCCAGAGATTCTGGAGTTCATCTGGAGAAACCTGGGAAGCAACAGCACATCCCTACAGCCGACCCTTTACACAGTGCTGGATGTGCTGACCAACCAGTTTCCCAGGGATGTGCTGATAAGCGTGCTGACTGACCTTCCACACAGTGACAGGTACCAGCCCTGACAGCCCCACATGTTTGTTCCATGAGAAGAGCAGGGCTCAGGGATGCTCGGCTGCCGGAGCCAAGGAAAGCTGCAGGACATCCCGAGGAGCAGGCCCTCCATCCTGCTGTGCTTTCCAGTGCTGCTGGGCCGCTCAGGGCTGCAGCTGCCAATGCCGACCGTGGCAGCCCAGGGCCCCCCGTCAGGCTCCTGCCCTGCCCCTCGGGGAAGGCCATCACAGCTTCTCCTGCTTGCCCAGGCCAGGCACCCAGGCCTCCCCAAGCACGTGGGGTGGCAGGGCCAGGGCAGCAGCACAGCCTTGGGCTTGCTGGGCCTGCCTGAGCCCTGGCGCTGTGGCTGAGCGTAACATTAGAATGTGATGGAAAACAGCAATGACAGAGGGTTAGCAGAGTCCCAGACTGCAGCAAGTGAGGATAAGCTCATGTGCAGCAGCCATGGAGGCAGGAACAAAGGAAAAAGGCTGCTTAGCTTTGGAAGACTTGAGGTTTACTGGCATCTCCAGAGAGATACCCTTGCTTCCACTGCTAACCCTTAAACAAGGTCTGGGAGAGGATGGATCCTAGCTCCACCCCTTCCAGTGACTCAGCTGCGTTTCTTGCACCTGAGCTCCCACGCACTGGCCCTGCCTCCCACCAGGTGCTCAGTCACCATTTCAGGCCATGACTTAGCTTCTGCTAGACTGAGGCAGCCCTGCTGACACAGCATTGCTCTTTGCTTGTAGCACCACGCTGGACATCTGGAAGAGAATGCTTTCCCTGGCAGAAAATTCAGAGTGCATCTTGGATGTACTGTGC
This sequence comes from Gallus gallus, assembly GCF_016699485.2. Taxonomy (NCBI): domain Eukaryota; kingdom Metazoa; phylum Chordata; class Aves; order Galliformes; family Phasianidae; genus Gallus; species Gallus gallus. The sequence goes on along the minus strand of NC_052572.1, from coordinate 68,501,257 downwards.
AGCGTTCTCCAGGACCAAGAGCTGTGTGGGATTTTTAACGTCACCACAGCGGAGTTGGGCCTCCTTCGGCTGACTGTGAGTTAGCAGACAAGGCACCGTGCTGTCCTTCAGGGCTCTCTTTGCCCAGCTCCCTGCCTCCCCCTGCCTCGCTCCCCAGGCTGCAATCCTGAGATCGGACAGAGGCAGTCGGGGCTATGGCAGTGGCAGAGATGAAGCCACGGCCTCCCCACAGGCTGAACAGGCTGCAGGGCCGGAGAGAGGAAGAGCTCGTGGCCACCCACGTCTGGTGCCATTCTGGGGCCAGCTCCTGCTGGTCAGTCGCTCCTCAAAGGCGTGAGAGCCAGAGGCTGGGGGGAGTCAGAGGGCAGGAGGAGGAGGCCAAAAAGCCATCCTGTGTTGTGCTGGGTCTGGGGCAAAGAGGGGCCGTGGGACCCTCCAAAGGCACTGCTGCCCCAGGCCAGGCTGTGCGGCCCCAGTGACCTTCCTTGAGCTGCCAGAGGAGCCCGGAGCTGCAGGGTGCAGGGAGTCCTGCTGCCTCTGCCTGGCTCTCACACTGCTGCCTTTGTTTCAGCTGATTCATCCCACTGAAGAGAACCTGCAAGAGCTGTGTAAGCCAGCACTGCTCCAGAGGCTTCTGAAGATTGAAAGCCTGCCACTCCTCTGGCTGGTGCTCAGAGGCCTTGTCCTGCTGTCCGAGAGACCTGAGACGGTGAGCAGGACCTAGTGAAATGAAGCCCTCCTGTTGGCAGCCTGGCGCTGGGGCGGTGGGCAACACTGTGCCTTGGCCTTGCCTGAGACTCAGGAGTTGGGGTGATGGCCGTGGTGGGGCCTGGTGGCTGCCTGGGGAGGTTTCCAGAACCCTTCCAAGATGGGTTACCTGGGGGCCTGTTGGAAAAGGGGGTGGCTGAGCAGGTGGCACAGTGTCCTTGCTCTCCTGCCCTCCTTCTCCTATCCCCCCCATCCCTAACAGTGCACCCATGGCCACCACCTGTCCAGAGCCTACTGCTGCCATTCCTGGGGCAGCTGCCAGGAAGCAAGGCGTGTGTGTGGTGCTCTGTAATCAGAGCTCTTACGCCAGGATGGCCATTGCTCTCTTGATGCTAAAAGAAACTCTATGTTTTGTACAGGCAATAGGAATACGGGACCTGCTGCCAGACGTCATGGAGACCTTGAGGTTTGCCAACACGTCCATTGCTCTCAAGGCGAGCAAGATCTCCAGAAATGTGATGACTCATGTGGGGAAGAGAGAGGCCCGTCCCATTGTTGTGGAGCTGGCTGAGAAGCTCCTGCCTCTTTTCAGTCATGTAAGTCAGCTGCTAGAGGCTGAATTCTCTAGCGGACGCATGCTTAGCCTTCTCTCTTTGCTCCTCTGGACATTTGCTGGATATCTTCTGGGCTCTGCAGCCCAGCCAGCCTTGTCCCTGGCAGCCTGGTTGGTGGTGGTGGTGTGAGGCCCCTGTGCTAGGGCCCAGCCCGGCTACTGTGCAAAGCATCTTCTGCCAAGGGTTACTTGCAGAGTGCCGAGTGCTTCCTTTGCTACCAGTGCCAGGCATTCTGCCCAGGTGCCATAGCAGGGAGATGGAGGCCAAACAGGCAGCGTGTACCCCAGGAGCATTGCCAAGGACCAGCCCTGTCTCCTCTTTGTCCTGGTGCTCAGGGAGCCCTGCTTTGACCTAGTGGAGTGCCTGGGGGAGCACTCTGAGGCACGGGCACCCCATGCTGGAAACCTGTTGCATTGCTTTGCACGACCGCACGGCGCCTTTGTGCAGAATGTGGCTCCGAAGCATCTCCTTTCACATCTGTCACCCTATGCTCATGCGCACCATGGGCAGTGAGAGTGTGTTGCTGAGGTTCGCCTGTTCTCCTCCCTCAGGTGTCAAGTGAAGTGCGAGAAGGCTCAATCCTCCTCTTCAAAGATGTGATGGAAGCTGCCGTGTGGTGGCAGAAGAGAAACATGAGGAAGACTGTGCACAGGGGCCTGCTCCCTCTGCTCTTTCAGATGAGCGATGAGACCCCAAGTGTTGCAGAGGTACGAATTTCAGACCTGACGAGTATGCAGGCAAGGGTGTGCTGACACCTCAGGGGTGGTCTTGGAATTGAGGGCGAGTTTGGCAAGCACTCGAGCTCTTGGGATGTGTGTCTGTGGTGCCATCTCCCAGCATCTGTTGCTCTGTAGGCCTCTGGAGAAGCCCTCGTACGTTGTGCAAAGTTCCTGAGGTGGAAGGAGCTCAAGCGCCAGGCCAAGAGAAAGGGAAAAATGGAGATCAAGGAGTGCTTGGTAAGGACAACCACACAGCCCCCGCCCATTGGCTGGGGAAGGGGATGCTGGCAGAAGGGGCTGCACCACCAGCTGGAGAGTGTCTGCAAGCCTCATGCCTTTGTGTTCTTCTCCAGCTGCGGCAGGACAGGCAGACGGCGAATGAATACCTTTGGCTGAGCCTGCCATACCTGCAAAATTCTCAGGCCTCTTTGCGATATGAGGCTGTTGAATTCATTGGTGAGCCCAACCCCTGGGACCTTCTTTGGGCCCTGCCCTGGCAACAGAGCGCAGCCCTGCAGCCCCCAGATAAACCCTGCCCATGCCAGTAGCCCCGACGAGTGCCTTGCTCAGGTCCTCCCTCGGGCACCCTCCCTGCCTGTGGCACGGGAGGGGAAGCAGCTGGGCTGGCAGGGTCGGGGTCTGTGCTCCTGGCAGCGCGTTGGGGAGTGGGGGTCTGATGAGAGCTCTTTCCCTAGGGCTGGCTTTGCAGCACTCCGGACACCAAAGCAGGGAGAAGCTGAATGTAATTTGCAGTGGTGAGTGAGGGCAGTGCTGTGTGTGCTGTGTGTGCTGTGTGTGCTGTGTGTGTTGCCTTGCAACCAGGGCAGAGCCTGCTGCAGGGGCAGAGGAACATTCCTGGGGCAGGTAGAGCACTCCTGAGCAGGGGCTCCCAGCTGATCCCTCAGTCTCATGTGCTCCTCCTGGCCAGGAAAAGCAATGGGTGGGGCTGGCGTGGTCCAGAGGGGATGCTGGTGGCTCTCTGCAGGTTGGGGGGTTTCATCTCTGCTCTTTTTTCTTCTGTTGAAGCCCTCCAGCCTTTGAGAGGCGATGCCCACCCAGCAGTCCGTTCTGTGGCAACTGGAGTAATCCAGAAATGTCAAGGCCAGAAGGCAGAGCCAACACGGAGGAGGTTCAAAGGACTGTGCTGCTGGCCCTGCTGAGCCATCTGTCCTTATCAAGACGACTCTGATTAAAACTGGGATTACAAAGCCATTCCCTTGCATGGGGATACAGATCCACTGGAGGCCTGGACAATCAGCACCGACACGCAGTTCCACTGAAGGACATACCAGACCTTTAAGCTGGCGTTCATTGCTCCTAAGGACCCCGTGGCTTTCCTTCATGTTCTTTCAAGGTCATTACCCCACCCATGTACAAAATAAGAGTAGCTTCACGGCAGATATGGAAGAGCAATGGGTGGGGCTGGCATGGTCTGGAGGGGATGCTGGCAGGTCACTGCAGGCCAGTCCGTTTCATCTCGGCTCTGTTTCCTTCTGCTGCAGCCCTCCAGCCTTTGGAAGATGACGCCCACCTGGCAGTCCGGTCCCTGGCAGCTGGGACAGTTCTGGTGCTGAGAATTCAAAGGAGAATTCAACATCACCACTGGACTAGCTTGCAGCCCTTTGCTTCTGTCCCTGCAAAGCCATCCATCCTTAGGAAGATGACTCAGATTAAAACTTGGATTACCAAGCCTTCGCTTTCCTGCTGAAGCGAAACAGCAAGTACTTACAACCAGAGGATGAAGAGAGAAGCGTGTAGCAGAAAGCAATCCAAATGCCCAGGGGGCTGAGAAGGGATTCTTGTAATCATGGCAGCTACCAAATGAGAATCAATAAATCATAGAATCATAGAATGGCCTGGGTTGAAAAGGACCACAATGACCATCGAGTTTCAACCCCCCTGCTGTGTGCAGGGTCGCCAACCACCAGACCAGGCTGCCCAGAGCCACATCCAGCCTGGCCTTGAATGCCTCCAGGGACGGGGCATCCACAGCCTCTCTGGGCAACCTGTTCCAGTGTGTCACCACCCGCTGCGTGGAACAGCTTCTTCCTAATATCCAACCTAAACCTCCCCCGTCCCAGTTTAAAACCATTCCCCCTTGTCCTATCACTACCCACCCTCATCAACAGCTGTTAATTAATCATCAATAAAATTTTTAAAATGTCCTCCCCGCAGTGAAGTCTTTGAATTTCATGTGCCCAGCAGTCCTGAACTGTCCTCGTCTTTCACACAGAAAGCAGCTACCGAGGCGAGAGGAGGATTTGTTGGCTGCTGGTGGCAAATATGAGCGTACCTTGAGGCTGCACTGTTCATGCTCATGGGTCACCTGGTTTCATTGCCACGTCTCACAGGTGCAAGGTAATCACACTCCACTGCTCCAAAAGTGACGCCTCCTATTTATTTCCATGGAAACGACAACCACTACAAGGAGCACAATAACACTGTTTGACTGAGCAGTTCTCAGCTACAAAGTGCTATTTTTCAACACAGTCACCACCATCAGCTCTGTATTTTTGCCAGCGATGAACAAGAGCCTGTGTGCCACGCCTGAAAATATCTGCACCAGTGGAGTTGCCTCGCTGCCTCTCTTGCCACTGCTGAAACGCACCACCCGCCACCTCACCGTGCGCACACCCACGGACTGGTCTCCGTAGGCGTTCAGCAAGCATCGATGACCATCACTGGGTGCCTTTTTTCTGCACAGAGGAATTCACTTTCACACTTCTGCTTCATTCGCACTTCCATGTCAGACACCCCTCTGCTGCTATCTGTCACACAACGACAAAATGTAGCGGGATATTGGTGGGAAGGCTCAACCTCTACTGCCACCCTGCCAACATCCGCCTCTGGTGTCGTGGGCCAACAGCATAACATAGGTGTAAAATCTGGTCAACACCCAAGTACAGGGGCAGGATGACTTCCCTAGTCCTGCTCACCACACCGTTCCTGATACAAGCCAGGGTGCCATTGGCCTTCTTGGCCACCTGGGCACACTGCTGGCTCATATTCAGCCGACTGTCTAACAGTACACCAAGGTCCCTTTCCATCAGGCAGCTTTCCAGCCACACCTCCCCAAGCCTGTAGGGTTGCTTGGGGTTGCTGTGACCAAAATGCAGGACCCAACGCTTGGCCCTACTGAAACTCATACCGTTAACCTTGGCCCATCGATCCAGTCTATCCAGGTCCCTCTGTAGTGCCCTTCTCCCCTCTGGCAGATCAGCACTCCCTCCCAGCTTGGTGTCGTCTGCAAACTTACTGAGGGTGCACTCAACCCCCTCATCGAGATCATCAATGAAGATATTAAGCACAAGTGGCCCCAGCACTGAGCCTTGGGGGACACCGCTCGTGACCGGCCGCCAACTGGATTCAACTCCGTTGACCACAACTCTTTGGGCCCGGCCACCCAGCCAGTGCTTCACCCAGTGGAGCGTACACCCAGCCAGACCATGGGCAGCCAGCCTCTCCACGAGGACGTTGTGGGGGACAGCGTCAAAGGCCTTACTGAAGTCCGGGTAGACCACATCGACAGCCTGACCCTCATCCTTGACCCTCATCCTTAGTCACAAGGTGACTAAGCGGGTCACCTTGTCATAGAATGAAATCAGGTTTGTCAGACAGCATCTACCGTTCGTAAACCCATGCTGACTGGGCCTGATCCCCTGGTTGACCTTTAGTTGGTCCATGATGGTTCCCGAGATTATCCGTTCCATGACCTTCCCTGGCACCGAGGTGAGACTGATAGGCCTGTAGCTACCAGGATCATCTCTACGGCCCTTTTTGAAGATGGGCGTCACATTTGCCAGTTTCCAATCCACCAGGACATCCCCAGTTAGCCAGGACTGCCAAAAGATAATGGAGAGTGGCTTGGCAACCACGTCCGCCAACTCTCTCAGCACTCGCGGGTGCAGTCCATCCGGCCCCATGGACTTGTAAGCATCCAGCTTTCGCAGCAGGTCCAAAACTATCTCGTCTTGGATCGAGAAGGGCTTATTCTGATCCCCATCCCTATCTACCAGCACAGGGGGCTGTGTTCCCAGGGACTAACAAGTCTTATTATTAAAGACTGAGGCAAAGAAGGCATCAAGTACCTCAGCCTTATCCCTATCCGTGGTGACCAGGTTGCCCTCGGCATCCAACAGGGGATGGAGATTCTCCCTAGCCTTCCTCTCGCTGCTAATGTGTTTATAAAAGCACTTACTGTTTACCTTTGCTTTAGTGGCCAAGCTCAGTTCTAGCTGCGCTTTGGCTTTTCTAATTTTCTCCCTGCACACCTTCACTACATACCTGCAATCATCTTAAGTAGCTTGCCCACTCTTCCAGAGACCATAAACTTTCCTTTTGTTCTTGAGATCCAGCCAAAGGTCTCTGTTCAGCCAGCCCGGCCTCCTTGCCCGTCGGCTCATCTTCCGTGACATGGGGATGGTCAGGTCCTGCACCTTTAAAACAGTTTCCTTAAAATATTCCCAGCCTTCCTGGGCTCCCACGCTCTCCAAAACTACCTCCCAAGGGACCCTCTCAACCATGGTCCTGCAGAGGTGGAAGTCCGCCCTCCGGAAGTCCAAGGTGGCAGTTCTGCTGACTCCCCTCCGTGGTTCAACAGGGATAGAGAAATCTAGCGTCTCGTGATCACTTTGCCCCAGACGGCCTCCAACCTTCACATCCCCCACCACTTTACATCCCCCCTCTGTTGACAAACAGCAGGTCCAGGATATTGCTTCCCCTCGTCGGCTCCCTCACCGGCTGTGTCAGGAAGTTACCTCCCACACGCTCTAGGAACCTCCGGGACTGTTCCCTGTCCGCTGTATTATAATTCCAGCAGACGTCTGGGAAGTTGAAGTCCCCCACCAGAACAAGGGGGAGTGAGCTAGACACCTCACCCAACTGTTTATAAAGCCTCTCGTCCACCTCTTCATCCTGGGTGGGTGGCCTGTAGCAGACCCCCACAATAACCTCAGTCTTGTTGGCCTTTGCTTTTATTCCGATCCATATACTCTCAACCCTATCACCACCCTCATTAATTTCCACACATTCATAGTCTTTTTTAATATAGAGTGCTACACCACCGCCTTTCCTACCCAGGCTGTCTCTTTTGAAAAGCCGGTAGCCCTCCATCACTGCACTCCAGCTGTGGGAGTCGTTCCACCACGTTTCTGTGATGGCAACTATAGCATAACTTTCCAAACACACAATGGCCTCCAACTCCTCTTGTGTGTTACTCATGCTGCGTGCATTGGTGTAAAGGCACCTGAGCTTGATCTCCTTGCGAGTGGCAGTAACCCTAATACCCTCATCACCACACGCAGGTGTTTCCACAGCCACCAACCTCATACCCGCCCTCGTGTTCTTCCTACAAGGGCGTAAGCCATGCTCCTTTTTCACCAAGGCACAAGACCGTGGGGTCTTACAAGCACATCCCTCTTCTCCAAGCACAGGGACGTTGCGCTTGGGCCCCATAGTAGTAACCCCAGTTACACCCCCACCCCCCTTCATACCTAGTTTAAAGCTCTGTGAATAACCTACCCAACTCCTGTCTTAAGACCCCTCTCAACCGGTGGGAGAAGCCACTCCTATCAGCCGCTAGCCGGCGCAGGCTCTTGCAAATAGAGCCGAGGTCAAAAAACCCAAACCCCTGCCGGGCACACCAAGCTCTGAGCCAGGTATTAATCCATTGGCCCACTATATCAAGTCTCTCATTATTTCCTACAGCTGGAGGGATAGAGGAGAGCACAGTGTGCGCTCCTGAACCCTTTACCTGCCTCCCCAAGGCTCTGAAATCCTTTTTCAGAGTCCTTAGGGAAGTACTGCCAAAATCATCACTACCAGCCTGAAACAACAACAGGGGATAGTAATCAGTGGGCCGGACCAGGGAAGGGAGTTTCTTCCTCACATCCTTAACCCGGACTCCCGGGAGGCAGCAGACCTCTCTGTGTAGAGGGTCTGGTCTACATATTGGCCCTTCTGCTCCCTTCAGCAGAGAGTCACCAACGACAATGACCCGTTGTTTTTTCCTAATTGATGAAGTTTTAATGCTGGGCGAGGACTGGTCAGACTTCGGGAGCGCTACCAACTGGGGAGAACCGTCATCACCACCATTATCCAGTTGTCCCTGCAGAGCACTGTACCTGTTTTGCAGGGGCAGCTGGGGGGGCTGGGGACTTACCGGGAGGGCGCGCCTGCATCTGTGAGCAGGGGCCTTATGCCACTGCCCTACATCCCCCGATTCTTCGTTGTTGATCCTGGGGGGAGGAGAGGATAGAGGATTCACTGCAGCGGGAACACTGTCTGCATGCTGATTCCCCTCTGTCACCTGATTGCAAGGCGGCAGGAGGTGACTTACTCCGTGCAGAGCCACGCCTGGCTGCCTAGATCTAGGGGCTGATAGGGTTTGGTACCAGCAGTCAGTCTCCCTCTCACACTCCTTTACGCTCCTCAGCCTCTCCACCTCATCCTTCAGGTCGACCATAAGGCTGAGTAAGTAGTTTACCTGGTCACATCGTACACAATTGCTGCCTCCCTCACCTAGCGCTGAAAAGGCCGGAAGCGCCAGGCTCTGGCGCTCCCTACAGCCAGAGAACTGCACACCAGCATCTTGCTTTGGGATCTCAGTCTGAGTATCCTCATGTTTCTTGGCAACAGCCTTTCTTACATACATGTGCGGAGCCTCAGTCTGGGTTTCCACAGTCCTCTTGGCCACCGCTTTCCTTTTGGGAGAGCATGGGACCTCCGTCTGGGTCACCTCATTTTTTCCGGCAGCAGCCTTCCGCCAGGGCGCGGCCACGGCTAAGCTAAGCAGAATACTTAGCAGCACTGTACAGGAAGCTGCGTGATTCACAGACCCGACCCCTCCTTTCTGTCTCCTCGAGGCTTTTTCGAGCCACGGGGCGTGAATGCAGCGCCGTTGCCCAGGCAACGCCGATGCGCTACGTCAGCCGCTCTCGCGAGAGCTGCCGGGCTGCTTCGTTGGCACCGGGGTTCCCCGAGTGAAGGAACGGTTCGAGATCCCTTTGAACCACGCCGTCGGTCGCTGCTGATCCGTCCGGGACGGCTCCGAGGCAGCTGAGATCGGCGATCAAAGGGCTTCTTCCGCGTTTGGAGCCCGTTTAAATCTCCCGCCGTTGCCCAGGCAACGTCCACGCGCTGCGTCAGCCGCTCTCGTGAGGGCTGCCGGGCTGCTTCGTTGGCACCGGGGTTCCCTCTATCAGTATGTGGTTACCTTCAGACTTGACACAATCTTAAGCAGTCTTAAAGAAGAGAAACTGATAGTGAAACTGATATTCAGAGCAATTAAGACACATACCTGACTGACTGCCCTCTCTTTGCAGAACGTTTAATTTTTGCTGCAGATGTAAACCCTAAATGGCAACTGTGCAGCATCACCGTCACATTGAGTTAAGCTTGGCACAGAGAGAAACCCCACTTTTATTGTGTGGGCCTCACTAAAACAGCAGTCAACGAAGCATAGTGCTTCACGTGAGGTTAATTACGACCCATTCATCTTACTGGTATAGGAAATGCACATAAATTGACAGCCTTGTAGTCTGACATCTCTGTGCAGAAGTGAATAATGTTCAAAAATTTGCAAGAATTGGAGTCTACTACTTGGGCTCATAACAACTTGGATGAATGACTGAAATAGGAAAAACAATTCCTACACAGTGCTTTATAGCCAATACAAAGCATAGAAACTTGACGGTCTAGGAAAATAAGAGGTGATTTCCCACTCTTACAACTGCTTGAGGTGTGCAGTTGTGACTGTGAAAACACTGGAATATGGGTACAATACTGAGCACTGTGCTTAGTGCATCAGTCCCTGATTGAGGAAAGACGCTTCGGTATCTAAAATTCTTCTGCAAGAGCTGAGCAATGCTGTCATCTGTGTACTTATGGTCTAAATTAGCCCATGTTTTAGACAATATTTTTTGAGCTACTTTCTAAAATAGCAAACATAAGCATCACAGGTCTCTCACAAACAACGTTTGGCTCTGCAATCTCGAACACTGATAGGTGTCTGTCTGTATTCACTTGCATCAGAAAATCGATTTATGTATATTAGACCTGTGGAGTAGGAGTGAAGGTCAAGCCTGGAGGCAAGTTTAAAGCTATTTCTTTCATTTCAGGGACCACAGTATTGTCAAAAGGGGACAACTCTGTCCCAAGAATGTGGAAAAACCAACAACAAAAAACCCAACCAACCAACCAACCAACCAACCAAAAAACCATCATCCGTTTTGCTCAGCACTCTGAACTTTCCCATAACAAGGAGCACTTCTTGCCACTTGCAATTTGCTCGGTGTTTCAGAACATATGGTATGTAACATCACATGCTGTTCTATGTCTCCTGCCATGGGTAGGAGTGGCACTGCGAGCAGAGGAGCAGAAGACCGAATTCATTCCAAATTTCTAGGCACTTCTAGGTGGGCAATATTCCCTCACAGGGAAATAATACTAAGAGAAAAAGTAACCCCATGTATTTTACAAGGTAGGTTGATCTGAGTCAGGATAGCTGCTCTGCCTGCCAGCTCCGCGGAGCCACTGTAGTAATAAAGTGCTGATGCATGCAGTATGAGAGGATGCTAAAGCCTTGTGCTATATTTACATCTACACGTGATGTGTTTGCCAGGGATCCTGTCCCAAGTATTCCGCTATTTCAGACTGCCTCAACTGTTCAGCATATGTGATGTTTGTGGTCTAAAACAATACGCTTTTGAACTCTGTATCTTACCTAATAATGTACATGATGTGTTTTGAAAGAAACTCCCTGTACAGCACCACCTAAATATTGTCAAACCACATAAAACGTATCTGAAGAAGCACTGTTTGTAGGATCTGCCACATCTTAAAGAGAGCACTTAGACAACAGAGTAAGTGGTAGAGTAAAACATATCTTCGTATTGACAGACATTTTTATGCAAAGTTCAAAAATCTGCTTACTGAGTGAAAGAGGAAAAATCCGTGGAAGGAGGGTTAAAAAAATAACTGATCATATTGGGAAGTGGGAAAATCTGTTTTCTGAGGGGACCAAAGGAGGCATAATAAGATAGGCAAACACGTTAAAAACTTCTGAAATGAAGGCACTGTACAAAAGGCTCTTAGAACTGGTGATCAGACAGAGAAGGATATTTGTTAAATGATGTAGGAGGACAGATGGATAGAGGCAGAAAGACAGAGGGAAAGAGAGAAGGGAGAGAAAAGGCTTGTGGGAACATTTATTTGGTTTGGAGAAAAAGGATTGTCAGGATTTTAAACACTTTACTGAAGGTTATATTGAGATAGAAACATTGCATAAGGAACAATCCTGGCTCTTTCTTTCTACCAAGAAACTTACGTTTCAGATTAGCAAACAGTTAATACACGTACTTCAAACTCCTTTGACTTCATGATTCACTTGAAAGTAGGCTTTGATTTTAATGTAAATAAACAGTTTTTAAACATGATGTCCAGTTTTATTATCAGCGTTTCAGATGAAGATTATAGCACCACAAGACAACACAGGCCAGCAGGGACCTGGGGAGGTGTCCAGCCTGACCCCTGCCCGGTGCAAGTCCAGCCTGACTCCGGTGAAAGATTTTGCATTTAGATCTGTTGAATCTCATGTGGTTTGCCTGGGCCAACTGCTCTGGCACCCCGTCCCTCTGGTGTGTTGATTGCACCCCACACCTTGGTGTCATCAGCAGTCTTGCTAAGGGTGCCCTCAATCCCACTGTCAGTGTCACTGAAGAAGATATTAAAGAGTATTGGCCCCAGCCTGGGGGACACCAGTCAACACTGATCTCCATTCAGACACTGAGCCACAACTCTCTGAACTTGATCCTGCAGCCAGTTTTCCTTCCATCAAACAGTCCACCCATCAAATGCGTATCTTTCCAGTTTGATGAGAAGGATGTTGTGTGGCACTGTGTCAAAGGCCTTGCTGAAGTTGAGATAGACGACATCAGTGTCTCATCTCTTGTCCATTGATGCGCTGACATCGTCATAAACAGCCACCTAACTTGGCCAAGCAGGATTTGCCCTTGGTGAAGCCACATTTCCCATACCAGCTCCCTGCTTTCCACGTGCCTTAGCCTCAGTCTCAGGAGGATCTGTTCCATGATGTTTGTTGGCACAGAGGTCAGACTGACGTGTTGATAGTTACCCTTCTTAAAAATGGGTGTGATACTGTCATTTTTCCAGTCACCGGGGACTTCACCTGATTTTCACTTTTCAAATCTCATAGAGAGAGGCTTGGCAACTACATCAGCCAGTTCCCTCCGGACTCTGGCATGCATCTCATCGGATGCATCCCATCCAGTTCTGGATGTTCAGGATCTTCAGGTGGCCACGAACCTGATCTTGGCCTACAGTGGGAGGGATGTGGCCTTCTCAGACTCCACCTACCAAAGCAAGCATTTGAGGGCTGTTGGATAAGCAGTAATTAGAATCAAGACTGAGGCAAATATGTTGTCAAGTACCCCAGCCTTCTCCTTGTCAGCTGTTACCAGCTTGCCTGTGTCACTCACCAGGGGGTCACAACCTCCTGGGCTTTCCTTTTCTGGCTGAGGAGCCTGTGGAAGCCCTTCTTGTTCTTCTTGGCATCCCTTGCAAAGTTAAATTCAAGCTGGGCCTTGGATTTCTTGATCTCAGCCCTACACAGCCTAGCAGCTTCCTTTCACTCTTCCCTCAGTACCTGTCTCTGCTTCCACTGCCTGTGCATTCTCTTCTTGCTCTTCAGTTTGACCAGCAGATCCTGGTTCAGCCATGCTGGTCTCTTGCCTTCCTTTCCTGACTTTTACACCTGAGCATGGAGAGCTCCTGTGCCCTAAGGAAAGTTTCCTTGAAGATCTGCCACCTCTGCTCTGCACTCTTACCCATGAAGACAGTTGACTAACTCCGTTAAGAGCTGGAATTTAGCTTTCCTAAAATTTAGAATCCTAATTTTACTCTTTGCCTATCTCAGATCCCGTATGGAACATGAACTCAACAGCATGAGCAACGTCTTGTATACAAAGAGGGTGCTGGGAGCTTTGCTGAGGTCTACAGCAGTAAATACCACCAACATCTGCCTTTGATGTTGTGGGCCACCATAAAATTGGCGGCATTACTTTTGAAGCAGCCCTTCTACATTTTTCACGCTTGTGACTGAGGTTTTACTGCACTCACTTTCCTTGGAGGCATGCAGGCACCTCTTTCATCTTCCCTTATGCCTTCTTGACCTCTGACTTAAAACAGAGTGCAGAGAGAATATTAGTAAGGGAGCATTTAAATTCTAATTTGTGGATAATCTCCACAGGTAATAGGTAATTAAGAGAGTTTTTTGTAATGAGGTACATTACTCAGGCTAAAATCTTGACTACCTAGTATTAAATGCAAGAAGGGATACTTATACTCTTTTTTTTGTTTATTTTTTCATGATATGTTCAGAAAACGTAAAGGGAGTTTGGAAAATATACTTTTAGGGACTTCAGAGCATTTAACCTATAGACTAAAATGCTGTGGTAATTTTACATCTACCTTGTATGATTTCTATCCCCCATTGCACCTGAAATTTTTTAGTTTATTAATTACAAAAATAATACACCCTATTGCACTACTTCAATGAATTCTAAGCACTTTAAGTTTTACTCTTGTCCTTCTACTCCTTGAATATTTTTAGATGCTTTCTGAGAAGTGATTGCCATGTGCAGCTTTTAACACAATATGGCCATTTGGGAATTACATAATTGTGTATGCGTATATATATGTATACATATCAGTGCAATGGGGGTAATCTACCTTAGCCATTAAACCTGTAGCAATGTCTGCAGTTTCCTCAAGACTTGCAGTTTTTACTTTGCAAATGATGGGAGCTTCATAGCTCATGACCATTACAGGATTGCATGTCCTGAGATATATCCACATCATTTGGTAATTAACATTTTCAGGCAGAGACAATAATGTCAAGGCTGTCTTCTTGGCCACCCTTTTCTTTCTAAGTCATCTTTGACACCCTGGCTGATGCCTTCCCCAGTAACTGGTGATGATACTCAAGTACATCGTGTTTATCCATCCAGTCATTTATCACTGTTCACCACCAATGCACTTAGTATCAGCTGAGAAAAACAATTTGCTCCCTTTTTGTGAGCAAGAGACTATGCAGTGTCATTTGTATTCACCTCGGGCAGATGATGAGCCTCTGTTCATTTCATCAAAGCACTATTTACAAGGCTGTAAAAAAGATGAGTTTCTCCCAATAGTCGTCAAATTAAACTTTTAAAAGTTTAATGTTGGCACACAAGAATAATTACAGTTATAAACCATTAAACAGTTGGAAGAAATTTATAGTATTGGAAGAGAAAATTTACAGCTGTGGTCAAATCAATACATTTCCTCTAAAAAGCATTTCCACAGAAATATTTTTTTCTGAGAATTAAAAAATGCAGTGCTTTATTAACAACACTGAAATGTACAAGAGGTGCCTTTGGGCATTATTTAGATAGGAAGATGACTATCTTTTTAACATATCATTAATTAGCTCTATAGAAGCATGTTTACGTATATATGTAGAGAGAGAGAGAGAGACATATGTTGGTTTGATTTTTTTTTCGTTTATAAATCATCAAGTATGATGGTCTGAGCTCCCTTGTTAGATTAGGTTGCACACGCTTGGTAATCCTGGAAGGCAGTCCTGTTGTTTTCAATTTCTTTTCAAGAATTATTATGTTGCAATTATCGCATGCCTGGAAGGCATCTAGCATCCATGAAGCTTCATCAGTCCTTTAGCCAGCCCTCAACCAGTCTCCATTTTTCTTTTCTATCACACCCAGAATTTGTCATTGTACAAAAAATCTCACTTCAGTGCTCCACGTCTTTCCAGTCTTAGAGAAAAATTTATGGGATCTGACTCTGCTAAGCCCTCATTCTACCTAATAAATCTATATTTTCTAGAAGTGTCCTCAAATGAAATCAGTTCATTTGAGGCTAAGTCCAAAGCATATGTAAGGAACTAAGAAGTTTCCTATTAATTTCTTCAGGCTTTTGCTCCTGCCATTTTTCACTTTAGATATCTAAGTCTTGCATCTAACTCTCTTGGAAACATTGGTATTTTGTCTTTTCAAACAAAAGAGAGTTGAAACATATTTCTTTTCAATATTATATGCCTAAGCAGAAGCAAAAGCCTTTCACATTTCTTGGTGACATTTTGATTTCACTCCAGTTTTTAATTATGCATGGTGAACAATCATGTATTCCTGTTCACAATTGTTTAGTGTAAAAGAGGCTGAAAATCCTACCACTGAATCAGGATAACAAAAACAAGAAATTAATAAATCAGAATAATTTAGCTGAACGTATAAAGTAGCTCAGAAATGTCCTAGAGCAGACCATGTAGCACTCGTGATTACAGGGCTGTGCATCACAGTGGGATGTGGCCATGACTGTTGGTTACCTTTATAGTATAAGGATGTGATAATATTCTGCAATATGTAATCACAGAAGCAAGAACACTTGTTTTCTTATGCAGATTTTGTGTCAAATTATGTTGCATGTTTTGATGGTAACAGGCAAAACTGCCTATTACAAAAATCTCACATTTACTGTGCCAACGCTATCTGAAGGAGAAAATGAATCAGAAGTTCCTGCCGACAGTGTTTAAAAGTGTTTAAATGGATCAAAAGCTGCGAATTGGTGAGATCAAGTCATTCTAAAAACCTATTGATAGTTATTGGCCATAGTCAGGACTTCAGGCTTCTTTGTATGTGATGTTGGCTGTTAGTGTGGTTATTTCATGCACACTACCCATACCAAACTATAGTTAAAACATAAAAGTATTTTATGCAGCTGGGGTCTGTGTGTGGTTGATTTTGATTTCCTCTCTCAGATAAGCAAGAATGCAATAGCAGTGATAGTATCTACTGAGTAAGAATGTTGTTTGCCTCTAGATCTGCATGTTGCTGTTGTACCCTTCATAGAGGACTGAGAGGAAGAATGGGAAAAAAAAAAGAACAGCTGACACCATAGCTCAGTAGACAGAATAAGAGAGGGACTTTTGAAATAAATGGAAGAGGGTGATTAGGAAGGAGAGTCTGATGGTTTTAACTTTCTTCATGCTTACCCTTGTAAGGTCTGTATGCACAGGATTTGTTTCCTAATGGAAATAGCTGAAGGATGTACCGTGATGTATGGCCTATTATTGCAATTTCTGTGTTGTTAGAACCATGGTAATACTTGCAGCAGTGCTGCAGCTGCAATTGATGTCATGATCTGTGAGCAGTGATCACAACATTTTGCAAATACGTATTGATTAATACGTTGTTAGTGAGAAGATCTGAAGTGAAGGAGTAGGGTAGTTGCTCATTTACAACTTACGAATGCTTGTTTTGCTGAGAACTGTGCCTATGCTATCTATAAAGAGGCCCTGTCAGGCTGATAAAAATTCAATGGATAGAATGATGATCTACTTAAAAATTGCTCTTATATCTCTTCCTCATTCCCACAATGAAAATCAAACCATTCAAGAGTAAAAATTGAGGTTTCAGTTTCTGTGTTCAGCATCCATGTGAAACTGCTGGCTAAGTGATGGATCTAAGCTAAAGGTAAATAATTATGGTTTTTATCTTTATGTGACAGAATAGCTTACAGGAAATCTTGTGCCTGCTAAAGCTGAGCTCTATATATTCACTGATTTGATACATGGTCAACATCAATATGTAATAAATCCATTTTATTCCTGTTTACTTACTTGCTGTAGATACTGCACACAGGATGGCTATAAATATTATCACATGAGAAGAAAACCTTTTTCCTTACTTATACATTACATGGATACCTGCTTCTCATAAGAAAACACAAACAAAAACCAAAAAACCCATAATACTAATGTATGGGAAAACTCGATAGTATCAATCAGCTTCTCTAACAAACTCTGTATATGTGGTGGTGGGAGGGCACCATACCATCCTGGAAGAGACTGTGGGGGGATCTTACTAACACTCCTAAGTATCTAAAGTGTGAGTGCCATGTGGATGGGGCCAAACTCTACATAGTGGTTCACAGTGACAAAACAAAGAGCAACAGGCACAAACTGGAACACAGGAAGTTCCATACAAATATGAGGAAGAACTTATTTACTGTGAGGGTGACAGGGCACTGGTACAGGCTTCCCAGAGAGGTTGTGGAGTCTCCTTTTCTGAAGATACTCAGAACCTGTTTGGACAGTTTCTTGTGCAACCTTTTGCAGGCAATCTGTTTTAGCAGGAAGTTTGGACTGGGTAATCTCCAGAGGTCCCTTCCAAACTCTATGGTTCTGTGATAATACCACTGGAATTACCCGAACAGGTTTGGTAAATTCTTATATCTCCTTTCATTCCTTGGAGAAGTCTGTGGTAAATTTTTTGTCTGTATTTTTTTGTTTGTTTGTATTCTTGTTTTATGTTGTTGTTCCTTTTATTTTCCTCTTAAATCCCTCTCTCATTTATAGCTCATACTATGATTTGATAGTTTCTTACAAAAATCTTATTGCCAAAGAAATATTGAGCTACCAACACAATATAGCTAGCTATCAGACGTATGGAAATTTGTTGAGCTTTAAGTTACAGTTCAATTTACAATAATACAGATGTCCAGCACTTTTAAATGTTGCAGGTAAATATTTTTAACTGATACAGGAAAAAATGATATTAGATTAACATCAGAGATAAGGAGAAATCAACTGAAGTAAAGAAAAGAACTGCTGCTTATGACTTGGTCAGGAAATGTCTTAGACCTCACCTTGGCTAAAGCACTGCAAAACCACAGGATGACCTATTTCAACCTTTTTATTTTCATGTATGTTAATGTGATCACAGCTACTCCTACGTCCAAACATAAAGAACAGGTACAGGCAATGTGAGGATGTGAGGATGCTGGTTTTCACAACAAGAGGTCTCCACACTTCATACTGTGCTCTCATTTTCCTAAGAGTGACCAGTAGAAGACTCCGTCTGGTATAAAGCAGTATATGAAAAGATTCTATAAACACACCATGCAGTCATTCGTACAATGAAACTCAACGGATGCACCAGTGGGCAGAAATGGAAAAGAATATGGAAGTCTATTACATTGCTATTACTCTTGATTGTATCTTCACCAGATGAAAAGTCTAGTTTTGCAAGATGTTTCTGTTTATTTGCTCTGTTAAAGGAAGTAGTGGGGCAGACATCCTGCAGGTATTTCTGACATGCAGCAATACTTCTCCAGTTCAGACAGACAGCACCAGTTCTAGCACATGGTTGTTCTTGAGAACATTGATCTTCACACGTACATGGTCACTTGGATCTGAAAAGCTGACTTGTCACTCCAAAAATTTAGGAATTAGGTCCTCAAGCAGTTGTTAACAAAGAAGATCTATTAAATAAATCAGCAAGCTGAGAAGTTCACATGCAGAAAATGGAGAAAACATTAGTGGTTCAGATTTTGTTAAGGGAAATAAATGCCTGCAGTTTTATGACAGTCATATCAATTGAGCATCAATTGACAGTTAAAAGAACGTTTATTGAGACTCAATAGGAAGGATGATGTGGAATCTAAAATAGGAAAGATGATGTGTGACCTAATTAAAATTACAAGATACAAATATAATGAGATTTTTAACACATAAAAATTGTAGAGAATATTTAGACCTTAATTGCAACTTAAAAAGCCTACAATATCAAGTTCGTAACTGTGACAACTAATAGAGTATCTAAATAAACCTCTTTACTCTTATTAATTGATACTAAATTTTCTGTCGACAGTCTTGGCAAATGTTAATTAAATGCAACAAAAATCCTTACAAGTTTTCACATATTAGTAACTTTAAATTATGCTTTTATTGCTTACATAATTGCTAATTAATTACATAGCTACAGACTTGCTCTTTACCCTTTACATGAATCTCAGGAGTGTAACGTTTCTTATGGGTCAATAAACTCACCTGCTTATTAGCTACACAAATGAAAGGCAAAGGATGATGCTGTGTAATCCTGCTCTTTCTGAAGTGTAGAACATATTAATTTCTGAGCAACCCCTTCCTTCAGCCAAAGGAGTTTGAATCAGGTGTGCTGTATATTCTTCCTTATTTCTGGGATAATTATGATAACTCTTCATTAGTCAAAGCTCTGATAGACTGGGATTCAGAAAAATGGTATGAATTTAGAATGCTTACCTCCCTGATAATCAAAATCTTGCAAATGTATTTGATGACTAAGTCAGAGTTAACTAGCTTGAATACTGCAATAATATATATTTATCATTGTAAAGTTAATGAGTATTTCTAAGCAATTATGTACCTTAGTCCACATTTCCAGGAAAAAAAAAAAATCATAAAAAACTTGATTGTGAGTATGGTTCTCTAGTAATCAAAATTCAAGCAAGCACAGAACTCTTCTTTACCTCTTCAAGTCCATACTTTTTCCAGCATTCTTACTTAGATTCCTTGGGTACAGCTCATACAGCTCATTAACGGGCTAAGGAGCCCAGGAGCCCACAAAAACATGGACCTAATTCTTTGGAGCCATCAGTGTTTGCACGTTCATTGAATGAATTGTCAGTGCTCAGTCCTGCTGCAGTGATGTATACGAGCAACTTCAAATCCAGTGACTTGTGTATTCTGTAGCTTCCATGTTAGAGTAATCTTATGGTTATTGCAGAGGAATGAGGTGGGAAGTTTGAGGAAATTTCAGGTCAGCAAGAAGGCTTGGCAGGTCAGACCTGCAGCTGTAAAACGACTATTTTTCAGAGAATAAATTCTCACATTATCAAAATAGTAGCCTGCATATTGGCACTTTGGCCAATGTTTTGCCAAGCTTTTTCTTGTGGAGGTCTGTGTATAAAGCACTAACATACATGTTAAAATACCTGAAAATATTGCAAGAATCTTTGTCAGTTGAGTCACAACTTTACCATATTGTTTAGGAGGCAGGTTTTCCTTAATTCAGTACTGAAACAATGGATTAGAAGGAAAAGTCTGACAGAAAAGACCCTTGAGTGCAGTCATTTTAATCCATGTCCTGTCTCTTCTGTATGCTGTTTGCCTATCTTGGATTTTTCTCCCCAGCAGATCACTTCTCTTTTGATTGCTGACTGAAATTATTTAAAGAATAATAGTAAATTCATAAGAGTAAGAATTAATAGTAAATTCATTATTTTATGTTTTTTTCATTACTTTTTTTCTAGCATCTGTGACATAATAATGGCTTTACTGATGATTAGAGGCTTCAGAAAATCAGACTTCTGCTTATGCTTTTTATTTTACTTTATTTTTAAGATAGCATTTCAATAGTCAAGTCTGACTTCTTGAAAATCACACATTTAAACATTGGAGAGAAATTTGCCATAGTAATGTTACATAGATGTAACATTTTCAAAAAACAAATTAAAAAAAATCACAATAAGTGAAAGAGTCAGTGAAAACAGTGTCTTACAAATGGAATTTCTCTCCTCCTGGCTCCTTGTATTGAAATGTCAATGTTTTATTTAAACGGATATCTCCTCCAGGAAATTTTGTAGACAACATTATTTTTCAAGTCAATCAGAACTGCAAAATGCAGTATCTAAGGTTTTGTTTTGTTTTTTTTTTTTTTTCAGATCTAACCTCTAGAAGATTCAGAGCAGGAAATTGGTTTTTGAAACCACTGAAAACATATAGAATAATTAGTCTTATATTCCTCTTTATGGCATGAATTTAAACCTATCTAAAGTGTAAACTTGGTTGAGTATAACTCAGTCCTGGATAAATTATCCTTATATTTCCTGAAGTGCAGAATCCTGTATTTTATTTTTACTTCTCTGGCCTGTTCCTTGCAATATTCTTAAGGACATGGCTTCTTCTCTCTGGATATTTTTGAGCTCTTTTCCTACTCAGAAGGAAAATATTAAAGAAATAACTGTTCCAACAGCTCCATGTCCTTGTGATGGGGGCCCCAGAAATGGACGCATTACTCCAGGTGGAGTCTCATGAGAGCAGAGGGGCAGAATCACCTCCTTCGACCTGCAGGTCACACTTCTCTTGATGCATGCTAAAATATGGTTGGCCGTATGGGCTGCAAGCGCACATTGCCGGCTCATGTTGAATCTTTCATCAGCTGTCTCCCCTAAACCCTTTTCCACTCTCAAGCCATTCTCCGCTTGTATTTGTGCTTGGGATTTCCAAGGAAGGACCTTGCATTTAGAAAACGTGCTAATTCCTACAGTGAAGACACTATAACACTTATAAGAATCTTGTTTCTCGTCCAGTTGTTTACCAGCCCACTAGGTGTTAATTTTATGTGCACATATTATGGTCTTGATTTTAAAAGAAACAAACTACTCCAGTGGTTTGGTGTGCAGTGGGTCAAATCTCCATGCTCAGCAGCAAATGTGTAGGTTTCCTCTGCAGTGGTACAGAGAAATGTCTTTTTAGCACTGTGCACGCTAAAGACTGTCTTCTTCCCTATTGAAACAGCAATTTTTTCCTTAAAACCAGTACTAATTGTAGGATACTTTTCAGACAGGAAGGTGGTTAGTCCTGCATTAGTCTTATGTGACATCTCTGTCGTCAGCCAAGCATCTTTGCCCTAGATGTATTTTTTTACTGCTGGGTATATGAAGAAGTCCAGGACCATCGAATTACAGGTTTAGCTTTTGTAGGCATGGTCACAGCGTATATCAGATTTTAAACTGAGGCAGTAGGTCTGCAGTTTTGCTATATCTCCATTAAGAAAAAAGGATAATTGCTGATGATAGTCCATGAGAGTAAAAACGCAGTTCCTTCAAAATTCACAGCGGTCAAAGGTGTAAAGTAGGGAACCAAAGAAAGAAATTGAGAAGTTCCAATTAGTTGTTTTAAAATTATGTGAAAATAAAATCATTTAAAAGTTATGCTGAATAGTTGTAAGTAAAACAAAAAGTGGAAACAAATGTAAAGCAGATGGATATCAGGCAAAAAGAGGTCTAGAAAAAGACCTAGCAAAACTATTAAGTAAAGTAACTTAAAAATCTTTCATTTCTACTAGGGCATTAAGGAGCAAAGGCTGAAAATTAGGAATGGGAAAAAGAGGTTTTTGCTGAGAGGACAGCAATAAAATGATATTTATGCTGTTGGTCCTCTGGAACTCATTTGCCCATAATGGACCAACTGGAGCAAAATTTGAACATAAATACATCTAATAAGAAAGTTGAAACTTTTTATGAGAAGTGGAGGACTGAATACATTTTTTTGCTCCTTTCAAACTTACTCATGCTCATCAGCTACCCACTGAGATCAATGGAGAAACGTCAGTTGATATTTGTGGACTCTGGATCATAGCCTTGGTGAAATAGAACATTAAACTCAGTAAACCAGTGCTACGCTGCTTATATAACAGTCCAAGGTTATTTTATAATGACTCATTTGAACTGCAGGAAGAAGTGGGTTATGAAATAAGAGATGTGTGTCGATCTTGCAGAGTATATGCAAGTAAATTACCTTACTTATCCTGCCTGTTACGCAGCTTAGCAGGGATGAGTCAGATATCATACCATTTTAGAGCTGTTTATGTAAACGGATTTATTGAAGCTTTGGAAACATTTACATCTGCTCCTGCTTCTGCAATGGAAATCATTTCACACTCATTGCCTTTTCACTAGGGGTGAGTTGACCCACCTTCCTACGTCTCCTATCTTTTTCTTTTCTTCCCCCCCCCCCCCCCCCCCCCCTACTTTTTACTGTTCTTATGGTCTTTCTCAACATGTTTTTAAAAAGGTGTTTATCTCACATTATGTACCAGGTGATACAACACAGCTGTCAGAAACTGGGATCTGCAGATGCCTGTAGTATTTTCTAGAAGTACAAAGACAGATTTGTGCATTCTATACACACATTTGCCAGTGACTTTTCTCAATTTCAGTAAAATCTTTGCTATGTATATCGTTTTAGGGTTTCCTTGTGCCTATGAAATTAAGTACAAATGGGGCTTCAGCAGTAAGTAGAGAACAGGTGTTAATTCAAAAGTCCTTTCACCATAAACTGTATCAGAAGTGAGGAATAAAAACAGGTGTGAAAGGTTCCCAATATAAACTAGATTTGTAGTAGGTTTAATAAAATCCTAATCTGTAAGCATTAAGAATCTGACAGACCAGTAATGTTGTAATATAATAACTATCTGAATAAATATAATAATAAATATATAATATAATAAATAACTATCTGAATTTCTAGGGTTCGGGAATCTTTAGAATCCAGGCTTATATCCATAACTTAAGAAAAGCGAGGGGAATAAAAAAATGGATGGATGGATGAATGGGTGGATGGAAGGGAGAGAGGGAGGGAGGGAGGAAAGGAGAAAGGGAGGAAGGAATTTAAATATCTAAGGATTTCTTCTCTTTATGAAATGTAAAAAACTATATCAAGAAAAAGACTCTACAAAATTAGTTGCAAGATCTCAACTTGTCTTGATAATACAAAGAAAGAAATGGTCTTGAAAAGTAGGACAATTTGTCATTGATACAGAGAAACATTTCTTTTAAATGATGTAACTTTCTTGCTTGGATTAAGATGGATTCCATTCTCTCGTACTCAAATACACAAATATAAATGCAGAGTGAATCCTCTCAATCCAATGAATGCCTCAGTTATATAGATAAATCCTAAAAATGTACTGTAAACATAAATACACTCTGAAAGCATACTATCTATTTTAATTATTGTAAAAAAAATTTAGCTGATCTTTACAACTTGTACATATTATGGAGCAGATAGTTTAGTTAGATTGCAGCCCTCTATCAGGACTAAAAATGAGTAATTTGGTATTATAGAGTCCCAGATGACATCTATGAAGAGCCTTTCAAAAATGTTCAATTCAATTACAATTCACCAATGGAGTGAATTCTTTTAATCAAATGTGAATGCTTTATGGTGTCTAGATAGTATTTAACATTTTATGTCTCTGTTTTGTTCACAATTTTGCACAGCCATACAAAGTAAAATGTATTGGTTTAAAATTCATAATTTTAAAGCTTTTCAGTGCATCTCCTGTTACATAAGGTGCTAACACAAAGTGCACTATGTCCAATATTGATATTTTTTGCTATGTTAATAGCATGGAAATGCTGGAAATTAGTGTGAAATAGATGTTTTTATAATTTTCAAATATGTGTGGGAACATAGGGGCTGGTTATACCTGATGAAGGCCCTGTACTAGCATAGAAATAAGGTTAAGTACAGCTGACAAGACAGTACTCTTCTCCATAGAACCACAATGTATTCTGCAGAGACCTCCTGGATTACTTTGAATGCTTATGCCTTCTATATGGGAAGAAAAGGCAACTGTGCTTTTGTATCTTGCTAATAATTCACTTATGTAGAAGGTGATTGCAGATACCACTGAGACATGCACATTCCTACTTCTTTACTTCTTGGCTAAAAACAGACGATGTTCCTTGTTACAGCCACACACAGTACCGGATGCTTGTGTTCTTGCTGGGTGGAAGGTAAACCAGCAGTTTTCAGTAGTGCAAGTGGATGATACTTTTTAGTCTGGATAATTACTCTATCAGAGATAGCTGAAAAAACATTGAACTGTTAATATTAGAAGCAAAATAGTTTGTTCTTAGTACTGTGCTCCCAGGGAACCATTCCCTGAACTCTTCTTATGGCTGCTGGCAATACTGACACATAGGTGTTCTCATAAAGGGTCATCAACTTGAGCAATTATACAGCATCATGTCTTTCTACATTTTTGTCCTCTCACAATTGGTTGATCTCCTCCTACAATGCAATCAGACATCTCACCTCAGCAAATAAAGATTACTTGACACCAGTTTAGAATTATACTCACACCTTCTCTTCCTTTAATGAAATAGGACCATCAGGCACCACATCTTTGAAAGACAGGAAAAGATGTGAGTGATTCAGGAGGAGACAAATGACCACTAGCTAAGGAAGAGCTCTGGTTAGTAGTGGTACTCATTTGTTTAAAACTGAACTGTATTATAGTACTGTATTACATAGTATCACTGAAGTGGAGGACTTTCCTTATCCCTCTTGTTCCTTGAATAAAGCAGAAATATAGAAAGTTTTCCATTATTGCTTTCGTTATACAAAATCATTATTTTGCATCATTGCTTTTGTTATACAGAGATATAGCATGGAAACAACAGGGCTCAAAATAAAATGTCGTACTGAATATGGAAGAACAATGATATCAATATGGTTTTATCTGTTCAATAAATTTCTTCATAACAGCTCTTTTGTGCCCAGTGCTGTAATGCTGAACGGATACTAATGGCTTTCTAATCTCATTGTCTTGAATGCTAGAGCTTTAAATCTGTTTACTTCAGTATCATGACATGTATCAGGCACAAAAACAGGTATTTACTAGCTTTGTGTTATTTCTTTTTATTAGATTAGAAGGTACCCAGATGGCTTCATCAGAAATTTTCATAACTAGCTTTCATGGAGGGAGGGAAAGAAGGAGAGAAAAGGTCCCTCAGAAATTTTGGTAGTTAAATTAGAACCAAAACCACCACCTCCACCAAAAAACAGATCATGATGTAGTTTTAAATTACAATAAATGTAGCAGTGGCGGGTCCAGAGAAGGGCCACTAAGATGATCAGTACGCTGGAGCACCTCCCAGGCCATTCTGTGATTCTATGATTCTATGATTCTGAACGTCTTTCAGCAAGCTACATCTTACACTTTACTACCCGAAGGTACTGAGAAGGTACTGAATTGCTTTTTCTTTTGGTTTCTTGTGGTTTCAAACAACACAACATTTCTTCCTTCCTTTTTTTATTTTCTTCTCTTTTCTCCTCTTTTCTCCTCTTTTCTTCTCTTTTCTTCTCTTTTCTTCTCTTTCCTTACCTTTTCCCTCCCCTCCCCTTCCCTCCTGTCCTATCCCCTCCCCTCCCCTTCCCTCTTCCTCCTTTTCCCCTTTCTCTTTCCCCCTTTCCCTCTTTCCCCCTCTTCCCCTTTCCCCCTTTCCCCCTTTCCCCCTTTTCCTTTTCCTTTGCCTTTGCCTTTGCCTTTGCCTTTTCCCTCCCTCCCTCCCTCCCTCCCTCCCTTCCTTCCTTCCTTCCTTCCTTCCTTCCTTCCTTCCTTCCTTCCTTCCTTCCTTCCTTCCTTCCTTCCTTCCTTCCTTCCTTCCTTCCTTCCTTCCTTCCTTCCTTCCTTCCTTCCTTCCCTCCTTCGCTCCTTCCCTCCATTACACTTTCCATCCTTCCTTCCCTCCTCCCATTTGAGCATGTGTGGCTGCCTGGGGAAAGAACCAACCACAACATAACCACACTACCCTAACTCTAACAACCCTTCACTAAATCATGTCCCTCAGAACCACATCCAAATGGTTTTTAAAAGCATCCAAGGATGGTGAATCAACCACCTCCCTGGGAAGCCTATTCCACTGCTTAACAACCCTGTCTGTAAATAAGTGTAAATAAGTGTTACCTGATATCCAACCTAAACTTACCCTTGCACAACTTGAGGCCATTTCCCCTTACCTTGTCACCTGTCACCAGTCAGAAGAGACAAACCTCGCTCTCGCTGTAAGCACCTTTCAGATACTGGAAGAGAGCAATAAGGTCTCCCCTCAGCCTCCTTTTCCCCCGACTAAACAGCCCCACATTCTTCAGTCTCTCCTTGTAGGGCATATTCTCCAAGCCCTTCACAAGCCTTGTTGCCCTTCTTTGGACCTGCTCCAGCACCTCCATGTCCTTTCTGTATTGAGGTGCCTAAAACTGAATACAGTACTCAAGGTGAAGCCTCACCAGTGCTGAGTAGAGGGGCAGGATTACTTCCCTAGTCCTTCTCACCACACCATTCCTGATACAAGCCAGGATGCCACTGGCCTTCTTGACCACCTGGACACACTGCTGGCTCATATTCAGCTGAATGTCCATCAACTCTCACTGCTTGTCCTCCTTATCACAGAATTGCAGAGGCATTAAGGTTGGAAAAGACCTCTAAGTTCATCAGAGAGCAATAAAGTCTCCCCTGATCCTCCTCTTCTCCAGACTGAAAAATCCCAGCCCCCTCAGCCACTCCCCTAAGACTTGTTCTTCAAACCCTTCATCAGCTTTGTTGTACTTATGCTGGATGCTCTACTTTTACAGAAAAGGTAGACACAAAATGAAACCATCCTTTTGTTTTTGACAGAGGAACATGAAAACTGGGCATTTTTCCTCTCCCTTTAGATCAGCTGGATTGTGACAAGCATTTAGTAGACATGATAGTATGAATTCAAAGCTTGTTGGTACTGCCTTTGGAAAGTGAAAAATAATGAAGAGCTATTTCTGAATTTAGGAAACATTGGACATGAACTTTGAAAAGAACTGATACTATGTCTTCATGTATCTAACCTGTTCTCATGACCGAGTAGATGTCTGTAGTAATTTTAGATTGCATTCAGAAACTTTTCAACTAAACTGGGTGTTTTATCTGAATAAACAAAGGCAGTACCACACTCTCCATGAGAAAGCATCCTCTAATAACACATTTATGGCTACAAGAGTCAGCTCAGTCTATAGCATTCTAGTTAATAATTTCTCCCATATTTAATTTAAAAGGCATTAAGTGAAATAACACCATCAGATACTCTAAGCAACATTTACCACTTCTTGAGTTCCACTTGTGTATTTGCATTTCATCTGCATTTATATGACACAATTTTTTAACCAGTACAAATCAGTACAAACTGGCATGACTCTTTTGAAATCAGTGATTTGCATTGGCTGAAATAGCCCATTTAATTCTGGGGACTTTGTTCTCATTTTTCTAACATGCCATATGACACGTGGATAGTGACTTCTGGATTCTTCTTAAACTCTCTCAGAGGAAATTTTTCTTGTAAAGAATTTCCACTCACATGCTTTTCTTGGGCTACTTTCTAAAATTCAGCTGTCAAGCATGTGAAGTCTCTGGCAGAGGTGTTTTGGGATTATCTGTTGCAATTACAACACCGTTCCCTTTAGTGGTTAGGAAGACATCACTGACCACTTCTTCTTCCTCTTACTTTTGTTATAACAATCTTTCTTTCACTACGTTATGCTTTGTAGAGAATTTATCTATTTTCATTATTACTTAAAGAGTAAGATATTTGGATATTTTTAAGAGGAAATTTAGAAACCAGTACCCTCAAGTGCAGTGAAAAATCAGGACATCACAAAGGAATAGCTTAAGCCATTGCCTTCTCAGTGTATGATTTGCCACATATATAAGCATAATCTATACCATAAGTGATAAACAGTCTTAATAAGGAGCATAGTAAAATAAACAAGGGCAGTGCACCTACGATACTTCAGCACAAAAAAGGACTGATCTGCTGGGGTAAGCGGAAGCTGGCAGATCACAGGCGCCTGTATTAGCGAGTTGTTTTTTTTATGTCAGGGTGACTTTAATCCTTTTCCTATTTAAAGGCATTTATGTCGAAATTGAGAGAGCTTCCTGAACTTCTAATTTAATAAGCTACTTAAAATTCAGGTGTTTGCTCAATTTTAATATAATTATCTATAACATCTGATTCTACCTTCTTTCAGCACTGGAATGAAACCACTCTACACACTTCTAGTGTTTGGGGTGTTATTTTTTTTTATATTTTGTATGACTGAGCCTTGAAGTTAAATGTTGAACTGTGGCTTGCAATTTTTTAAAACTCTAACTTGAACTGAGTTGGGCTACTTTTTGCAATTTGTTGCTACTTCTGTCATTACAATTTCTGCCAGGCAATCACTAAAGTGAGAACATTCTGATACCCTTCCATCTTCAGATCCTCGGCAGAACGAAGGTAAGCAGGTGAGGAAAACACATGCATCCTGTTTTAAAATTTCTTTCCAGTGTCACTGACTGTTATGTGAAACTATTTCCTATTTCACTTGGAAACATAAAAGAATGCATAAACCAGTGTGATGAATAATGTTTGTGTACTGGCCTATCTGGTACTCTCTCCTAATCTGCATACCTTAAAAACATGCATTCAAAGCCTTCAGATTAAGATGGGCAGAATTCTTCATGACAATAGGGTAGATTTTCCTGAGGAAAGGTAAAGCATCCCCTCTCTGTTCACCATTTACACCACTATGTCTATGGTTATGTGATACTTGCATCACCAGGGAGGGCTAATGCACTAAGATATTGGAAAGAACACTACCAGAGAGAAAAGCAGTGTTTTCTTTGGCTCACAGTAGTCTGTTTTTCTGCTTTCTCAAAGTAGTCTTTTTTCTGCTTCCTCCTCGCTAGTGTAAACACTACTACATTTTCATTTATATTTGTTGTTATTTTGGGCTATCTCCCCAAAGGATTCCTCAGTTGTAGGAATCTCAGGAATCTGATAACTCTCATTTTCTCTTCTCCATTATTATCATTACTGTTATAATATAGCTCAGTTTAGATCCATTTGACACATGGGATTATAGAGTGATAGAAGCATTTGGTTTCAAAAAGACCACTATGACCACCCTATCCAACTGTCAACCCATTTGCACCATGCCCCTTATTCCATGTCCCTCAGTGCCACATCCACATGCTCCTCAAAGACCTCTAGGAACCTCCAACCTGCACGTTGTCCACAACAGGTATTGTAGTGCATTAAAAGTTTGTTTTACACATTATAGAATGATTTGGCCATTTTTTTCCCTCAGTCATTTCCCATAACATATAGTTGAATTCTTCATTGAATTCATGCACAACTTGTGAGATTTTTCAGAAGTATTTTTTAGCCTATAGAATAAAGACTGCGAATGAAAATGCAATTCAGTATTCATGATGAAATTTCTATGGTTAATACCTAAAAAAATGTGTACATCATTTTTATCTTGCATTTCAATTTTAGCAAAGTCTTCTGACTTCTTTTGTTACATATTACCTGACCATTTACACAATATTTTTATCTATTTTTTTTAATTCAGAGAATTAAATCCTGCAGCATCCATTTGTGGTAAGCTGACAATGATAGGCTATCATCCGTTGAATATCTGGGGTAGAGAAGGAAGGAGGAAGAAGTAGAAATCATTGCAGATTGAATTTAAATCAGGTTAAACATGAATCACTTACCAGTTCAAATCCATGTGATAACTGGAGCCAGTTTTATCAATATCAGTTTTCCAGTTCTTTAATTGCATTTAAGCAGTGCAGTAAGCCAACAATGTTTGCATGCATTTCTTCAACAGACTTTACTGAAATTAGGATTGTAGAAAATGACAAATAGATGACACAAAATGAAAGAAATTTCAGGCATGATGAATGCTGTACTTGCTTTTTAATGCAGGTTTCTCTGATGCTCAGCATCGCTGAAGAGCAAATGTTTCAAAGTAGAAAAAAATCTATTTCATGTAATTTTGTGCAACACATCAATGAGCTGGGCAAGCTCCTTTATTTAGTCTCTTGTTTGCTGCAGCAAAAGAAAAATTCCATCAATTCTGAATGAGTATAAAGTATGTGTGTGAAACAAAAAGAATCTACTTTTAATAAACAGTGTTCTTCTCTGCTTTCCTCTGCTTTTATGCTAAATGGACATTCTGCAGTCTGTGATAATTCACTGGCTCTTGGTAGTTGCTGCAGCTCACAGTTTAGTTATCCTAGGTATTCAGATTTGCCTGATTCATTAATGGAAGACGTGGTATTATTTGCATTATTGCTGATAAAACATGGGTACCCAGGTTTAAGAACCACTGCTGAAATTTTTCTTAAGAAAATAGGGATAAAAAAGGTACTCTGAACAAAGATTTATCATTGAATCCATTAAGTCATCACAAGCTTTTAATGAAGGTCCAAAAATGCTGCATCAAATAGAACCATCCCTTACCAAATTTCCTGTATATCTGTTTCAGATACTATTTGCTAGACTAGTAGAGACCAGACCTCTGTCTTTTTGCTCCTTAGATTTACCAGCTTCATTCACTGGAACAGTGGATATTGAGTTGCTTATGAGGTATTAATTTCTGTTGACATAATAGTCTTATTTATGTTTTCTTCTTTTATAATTGAGAAAAAGAATACAGTTAAAAATATATCCAGCCAAATGAAACACCAAGGAAAAGTTACTTCCTTTTAAAAAAAAAAAATCATTTCTTTTTAACATCCTTAGCCATTTTTCACTTGTTTGTGTTACTCTATTTTTACTACTTTTTTAAAAAGATTTCTTTTCCTCTTGTGAAGTTCACCACACAAAAAATCTAACCTCTTCAGGAGTGCTAAAATAATGTCACAGAAGATGCTATTCTAATAGTTAATTTAAACAATATACTGATGGAAATAGATTAATATGACCAGAAGATAATGAGCAGGGAATACTACGAACATAGCCATGGACAGAAGTTACCAATAATCCCCATCAAGCTGTTCACAATAGAGTATACTCACGATGATAAATTGGTACAGTGTCCCAAAAATGGTCAATGTGCATCACACAACAGTTTTGTAACTGACTAGTAAATTATGGAGATTTTATTCTGTTCTGATCCATGTCTTCCATCTCAGGAGGCTGAGTACCCTGAGGATAACTGGTCTGACTACTAAAGACAGAAGAAAAGAAGGCACTGAAAACTTCAGCCTTTTCCTCATCCTTGGTGCTGTTGCATCCCGCTGCTTCCAACAAAGATGGAAGATTCTCTTGGGTATAATTGTCACTGCTAATGTATTTGTAAAAACATTTTTTGTTAATCTTTACAGTGGTGGCTGGATTAAGTTCTAGCTGGGCTTTCTACTTCCTAATTTTCCCTCTGCATATTCCAGCAAAATCCTTATACTCTTCTCTGCCACTTCTTCCAAAGAATGTAAATTCTCTTTTTTTCGTGGAACCTCAGCATAAGTTCCTTGCTCAGCTGTTTCAGTCTTCTTCCCCTGTAGTTCATCTTACAGCACATGGGGACATCCTATTCCTGCACCTTCAAGATTTTCTTCTTGAGGAATTTCAAGCCTTCCCAGATCTATTTGCCTTTCAGAATCATCTCCCAGATGACCCTACCTACTAATGTCCTAAACAGTCCAAAGTCTGACCTCTGGAAGTCTAAGGTAGCAATTTTGCTGACTCCCCTCTCAGGAAAACAAGGTTGCTATTTGATAGAAAATAATTTCAGGAGCTAAGAATTCCAGAGAGATCAAGGATCCTGCTGATTCACATTGAATGCATTACACAATACTGACTAGTAATTATAGGAAAGAGAAAAATATCTGCAGGTCCCAGTTTTTCAATAGTTCTGTTCTCATAATCATATACCTGTCCCTAGAGATTAAATCTCAGAAGTAAGATGCAGCATTAAATCTTCTCTTCTGCAAGGCCATTATCTGTTCTACTCTACATCATCATTTAGGTTGGATATTAGGAAAAAAATCTTCCCAGAAAGAGTGGTGATGCATTGGAACAGGCTGCCCGGGGAAGTGGTGGAGTGACCATCACTGGATGTGTCCAAGAAGCCTGTAGATGTGGCGGCTGAAGACATGGTTTAGAAGGCATGGTGGAGATGGACTAGTGACTGGACTTGATGATCTTTGAGGTCTTTTCCAACCTCAGTAATTCTGCGAGTCTTTGATTCTACGATCGTTATGTCCGTATTTCATGAACTATATTAGTCTGATGGCTTACTTCCATTGCCTGTGATAGCTGGATTAAAACTAGCTTGAGTTCCTGTTCCTGGTGACCCCTTACATCCTGGCTGCAGTTGGATGTACACAGCACTTCCCCACTCTCACCCTCTGTACTGAAGTCTTTACAGTTCTGATGAATCGGCAAATCTAAGTATGGACTTTACCACGGAATCTACATACTCAATGAAACTCTGAGAATAATAAAAAGCAGGTAGTTCCCAATGTCAGGTTTGATATATTTAAGTAACACTTAGACACTGGAAAAAGCAACAGAACTTTAACTGTCCACTAACACTGCCCATCACCCCAGATTTGCTTTTTTTATGAGGTGGTGGCTGAATACAAAGTGATTTAGATGGTGATATCAAATACCTTCTAGCTTTGTTTTGAGCATGCTTCACGCACCAAAACTGGTAAATTCTCAGTCCTTTTCTCTATGCATAATAGTGACTTACATGTTCTTGCTTCTGCACAGTGCTGACCACTGCTGAATGAAATGTGTTTAACCCTCAGAAAGTAAAATCCCAAATGCTTTATTTCTGTACATTTTGTACAACCATACAATTAATAATCTGGACATAGTTGGACTAGATAATAATCTGGACATAGCCCTGCACAGCAATAATCTCCATCAAGTGACAGTAATCTCCATCAAACATATCACAGTAGCATATATTTGTGGTGCTACATTGGTACAGTGCTCCAAAATGATCAGTGTGCACCATGTGATGATAATTTTGTATCTGACTAGTGAATGTTCTGGCCAGTGACTGAATCTGACACATTAATCTATAGCAAGAGGAGGACAAATAAAAACCGCACTCATTCTTAGGCATGAACATTTCTTCTGAGATTTTTTTCCCCTAGTACTGGTTTCCTGGTAATGGGTGCTATAGGTGCAATATTTCTTTTTATAGAAATCAACATGATTGGACTTTCTGTATGATTGAAGTATAATTAGGAGAAATATTCTTGTAGTACAGGATGTAGTAATTTGTGCTTGCCTAATGATCAAACAACAAAAATACATTCTATTATTGACTGCACAAAGGCCAGACAAAGATTCCTTGCCAATACGTGTTTCATATAGACTACACTCTCATCACTAAGCAGTCTTTTGAAGTATAATGGAGAGCCATAGGCATCAGGCTCCAGTATGTTTCTTTTCTTCAGAAGTACTGTAATTTCTACATAGAGTAGCCACTCCCCTTGCCCTCTTCAAGTACTATTGGAAAATATTCTTGTCATTGGCTTTTCTTGGATGGAGACTAACTTAGAAAAATAGCATTTAATCAATCTTGAACTGAACTAGGAAGAAGTCTGTTAATTACGCTTCTAGAAATTGCTGGTAATCACCAATTAAACTACCCCCAGACCAGACTGAAGGAACTAGGCTATTATGGCAATTTCGGCTACAAAACATATACAAGTAATTCATGAACAAAAGGCATATACCTTTAAATAATTTAATGAAACCTTCAGGGAATAATGAGACAGAGAGAGAGAGAAAGAAGAGCAAAGAAAAATCTCTTTGGAAGAAATGTTGATTCTAAGCTGTAAGATGAGCTGTTGCTCCACTAAAAGGAGCTGTGAAATAAATTTGCCATGGTTGAGCAAAGTGGATTCTTGTACAGCTGACCCCAGCCATGTTTGGTGTTTGCGCTCTGCTTCCAGGATTACCACTTATGTATGGCACCCACCCATTAAAATATTATTTTTGGCAGGATTTCACCAGTGGGAAAAACATTTCCAAGCAAAACTCAAGTTGACATTTCTCATTCACAAATATATTTCTATCAGCATCAGAGGGATGCAGAATTTTGCCATTTGATGCCCAATGTCATATTTACCCTACTCTTCTTATGCTTGACTTACGTTACTATCACATGCATAAATTCTGTTCTCTTAAACAGATGTCTGATGAAAAGAGAAATATTTCCAGCACTCTCAAATTGCAACTGAAAGAGTCTTGGTATCCCAGGGCTTATTATTTTATTGGCAATCTCAGAATCTGAAAAAGATAGTGTAAGAACTGAGTTGGAGTAATCAAACTGGATACCTAGATTCTCCCCTTATTCAATGGTCACACTGAAAGTAATGCCTCCTATTTATTTTTATTTCCATGGAAACTTCAACAGATACGTAGGGCACAATAACACTATTTGAAAGAGCAAATTCTCAGCTACAAAACACTATTTTTCAACAGTTACCATCATCAGTTTGCATTTTTTTGCCAGCAATGAACAAGATCCTGCATGCCGTGCTCATAAAAATCTGCAGCTGCAGAGGTGAGCACCACTGCTGAAATGTACCACCCACTGCCTCACTGGTTGGTCTCCATAAATGTTCATCAAGCATTGATGAATGTCAATAGGTGCTGTTTCTTCTGTGTAGAGGAATTCAGTGACACCTCTTTGATCCATCTGCACTTCCATGTACTCCTATTCCAGGAGTAACATGTCAGGGTTTTATAATTTTGCTATTGGTATTCCACATCACAACATCATGGACAAAAGAGAAGAAGAACTACATATCCCAGAGGAACTCACGATCAGAGAAGGAAGATACATCACGGAAGATACGTCATCTGGTTGCGCACGGCCTTTTGCTTTCGCTTGCTGCCAGGGAGAGGAGTGGGTGTGCTTCCAAGCCATGCACTTTCATCAAGTAGGGCTTTCGTTTTCGGAAACTCTCTAATACTCTCTTTCTCTCTCTCTCTTTCTCTCTCTCTCTCTTATTTCATTTGATTTATTATCCTTACTTACAATTAGATTGTATTATATCATGTCATCTTGCATTCCGATATCCATAGTTAGTAAAATAAGTTCTCCTTAGATCGTTGCCGTTGCTCCATTTTTTTTCGGGAAGTCGGGGGGGCTCACAGGCATACTGCCCCCCAGTCATGGGCACAGATTTATCTAGATAACTCCATGGCAGTAAAACTACACATATTTTACATAACTGAGTCCAAATTAGTTGCTATCAGTTACTTCCTAGTTGAGATACGGAGCATCAAATTGTAATACCTCATTTTTACTTCTGTATATTTATTCATTGTTTACTCAGTGGTAGGATTCTTTATAAATCACCTGCCAAAGCAGTCATCCAGCCACCATTTCTTATTCCACCATTTGCTTCACTGACAAATTCTAAAGTTGCCCTTGACTTGTTTACTGGGTTTTTAAACATATTAAACAACTTTCCTCTCCTCTTGTCTTTTCATAATCTGGACAAAATTTGCACAGGCATTTTAGTGAAAGTTTAAAAACTGAATTTCTCCCACAACTATAAACTGCTGAAGGTTCACTGAGTTTGGCTGCCAACAAAGGAAGAAGTACAAAATGCAGGCAGGTATTGAAAACTGGGTCCCTGGTCTTCCAGTTCAGGGTCTTGGGTGCTCAGTGTTGAGATACTTTATATCAGAGCCAGATACGTATTTAAAGATTTTCATTTTTCCATCTGTGGATGAAATCTTCAAGGTCATCC
Organism: Gallus gallus; assembly: GCF_016699485.2. Taxonomy (NCBI): domain Eukaryota; kingdom Metazoa; phylum Chordata; class Aves; order Galliformes; family Phasianidae; genus Gallus; species Gallus gallus. The sequence goes on along the minus strand of NC_052572.1, from coordinate 68,465,227 downwards.
AATCTCAAAAACATTCCAGTATTCCAGATGGTACAAACAGCATAAGACCACAGGGAATCTTAAAGGTTTCAAATGGAAGTTGAAGTGTCCTTGGGGGAAGCAGGGGTAATAAAGATGGTTGAGACCAAATGATACTATTAAAAAGGTGTAGTAATAAAGTTTTTATTTTGGTTTGATTTTTTTTAAGGCCATTTACCATATAAGAACGGTAATGGGATGAATAAATAAATAAATAATTTGGCCCATCCAGTGGCACCAAATACTTGGTATAATTCAATTTTGCATGGAAAGAACAGCATAGCACTGCAGCGTTTATACATTCAATCTAGTTGCTGTTAGGCTTTCACCTAATATTTAGACCTAGGATGTGATCAGTGAAAATAGTCTATGCTACTTAGAGGTAGTGCAAAATTATTTTATAAAGTTTGGATGTTGCAGTGTTATTAACATGCAGGGAGCTAAACTGTTGACTCTGTACAAGCACATAGGCCGCCTAACAATTAGAAATTCTTCTCTTGTTCAGTGTGCTTTGGAAATCCCTTGGCACAAATTTATATTGACAGGCAAAACCAAAGTAGGCAAACAAGGTAACATATGTGGAAAAGTAACTTCTTAGCCCTTTTTCTTAAAGCAGCCCAAATCTCAATCAGCAAAGAAGAAAGCATGCTTCAGCTGCTTTATGAGCCATTAAAATTCTGTGCCATGTACTGCTTTGATGCACTATGTCAGACATAGAGAAAGCTCAGTTAAGATTCTATTCAGTTATTTTTCAAAGCTTTAAAAGTGAGTTTTTGACTAGATCTGAAAACCTTTAATCATGCACATCTAATCTACTACAGTTTTGCACAAAAGTTAAAAAAAGAAAAAAGAAATTTCAGAACTGAAGTAACTAAGAGAGCTTCAGCTGTTGCTTTTGCAATCTACAACATACACTCTTCTCTATATTGCTATTCCTACTGGCATCCTTGTTCATAACACACTCATCATGGAAGTAGGCTCCAGATCCTCACCATGGGCTGAGTTCCATAGGAATGAGGCAGAGTGCCATGGCTCTCTAACACAGTCTTACAGCTCTGCAGGTCTTTGGGTCAGTTCCCACTGGGTCAACTAGGGGATGACAATGATCACATTGTTTCCCAGGCCTACTGTATTTCCTACAGTCCACTCCATGCCAGTAGTCCTGAGAAAGCTTCCTTTTACGTGTCTACGATAGTAACAGAGAAGACTCCATAATAGAGGTGAGCTATTACTACCTCCTCCATCATCATTCCTTCAAAAACCTTCAACAAAACTGAAACAATGTATAGAAAGTACAATGGTGTGTTCTGACAATTTAGAGAATTTCTGCACAAATTGGATCAAGTAATCACAAAAGCAAAATTCCAGTGAAACCAATCCATTTTATTACTTTTTGTTCACCCATCCCCCTTACCTTAGATTACTGCTGTGTCCTTGAATGTAGCAACAGCCGCCTCATTTCTGGCTGCCAGCAAGGACACTATCAGAGCTTGAGACTTCACTAAATAAGATGGTATGCTGTATGACTGTAGTCTAGTTGTTAATCACAAAGGTAAAACCTTTAAAAATGATGCGTGTATCCGTATGACCACGCAGAGGATAATTATATGCCTCTAAAACCATACAGCCATAGCAGTAAGGGGCAGTAGTTGCTGCTTCAGCTGAAGGATACGTGTTACAATTACACATGGACAGCTTGGGACAGAGACAGAGAAGACTTGCATAACATCTGGGAACTCTGACCCACTAGAGTGTAAGACAAGGTAAACAAGGTGGTAGGAGGAGACTGAGCCAGGACAGTGACCCAAACTAACCAAAGGAATAGTGGAAACTAGTGGAAGATCTCCACGAGAGCAGCCCTGTGGAGAAGGACTTGGGGGTCCTGATGGACAAGAAGCTGGACATGAGCCAGCAGTGTGCGCTTGCAGCCCGAAAGGCCAACTGTGTTTTGGGCTGCATTAAAAAAGGGGTGGCCAGCAGGGAGAGGGAGGTGATTGTCCCTATCTACTTGGCCCTTGTGAGGCTCCATCTGGAATACTGTGTCCAGACCTGGGCCCCCAGTACAGGAAGGATGTAGAGCTCTTGGAGCAGGTCCAGAGGAGGGCCACTAAGATGATCAGAGGGCTGGAGCAACTCTCCTACGAGGAAAGGTTGAGGAAACTGGGATTGTTTAGCTTGGAGAAGAGAAGACTCCACGGAGAGCACATTGTGGCCTTCCAGTACGTGAAGGGAGCATATAAACAGGAGGGGGAATGGCTATTTAGAAGGGTGGATAGTGGTAGGACAAGGGGGAATGGTTTTAAACTGAGACAAGGGAGATTTAGGTTAGATATTCAGAGGAAGTTTTTCACCCAGAGGGTGGTGACACACTGGAGTGGGTTGCCCAGTGAGGTTGTGGATGTGCCATCCCTGGCTGCATCCAAGGCCAGGCTGGATGTGGCTCTGGGCAGCCTGGTCTGGTGGTTGGCAACCCTGCACATGACAGGGGGGCTGAAAATTGATGATCATTGTGGTCCTTTTCAACTCAGGCCATTCTATGATTCTATGCTTCCAAGAAATACCTGGACTTCTGCAAAGCCTTTGACATGGTCCCTCACCACGTCCTCCTCTCTAAACTGGAGAGGTATGGATTTGAAGCAGGGACTGTTCAATGGCTTAAGAGCACTTGGAATGGGTCCAGAGGAGGATCACTAAGATGATCAGAGGGCTGGAGCACCTCTCCTATGAAGAAAGGTTGAGGGAACTGGGCTTGTTTAGCTTGGAGAAGAGAAGGCTCCGGGTAGACCTCATTGTGGCCTTCCAGTGCTTGGAGGGAGCATAGAAACAGGAAAGGGGACAGCTGTTTACATGGGCTGATAGTGATAGGTCAAGGGGCAGTGCTGTTAAAATGAGACACGGGACTTTCAGGTTTTACATTAGGAGAAAGTTTTTCAGCCAGATGGTGGTGACGCACCAGAATGGGTTGCCCAGAGAGCTTGTGGCTGCCCTGTCCCTGCAGGTATTGAAGCCCAGGCTGGATGTGGCCCTGGGCAGCCTGGTGTAGTGGTTGGTGACTCTGCCCATTGCAGGGGGCTGAAACTAGATGATCTGTAAGATCCCTTTCAACCGAGGCCATTCTATGATTCTATCATACTGTGTCAACGGCCTTGCTGAAGTTGAGATAGATGACATCAGTGGCTCTTCTCTTGTCCATTGATGCACTGACATCATCATAAGAAGCCAACTCACTTGGCCAAGCAGGATTTGCCCTTGGTGAAGCCACATCTTCCGTACCAGCTCCCTGCCTTCCATGTGCTTTAGCATCACTCCCAAGAGGATCTGTTCCATGATGTCTGTCGGCACACAGGTCATACTGACAAGTTGATAGTTCCTGGGGTCATCCTTTTTACCCTTCTTAAAAATGGTTGTGATATTGTGGTTTTTCCAGTCACCAGGGACTTCACCTGATTGTCACTTTTCAAATCTCATAGAGAGAGGCTTGGCAACTACATCTTGTATTACAGTGTGTTATTTCACATTCCACTGTCATATTTACTAAATTAGTTTTCCTCCCTTAGCTATTTGCCACTGTTTTCCTCTTCTGAGCCCATCTCCCTATCTTTCCTCTTCCTCCTTCCCCAGGGTACAGGTCCATGTGACCCTCCATTCCATTTATCACAGAACTGCGCTGAAAAGGGCAGAACTGTTAGTACAGCTAAAACAAACAGTACTGCAGAGCTGATCCTTGCCTCTGTTACAGTGAGTCTAAAGTGAATTAGTTAGGCATTTGCCAGGTCTGTAAACTGGTGATGCTTTTGTAATAGTTGCAAAAAATCTCCAGTAGAAGAGACCACTGACAACTGAATTGTGCACTTGCTAAAATGCAGAAGAAAATCATCTTAGAAATAAAAATAGAAGTTCATTTGAATACATGTGCCTGTGCTTGACAGGGGCTAGTATCCAGGTTAGTATCTGTGAAGAAAAGTCCAAAACAGCACTGAGGTTTTGTAGCATGAAGGAAATAGTAGAAGAGATTTGCTCTTCAGTTATCAATGACATCAGACTTTTTAAGACGTGGTAAGAATGAGATAATAATATGTGGGAAAATGTTGAAGATCTTATATCTGTGCATGTGCGTAAGCATACACATATATTTCTGTATACATACATATATATTTTCTATAGCAGTACTGTCAACAGTTTAAGGACTCGTCCGGCCCGGTTCCATAACTAGTGGGGCGGAAGGATTTCGCAAAATCCGCGCCTCCAGGAAGGGAAACAGGGGACCCCAAAATAAAAACAGCAGCAATGATCTGAGGAGAAACAAACTAATTTACTAAATATAGTATTGGAATGCAAGATAACACACTATAATACAATATAAATCCAAAATAATTGAGAGAAAGATTGTCTGAGAGTCAAAGGCCTTACGCTAATACTGAAGCCTTGCATGCAGTCGGGAGCAGCAGTAGCGAGCCGATCTGACAAGGAACACGGCGAGACAAGAAGAGGCCGAGTCAGATGACCTGCACCCTTATATCTGTTCCTTTGAGGAGGAATGATAACAGTACTTGAAAAGGCTCTTGGGGAACGTAGTTCTTCTTCTCTTCCAGACAGGTACCCGGAACTGAAGCATTTGCTCTTTAACTCCCAGTACACTGCATGATGTTGTGATTTGGAATACTGATAACCAAAAATCATAAAACTATGACACGTACTTATATTGTAAGCAACAAATGTAGAGAAAAAATACAGAAATTGGCTACCCTAGGAAAAAATCAACCACTTAAAGCACAAAGGCCTCTGTTGAAAAAAAAATCAAGTTTTAGCCTAAAGATTATATCAAAGGTATTTTAGATGAGGCTTTCAGTGAGGCTAGAAGATGGAGAAATGAACAACCAAGGCTTAGCAGATGACTGACAGCTTCTGTTACCCCTCTGGGATCATCCATTGCAGCTAGGTCAAAGTTTGGCCATTAGAACAATACAGCAGTGCTATTTTTTTGTTTGCAGAAGTGCCCATGGTATCCTCTTGTCACAGAAAGTGATTAATAAGCTTCTTTAATGCCCTTCTTTCTGTCTGTTTGAATTTGTTGTATTCTTTTCCTTATTCTGGGAAAAAAAAATAGAAGGCAAACTAGATATCACTGCTGCTTGGACTAAGCAACAGTGCAAAACAAGAGCAACATTTTCTGTTCTCAGCACTGAATTCTTTCTATTTAGGATCCATAACCAATGTCTTTTGCTAATGTCTTCTCTTGGTATTGAAAGTATTTTTGTAGTTAAACATCTTGCATGTCTGCCCCCAGAAAGTCCTTGTGGATCTCTTTATTCAACTGTCAAGTGATAAGTCGAATTAACTTATTAAAAGATGTGAAGTAATCTTGCTGAAGGCAGGGCAGGGCTTTTCTGAATACAGTACATTAACTCTGAACAATAGATTTAAGAATTAGTTTCATATCTAGGAAGAATAAGCTGCCACAGAAGCTTTTACAATCAGTACTCTGTCTTGCATGCAAAGTTTGCTCTGAATATTTGTTGCGCACCATTGCAGATACCTCAGATGATCTTCACAGTAGTGAAAAATAATGTACAGCATCCCCATTTGGAAGATTGTGATCAATTAGTGAAGTCATTGTTTGATTTGGATTTTAGCTGTTTTAGGAGCCTACAATATTTAAGCACATAAGTACCACAGATGTCCAGTGTTCAAATACTCTTGAAAATCTCATCCTTAAAATTGTCTGTTAGCACTATGTCTGAATCTGAGCTGTTTGCCATTTCTAAATAACATTTGACTGGTACATTTCTGGGTATGCACCTCAATCACTCTACACAAATATCTTCTTTACTACCTCAAACTCTGCAATTTGCAAAACTTGATCAATAAAAATTTGGCTGCAGTGCAATGTTGTCTAGCATCCTGTACAAGTAGGTTTTACAGTGGCTCATGTGTGTATTCTGCATTATATAGATGTCTTTTAGATACCTTTTTTGGGGGGCAGAGATGGGGATGGGGAAGGGGGGAGTGGGGGGAAGAACATGATAATCTTTGAGGCTTTGATCTTTCTCCATCCTTTGAGGACAAAAAGTCAGGGCAGCTTTTTAATGCAACTTGGGCAACATCCAAGACAAATGGCAAATTAATCAGTCTCTGAATCCTTGTTTTTTGAAAACTTGTGCATTTTTAAAGAAGATGGAGTCATTGTTTAGTGACTTGGTGTGATTGATTTTCATTATGGATGGTGTTGACTGGGTCTGTGTCAGGTCACCTGGGAGAGATAGCCTTTGCATAGCTAAATGAAATGAGGAATGTACGACTTCTTATTCCATAGCTACAGGGAAAGCTCTTGTCCTTGAAGTATGTTTTGCGTGACCTCCTTGTTAAAGCAGTTCTTCCTTCTTAGCCATTTGAATAAATGAGATAAATGCAGTGTTGCATAGGTATCAAAAAAAGATTTAACAAGCTGGTATTTTCCTGGTCAAGAAAAGCTGATCAGAAGAGAAAGCTTAAGACAAAAAATAGTCTTACTTGCTAAATGTATGGAGCAGTACTTAGAGCCCTCACTAAAATAAACCAGAATAGAAATGCAAGTCTCAACTGAGAAGAAATGTACCTAGTTTAATCCGTGGAGAAATTTACAAGTTCATATGAAGTTTTGGTAGTTATAAAATCATGTAGTATGTATGGAATAACAAAATGTCCCAAGGTGGAAGGGACCCATGAGAGTCATCAAATACAACTCTGCGCTCCGTATGTGAGCACTCAAAATCAAATTCCATGTCTGAAGGTATTGTCCAAACACTCCTGGAGCTCCAGCAGCTTGGAGTCGTGACCACTGCTCTGGGGAGCCTGTTCCAGTGCCCAACTGCCTTCCAGTAAAAAACCTTTTCCTAATCTACAACCCGATCATCCCCTGGCACAGCTCTGTGACAGTCCTTCTGATCCTAAGTTATACTGGTCAAAAGAAACGTCATAATATACTCATCATATTTAACCAAAATACAGATTTTAACCTGCCAACATCTAACTCTTTTTGTTTTAAAATATCGACTGTTATTTAAAAGGTGTAGGAAATGACACAAAATTATTTCTAACTTATAATAAAATACATATTCATTCCACTCCAAACTGTTGAAATTATATTCATTCGGTTTCATTTCAATTTTTGCTGTCAAGTGTTGTTACTGTGGGGTTTTTTAAATTATTTTCATTTCCTTTTATTTATTCATTACATTCTTATTTCTGGACCTTTTTTCCTCCACTTTTTCACTTTTTACTTGTTAATTCTAGCTTCTCCTTCCATCTCAGCTTTCTTTTATGTTCTCCAAGACAAAAAAAAAAAAAAAAAAGCATTCTTATGCAGTTTTATGTTCCAACAGACTGTAAATTCCCAGAAAGGAAATATGAAATATCCCTGTTCTAGAGAAAAGAAAACAACAACAACAACAACAAAAACAGTCCTTTCTTTATGTAGATAGACGAAAAATGAGAATTTTCAAAAACAAAAAATAAACACAAACCAATTTTTCTAAACTAAATATTCCACACCAGAACACTGCTTCTGTCTACATACACTTGACAATAACACCTTTTAGAACAGCCTTGCAAGGTGAATCACTTCAGAGCAATAATGACCAGATGTGATAAGCTTAACTCAACCTGGGGACTCACACTGACACATGAGGCATAAAGTAAACCTGGGAAAAGATTTCAGATGTGCAATGAAATGCCTGTGGAACCTGCAGCCTGAGACATGTTCTTTCATGTCTGAGCTGGTTGAGAGAAAGGTGCAAGAGTAAAATTGACTTATGCTGTGAAAGTACTTTTAGTTATCAACATCAAAGACAAACAGATGGAATAAATGTAACACTCATTAAAGAAATGGTAACACTGCTCAAATTATTTTCCCATTACCATGTGAGATAACAGAACTTAAGTGACAACATGACAAAATGTGATCAGCAAATAAGATGGAAAGCTTATTGTGATACAAACTGTTAAGCAACAAAAAAGTTTTGCATAAAAACAACAATGAAAATTTATGTATACATAATTAGCTTTTCCTAACTACTGTTATGATGCCAAAAAAGTACACGTGATGACTGAGAAGGGAAGCAGGAAGTTCTGTAATTACTTTAAACAAAGAATGCAAAATATTTTAAAGAGAAGCTGATCAAGTGAAAAGTTATCTACTGAAAGTAAAAGTGTCTTCTAACCTTATTTTTGAACTAAGTTTAAATGATAATTTACAGTCAACTTCTCTTAAGTGTGCCCCAAATGGATCCTACTCAAGCAAGACTGAGTAAAATGTGTAAAAATCAATTTCGTTGTTTTGTGAAGCAAGATGCATGGCATTTGGGCTGAGAAAGCTGCTTTTTCATAAACTGCTAGCAGATTGACTACTTACAGAAATCATATTTTGATTTGATAGAAACAGTTTTAAAAAAATCATCCTCACCACTTCAACCCCATATATTATGCTTAATTGTTTATCTGCATTATTAGCTCATACAAGCTAACAGAAATTGAACAATATTACTGAAAAAAAAATACTTTCCCAGAAGGAGTTTTCTTTTATATCACATTCTTTAGAAAAGGAGCATTAGTGAGTATATTTGCAATAGCTGATCGTCAATGAACAAGTGGTAAAACCACTAGCATTCACTAACAATGGACGAAGGTTCACTGTGAAGGAGAAACTACAGAAATCCAGAGTCTAAGAATGAGACTAGGTAAGTTGTTTTGCCATATTTATTACTATTATTATTATTATTACTACTATTAATTATTCATATTATTTATTGATTTTTTTAAAGGTTGTGATGTGTATGGAAAAACTATAGCCTTCCTGTTCTGAAAGACAAACAAAAAGCTTTTTCTGCTCTTCCTCTTCCTGTATGATAGTGATAGTCAGGAAACAGTGAAAATGCCACCTGATTGCATTAATGTGGCTATGCCCAGAAAAATCAATAAAAAGCTCTATCAGAAAATCAGCTTGGGATTTTTTCTATGTATCTGTATTTTGTCCAGAAAACAAACAAAAAAACAAAACAGACACAAAAGTTTGGTATCGTGATCTGGACCACATTTTGCTAATGCAATGCAGTATGATGAAGAATTGCATAGCTACAGTTGCTGTTCCATTGAAAGGGAAAGAAGTTCCCACTTTGGAATTTTGTTTCTGATATCTCTCCTCAACATCAAAGTTCTTCCTGTGTGTGATTATTAGGGAATTAATAATTTACTAATTCACATAATAATAAACATGTCAAGAAACCATAGGCTATTTATGCATAGCTGGTGGATGCTTTCAGACCCAGAAGTAGTATGGATGAGAAAAATTGTGTTTGCAAGTGTCTACTGCCTTGAGTATAATTGTGACTTACTACACAAACTGGTGTTTTTTTGGCAAAATGCACACATATATATGTATATATATATATAATTATTATTTATGCTGAAGGAAAATACGACAGTTATCAAAGGAGAGCATAAAACAAGGAAAAAAACCCACTCTCAAATCTTTGCCTTTGCTCACTTAGTATTCCATTGATTGCCAGGTGGATTTTAACTTTGAAAACATTAAGTAGACCTAAAGGTCTTATGTGACATCTCCCTGAATAATACTGGCATTTCACTATGTCAGTATGAACAAGTAGAAGTACAAATTGAAGCAATATTTTCTGAAAACAGAAGTGTCCCAATGCATTATATTTACAGAAAAACCCGTGCTAAATAAGGGTGCACAGCAGCAGTTGTTTCATCAACTTGTCTCCTTTACGTCATACTTTGTTGTGAGGATCAAATAGGGATTTTATGCACATTTTAAGTGATAACTCATTATTTATCCTACTGTCACAATGTTTACAAAGAATTTGCTTGATGAGACTCAAAAAACATTAGCATTAGCAAAAGTTCACCTTGAGAAAGAAATTGGACTCGTCATTCCTTTCACCAATTTCTTTCCACAGTTAAATAGTATCAGGAACATAATATAATTAAATCTCTATGAAAGGGGAAAATGCTGCAAATGCTTAGAATAAATAATTCCCAGAAATATAATCCTTGAAATTAAATTCTTTCATTTTCATAAAGTCTGTAGAGACTGAGATTTCAAAACATTTTCATTCTGTGGATTTATATAGCTTTCTAATGACAATTCTAATGACAAACTGTGCTTGTAACGTTTCAACAACTATTTAGTACTGCTTATTTCATAAACATGATATTTTCCTGCACTGATGTATCACTTTTTTTTTTTGTCTTTTGAAAAGTTAGGAAAAGATCTTGGGAACTCCTGCTTGATGATCTCTGGAGGTTAAGAAAAAAGGAGGGCATCATATAAAAAAGGAAACAGTTGAGCAGAATTAGAGTATAGCAAAGAGGTTTTAATATTTTTCTTTCAAGTTTACAAAGATCTTTCCTTAGGCTGAAGTGTTATAAATATGAAGATAATTATATTTTCCTTCTCACATTCCCACAGTAACTGTGTGTAAACATGACCTTGTTAAGCTACAAAGATACACAGTCATATTCTAGGTGAAACTCGTCCTGGCAAATACAGAATCTGAGTTATCAAGAAATATACAGAGGGCATCAGGCATACTGAAGTAAAATACTTTTTGAGGGAGTACTCTTTAAGTAGATTTTTAATGATCAGTTGTGCAAAGGAAACACAAATGCAGAAATATTGCAGGTGAAATAAATTCAATTCCTGCATTGCGAGCATTGAGAAATATGTTCTGATGTACTTGTGTATATTCACTTCTGACTCCTGTTTTAATTTTTTAAGTATAGCATTGCCCTGGAGCATGAAAGTTTTTCTGGTGATTCAACAGCTGTCCATCAACTGTAGATAAAGAGATTTAGTAAGTGCTGTGCACTAGAATTACAGTTATACAATAGTGAAATAATTGAAAAGACACATAGACTCTTCAGCTCCACTGTGGAAATTAAATCGTGTAATATCAGCTTGTTGATGGCATTCTATTTTTTGAGAAAAAAAAAGATAGGTGAGGCCACTCACAAAGTTAGGGAATCTTTAACTTGTTTTAAGATTTCCCTTGGCTGAATAGTATTTTCACTAAAATGGCAAGAATTCCCCAAATCGTAGTCTGGGGATCAAGGCAAATAATGTTGGTAAAACTGTGGTCTGATTTGCAATAGTAAATGTCTATTCTAAATACACCAGTAAGTTATCAGCACAGCAGACAAGTACACTTGCACTAGTAAATGTCAGCCATCTGGCAGTCAGGTTTGCTGTTGCTGGTGCAAATTACAGTTGCAGAGTTCCAGTCCACTACAGCCCACAGTAACCACTGTAATATTTGCCTTAATGTTATTATGGTAGCTGCCAACATGTCCAGTGACTGGTAAACCAACTGAAGACAGTGGTATGTTACTAATTTAATACAGCATTTTTACTTCATTTGTTCTCGTGTGATCTTTTCTTCACACACATTCTGTAGCTACACTCTTTGAGAGAAGAAAAAAAAGGAGCCTTGGCAGAACTTTGAACTATCCACTAACTATCTTTCAAGTGAACAGAATTTCATTTTAGAATTCCGCATCAGTAAGTAAGATTTATGTTAGAGATTAACTATGCACATATTGCTACCTCTGCAGTACTTTCTTTTTTTCTTTCTTCTTCTTCTTTTTTTTTTTTTTTTTTTTTTCTTAATAGGTTATGGTACCTTTCTTTGACTGCCAAGGTGTGCATTGCAGATCTAGTGGAGGACTAACAGTGCAGGACATAAACTGAAGAAATTCTGCCAGAAACTAAGACAGGTTTAAATTCATTTGAACAGAAATTATAAACAAACAATTCTAGAATGTGTTTCTGTGCTTTACTCTAGGCATAATGATGACATCTTTGCATGTTTCTCTTTACAATTCACATAAATTGGAGCTGACAAAAGTTCCACCATATCAAACTGTCTTTTTTAAGGATGGCACTGCTTCTTGAGGGGTAATTCCACACCACCACGGACTAATGGAACTGCTAATTGCACAAGCAACTCATTTTCTTTTCATGACTCAATAGGCAAATTTTATAGATATGCTGACACATACAGAGAATTGCCTGTAGGAACAGATTTCAGAATTCTGGGCACATTGCTTTTTAAAAAAAAAATAAACTATGATTATTACATGACTAGAGGAGCTTCCTTCATCTTTCCCCATCCTTCCTTGTTCCTGTTCATGTATTGCTTTCCCTGTGATTGGAAGCAAAAGTAGACTTTCTGAGTGCTTAAGCATCCTTTCTTGACCAGGCGGTGAAGTCTGAATTGACCTTAGACTTCTAAATTAATACTGAGTGTTTGTTTCCACCGAGAAGATACAAATACCAGAATTAGGCTAATCCCATATATTTGTTATACACATGGGAAATTGGAAGTATAATTCCTTTACCTTACAGCATTCCTCTCTGATTTCAACACTGTGCTTTTACTTCTAATAGCAGCAGAAACAGCATCTGCTGCTCTAGTTGTTCAATCTAGCCTCAAATATGGGGTAAAGCAAGTATACTCAATGACAAGAGTTAATTTTATTTTACTGTCATGCCCACCTGGGGGATGTTATAGTACTAACATGCTCTGGAACAGAGCATGAGGATAGGTAACTGAATCTGATGGTTGTTTCCCTTAATTTTCCCTTCATTTAAAAGGAAAAAAAAAATCATACTGCTACACAAGCTGCCAAAGAAACTTAAATATCTTTTTCTCATCCTGTCATTAAGTTCAAGAAGACCTAGTTGTAGCTTGTTTTCCACTGATTGGATCACATCTATTTTCAACATGTGAATGGTTCTCTTAACCATTCTGTCTTTCCAGAGAACTTTAAGAGTTTCCTGGAAACTATGACAATTGAGAAGCTTTAGTAGATGTGACATTTTAAATCTGGTTCTAAGCAATAATGAGCATGAAACATCTGGAGATCAGAAAATAGATATCTCAAGGACTACAGTGTCTGGTTTCAAATATGCGCTAAAGAGACGTAAACTTTAGGTATAGCCATAAGTATACTTTATTTTCATCTGCTTATAAATAAATTAACATAACTGCTATTATGAGTCATACTGTGATATAGGAGCTTTAAGAAGATGTGAGCAATTAAAACAGAAATGAAACAGGCCAAAAAAAAAAAAAAACACAAAAAAAACCACCAGTAAATTGAAAAAAACTGTACTGTATCTAAGAAATCAGCAGAGTAGATACCTGCAGTTTGAAATCGTGGTTGTATTAAGACAGGAATCACCAAGACTGATGAGGTATGCTTAGTCAAATGATCTTCCTCTGCCAACGACACCTGTTCCTCACGTCAGTCATGGCTACGAGGATCCTCACAAGGCCAGCTTTCAGAGACAGGAACCTCTTGCAGCCTAATCTTTAACTTTGACTCCTACCAGTTCTACTGTTGCAAATGTACACCAATATCAGTCATATTTGCTTTGTGGTGATTCTGACACTGTTGTCAGGCTCTTAGTCCATTTTCTTAAACAAAACTGATGTGTATAAGCATTCATTTTGCATCTCTCTCACCTAGGAATGCTTGTGCATGAACATAATTAGCATATGAAGACTAAATCTCAGCTTTATTTTATGGCTATAGGAAATCTCCAGAAATGCTTGTGTTTTTCCAGGGTAAAATATATAGATAAAATATATATTTGGCTGCTCCAAAAGTAGTGTCTCCTATTTTATGTTGTTGGCCCACAGCACCAGAGGCAGATGTTGGCAGTATGACAATATAAGTTGAACCTTCCTTCCAATATCCTATTACATTTTTTTTGCTATCAGACAGATGGCAGCAGAGGGACAGTCTTACAGAATACCATCTGTCGTGGATGTGCAGATGAAACAAAGGTGTGGAAATGAATTCCTCCACGTGGAAAAAATGGGATCCATTGACATTCATTGACATTTGTTGAACATTTATGGAGACAAAACGCACAATGAGGTGGTAGGTGGTGCGTTTCAGCAGTGGCAGTGTGTGATTATTCTTTTATATGATTGACTCAAAGTTTGCTGAGGAACAAGTCCAGGCAAGTCCTGGGCAAAAGTAGAGAAATCTTCTGTCTGGAGGACACTGATGGACAGGTCCTGGCTAAGGGTTGTGAAATCCTTTAAGGAACACAGATGGACAAGGCCAGGGGCAACAAGAGAGGGATAAGCTGCTGATAATGGCCGGGAAACAGTCTTTCGTGTGGACTTATCTTGAGGAAGATGGCCATCTCAGGAGGTATGCACATGACTCTTGCTCAAGCACCCAGGGATGTCATGTAGGCAGGAAAAAAAGGAGGATAAAAGAGGGTTTTCTGCCATCATGATCCCTCACCATGACGGACTAGAGGGTTTTCTGCCATCAGATCCCTCACTACGGACCGTATGCTGACGGACTTCCCTGGGCCTGCTACCTGAGACCTGCTGCTTCCTCCCGGGCTTACTCTGCGGCTTCTTCCTGGACCCACCCAGTACCTGCAACCTCTCGTTGCCCAAGACCAGCCTCACTGCTCCTGCCCTTCGGCCTCAGACCATTGGAATGTTGTGCAACGGGACTACTGCCGGATCCTGGTGCTGACTATCCCCGCTTTACGCAATTCTTGCTTCTTTCTATCTTTTCTATCACTCACCTTCCCTTCCCCATCACCCCAGTCCATAATAGTGTCCGTCCTCCCCTTTCTTCATCTCCTTTATTAACATTTGTAATAAACTGGTCAGACCAACATTTGAACTGTTGTTTCTTAATCTCACGCTGGGCATACATATTTCAAAGAACCTCCTCTCCCTCCTATAAATTGGAGTGAGACACAGTGGCCATGTGAAAATACAAGCCACATTGTGAAGAGCCATGCAGATTTATGTAAGTGTGGCATGCAGGCTCTTATTCATTGCTGGCAAAAATGCACAGCTAATGGTGGTGACTAGGTAGAAAAATAGTATTTTGTATGTCAAGGTTGAAGAGGTTGAAATCCATTTGCTGTAGCATAATACAAATTCTAAGTAGAACTATAGCTTCCACTTTTGGTACACCTTGAAGAACTACAGAGTGAGTTGTAGAAAGTGCTGCACAGATTTTTTTTCTGAACAACTGAAACTTCTCTGGATCTCCCTTCTCTTCCTGCAAAACCAAAGTTTTGTCACCCTTCAACTTAACTGTACGTTCCCAAGACATGGGCAAGCAGAGAAAAGCACTACAAATGTTTGCCAATTCAAACTAATCTACTCCTGATGTTAGATTCTGAAATACTAGCAGTTACAGACTAGTACAGCCATTAATGATTGCATAAACATATGTGGGAATTGGCTGCTAATAAAATAATAAAAAATAATGCATAAATCTCATTCCATCTTCCCAAAGACTGGACTTTCTCAGGTAGTTTTATGTCCTACAAATTGAGCCCGTGTATGCAGGTGTTCATTCTAGCTGAAAACATTCCTTGAAGAGAAGAATTTGCTGAGTGAGTTAATCACATTGAAAGTTAACAGTATTACAGTGAACTGATGTGTATTCAAATAGTTTAACTTGATAATCGACCAAGAAAATGTAAACTGTCAGCAATCAAAGAGACATTGCCAAGGTTACATGGCTCTTTATATGTAAATTGGACACTGCAGTACAGTAATAAGCAGAATCTCTTAGCGTTGAGATTATGCTTTATTATTACAAAAAAAGAAAAATGTTTCACAGTTGTGTATATTCAATGATTTTACTGGCAAGTCTATTTCTATAACTTTCATTTGTTTGTTAATAAAGAATTTGCCTAAGATAAATTATGTTTCTCCTAACTATTTTGCATTCTTCTAAGTGTTTTGTACTTTAAAATGTCACTCTCCTGTATGGAATGTGTGAGTTTTATTACTTCATCCACAGGTAATGTCAAACGTCTGTACTCTTGAGGTTCAAAGAACAGCCAACATTATAAAAAGAAGGTACAAAATGCTCCATAAAGTCCCTTCTCCATTTTCAGTGTGCTTGTCATTGTATTTTTGAAAATACAGGATTAAGTTCCAGTTAAAATCTATACATAGCATGAATTTCTGTGTCTGAACTGCAGTGAATTTCTAGCCTTCATGTCATAAGGAAACTTTAAAAGAGGTAGTTAATTGACTCCTATTTGGGACTTCTATATCATAATCATAAAGAATTATTTTTTACCAGGAGAAATCTTTTATCTACAGCACACTTCACATCATATTTCGGGAACACAAGATAAATTATGGTAAAATATATGACTGTGCCTTTGCCATTAACTTAAGTTGGAATAGGATTTTACTCCCTTTATGCACCATATTAAACCTTGGTTGCTCTAACGTGTTGTATTACAAGTTCAATGAATACAGGAATTCTACTTATAAATTCTAGTCTTCCTTCACTGTCTTTTAAACCACATGGTTCTCACAAAACTTTGAGCCACCCAAGTCTAAGATTAATATATTTCATTAACAAAGAAAATGTACTTTCATTCACATGTATACAGAAGTCCTACTGATGGTTTTCATAATGATCGATCTTACACCTACTTTGGTGTGGTCTACCCTATACCTGACTTGTTTTGAAAGTGCACAGTTATAGGACATTTTAAGTTAATATTTTAATTAACCAGTGCTAAAAGCAGCCCAGATCTGGCACTTTCACATTCACTGCATGAATTATTTATGGTTATCCACTTGCTTCATGTCATAATACGGAAATAAATAGCTGTTTACTCTAATAGCTGTTATGTGTAAGGTCTGTCACTTTGATTATCCTTCACTTGTCTCAAAGTTCTTTTTGGAACAAACTAGGTTTCTGATTACAGTTTTTGCTTGATATAGTATAAGAAGGGTAACATAAATGTCCCACAAGAAAAGTATTTAGGATCTCTGTCCTGAGCATGACATGTCTCTAGGGCTCTTGATCCATTGTTAGGGCAAGTTAATCATGAATCAGAGCATCCCACCATGCTGAGTAACATTTTGTCATCAAAGAGCTTCAGGCACAGCACAGTATCATTAGTTGATGCAGCGAAGAAAAAGAGAAGCGGAGATGTACAGAATTACAAACTGAGCCCACGCTTTACGATGCTTCTGGAGAAGGATGTTGTATTGCATATCAGACCCCAAAATGTGCTTTCAGGAAATTCCTACAACAAATCACTTAACAACTAAATTCTGTGGTGAGATTTTCTAACATATGTTGGTCTTCCTGCACAAGACTAAAAACAAAGCAGCCACCAAAGTACTGCTGGAAAACTCAACGTGTGAAAATAAGAAGGCAGTTCACTCTGAGGCCTACAGGATTTAGTCACAACCATGAATTAAGCAAACAAAACTGCTCAGAGGAAGACATGAGAAGTGACAGACTCTATTGCCATGAGCAGTTACTCTTTACATCTGAGCCTTTTGCTGTTATAGGTGTAGATTTAATTTACCATTGTTTTGCTTCAGTTTGTACTACCGTGTTTGTGCAGAGAAAGATAATAAGGATCCATGTCTCTTCAGTTACATTAGAGTCAGGTACAACCCAGTCGCAAGTCTAACATCAGAAAATTACCAAAAAAAAAAAAAAAAAAAAAAAAAAAGGAAAGAGAGATATTTCTTTTCTAACCAATTTCAGAAATTAATCCTGTACAAGCAGGCTGCAGCTTAAATTGTTATATTGACAGGGTCACTGAACATTCCTTCAGTATATGCAAATAACTGGAAAAAAACGATGCATCAGAGTACCCTTACAGTCGTTGTTTTAGGTGACATTACAACGTGGTGTCTATTGATGCTTAACCTAGAAATCAAACCAGTAGATATTACAACAGCATTATAATCTTAAGGCTGACTCTACAAGCATGAATTTTGAATTATGCCTTTGCTTTCTGGAGACAGAGAAATATTACAGACAATGTAACAATGAAAAGTCATTGTTATACATTGGTGATTTCAGAGACTACGTCAGATACGCAGCGTTGACTAGAAATCTGCTGAGCCAAGTGCAATCACCACTCTCAGATGAGTCACAAAAGAGATTAAATTACAATTTCTGAGCTGATACAAGTCAAAGCTACTCACACTAGGCTGATCTCTACTGGCTCATAGACATCTTGGACAGAATATTGTCCATAGTTGTCAGCTGATTTCTATGCAACCATGTCTGAATCAAAGACATTATACAGGTTGTAAGTAAAAGTAGCAATGACTTCTAGAAAAAGGCTTCCTAAAAATTATTAATAAGAAAATTAAAACGGTATTTTACTGATCATAACAGATAAGAAAGCAGAGTTTCAGCACATTTGATTCATCTAATGTCATCAGACTAATTATTCTATACTCAATGTCTTGATTGGGATGGAATTATTAAGTACTTTAGGTTTATCAAATGTCCAGGACTAAAACTTGTCATCATTGTGTATTCCGACCTCCACGTGGTTAACATGTTCTGAAAGATCCCATGTGAGCATAGCTGATTCTAATGACTGTGTTTCTTAAAACCAGATGTAGGCAGGACTTTGGTGGTTTTTGAGAACTAAATAAAAAACTTTACAAACCACTCAGAGTAGGGCTGACAATTCAGTATCCAACTTAACAGTGAGGATTATATCCTGTATGTCTGATAGTCTCAAAATATCAGAAATTATTTTTTATCTCATGCTCATCTATATCTTTTATTTTAAGTCTATTTGTCTCAAATACATCTTGTGGCAGTAAATCAGTTTAATCTGTTTGGCTCTTTTGGGTGCATTTATCTACCATTGAATCATTTATACATGTATTAATAGCTACATGAAATAAATTTTAGCATTTTTCATACTGTCCCATCTGATCCATACCCTAGAACACAAGAATTGAAGGACTGAGTATTTATGTGTAAGTGTGTGCCATTTTTTTTTACAAATTAGCTGACTGGATTTAGAAATCGGGTCATCAAAAGAAAAATTGCTTATATTAAAAATTACAATTGAATCAGGAATTTGCATTTTTCTACTTAAAATCAAGACAGTACAATAACAGGTCAATATATGACACCTTACTTTGTAAAACAAAAAGTAATCTCAGAAGTAGTTCACCAAAATTTTTTTGTCCTTAAGCATGTAATTTTTCAGAAAAGCACTTGGTACTGTTGCAAATTTAAGCGTATGTCAAGATACTTTGCTGAGAAATAATTGGTTAAAGTCAGGACAAGTAACAAAAAGTTTTAGGTTTCATTGATTTCTGTGAGAAAGGAGAACTTGTTCACTAGCAGGGATAGAATTAAAAGACAATTTCTAGAGCCTTATGTGGATTTCTATATTTGTTATTGTTCAGTTTCATTTTTGGATTTGAAACAAAAAGAACAGCAAAGGGAAGCAGCAGTTAGCCTAACAGGACACTGCCATTTGTCCTTCCAGGATAATAATATTTATACATTTGTAGAGAGTGAAAATCTCAGCAGTTTTTGATCTTTGTGTTGTCAGCAAAAATCAAATGTATCAATAGAGGAGAAGCCAGGCTTTATGGGAAGACTGATGGGGTCAGCATTATGCAATGTAACCCAGGCATGAGTCAATACAGATTACATATTGACAGAGGTACTGTAACTAAGCTAAGGCAGGAACAACTTACTGAAACCTTCAGGAAGTATTGTAATTACAGTAAAAAATGTCTTCTAATTCTGACACCACTCATGTTTTTCACTGTACAGTACTGGAATCTGAAGATGTGTTTCCATGTGGAAAAGAAAAACAAAAGGGAAAAGGGAAAGAAGAAAAAGGAAAAAGAAAACAAAAGGGAAAAAAAAAAGGAAGAAGGGAAAAGCAAAAAAAAAAGAAAAAAAGATAATGATGGGGAGAGGAGGAGAACAGGGAAATTGATATTGGATTTAACAGTAGAATTAGAGAGAGCTTTTTACTGAGATGATTCATACATCATACATCACAAGGGAAGAGAGACCACAAGCAGAAAATTTCTTGAGATGGGAACATGCCTCTGTAGATCATATGTGGAATGTCAGAGATGGCCATTTAAACAGTGATGGACCTGGGAATGAGGCATGCAGTGGAACAGTTACGTCATTGTCATTATCATATTTATATCATGATATTTATAGGCCATGATTTAAAATCTGAACTCCAACTTGGTCCTTTCCAAACAATGGTTGAATGTCTTTCTCTTAAAACTATACTCCTGTGATTATTCCCAGTTAAATTTCCCTGGATTTGGTAAAAAAAGAAAATTTTTGTAAATGTCTAACAGCATTCTAACTCAGCCACTCCTTCCTCTGTTCCTGTGCACAGAGACCTTCCCACCAGAGCACCAATTCAGTCGATAAGAGGAATTTCCTCAGGTGCCTCTCTTCTTCATAAGAGTGAGCGTAGAGGCATGCACCTGGCACATAAGCCACATGCATCAGTACAGGTTAGGGGACGACCTGCTGGAGAGGAGCTCTGTGGAGAAGGACCTGGGCGTTCTGGTGGACAACAGATTGGCCACAAACCAGCAGTGGGCCCTGGTGGCCAAGAAGGCCAGCAGTATCTTGAGGTGCATTACAAAGTGCGTGGCCAGAAGAACATGGGGAGAGATCTTTGCCCTCTACTGTGCCACATTTAGACTAACAGTTCTGGGCTCCCCAGTTCAAAAAAGACAGAGATCTCCTAGAAGGAGCCCAGCAGAGGGCCATAAAGATGTTAAAGGGCATGGGGCGTCTACTGTATGCGTAAATTCTGAGTAAGCTGGGTCTGTGTAGCCTGGGGAAAGTATGACTGGGTAGGAGCTGATAAATGTTTATAAATATCTAAGGGAAGGCAGGAGGCAAATGGAGGAGTCCAGGCTCTTCTCGGTGGTGTGCAGCAATGGGACAAGGAGCAACTATGTACAAGCCTTAAGCTTGTATATAGGAAGTTCCATAATAATGAGCAAAAAAACTTCTATACGGTGAGGCTGACAGCACACTGGGACAGGTTGCCGTGAGGGGTTGTGGAGTCTCCTTCTATGGAGATAATCAAGACCCGTCTGGATTCCTACAGCACTACTGTGCAAGCAGGAGCTTACCAGCACTTCAGCTTTGCAGGACTTTAGGAGAGCAATTGCTTTCTTGCTTCTTTTCTGTCAGGTCCAGCAAAATTAGCAGATATCTTGCTCACAGCAACATATGTGACTGCCATGAAGTTAGTCTTACTTTGTACACAGAGGGGGTAGTGGCCTTGGCAGACTTTGAAGAAAAGCCATGGGGTCCTTAGGAATGATGTATTCCAGTTTAAAGACTTCTTTTATTTTCTTCAGTGGAACTGCATGCTGTTGCTGATCCTCCAATGGATCTGTATCCCCACACAAGGCCTCTTGCCCCTCCAGGGAATCCATAGCACCTCTCCGTTGAGTATCACCAGCAGAAATGCTGAGGATGCACTCCTCCATCCAGACCAATCCTCTGAGTTCCGTCCATTCTTGACACCACGGGCTTCAGGGGACAGCCTGCACCACCATGGTTCTCCTTGTGGGCTGCAGCCTCATTCAGCCCTGATACAGCTGCTCCTACGTGGGCTTCTCCAGGGGCAGATCCCATTTGGAGCCAGCTGGGGCAGACTCTTTTCTGCTATGGGACAGATCCTGGGCTCTTTTCACTCGAGTCGCACCTACAGCCAACTGCTACAGAAACCTTGCATGTACACTCAACACAAGAGGACACAAAGGGAATGGCTCTGTAATTCAACTTTTAATCCAAGTCATGTTCCTAAGGACAGAAGGCACTGCAGTGCTGCAAGCCAGCTCCATGGTGGTTCTGCCTGCTGCCTTTGACGTCTCAGCATCAAGATTGTTGCAGTTGCCAGTGAACAAACTATCAGACAGGTTTTGTGTTCCAAAGGCTGGAGGGCTGTAGCAGAAGGAAAAAGAGCAGAGATTAAAACCCCCAACCTGCAGAGAGCAATCAGCATCCCCTTCGGATCATGCCAGCCCCCCCCCCCCCCCCCAGTGCTTTTCCTGGTCAGGAGAAAGAGGTGAGACTAAGGGATCAGCTGAAAGCCACTGCTCAGGAGTGGGCCACCTGCCCCAGGAATGTTCCTCTGCTCCTTCAGTATTTCCTTGCAGCAGGGCAAGGCACAGTTGCACGCTGCCCAGGCTCTGCCCCGGATCTACCTCCAGCCCCAGCACACACAGCACTGCCCTCACTCACCACTGCAAATTACATTCAGCTTCTCCCAGCTTTGGTCTCCAGAATGCTACACAGCCAGCCCTAGGGAAAGAGCTCTCATCAGATCCCCACTCCCCAACACGCTGCCAGGAACACAGACCCCAACCCCCCCATCCCAGCTGCATCCTCTCCCGTGTCACAGGCAGGGACAGTGCCCAAGGGAGGACCTGAGCTAGGCACCCATCAGGGCTACTGGCATGGCCAGGGTGTATGTGGGGGCTGAGGGGCTGCGCCTTGCTGCCAGGGCAGGGCCCGAAGAGGGACCCAGGGGTTGGGCTCACCAATGAATTCAACAGCCTCATATCGCAAAGAGGCCTGAGAATTTTGCAGGTATGGCAGGCTCAGCCAAAGGTATTCATTCGCCGTCTGCCTGTCCTGCCGCAGCTGGAGAAGAGCACAAAGGCATGAGGCTTGCAGACACTCTCCAGCTGGTGGTGCAGCCCCTTCTGCCAGCATCCCCTTCCCCAGCAAATGGGCGGCAGCTGTGTGGTTGTCCTTACCAAACACTCCTTGCTCTCCATTTTTTTCTTTCTCATGGCCAGGTGCTTGAGCTCCTCCCACTTAAGGAACTTTTCAAAAGCTGCGAGGGCTTCTCCAGAGGCCTACAGAGCAACAGATGTTGGGAGATGGCACCACAGACACACATCCCAAGAGCTCGAGTGCTTGCCAAACTCGCCCTCAATTCCAAGACCACCCCTGAGGTGCCAGCACACCCTTGCCTGCATACTCGTCAGGTCTGAAATTCGTACCTCTGCAACGCTCGGGGTCTCATCGCTCATCTGAAAGACCAGATGGAACAAGCTCCTGCAAAGGGAGATGCATCAGAGTCATATTCTGCACAAAGGTAGTTGCACAAAGCAATGCAACAGGTTTCCAGCACGGGGTGCCTATGCCTCAGAGTGCTCCCCCAGCCAACCCACCAGGTCACAGCAGAGCTCTCTGGGCACTGGACAACAGATGAGTCAGGGTTGGCCCTTGGCAATGCCCCTGGAGCACATAATGCCTGCTCAGTCTCCATCTCCCTGCTATGGCACCTGGGCAGAATGTGTGGCACTGGTAGCAAAGGAAGCACTCAGCACTCTGCAAGTAACCCTTGGCAGAAGATGCTTTGCACAGCAGCCAGGCTGGGCCCTAGCACAGGGGCCTCACACCACCACCAACAACCAGGCTGCCAGGGACAAGGCTGGCTGGGCTGCAGAGCTCAGAAGATATCCAACAAATGTCCAGAGGAGCAAAGAGAGAAGGCTAAGCATGCATCCGCAGAATTCAGCCTCTAGCAGCTGACTTACATGATTGAAAAGAGGCAGGAGCTTCTCAGCCAGCTCCACAGCAATGGGATGGGCCTCTCTCTTCCCCACATGAGTCATCACATTTCTGAAGATATTCAGCACCTTCAGAGCAATGGGCACCACAGTCACACAACAGTCCTGGCAGCTACCACAGGAATGAAGCAGCAGACTCTGTACAGGTGGTGGCCATGGACTCACTGATAGGGATGTGGATATAGGAGAAGGAGGACAGGAGAGCAAGGGCTCCATGTCCCCTGCTCAGCCACCCCTTTTTCCAACAGGCCCCCAGGTAATTCACCTGGAAAGCTCCTGGAAATCTCCCCAGGCAGCCACCAAGCCCCACCACGGCCATCACCCCAACTCCTGAGTTTCAGGCAAGGGGATGGCTGCTCTTGCCATTTCTCTGCACATGACATAGGCTTTGATGAAGTCTAAGAACTGTTCCTCTTCATACACAGACAGCCGGTCAGCATCTAACCAAGGGGGAGAGTGAGCAGCGCTGTAGAGGGGCAAAAGGCAGGCATGAGCAGAGGAAGAAGCTCTGCCCTCTCCTGCCCTGGGTCAGCTCCCCCGGCACAGTCTGCCTGTGCCTGTCAGGACAAGGGGCCCTGGTGTCAAGCAGGGGGCACTCACTGCCCCAGCCCTGCCCACCCTGCTGGGGACCCACACTCACCAGCCAATACCTAGCTGAGTTGAGGCCCTAGCCACCCTGGGGATGTTGTATCGTGGTGACCAATTACATTCCCTTGTCACTTCACAGTGTATGGGAGGTTTTATTGCAATTGTACATCACTGTGTGGTCTAAACTCTTGATTTCAGTTTGTTATGGATTTATGATTTTTGTTATCAATATTCCACATCATAACATCATGTATCATAACATCATCCGTCCTCAGAAGGAGGTGATTGTCCCCCTTGACTCAGCACAATAAAGATGCAGAGCTCTTGGAGCAGGTCCAGAGGAGAGCCACTAAGATGATCAGAGGGCTGGAGCACCTCCTCTATGAGGAAAGGTTGAGGGAACTGGGCTTGTTTAGCTTGGAGAAGAGAAGGCTTCAGGGAGACCTTATTATGACCTTCCAGTACTCAAAGGGAGGGTAGGAGGAGGTACAACTGTTTACGTAGGCTGATAGTGATAGGACAAGGGGGAATGGTTTTAAACTGAGACCAGGGAGGTTTAGGTTAGATATTAGGAAGAAGATTTTCACCCAGATTGTGTTGACGCACTGGAACAGATTGCCTAAGGAGGTTGTGGATGCCCCATCCCTGCAGGTACTCAAGGCCAGGCTGGATGTGGCTCTGGGCAGCCTGGTCTAATGGTCGGTGACCCTGCACATAGCAGGGGGGTTGAAACTTGATGATCAATGTGGTCCTTTTCAACCCAGACCATTTTATGATTCTATGATATGGTTCTATGATATGATTCTACGATATAATGTTCTGGCAGGGCAGAAGGAAATTAGAGAGGAATTTGTCTCCAATATGTTTAAGTTATGTGTCACAATATTACTCACAGTCAAAGTGTGCAGCCCTACAGTAAGATCAATTGATATTTTCCTGATTTATCAAAGGATTCTTTCATTCATCCCTTCCCTTCTCCCACATTTATATGCAACAGCATATTTCAGTCACCATATCTTCACTTGCCTCAGGTAACACTATCTTGAGATGGTGTTTTTCACCAAAAAGTAGTCCTAAAAGTGACAGGGGAGAGGGAAAGAGAATAGTTAATTAATTCATTACATATTGTTATTAATTTTTATTATTTGGAAAAAGGCACAGTCATAAGTGAAGTCCTGTTTTTCCTTATTCTAGTCCCTACTTGCTCAGTCACCTTTCCTATCTGTTCTGAAATCTCTCTCTAAATGTCTCTCTTCTTCCTTGCACAGAACAGGGATAGTTCAATGGTTGTTCTTACTGTCTCCAACCAAAATAAACAGTCATATAACAGGATGAGCCCATTGGTTTCTCAGTGCTAGTGCTTTCATTCATGTTCTGTTCAAGTGAATTTCCCAACTGTGAACAGGTGTTTTTGTTCTCAGCTCAGAGCACTTTGTTTCAGAGAAACTGCATTTCTTTTGGGTTAAATGTGAAGTAGATGTGATCTAACTGGTCATCTGTATTTCCAGACTTCTGAAGAATCTTACATTTGTGAAAGTGCAGCATGTCTCAGAAGATTAAAAAATCTACTTGTTTGGAACCTGTTGTATTTTCCCTTCAAATGAAGCATAGCCACCCCACTGGAAAATAACCATTACTACTGCAGGTCTATGAATATTAAAGAGTGAAGAATCCATGAACACAAGTTGAACGATGTCTAAAGACTACGTTAATCTGGCTAATCATATGGTATGAGTACATAAGAGAGCTATACAGGGTAGTACTGGAAATAATGCCTCCTATTTTGTTGTGTTGTCCAACAACTTCAGAGGGGGGTGTTGGTGATATAGCAATAGAGATTGAACTTTCCCTGGTAATATTCCATTACATAGTAATGCTTTTAACTGTTTTGATAATACACAATTTAAAAGTGCATTTCCTGCATCTCATCAAAGGCAATTAACATTTTATGCTGCTAATTTTTAAAACAGCTAATGATAATTCAGTGTGATTCTAACATTGGATGCTATTCAAAGTTACAAAATGCTGGATTGTTTTTGTTTCGTTTGTTTTGTTTTGACTTGCCATATAAGTATCGAATGAAATTTTTGTTGCAATTCAAATTGTTCTAAAAATATCAATGTTATGCAACTCGTAACCTAAAATTCAACGAAAAGGCTAAGCAGCAATTTCCACTTTATGTGGGTAGACTTGTTATTGGCCTTGCTATGGGATGAAATAATTGTATGAAGATGCAGTGGAACAGACTCAACAGCTGTGTTTGGCTACAAGGTGTATCAGTGTATAAGAAGAGAAAATGAAGCATGGATTTGTAAGTCAAAATCTTCAAAGCTCTTTATGCATTCAAGCACACACAGAAAATAGAAGATGCTATAGTGGAGCAGAATTGTGACTGATATCTTTTAGTGGAAAATTACAGAGTGCTAAGGCAGATTTTGGTAATGTAGTTCACTGCTGTTGGTTATGTTCAATCAGTAGATTGAAAGGATAACTTTTGATTTTTTCCCATATCAAACATGAACCAGGCAGTACTGAAAATGTAAAGGACCATATGCTGTTATACTTAATTCAGGCACCGTATGTGTCAGCTCCAGGAAGGTTAAGGTAAAAGTTCCTTGAGATAACTCAGAGTTTTGATGTCATTTTACAGAGAGTAATTGATTTAGAATATATACATGCTGTAGTTTCAAAATGAGTCAGGTTCTACTTGATCTTGATTTTGAAGGACATATCAAATGTCTCCTTATAATAGTCTCTCTACTGCTAGAAATCACATTTTCATCTTATTACATGCAATGTTAATTTTAAATATACTTAGCACAAAGCATAAAAGAGATTGGTGGTAATAGAAGAGATGGGAAGAGTGAAGTTTTGAAGCTGTTTAGGAACACATTCAAGCTTTTGCAGCCTTAAGTCAACTCCCAGAAGGCAGCAAATCAGATTCTTTAGATCACATGATTTAGAGCATATAGAAAAGTCTATGAAAACAACAGATGAATTACAGCTAGACCACAGTGTGGTTACTGCATTATTTATTAGAATGCAGCAAATCACTCACAGCAAATGCTCTCTGCTCGATAGATTTTATGCCTCTGGAATTACCGAACCAAACATCCCAAACAGTTCCTTGACACCATTTGTTGATTTAAATCATGGGGTTTTGTTTTGTTTTGTTTTTTAAAAAACAAACCTGTCCTAGGCAGTTCAGTGTTTCCACAGTGGGCTTGTTTAAAGGCAGTTGACTCTACTCTGGAACACACAGCACCATATGTGAGAAAAACAAAACCAACCAACCAAACAAACAAAAATACAAGAAAATACCTTCCATGTAAAAATGAAATCATTCTTAACAGTTGCAAGAGAAATCATTCTAGCAAACATTTTAAATTTTTACCTGATGCAATAATAAAGAAGTGCACTTTTCAATTTCCCCCACTAAGAATTAGAGCAGGCATGTCCAACCCAGCATGGCATGGCTTGCAGTGCAGCTGCCTCCTCCCCATGCCATCATAGCAGGGGATGGCACATACCCATTGCTCAGCAATGACCGAACATTGGTGCACTATCAGCTCTGCCTGGGCTGAAACCAGGGTGCAGGGAGGATACAGTGCAGTGGCAGCTCAAGTGATGGGAAAAGAATTTGTTTTGATACACTGGATAAACATAGTCCTGTGAACTGAAAAAAAAAATATGCAGCTTTGCCTTCTGTTGTGATAAAGGAATTTGAAAACAAGTTTAAAGACTCCAAAAAATCTTTTTTTTTTTTTTTTTTGCATATTTGTGACTCTATTTTCAGTCAACATAAATACATGACCTGCAAAATTTCAAATGTTTGCTATAGAGCTGGGATCAGAGATTCAACTCAAAAATCTGATCATGTCTCTCTGATGGACTTTTACAACCCCTCTCTTAGCAGGGTGAAATTTTCCTCCCTTCCTCTCCCCTCCCCAGTCCTATCCCTACCCATGTGGCAGTCCCTCCATTGCTCCTAAGGTGGTGATGATGGATTATGTAGCACACCTTAATGCTTTCTTCCCCTCTTCTTATCAAATCAAGTTCACTAATTCTGAACTAGTCTTATGTCATGGAACATGTTAAAAGGCAATACTAGAGAAGGATGTTTGTACCCATAAACACCCATGCGTGAAAGAGTGGACAATATTCTAGCAGCTGGGTGGGGCTAGTAGTCCTTTCCTTTAATGTAGACACTGAAGTCCCAATTCAGCAAGAAGAATATCAAGCAGTTAAAAAACCCCAACAACAGCAACAACCTATAACAAAACCCTACACCCTAATATGCAGACAGCATCTGCAGGAGATAATGGATGGACTTACTTTTTACATTTTTAATCACATGGACAGGATTAATTATTTAAAAATCTTAAGTATAGAATGCTTTCAAAGTGGGGAAATGAACCAAGTTTCTATAGGTATTGATGTCCAAAGTACTATATGGAGAGGCAAAGTATTAAATTTTTAAATATTCTGATCTTAATCTTTACATTACAGACTATCAGTGTATTGATTGAAGCAGTTCTCTTTCTTTCTTCTAGAGAAGGCCTTTTGAAGATATCACTGCCATTCCAGGAAATACATTATTGAATCATCTTTATCTTCCCATATACTCAGAGGCTCTCTGAGTTCATTTTGTCACTGTTTGTTTGTTGTTAAAAAATGATATAAGATCCTAATTTTCATGAAGAATAAACTTTTTGTTCAGTTGTTATAGAATATGTGGGTGTCTGTTCAACTGTAATTTTGGATTTTGCAGTCACAGGTACTGTTTCAACTTTTCGCTTCACAATTTTGAAACTGAATTTGAAAATTCATTAACTAAAAGGAGTGGAGAAACCAACCTAAATTATTAAGTGATCCTATAAATAGATGAAGTGAATAGGAAAAGGGGGGAAAGGAGTTCTCTGATTGAGACAGAGTTTAAGAATTCTAAGATTTCACAGATATTGTAAAAAATGGAATATTAAAATTCTGATAGAAATACCATATCAATATAGACCTCAAAATAGATCAATGAGAACTTACAAATTCCAGTTTTACAATTGAGTTTCCTGTCATTTACATCACCACCAAGTTATTTGAAAACACAACTGAGAGAATGTCAAGATTTCCACTTATACTCCATGTCCCTAAATGGAAGTGCATAAAACAAGAGTTCTGAAAAAGTTTGTTTCTTTCAGTTCCTAATATCAAGGTAGTATCTATAAAGGTATTTCACAGCCTTTACTGTAATATAAGACAGTATAAAGAAATTTAGAACAATGCTATGTTTTCAATACTTGACTGCAATTTTTGTTTGCTCCTATTTAAAAAGCGTTTCGACCATTGAAAGTTGTAAATAAAGGGCTAGAAATGAGGGAAAATAAAATTCCAGCGAGTGAAGCAGTGGAACAGATTTTCTTAGAGTCTCCAACAATCAGGATCTTTAAGAACAGACTGGACTGCCCCATTTAGGAGTAATAAAGCAAATTTAATTAAAAATATAGATTAAATAATATGATTAGTCATGTACAGGTTTGGATATATTGGTGAAATATTACTTCTATTGAAATCAATGACAAAATTCCCATTGACTATATTAGAACCAGGATATAATTTCTTCTTAATAGGTCTGTATTACATTTGGAACTGAATAAAGAATATTTTCTGACATTTCTGCCTAAAAGGAAAAATAATTTTTAAAAAGGAAGACAGTACAAACAAATATTTGAAAATGAAACATAACTGAAGGAATTAACCAAAATTTTATAATTTGGATTTTATAGGTTTTTCCCTAGAAATGAAACGACAAATATTGTAATGTACATGGAATCAACAAAAACAGCACAGTAAACCGAACAACAACAACAACAAAAAAAGCAAAAAAGTGAAAATCCACAAAACCTCTGCAGTATCTGTGACAGCTTCGTCAGTGTGTCAAATTAGATGTACAGTGAACTCTGGGATCTCATGCAGGAGGGACAGCAAGTGCTCGATTTGAAGGAGGTGACAGCAACTTCACAGGCCATGTTTTCTCACATTTCTAGTTTGGTTCTTCTCAGCCATGCCATGCTATTGTCCTCCTGCCTACACCTGTTTGTTCTCTGTTGATTACTGTACTTACAGGAGTGAAGCATACATCATACTGCCACAGTTTATTTTGCATTGCAGTGAGATGGGTGGAGTACCTAAACAAATTTTTCATTCTTGTTGTTTGCCTTTAGCCATGCAAGGCTGGAATATTATATACATAACATTTCATGCTAATGCTGGCCTTCTACTTAATTTTTCTTTTCTCATCCAATTTATGAAACTCATATCTTATCATTTCTGTTCAGACTACAAAAGCCAAATCAATGGATCAAAAAGCAAGGTTTAGTTTTTTAAAGCCTTTCTTCTCTGCAGAGTAGGAACTATTCAAAATATTGTCCTGTTGAAAAAAAATGAAAAAACTGAAAAAAACTCGTGAAAAAAAAAGGAAAGAAAAAAAAAAGAAAGAATAAAAAGAAAGAGAAAATATGCAAAAGAGTGATGGAAGCACTGATTGTTAAGGTCATTGGTATTATGATGCTTCTTGTTTGTCACGCTTCACATCTTCTGTCTATAACTCAGGGATAAATACAATTATCAATTATCAATGTAATGTATGCACAAAACACTTTTATTCCATAAACTTAAGAGAGAAGGAATCCACATGTTTATTTCCTTTCTCAGAAGACTGTGTATACAGTCATGAGGTGATAAAAAGGTCAATTAGTACTGACTCCTCAGGAGTCATTGTAAGTTGCTGGTAGCAATTGTTTCTAGAGGTAAGTAAAATACCAAGGCACAACTTCAAATGTGAAGATTTGAATCAAGCAATCTTGGACATCACTGTGAATGCCAGATGCTCTTTGATGACCAAGATCTCTTTTATACATTGCTCTGAGTCCTTAAACTCTCCAAACATTTTTATTCCAATAAAATAATTTAAACTATACAATAACTAACCATATCAAACCAAAACAGTTATTCTGTTTGACAGCAGTAGGCAACCTTGTAGTCATATAACTTTTGAGTGAAGAAAACATTATCTGACCTTAAGACATGGTATGGACTAAATGGAAATTTAGGTGCACTTTCAGCAGCTTTATCTCTTGAGCAGAAACAGAACTTGGGCATAGGTGTCCAAACTGGTATTTCTGCTCATGCAGTCCTCTGGTACTCTGCAAATCATCCTGCAGCAGCATGAGGGAGACTGTTAATTCAGGTGCTTCTTACTACTGATTAGAGTAGCAGTAAATAAATCTATCTAAGCACTGAAAAGAACAGATGGAGTATTTTTCAAGGACTTTTCCAAGAATTTGTTTTATTGTTTAGTGGAGGTATTTTCCTCTTTTTTAGTGTTTTTTGTCTGTTGGTTGGTTTGTTGGTTATTTTTTGTTGTTGTTTTTTGACCTATGTTAAGCATGAATTCAAACAAATCAATCATTATAGTTCCTTCTGACCTGAAAACGTTCGGACAATATAAAACTGCAGGTCATACATTTATGAATGTAGATGTGACGTAAAACTGAAACTCATTCTGTACCACTATCACCAAGACACAGGCTCACTCTGCTGTAAAGTTTCAAAAATTTATTTTCAAAGCAATTCCATTAAGTTCCTGAAAGTGCATTATTGCACTACTATTCTTCTCTGTACTACTTTTTCAATAAGTGCTTCTACTTTAAATGGTTCCACATTTCCACAAGAAATAATGGTTTTGTGGATGACTGGTACATAGAGATGTACCATACTATATTAACCTCAACCTTCTGAAAGACATGAATGTCTATTTTGAAATGTCAGTAAACCCTGGGCATGCCTCGCAGATCTGGGGAAAAAAAAAAAGAAAAAAAAAAAAGAGAGAGATTGAGAATAGAAAGGAAAGGCTTAACTGGTAAATGCAACAAAGTGGTGAGCTCTGAAAAGTAAAAATGTAATCAGAACTAGAGGTTTCACATGTAGTAACTATGAGTGTACAAGTGGTAAAGATGTGCTAAAGGTGTTAAACTTCTTTATAAAGTTAATTTGGAAAGTGTGAAAAATGTATTTCTTAATTTGGAATCCCAGTTTGAAGACTAAAGTTCTGAAGTGGATACCTGACATTACATGCAGGAGGAGATATGTGCTCTCCAAGAGACTGAACCAATAACTCACCTCATCGTCCTCACTCATTTCCCTTTCAGTGATCAGGATGAAAATTGCCTCCATCCCCGGTGGTAGGCTAAAGATGTAGCTGCCTTGAGAGAAAGGTGCAGTGCACCCTAGTGAATATTGCATAGGCCCTCATAAGACTGGCAGATTCAGTAGGAGGTGAAAATAGCCTATAGATAAGTCTAATAATGGCAAACACTCAATGAGAACACAGGTGCTTGGTAAGTGTTCTTTCACAGTGTTCTCTTTCTTCTCTCATCACCTCCAGAGCACAGTATATGGAGTTGAAAAGCTGCTAATATTTTTGTTGTTGATGCTTTTCTGTTTTATACTAGAGATGAACCAGTAGAGAAGAAGCATTAACCAACCACTGCCAGAAAACAAGGATGGAACCAGCTGTAACTTTGAGAATTCAGAAAATCTGTGAACATACAGAATAATTTTCAGCATTCATCTGAATCTTCTGATGACAAAAGTAACCAAGGCATAGCAGAAATTTGCTGGAAGGAAATAACAGCAGGATATCTGGTATCTTAGTGTAGTTTTACACCTGACTGGGAGCCAGACACATCAGACTCCTTCCTTCTGTCTTTTCCTTTCAGCAAAACAAATGTGTGAATATTTCTGATTATTTACAAAGTATCATCTAAAAGTATTTTTGTAAGTATTATCTACAGTATGAGTAGCATATGAGTACAACATAGCTATAAATGAGTCTTTGAGTTTATTGCTGAGTGTCAGTATATGTATACTTGTAGATGAATAGGTACATAGCAACATGAGTTATATGCTTTACCTTGCAGTGCCAGACTCCAGAATATGCATTTCTAAATGAGACACAAATAAAAAATATGAGTTTGTAGTTTCAAAATGTGAAAATATTGTAATAAAATCTCTACACATACAAAACAACTTCTCCCATTCTGTAAGAGAAATCATATCAGAATATCTCATTTCTTGTGGGCACAAATTGAATCAAAATGTTTCCATTTTCAGAAGAAAAGAAAAGAAAAAAAAAAACTTTATATCTTCCAATATTTACTATTTTGGTGAAATGCTAGTGAGCCTAATGAGACTTGTGGTGTGACATCTTCTCAGTCCTGCTCCCCTCTGTGATGAGGGCTCTATGGAAAGACAACTCTTTGGGGACAAGCATTCACACAGATAGTCTGGGGCAGAACATAGGAGCTTCATTACTTTATTGTCTCATAGCAGACGTGTTTTGGGTGCAAGGGGAAGCAAATGAAATTACAGAAGTTACAGAAATAGCAAAATATACTATTAAAATCTATTGGAATTCTGGGAAATTTCAGCCAAAATAATTGTATTTTTAAATAAAAACAATACATATGATAATCAGTGATATTGGATCTAATTTCCAATAATACTTAATGAAATAAAATGGGAGTCCTATCTGAAGCATTCACATTTTTGTTTTATTTTTATAAACAACCAACACCTACACACTCACGGTAGGGTTTCTTAGTGCATGCCTTATTTTTTTGTTTCTTCAGACAGATAAACTGACTTAAGATGAAGAGTGGTGTCTTTAGAATGTCTTCTATGTATTTAACAGAATTTATTCGTGCCCTGCATTTTCTTGTGCAATAGAAAGCTGTGGATTTTTTGGGTTTTTTTTTTTTTTCATTCCAAAACAAATGTAATTCTATATAAATCAATTATTTGAGTATTTGATGGACAGATGAGAAAAGCAAAACTGCCAGGTGCCAGGTGAATCACCTGCAAAAGGTGCTACTTTGAGAGCTCTATTTTGCTATGCACCTCTTTATTCTCTTCCAGAAATGAGTTGAAAGCAGAGAGCAAGCTGCAAACTGTTAGCTCAGATAATATTCCTGGCTTACTGTTTTGCTCCACTGTGTTAATGACAGAGAATAAAAATTGTCTTGAGGAAAATGAAACTCAATAAGAGAAGAAAAAGACCAAGAGAATGGTACATATATTTATAACCAGACAACTAGGTGTATGCTATAACACATTACAGTTTCACAAATAATCAATACAAATTATTGGATATAAAATTACTTTTTGGTTACCACTGTGAAAACAAAAGCTTTTCATGACATTCCTCACACCACTATTGATTTTAGTCTACTTTTTCTATTGCATTTTTAAAGCATTTCATGTCAATTCTAATGTCTCCATTCTACAGTTAAATGCTAAGCAAATGCGTGAAGGATAAACCTAAGAAGTTTTAAGAGTGGAAAGTTCTAAATACTACTTTTTGTCTTTTAATCTCCATGCTCTTTTTACCACAGCTTGTTGAAGAATGAAATATTTTCATAATCAGGCTATATATGAAAGCTACCAGACTTTCTCTAAACTTTTCATCCCTGTTGATTGTTTGTTTCAGGTTATTAGCCTTTACTACTCTATAACAGCTTTCTGTCATGTGGTATTTTGCTTCCTGCTGGTTCCTATGGCAATGGTCAGGTCATCTGTCAAATGACTGAGCAATATACTATTGTCCTCTCTTGGAGCTGGTAAGTGGTATCTTTTATTTTTCATTTGTCAAGTTGTCAAACACCCAGCAATAAGCGCCGTACTTCTGCCCCTCTTCTTTTCCCAAGAGGTGGAATGGGAAACTTAAGGACCAAGACAAAGGCGAACCTAGGAATCTTTGCTGTTCTTTAATTTTTTCTTCTTCGTTTTTTTTTTTTTTCCCCTCAAGGAAATGAGCTTTGTATGATATACAGATTTACCAGATAGTTGGTATAAGATGTGGAATTAGCTGGTTTGAATAAAATCCACTGTGATGAGAATGGTGGATACATGTTGTTACTTTATCCATTATTTTCAGTGTGCTGCAATTTCTAGATTGAGATGAGGAATGTCTATATTTGGAATGTATGTATAACAGCATATCTATGAAAAAAT
This sequence comes from Gallus gallus, assembly GCF_016699485.2. Classification (NCBI taxonomy): domain Eukaryota; kingdom Metazoa; phylum Chordata; class Aves; order Galliformes; family Phasianidae; genus Gallus; species Gallus gallus. Next base: position 68,430,113 of record NC_052572.1, on the reverse strand, counting down.
ACGTGCAGGTGTATGTAGATGGACTTCAAGGGCCCTTCCAACACAATCTACTTTATGATTCTATGAGAACAAAGAAAGTGATACTCAGTACTGTGCTAGCAAGATTTATGGCAAAAGACCGAAAAAGTCACTACTATTTAACTTGAGACATAAGAAGAGTAAGGGAAGGTGTGACTGTACTCCTCTACTCAGAGGGCGTGGCTCAAAAAACGAGAAGAATCATCTGTTTCCTAATGACTGGGGAGTGTGGAACAAAAGGTAATAGGCTTAAATTTCATCAGATGAATTTAGAGTAAGCTTTGTCATCTTCTGGGGGAGTTTAGTACAGGATTTGTCATAACCAGGATTAATTGTGCACCCCTTTCCTGGAAAGGTTGCATTCAGGTTAGATAGCTTTCTGAAGTATTGTTAGGTGAAAGAATGAAATATCCAAAACAGGTTTCTTGTGCTCTCTAGTTTTGTTAGCGAGCCACATGGGAGCTTATATACTGTGAAGTTAGGGAGAGTAAAACACCACTGATTTTAGAATGCTGTTCCTCCTATCTGTCATTTATTATTTGATGTTTCTTATATTAAGAAGAGACACTGAATTTTACTATTGTAGTACAGAATCTAAACTATTTATTATTACTGTACTTCAGATAAGCTTGTACTAGGATTTAATATAAGATAATCTCGTGGTTTGTGAAATGTAACTGTCAATAATGTTTGGGTTTTTTTGTCATTTTTCTCCATGTTAAGTGGTATTTCCTAACTTTTTATTTCCCTGGGCACACTGAAGACAGACACCCATCATGGCTTCAGCAACTGTACTTATTGGCAGTTGTTTGTAGTGACTTATAGTTCAGCAGAATCTTTTTTCATAGTTCATACACTGTCTGCCATTGTAAACTAAGAGTAGTATCTCATGAACAGAAATCTCACTCGTTGACAATGTTTCTTATACTTATTAACTTAAGCAAATATAACAGTGCAGAATTTTAAACTGTTTGGCATTCCAGTATCTTTAATAGGTGAAACAGCAGTAGTGAATAAAAGAATATTTCTGAGAACATGAAAATAATTGTCAGAATGAAGCCAGAATTGGAAGATTTTTTAATTAAAATATTCAATAAATATTTAGCAAACATCTAGTAAGCAGCGAGCCTTCGCAGCGTCCTCTCTCTTCAATAATAATAATAATAATAAAATAAAAAGCTATTTTTCACCATTTGGTCATTTAATAATTCCAGCTGCTCCAATGTCTGATTTAAAACTGAGACAAGGAAAGCTGTGTTTTTCTCCTATGCTAGTTTTAAAATGACAGATGATGGTCCAAAAGTGAAAGCGAAGTGTTATCATTTCTTTCGTATGAACAGTTACAGGTTGTAATCAAAGGGAAGTGCTTTGTGTCGCATCCAGTTCAACATGAGTGCTCTGTCACTTATCAGTTGTGTTGCCAGTTAGAGTGTCAAATGGCATGTGCCTTTAGGAGACTGGAAACCACAGCAGACAAACAGATGAAGTCAGGATTCTAGAAAAACTGCATCCTTAGAAAAAAACACAGATTTTTATTTTTCACACTTACAGGTCTGTGTGGAAGCGCTGTGTTACTTGTGTCTCCTGATTTACTTTGTTTCTCCTCTATTGTGTACTAATATTCCAATGTTGAATTAGCAGAGGCTCCTACCTATATTCAATGAAATCTGCTAATAAATCTAAAATTTTCTTCAAGTAAGCAATTGTGCTGCAGACTCAGCTCCCTCTCCCCAGACATTACTAAATACAAAATAAGATTTGTACTCTGACAGTGTAAGCATTTACTTTACCAGAAAGTATATTAGCATAGGCATGTCTCAGCATAATGCGCACCAAATTTAGAGTTTATAACTAATTTGTTTTGCTGTTAAGTGAATGATAGAATGACTTAGGTACATGGATATTAAGTATCAAGCTTATTAGGAATTACATGTAGTGAATTGTGTCCTAAGTCTGAGAGCTCCCAGTGTATTAAATTACATTTAAGGAAAGACGGGGCTTTGTCTGAATCCTAAGAACGTTTACCAAAGGGAGGGAAGAGAAGACTGTGAGAAACTGGAATTCTGGAACAGTCACCCAAGAGCTCAGGGCTATAAACTACACCAGTTCCACCATCTCTTTTCTTTTGTCTGTTCTCAACAAAGCATGCAGAGAAAGGAAAAGGGTTATTAAAGGATTGAACAAGGAAAGGAATAACAATGCATGCCTTGGAGGTTGTTTTGATTAAAGTGCTCAGGATTGTGTTTCATGTTTACTCTAGGGCTGTAGTGACTGTGCTATTGTTGAGTTCATGTTCCTTGGGGATATGAGACAGGCAAAGAGTATAATTAGGATTCTAAATTTTAGTGAAACTAACTTCCAACTCTTCAGTGATTTAGTCAACTAAACACCCTGGGAAATTGTCCTCCTGGGCAAGGGTGCAGAGAAGAGCTGACAGGTCTTTAAGGAAGCTTTCCTTAGGAGAAAAGAACTCTCCATCCCCAGGTGTTGCAAGTCAGGAAAAGAAGAAAAAAGACTAGCACGCCTGAACCAGGACCTGCTGGTCAAACTGAAGAGCAAGAAGAAAATGCACAGGCAGGGAAGGCATGGACAGGTATTCTGGTAGGAAGATAGGGATGCAGCTAGACTGTGTAGGGATGGGGTCAGGAAAGCCAAGGCCCAGCTTGAATTACCTTGGCAAGGGTGTCAAGAAGAAGAAAGGCTTCTACAGGTACCTCAACCAGAAAGGAAAAGTCCAGGAGGGTGCAACCACCCTGCCCCCCCGCAGTGACTGACCCAGGCAAGCTGGTAACAACAGAAAAGGAGAAGGTTGAGGTATTTAGCAACATTCTGCCTTGCCCTTCTCTGATAACTTCTCATCACACAGCCCTCAAACGTTTGGTTTGGAAAGAGGAGATTGGGAAAGCAGTGTCCCTTCCACTATAAGCAAAGATCAGGTTCATGACTACAAACATCCACAAATCTATAGGTCCCAATGAGATGCCTGCCAGAGTCTTGAGAGAATTAGCTGGTGTAGTCAACAAGCCACTCTCTATGATATTTGAAAAGCCTTAGAAATCAGGTGAGGTCTCAAGTAACTGGAAAAAAGGTAACATCATACTCATTTTTAAGAAGGGTTAAAAGGATGACTCTGGGAACTACTGATCTGTCAGTCTCACCTCTGTGCTGGGAAAGATCATGGAGCAGATTCTTCTGGAAAATGTGGTAAGGCACATGGAAGACAGGGAGTTGATACAGAAGGACCACCATGGCTTCACCAAAGGCATATCTGCACTGGTGAAACCTCACAGTACTGCATCCAGATGTGGAGTCCTCAGTACAGTAGAGATGTGGACCTACTGGAGTACATACAGAGGAGGGACACAAAAATGATACAAGGAGTGGAACACCTCTTCTATGAGGATAGACTGAGAGAGCTGGGGATATTCAACCTGCAGAAGAGAAGGCTCCAAGGTGATCTGATAGCAGCCTGACAGTATCTAAAGGGGAGCTAGAGGAAAGAAGAGAATAGATTATTTAGCAGGCTCTTTTGTGATAGGACAATGGGAAACAGTTTCAAGCTTAAATAGGATAGATATAGGTTAGATATAAGGAAAAAGTCTTTCACAGTGAGGGTGGTGAGGCACTGGAACAGGTTGCCCAGAGAGGTCTCATCCCTGGAAACTTCCAAGGTGAGGCTGGATCAGGCTTAGGGCAACCTGATGTAGCTGTGTATGTTCGTGTTCATTGCAGAAGAGTTGGACTAGATGACCTTTAAAGGACCCTTCCAGCTCTGAGGATTCTATGATTCTATGGGTCTCTGATGTCTGTAAAGCGTACACTTCTATAAAACGTAAGAAAAAAACATCACATCTAAGCATATTATTTCAGATACCTTTTTACATGTACCTGAGTAGTGGTGATTATTTTGTCTTCCAGTCTATTGTTTAGTGATCAAACTAATGAAAGACCACATAAATGAAGACATATGAGACTTTTTTTTTTCAGAAAAAAAATAGATAGATAGATAAATAAATAAATAAAAGATTATATATGTATATAAAGATAATTAATAATATTAAACAGGAACCTGCTTGTTTCCACCCTCTTTTCTGAGAAATGTTTTCTGAATTAAATAGTAAATCTTGAAAGAGACATCTCTTTTGGTATTTGAAAACCTTCAGATGGACTGTAAAGCCTACATGTTTTGTGTTTTCTGAGCTAGAAAAATGTTTTGTTTTGTTTGTTTTGTTTTTTAATAAAGACTATATATATAAAACGTACAGAAGCTCTATCATTCAAGTGACATAAAATAAATCTCTTTAACAGAGCCTTCATTATTACTTATCTGTGTATAATGATAACGATATAACAATATAGGAAAGTGAACGATTCAGTTTCTTGTAGGAGATTAAGGTTAACTAAATGAAAATGAAAGCAAATGAATTGAAATGAAAGCAAATCTTATGCTACTTTATCTGACAAGTAAATTCAATTGCAAATACTAAAGTATCTAAAATAAAGAAGTCTTAAAATGCTATCTATGGCACTATACGTAATTCACATGTTATTTTATAGCTAAAATATTTGATTCTATTTCTTTCATCTCTCAACCATGTCCCTAATTGTCAATAGAAATAAAACCAAATATGGTTGGTCAATTAAATTTAAAGAGTGTAAGCCATAACTATAAATACTGTGGCTTTTGTTAAACAAGGTCTCAATTCTTTAGCCTACGTTCTCATTTATTCCATAGAATGCCTGTTCTTATTGTTAAAAAATAAAATCAAATTTTATGCAACTCCCAGAATCATGTCGAAAATTGTTCATGTGTGTTGCAGTTTGAAGAGTTAATCAGGTGACACCCCCCCTCCCCACAGAAGAAGAGCAAGGCTTGTTAAAAAAAAATGACTTGATTGAGATAAGAAAACTTATTTTTAAAAAAGGAATGTGAGATAATACAGAATATTTAGGAATAATAAATCAAAGAAACAAAAAACAGGAGAGGAGAGAGTCTGAGGCCTTATTGGTAGGCACTCATGGCTGGCCTCCCTGAAGGACAGAGAGCTCTCCCTTGTCACCTGGAATTAGAAATGATGTGAGGAATACTGAGGACTTCTGAGAACTGTATTTTGTCTCTTCTCAATGTTTCTTCCTCTTGGAGAGCTCGAATCATGAGAATAGCTGATGCTGCTAGAAGAATAGGACCAAGGAAGTACAGCTCTCCAGCACTGTGTTCTGGCACGAAACAGCTTGCTGCACCATGTCATGATATGAAATACTGATAAAACCAGGATAATAAAATTGCAGGTATAAATCTTAGGAACGGCAAGTTAATAAAAAATGAAATTAAGAGTCACTAAGAGGCTTTTCTCATTTCTCAGTCTGTGTTGAATGGAAGCCTTCAAGGCCAGGCTGGACAGGGATGTGAAAAACCTGGTCTAGAGGGAGGTGTCCCTGCCTATAGCAAGGGGGTTGGAACTAAATGATCTTTGAGGTTCTTTTCAACCCGAGTAATTCTATGATTCTATGATTAATGGTCCCTTCCAACCCAAACCAGTCTATTATTCTATACCTCTATGAACTCCAACAGATGGACATGAAAGGAGCACTGGAGATGGACTGATACATGCTTGTGACTGTACTGGAGTGCAGGTGCAGCAATGACTTTTCTGTGTAACACACAAAGAAGGTGGTATCTCTTCCAGGTGAGCTGGGGTCTAGGAGAAAATGGAAAAAGATCTAAGGACTGCTGCCACTGAGCAGTAAATGAAAAGAACTTGCAATGAAGTCATATTTTTTCAATTTGTCAGCTAGTCAACTAGTCTCATTCCTTCAAGGAATGAGATTTTATATTAAGCTGGAAGAAATCTGTGTGGAAGACTGAGTTCATACCTTGTATACAAAATTATTCAGCTAAATATGTGAAAAAGATAAGTAAGTGTTGCTGTCTCAAAAGAGAAATAGAATTTATTTTTAAATATTAGATCATCAGCAGGCAAATATATGATACTGTGAAAGAATAATATTACATAGATGATAATATTTTTGTTTAATTTACCATGTTGTGTTTCCAGCTATAAGCTATATATGAACTCAAGATACCTCTAGGAAAAGTCGCAGTGACATTAGGAATACTCTTCAGTGGTAAAGTTAGTGAAGCACTGAAACACAGTGTCATGGTGTTCGTTGCTCCTGTACACTTCTGTTTTCTGTCCTACAAGACCAATGTTTCATATGATATTATTCAACTAAGTGATAAAAATCTGCCTAAATAAACAGAAAATAAATACATACATACATAAAAACACTGAGAATAAAGAAATGCAAGTGTACACTGGAAAAAAATGGCAATGTAAACATAATCACAAGGAATATTCCAAAAATGGAGAGAAGGAAAGAGAAGAAAATACATTTAATAAAGCTGACAGTTTATAGTCAATCCCCACCATTACTGGACCTGAACAGAGAAGGTCTGAATGCAGAGGTCTGGAGGGCACCTGTAGGTGGGCTGCTAACACAGCAAGGGCAGAGATAGGGCTGAACAGATTAGCTGCACCCTGTTAAGGCTACCGTAGGGAGTGCTGATGAGCTGGTTTGCCTGTGCTGTAGTGTGGCGGAGGGCTGTTGCCAGGAAAAGTGTAGAGACCCAGACTAAGGTCCCACACAGACATGCTGGTGCACAGGTCTCTGGGTGCAGTGAGTGCCGCAGGCTGGCCCTTGCAGTGCAGGGTGACTGCAGGTGGTAGATGTGATGAGCTGAGTGATTTACTCAGCCTACTGGTTGACCTGAAGGAGGGAGGTGGAGAGGCTGAGGAGTGCTGGGGAGTGTGAGAGGGAGATTGATTGGTGTTTCTATTCCCTGCTGGCTCTGAGATCTTGGCAGTCAGCTGTGGCTCCACATGAAGCATGTCACCCCCTGCCACCTTGCAAACAGGTAACAGGGGGGAACAACAGGCAGACAGTGTTCCTGCTACTGTGAATTCCCTGTCCTCTCATTCATAGTTGTCTTAATGAGAAGTATGATTTCTAGGCATGTGTTATTTCATAGCTCAGAGTTGCAGTACTGTTACTGATTTGCTAGATAAGCATTTCAAAAGGGAGAACACAAATGAATAAGCATACCAGGAATAATTCTCAAGAAACTTATTATACACTGATTTTCAGCTGCAGTCCTACTAGACACTTTTTCAGGTCTACCCCATGTGCAGACTTTCACTCATTTGATGTTATCAGTGCTAGATTTTGATTTATTAAGAATGTGTTAAGAATTAGAGATTCATGGCATTGTGGGATTGTAGAACCATAGAATCATAGCCTGGTTTTAATTGGAAGGGACCATAAAAAGTCAATTAATTCCAACTCCCTTGCCATTGGCAGGGACACCTCACACCATGTCAGCATGTTTAAGGCTCCATACAACCAGGCCTTGAATACTTCCTGGAATGAGGCATCTACAACTTCTCTGGGCAATGTGTTTTGGTGCCTTACCATCTTTACAGCATAGATCGAATCTGCCCTCTTTTAGTTTAAAGCCATTCTCCTTGCTCTGTTGACACACCCTGATAAATAGTCCCTCTTTATATTTCCTGTTGGTACTCTTTAAGTACTGGAAGGCCTCCCTGAAGGTTTTTGTTTTCTGGACTGAACAACCCCAACCCTCTCAACCTGTGCCCCACTGTTCTGATAATCTTCAGAGCCCTTCTCTGGACCAGGAGACAGTACTCAAAGTGATGTCTCACAAGATCTGAGCAGATGGAGAAAATTACCTCCCTCCTGGTCACATTTCTTTTGAAGCAGTCCAAGATATGGTTGGCTTTCTGGGCTGCAAGTGCACATTACTGGTTCTTGTTCTGTTTTCATCAGTGCCCAAATACTTTTCCTCAGTGTGGCTTTTAATCCATTCTCTGTCCTGTATTTAAACATGGGATGGCATAAGGCGCTTGACCTTGTTAAACTTCATGAGGTTCACACGAGCTCTCTTCTCAAGCCTGTCAAGGTCAAGATTGCACAGTTGAATAAGTTTTCACAGTCTTGTGCCTGGAAAGGTGGTTGGACTACACAGTATGTATGTAAAAGGTTGAATTCAGGAAGCAGTGGTAGATTTTTTTGGATAACTGTCCTTGGGCTGTTCCTATAGCTTTACAGTTTTGTGTTGTTTTTATTATTATCTTTATTCTTCCCTAGTGTTTCTTGCTAGTATCATCCTATCTTGGTACAGATTCATGTTTGCATTTTTAGTTACAGTGTTCAGGAGTTATAATTAAAAAATATGGAGAAAAGTAACTAGAATGATTTATGATAGAGAAATCTTGCACGGAAGGAGGAATTCTACAATAGGTATTTAATAGATGCTCGGGTTTTGAAAGGTGGAGGTCAGTGAATATGACAGAGATGCCAGAACATAATGAAGACAAATATCAAATTTTTCCTCCCTATTTCTTACAATACTTGAAGAAGAGTATACAAAACTGTGTTTTGAGGCATGATGTTTAAATTAAGCAGGAAGAAGAGTGAGTAAATTCTTTATTAAATTGTGGAGTTTGCCTTCATGTTTTGGGTAGCAGAGGTACAAATTGGTTTCAAATTGTGGGCTAGACAAACAGATGAGTAGACTGTAAGATCTTCAAAGACTTAAATATAATGATACAAGTACAACTTCCATGATCTCTAAAGATTTGCTGAAATAGCATAGTTTGCAATGTGTTAAATTCATCCCTGCCTTGGTCTTTAATGTTCCACCTCAGATTTCATCCAAAAGAAGAGTAACTTCATTCTTATGTGCTGCTGTAGTGTATAGTATCAAAGAATGAGAAAGCAGTACTTAGCTTATTTTGCTGTTAATGTTTGGACACCATGCTGCCCTCATTTGTCTTCTACATTTCCCCTCTGCTACATTCTAGTTTAAAGGATTTTAAGACAAACAAGATGTTGCCCCACAATGGACCAAAGCTGTCAGACACAGTAAATGTAATCTAAATGATATTTTCTCTTTGTTCTTTTTTAGAAAATAAAGAGATTTTGCCTTGAAAGACAAGTTAATTAAAAGGTCTAAAGAAAGGTTCAGAATATTTGAAAAATAAGAAATGACAAGTCCTGTCTACTGAGATAAATCAAGACTTCGATGGATATTTACCACAAGTACTGAGTACACTTGTGAAAGTAAAAGTTAAAAATTGAGACAACAGAGAGAGAGTGTCAAGCACTGCTGTGTTGATAATGAGTAATGATGTACAATGAACTTTTAGGAAGAAGAGCACTGAATGTCTCTTGTAAGCCTGTGTTCTTCCTGCTCTGTACCCAAATATAAGTCATGACAGTTGCAAAAATGAGAAGCCACTCTGAAAATTCTTAGAAGAAATAAAATGACAGCTTTCCGCCATTATCATCTGAACATATGCTATTTATATTTCAGTCAAATCCACCCACTCGAACTGCACTCTTAGCAAAGTGAAGTGGTGTGACCTTTAAGGAAAGCACCTTAGATTTTTAATTCAAGAGCACAAGTTGAAAAAATAAAAGCATAAAGGATGAGAAATGATAGAATTGTGGAAGGTAACGTCATATCTAAAGTGATACTAAAGTACAACTGCTGTCTTTGATTCATAAGAATACCTGCTTTGATGTCTCTATACTGGTTTGATCACCTTTCCCCCATGACTATATTTATACATTTGTTTAAAAGGATGCGATTCTTCACCTTCTCATGCAGATCAAACTGACATTCAACTGTAGAAATAACATCTGGAGAACAGATAGAGGTAGTCATTTAGTGGTGATGCAGAGTGTGTATTAAACTTAACTGAAATTTGACTGCATTCAATAAAAAATGGAAATATAAATACGGATGTCCAACACTCAATCAACATAACACATTCCAAAAATGCTTATTACTGAACCTCCTCCTAGGCAGGTGCAATTATGTGCTCCCTCCTAACCCATGCCATCTCTGTTACTTTATTCTTTGTCTTTTTTATTCAGTCTTCTCTCAGATTGCTAAATTCATATTCCAAGGAAGTCTTAAAAAGCCCTGTTCACAGTGATTTTATTTTCTGCAGGTTCAAAACTGTTTGACATCAGGGTCTACCACGGACAGACTGAAGACATACTGGAGTATGGAGCCAGGACCTCTGTAATGCTAGAGCATATGCTTCTCACTTCAGCAGTGGTGAGACAATATGCTTTACTCACACTGTTTTTTCTTCTCTTTTTTTATTCATGCATTTATTTACCTACTTACCTATTTAATTTAATTTGCAAACAGTCTCTAAAATTAATGCATTCTGAAACTTCTTTTTTCCTCTCAGTTAAGCAACAGGATCTTATTATAGTGTTAGCTAGATATAGAGTTGGGCTATAGTTTCATCACAGGCATATTTGAGAGAACTCAGTTAACCACTCTTAAGAGAATGTAAAACAAGAGTCAGGTGAGTATGTCAAAAACTAAGCTTGCACATATTTTAGGATGTGCTGTAGGGTGCAGTACATGAACAATCAAAATTACAATTGTTTTAGCTCAGATTTCAGCAGTCTTTCAGGAATATCATTTGCATTTCTGTGTTTTTCCTAAAGTGGTGTTGTAATTGACATATAACTTTTATAGTTCAATTTTGAATTGTACATGCAAAAGTATTTATCATGTTATTATTACAACTGTGTACTACAATAATATTCAGGAGCACTTAAGATAGGCACTAATCAAGAGCTTGTAGTTTATATGAGACTAGAATAAGAAGCAGGAACGAAACCATAGACAGTTGAAGTAAATTGTCTGTAATCATTCAGAAGCTCCATACCAAGAAAGGAAAGTAGGTAGGTCTGGAAATCCTGGTTCCCACTCCAATGCTCACCTTCCTCTGGAGATTACACTAACATGCTATGCCTTCTTTTGCCCAAGAAAGACCTTTACCCAGAGGAAAAAAGCATTTTACATGGGACCGAAGGTACCTGAAGAGTTCTTTGGGAATGGATTACAATGACTTGGCACATTTTCACAAGAACTGCCTAAGTGTACTTTGAATAATCGCTTCCAGTATTCTTCTAGGGAGATGTCTCAGGCCCAAAACATAAATACATGTTGACAGCACTCTAGTAACTGTAGATACTGTTCACTGTGGGCAGCAGAAGCACCCTTCTGTTCCTTAAGCTGCATCTCCTTTAAGCAGTTGTTCTTGTACGTACATGATATTTTTAATTATTTATATTAACTTTTCTGTTAATTCTCTCTGAACCAAAACTGTAATTGAAACTGATGTAAGTAAAAATAGAACACGGAAATCCACCAGAACTTTCTTGAGGAAAATACATGCAGTCTCCCCTGCCACTACTGACAACAGATGCAAAAGTATACCACAGCAGCCCCTTTTCATCCCTGTGTGGTGACAAGGCATGAGGCTGTTGGACACTTTTTCTTACTTTCTCTACAAAGCTTGTTTGTTACTCATTTGTTACTATGGGAAAAACAATTCTTTTTGTTTCAGCACTATTGTTTTACCATGGCACTCATTAAAAAATAGAATGGAGTGTATCTGTTGATCCATCTCAGATCTAGCCATCTCACAGTTAATGAGTATATTATTGCAGATTTCTTTTAGGCTCTTTCAGTATTTAGTATTTCCCCCTGTGTTCTTATATCAAATGCTCTAAGGCTTTTCATAAAGGGCAATTTACAAGTAAGTCTGCAAATCAGACCCAATAAAATGTTGACAGCAGATACAGATCTTTTACTTCCTAAGTACTAAGGCAGGTAGACTAACAAAACTGAATTGCTATTATAGAGCCAGGAAACAGAAAAAGAGACAGAGAAAGGAAAGGGAGGAAGGAAGAAAGGAAAAAAAAGGCAATTAAGCTAATGCAAGTTGGGTGTCACAAGGTTATAGATATTTCAAGAGCTGAGCAATTTACCGTCTGGAAAGGGAGAAGAGCTCTTGCATAAAATGTCCCTCGGTTCAGATTTATTATGCTTTTACTTGCGTTATATGTGATACAATTAGCAGGAGATGCCAATAAGGCATTCTCTCAAGGACGTGGTCATTCCGTACCATCTGTTATTAATTGCATTGTCCTTTCCACAGATAGCTAGAGGGGAAAAAGTTCTCTGAGAACCACCTGCAAATTCTAACTGTATGATGACTGGAATTTAAAAATACCTAACCAGAGAAAGCAGATGGGTACAGAGCACCAGCACAAAGCTGCTTCTCAGAAATCAAAGGAAAACATATATAAGACCCTGGTGTAATGTAGCTTCAAGTTATATTGATTTCATTTTAATTTTCAACCACCTTGATAGCTGCCCTGTAAAAAAATATATTGTAGGAATGAAACAGGAACAGTTAAAGCTTGCCACTGGAAATATAGTTGTAGTGTATATGGTTTGTTGAAGAGGTGGATGTTTTAATGGATTTTCATTTGCATTTCCCTGATGCTGCTCATAAAATCAGGACCCAGAGATAATACAGATTGATTTTTTTTTCTTTTTTTCTTTTTCTTTTTTTTTAAGACAGAGAAAGGGATGAAATAAAGGACAACTGTAAATGGGACCCTATCCCAAAAACATCATTTCTATTAGGCTGGTGAAAATACACTGTAGAATTCTGCCAACAGTATGCATTTTGTACTGTTTTGGTTACAGTGATATACATAGTATGAAGCGATTATATATCCCATCACATATCACAGTAAAGATCTGTTAAATAGGAAGAATTCTGAATATGTGTTTGTTTGGCTTTTTTGCCCATCGTAACACTTAGTTTTGACTATGAATCACTTTGGAAAGATTTCATTGATTTTTTTGGCCTAGATACATTAATAGGCTAGGAGAAGCAAAGCAACCTGCTACTGTTATTTCGTAAGGTGTTTCAACAAGACAGAAGGAAACCTTACCATACCATTCTGATATCCCCAAAACAGACCACAAAAGCTTTGTCTGTACAGCACAGGTACATGATAGTGTCATGCAAAAGTATATTCTAACAAACAGAAGCATCAAGAATTACCGAAGCTGAGAAAACAAGGGAAATCAGAGTGCTTATGATAATATCTTAGTTGCAGCTGCGTGGCATGTTCCACAGGAAACTAAAACAAAAGCTTGATACTGGACCATTTTAGTGGAAAAATAGCTCACATTCTTCAAAGCATAGAATCATAGAATTACTCAGGTTAGAAAAGACCTTAAAGATCATCATGTCCAACCACAACCTAACCATACTACCCTAATCATTGCTGCATCTGTGTTGCAGATATTAAAATACAATTGCAATAAAATTATTTTATCATGATCTACTGTCATGCAAATAGAATGTAAGATTGGGACCTTTACATTTCAGTATACAATTTCATTGTAAAATGTATGACACTAAATATAAAAACATTGTAAGAGGAATCAGCGAACTTTAGATAAAGCAGCAAAAATTTTCATGATTTTGATTATTTTCTTGTAAGTGCTGAATCTTTTTCGAAGTCAGTAGTTTCAATGGAAACAGAGGACATGGCCCCTTACCTGAATTATGAGCACAGAGCAGATCATCACAGACGGGAATAAAGAAAGGAATAGAAACAGGAGAAAAGGAGAGAGCTGAGACCTATAGAAATTGTAGGAGTCTGTATATTTGTAGTTTTTTAGCATATAACAAACAAGTATAAAATAGAGATTTGAATTGAACTGCTGATCAAAAGTCATGCGATGTGAAGAGTAATTTGAGGGAGCAGACTGAAGCTGATTTATCTACCAGAAAAAATACTGTTTTTCATGTGTGAAAGGTATGAAAGAAGATATTAATATTAAAGATGGTAGTCAAAGTGCTTAATTATATAGTCTCTATCTTGTGGGCCTGAGAACAGAAAAAATGAAAGAATGAGAAGCCAAGGAGTATGATACTGCCAGAATGCAAAACAAATGTGAAACCGGTCTTGCTTCTGATGCTGAAGCATATTTCCAAAGCAATATTAGGGTGTCCAGCTTCCTCAGGCTGTGTAAGAAAGTTTGTATTCTGTGCTATAGGTGTAAATACCCCACATTTTCACTCAATCCATGGTGCCTAGTCATTCATCTCAACGGTTTTGACTCATTTTAATCCCTGAATGTAAATGTTAGCACAGTTAACATTTTTCTTCAGTAAATGTTTATATTTCTTGCTTTTCAAGTAATGTTTTAAAAGACTAATCAAGTAATTTTTATACTGAATACATTGGTGTTCAAATATATTGCACATCTGTACATGTCTTCAATTTTAAAAAATGTAATTGAGTTTGCATCTGCAATCAGACAAGTCTGTAATATCTGTCTGTTGCCTGCTTTCTTTGTGAACCAGTTGCTGTTTCTTGTGAGGGCTCAAGATGCCACAGAAAGATGTGAATTAAATTTCATGTCATTTTAGTATTTGCCTTTAAAGAAAGGAATGCTTCTATAGTTTTGTCATATCTTTTAAAAAGCAAACCCAACAGAAGTGGCTTTCTGTCCCTGTCAGGAGTACAATCCCTTCTGCTTTATAGCTGCTCCTAGACTCAGAGTGTTTCTCCACATTCCGCAGGAAGCCTAATCTAAGTAGATTTCCATTTTCTTTACTTATTTATCCAGCCAGGCAGAGCCAGCTGCCCTTTCCATCCATATAAATGCCATTACATTCTAAATTAACCTTTCTGAAATTGTTAAAGGAAGCAAGTTCTGTACTAGAGGTGTGCACAAGCTCCTGTGAATCTTGATTCCTGCTAGGAATTAAATTCCATCAATTGACTACAAACTGTGACACCAGAAAGACCATGGGAGTCTGCATTGTTTTTTGTTTGTTTGTTTGTTTCTTTTAAATGAAGTGCACGCTTGAAGAGTGCACAAATTTTGTAATTACAAAGATAGTTTGTTATCTCATTACCCTGGCACTGGTAGGATGCTCTTTTGAAAATGAAGCCATGATCTCACCATCAGAACTAAAAGGGGTGACAAAATCTTTGCTCCAGCTATTGGTACATATGGTTTTCTGGTTTTCCAGTTTTATCAAAACCTACCTCTTTTCCCTTACGTATGTTGACAGATCAGAAAAGCCCGTGGACTGGTAATGGTGAAAGGAAACAAGCAAGCTGTGCTGAACAGCTGCAGTGGGCAGCTGCAATCTGAGCCATAATTTCTTTCTTTTAGAAATCTTAATTTATAGTTAGTCTTCTTTCCTTACCTAAGTAACCATATTTCTGTTGAATTGCATCTGTGAGATGAATGAAATTGTGAGTAGTTGACAAGCTTTCTCAAATGGAAGGACTTTACAAACTCACCGCTGTTGTTTAAGACTGTGCTATTAAGTTACAAATTGTTACATCCCATTGCATAATTCTGATCTCCAGTAATACTTAATAGATTTTTTTTAGACATTTTCCTACATTTTGGATTTTAATGTGACAAAATGAAGTGGAGAATAAAACCAAGTATATCTAGCAATATCCTTTGATGTCAAAACCAAGGCCATTCTTAATGCAGTATTCTCCAGTGCAACTGCACGTTCTCCCTGGAAAGCCAACACTTCTGTAGACAGAATTCTCTTCCACAAAAAAAAACTGATTTTGAAAGCATATCCAGAGATGAATATCTGTCTATGGCCAGTAGGTTATAACCTACCAGTGAAACACTTAAATCTAGTGTAGTTTTATAACTTGCAGATGAAATTACAAAGAAACAGATCTGTCTTTGTCTTACGTTTCACCCAGAAAGATGTATCCATTTTTTCAGTACTCACAAGTGAAACATCCCTCCTTGTGTCTGCACTGTTGAAATATACATGCAAGAATTCTTTGGGGAATGCTGTAATCTTCTCTGAATGCATCACATGTTCTACTTCTGACATGGATAAACTACCAAAGAGAACAATAGGAAGAATGCTTAATGTAAAATCTCTCCCACTGTGATAGAGAATCAGAAACACAGACAGCTGAGAAAGTTGTATTACAACACGTCTGTAGTTGCATTTAATGTTTATCAAATGTACTGGAACAACGGCTCTAGAGAGTGATGTTTCTTATTTAGCCACACCAGAGGACTAGCCCGTATGCTTTTTTTCCTGTTCCTTTGAACAGTCGGAAGCAGATGGGCATTTCTATTTGTTTAAGAAATAGTAGGAAGATCATACACAAGGGAAATTTGGCGGTAGGATTTGATAGCACACTGAATAAACATCAATGGAAATAAAACCTGCTCGTAATCCTGTAGGTGTGATCAGAAAGAATGAGTCAAGAAGTGACAACGTCTTATTTTCTTAACTGTATGACCAGTCCTCATCAACATATATTCTGCAATAGAATGTTAGCTTCAGGTAGGTCGAAGTCTACTCAGAGTTGTTTTCAAGGTGGTGAGCCCAGTTTTTGTCTGTGTAACACAGAATCATAGAATGACCTGGGTTGAAAAAGACCACAGTGATCATCTAGTTCCAACCCCCTGCCATGCGCAGGTTCACAAGCCACTAGACCAGGCTGCCCAGAGCCACATCCAGCCTGGCCTTGAATGCGTGCAGGGATGGGTGGATTACTTGTTTAGCAATTGGTGCTGTCCGTTGCTCAATTTTCTGTGTTTTAAGTGAAAACCTAACATAGGAGCATTAAAGCAAGCAGTGTGGCAAGGAGATAGCTCATGAGAAGTTTTCAAAGTCATCCTTGGAACTGGCTACTAAAGTGATCCTGGGTTAATTTCTATTGCTTTCCAGAAATTAATGCTGATGTTTGAACAAGTTTTTACTACTTATTTACAAAAACAGGACTTTGTGCCACTGGACCTGCTGTTTTCCTGCTGTCATATCTCTTCGATGAGGTCTTTAAGAATTTTAGTGTGAATATCTCAGTTTGAAGGAGATGGAAAACCCTTGGCTGTCATAAGGAACCTTGCAATTACACGCAGTAAAGAGATGTTTTGTCTCCTTTCACTGGATCTTATTTGCTTACCTGGTGCTGCACAGTGTGGCCCTTTCTGTATTGAATGGAAATTGGTGCTCCCTACAAGCACTGGGACATGGCAGTATTATCAGAAGCAAAGGAATACCTTTGAAAGATGATTTTAAAAATTGCCAGCTATAATGCTCTTAGGAAAAGCAAGGGACAACTTACAAGATAACTAAAGGTTGACAGATGCCATTTTGAATTCTCTTGCCAAACAGTCAACTTACTCCAAAAGTCCACCTTTTTTTCCTCAACTAAAATTCTTCCAAATGTGAATTAATTTATATCACTGTACTATACCAATAGTGACTTTCAGATTAGACTTCATTAGGCTTTATTTTTTACAAAACACAGTTCATTTGTGATCTTCCAGGATGTTGGGAAATGCTTTGGTCCTATAGTACTTAGGAAGGCTGAATAAGAAATTTGACACAGACTCAAATAAAACTCACTTTTGAGTTTTATCTTCTGCAGCCCACCATAACTGATAAGCAGGAAAAGAAAACAATACTCCAAGTTCCCTACTGGCTCATTTTTGTCTTTCCTGTTTTCAGTACAATAAAAAAAATGAAGTCATATTCTGTTACATATTTAAAGATGTATACATACTCAAAAAACTCCATAAAGTATAAGTCAATACAGGGTCAGGCTTAATCAGCAGTTTTGTTGAGATCAAAGGGATATTGCTCATATTTTATTCTTAATGTTTCCATTAAAATGTATCTTCAGCCTGTGCTCAACTACATAAACAGCAGACTTAACAGAATTTTAAAGCCCTCTGGTTATGAATTGAATTTATAAATGCTAAATTAACCATTACAATAACTATGGCAATAAATATGTCTATAAAAACCAAATACTTTTTTTTTTATTAATAGATTAAAGTAAAGCTAAATTGACTTTTTTTCTTAATTTGTTTTCTTCAGATTAATCTTATTAAAAATACCTCTGAATTTAATTAACATTTTGTACAGAAATTGTATTTAGTAATCAACTTATTTTTTTACTAATTGGTTACATATAAAATAGTCATTTTTGTAGAACATTGCTCATTAATAAAGAGTAATAACTCTAGTGAAGAAAATACTCATCTTTTTAATGGTGAGATTTTTTTAAGTTAACAAGGCAATTTTATTTTTTTAAATTGTATCTAAGTGAGGATTATTATCATCAGCACAGTTCTCTTACTCCTTACCAGACTGTTATAATTCATTGAAAAGCAATGGAGAAACCGATAGGAAAAGTCTACAGTTAGAAAATCAATTTGTCTTTGTTTAAATTGCAATAATTACCATCTATAAATGCCTGTATAGTTAATTGCATAATAATATTTATTTGAAAAAAATATATATATTGACTTTTCAAATAAGAGAGTTTATGATCAGTACCCATAGAGGTTTTTTTGTGTGTGTGTATTTTTTCACTGTTTATTTTATTTTTGGCTTTGTGTGTGTGTGTATTTTTGTTTTGTTTTGTTTTTACATAATATTGATTTCAGTAGACCATAATGTTAATCCTGTTGTAAAATGTTCAGAAACAAAGCTGTAAGCAACAAAGAAGTACAACAAAATTAATTAGAGATGCTGAAAATCCTTTGCTGTAAAATACATTTTCAACAGCACAGGGTAAACTTATTTTTTTCCTCAGGTTGTAAAAACACAATAAAATTCTTTTTGTGTTTAATATCTGAAATTTCAGTCCTGCAAAGCTCGTATCTACCATACAATATGTAGCATGAAGTACCTAAGTCCTTAAATGAATGAAAAGGACAGTTAAATCCATGCAGTACATATATGTTAAAGCATGTCATGTCATTTTAGAAACTGAATGGAAATCCTAGGTAAATATTTATGCTTTCTTTTACTTTAAAGAACAAAAGAAATATGTGCCAGACAGATTACAACCAATGAGGAGGGGTAGAAATCACAAGTGACCTTTATCATGATAACATGAAAGCTATGTATATACTACCTTCTGTGGCATTTCTCTTGTTAACATAAAGGTGATTATTGCAAGATTGGTCTTGTATGTTTCCTGTCCCACTTACCTCTTTTAACATGGCTTTTATGAGCATGATACTCTGAATTTCAGTGCATGATCAAATTTTGAATGACCCAATTTTTACTCCTTCACTTATTCAAATATGTCTGCCTTATAATTTGAGTCAAGCAACACAGGAGATCACTAAATGTGGTCTGCTCCCTAGAAGAGAAGAATCTCAGCAAGAGTGGTTCTGGAATACACAGATAAAGCTAAACTGTTGCTACCTTCTTTTTGACACTTTCTTGAAAGTCAGGATCCTGACCATCCTCATTGCCTTTGTGCAAAGTGTAATTAGCGATCTTATCTGAGTGCTACATCTGGGATGTTGGTAGAAACCTTTGGCCTAGCTGGCTTTCACAGTACAATGCTGTTAGAAGAATCCTGAAACTGCCAAGAGAAATGTTGCAATGCAGTCTTGCTGTCAGCAAGCATCATCATTCTCTCTCCTTTCTCCTTTATGTTAGAGTGATGAGATGCATGGCTCACCAGAGCAAAATCTGGTCAGAAGGAGAGCATTTGCACTGCTGGCTACCATTGGCCTTCTTGGCCACGTGGGCATGCTGCTGGCTCATGTTCAGCTGAGTGTTGATTAATACCCTCAGGTACATTTCTTCCACAGTCTAGCCTGTGGCATTGCCTGGGGTTGTTGTAGTCAAAGTGCAGGACAGAGCACTTCTGGTTTAACTTCATCCCATTGGCCTCTAGCCTGTCTAGATCCCTCTGAAGGGCCTTCCTACACTCAGGCAGACTGACACTTAATCCCAGCTTAGCGTCATCTGCAAATTTAACTCAGGATGTGCTCAATCCACTCATCGAGGTAATCAGTAAAGATATTAAACAGGACAGGCCCCAATACTGACCCCTGCAGATCACCACTCATGACTGGTCTCCAGTTGGATTTATTTTCATTCACCACCACCCTTTGGGCCCAGCCCTCCAGCCAGTTCTTTACCCAGCAAAGAGTATACCTGTCTAAGACATGGGCTGCCAGCTTCCCCAGGAGAATACTGTAGGAGACACATCAACAGCCTTTCCCTCATCCACCAGGTGGGTCACTTGATCATAGAAGCAGATGAGGCTAGTCAAGCAGGACCTTCCTTTTGTAAAACCATGCTGGCTGGACCTGATTGATTCCCTGGTTGTCATGTGATCTCGCTCAAGATGATCTGTTCCATAACCTTTCCTGGCACCAAATTCATGAACATCTGCTGATATTCCCAATACCCAATTTTATTTGTGTGTGTGTCAAAAATTTCTTGTTTGGAAGCTGCTACTTAAGTGCACTTCTCAATCCTGTTTAGCACATTCCATTCTTTTCTGCTTTCACAGTAAACACAGGACAGTTAAACCATTTATTAGCAAGAATTAGCACAGAGAAAAGTAGAACCATTGTGGATTACTTTCCATATCAGATATTTTCTGTTCTTCTGACAGAGTGATATCTGACATAGAAGTGTGGATGAAGGAAAGGTGTGGAATTGAATTCCTCCATGCAGACAAAATGGCACACAGTAACATTCATCAGTGCTTCCTGAACATTTATGGAGACCAAACAGTGGATGTGAGCACAGTGAGGCATTGGGTGGTGCATTTCAGCAGTGGTGGCTGTGACTGTGGGTCACTTCCTCTGGTGCAGATTGTTATCATATAAAGCGTGGCATTACAGGCTCTTGTTCATTGCTGATGAAAATGCACAGCTGCTGAGGGTAGCTGTGTTGAAAATTGTGATTTGTTTGAAATCTTTTTTGATTTGTTTGAAATTTGTTTGAAACTGAAAATTTGCTCTAGAAAGTAGTGTTATAGTGGTCTTTGTATATGGTGCAGTTTCCATGGAAATAAATAGGAAACAATTTTTCGAGCAACCTGAGTAGTTTTTATTTTATGTCTGATCTTCAGAAAAAAAAAAAAAACCTTAACAATTTCACTGAAGAACTATTTACAAAAACATATAGTAGATGACTTTAGTTATAATTAAAAATATCCACAAGAGAACCCTGACCAAATGGGTTCCACATGCTCTGTTGGAGAACATGAACAATGGACATAAGAAAAATGTAATCAAAACTAATACAAAGCAAATGCCATATCCACCTGATAGGACTCAAATCAATATCCTCTCTTCCAAGAAAAGTACAATCTTATACCATTGCATCTGTTATTACAATTTTTAAATACGAAAATTCTGGCCATTCATGATTCTCCTGAGACAATTCCAAGGACAGATTATAATTCTTAATAAATATTTTCTCTGTGTGCTTTTTTTTTTTTTTTTTTAATTCTACAAAACAGGAGGCAGACGTAATTTCATTGTTTGCAGAATTATTTTTCCCATACCTTGTCTCAACAAGGATTTATTTGCAGTTGTTGAAATCTATCTTGCTGCTGGACAGTACAAGGTACCTCTTATGAAGGACGTTCATTTATCTCACAGTTTGCAGAAGTCTTTAGATGGCTTATGACAGATCAGGTCAGTCTTAAAGAAGGAATTTTGTATACATACATGGAGGAAGGCCCTTGGCACGTGTCCAGCACAAAACTCCAGTAAGGTCAATATTAGAATTATCAGATAGTCTAATATGAACTGAGTTAAAAAGCACTCATGCAAGCCTGAGGACCATTGCTTTTAGGGTAACATAGTTATGTATGTATCTCTCCTCCTGACAGAAAACCAGACTCTGTTTTTTTATGATTGATTTATTGATAAAAATAATGGAACTATGGTTGAAACAGTTAGCACTGATCTCACTGGGCTGTGATTCAAGAGGTTGAAACCCTGTTTTTCTACTGTTCTGTAGGCAACAGATGGCAAGAAGCTAATGGCACCATCTCTAATGATATTTTAATTAGTCTGTTCTCCTCTGCAATAAGAAAGTAGATCCATTTTCCACTGTTTTCTTTCTCAATGCTTAAATAATAATTGTCTTCCTTTTCATAGAAACATAGAATCATAGAATTACTCAGGCTGAAAAGGACCTCAAAGATCATCAAGTCCAACCGCAGCCTAACCATAGTACCCTAACTCTAACAACCCTCTGCTAAATCATATCTTTGATCACCACATCCAAATTGCTGTTAAACACATCCAGGGACAGTGACTCAACCACCTCCCTGGGGAGCCTATTCCACTGCTTAAAAACCCTGTCTGTATATAAGTGTTTCCTAACATCCAACCTAAACTTAACTTGGTGCAACTTGAGGCCATTTACCCTCGTCACCTGTCACCAGTCAGAAGAGACCTACCCCGCTCTCACTGTAAACACCTTTCAGGTAATGGAAGAGAGTAATAAGGTCTCTCCTCAGCCTCCTCTTCCCCAGACTAAACAGCCCCAGCTCCCTCAGCCTCTCCTCATAGGACTGATTTTCCAAGCCATTCACTAGCCTCATTGCCTTTCTCTGGACCTGCTCCAGTACCTCCATGTCCTTCTTGTACTGAGGTGCCCCAAATTGAACACAGTACTCGAGGTGAGGCCTCACCAATGTCGAGTATAGGGGCAGGAAGACTCCCCTAGTCCTGCTCAACACACCGTTCCTTATACAAGCCAGGGTGCCATTGGCCTTCTTGGCCACCTGGGCACACTGCTGGCTCATATTCAGCCGACTGTCTAACAGTACACCAAGGTCCCTTTCCATCAGGCAGCTTTCCAGTCACACCTCCCCAAGCCTGTAGGGTTGCTTGGGGTTGCTGTGACCAAAATGCAGGACCCGACGCTTGGCCCTATTGAAACTCATGCCATTAACCTTGGCCCATCGATCCAGTCTATCCAGGTCCCTCTGTAGTGCCCTTCTCCCCTCTGGCAGATCAACACTCCCTCCCAGCTTGGTGTCATCTGCAAACTTACTGAGGGTGCACTCAATCCCCTCGTCAAGATCATCAATGAAGATGTTAAACAGAAGCAGTCCCAGCACTGAGCCTTGGGGGAAACCGCTCGTGACCGGCCTCCAACTGGATTCAACTCTGTTGACCACAACTCTTTGGGCCCGGCCACCCAGCCAGTGCTTCACCCAGCGGAGCGTACACTCAGCCAGACCATGGGCAGCCAGCCTCTCCACGAGGATATTGTGGGGGACAGCGTCAAAGGCCTTACTGAAGTCCGGGTAGACCACATTGACAGCCTGACCCTCATCCACTAAGCGGGTCACCTTGTCATAGAATGAAATCAGGTTTGTCACACAGCATCTACCGTTCGTAAACCCATGCTGACTGGGCCTGATCCCCTGGTTGACCTTTAGTTGGTCCATGATGGTTCTCGAGATTATTCATTCCATAACCTTCCCTGGCACCGAGGTGAGACTGATAGGCCTGTAGCTACCAGGATCACCTCTACGGCCCTTTTTGAAGATGGGCGTCACATTTGCCAGTTTCCAATCCACCGGGACATCCCCGGTTAGCCAGGACTGCCGAAAAATGATGGAGAGTGGCTTGGCAACCACGTCCGTCAACTCCCTCAGCACTCACAGCTGCAGTCCATCCGGCCCCATGGACTTGTAAGCATCCAGCTTTCGCAGCAGGTCCAAAACTATCTCGTCTTGGATCGAGAAGGGCTTATTCTGATCCCCATGCCTATCTACCAGCACAGGGGGCTGTGTTCCCAGGGACTAACAAGTCTTATTATTAAAGACTGAGGCAAAGAAGGAATCAAGTACCTCAGCCTTATCCCTATCCGTGGTGACCAGGTTGCCCTCGGCATCCAACAGGGGATGGAGATTCTCCCTAGCCTTCCTCTCGCTGTTAATGTGTTTATAAAAGCATTTACTGTTTACCTTTGCTTTAGTGGCCAAGCTCAGTTCTAGCTGCGCTTTGGCTTTTCTAATTTTCTCCCTGCACACCTTCACTACATACCTGCAATCATCTTAAGTAGCTTGCCCACTCTTCCAGAGACCATAAACTTTCCTTTTGTTCTTGAGATCCAGCCAAAGGTCTCTGTTCAGCCAGCCCGGCCTCCTTGCCCGTCGGCTCATCTTCCGTGACATGGGGATGGTCAGGTCCTGCACCTTTAAAACAGTTTCCTTAAAATAGTCCCAGCCTTCCTGGGCTCCCATGCTCTCCAAAACTACCTCCCAAGGGACCCTCTCAACCATGGTCCTGCAGAGGTGGAAGTCCGCCCTCCAGAAGTCCAAGGTGGCAGTTCTGCTGACTCCCCTCCATGGTTCAACAAGGATAGAGAAAACTAGCATCTCATGATAACTTTGCCCCAGACGGCCTCCAACCTTTACATCCCCCACCAGACCTTCTCTGTTGACAAACAGCAGGTCCAGGATATTGCTTCCCCTCGTCGGCTCCCTCACCGGCTGTGTCAGGAAGTTACCTCCCACACGCTCTAGGAACCTCCGGGACTGTTCCCTGTCCGCTGTATTATAATTCCAGCAGACGTCTGGGAAGTTGAAGTCCCCCACCAGAACAAGGGGAAGTGAGCTAGACACCTCACCCAACTGTTTATAAAGCCTCTTCATCCTGGGTGGGTGGCCTGTAGCAGACCCCCACAATAATGTCAGTCTTGTTGGCCTTTGCTATAATTCTGATCCATATACGCTCAACCTTAACATCAACATTATTAATTTCCACACATTCATAGTCTTTTTTAATATAGAGAGCTACACCACTGCCTTTCCTACCCAGGCTGTCTCTTTTGAAAAGCCAGTAGCCCTCCATCACTGCACTCCAGCTGTGGGAGTCATTCCACCACGTTTCTGTGATGGCAACTATAGCATAACTTTCCAAACACACAATGGCCTCCAGCTCCTCTTGTGTGTTACTCATGCTGCGTGCATTGGTGTAAAGGCACCTGAGCTTGATCTCCTTGCGAGTGGCAGTAACCCTAATACCCTCATCACCACACGCAGGTGTTTCCACAGCCACCAACCTCATACCCGCCCTTGTGCACATCCCTCTCTTTCAAGCACAGCGACGTTACATTCAGGCTCCATATTAGTAACCCCAGTTACACCCCCACCCCCCTTCATACCTAGTTTAAAGCTCTGTGAATAACCTACCCATCTCCCATCTTAAGACCCCTCTCAACCGGTGGGAGAAGCCACTATCGGCCACTAGCCAGCCCAGGCTCTTGCAAATAGAGCCGAGGTCAAAAAACCCAAACCCCTGCCAGGCACACCAAGCTCTGAGCCAGGTATTAATCCGCTGGCCCACTATATCAAGTCTCTCATTATTTCCTACAGCTGGAGGGATAGAGGAGAACACAGTCTGTGCTCCTGAACCTTTTACCTGTCTCCCCAAGGCTCTGAAATCCTTTTTCAGGGTCCTTAGGGAAGTTCTGCCAAAATCATCACTACCAACCTGAAACAACAACAGGGGATAGTAATCAGTGGGCCAGACCAGGGAAGGGAGTTTCTTCCTCACATCCTTAACCCGGACTCCCGGGAGGTAGCAGACCTCTCTGTGTAGAGGGTCTGGTCTACATATTGGCCCTTCTGCTCCCTTCAGCAGAGAGTCACCAACGACAATGACCCGTTGTGATTTCCTAGTCGATGAAGTTTCAATGCTCGGCGAAGACTGGTCAGACTTGGGGAGCACCACCAACTGGGGAGAACTGTCATCACCACGATTGTCCAGTTGTCCCTGCAGAGCACTGTACCTGGTTTGCAGGGGCAGCTGGGGGGCTGGGGACTCACCGAGAGGGCACACCTACTTCGTCAAGCAGGGGCCTTATGCCACTGCCCTACATCCCCCGATTCTTCGTTGTTGATCCTGGGGGGAGGAGAGGATAGAGGATTCACTGCAGCAGGAACACTGTCTGCATGCTGATTCCCCTCTGTCACCTGATTGCAAGGCGGCAGGGGGTGACTTACTCCGTGCAGAGCCTCATCTGGCTGCCTAGATCTAGGGGCTGATAGGGTTTGGTACCAGCAATCAGTCTCCCTCTCACACTCCTTTATGCTCCACAGCCTCTCCTCCTCATCCTTCAGGTCGACCACAAGGCTGAGTAAGTAGTTTACCTGGTCACATCGTACACAATTGCTGCCTCCCTCACCTAGCGCTGAAAAGGCCGGTAGCGCCAGGCTCTGGCACTCCCTACAGTCAGAGAACTGCACACCAGCATCTTGCTTTGGGATCTCAGTCTGAGTATCCTCATTTTTCTTGGCAACAGCCTTTCTTACATACATGTGCGGGGCCTCATTGTGGGTCTCCACAGTCTTTGCCGCTGCTTTCCTTTTGTGAGAACATGGGACCTCTGTCTGGGTCACCTCATTTTTTCTGGCAGCAGCCTTCCGCCAGGGCACGGCCATGGCTAAGCTAAGCAGAATACTTAGCAGCACTGTACAGGAAGCTGCGTGATTCACAGACCCGACCCCTCCTTTCTGTCTCCTCGAGGCTTTTTCAAGGCACGGAACATGAATG
Source organism: Gallus gallus (assembly GCF_016699485.2). Classification (NCBI taxonomy): domain Eukaryota; kingdom Metazoa; phylum Chordata; class Aves; order Galliformes; family Phasianidae; genus Gallus; species Gallus gallus. The sequence goes on along the minus strand of NC_052572.1, from coordinate 68,403,811 downwards.
CAGCACCGTTGCCCAGGCAACGCTCACGCGCTGCGTCAGCCGCTCTCGCGAGAGCTGCCGGGCTGCTGCTTCAGCTCCGGGGTTCCCCGAGTGAAGGAACGGTTCGAGATCCCTTTGAACCACGCGGTTGGTCGCTGCTGATCTGCCCGGGATGGCTCCGAGGCAGCTGACATGGGCGATCAAAGGAGCTGAGATCGGCGATGATCAGCGATCGTTCTCAGTTTTTTTGTTAATTCACTACATGAGGCTGCTAATTCCTTCATGTTTGCTTTTTTGTTGCAATACTTTTAAAATTACTGTGTTCTACAATTTGTATAGTCACTACTGGTAAGTTGGAAAATAAATTCCTTTTCAAGAAACTGGATTTGTATTTATTTTGTTCCTAGATAGAAAATTAGGAGAACCAAACACATTGTTCCTAATCCATTTCCATATAATCCCAGCTAAAATTGGGCAACTCAGTTAATCATCTCAGATCATGAACACTTTTTGTGTGAGCATGCTCTTTAAGAGCGATGCCGGCATATAAATATCTTTCATCCTGAAAAAGGAGAAAGGTATTAGAAAGGTAAAACTCTCTTTGCTGTGATCATTTGGAGCAATGTGAAGTAAATTAATTTAAATGACAGTCCTGAGCTTTACATTTTCCTAGCTCACAAGAATATTAAAACGTGGGGAAGTCGTTATTTGATGTGGGGCTGAAAGAAAGTAGGGGACAGACTGTTGAGCTGAGTCTGTTGTGGTAGGACAAGGGGAAATGGTCTCAAACTTAAAAGAGGGGAGATTTAGGTTGGATATAAGGAAGGCATTTTCTACAGTGAGGATAGTGAGGCCTGGGAGCAGGCTGCCCAGAGAGGTGGTGGATATCTCATCCTTGGAAGTGTTCAAGATCAGGCTGGACTGGGCTCTGAGCGTCCTGATGTCCTTGTAGATGTCCCTCTTCATAACAGCGGAGTTAGACTAGATGGCCTTTAAAGGTCCCTTCCAACACAGTCGATTCTATAAATCTATGAAAAGACCTTTTCTTACTGAAAGAACTTTTCTTCTGAGTTCTGAACCTCTCATCTTTCCTGCAACTTCATGCAAAGTAGTTTTAGAGAAAATAATACTAATAATAATTTTGAATATCATTTATAAACATGCTGTCCATAAATAAAAACAAAATCAAATGTAAAGCAAAAAATATGAGGCGGGTTTCTATTTTACTACAAAAATAATTGAAATCTGTCCTTCCATTTCCATGTTATTCAGTTCCACGAGTGATTATCTACAAAGACTTCATGCACTGATCAGCACAAAACTGGGTAGTGTGATGGACAAATTAGAGGGAAGGAATGCCATCCAGAGGGACATGGACGGGCTTGGTGATTGGAACAGTGCAAATCTTATGAAGTTCAACAAGGCCGAGTACAAGCTCTTGCACCTTGGCAGGGGCTTTTCCAAACACAGGTGCAGACTGAGTGGAGAATGGATTGAAGCAGCCTTGAAGTGAATGATTTGGATGTGCTGGTTGGTGAAAAACTCTGTAAGACCTGTCAATGTGTACTTGCATCCCAGAAAAGCAACCATATCTGAGATTGTATCAAAAGAAGTATAGCTCTCATTTGGAGAGATGTAATTCTCTCATTCTGTAGGCTCATCTGTAGTAATGTGTTCAGCTCTGGGGTCCCTAGAGCAAGAATGATGTGTAGCTGTTGGAGTGAGTCCAGAGGAGGGCTACAGAGATGACTGGAAACGTGGAACACATTTCATAAGAATGCATGGTAGGAGAGTTCAGGTTGTTCGGTCTAGAGAAGAGAAGGTTTCAGGGAGGCATTATAGTGGCCTTCCAGTACCTAAAATTGACCTACAAAAATGTAGAATAGAGGCTCCTTCTTAGGGACTGTAGAGATAGGACAAAAGTAGATTTAGATTAGGTATAAGGAAGAAATTATTTACTATGAGGCACTGCAAGAGTTTGTTCAGAGAAGCTGTGGATGGGGCCTGGGTGGCCTCAGGATCTAGTGGAAGGTGTCCTCAGGGAGGATTGGCACTGGGTGATCTTTAGTGGTCCTTTCCAGACTCTATGGAGGTTGTATGTTTCTACGATTCTGAATTGTTTAGTATTACAGGTTAAATGTTGTTTACAGACATCTTCTTATATTTTCTGACTAGTTTCCATAAAAATTACTTAGTAAGTAACATGATAATTTAAATATTAAAATTATAATTAAATTTAGTGTGAATTTAAATTTAGTAGAATGTATTGTTCTTATTAGCATTTCAAAATAATAATAATAATGTCTGATTTTTTTAAAAAATTGAATCTTTTTATAAATCTGGTCACTAAAATAGAACAAGCTGTCATCTTCGAAGTGTAATATGTAATAAATATACTGAATTATCATGTTCAAATAAAAAATGACATCTCTTGCCAAAAAAGTTATTATTAATAGCAGCAGAAATAGTAGTGATGTTTAGAAGAAAGTATTGCTTTAATACTTTGGCTGGCTTTCTCCTTTAGTGACATGTACATTTAAGAGGAAAATTATGTTCATCTAGATACTATTCTGCATTTAATGTTATGAATTGAGATGCCATATACTTATGATGTTAATCTGCTTTACTCCTTACGCTATTGATTTCAGTAATAATTGTACATTTAGAAAGCTATTTGCTGCAATCACAACTCAGCCAAAGTCTAACCTCATTGCAGATTTTCCCTCTCTGCAAGATCACGTGATTGGAACAAAATCTGCCTACTAGTGTGCTCTTGTGGTCCATACATAGAAAGCACCCATCAATTCTGCAATTATTTTCCGTGACATTTTTGTCATGTACAACCCAGAACAAGCCTTCATAGAATCAGTTGTGCAAACTCTCACAGGTTGTGCAGTGGGAAGACAAAGATCACATTTGTTCCATTGTTACAGATCATATACCACATATTAAAAACACTCAGTCACCTCTGAGATCTATGGTGACCTATGTCTTTATGGAATATGCTGGGATAATAACACATTGCAATAATGTTCTTTCCTCTGTGGAAAAGATATGGTGCCATTCATGGCAAGAAATGATTGGTACGTAGAATATAAGGTCAGTATCTCAACTTAATGGAGTGTAAAGAATGTGGTATTTCTTATAACGTAAGTATATTATCCATTTAAAGCTTTCAGTCTTGCACATAAACTAGAACTTAGACAAGCCTTGGAAAAGTGGATCCAGATGGCAATGGATTAATTTGCCTATATAATTCTAATAACAAAATGCATTAAGTATTTTAATGAATGCTGAAGGAAATATAATGTCCTCTAACCGTTCCTTAAAAAACTACAAAGTAAGATGGAACAAATAACTTCTTTGCTTATCTTCTATGTTATGGTATTTACTATTATTTGCAGGTGTGTATTTATTACATGGTTTAGGTAGTGCAAATGTTTTACACAGTAGCTAACATTAAACAATGAAATTTCTATCTCAAAAACAAGGTGGTGTGAATACCATTTATTACATTTATTTATTAACTTAGTTGAAGAGGATATATAGAGGATCTTATATAGGATTGTATATAGAGGATATTTATGTGTATAAAGTAACTTTTACAAGAATTTGAGTGTTTGTTAGAGCGGGTTTGTGTGTGAGAGGGCAGGAAAATGCAAAGTTTGATCATCTTCATTGCTGCATGCTGTTAGTCTAAGGTGGGGCATGAAGCTCTCTGGCCAGACTTTTTAGTTGAACTTAACAATAAGACTTACACAGACTGAGACCAATAACATTTATAAGGACAAAGCACCTGACACTTCCTTTGCAACATGCACGTTTGTAAACAATTCTCCTGTTGAGAGCAATCTTCCTCCAAGAGGTATTTCTCCCGAGAATACTTAAAGAGAAAATAATGGCCACTAGGGTTTGAATCAGGTATGACAACACTCTTGAGATGTCCCTTCCGCAAAGCTCAGTCTGCTTGATATACCTAGGTGATAAAAACAGGAGCTGTACGCTATGCATGTAATTTTAAAATTTAGTTCACCTACTTTCCAATTCGTTTCTTTATTCCTTTATAAATAAATAAATTTATAGGTAAATAAACAAACTGTTCATTTTGGTTTGGTTTTGTATTAATCTCTGCTATCAATTCTATATTCACATCTAGGCAATGTGGTTGAGGAGGCTTACAGCTCATACTGTAAAAATAAATCTTCCTCCCTCCTCTGCATGGACTACTTCTCACAGTTTACTGTGGAAATTCCAACATAAAAGAAACTCAGGATGGTGATGCTGAAATGTAATGTATTTTACAGTAAAACTTACTTTTATCATTTGCATTGTTTGTGTCCTGATGTTTACTAATTTATCTATTTTATCTGAAAGCAGTAATTCTGCTACAGTTTAGTTTAAGTGCTCCAGTTCAGATAATTATTCAAATGTATTTTGATTATCTTAAAAAGTTATTAATTTGTTAGACATGTGTCACTAAATTTTAAATTAGCTATTTAGAAATTAACATTAAAAAAAACCATGAGAATTAAGAACTAAATAGCAAAGCAGTCCCTTTGGATAGTTACTTCCCTGAAATCGTGTTTGAAGAAAAGTATGTGCAGTGTCTCAAAACTTTTAAGAGTTTCAAATTTTAACTTAAAGCAAACAAAACATTGCTACCTCAGCTTCAATAATAATAATAAGATTAGTACCTTATCACAAATTTACATGAGATAATTGAAGAAGGTCAAAATGAATGCTTAAATCTCTACTGTAGATGTTAAAGCTTCAGATCTTCAATTCTGTAGACCTCCTGACAAGTGATGAGTAATGGTATTATCTTGGAGGAAAATTAATATTTTTGATACAGCAATTTCAGCTTATCTATTATCAAATCAAAACACACTTTTTTTTTTTACCAAATACTATTCTGTTGAAATCAATGTTTATTATCATGAAACCTTACATCAGTAATCTTCTAGATTGTTTCAAAGGCTCTAAGTTTTTCAGTTTTCCCTATTTTACATATGTACATAGAATGAAGTTATCCTTAAAATTATTACACACTTAAAATTTAGATTTAAAAAACACAGTGCTAATTCAAGAACAGCTCAAGAAACAATTAAGATTTATCTCGTGAATTTTTACTTATATTAACAGTACAAGCTTTGTTAACGTGACATTTTTGCTTTGCTTTAGGACAGGCGGTTCTATTTAGACAGAAATTAATTTTTGAAATTAAATGGAGTAAAAATATAAAATTTCTAATGTTTTCGAGACAGCCCTTGCAATTTTGTTTTCATTGTCTCAGTTAGATTCACATTTTGGTTCATTCATGATATGCTGTAATTTTCTCCTTAGTTTGTAAGTTAAGATTCGGATTCAGTTATGTTCTAATATTCTTTTGAAATGTAATATTGTGTATATTTTTCAAGGGTAATGACATTGACTAAGACTTCCTTTCACTAAATATGTTTAATCAGTCCTGATGGAATGTAATAGCAAGATTAATAAATGCTTTTTGAAGATTAAAAGATCCCAGATTTATGGAAATGAAATGGCAAGATTCTTGTGTGTGAAAAGGCATAGTGTATTAATTAGATTCAGCAGAAATGAACATGTAGCATTGTTTTGGTAGTATGTGTTCTAATTTCCCTTAAATACTTATGTTACTTTAACATAGTTAAACTTTTTTTTTTTTTTAATTTCTAACGTATCTTCAGTAACTTTTCAATCTTAATGATTTTGTGATTCCATGAAAGGAAAATGCTGGATGGACAGAGGGGAACAACAGAAAGTTGTGCCAGAGGAGATTCAGACTGGAAAAAACCATTTACTGTGAGGATGGCCAAACACTGGAACAGGCTTCCTAGAGAGCTGATCAATGCCCCCTGCCTGTCAGCATTCAAGAGGATTCATTTGGATAATCCTATTAATTAAGAGGACCTTAGCCCTCATTTTACTTTTGGTTAGTCCTGAAGGGATCAGGCAGTTGAACTTGATGGTCATTGTAGATGACCATTAATAGTTCAAACTGAAATATTCTATTAAATTTCATTCCATATTCTGTTACCACAATACATAACTGAAAACAGCAATTTTTTTTTTCATATCTTCTGAAACAAAATCTGTAAGAGATATGTTTTTGATCCTGTTAAACTATGGAGGGATCTACGATCTATGGCAATTTTATATTTTAAAATTGTAGACACTATATGTAATTACTGTTTCATTGCCCAATTTAAACTTAAGCCAGCATGAAAAGTTAAAGCAATCGCTTGAAAAATTTAGAGCATCAGAAAATGGTCCTGTATGAACTATGTTCCAAAGATTGTTTGAGATTTTCAGCATGCTGATTTATCCACTTCATTCTGCCCCATTTTAATAAAATGAAGTTTTCATAATCAAATATGAATTATTTTCATATCTCAAATATGAAATAACATAAATGTTATGGAGAAAATAATAACTATGACTACAAATAAATTATATGTTATGACTACACATAAATATTGAAGGGAAATAAACAAGCAGATGAATGCATTAATTTTTTATACAGACCATTTAAGATCCCTTTAAGATTGTGCATCCCTTTAAGATTGTGGATGGGTTTAGACAGTAAGCAGTAATAATAGAGAATGCTTCAAATGCAGATCTCTTCTGAAATTATCCTTACTTTTTACTTATGATAACAAGAAACTGAAGAACAAAGTAGTAAATTTTGCAAGGTTGATTACTGACAGTTCTCTGGTCAAGTTCAGAAGAAAGCAAATATAGAGGGAGCATAATCCACAGCTGTATGGAATCTTCCTTTCTATTCCATAAAAGACCAAAATCTCGCTTGCTTTATTTTATTTTAATTTTGACCAGGCCAGAAAGCAGAAATCACAACTTTGGTTGTCTTTGAATGTATCAAAAGTTTAAACAATTGCAAGATATTTGGACTCAATGCAGAGCTTGAAGTAATCAGCCAAAAAGAACGTCCAATATGTGAGTCCATAGGTGTGCACAATTTATAGAACTGCATTCTGAATTTAATTCACGTCTGCTCTATTTTATGAAAAATAATATCTATACAAGTTTTCTTTTGTTTTTCTTTCTTTTATATTAGAATAATACAAAGGGGTTCATTGGTATTATCGTTAGTCAAGTTTAGATTTCAGTATTGTAGAGAATAAATAGTTTTAAAGGATTCTGAAGAGAATTCTTTTATGAACCATATTTATTTAGTATAAATGAGTGCAGTCATCAGCTCACCTAAAGCAAAAAATAATTTCCGTTTTGGAGAATTTATCTGCTAAAGCCTATATGTATCTACTACATTTGGACAATTGATGGAGCAGTGCTGATTGTGCAAAGTAAAAATTGCCAGTTCTATGGGAAAAGGTTTTATTTTCAATGAGATTATCAAGGGCAAAAACTTATCCATGTGTTTAATGGTATAACAAGATAAAAATCAGGATCTCCAAGCTATCTTAAGCTAATTGTTATTTATGGCTAAGACTGAATGGTATTTGCTATCATAGGATGACTGAACTTAACCTGTTTATTGGATGTAGCAGAAAAGTTCTCATTACACCTGCGGACTCAATTCCCATCCTTATTATTAAAATCAGGGCTCTTGAAAACATTTTCCACATCAGTGGAACCAAATTGGTATCTTTTGTAAGACTGCTGTGCACCCCCATTCCCTTCATACCACACATAAAACAAATCTCACTAACAGACTTCTAAAAAAGCAAGGAGAATTTCTCTCTCGTTAGGCTTAAACCAAGCATTCCTGTACTGTCTTAGACTGTATAACCTGAAGCAGGCTGTGTTAATATTTATGATTAAAAACTTTTAGTCTTTTTTAGCCAATTTCCTGAGCAGTTTAGTTCAAATGTTTTTCAAAATTGTGAGTTAACGCATGAAGTACTAAGTGACAAGAGTTTACCAGACATGTTTGTTTTCATCTTGACTATACTGGTTTATGTGCCTGTTTAGCTAACAGCACGTTACTCTTCCCTACACATTTTTTCTTGTAGCAAGTTAATTCCTTCTGCAAAAAAATGCATATTTTTTAAAAAACAGAAAACAAATATATAATTTCTACTGTAACAAAAACAAATTTTATTTAAAAATGGCAGCATGAATGTTGGTATAAATACTTCAAATGCTCAAAAGGAAAAAATAAAAAACAGCACAGTATGCCAATTCGAGATTTTCTTAAAAAAGCCTATAAATTATATTCAACATTGCTTATACTGGAAAGGCTGGATTCCAGTGTTTTGATGTTACTCTACATGAACTACAGTGATTCCTTCATTGTATGGAACTGAGAGTAATAATTGTTGTTTTGACTTACAGCTTATATTTTGCAGTATAATCTTTCTTTGTTTATGTAGGGGAGAACATTACCTGGATCTTCTCTTTTAGTATTTTACAGCCTACATGTAAAAGAAGAGGAAAAAGAAAAAGAAAGAAAACGAGAAATGAGAAAAGGAAAAGGAAATGAAAAGGAAAAGGAAAGGGAAGGAAAAGGAAATGTGAATATAGCAAGAAGTATTGTTAACATACGTGTTGCTTTGTTGCCCTAATACCACTGGGTCGAACTTGAACCTAGTTTCTTCCATGCAGCTTTCATTCTGATTTACTGTTTCTCACAAATAGGATATGCTCTATAAAATGTTGCATTTGTTTTCATTTGGTGGAAGGTATGGAAATGTAAACAGAGAGTGTCGTACTATAAGTTTCATACTGACTACTTTCTATTAACTTAGAATAATGTTAGATGTAAAAAAAAAAAAAAAAAAAAAAAAAATTGGGGGGAAATAAGTACAAAAAGCTCCACTTCTGATGTACATGCAGCAGAGTGCTGCATCTCTTCTAGCTGTAAATGAACTGACTCGAGAACAATCTGGTCAAACTGCTCAAATGGTGTATATATCAACTATCATTTTGATGACTTTAGATCTTTTCATTTGTGTAGTCAGCAAACTTGCAAGGGCAGAAGCACTAGCTCTAAACCAGCAGCTGAATATCCTTGATCACATTTTAACCCGGTCCTTGAAATCACATAGCTTTCACATAATTACCTGTCAGTGAAATGTGGCATTGATTTGTCTTTTAAAAGTATTTTTTATCTTACATCTTCGAAGCTGCCTTTTAAAATTGAATTAAATATAGCTGTGAAACAGTTTCAAAGTGAAAAAAATGCTAACTTTTCGACAGTCATCTCTTTTATTCAAACGTATGTAGGTACTTCTTCCACATCCTTTTCCTATTACTTTTGAGGGACACAAGGGCAAAAGAAACAGCATTTTTCCAGGTGATTGAAGGAGAGCAATATTTCAAGTTAACAATGATAATGTATTATTTAGTGGACTTTGTGATTTATGTAACTTATGTATCATATTTTAAACAACCCTGAATTTTTCGCCAACCCTTTCCTGCTCAGATGTACTCATTATGTTTGCTCTTCAGCTTCTTCCATTGTCTTTGTTAAACATATTCTGTGGTAAACATTTCAAACGTTTTCCTATATATTTCAAAACCTTAACATACTCTAACATATGAACCATAATGAAGTCTAGGTGAATGGAAGATGGAAAATATTTTCAAGCATAATGCCCAGTTTCACTAATATGTGAGATGTCATAATCCTTAGATCTTTGTTAGTTACTGTATTTTACAATTTCAACACGTAAATCAGTTTATATTTTTTTACATATTCAGCGTTTACTAGGCAGCCAAAGATTTAATATCTATTTCTCAAAAAATTTATTGTTCTTTTGATATATAATGTTCTCTTGTCATGGAGCTGAGGAACAACTGTTTAAATTAACACAGAGAATACAGCCAATGAGGAATTCAGCTGCATTTTCCTTGCTTCCTTGAAGATAATAGTTCTAATCCATTTCAGTAGTTTTTTTTTTAGTTGTTCTCTGGATGTGTGTGTAAATAGCATATAAATAAATACAAGTCAGGCAAACCTAGTGGTAGGAAAGTTATGGATGCCCCATCCCTGGAGGTATTCATTGGATGGAGCCCTGGGAAAACTGGCAGGGTAGGTTCTACCCTGCTCACAGCTGAAAGGTTGGAACTGGGTGACTATAATTCAATGGAAAACAACTTTCCAAAAACTGCTGCACTGAGGATCTGCACTGATGCACTCAATGTATATTTATTTGGTCATTAAAGGGAAACTCCCTCTAACTACGGTCACATTGAAGTTTCACTCTGAGCTTCCTATCTCGCTTTATAAAACATCTTTCATTCTTCTTCATATTGTGCAGTGAAATTAAGTGGGTTTTTCTTCAGTGTATCTGTGTACAATACACTACTTTACCCAAGCATATCTTCTTGCCAGTTCCTGTGTTTGGGACTTATTTGTCTTTCTATGGTTTTTAAACAAAATTGTTTCTGAAAGTCTTATTATTTATCCATAAATATATTTTAATACATCAAACATAATGAAATAATAATAATGAGAAAATACATCCTTTGCTGAACAAGTGAAGGTATTTCATAAGTAAAATAAATCCATCTTTACATAAGCTGGTGCTATTATGCCTACAGTTGGTATAGCAGATAGCACTAAAAATATTCTCAGGACTGCTTCTGAGAATGCTGAAACACTTCCAGTTCTGATTATCAGAAGCTTTGTATTAGTCTACCTCAACAGTGTCAGTGAATTCAAGATACTTTATGTGAACTGAGAATTGACACATCACCATGCTGCAGCCTCATGCAAGTTTACATTAATGTCTATGTTTTCAGAAATTTATATGTCCTAGATTATCTTTGGAATGTTTGCAATTACCTTGTCACTAGAAGAAAAATAATGCCCATCTGTGTGGTGAACAACCCAGTAAGTCAGGCGAAGAGGCTGCACAAGATGTTTCTGAGTTTAACTGAATTTTAATTTCTCTTTTGCAAATCACCCTTAAAACAACTGAATCAAATGCAAAAAATTATTTGTAGCTTTTGAGCTTCAGTCTCCTCCTAGGGTTTAATGGGCAAATGATAGGGACTGCAAGAGCAAGTTGAGCCGACTGTGGTTTATTTGCCAAAGTTTCGACTTTCGTTAAGCAGTACTGCAGCAACTTTTACGAATTAAATTGTTCATAATCCATAGGGAATTATTAGCAACAGTTCATATTTCTGTTTACATTCTTTTTGTTTGCTACTGATAATAACTTATTCAGCAAAGAAGTAAGAACAGTACTTACCATGTTTTAGAAAAAATGGCTTCTCAGTTGGATGGAGAGAATTGGCCAAGGCTGTGTATTAATACCAACAGCACATCCTCATTTCTCATTTGATGTGAATGTAACTGATTTTTATTTTACCACTAATGGTTTCAAAAGCTCTTATTGTTTCCTGCATTCCCCCCTCTCTCTTTCTCTCTCTGCCTCCCTCCCTTTAATCCTTATCTGTTAGAATGGAGGACATACTCTGCTTTTCTCTCTCTACTATTACATGGTATTGTATGTAAAAATGTGTTTAAGATAAGATGGCATTATGACAGAATATGAAAAGAGAAAAGCCAGATTTGTTTTAGACAAATTGAAATGAAACAGAAACGGAGAATGGGGAAAACACTAAATTTGAATTCAGAAGTACTGAGCAGTTCAAACAGTTAATAAAGAAACTGGGAACAAATACAATTCGCAGCAGTTTTAAAGAAAGAAGAAAAAGAAACACCATTACAAATAGCACTGAGTTTATGTCTAGCAAAACGAGTAGGAAGGCAGAGGCAGATAATAATGTGATTACTTTGGTAATGATATGCATTAGATACATTATGGGAAACAATAATACTCCCTACTGAATGCAGTCAATCCAGTTATTGATTTTTCTAAATGATAAAAGCGCTCCTCCAAAACAGCAAAAAAAAAAAAAGAAGGAGATATCTTTTATTTATTCTTCCTCCCTCAACAGTTCCTTTGATGCAGAGTAGTACACGGAGATAATGGAGTAATGTATATCTAATCTGACACCTACTGGGCCAGGCTAATGTTTCAAATAAAAATTGCCTGAATGACTGCTGCTACTGAAAACAAAACATATGAATAGCATAAAGAGTCCAAACTTCCTTTTTGACTGAAACTTAGTTTTTTGTTCTGTTTACTTCTCCATTTCACTCCAGTTTTTAAGGACTGTCTGTGAGAATACATTTCTTACAATGAGTTAATTCATGCACTGATCCAAAACTAGCTGAACTTCTCTGATTGGCTGCTCCAAAGTCATTACACTCCTTTTCTGCACTCCTCCATCTTATATTAAATATGTCCAGATTTTCAACAAGACTGCAAAATACAGATTAACCAGACCTTCATCTTTAATGCTGCCATTCCCTGTTTTCAGAAATGAGAAATATGTCTGGCAGACAGAATCAAATCAAGCTCTGTAGCAAAACTACTTTTGTTCTCGGGTGCTTTATTCCTGTGACAGGAATAAAACCTCTGAATAGTTAAAGAAAAAAAAAAAAAAATGAGACAAAAGTCATGTGTATGACTGAACTGATACATCAGCAAAAGGAAACCATTTGTACCAACCATTGTTATTATGCCTTATTTTCATTCCTGTTCAATTCAATTCCAGTTTTGAGTGCAAAGAACTAAAGAGCTCTATACTGTGCTGTTAGCACTTAGGTAGTTTGATTTAATCCTTTCTCAGAAGTCTGGAAATGCTTCAGGCTGGCAAAGCTCTGATCAACTAATTGGGGTAGGTTAGCCATTCTGTGTCCTCTACTATTGCTAGTACAAATATAGATATGATAGGTTTATAACTAATGCATTTTTCACATGAAGCCATGAAACAGGACACAAGAAACATTACTGATGTCAATGATTATCAAATCCTATTGTAATACTAAAGAATAGCCCAGCATTTTTCTGATGTTGATATGCAGTGTGGTATGAAATCAGTACCTAAAAGGGAGCTACAGGAAGGAAGGGGACAGACTCTTGAGCAGACGCCTACTACAACACAGGGTCTCTTGTGACAGAACAAGAACAAGAGGAAATGATTTCAAACTTAAAGAGCGTAGATTTAGGTTAGATATAAGGAACAGAACAATTCTCTTACAGTGAAGATGGTGAGGCATTGTAACAGGTTGCCTGGAGATGTGGTTGATGCTCCGTCTCTGGAGACTTTCAAGGCCAGGCAGGATCAGGCCCTGGGCTACCTGACCTAGCTGTGGTGCCCCTGTTCATTGCAGGGGAGTTGGACTAGATGGCCTTCAGAGGTCCCTTCCAACTCTAAGGATTCTATGATTCTGTTATTATGAAATTTGGTACAGAGGGATTTTTGTTTATGGATCAAAAATAATTATTATGCTCAACATCATCTTTTAAGGAATCTAGATAATGGCCTCTCTAGATGAGGGGGAAAAAAAAGAAAAAAAAAAAAGAAATTAAGAAAAGTCAGTCGGTTCATAATCAATATGTATAGCTATATATATATGTTCATGGCTTTCAATGTGATTATGTAAATATATGCATCTGCATCTATGTTTAGAAATATAATTTCTCACAAACATATGGTGTTCACATTTTTATTGATTTGTGTTAAAATCCTTCTGCTTGCTTATTGTGGTAGGACCCTCAGCAGTCAGTCAGATTTGACTGTTATTGTCTGTGGCTTTGGAATTAATTCTCAAAAAACAAATAAATAAAAATTGTGGATGCCTATCTAGAAGGCATGGCAATGATCGGTCACAAATCAGGGTAGGAACCTCCTCCAGGCTACATGAGTGAGCCAGAATTTTGGACCTTTACAAAGAAGGAACTGTCCAATACTAAGCAAGATCACACCAGCTCTACCGCATGATATGCTCCTCTTGTGCTTTTGAGGATTGATATGGCTCTCACTACAAAGAGAAATGTGCATTAGGAATTAACAGGAAACTCGCAGGTAGTGAGGAATGGAGGAAAGAAAACAAAAGTCGAAAACCTAAACGTCATGTGAAGAATGAAAAGTGAAACAGAAGAAAGGTGAAAGAGAAAAGATAAGAATGCCCTAACTAACTGTTTGGCAAGAAGTAGTCACCTGGACTTCATTTACTTGTACTTGTCATTTTGTGTGGGCAAAAAAAGCAACACAACAATGGAATGTTAGGGAAGATGATCTCAAAAAGTTATATCCTACCCTGCTTATCCTAGAATTGTAGCTCAAACACTTTATTCATTTATTTATTTTAATAACTACTATCCTGCAGCTGAATGAATGTCAATTTTTAGAAAATATGATGCTTTTATGACCACACAGCAATCAGTCCAGTGGTGCACTGTGGTAATGTGTGGGTCTCTGCTTTCAGTACATTTTAGATCTTAGAAATTATAAACTGATTTAGGAAAAATGATTATTAAAAAATATATTTTATGTCTTCTCCAAAACTTCCAAAACCTCCAAAACATTATGTGATAGCTATGCAAAGTAAATAAACAAATGAAAAGCCTGCCACTAAACAGCAGCAAAACGGATTAATTAATCTCCAGCCACTGAGGCTGGTAACCATGTCTCCCAGTGTTGGTCTTTAAAGAAGTCAAAGAGGAAGGCAGTCAGTTCTTCACTGAGGCCAAAAAGAAGATCTGTTTCTGCTCCACACACCTTGAAATTAATTAAAAGAGTTCTGGAAATGTCAAACCCCTTCAGATACATATGCTCATCATCAGCTTCCACGTTGACTTCAACTACCCAATTTGGCATTCAGTGCTGCTGCCCATCATCTCCACTGTACACCTTTAAAAGCCCAGAGAATTAAATGCTTTAGACTTCAAGTTAGGGATTGAATTTTCCTTTTTCTTAACCATTAGTTCCCTGATCAAAGTTCTCTGGTCCTACATCACTAACAAGTACCAACAGACCTAAATATTGGTACTTTTACACTTCAGCTGAAATGTAACTCATTCCTAGTTACTCCCAATATGTAATGTAGACATATGTTATATACTTGAATTACATTTTTTAGAATCTAGTCTGTAACTGCCAAAATCAATTTAGGTCACATCCCAAATAGACACACGCTGCAGAATAAATCTAGTTCTTCTTGTTCTAGTTTGTTGTATGACAGAAACAGGAAAGCTTTTCCTACTGCAATCTGTAATTTCTTCATCATGCTTCCAGCAATCATTTTAGACGCTCCTGCAGTATGACTCACACTTCTTTCCTGGATGATTAATGATTGATGATTAATGATTGATAATGTATTCTTGAACACATACGAAAATCTTTTTCCCCCTCAAAACATAACACATTTTCATTGGCATTAAAATATAAGAGATAGGACATCTCCATTTTCAGTATCATAGTATTTTGCTGGGAAACAGCATGACAATTTACGGAAATAACAATAAAAGCATTTAACTAAAATGTGGATATTATCAGGCTGCACATTTAAACATTTCTATGAAGTGAAGCTAACAGAGTATGGAAACTCAGTTAAGGAAGAAACAGTTTGTTTTTAAAAATTAAATTCTGAGAGCGAGTTGGAGAACTACATTACTAATTAAAGCATTATTTAAAGATCTAAACATGCTCCTGCATTTTTAATATTAGAAGAAGTTATCACTATTTAATATGTTCTTTTTTTTTTTTCTTTAGACCCAACCCAGTTTTCTAACATAGTTAGCTCTCCAACTGAGAAAGAGATCATTCTTCAGAGATTACTGCTTTCTTTATACACTTCCTGTATTCCTTCCCAAGCATGAACACAGAACTTGAAGAAAAACTGCCTGTGCTAATTTTGAATAGAGTACCACAGTAATATTTTTGTCATTTTCACATGGCCTACACCTGGAAATACCTGGAAATCTCTGCATTTCCTTTCATCCACGTGTAAAATGGAGTACAAACTGGAGCTGAGACTTTTATTTTGTAATGTGCTCTAGGAATAGGCATTGGTGTTTGTTGTGCTGCAAAAGGACTTTTGCTGAATGAAATAAAGTACTTATAGAATGATTTTGGAATTGCTGTATGTATTCCTAATAACCTATAAGAATATTATTTTCTTCCTCATTAAAGAATGTGACAATCTAAGTTATAAGCTTTAACAACTGCTGCAGCAGTTTTACACAGAGTAAATAGATTTAATTTGATTAGAAAGCAGGCAAAATATTACAACACTAAGTGTTCACATTTATGTGTAAAAATTGAAAACAATGGAAACAACATTGTTTATTATTAAATATAGGAGAACATGACAGGATATAATGGAGTTGCTCAGATTAACTTGTTTTTTAAAATACCCAGCTTTGACTAGGCTAGAACAAATCCTCTTTCTTTTCTTCTTCTTTTTTCATATATGTGATTTTATCAGGGTATAACTTTCCTTAAAAGATATGTACATCAAACAGAAAGATGAACCATCTCTGCATCTACAACAGCAGTAAAACCCTCACTTTCATGATTCCTATCAAATTCAAAAAGTCTCCTAAAGGAGCATTTACATATTCACATGTGGATTTGTTTGCTTTTATATTTATTCATTTACTGGGGGATTTTTGATTTGTGGCTGCTGTAAAAAAAAGATGGTGAGTTACAGCTGAAGTATAAGCTTTCCTCAGCTTTTTTTCTTTTTCCCTCTGAACATCTCATGTTATTTAGTAAAGAAATGAGCTGAACCTGAAAAATATTAATTTCAACAGCTGTAGTATCACACTGCTTTCTTGGAAGAGTTTTATGTATTATTATTATGCTGTCAGGTGTGTTCGCACTTGCATAGTGCTTCGCATTTGCAGCAAGCCTACAATTTTGTATTTCAACATGGATTATATGAAGAGATACGCTAAATTAATATTGTTATTTCCACAAGAGAAATAATCAGCCTAACTGCACCCTGTCTCCACTGGGCAAAACCTGCTAGCACTGATAAAATGTAGCTCCATCGTCCTTCCCTTGCTTTGTTATTTTTAGTTTTTCGGTCAATGGTGCTGGAATCCTCCACTCACAGACAGATAACCATTCTGGGGAAAAGGAAGGTGAAGTTTGTTTAGGCAGAGGTTCAGCTTTAAGCTTCCTCCTGAATGCCTGCACGGAGATCTGTGTTGTTTTAGAATCCTCTGTAATAGGACCTGTTGTCCTATCTGGTCAGTGGTGTGCTTTTCATGTGGTCATGAAACCCTATGATTCACAGTATTTCTGGGATAACTGGCCCTGACTTCTCAGAGAGAGCAGTGGAGGAGCACCCCAGCACACACTGCAGTCGTTCTCTCTGCCATCCCTGCCCTGGGGAAGTAGATCCGAAGTGCAATCCTGTACCTCAGAGAAACAGCTCCCTCTTCTTCTGCCTGTGCCGTGGGTTAGAGAGAACAGATTTCTTCTATAAACACTCCTTCCTAGCACCATACATCGGCCTGCTGTACATTCACAACCTACTGCAGCACCACGCAGTGGTAGAAACGAAGTGCTGCAGCCTCACAGAATGCTCTAAAGTCAGCCTTTAGGGTGGGTCGCCTTTCGCTGTGCAATGCAAACAGCAAATTCAAGTACACCTGAGGATCCTAAGGCCAAATTCTGTGAGTAACATGAAAAAGTAATCTTTCCTGTTTGATAGAAATCGGCTTGTGATTTCAGATTAAATAGATTATCTACCGTTTAAATGCTTTCAGGGAAAAAAAAAACTGTGTGAAAGGACATAAATATACAAGATGAGCTTTAGTTAAATTTAAGGTCACAGGAGCTCACTAATGTAATATATACAAGGGCAGTTACAACAGTAATAAAAATAGTAATCCAGAAAACATACAAAAGAGCCCAACAGATAAATCATTTAAGAACTTCCATACACAATATTAAGAAAATGAGTTAATTTAAATGCTGCATACTTTCCTTTTGCTGGTAATCAAAACTGAAAATCAGAAACCCAAAAATTTTTGTTTCTAAATGTAAAATATTGATTTGTTGAACCAGATCTTTATAGAAGCTCATTGAATGAATTTCTGAGAGATGTTCAGATCTTTCTCATTTTCGTCTGTGGGTGAGAGATAGAAAACTCTTTTAAACACACTTGTTTTACATTCTGCACATTGGTCTGATGCCCAAAACAGCTAATAGGAAGAAATAGCAGTGTCCTGGAAAACACCTTAAAAATTTGCAGAAAACCATCAAGGCAAGGAAGAATCAGTGAAATACATAAAAAGAGATGGCTTTCCTGTAGGAAAACAAAGTAAGCTTTGAAGGAAACTGAATGGTGTCTGCAGAGTGAGAACAGATCTGCTGGCAACACTTTAAGTAGATTTGATTCAAAGAAGCTAGTAATTCCCACATGTAAAACTATTAGCCTGCTTATACTAACAGAAATTATGTTCCCCTTTGATGATCTGATTATTGAAAGGTATAGCAAAAATGTAGAGAAAAAGAAAAAAGGTAAAATTGTTCAAAAAGTAAAAAGGAATAAATGTTACAGTTGTTCTGAGTTTCTGTGACATTTCCCTCTTTGGAATGGTACTGAATGTGTAGCATGGTGTATGCCCTAGGCATGATGCTCTTTACCTGGAGATGCTAGTTGGTGCTGCAAAAGCTAATCTGAACACTCATCTTAAGTCATTTAAGTAGCATATACAGATCCATAGTGTTCTGAAAAGAAATCCAAATCTCACGACCTCCTGCTGCGATCAGTATTATCCGTGGATCTACTAAACTGCCTTTCCAGCAGCTCTTCCTCTGAATCCATTCTGGACTCAGTTAATCTGCCTTGATTCAGTTGCAGAGATTCAGTGTGTCTGTGATCTGGTCTGCATTGACGCTTTGAGAATGGACACGTATTGCAGCTGTGTGTGCTGCAACTGCTTCCTGGACAGATCTATGGGGCAGTGGGAACAGAGTTGCTAAGCAGACAAGAGGACTAAATATTCCTCTAGCAAAATAGTTCCTAAGCAGTGTGAATGGTGCTCTTTGTTGTTTTGTTGGGCTGACCCCTGAAAGAAAGAACAGAATATTTTGATAAGACACAGAATAGCCTGATCTGTAGTTTGGACTAGATCATCTCCAGAGTTCCATTCCAGCTCCTAGGATTCTATGATACTTCTCTCACAGTTTTCTGCACTTTTTCACGGGACAGGCAGGAACCACTGCTCATTCCATACTAGCTGTCTGCGTGGTCTGGTTATGTTATGGGGTTTATCAGTTATACTGAAGGTACCTTAGAGATGCTACATTTGAACTTTCAAATAAAAATTTCTCTAAATGGGTGGCTACACAAATTTTGATCAATGTTTTTTAAACTGTAAATTTCAGTAAGTACCCAGAACACTCCTTTCTAGCCCATCAATGAACTGGGTCCTTTTTTTGCAAGGCAACAAATTGGAAGCTGCATAAGCTATGTAAATGTGCATGTACATGAACACATAGATGTGGTGTATATATTCATGTACATGCATACATTTATATAATATGTACAATCACTTCTCCCTCAAGTTTAATTCAGATCTAACTTTCCACTATACACAGAAAAAGCACCTGTAATTTCAGGCCCATAAGCATTCAGAATCATGTCTGATATTTAAATATGTTGCAGGTCAAAGCATTAGTTTTTGATGAATAAAAAGAAGTAGGAATAAATGACTTGTATTAAGTTTATACTTACGACAGATAGTTTTCCCTTATTCCTTTTTTTGTCTGAATTCAGATTTAAAGTACTAAATTTGAGATATGTGTCTACTCAGATGTAGAACACTCAGTTCATTTTAACAAATGAAATTGAAAAATGGATGCAGCCTGAGACAAGGAAGTGTCATTTTCTTAAAAGACGAATGAGCCATGACATTTTTTGTTGTTATTATTTTTATTGCTACATCTCCTCCCTGCTTTGATTCATGCCACAAGGCACCACAGCAGCTGTCTGAGAGGCAAGTTGCTGGGAAAGGCACAGTATAAACCAGCCTCCTGTTTAATTTCTATTCTTAGTTATGAATCAGTGAACAGGCTCTACATGGTGCTTTGCCTTACAGTTTTTGCCTTCCTGATTGAATTTCCCCTTTCGTAATAATTGCATTTAGCACCAAGATCACCAAGTTCCAGAAAACAGTCTCACCAAGAAACCAGGTCCCCAGCTGGGAAATGAACTTGTGGCACTGAAGTGGAGAAATGCATTGAATCAGTATCAGAGCTTTGCCTCAATAAAACAAGAGCTGAAGTTCTTCTGCGATTAATTCAGTACTGGTTTCCTATGCTCATTCTCCACAGAATGTTGTACACTTGCTTGAAAAGTGGAAAGCCTCTCATATAGAAAGCAGAAATTGTCCTCCCCTGGAGTCCACTTTCATGAAAGATGGCTGTACTTCTAGATGGAAAGCATATCTTTTCAGATGTATAACCTGTGATTATATCAGTGTTTCTGGATTACATCCATTAAGTATCTTGCCCTTTACCTTTGTGGTTTAACCCAACGAGAAGCACGTAGACATTTGCTCTCTCCCCAGTGCAATGAGATGGGAAGAGACTCCCAAAAGGTAAAAGTTTGAGAACTCACTGGCCAAGATAAGGACAGTTTAATAAGCAAGAGGGAAAACAAAACAAAACAAACAAAGAAAGAAAAAAAGAGAGAGAGAGGAATAAACAAAATATGAACAAACCACAAATGATTGTTCAGTATGGAGTTATATGCTGTGGGAAAGCCCTTTGATCAGTCTGGGTCAGCTGTTCCAATTCCATCGCCTCTCACTCCTGCCATGCTCCAGGCTCCTTGCTGGCAGGGCAGGACATGAGGCTTAGTTTAAGCTTTGTTCAGCATCAACTAAAATACTGGTGTGTTACCAGCATTACTTTCATCCGAAATCCATTACACACTGCCATTCCAGCTACTGTGAAGAAAATTAACTCTATCCCAACCAAAGCCAGGACATCCTGAAGGAAGTAAAGCAGATCCAAAGAGAATATCTACATTTCCTCCACAATGTATAAAAACACTCTTCAGAGGTGGTGGAACAGAGTCGTCCAAAAGTATTAATTATTTTCCTACTTGAGGTTGAATTACTAGAGCCTTGCAACTAACTCCATAGAGAAAAACTTCATTTCCCATCCAGAACACAGGTAAAAACTACTCTCAAAAGAATAACAGTGAAATAAAGGAAAACAGAAAATTGCTCAGAAATTAGTTAAAATGAATTTGTTTTTCATTCATTTTCTGTTGTTCTTTTCTCAGAATTTCTTCCGAGAAAACATGGTTTCAATTTTTCTATTTTTTTATTTATTAAGGACTTATCTTCCAAGTCTGTGGTAGAGCCAAACATCTGTTTGTTTATTTTGGGGATTTGCATTCCAAAATAGTGGAAGGACACCAAGGACTGCAAACTAAAAGCAAACAGACTGAACTATTTGTCAGAAGGGCAAGATTTGCCTACATGGTTATTACTTTGTGAAAGTTGATATATTGCAATCATATCCTATTTTAATTTAAAAATCTCTAAATGTAAAGGCAGAAATAGTAACAGGTAATAACTTTGGACCCAGTTTCCTTTCCAGAGAAAACATTTTCCTTTACTAGCATTTTATGACCTTTTAATAAAGTACTCCAGAACTTTGATTTGCTACATGGCTTTGACATTTGTCCAGGCAGCAGTCCTAGAGTTTGCTGCAAGTTGAGGGTACGTTGCAAGTTGAGAGTTTGCAAGTTGAGAATTAATCATTTCAAAAAATAACAGTTGCACTTCAGTTCACTTTTTTTCACGGCCACCATATTCTGCTAAGTTCAGATTCATAAAATTATTTAAAGAACTAAAGCAGATGAATGACTCAGCTGTCTAGCTTTCAGTACTTAATGCCTTCTTCTGTGTACAAATACTGGAATGTTTCCATTCTATTTGCCATGCTCATTTGCATCAATAGGGGAAGTCTTGTAATATCAGATGTCCAAGATCACCTTTGATATCAGGAAACAATAAACAGTGTATTAAGCTACTTATGATAAAAAGGTGTCCGCGTTAAGTTATGTGAGGTACTTGAGGGGATTAGCAGAAGTTCATGCAGAAACAAGGAACCCGAATCACTTGGGTCCTTGGTTACCCTTGAGGTCTGTTCCTAACACTGTTCACCAGGGGTCAGTACTCAGTCTGATATTGTTCAGCATCTTCATCAGTGATCCCTGGATGAAGGGATAGAGTGCACCCTAAGCAAGTTTACTGCTGATACAAAGCTCGGAAGAGTGGCTGACATACCGGAAGGCTGTGCTGCCATTCAGCGAGGCTGGACAGGCTAGAGAGTTATGACAAGTGAAGCTTGAACAACAAGGGCAAGCATAGAATTCTACACCTGGGCTCCACAGTTCAAGAAGGAAGGAGAATAGGATCCAGTGGAAGGCTACATAGGTAAGGAGCCTATAGGTGCATCTCTCTCTGGAGTTAAGGCTGAGATATCTGGTATTGTTTAGCCTGGAGAAGACTGAGAGGGAATCTTATCAATGCTTACAAATATATGAAGGGCATATGTCAAGAGGACGGGGCCGGGCTCTTGTCAGTGGAGTCCAGTGACAGGTTAAGGGACAAAGGCAAATACTTCAACACAAGAAATTTCCTACAGACGTGACAAAAAAATTCTTTGAGGAGGACAGAGCACTGGAACAGGCTGCCCAGAGAGGTTGTGGAGTCTACTGTGGAGATATTCATAACCCACCTGGACACTTTCTTAGGGAACCTACTGTAGGGAACATGACTTAACAGGGGGATTGGATTGGATGATCTCCAGAGGCCCTCCCAGCCCCTGTGATTCTATAAGTCTGTGATTCTGAGACTGCAAGGTGATCTCTCTTCCAAAGAGCCAAAACATTTTGGCTTTTGAAGAAAGTTTCTACTGGAGTCTGAAAGTGCATTTCCAGTCTTGCATTTATGAAAATTTAAACAGATTGCTATGCTTGCAGAAAGAAAGCAGCAGGTGAAAATCCTAAAAATCCTGGGCAGAGAAGCATTCCTTTAAGTTCAAAATGCACCTTATGTTCTGTGAGTCCTCCAAGTCCAAAAGAGAAAGCTTACTGGAGACACAAGTATATCCAGTGGACAATCTTCCCTCTCTGTAAGCTTCAGTATGGGCTTGATTTCAAAATATTCTCAGTTCCATCAAGCATTTTACGTATATATTCAAATGCTGAATATAATGGTCAATTTGATTTAGAGGTAAAGGTGTTTACATTTTCCTATTCAACTTGAAATATTTTCATAAATAAAGCATGTTTTATATAGTAAAAAGAGATATATGCCATCCAGAGCTATACATGTTGAGGAAAAATACATACTACATGTGTGCATGAATTCATGTTGGTCTTCTGCTTAAAGGCAGCAGCTGTCTATTTCCTGGCTGTTTCTCATACAAGCATCTTTCTATCAGATTTTTCTACAAAATAAATGATAAGATATAGGTCATAAGATAAACGTTTCCTGAAAGAGAATTTCCAGAAATTGTAGCATTACTGAAAACTTCTGATTTTTAAGAATAGTTTAACATTGCTAGCCTATTTGGTGATAGGAATCCTTGAATTGACAAAAGTGTAGGAGAGGAGTCCTGAAGAAAGCAGTCTAGGAAGTCTCCAAGGAAGGAGAAAATACCTTCTTAATTTCCTTTTCTGCCTGAGTGGGGTGGAGAACACTATTCTCCAAGTCCTAGCTGAATATTAGTTCTGAATATCTCAAAAATAAGATAAGGGGACAGCCTATTTTCTGCATTCCTGAAGTTCATTATGCCTAAATGCTACGTAGCCAGCTCCCCTTGTGGGTGCTAGAACCTAATTCTGAAAAGAAAAAATTGAATTGCAGTCACATCCCACAGTTCAGAAAAGGCTCAAAAGTCTTAGGTGGAAAATTAAAGTTCACAGGTAGGTATACTTTGACTAAACACAAACTAAACTGTTTTCTGTTTTCTTGCTTTTCTCATTCTTTAGCTGTATTTTCTGATTGAATATCTAACTGTTCACACTCATAGAGGTACACATTGATTAAGTGGTAGTGAGTGCAGATTTCCAATGAATGTTCCATGAATTAGTAATTACAGTTTTATTGTCATTGGGAATGGTGAAATAAATTCAGTCACCACTGTTGCATACATGTAATTGGTGAGTTAATTCATCTTCAGCACTCTTGCAGTTTTAATATTTCTCCATCAAAATTAATAGGATGCAAAATGTATAAAACCACATGCCCCAAGAAACCACTCTTCAGTTTCAATGAAAAGTATTTATTTCATCTGTCCTTGGTGTGAGCTCACCATCTCTTTCCCTTTTTTCTCCCCTTCGCATTGCTTTTCCTCCTCTTTTGCTCTTTCTCATATTGTGGTCTCTGTTGTGGCTTCTGCTGTGAATCACTCCATTTTGTAAAGCCTGGGACTCCTCAGGTCTCCTCTGGAATTCAAAGAAATAATCAACAACAGTAAGAAGAAGCTACAGCTCTGCAACAGCCCATGATTATATCAGGTGAAGGAGTACTCTACTAGAAAGTGGAAGGAATAATCCTCATTGAATAGTTGCTCTTAATCTTGGCCTTGCACATCTATGGGAGTCACTTACCTTGCTGCCTTTTGGCAAGCATATCATCCATTCTTGTGCGAGGCACCACTGAGGTCCCACCGTCTGCTATATAGTCTATGTTAATCTCTTGCCAACTGCATCATTTTTGTTCATTTTAGTATGATAGTATTGATTTTAATTTTAATTGATGTGCATTGTAAAATATTAACCTTAAGAACTGTCCAAAGCAGTTCAAGAGAAGCAGCCTTAATTACCCTATAATAAGGCAAGAAACTCAGATGGTCTGCTTGAGAAGGGATAATTCAGGACACTACTTATCAAACCGCACTTCCTTCAAATTTGAATCTTTTCATGTCTACTATTTCTCCATCACCGGTTGTAGAGAGATCATCTGACCCACAGGGATATTTTCTTTAAGGATTAAAATTTTGTCTCCAACTGTAACTGCAGACGAAATTTAGATTTACATATATTTAGCATATATCATTAAAGTAACATAAATGTTTGGATTGTGCTTTCTTTTTTTTTTTTTTTCCCTTTCCTAATCTCCTGCTAGCATGAAACCAGTCTTGCCTCTGGGTTAGCAATAGTAGGAATTTTCTCTCCAGATATTTTCCTGTAATAAAATGACTTTTCCATTTCACAGGAATGTTGGTGGTATACTTTCCGCCATCCCATTTTTTTCCTAGAGAACAATATTGTTGGCCAATTGCGTTTTAGTTTATTTTTCAGTTCTTCAAGAAGAAAAACAAAATCTCACAAAAAATGTTTAAAGTTCAAATATTAAAAAAAAAAAAAAATCATAGGAAAAAGAATAAACTTCCCAACCTGCCCTATTTTAGACTAACCTACAGAGAGCTATCAATCACAGACAGAAAAGAATTTGTATCCACCTTGCTACTGAAATAGTGAAGCCTTCTTGACGCAGTGTCTTTATGGAAGTCATTCTGTTGTGTTGCAATCATTAAAAGTGCCAGGCTGGAACTTTATTAACAGTGAAATTGTCATATTTTTTCATATCTAGACAGATTTATTAAAAGCACCCAGCTATGCTCCAGACACTAGTTTAAATATAGAAGTAAATGTCAAATATCTGTATCACTCAGACCTGCCACTGGTGGGTTATGAACAGAGAAAGACCCTATAACTGGCCACCTCTGTCACCTCAGCAACTGCCTTATGAGATGAGATGACAAGTGTTGAAGGTCAACAGCTGGAGGCATTGCTAATCCAGCTAGTCAGAAGTGCATCAAATTTTGACTACTGCATAGACAATATAACATCTCCTACTTCCAGGTTTATCTACAAGTCCACTGTACCTATTATTTCTATAGGTGAAGGCTGGGAACACGTCATGATTAGAAACATTGAATTTAGCATTTCAAATGTATTTATATAAACAATATCACTCATGATGCTTATTGTTATTTGTTTTAATGATCACGCAGCATATTTTGTGGAGGAGAAGACTAAAAATTCTCATTTTCTTGTGATTTTACTGAACATACAAGTGTAAATAGTAGCTGTTTTCCCCACAGCATCTGTCTCTTGTCCTTATTTTTTCACTAGTAAATTCAATATTCTGCCAGCATACATATCTTCATCTATTTTCTTTATCCTTCAGCTTTTCTTGTAGATCTAATTACTTTAAATGTAGCAAAAACCATATCTGATATGGGTAAGTGTTGTGGTTTAACCCAGGAGGTAGCTGAGCATCACAAAGTCCTTCACTCACTCCCCTTCTTCCCAGTGAGATGGGGGAGAGAGTCAGGGGAAAAAATAAATAGAACTCATAGGTTGAAATAAAACTATTCACCAAGGTAGAGAAAAGGAAAAGGATAATAGTTATGACTATACATATATACATAAGAATGTATTAAACTAGTGATGCACAAGCGTCACCACCCCCCATGAGCAACTCTGAACATCCGTAAGTTATCAACATTGTTTTTTTTTTCCTTTGTAGAACCAAAAACATGGAAGAAAACAATTCCATTCCATGAAGCTAAGACAATAAGAAATTCTTTAGCATGGGACAGACCTTATGCTTCTTGTCTCTTTACATTTTCCAAAGTGTAAGTAACAGTTTAAAGTTCGTAACTTCAGAAGGCAGAAAATCAATGAATGTAATCTCTACTTATTTCTGCAAGATGCCCGTCTATGATCATTATCTGCATTTCCACCAAGTAAAAGTCCTCTGAAATCTAATCAGCAGCAGAATAAAGTTATTATAAAATCATAGTATTGGCTGGGTAGGAAAAGACCCTCAAGATTACTAAATCCAACTATCAACCTGATAGTCTCTTAAATACCTACAGGGATGCAGACTCCATCACTTCCCTGGATAGCATCTTCCAAAGCTTGACCATGAAGAAATTCCTCTCTGCTCAACTTGAAACCTTTCATTGTGTCCTATCGCTTATTGTCTGAGAAAAGAAAATGACATGCTGGAATGGGGGATTCAGTTAAAAAAACTGTATTCAGTTAATAAAACTCTATTCAGTTTTAAAGAAGCAGACAAAGAGAGCTTGACAAATCATCAACCAACCTGCAAGATAGATAAAATGTCTGCACAGCTTAATCCGGATGCATAACACTTGATTTTTTGTTTGTTCTCAGTGTTCAGAAATAAGAAAGTGTCAATAAAATATTAGTTCCATCCTTTAAAGGAAAAAGAACACCTTCCCTCTATTTGTTATGGATGGCCAACAAGTGTTAAGTTTGATCTGTAGTATTAAGTGTTGTCTTACACAAAACAGAAGTATACTGCGTTCTAGGAGAGCAATATATCCTTCAAAAGGTAGCATTTGGCTCTCCCTATTCTTTTTTTTTTTTTTTTTTTTTTGTATGTGCATTCTAATAGGAATGGTGCATTGCGCCAAAATTCATCTAAAACTGGTAGTTAAAAAAAAAAAAAAAAAAGGAAAACCAAAAGTATAAAAAATGCAATGAAAATACAATGAAATGAGCACTTTGACAAACAAGTTTCCTCAGTTTCTTAGGCAGCAACACATTTATGGTTTCTAATTTAAACAAAGGCAACAAATCTGAAGTATAAAACATACTTAAAAATATGTTTTTGTATAAGAAAAATACCCCTAAAGATAAATCATATATTTATTGTGGATTTTTTTTTTCCAAAATACAGTAATTATTTTTATTTTTTATTATTATTTTTTTTTTTTTGGACAAGGGTGTGAGGAATCAAATCACAATAGCTTGGAATGAATACAGTCAGACTTGACAGTGATAACTTCAGCCAGAGTGCAAGAGAAGCAAACCTGTCAGGTACCAGTCAGGGGCAGGTATGATCTGCACAGGATACACTTGCACTGTGTTTTATCTTCCCTGCGTCCAGTTGTCATTATTGCCCATATTTGATCTGGTGTAAGGTTTTTGTGTAGCACGATGCTGCCTTTACTATCACTGTTCTTTCTCTTGGGGTTGTCCATAACATTTTTTTCCTTCATAAGTTTTGATGAAAAGCTTTTGATCATGTCTGATAATCTTGTACAGTAATTTCACTCCATTCTTTTATGCAGCCTGCCTACTGTCACATCCTACAAAGCAATTCCTGGACCATCATTTCAGCTTGTTTGAGAGAGATGTCTCATGTACAAGCAGCTCCTGACCATCAGCAACATGGTAGCGAAGTATCTTGGTACCAGAAAAGAGATAGTCTATCCCAATCTGTGTTGGACACACAGCTATTTGCAATTTTCATCAGGTAAGATATACAGATAAGGCAAAACTGAATTTTCCTCAGAATTTACAGTTGCCTGTACAGACTTCTTGACATAAAAGCTGACAGATATGGAGCTATTAAGTGTTGTAATATCTAGATACCTGGAAGGAATTTATAGGTCAAACAATTCAGTTTTGCTTACAAGTGCTACTCTGGGTCAGTATGGCAAAATGGGGACATACCTTTGTTGATTGAAGAAGCTGTAATATAAAAGGTAGGGCTGATAGATTTTTTTGCAAAAGCATTAACATAATTGATCTTATAGCAATAACATAGAACAAATTTTCTATTGAAAGTTATCAGTTTCAGAAGGAGGTAGAGTATTCTCTGGCAAAATCTCAGTTTGTGTAAGTCACATTCATATGCACTTTCTTTTCTAGTACACTAAACTAGCTTAATGACTGGCAAAACACTTCAAATGTAGCTCAGACTAAATCTCCACAAAGCAAGATCAAATGCAGTGAAGTTCCTACTTAAATATTTTGATCACAGATTTGTAGTTTTTCTGTGTTTAAAACAGTATGCATTTCAGACCCCAGGACATGGGTTCCCTGATTTATGAAGAATTTTAGGTGTGAGGACTATACCTCCTATGACATACAGAAAGCATAATGATATTAAATTAGTTTTTTGTTGTTGTTGTTGTTTTCAGCAAAACACAATTCAAAAACAAGCAGAGGTAAAATATGTTCCCATAGGTTTGTGTTAAATAAAATCAGAAATCTTTCGTTACTGAAAATCTTCTTTAATCTACTGGATGGAAAGAAAGTATCTTTTTGTCTGTTTGTTTGCATTTTTACACCAACGTCAGTTTCATTTGTTCAAATTTGAACAAAATCTCAGATATCTGCTACTTGCTTTAGATACTTATTTAAATTTTATCTGATGAAATACTGGAGATGTTACGAAAGATGCCCTCTGGTTTCCATTTTCAATGCTAGATTGGTAGAACTGAACTGAACTGTGTAGGATTTCATATTAATATAAGGGCTTTTGTTGTGCTTTCAAACACAGAGTTGTACTGAAGTTGCAGATTCAATAATAGCTCTCCCAATTTCTACAAAAAATAAAAATTTCACTACAGCTGGATGCTTGCCAATGAAGAAGTACACATGCTAATAGTAGCAAACACCGTAGACTGAATAAGTTATTTCACTGGCAAAAAGTGGCAAGGATTTTATGATTCCACATGCTTCCATTCAAATTCTGACAAAGAGTGTCAGCAAATCTTGTTCAGCCTTCCCATCAGGAAACCTGGTGGAAGGCAGGTAAGGGATTTGGTATTTTATACAAACTGTCACCCACACAGGAGGAAAAGCTTGTAGAAGCAATGTGATTACAATTTAATGTTATTGTTATTCCATATTAAGGATTATTAAATTTCTGTGAATTAGTAAATGGACAGCAGGTCTCTCTGGGATATCCTCCTATTCTGATTTATCAATCACTTAATAGTCAATGAGAAAAATATTCTTTCTTCCCAAGAATTATTGGATTGCCCAGTGTGCTAACTAGCTACAGAAACAAAGTTATCTATCCAATAAATGCTGCCAACTTCTAAGCTGCAGTCCTGAAAATGGATCAAAAGTAAAGACAGATGTGTAAGTGACGTTGAGTTTGATAAATCACTGACATCATTTGGTTTTTCTGTGCAATTCACATTGCATATATCCTTAGCAGAAGAAAAAAAGAAAAAAAAAAAAAGTCAAGCATTTGGTAAATGTCTCTTTTGAATGACATTATTTTGCACTGTTTCTAGAACCCAGACATTTTGAGGAATAGGAGAATTAAAGCGCTCTGTGGAAATTTATATATATATACACATATGTGACCACACAAAGAAAAGAATACGACGAAAATGTTCTTCTCTATACCATTTTTCTCAGAGTTCATTATGATAGTTATATGACAAGGTCTATTTTCTTTAAACCTCCTCTATTTTTTATCATCTGTAGAATATCCTGCTGTTTTGTCAGATCAATAAAGTAAAGTACTTATCTTCCACTGATCTTAAATCTGGGATTTTGTTGCAGGGGAGTACAACATCAAGACATCTTTTCATTTCCATATGGAGAATGAATGTTGATCATTCACTTTTGAGATGATAAGTGTGACAGCCAAGACAACTGTTTGAATGACCTATCATAAAATGGCAAAGGGTCACTGTGCAGACTGCCAAGACTACATAGATCCTCATACCCCATAAAATAAGTTGAACATCCTCCTGACCAACTCCCAGAACTATTCTGAGCCAACAACAGCACAGAGAGAGGGCAGGACTGCCTGGAG
Organism: Gallus gallus; assembly: GCF_016699485.2. NCBI lineage: Eukaryota > Metazoa > Chordata > Aves > Galliformes > Phasianidae > Gallus > Gallus gallus. The sequence goes on along the minus strand of NC_052572.1, from coordinate 68,373,380 downwards.
GGCTGACACTATGTATAGAAACCACCTACAATCTAGAGTCAGCCAGAATCTCCCAGGAATCCAAGAGTAATGATATCACCTCATGTTTGTAATCTCCCTATCTCTCCTTTTTACTCTCTCTCTTCATTTTATCACTCTCTATTTCTTACCCCACTAAGTTTGTTGCATTGCATGCATCCTCTCTCTCTCATTTAAATCTAGTGAAAGTTGCCACTACTGAGTAGGAGTGTGCCTTGGATACACCCTGAGGATCATCAAAAAGATTCACCTACCCCGATACCCACTGTGTGGGACAAAGAGAGTTGCACTGACCATCTGCTTTCCTTTTTACATTAGTTTTTTTGTTTGTTTGTTTGTTTGTTTTTGAACCCAAAAGTTTTGTTTTGTCAAAAAATGAAATAAAGAAATGAAATTAATAATAGAAATCTTTTTTATAAACTTAATATTTCAATAAAAATTTTGATCATAGATCAGCAGTCAACAAATAATATCATTTAAGTTGTTAAGAACAAAACATGAGGCAGCTTACAATGGACCACCTTGCATGAGTTAAGCTAGCACACTCCTGACTGCAAACTTATAAGTACAACTGTCTTACACATGCTTCATCCTCTTATGCAGCTCATCATCTATCTTTGCAGCTGTTACATGTGGCCTAATTCTTACACTGAAATCTCTAATGAAAAGTCTTTTCTATGTTGTTTGAGCATCACTCAGGATAATCAAATTCCAACTTCTTCTGAAGTCCTTGGAGACTTTTATCATTCAGGGAATGAATAATTACAAAATCAGAAGTATGAAACTCTCCATAGTGATTCATTATGTCTTCAACCCTGAACTTAGCCTTTTCAAAAAATTTTGCTCTCAGCTACTCTAAATGAAGCTTAAACTGCTAGCACCTGCAACGAACCATTTTAGTTGTAGAATACAGCCCAATATGCTCTATATTAAAAATCAATCTGTGATAGTGACCAAATCGTGAGACAGGATATCTGTTTGAAATTAATCTTTCTCAAGAAACTGCGAATTACTAGAATCAAAACCAATTGTGCAGAAAGTTCTAATAAATAGAAAACGTTTTCCATTTTCTGTTATTTAGGAGACACAGATAATCAAGTACTTATGTACTGGATTAATTGTGAACTGTCTTGTCTGATAGTTCAGTAATATCATATCTCATCCAAACAGAATTATAATATCTTTGTATCTTTGGCTCAATTTATAGTATGAATTGTCCATTCAATCCTAAATTGTAATGTTGGTAGAAAAAAAATAAAACAGTGGAAATTGCATACTTGACAGTATCAAAAGAAAATGAAACGGAGTGCATTTGTTTACATTTCGAAGAGCAGAACTGAATTTGCTTTCTGGCAAATTCTCTGAATTTAAGATTCTCAGACTACATCGCGTGTGCAGCTTAGGGAGAAGCTTACCTCAGAAAGTAGAAATAGCAACTTTTGAATCTCAGTTCTTTGACAAGGAGAGTAGTGCATTTCCTCATTTTGTTTTGTCTGAAGCCACACTGAAAACAAAGAAGGAAAAAATATCAACAAAAAGATAAAAACATACAAAATGCATGCAATCATTAATAGATGGAAAATGCATTAGTTTTTACCAGCAGCTTTATTCTCGTATGTTATCCAGAAAAACCTTTTGAGTTTTAAGAGGCTTCAGTGAGCAGCTCAGTCTTTGTTCCTGGCAAGAAACATCATGTATTTGGAATTTTTCCCTCTGCTGATGGCAGTGACCATTTGGGGCCAGCAACTGGCATAGAGCTTTGTTTGTCTTTCATAATGTGTCTGCAGTGGCAAATGACTATAAACAGTTTGCACTGCCCAGTTCAGTAATGTGCCTACTGAGGCTTTTCTGCTCCGTCTGGTATGCAGTACTTTCATACTAAACATCCCTCTTGAAAGTTGAATAACTTCCTTTCATTTCTAGTGGTACCATTTTAACTCCAAGTACAATACAGACTTGAATACCTTTTGCTGCATTCTTTCCTCAGACAAACAACAAGAATTCCCAATACTTTTGTTTCAAGACACTAAATTCCCAAATTCTGAAATGCTTGTGAATTACATACTTTTATCTTCTTCTGAACATGAGCTGCAATTTGCTCAGCTTCAGACTGAAAGAGGGATGTTTAAACAACGGTCACACAGAATTGAGTATACAAGGTAATATGTACATTAAGATTTCAGGTTCTTGTTACTTGCAGTATATTTTATTTTAAAAGATTGCAAATAACAATGAAAGCTCGCTAGCACCATGAAGTAATTGATACACAACATGTAGACAAATTTACCATCTCATTCTGCCAACTGTGGGCTTTGGGAGATAACTAGAGTTAATCTGTCAACATACCTTGTTTCAAAATATGTTGCTATTGAATGCTTTTGTTTACTTTTGGGAAATAAAATGTCACATTTTTACATATCTCTCCGTTCCTTGATAAAAAGTCACTTTGTTCTAGAAATAAAAGCTGTTATCAGTAAAACACAATACAGATTTGTAAAAAAAAAAAAAAAGAAAAAAATTGGCAGAAAGATGACATTACTAAGACTTTGGGGAGGGAGATTTGCCAAAGGTATAGTAGCACCCTTCACATTTGGCCTAAATGAAAAAAACAAAGTGCAGTAGTTCTCTTTATGCACAGTGACATCTTACTACTTGCTATGAGATCCTTTCTGTTAAGTTGAGGAGAGGTGAGAAGTGAAGTGAGGCAAAGCGAAGTGTTCAAGTGGAAGAGACTTTCAAAGACCTTAATCTAGTCCAACTGCCTGACTATTTCAGGGCTAATCAGAAGTTAAACATATTATCAAGGGCATAGCATAACCACTTACAGGCATGGGGCATCAACCACCTCTCTAGAAACCCTGTACCAATATTTGAACCGTTCACCAAATTTTGCCTGATTTCCAGCATCCAAACACACACTGGTGCAACTTTGTTCCATGCATCCCCCAGTGGGAAAAGTGATGTGCCACTTCTTCTGCATATCCTCTACAGAGAGCAATGATGTCACCACTCAGCCTTATTTCTCTGGACATGAGAATCCAAGTCCTCAGCCTCTTCTCATAGGACATGCCTTTCAGGCTTTCTACTAACTTTGTTTCTCTTCTCTGGATGCTCTTAAGTACCTTAACATCCCTTTTTTATTGTGGGGCATATAACTGCACACAGTATCTCAAGGTGATGCCACAGCACCACAACAGTGGGAGTTTTTGACTGGCTGGCTATGTTGTGTTTATACAGTAGTGTCATTGACAAACTTGATGAGGATGCACTCCAATCCTTAATCCAGATAATTTCTAAAATTGTTGAACAGATCTGGGACTAGAAGTGACTCTTGGGGGATTAAATTAGTGACTGTCCATATATCCATAAACTACTAGTCTAAATTCTTATTATATATGTAATATAATCTATATATAGTACATATAATATATATATATTCTGTAATATTCTGTATAATTCTATATATTTTTTTTTTCTGTAGAAAGAGAAATAGAAATCTCGTCAGTTTATTGTGCTGCATGAAGCCACATTATATAGCTGCTTTTAAGCCTCAGAATGTACATTTCACTTATCTTCATTATCTTTCATTACTCTTGTAGATATGCATCAGCCTATACACACATCAACAATTTTGGCCTCCTGAAGTTATCAACATATACAAATTATACAACTGTTCTGAAACAAAATCAGTTTTGTCACTAAAATGGCATTGGTTTCTACAATGGAAGCAAATGGAACAAATTGAACAATGTTGTTTTAAGAATGTAAGCAACATTCCTATATTAATTATGTATTTTGGTCTGTACATTTCTTACAAAAATATATAAATTATGCCAAACTAATATTTTAAAACTAAAATCAAAGTTAAAAACACATGCAGAGGGTGCCTCCATATCTCAGTGAAAACTTCATAGAAGAAAAAGGAAGAATAGAAAATACTTAAGAACATTCTGAATGGGATTTTTAGGAATATAACTTACCACATTGTGGGCTGAAGAAACATATACAAAGAGGCACTGTTTTGGCTTCAGTGATCTTGTGCTTTAGTGAAAATACATGTTACTTCTAAACATACCAGCTGATGTATAGCAAAGCATGTTAGCTGCAGCAATAGGGAGCTCAGTAAAGACTAACTTCCCATCTTAAAAAGCAGATTTAAGATATGCTGACTTCAGTGCTTCTCCCTGAACTCCGGCTCATTTTGTTAATTTAACAAAGGCAGGAATAAAAAATGCTAGATGAGGAGTCGGGGGACACTTTCTGTGACTGTGAGACTCCTTGCTTCTCCTTTCCCCAGGTACGTCCCTGCACAGAGCACTTCTGGTCAGCATCTCCTGGTCTCCGAACTAAGGAACATCTTTGATTCTACATCTACTGCTATTTATCTCTCCTGTAGTCTTTTAGCTCCACATTCAATTTCTCTCAATTTTATCTCAAGATTATTTTCCCTAAGATATTTTCGGGTCCTGGAGTAGGTCAGCCTACATGGCCCTACATGGCCCAGCCTATATGGTGAAACTGGGGCTGGGGTTCTGGAGAAATAGGAAATCCTCATCTGTATTTCTCTTTCCTGTAAGAAAAGCAAAGTGTGCGGAGAAGTAGTCAGTGGTTGGTGGGAGTTTCCACCACCAGGACATAAACTCTGGAGCTGCTGCCATCGTTCTTAATCTGGCTTCGCCCTTGGTTGAAACCTCTGCTGTATCACCCCTCACTCATGAGAACTGACAGCACTGCAGCCTAGCTGTGAAAATAAGCATGCATTAGAGCTGCCAGTTTTTATGGGCACTGTGCCCTCATTTCAGGAAGAGAAATGACTGATATGTGCTGAGGAAACACTTCTTGTTTCCTACCTAGATCTCCCAGGAACATTTGGGATTTTCTAGATCCTGAATCATACTCACATACCTACAGGTCAACACCAAAGCATATCATTTCCACACCCTGGAGTGACAGATAACCTTTCTGCTTGGGTTTCCCCAGCATGACTGCAGCCACCTGATCATGTTTCATTGAGAGGCAACACAGAGAGACTGGGAAGCCTGTGAGCTGGGATGCAGGTAAGACTTTATGACTAGAGATAAGTTTACTCGCTTCCTAGCTGATAGAAACTAACACAGCTTCAACAATCACAATGATTGAGGATCCAGCCATAAAAAATGATTGCAGGTACACAGAGGCACTCACTCTCCACACTGTTCAGGCAGCCTCATGTCTCACAGAGTTAATCATAAAGGCTCCCTGTTTCATCAGGTAGATAATAAGAAACATGCTTGCGTTATCTAAGATTTTAAAAAAATGTTCTTGAATAGTAGAATCTGAACTGAACTATCAACCTTCTGACATGGAAAAAGAAACATCATATATAAATAGTTCTAGTCTTTCCCACCTTACTATGGGTTTAAACTGACAATTTAGAGCTGGAAAGGTTTGGGAATCCTTAATAATTCTCTAAGCCAAAGCAATAATACTTATTAATAATTCCCCCTAGATTTAGTCTACTTAGAGGTGCAAGAGAATCCATATCTTCCTAACAAAGGAAATATCACAAATAGTTACCTAGCTGGAAAAAGAAGAGGAGAGGAGAGGAGAGGAGAGGAGAGGAGAGGAGAGGAGAGGAGAGGAGAGGAGAGGAGAGGAGAGGAGAGGAGAGGAGAGGAGAGGAGAGGAGAGGAGAGGAGAGGGGAGGGGAGGGGAGGGGAGGGGAGGGGAGGGGAGGGGAGGGGAGGGGAGGGGAGGGGAAAATCAAAGAGAATACACAAAGAAAAACAAGCTTTGACTATTCAAATGAAAGTTGTAACCAGTTCTTCTGTATGGTGCTCAGGGACATGACTTAGTCGTGGGTTGTTATAGTTAGGGTAGTATGGTTAGGTTGCAGTTGGACATGATGATCTTTAAGGTCTTTTCCAACCTGAGCAATTCTATGATTCTATGTTTCTATTTTGCACATCAATCAAAGTACTACAGAGTTTTCATTCCTAATAAACAATAACACAGGTGATTTTGTATACCCTGTTCTTATTTTATGTCAGTATTAATGCAAATTTATGTTTTTACTTCAGGATTATGTGTTTGTTACTGTTTGAAGTTGTAACACTAATCCAAAAAGGCCTTATGACATCAGTTCTTCTGTTAACTTGCAAGCCCTGTAGAAATTGTTTTGACAATATTTTAATTTGAGTGAGAGAAGAAAACAAAAAACAAGCCATTCTAAGCAGATGGCTGTCACAGACTGCATAGCACAATTAGGAGCTAGTATACAAGTTTACCCAGCTTGATACACTATAAACATTCCTGCATGTAAACGCTTAATAAAAGAAGCTTCGGGTAATTTTTTTGCAAAATAATTCATTTTTATTCTTTCCATGTTTCTCAATGTCTTTTTTAACATTTCTAGATAAATAATGAGTTGACTGGCAGATGCAGAGTCCCTGCAGTGCAGTGACTCCTGCAGCAAGTTTCTACCTTTTAACTAAATATGAAAAACAAGTAGTCTTTACCCCACTGACTACTTCACACTTTCCCTCAGGCTTTATAACGGAAATTATTAAGTTGTAAAGAAAAGAAAGAAGCATCAAATTGTTTTCTGAACTGTAACGTAAACATAATCTACTGTCATTTCGCTTTCCCACTTGTTTTCTGAATACCAGGAATTATTGTAGAAACAGTCCTATTCAGGTAGCAGAAGCCATGTATATGTTTATGCACAGCAGCAATCTATGTCTTCCAAATAGCTGCACTTGTTCTTACATGTGTTCTTACAGTGTGACAGGTACTGTATGCACACAGTAAGAGACATGTGCATCATTCTGCATCACAGAACTCCGAGTAGCTGCCCGTGGCTGAGCGTAGAGTCATCCACTCATACAAGCATCCGATCAGTAACCATTTGCCATATGATTCCTCTGCAAGAGAATATTTTGATCCTGATCAAATAATTACTCTTGATGTAAGCAAATGAGATATTTCTTGTTGGTTCACACCAATAAATGGATGGGATATTTGTTATGACTTAGAAAGAATGAAATGAAAGTTTTATTTTCTACGTTATCTGCAATGTGATAAAAGAAAAAAGAGGGAAGTTGCTGAATAGTTTAAGGTATGAAACTTTGACTTTGTTTAACTGAGATATTACACAGAGAAAGTCAGTTGCAAGGAGCTTTTTGTACAGCAACATAACATGTCAATATCTGGATTTTGTCCCGAAGAAATGTTAGTACCCATAAAACAGTGGTTATTCCCTGTAGACATCACTGTGTACAGAGTTTTGCCTAGAAGAATTTCATGAAAAACTGGTATCATTACATTTTAACAATATCTGTCCAACATACTGAATGACAGCTGACTTACCTGAGGTGTGTTCACACATCTTGATTTTTATTAACAAGTACTTTTGTCTTTGCGATTATCAGCTATCGAGATAGTCTGGGAAATCATCCAGCATAATAAACATGTTTTTTTTTAAAGGTTAACCTGCTCTGAAATTTGTTTCTTATACTGACTAATAGCATCTATTAAATCCTGAGCAAAATACTACATGGGTGTGGTTAATCTGATGTGCAATGCTAGTTTTCCAGGTGATCTAAAACTCTAAGACACATATTATGTCTTTCTTATAGTCAGTCCCCTTTCCATGAGCTGCCTGATGCCTTGTGCTGAGGCTGCCCTGGCTGTCCCCAACCTTGACCTTGCACCCCAGGAGTCTCCATAGAACCCTAACCGTCTGAAGGCAGTTATAACCAGTGAAATTCAAGACAAACAAACAAACAAACAACAACAACAAACGTGTTGAGGATTTTGGCTTTTCAGTATTCTTGGTAAGAAGATCTCCTGCTGAGCAGCAGACCCATGTCAGCATTAGCCTTCATGGCTACGTGGTTTACAAGAGTGGAATAGAACAAGAGGGAATGATTTTAAACTGAGACAGGGGAGGTTTAGGTTGGATATTAGGAGGAAGTTTTTCACACAGAGGGTGGTGATGCACTGGAACAGGTTGCTCAGGAAGGTTGTGGATGCCCCATCCCTGCACGCATTCATGGCCAGGCTGGATGTGACTCTGGGCAGCCTGGTCTGGTGGTTGGTGACCCTGCACACAGCAGGGGGGTTGAAACCAGATGATCATTGTGGTCGTTTTCAAGCCAGGCCATTCTATGATTCTATGATTCATTTTAGAAGGGAAGACACTCTTTGAAGCACAGAACCATAGAAAAGCCTCTTTTAAGAGGAACCTCAAAAGACCATCAAATTGAGAACCTTTGTCCTCTTTATAGCCACTCTTTATGTACTGGAATACTGTGATTATGTCTTCAAGCCTTCTCTTCTCCAGCATGAAAAGACATACTTTTTTCTCTTTTTTCTCATAGAACAGGTTCTCTAGCCCTCATTTTTGTGGCTCTCATTTGGTCGTTCTTCAGCCTGTGGGGACCAGAACAGGATATAATAGTCTGTGTGTAGCCTGACAAGCACTGAGTAGAATGGGATAATTCCTGTCTGTTGGACAGGAATCTGTCCAAAAAATCTCTCTCTGCCAGCAGTGTCTCTACGGATACAGCCTAGGAGTTGATATGCATTTGTTGCTTCAGCAGTGCATCATTGGTTCACATTCAGTTCATTCTCCACCAAGACCCCCAGATGACTTTCAGCATTATTGCTCCCCAAGAATGAAGATTCTAACCTGTATTTGGTTCTTTTAATGTCATCCAAGGAGGAGAAATTTGCTAGATTCTTTGCTAAAGTCTTTGCTAAATTTCATGGAGTTCTTGCTCGGCAGCTCTTCCAGCATAGCCAAATATCTATCTGATGGTTCTCCCTGATGATGTAACCACCTCATTATTCATCTTAGTGTCATCTAGATCATTCATATCATTCATTATTCATCATCTAGATCATTTATAAAGATGTCGAACAGTGTGAGGTGATTGCTGGGAAATCCCACCTATAACAAGCTGTCAGCCTCTTCTCATCCTTCACATCCTTCATTGTTTTCAAGTCCAGTTGAACACTGGTTTGCTTCACCTCTGTACACACAGAAAATATCTCTCTGTTCTTCTTGGGATGTCCACTCCCTTTTCCACTTCTGAACACTCGAAGTTCACCAGCTATTCTGGTGAACTTTAAACTCCAGGATAGTCACTGAGGGCTCCTGCAGAGAATATCTCACAACAAGCCAAAATCTGCCATTCTGAAGATCACAACTGTGACTCTGCTGTCTGTCTTCTGGGCTTCTCTCAGAATCTTAGCTCTACAGGCTCAGGTCAGTGTAGCTAAGGCTTCTAATACTTCCCCAACTACATTTTTGTTTCTTGTGAAGAGCAACTCCGGCGTAAAATGGTCGGCTCATCTTGTATTGGGAAATTGCCTTTGATGAAATTCAGGAATTTTCCAGATCTGTCAATTCAATTCACTTCAATTGTTTTCACTAAAGAAAATATCTATCTTATGACCTGGCCCATACATATATCTTAAGTCTGGCAGTTGGTTGAGTCTGTATGGCAGTTTGAGATATCTGCAAGCTCTTCTACACTGCTCAGACCTCTTCTGCTATATATATTTATATCTCACCGGAAAATCTTAAGAATGATTTGCAGTAGTCTGTTGAACCAACCTTTGCGAGATTTTCTTGTCAATTCAATGGCAAAATTTCCTATGGGATGAATGTATTAAGTTTTACTCAGATCTAATTCAAACCTACAAGTTAAGAGTGTACTGTCATTTTCAGTGTCATTGCATAAGTCAGACCAATTCATTCCGAGGGCCTCCAGATATGCAGCCATATGCTTAAAAGCAGCCACATTCATTTATACATGCAGTGCCAGCATTAAGTGTACTTAGTGACTCCAATTTCTGGAGCAATTGCTTAAATTGAATATTTTTACTAAATGCATCACACTCTGCTTCTATTGGCTGTGTGGAATTCAGAGCTCATGTGTTAGGAGTACAATTGTGATTAATAAATAATAATTAAATAAAAGTAAGTGGTGATTAAGAGAACAAATAACTAAGAGATGTTCAAATGATAGAATTTCTGTTATTCATCCATGTAATTCATCCAGTTTCTACAAAGCTATTAATATCCTTATTCAACCCCAAATTACTGTTTTTCATCCAGCAGCAGAAAGTAGTTGTGGTTTTCAAAAGCTGGGTTGTTCATAGCTGTGCATTCAAATAATGTTTAGCCTGGGTTTCTGCTGCTAAGATTAAACTGGAAAGCACTGCCAAAATCCAGGATATATAATGCTATAGTTCAAGTGATACATTTTCAAAACTCTTTTGGTAAACCCAAAAGCCTGAAGATAGAATATATTTCGTTCTTAGATTGCTCTATATTTGCCTTCTGTTGCTTGGCTTAGACATTTAATTTCCTCAACAAACATCCCATCACTTCTCATGAATCTTCTAGCTGGATCATATGCTTAAATCACAGAGATGTCCCTTGGGACATTTTAGACTAGTTCTGTTCATGGCTCCATTGAATTTGTACTGGTAGCTGCAAGATCAGGATTTAGCTTTATAGCCTAAATTTTCATCCGTCTACTTCCAACTGTGATACCTTATTCTTATTAACTTCAATTAGAAGATTAACTTTGGAAGCAATGAGTGCTTTTCTGGACATCTGCAACAAAGCCAGTTAAGGAAAAAGAAAATATGTATATAAATCTCTTTTTTTTTTTTTTTCAACAAATGTAAAGTTCACCTACAATAATGAGCTATTCTGTCCTAGAGAAAAGGATAAGAAGAACTGATTGAGCTCTTTCAAGGTTGCTCTGAGAAAAAATTACCATCTCTTCTAACTCTCAGATTTCCTTTCCATCTGCTATATTAATCCCAGTATTTCTTGTAGTGTTTCATTTCAGTTTATGGGCACTAATGTTCTATTATTCAGTCTTCTCACCATCTTTTCCACCTATTCCTTTAAAAGACTTCTTATATTTGCTCTGACATCATTTTAAGACTGCAACCATCTTAAAGATGAGACTTAGGGAAAGCTGAGTTTTCTGCTTGTACCCCAGACATAATTCCCATGCCCTGTATTAAATTAACATATTTAAAATAACAAGTATTGCTACTGGATGGCAAATACACTTACCAAATTCTTAGGAAAGAATTACATTACAGCCTCTACAATTTTATTTATAAAACAACTGCTACAAAGCAAAAGTCACTGTTAGTATCTACCAACTCTAAATAAAATAAGGATCTAGTTACTTTCCTGTTTATAGCTGATTACCTCACTTCTCTCCCTTTATTTCTGAAACACAGATGACATATGCCGGCTGGTTGATTTCTCTCCCTGTCCAGAGTCACCACACTGTCCACCCTCATGAAAAAAAAAAAAAAAAAGAATTAAATAGAATTTAATAGAATAGAATTAAAAATAATAAATTAAAAGACAATGAAATGTCTTTCAAGATGCCAAATGATCAAACTCATAACAGTAACAAATACAGTGAGTGTGTTCATAACAGCAAGAAACAACATTTCAGAACAGTTTTAAATCTTTTATTGCAAAAAGGAGAAAAAGAATGACAAAAACCAAAACAAACATGACACAAGATCTCCCAGCTAAGAAGATATCACAAAGTTCTGTTACTGAAAATAATGTTCATTTAAAACAAGTTTAAAATAATAATAAAAAAGTTCTAATAACATTTTGATTAGAACACCTCTGTAAGAGGGTGAGAAAGAGTCTTTACCATGCAAGGAAACAAGTAGTTGGAAATTCAGTATCTGCTTTTTCTTTCCTCCTTTGTTTTGTTTTCAAAATATTTTTAACCCTGTAAAAGCAATAGTCTGAAAATGAAGGTTCTGCCCATTTGTCTTATGGAATATTTGCAAATAGCAATTTTATTTGTCTGCTTGGCTGCTGTATGACACCATTTTCATGATTATTTTGAGACATTTTAATACCTGGGTACACCCATAAATATCAAATATTAACTTTTTTGTTGTTGTTGTTATTTTTTTTGTTTTTTTTTTAATCTTGTCCTGTTTTACTGAAGGCATCAAGTTTATAACACGGATAGTGAGAGTACTGCTCCATCATACATTAGCACTAAAAAAATACACTTTTCTAGGTAGCATCCAAATAAATCTGTTCTCCATAAATCCTGGGTTTACTGAAGAAAAACTGAGAAATCTGAGCACCTTGCAGAGTAGGACTTCAGCATGTCCGGTTGTTAGAAGTGGCCTTTACAGTTCTGCTGTAATCTTTGTAATGGCAGTAGAACACATAAGAAAAATGTCACAATGTCAGGCAAACTTTACAAAACTAAAGTTCAAGTACATTTTCTGCACTATTTCCTCTGAAATTATGTCATAAGGCATAAACAGCTGATGCTCATCTTTCCTCTGAAGATAGAAGTGTTTGCAACAGCTCTGTGCATTTGTACGATTCTGAAGCATCAGAAAAGAGTAAAGAGTGGAGCAGGCAATACAGAATTACTGAACCATGTATGTAGAATACAGATTTGCAAAATGAACTATTTTCTCAGTTTGCACTGCATACTGTAGAAACTGATTTACCCAAGCCATCTATATGATTGCACCGCCAGTAAGCAAGCTGCTAGAAAATGAGAATGTCAGAGCTGGAGCTGGCTTTTTGAACTGATGACAATCCACAGAGAACAAAATACGAACATAGAAAATTGATGTTGTATTTCTTGGATAAGCATTTTTTTATCCATTTAAAGTACTTGTGTGACTGAATAAGATCATAATTTATTGAAGTTTCTAAAAGTATATATCTCAAAGTCCTTTTCTTCAAAAGTGGTTTGTAAAGCCTTTCCTTTCTTCCTAAAGTTCTCTCAGTCTTCAGAATAAAAGTCACAAATATGAGCTCACACATTTACTGAAGGAACTTGGTAAGAACTAAGTCAAAGCAAGGTAAGGAGAGGAATGCTGTGGTTCCTCTTAGGTCAAAAGTTCTAAATTTTGCTCCTAGAAAGTGTAAGGTGAAGTGAGCAATGGTACCCATTTGGTGACCCAGTGCAGGTACAGATCAGTGCAAAGTATTTGAAGTTTGAATGTCTTTCCAGACCTTTTTCAGGTTTCAACTTCTTTTTTTTCCCAAACCTGATATGAAAATCCACACAAGATGATATCTTTCCTGTGATGTTTTAGAATCTTCCCTAAATGTCTCAACTGATACTTAGTTTGTATAAAAAAAGTAAAAATTGCAAAAAGACTGTTACCCCCACAAGAAGACTTTTCTGAATAAGTTTTCTCATCATATTAATCTATATAACACTTATCTTAAGAGGTTCCTAGAGTTGCAAAGGGAGGAAAAAGGCTCGTAATCATTAATTTCCCTCAGTTCCATATTCCCATCCCACTTACTAGTGGAGATCTGCCAACTCTTTTACCTTAACAGAATGACAGTGAACTCCTGCATCATCAATGTGCTTGGTTCAAGGTTGCATTCACATCATTTTGCATTTCTTCTTTGTTGTCTGTATACCTTTACTGTAATACTGTACAGAAGAGATTGAAAAGTTTCGAAAAGAAAATATATGCTGTAGTGAAAACGTTGATATGTTGGCTTTTATAATTGGGCTAATTATCCAATTGCTCCAACCTATCTAGTGGAAAAGCAAATGGCCATTTGAATAGTCAGCAATATGTGCTCATGTATAAATATATGTACATATGCTAATTGTATATACACAAATATATGCAAAGATATATTATCTTAATGAGAACTGACAATATTAAGTATAATTAATGCAATTCTACTATTTAAAAACAGGAAAAAATGGTAGAAGTGAAGATGCACGAGGATAATCGGCTTCTGCTTTTGCCTTTTCCTTCTTCATTCAATTGTCTTTCTAGATATGTACATTGTTTGTGTGCTCTTTAGAGCAGAGGAACAACCACAGTTTTGCACTTTGACACCTCTGAGAACACAACACTGGTGCTGGCATAGATATGCCAGTGCAATGGGTATTGTCAATGTATACTGCAAATGTTAAAGGAGATGTTTTCACAGGATCCTGCAAAACCACTGTAAATGTTTTGATGAGGTTTTTTTGCTGTTGTTTCTGTTCAACTTATTACTAACAACAGCAAACTTTCAATTTCTCATAATGTGCACTCGCTCTCCAAGTCCCTGTGTACTGCCCTTACTTCCCACAATCTCAGAGGCCATAAGGTGATTTAGATGCAGTCAATCTGCTAACAATGTTCTGTAAAGAATTAGAAGTCATGGTGTGAGATGCTTTAAAAAACTTTCCTACATTGCCTCAGGTAGTGATACATCTGATCCAAGGCTGATAGCAGACTGTTTATATAATGACTTTATCAACAGCCTAAAGGAATAGCAGATTTTTCAGTCCGAGTTAACTGAAGGCCACAGGAAGTCTCTGGTTCCTGAACTCTTTCTGCACCAAGGACTGTCAAACTGCTTTCTCTCACAGTTGTTCCATAATGTGGTGTGGCTGGTGAAAAATCCCTCATAAACACAGCATACACTTTTTTTTATATATCTTTCTATTTTGTCTAATGGCTCTAATTGTATTACTTCTCTGGCAGTTTCATCAATTTTGTCTTATTTCCTTGGAAAACATCCTATTCTTACCTCTCTAAAGTCTTTTCTTCCAGGCAAGACTAGTTTCTACAAAGGATATTCCAAAAGTAATGCCTTCTATTTTATGACGTTGGCCTATGACACCAGAGGTGGACACTGGTGGTATGGCAGTAGAGGCTGAACTTTCATATCAGTATTCTGATACATTTTGTTGCTGTGTGACAGATGGCAGCAGAGGGGCAATCTGAGAAAATGGAGCCTGACATGGAAGTATGTTTGAAGCAGAAGTGTGGAACTGAATTCCTCCATGCAGAAAAAATGTCACCCACTGACATTCATCATTACTTACTGAACAATTATGGAGATCAGTCAGTGGATGTGAGCACAGCAAGAACTGAGTGGTGTATTTCAGCACTAGCAACAGTGGATCACCTCAGCTGGGGCAGGGTCTGACAGCAAGCAGGAAAGCAGGCTCTTGTTCTTTGCTGGCAAAAAAAATGCAGAACTAACAAACATTGTTGACTATGTTGAAAAATAGTATTTTTTAGCTGAGAATTTTCTCTATCAAACAGTGTTATTGTGCTCTTTGTAGCTATTGTAGGTTCCATGGAAATAAATAAGAGGCATTACTTTTGGAGCAAACTATATCCATTAAGGGTTATCAAAAAGCACATGAAAACATATTAAGTAACCTTTAATAAAGAGAACTCTGAATAGTCTTCTGTAGTCTGACTTATTCTCAGTAAATGTAACAGCCAAAATGTAGTTAAAGGCTTACTGTATCATTACATGATTTAAATAATTTCTGCTGCCATAACACTTATGATTAGCTTGGTGTGAATGTGTTATCCTTTGCAAATAACTCTAAACATATGTGAAGATAATTTTTAGAAAGATTCTGAGAAGATAGAGACTTAGTGTTCACTTAGTACCAATGAAATCTAGCTTGCATGGATAGATGCTAATCTTTCTCCTCCATTTAACATTAAATGAAGAGGACATTATCTAATAGCTATTTATTTCATACATGAAATTACTGAAGAAGTGTTTTATAATGCCCTCATCTGAATTAGTTTTACAATAAAATCTGCATGTTGTCCTGGTTTCTCCAAATAGAAGAAAGATGGAAAATGCAGAATATTGGGAACACTGTTAATGCTTCTCAGTACATGCTTATTTCAGCAGGGATGGACAGTAATATTGACTTGAGTATGCTTATTCATACCCTAAAGGTATACATACTGGTGATCACACAGAGGTCCTGGAGAATAACTCTTTCAGGTCCCTGAATGGGTAGCTCCTTGGTGGCCTAGTGAATGTGGTGCAGAAAAGAGTGGTATCTGACAATTTAGACATGGAGATTTTTTACCATCAGCCAGCAACAGAGAAGAATGCAAATATGAAAATCTTGCTAAGCACACAATACTAAAAGCCTTTCACTTCTTCTACCATACAGCATAAAACAGAAGGTGAGCAATTGAGGAAGACAGTTTTCTTGTCTTTCACTTGCAGCATCACTTTTTAGTTTTTAATTTACCAATGAGATGTCAAGTAAATTAAGAAAAAATAGAAGTCATTTTTTAAAATATATTTTCCTTGATTCTACCTAAGCACTAGGAAATTTTTTCTACTGAAGGACTAATACGGCTTTTGTTGTTAGACAAAGTATATCACAGTGTATCTTGCCAATTCACAGATGAAATCTGGGGGTGAATTTCATCAAGGGCTGCAATCCCTGCAGTCCCATTGCATGGAATACGGATGGTTGCTGCTGAAAAAAAGGATCTAATCTTGTAAGCACCATTATATAGTGTTCAACAGTTGAGAAAATTCAGAACAATATATTCGGTTGTTACAACTAGTTCTAAAAACGATGAAACTGACAATGCATAATCATATATGAAGCAGTATGACTAAATGTAAGTTAGATTTTATATATGTACATCTAATGCCAAATATATTTGTTTTCCTATTGTGGACAATGCTAAATCCTCATATTCAGTCCTCTCTTCTCTCCTTGCATACTCATAATAACTTCAACAGTGATACAATTTTAGGTGAATAAGCAGTGAATAATGAGGCCATTCAAATATAACCTCCACAGCTGAATACAAAAGGAAACTAGATGCATGCACTAGAGATGGGCCAAGGGCCAGATTTCTGCTGTAATTAAAAATACATCAAGAGCAAAATCTGCAAATGACTGTAAAAATTTAGAGCACAGAAAAAAACACAGAGGATTAAAAAATATTATTTACATGACTCGTAAATTAATCACAAACATAACATTGCTTGTGTCAATTAGTCTCAGAACCACCAAGTGCTGTTTACATAATAAGACAATATAATTAAAAAAAAAAAAAGCAAAGAAAAACCTGAAAAAGATGGGTACAGAATTAGTCCACTGAAATATCCCTATCCCATGATTCTACACACAGATGCATTTTTGCACCTTCCTTTCTCAAGTAAAAATTTCAGAAGTATCAACTGTCACTTTTTAAAATGTTGTTTAAAATAGGCCATGGATCAACAAATGTCTCAACTCACAACAGAAACAGAAAAGCAAATGTTGCCTCGTAATGCACGTTTCAAAGGTGACTTGTATCTACATGTCCTGCAAATAGTTCTCAAAATAAAAGGAGAATTAAAAGCAAAATGATATAAATGCTATCTCAAAACACTCCCTTCCAAGGAGGAAAACAGCATATTGCCAGGTGCACGCCTATTGGCCAAGGCCAATGATTCAGTATTTTTTTCTGACTGTTTTAATAAGTGTTGCTGCATGCATGCAGGAATTTTCTGTGATGTGCTCTATGCAAAATAAACTGAGATGAGTTATATGCGTGTTAGCCTACAAAAAAAATTACTTCTCATGCCCAGATAGTACTTGGCTGTCTGCCCCACCTGCTGGCCAGCACGCCTGCCTTTCCCAGAAACACAGCCCTGAAGGAAGCGTTGCTGGCAGAACCAAGAGGCTGGCAGTGTGATGTTATTTCTAGGAGGACACTTGCACTGTGCTGATACTGACATGCATTTACACCTGGTTATTCCATTTATGTAGTCAGGTGACCATTCTGGTGGGGACTGCAAGCATACAGATAAATTTCCACATTCTTCCTGTCAGCTATTTCATGTGCATCTGCTGAAAATGCCCACTGTGCACACAGTGTCACAGTCTCTAGCCCTCAGGAGCCGTACAGAAGATCCAGAGAAAACAGATGCAGAGATATCTTTTGCCTTTTTTTGCTATTAACAAATGAACAGAATGACAGTATTTATGGACGCAGATAGCAGCTATTTTCCATGTGCATAAGCTAATAGCAGCAGTGGCAGATCTCAGCCATATTATTTGCCTCTATGCAACTCCAATGAGAAAGTGAGCCTTGAAATCTCCTGAACATCTTGTTAAGCAGGCTCCACTAAGGAACTGCAAAATACTTTACACTGCTTAATCTTCTGAATCCGGATGAGGGTCTAATTAATTACAACCTTTAACTGAGGATGAGTAATATAGAGAGAAGCTTAATACGTTCAATTAAGAGTCAGGTGGCTCAATTTATCTTTTCTATCACAGATAAAATTTAAAAATGTTAAAAATATCACAACAAGCTATATACCACATGAAGCAGGCATCTTAATTAGCAGGAGAATAAATGATATTTTTTTGTGTAAGTCTGAGGCACCAAAGGACCTCAATAAATCCATTACCAGAATGAAGGCAAGGAGAATTGAGTTGTAGCTTCAGTTTCAGTTTTACATGAAAGTTATGGGGACTTCAGAGCAAACACTCCATCCTTTAAAGCTGATAGTCAAATATAATGTGATGCGATTGCACTGATAAGTTACACAACTCTTTTTCTCTTCCTATTTTTTTTTTTTTTAATTCGGGACACATTTTTAGCTTTTCCATTTTCAGTAAAAATAAGATATCGAGAGGATTGGGAAGCCCAAATACACAGTATAACACAGCTGCATATAAAGTTTGTGAGTTGAGAGAGGCATCAGAGTACGCACTCAACTAGTAATTCTTTTAAAAAGTGTATTTATTTAGCTATCTCTCAAGCTGGTTGTACAAAATTTTACTAAACTACTTTACAGCACCAGATAAATGGAAACAATATGAAAAAGAAACAGGAAAATATAATTTTGAAATAAATATCTCTGTATTTCAATGTACTTCAAGAATTAATTAATAAATAATTAAAACTTCAAAAGGATGCAGCATAATAGATAGGTTTTCTTCTCAAAACATTAAAGACAATACTTCTACAAAGAATTCAACTGGTGAATTCAAAAAAAAAAAAAAAAAAAAAAAAAGATCTCAGTTGAGAGGTACAAATGACAACCAGTATGGGTATAAAGAATATCTGTCATTTGGTCCTTTGCCACTTGCTTCTAGAGCAAATGAGGGCAGCTGAAATACAATGAACTCTGTAGTATAAGGAGTTCAGTTCATGAGAGGGAAGTTGATGTTTAAGTTTGAGGCTGAGTGGAAATGATTTCATGATAGCTGAGTAAAATAGAAAGGTAAACAGCTGGTAAACCCATCAACTGCAGTTCTGTGAGATGTGAGTTTGATCCACAGATAATCTTAAGAATTTTTTTTTTCTAGATTAAAATGCATGTAGAAGCATTTGTGCTTAATTTATTTATAATATTCAACATGCAGTGAGATCTTGTGTTACTGAGATGTTACTCAGAGCTTCATTAAAACAACCCAAATCATTATAATCATTGCAGTATTTTAAGAACTAGAGGTTTAACAATTGGAAAGTGTAATTGTGCAGGTGAATGTGTGGCACTTGTTTCAAGGGTACTGTGTTCCATAAAGTACACACATCGTACTCAGTTTTCTAGCTATCAGAATTGTAGAACCATTACAATTGGAAAAGACCACTAAGATCATCTAGTCCATGGCTGTCTAACCTTTTGTCTTGCCTTGGCCACAATGAGTGAAGAGAAATTGTCTTGAGCTGCTTATGCATAGATTGCTCTGAAAGTAATGCCTCCTGTTTATTTCCGAGGAAGCGACAACAGATACAAAGAGCACAGTAACACTGATAGAGCAAATTCTCAGCTACAAAACACTGTTTTTCAACAGAGACACCACCAATAGCTCTGCATTTTGTCTCCCTACAAATGAGAGCCTGCGTGCCACACTTGTCAGAATCTACCCCAGCTGCGGTAATCTACAATTACTGGTGCCACTGCTGAAACACACCACTCACTGCCTCTCTGTGCTCATGTCCACTGATTGATCTCCCTAAATGTTCAGCAAGCATTGATGAATGTCAATGGGATGTCATTTTTTCCACATGGAGGAATTCAGTTCCACAGCTGTGCTTAATACGTAGTTCTAAGTCAGGCTTCATTTTCTCAGATTTTCCCTCTGCTGCCATCCATTGCACAGCAACAAAGTGTAGGGGAATATTGGTGGGAAGGTTCAGCCTCTACTGCCATACCACCACCGTCTGCCTCTGATGTCGTAGGCCAACATCATAAAATAGGAGGCATCACTTTCAGAGAAGCTCTCATGAAGTAGATAATATAGTTAATATCTAAGTAACAAAACATTTTATTTTTTAATATTCTTATTAAAACATTAAAAAAGAGAGAGAGAAAGCAATAAAGCCAAAAAAATAGTGGGATATTTGAGCTTGTTTTTGTGAAACTAATGCATCAGTCTGATTCGATGGCAGTGGCTGCAATTCTTAGTAAACTCTCAAGGTATTCTTTAGAGATTTTTGATGACATTTTACTCTTCCTGTGCTTCATCCTTGACAATTGTTCACAAATGTACAAACTGCCAAAAAGCAACAGCATGAATTAAGTCTTTGTAAAGAGAAGGGTATTTCTCTCTGTTAAGAGAAAACATAGGAAAGTTTGGTGAAGAGACGTGATCAAATTTTTGAGTTGGATATCTGATTGCTGTTCCATACACTGCATTTGAAAATATGCATGTATTTATATCACCTGAAAATGGAGTAACAAACATAAATTGATGATTTTTTCATCAATCTTGGATCATATTCTCAAATTATTTTCTCGGAATGAATAGCACAGCTACATATTTTTGGCTGTTCAAAAGACTGTGTTCAACCAGTGTAACAAAATGCATAACATTATGTACCATAACTTGAGTTAGCGCTGCACTATGCCCTCCTTGTGCCCTGGTTTCAGCCCAGATGGTGCCAATTGTTCACCGCTGTTTGGTTGTAGCTGGGCAATGGGTGCAAGCCAAGGGCTGGGCATGGCCATTCAGCAGGGCAGAGCCGCTGCCTGTATAGCACTGGGCAGGGGGTGGCCACACTGCATGCTGGGCCAGGCTACATGCAGCCTGTGGGCCACATCTTGTACACGTCTGGTAGTCCACTGACAACTCACCTTCACCATGCCCACTGAACTATGTCCCTCAGTGCCACATCTGTGGGTTTCTTGAACACCTCCAAGAACGGTGACTCCACCACTTCCCAGGGTTGTCTGTCCCAAAGCTTGACCACTCCTTCGCATTCTTCCTAATGCTTTACCTGAAATAATCATAGGAATAAATAAATCATGCTATAAATCATGTTATACTGTCTGCATGGAAACTGAAACAATGATAATGTTCTTATAAACTGTAACAAAAAAATGTTCAGCTACTCAAAAATTTCTTTGAATAAACTTTGCACTATTTGACTCTGTAGGTTTGAGACTGGGAAGATGCAGTTAGAAACCCTGCTTTGCCATGCTCTACTAAAAGTCACAAATGCATCAATATTACATTTTAATTAATATTTAGATTGTACTGCTACCTTCTAGATAAAAAAGCAATCCATGCTTTTGATATCAACAGCTATTCCACAGATCAATATTTGTTGATGAGTAGCAAGTCTATAGTGAAACATGCAGTTAAATAGAAACATGATCATGGTATTGATACAGGTCTGTGGCAATAGACTTCCCTCTTTCCTATACACATATCTGCCTATTTATTCCTCTCTACCCTGTTCAGGCCTCACCTACTTGACCCACCTTTTATGTAAGTCCTTTTTTTTTTTTTTAAAAGGTTCATCCTTAAAGAGCTATAAAAATAAAAACAAATCCAGTGAAATGAACAAACTAAGAAAGAAAAAAAAGAAATGATATAGAAGATAAAATTATCACCACTCAGTTATTTGCATATGCAGTACTGTTTTATCCATGTGAGACTTCAATTGGTTTGCTTCACAAGTACTGTGTGCAATTACTGCAAAACTGCCTAAGTACACCTGCGACTGGTTCATAAATACAATTGATCATCAACTAACTCATCTGATGTTGTAAAAATGTGACTTTTTTCCATATTGAGTATTTCGTCTGAATCTTTAAGCTACAGTCTCCTGACATTTTGAAATGCCTAACAAATTAAAAACAGAAAAATGCCACAGTAGAATGTGTTTTAAAACAATGCACAGTTTTATGTTGCAGTTTTTTATGCCAAAATGTCATTGAGGTAAGAAATAATAGTAATAATTAAAAATAAAATTAAAAAATGAAATCAGGCTGGGGACAGAGCCTTTATATGACCAACAAGAGAAGTAACTAGAACTGAAGTTAAAAAAGGTAAAGGTCTCTGTGCTTTCCGTAACAGATCTGGAACTGGCCGCTGTCAGAGACAAGATACTACATAAGCAAATCCAGAACTGTTGTTGTGACTCATTAATTAAATCTTCTGACACTTTCAGTGTTCTTTTTACTGCCAAGGAAACATGATTTGAATCAAATATTCTGCTGATAGATGGTCTTCTTGGATCATGTGTTGTTCTAGTAAAATGCTAGAGATATTTGCAGTGTCATGAAGATTGTAGACTTCAGTCCTTCTGAATGACAACAACATACTGAAACCAGTAACCATATTGAGAATGTTAGAACAAAAATTATCTTTCAGCTGCCTTGTAGAAGCCAGCAAATGTCCTGCCTAAAATTGCAAAATACTCCTACCATCAAACACCTGCCTTGTTTGACTCATAAGTGCTTGTAACTAGAGTACCCAGTCTGTAAGTAGATGAAGCTGCCAGCTCTTACCATCCCTTATTTCCCTCTCAGTGCTTAGAATTTGCCATACACTGAGGTACTGACTTGAAGCACGGGAAAGATATCTTCCTTCTCTGCTACCCAGAGCAGATATTGAACCAAAATTTCCCGTTTCTCTGGAGAACTCCCCAGTCTCAGGCATACAGTTATTGTTACTCACTGACGTCTGGTTCACTGGTTTATATTTTATTCCACTTGGAAAACGTTCAACAGATGATGCTAAGGAAAGGTAGCCTAAATTATATTCCATAAAGACAAGGGACCCACATTCAGAGAGTAATACTTAAGTCCCAAGGTTATGTACTTCATTACGCTGAATGGTATGACCAAGGGAGGAGGAATTTTTTTTCCGTTTTTAAATTTCACATAATGCAGAAAACTCATTTCTCATTCCATTTTTTTTTTTTTTTTTGCACGTTATTTTCCAGTACTTTTAAATTTGATTATTTATTTATTTATTTTTACTTTATATAAAACCACTGATTCTATTACCTATTTTTCTCATTTTTTTTACTTTGGCTGCTCATTATTTGACCTTCTTTGGGGAGGGGACTTTGTTTATTTGTTTCCTTTTCCTTCACCTTTCTTAAGTATTTCTGTTCTGTTGGCTTTAAGATGCTTGGAAAACTCACAGTGTGCATTTTACAGATGTTAGGAATAATCCTGCCCTGCTACTTATCTATTTTATTTAATACCAAATCTGACTTTATGTCATAGAATAACTGTGTTGTTTTCTGCTTTCCCTGACAGTCCAAAGAAAGAGTATTACATATAAATCATTTTACTGTTTAGAAGTTTTGAATAAAACATGCTAACCTTGTCATAGCAAGTGACAGACAGAAATGTCACCATTGTTTGCCTGCTACAAATAATCCATATTCTTCATGTATAATTCATCTAGTCTTTAAGAATGTTTAACAATATTGAATTTAGATAAATTTTGATGGTGAGGTTCATCAAACTTCCTTTATCAGTTTACACATGTGCCTCATCAATTTAAGTCTGCATCTGCATCTCTCCACCTGTACGTTAACCCTGGCAGGGGTTGTAGGTTGCTTTTACTTTATAGCACATGGATATGAATGCTGCCCAAGTTACATCATTTGGTATCCTCTTTGCAATCCTGTCTACCCTTCCGAACTCATGAAACTACAACAAACCAAAGCCACAAATCTGTCACTGTGGCAATAGCTGCAGGGACATGTATCTAGCGGCAGCTTTTCTCAAGACCATTGGATTCCAAAAGGGGATTGAAAAACAATTCTAGATGAGATCTCAATCCTTCCCCAAAATAAGATTCCAATCCTTACCAAAACCTTCCTGTCAATCACACTGAAAAGAGAACAAATCAGCAAACAAAAGCTCTTGAGTGGTAGAGAAAAGGGAAAATATTCAGCAATAAAATTCACATGCATGCGCACACATACTCATACACGCTCACACAGAGTCCTGTAGGCATTCCTCAGCCTCAGAAGTGAGAAAATGTGGGCTCAACAGCTTTTAAAGCATCACTTTTGTGAAAGCCTGTCCTGTGCTGTACGTTCTGTATCAGATCATTACATTGAAGGTTGTGATATGGTAGGATGAAAAAATATGTGACATGGCTGGACATTTCTAAAACACAGTGAGTTTTTCATTAAGGAAATATAGTCCACGTTTGAGTAAAAAGACTTGCACAATGCAAATGCAGAAGAAATTGAGTATCTGAAGTTTTTATGTGACAGTGACAGACAGTAGTCATAAGAAGATCTTCAGTATAAACTTTGTGAACAGATTTGGCGAGAAACTGTCAAGTGGAACAGTGTATCTGTCATGTGAGTGGCAAAGTTTTTCTTAAAATTGTTCTTCCCAAAGTTTTTTCTGAACTTGCTAAAACCCTGCTTCTTCATCATGTTCCAACTGCCCCAGTCTGAAAGATGTAACATAATGTGATTTGCAGAGGCATTGTGTGGTGTCTTCACGGATCCTCTGTGTGGAGTGAATATAGCCCAAAAGGATATGTTTGCATGTGCAGCCCCTCAGACAACATGGATGTGCTGTGTATGATGCCAGGTTGTCTTTTTTCTCAGAATTGGCAGCCCAACAGCTTTCCAAATACTTTTCCAAAATATTTATTACATCAGCAAAGTTAGATGATCAGTAATGGGAAGATTATGACTATGCTTATAAATGAAGAAGTAGTAACAATCACATCCATACAAGAAAAGAAAAAAAACTACCTTTTAATGAATTTTTTCCTTAGCAAATGATAGAATTTGTTAAACAGAATGAGAAAGAGAAAGGGAATAAAAGAGGTTGCTCCCATTCCTTCTCTTCCTCACTTATTTCTTTTTTATCGTCTATCCACCACTGAGCACACCTTCATTTGAAACACAGCTGTAAACTTTTGGAAGGCGTGTTACATTTCTCTTGTGCCTTATGTTAGAGTATTAAATAATAACAAGAACAATATTAATTGGAAATCAGAATAAACAACCTTGAAGTTACAGTACAATCTAGATAGTGGAATAACTCAACTTGGTTAAGAAATGCATATACATATGTATATAAAGATCAGCTGGATATTCTGATTTCCTTCAAAATTTTTTTCAATTTGCAGCTAGGATATACGGAGGCTGACAGCAATCCTAATTTCTCTAAATCATGGAGCTGGAAAATGCCAGCATTTGCTGTCTGAAAACAAGAAGGTGAAAAAGAGAAAGCATTTCTCTGTATAAACTTTGACAGTCTTGCAAGTCTGTTTAGGTCTTCTGCAGACACACAAACAGAAATAGTACATGGTTTCTAATCTTTGTACAAAATCTGATCTTGAGTGACCCTGAATTTCCAGTTTTCTTAGTGTGTCAAAGTCCACTTAGTTCATGGTGTACAAAACCATCTGTATTATCAAATTAGTTATGATAGTGAGTTAATGCTCAATACAATTTTGAGTTGACTGAACTGCTGTGCCTTCTCACAGACACTACCAAACTGGAAGTTGTAGAAATAGGTAAGATGTACTTAAAACACAAAAATTTACACTCCAGCCTTTTCTTTGTAGTGGAATACAATGAAATGAAATGAACCTGGTCCAAAAATATTCAGGCTAAGTTATGCTATAAATTATTTTTAGCTGCAGTACATCTCTGTCTCAGTAATGTGAATGTGATGCTCGGAAGTGGAAGACTTTATGAAATAAATAAATAAATAAATAAAGGTCACTATGATTATACATCTAACTCACTATCTTGTAATTGCATTTCTTTGAACCTACTTCCAAACTGGAAAACATCTTGATAGAAAAGCAAGATTTCCCATTAATAACCCAGTCTTGATATCTCAGATGCAAAGTACTTGAAAACATGAAAGCTACCAGAGTGTGCTGGAAACTCACATTTAACTGATAGATTTTTTTGCACGTAATATTTCTAGGAAGGCCAGCTGAATCACCAATGCACAATCACTATCATTCCGAGCAGCCTGCTTGCCTCAGCAATTTTAATACACAGATCAATTTTGCGCTGCCTCTTTTTGACTGCAAGGGCTTGTAGAGGGAAGTCATAAAACTTTTCGAGGGCTATGAGTGTAAACTGCAGCAAAGAACGAATCCTCAGCCTGGGAATAGGGCCCTGAAAGTGATCATCCTGAAAAGTCTGTGGTAAGTATTCAATCTGTCTCATACCCCATAAAAATTTCATTTCCTTTGCTGAGTTTATTTGAGATTCTAATACATAATGTTAAATGTCACACATACAAAAAATACTATGCAAGGCTATTTACTGTTTACCATCAATCTTCCCGATAGGGGTAAAAACTTATACAATGTTCCAGTTTAGCAAAAGGTGATAATGTCAGCAGATAATTCAAGGAAAATAAAAAGATCACCTTGACCAAATTTGCATAATAATACTTTGCAACACAAGTACTGGTTCTTCCAGATCAAACGTGAATAGAAATATGATTTATTTTGTTTTATTTCATACTTCTTTATTGTGTGACAAAATGTATTTTGGGTAGTAAAAATGTCAATTGTGTGACAAAATTTATTTTGAGTAGTAAAAATGTCAACATTTTCTCCCAGCATTTTGTCATTAAATCAGAGAAGAAAGCAAGGTCACTGAGGTCCTAATTAAGAATTCCCCTTAGGGCTTGGTACCTCACATCACAAACATCTTAGCCTTTCTGAAAAAGCCTACATTAGAAAGACTGGGCAAAGATCTCAGGGTCTAGAACATCAAGGAACTCAAAAATGGGAAAACCATAGAGTTTGCAAACTGCTCACTTGTGTCCATCTGGCACAGTATTTGGTATGCTTTACTAAAAATACAAAAGGAATAAGCTGGACTAGATGGAGATAAGAATGTCTTCTGAAACTTATTAACATTCTGCACATGACCATTATCACTAAATCAACACTGAAACATTTCTAATAAATGGTGAGACTCGGGGAAAATACACTATGAAATAAGAATAGTGAAAAGCCACTGTTTAGCCATAATCACTGAGGCTGTAGCTATTGTACATATCTCACAAATACTGCTGAGAAGGAACTATGAAATAAGTAGAGAAAAAATCAATAATGCTGACAAATAAAATCACCAGAATGAACATGGAAAGCAATATGCATTTTTATTCAAGGCAGAAGGCTGATACATACACACGTATATAACTTTTGGAACAACCCTCATATATTTATAGTATATAGTAATAACAAAGTAATGCCTTCTATTCTATGATGTTGGCCCAGGATGTCAGAGGTGAATATCGAAGGGATGGCAGTAGAGAGTGAGCCTTCCCATCAATATCCTATTACATTTTGTTGTGGTGAGACAGATGACAACTGAGGGGCACTCTGACACAGTGGTGTCTGACGTGGAAGTGCATTCAGCGGTTATGAAGGGTGTGACACTGAATTTCTCCATATGGAAAAAAATGGCACCCATTTACATTCATTGACATTTGCTGAACTTCTATGGAGACCAAACAGTGGATGTGAGCACAGACAGATTGTGTGGGTGGTGCGTTTCAGCAGTGGTGACAGCAACACTGGGTCACCTCCACTAGTGTAGACTTTTATGAGCGTGGCATGCAACTCTTGTTCATTGGTGGTGAAAATACAGAGCTAATGGTGTGGCTACGTTGATAATTGTGTTTTGTAGATGAGAATTTGCTCGATCGGATAATGTTATTGTGCTCTTTGTATCTGCCCTAATTTCCATGGGAATATATAGGAGTTTCTGTCTTCAGAGTGACCTACATCTAACAAGGCCCTATTTAACCCCGGCAAGAAAGCTATCTTATTCTTTCAAAAATCCGAGAAGCAGTAGCCTAGACTCCAATAAGAATCAAATGGCTGAATAGCCATCAGGAATCCTTTACATACATACTCATTGGGATTATGTTTTTGTAGACTTTGGTGTATCAGAATCAAAGAAAAGTTGAGCTTGTTCAATTGAGATTGTTCAATCCAACCCACCTCCTCCTTTTCACTGAATTCTGCTTGGAATATCGTTCTTCAAAAACAACTCATTAAAATCAAATAATCTACTGTCATCTTGAAGTGCATACGGCTCAAGAGAAAAATTATGGTCAATGTACAACTCGGGTAGAGCAGCATTTGTTAAGTTCTGAACATCTCATTTAAACGTTAGTGAATATGTTGATTTTACATTACTTACCTATTATGTGCTTTGTAGGTTGAAATTAGATTTATATTTGTTACATTTCTACACAAGTCATGCCTGGCTTTTTCACACCACCACTCCATAAAATTCAAGACATTTAGCCACAACTTAAGTTTGGCCATAGAAATAACAGGTGATACAACTTCTAGCATCTAGAAAGAGTGGATGCTGAGAATGTACTATATGCACACATGTAGAAGTCAGGATACTCGGTACTCTCTGCATCAATACCAGTGACTTTTGCTTTCTTTCAGATTTGGAAGACATTTAATCTTATCTACATAACAAAGATGATAGCTATTTAACAAGGTACTAAATCACAGATTCAATTATTGGCAACAATTACACACCCTTCTGCCTCCAACTCTTCCAATCGCTTGTCGCTACAATATAATTCCAGATTTTTCTTGCCAGCAGGATCTTCATCTCAGTTCTGACCAAGCACACAGAAGGTTTCATCAGTTATTTGCTTTTCAGCATCCTGGTACCATCTCTGGGACATGTGGCAGGGAGAGGCTAGTAAGTAGAGGGAAGATAATTCCACTAGGCTCTCCCAATAGCTTCTATTACTCCAGTCTCCTACTGTAAGAAGGAGCAAAGGTAGCAGAAGTTTTATTCAAACCTAAAAAGTTGAAAGATGTACAGGCAAACCACATACTAAAACTAAAGTTTTTATTTATCATGTGGAAAACTATAATCTTTGCATTGAATTTTTTTTCCCAAGTTTTCCATTAGAGTTCAGCTGTGATTTAGAAGATTTTCAGGTGGATGACAAATACAAAAATCAAAAATCTCTCCCATGAAACAGCTGCAATGTCCTTCTCAAATTCTAATATCCTCTGCAGATAGACCAAGAAAAATCACTGTCAAAAAAATATTGCTTTATTTCATGGACAGAAGACAGTATTTTCACCTATATTTCCTGAGAAAGGTACTGTTTTCCAACAATTCCACCTTAAATTTGGCCTGAGAAGAATGTGCGAGATGAATCAAACATTTGCAAAGTTACACAAAATTTTTAAAGGGAATTCAAGTGTTAAGTGTACCACAGCAGGGGATATTGTACTCTGAACCTCCTGTAACAACACTGGCTCATGCTCTAGTAATTGTAGTTTCTGGTAGGAATAGAGATGTCCTCTGCTAATGCTTGTGAGTGAGTTTTAGTACTTTTCAGTGCTAAAACATACATTGTGTCTGACTGTAGTGGGAAGAGGAATGAAAGTGTGTGGAGCTATTGCAATTTTTTTTTTTTTTAAGAAAAGGCTTGAACAAATTAAACAAATAAAACTTCCACATGATTTCTGAAGAACCTTATCTATAAAAAAATTGATTCTTTATCTTATTAGTAGTTGCAGTTTCTGCAAAATCCTATTTTGTTACATCACAGCAGGTCTTTCACATTCTGTTCTTAAGTTTGTCTACACAGTTCATCCAAATCATTTGTTTTTGTAGTTCATATCTGCAATAAATTTCAGTGGATTGTCCTACCTATAAGGGCACTCCCTACTTGGCTTTCATTGAGAGATGAAGGTTTCTTTTTTCCCTTCTAAATAGTTTCCAATTTCTGTGCAAAATTAGGCATGAACAGTCATAACTATGCATATTTGTAACATTCTGAACCAAACCATCATAATTCAGGGATCTGAGATGAATCATGAAATGCCTGTATAAAGTTCTCAGGATCAAGACAGAATATCTCAGAAAGGTTCTACAAAGTCCAGACACAATTTTGAGTGCAGACAGTTTTTCTCCAAGAAAAGAAAGTAATGATTTTATTTTATTTTATTTTATTTTATTTTATTTTATTTTATTTTATTTTATTTTATTTTATTTTATTTTATTTTATACAGATACCAAATAAACTCCAAAGTCTGTTTTTAGTTTTTTTTTATAAATGTATGGTCTGGAAGATAGACAAGCAAATGAGTGTTTTAAATTCTCTTACCAGAAGGCTGTTCTACAGGACCTACCTCCCAGCTTAGCTTTTGGTTTGTTTTCCTGAATCACAGATAATGTTGATGGGAGAGAAAAGTTGAATATCCTGTGAAAT
Organism: Gallus gallus; assembly: GCF_016699485.2. Classification (NCBI taxonomy): domain Eukaryota; kingdom Metazoa; phylum Chordata; class Aves; order Galliformes; family Phasianidae; genus Gallus; species Gallus gallus. The sequence goes on along the minus strand of NC_052572.1, from coordinate 68,343,076 downwards.
CCACTCATGCATCTTTCTCAGTTCTTCCAGATAACATAAAAGTAAGCTTAGCATTTTGTACCCAAATAACTTATATGCACATACTATGCTAATTTTTTTTCTGAGGCAACATCTCTGATAGCAGGGGTATTCTCATAGCTGGCTAATGCTTGACTGGGTAAAGGGATGATCATTTGTCTTTTTGAGTGACTTTGGCTCAGTAGTTTCTATTATTTTCCTGTGCTTCAAGGAAGATACGAGGAATTTACCTCCCTAGTTATCACCATATACTTATCTTGAAATTCTGCTTTATATACAGTCATTTGATTCTCGGGTTACCAAGTCTGTGGATGAAGCACACTGTGGTGCAGCTAACGAGCGTAAAAGTAACAGCACAAGCTAGGAGATAAATTAGCTATCTAAAGCTTGAACTGTGTGAGCATGAAAATTCCTACTGCAAAAAGAGGGAAAAAAAATATGACCCATAGTAATTATAGCTAATGATTGCAACAAGTGCTGTAGATGAGAGAAAAAAGGTCAAAAGACTACTTAGCATGTGAGAAGAGACAAAAATGACTTAATAAGCCAACTGTGTTCCAGCTTAGACTTTCACAGGTCTCTGTGCAGCTGTAGTTTCTTTAAAAATACATTGCTCAGGAGTATACTCTGTAAACACATATACTTTTATCTACCTAATGAGCATCATGCTGCGTTCCTTAGCTTTCATGGGTCCTGTGAGTTTGAACTAATAAAATGCTAGTTCATTTCTGGTATCCCCCAGCTTGAGCAATATCACGTGGTATGCATGAATTACTCTACAGTAACAGATCTGCTTACCATTTAACAATTTAACCATTCAGAAGAAAAAATAATTTCTTTTTTCATTTAAACTTTTTAATAAAAAATGAGATACAAGGATAGTATCTCCTGTCATTCATATGATTTAGCACATCTTGGTTTACACAAATTTTAGTCTCTTAAGACTTCGTTCCACATTAATTATGTTGCGGTGCTAAATGCATTTATATAAGAAAATAAGTTGTAAACAGACTCATGAAAATCAGAGGAAAGCTAATAGTGTAACTGAGCCATCCTGCAATTCTTGTACATCAGAAACACACCAAGAAATAATTTTAAAAAACAGCACAGTTTTAATAATTACATGTATTTAACTAACTCAAATGTTTTATTAAGTCAGAAGTAGAGTGTTACCTGTTAAATCTGCAAGATGAGACTGTACATATGTCACTATGATAAGTTTGGAGTTGATATATTTGCCATTGTTTTATTTTGGTAGGTGCCCTTTACTAGTTTCCCTTCTCAGTTCATACAGTTCAGTCTTACTTAGAATCAGTGTGAGAAAAAGATCTGCTTTATCTGTAGTAAAAGAATTTTACAAGAGCGCTATCTTTTGAGCAGAGACTAGAAATGTATGATTCTGCTAGAGCTCTATTTCTGTATTATTAAGTGAAATTTGACATCTCCATGATAATTTACTAATACAAAGATGCTGAAGTGAATCTTTTTGCTTGTACATTCTGTAGCATCAGACTCGTAGATTTAGAATAAGGACATCTCCCACTTCTACTCTTAATGTTTCCTCTTGCACTTAAGCAGATTAAAATAAAGGGAATAGCTTAATTTGAATAAGATAAGAATGAAGAATGCTGTGTTGGGAAGACAAATAAAATTACGAGGAGCCCCAGATAGGCAGGTTACTAAAAGCAATGGGATTACTTGAAGATGGTAAGAAAATAAATAAATAAGCATCGGGAAGATTTGATGAGGTTAGATGAAGCAGAAGAAGCAGTGAGGAAGAGATGTCACTAAGGTGTATATACAACTATTGGAACCAGATTGACTCTGGCAAGTGCTCTCTTCCTAGTCAGTTCCCTTTGAGACCTTATAGGAACACAGTTAGCGAGAAAGCAGAGAGAACTCAGCTCTCACTTCTATTTCCATTCAAAAACCTTGTAATTTATGCAGAGGATACTACAGTATTCTTCTGCACCTCCACAATTCTACATGATGAATTCCCTGCAACTGTACTGCAGAGGGGATCTGGGACTACTTAGAAGTGATGGAGAAAAAACTGCAAAACACAATTAAAAATTGTACTACTTTCATCTCTATGCGAGAAATGAGGGTTTTTTTAAGTTTTAGTTTGTTATTTCTTCAACTAACCTGAACTACCTAGCATCCAGCACTCCTGACTCAAGGAGACAGCAAGGAATTCTTACTTATCTGTATGTCATTCCATAACAGATTCCACAAAGTGGAATATATTTTAAGTTTAAAGAGGAACATGTTTTGTATAATTATTATACAAAATTAAAGTATTTCTTCTAGACTTCTATTACATCTGTGAACCTTGTTGTCTGTCTCCTCCAGATTTATGAACATTCTCACTTCATACTTAATTAGCCAAAATACTGAAATCAGCTGTGTGAGTCACCAAGACTTTGCAAATAGAGATAATTGAATAAGAAAACTTTCATTTTTAGCTTTTTTTTTGCTGAATGTAGGCACATATTCAACAGGCTGACAAATACCTTCTGCATGTAAAATGTGTGTCCAGCATCGAAGATCAGCTGAAGTTTGAGTTGTTCTCCATATACTGACAGAAAAAGTTTAAAGATATAAAAACCAGAAAAATTGAAATTGTTAATGTGAGGCTTGTTGTGTTTTTTTGTTCTTTGTTTTTTTAATATACTTGAATTACAAATAAACTCCCACATGGAAATAAGTCAGACTATGCTGAGCAAGGATATTCACTGCTTAAAAACCTTCTCCCCTTGTCCTAAGAGTACATCAGGAAGACATCTCTTAAACATAACAACAAAAGAAGTTTCAGCACCCTCTCTCCCATCCACAAATGATTTCAGACAGCAAATAATGCAGAACTAACCAAGATTTTTTTTGGATAATGGACTGTCTAAAGAGCATGAATTATTGCCTGAGGTGCAACCACCAGAAAAACAGACACCAGAGGAAACTGAACAGTATCATGTAGATCTTAAGGCATCTTTATGAATGGAAAAACATAAATACTCAGAAAGTAACCTATTTGTATGAATTTTCTAGAAAAATTACGTTTTCTTCTATATACAGTCTAAACTTAGCTGGTATTCCTCATAAGCAGATTAGACTGGAGTTCAAAACTAAGGGGAAAAAAAAATCCTTCCCTTCCCTTCCCTTCCCTTCCCTTCCCTTCCCTTCCCTTCCCTTCCCTTCCCTTCCCTTCCCTTCCCTTCCCTTCCCTTCCCTTCCCTTCCCTTCCCTTCCCTTCCCTTCCCTTCCCTTCCCTTCCCTTCCCTTCCCTTCCCTTCCTTTCCCATCCCTTCAGATAGGAAATCTGGCATTATTTTTTCTATAGGCTTGTCTGAGAATAAGGATAAAACGAAAAAAAAAACCAAAAATACAAAAAGTGGAATCTGCATGGGCACATACAAGGTCTGTCTCTTTGGTAGATATGGACATTAATTTCAGTATTTATGTGTGTAGACTCATCTCTTTTCCAGACTGGCAAGTCATCACCTCAATCCTTCATTCTTCTTTATTTCCCATACTAGATTAATTCAGGACTTTATGTTTACTCAGTGTCCACACATGACTTCCAATAAGCAAGATTACAAAAACTTATCACCTCATTTCCAATTAGCAACCTTATAGTTATTCCTCAGAGATTCAATCTACATCTGTATCAGGCAACAGCAGAGGTCTATTAGTACCCTAGCTACAGATATATTAAGGCACAATTGGTTGCAGCTCTGAATCCATTTACCAAGCTGCTGTGCAGTGTTTTTCCAGAGAATCTATGCCTGTGTTCCCATGCATTTCCTTGCTTTTTTTTCATTTTTTTGTATTTCAAGGTATATTGTTTTCATGGTCTTACTCTGAAAAAAAATAGATATCATTCTTATGACAGCTTTTCATGGGAAGTAGCTGTCACTGTCATGACAATTGCCTTTTTCCCTCAATTCTTATTTTGCAGATTTTGGCTTACAGAGAGAAAAACAAAATATAAATAGTAACAAAACAGGTAAGTAATTTAAATACCTGAAAAATATTCAATATTTCAGCTTCAGAGAGACTTTACAGCTGGTAAGTATGCAATGTTAGCATCTAACAAGGATGCTCCAACCAGTGTTAATAATATCACAAGCAGGGAAAGAAAAATTCTAAAAGTGAATCAATAGCTATCATCCCTCTTTGACACTCACTGCCAAATTAAATGTTGGGCTTGTCCTCTTCAGCTATAGAATTAGCAAATCCAATCTTGAAAGCTGATTCTATCTTAAAGTACTGCTTTATACAGAGAAACAATCACTTTCATTTTCCGTTTTTAAGCCAGCTAAAATAAACTTGAAACTACTGTTCAGATTTATTTTAAATGTCACCATTTTTAGATCTAGACATATCTACATTCTTATAACATACAAAAATGCAGTTGTCTTAACTCTGTTTTACTCTGTCTTTACTCTGTTTTTCTCTAAAATAATTTGTACTTCTTTTTAAATATGAACTTTTCCCCTTTAGCACTTTCCATGAGCTACAGACCTCATTAATATTCATCCTGAAGTCACAGAATCATTGATTCACCTAAGCTGGAAAAGGTGATCATGATCATGATCATGAAGTCCATTATCACCCTGACTGACTATGTCCTATCACTAAACCATTTCCCTTAATGCCACACTGATACGTGCCTTAAATAACCTCCAGTGATGGGAACTGCACCCTTTCCTACGGCAGCCCATTCCAATGCTTGTCCACTCTTTCCATGAAGAGACCTTCTAATGACCCATCTAAACCTCCCCTGATGTAACTTGAGGCCACTGCCTCATGTCCTATCACCTGAGAAAAGAGATCATCACATACCTCACTGTAACCTCCCTTCAGTAGAAGAATCTGAGATCTCCCCTGAGTCTCCACACAACACAACCTCAGTTCCCTCAGCACTCCTCATATGTCTCATTTTCTATTCACTACCCCAGCTTCGGTGCTTTTCTCTGCATACGCTCAAGTTACTATATAACCTTGCAATACCTGGCTCAAAACTGAACACAGCAGTCTCAGTAAGACTCACAAGAGGACAATCACTTTCCTAGTCCTGTTGACCACACTGTTTCTGACACAGATCAGGATGCCTTTGGCCTTCTTGGCCAACTGGGCATACTGACATCTCATGTTCATATCATAAATTACTAACAATCCTTATTTCTAGAAACTCAGACAGTGAATCCCCTACTTTTAGAAGTAAGAAAGGTGCTGTATCCTACAACATGAGTTTACTGGTTTACCAGGTTATAAACGTAAAGCTTGAAAGAAAAGACGAGATTTGAAGTGTGCTCATAGGGTCACATCACGGAGAAACAATGAGTGTTTCATGAAAGTCAGGAGCCAAACCAGAATGCAAACTGAATCACTTTTCAAAAGGAGATTCCAACCACTGAGAACAACAAATCTAAACAGCCATGAAGCTTCATCAGATCGATTTATCTCCCAGTGCTTTCAAGAAATCATTTGGAAATCAGAAACCGCAACAGCATTTTGCTATGTAGAATTGATGTTTCTCTAGAAGTTTGAGTTCTTCATTTTTGCAAGCACAAAAAAATTGCACCCATGACGTTCATCCAAATTCAGTCCTTAGATGTGTACTGAGGTCAAACTGATGCCTACTTGTGCACCTCTCTTTTGCTCCTCTTGTTGGTGCTTATTGACTGCCTACCACATCTTTGACACCAGATCATTAGTTCAGCTCTTGGCCAGAATGAATAGAGCTAAATCGCGCAAATCTTTAATTTGTCTGATTCCTCATCTACGTTTCTTATTTACATGTGTGTGCACATATGTATTTATGTATTTATTTATATGTATATAAAATGAGCAATAAAAATGTTTTTCCATTACTTATTACCTTTTATTTTTGAAATATTGCAGTTGCAGCTTGTGGGAAAAGTGTTGGTAGATCCTTAGTTAATAGCTATGTCACATAATTCCTCTTTCTGCACTGCAGAAAAAACAAGGCTTAGCTGAATTATAGGACACACGCATGTTGCTTTCAGTGATGCAGGCCAGTATGAAAACTTCAAATGTGCAGCTAATTTCAGCTGTTCCTACTGTGCTGTCAGTACACCTTATCCCAAGTGGAAGACATTTTCCTGCTGTGCTCCTGGCAGGATGCATGCATACCTCAGATGCTTCTTTTCTGCTCTTTTTAGACAAAAACTGTCATCATAATCAGAGAGCAGAAACCTGTCTCTGCTTTTGAGTTGCAGTTATGTTTCATAAATCAGAAAGTTGCAGAGGAGAGTAAGGATGAAATTTGCATCTTCTATCATTTCACAGATAATGTATGAAAGTTTCCAACCCTGCAAATATACAATATGACTGTCACAGAGCTCTCAGCTCAGTGGATGAAATTTCTTGGATTTCTCAGGGAGGAACACCATTAAACTCTTTTGTTTTACATATCATGATATGTTAAAATAATGGCAAACAAGGAAATAACCATACAGAAACATATTGGAATGTCTCATTTCAAGTACTGATTTATCTCAGAAACCCAGTTTATGCCCATTACCCCTAAGGTACTCCTCAGCACTGTTTTAGGTAACCAGAAACCAGCAAAAATATGTACATACTTTACTCTTCGGCCTTTGACTAACTTGTGGCCCTACTCTCGATAAATGTATGAATAATCTGAGTTAGATGCACTCAGAAGAATAAATATATTCCATGAGCGTGAACTCAGGAAGAGTAAATAACTGAAATTACAGTTCTATTAGCGGTAACTTAACAGGAAAAAAGGGTTATCTTTTTTTTTTTTTTTTTTTTTTTTAACAATCCAAACTCAAGATATCGTTAATGAGCATTATGATCTGAATCATCAGTCTATATGCAGTGCAGCAGCAAGAGGAAAAGCCAATCAGCTTTGAAATATTCAATAGTTTCATAGATATTATAAAAGGGCCTATTTAAAAAATGATAAAGTGTTTTATAATTCATGACTAATTATTTTCTTCATGAATTCTTTTTTCTTTTTCCTTTTCCACATTCTTTTCAAGTACTCTACTGTCCTTTACAACTCAATGATTTTCCATATCTACCTTCCACAGCACTTAATTTGAATACTACTTTGAAAAGTCTCATATAGAACTGTGTTGTACATTTAGATCAAGGCTAAATATATTCATACTAAATTCTTCTGGCTGCCTGCATACCTCAACTGCAAAATCACTGTCAGTCTCACCCAATATCATAGTCCAGCCCTGGATATGCCATCTTGCACAAAAATCTAACATCTCCCTTCCAGGGCTTCTCTTTCAGTGCTGTCCATATCATCTCTAATCTTTCTGCTCAAGAGTATTCATTTACACAATTAAAAAACCACACCTGTAAAAGGAAAACAGTACCTTTGTAGATCAATATATTTTATGATTCAGAATCCTTGGGTGATAGCATTGGTTTATACTCTCCAATATTTTTTTCACAGAGTCCTCTGTGAACTGTCATAATGGAACTGGTTTTGTATAGCATGGGGACAACTTCGGGGCTCTTCTCATAGAGGTCACACCTGCAGCTCCTCACTGCCAACACTTCACCATGTAAGTCTAATATAGTCACTCATTTAGGAGGCTGAACATAAAAACTCAAGTTTTATTTCACCTCATAATGGATATTCAGATAGAACTGTAACTTTTGCAACACAGTAGTCCTTACAGAAAATAGGCATTCACACAAAGATGAAGAGCAAATTTTCCACTCTACTGTTGTTTTCTTCCAAACACAAATTTGTTCAATGAGCTCCTTTTTATCAACCTTAAATACAAATCCTTATTTTCTTTGCCTTCTTCTCAGCATTTGATATAACAGTAGTTACAGTGTTCATGCTTTTTAATGCTAGTTTTTCAATAACAGATATTTGCATGAATTTTGATATGCCTGACCAGCCTATATGTTTATCTATTAGTAAAATTTGCACAAGTATTTATAGAGAATCAAAAGTAAAAATCAGATAGCTTTTTCTGACATATGCTTACTTGGGTGTAGCATGCATGTGTGATAATAAAATCAGCATAAGCAGGTCAAACCTAATTGACCCTCTATTTCTACCATAATCACGATTATCTGAACAATGAAAACTTCATACAAGAAAAATGGAAGCAAGGCCTTTGTCAACGGTCTAAGGGCTGGTCCGGCCCAGTTCCATGACTAGTGGGGCGGAGGGATTTCGCAAAATCCACACCTCCAGGAAGGGAAACAGGGGACCTCAAAATAATTTAAAACAGCGGCAATGATCTGAGGAGAAAACAAACTAATTTACTAAATATAGTATCGGAATGTAAGATAACACACAATAATACAATATAAATCAAAAATAATTGAGAGAAATATTGTCCGAGAGCCAAAGGCCTTACACTAATACTGAAGCCTTGTGTGCAATCGGGAGCAGCAGTAGCGAGCCGATCCAGCAGGGAACATGGCAAGACGAGAAGAGGGATGAGTCAGATGACCTGCGCCCTTATATCTGTTCCCTTGAGCAGGAATGATAACAGTACTCGAAAAGGCTCTTGGGGAACGTAGTCCTTCTTCTCTTCCAGACAGGTACCCAGAACTAAAGCATTTGCTCTTTAACTCCCAGTACACTGCATGATGTTGTGGTATGGAATACTGATAACCAAAAATCATAAAACCATGACAGCCTTGGATAAATTAATTAATAAAAAAATCAAATTAGTTTACGGACCCCAGTTGTTAGATGTATCACTAGCAATGACAGTCAGATCTGAAAATGAGGTAGTGAAACTATCTGCAACAGCCTTCAGAAGTCCTAACTGTCCTTCACAGGCAGAATTTGAAGAAGGAGATACTCTTTTAGATATTTCTTGTAGATAAACAAGAGAATTATTAAGTTTTCATTCATGGAGATGGCTAGGAAGCACCCATTCCATCCAGAGCAGAGGCAATGCTTTACTTCTGGACATTATTTATGACATTTCAGATAGAGATAGCTTTACTTTGAATTACAAAGTGCTGTTAAGTCTGTATCATCATGCTTGAGGTAATGCAATTCACATATCATACATTAAAGGCAAAAGAAGCTTATTTCACTGTGAAGAAATCACACATCTCTCTTCCTATCTCCTCCTGCCTGCCCCAAAGATACAACCTCCTATCTCTCTTATCTTTACCTTCACCCAGCAACAACTGCTCTGCTCATGAAGGCTCTCAATTCATTTCTATACAGTTTAAGTTTCCCTGAGGGAAAAAAGAACGGTGTGTCTTGTCTCTTGGGAGGTATTTTCCCTTTGCTTCTATACTAAAATAAAGGCTAATGAATTTTAATATCCCTTCAGCTTCACTGAGGCAGGACTATTCCATACCACAAAGTCACCTCATCTATTTCTCATCTGTCAGATGCTCACCAGAAAGTTCCATCACTCCATTGTCAGATAATCACTGATGGAGCAAATGAGAAAATACTTGTAATGGAAGAAAAAAGACAAAAATGAAGTGTTGAGACTCTCTTAGCTATTCTGAGACCATCTCCAGGACAAAAACCTTCAGTTAAAAAATAGGACCACTGTGCAAGTATGTAAGAATCCTCTTGAGCAACATAAAAATCGCTTCCGTAGCATGGAGAAGCCTCAGAGGAGCTTTTATAAACAACTCTTCTCCTGATAATGCACATGCATATAGAGACAAAAAATTGTATCTATATTAAAAGGTTCAGGGATTGAGCATATGCTAATGAAATGCTACCATACAGGTAAAAACCAAAGAAAGCAAGAAGGGTCATTCTGAAAGAAGCAGTAAAAGGCAGATGGTTCCTCAGCTTCTGAGGGTGATTTGATTGATAATGACACTATCAGAAGTATGCTTTGCTCAGAGGCACTGGGCCAATGGATGCACTCATAGCAGAGCATAAAGTTTTACTTCCTCCTGCGGAGTTCCATCTTATTAAATTCTAAGGATCTGATTGAAACAAAGGCTGCCTTTTTTGTGCTTTGATATTTTCTCCCTAGTAGCAACGAGACTCATCTGGATATCAGACCAGAATAAATTAATAAATGAAATATGTAAGACATCTGTTTAGCTTTGGATGCATCCAAAATTATTTGCTCTTTAAATTTTTAGGAATAAATCAGCGGGGGGGGAAAAAAAAAGACAAATGTACCTTCAGGTTCAGATTTTATGGGTTTTCAGAATATAGTTTCAGGCAATTTTCTGCAAGAAATAAACAAACCTGCCTTCTCCACTGTACACTAATACTTCCAATTGAGGGCTGGTTCCCTACACTGCCACTGCCATAATATCTTGGGCTCAAAACAGTGTTAGATGATACTCTTGTATTGCACTCATAAATGTACTCTGTATTTGAAATTGCTTTCCTGTAGTTTCTTTCTTACTCTTATCTTGTCAAAACATTCTTTTAAAATAAATGAGAGTTTTCCACAGCAGGTTAGCAATTATGTCACTGTCTATCAAATGTCTACTAAGGAATTTTGTTCACTTTTTCAGATTGTACCATTTGCACTAGAAACACTACTTCACAAAAATTAGGTAGAAATATCTTACTTGAGTATTTCTTCCTTTGATTCTCCAAAGACTTTCCCTAATGCATTTGATTCTCTTTTTTTCTCTCAGATGCAAACACAAAAATCCCAATAAATTTTCCCTTTACTTTTTTTTCCAGTGATTTTATTTCTTAGACTAAAGGCAGCTAAAGATTTCCTATACGATCAACCATCTGTTATTTCCAAACCTGAATATTTTACTCTTTCTTGTTGCCCTGAGCTCTAGAGGCACTTTCAGAAATTGTAGTATGCTTTTACCAGCACAGAGCAGCAAGCTAAAAAGGCAATGAATTGAATTGGAATCAATGTCACAAAGACAAAGAAAATTTTAGGTTTATACTTCTACAGTCGGATTTATATACATATATATAAGCTTGATTTAGCAATCTACAGCCTTTATGAGTAGAATTTCAAATACTTTTTGTCTTTTACTAACAAATATTTTAGACACTTCAGGTGCAAAAAGTCTTTCTTAGTTTAAGTTTTGAATTCATATGAAAGAAAACTCTAAATGAAAGATTTTTTTATTTTTCATATAAGTTTACAATGGAGCTATGACACCAGATTTATTAGGGAAAATTATATTACATTATTCAGAAGCAGAGCCAGCTCTGCAAATTTTTGTGTAGGAGTGTAACTCAGCTTAGATTAATTTATTCACCATCTTGTAGAAGATGCAGATACACAAGCTGCTTTGTTAGCTCCATTAGAAAGAAAGGTTCATCAGATTTCTAGATGTGGAAGATGGATATATCTAAGATAACCAAGTAATCTACCTGCAAGTTTAAGGGATACCATTTAAAATATTGCTGCACATTTTGGCACTTAACAACATTAAGATCTCAAGCTTAATAAAATTTCTCTTGAATTTAATAAAATTTCTTGCATTTTTGTACCAAGTCACAGCTTATGTTCTAAGAAGGAAAAGATGCTTATGAAGCTGCTAATGCTGCTTATGAGCTGCATAAGAAATCATTATCTCACCATATAAATAACGTAACAATGGTTTATTTCAGCTGATGCAATTGTTCACATTCTCTGGAAGTAAAATTCCTTGCAGCAAGAGGAATTCTTTAGCAAAAAAAAAAAAAAAAAACAGGTTCTGCAGACACAAGCAGACACAAAAGAATGATAATGACATGTAGCTGAGAAATGAGAATAACTAGATAATATGTGTACTCTATGACCGAGGAAACAATCTGCTTGTGAAGAAAAAGGAAGTGTAGGTAGTCAATCATACCTTAGCAATCATCCTTCTAGGCACTTGTCCAGCCAGCCGACCAAGCAGAAAATAATGCATGCAGTTATGTGCAATATCTTGCACGTGAAGAAATGCTGAGGTACAGAAGAGTGGAAGCAAAGAAATAGTAAGAAGAACATAGTTCTACAAAAGTCTTTTGTAAGTAAGAAAAAATTAAGAAAAAACCCTCAAAGAGGCAACAGGTGATAAACTGTATATCAAGATATTTTCTTAAAAAGTTATTTAGATATTTATATTTATTATCTACTGAGTATTAACATGAGAGGAGAGGAGAGGAGAGGAGAGGAGAGGAGAGGAGAGGAGAGGAGAGGAGAGGAGAGGAGAGGAGAGGAGAGGAGAGGAGAGGAGAGGAGAGGAGAGGAGAGGAGAGGAGAGGAGAGGAGAGGAGAGGAGAGGAGAGGAGAGGAGAGGAGAGGAGAGGAGAGGAGAGGAGTTCTTAAGTTTCTCAGTTTATCAATCAATCCAAATGAGACCCTTTCCAATACAGTAAAAGCAGATACGATGAAACCCTTGATTGATGGATTGGAGTTGAATTAATTTAGAATCATAAGAAAATAATGAAACGGACACTCCTCTTGATACAATTAATCTCCTGAGGAATTGGTAGATGCCTTGCAGAACAGTAAAAAATGAGCAAGGAGATTGGGAGCATGTTTTTTTGAGAGGACATAATACATTTCCTTGAGGAAGAATGTTTTTTTTTTTTATGTTCCCAAATTACTTGTTAATCAATAATATCTGAAAAATATCTGCAAACCACAATATCATAGGATTATACATTTTATTCCAGATATATCAGTGACTTACAGAGAATTTGGTTGATATTTTGTGACAGAGGGGTAACTCTAGATATATTATGCTTTCAGCTTTCTGATATTTATCTGCCTTGAATTTCTTAATAATAAAATAATAATTATTAAATATTTTAATGATAATAAATGGTACTCTAATAATAAGTCTCCAAAAATGCAATGTTAAAGTACACTCCGAATGGAAATGTGATTCTCAGTGTAATCTTATATACCTAGAAACATATATACACATTTTTTTATTATCTGCATGTATCATAACCTGAAATTGGACATCAAAATGGATATTACCTGTTGGGACTATGGCCTTCACTAATAATAGTTGATGTTTGATGACCATGTAATGGTTTTTTGGCAGCCTCCAGTCATGCTCATGTTTTTCATTGGCATAATGCCCACTCACACATCCTTCTCTCTCTAGCACTCAGGTCCCAAATGATGTTTAGCTTAGATGGACAGACTGCAGAATGCTGCAAGTGACAGATTTTGCTCAGAAGCCAGCTGTTCACATATTTGAGTAAACAGTAAGAAATTTGTGGGCAGCTCATGGGTAAAAATCAGAGAAATACTGCTGGCATTTTCTGACAATATTTTTAATCTTCCCTATTGTTATTGACAGGATGATAATGCCTGTCCACAGGAGACCAGTCAAATAACCACACATATCCATTTTGCCACTGAGAGAATGATGTTGTGGCCAATTAAACCACCTGGACTGTCAACAAATTTACACCTATGGTAACAACTGCTATGTACTTGTTATACATACTCCTTTTTTCTGTGCTACAGATGTGCTTCAAATTCAGATTTCTTAGTTTTCTGAGTGCATATATGCATGCATTCCAAGAGGTTACAAAATATATTCTGTAATTTGTTTGTAGTTTTATTAACACCTCATTTCTCTATTGCTTCCTCACTGCAATAGTAAAAAATGAAAAACAAATAAAACTCATGAAATATAGTAGATGTATTTTGTAAAACACAGGATAAATATGTCATTCTTGGAATTATCTTTTAAATATCAGAAATGTGTCAAAACTAATTTTAGAGCTAAAAAAATCACCCTCTTTTGTCACGGAGTTATCTAGAACAATCTGTGCCCATGACAGGAGGGCAGTAGGCCTGTGGGCCCCCTGGCTCCCAAGAAAGGGGTAGGGAAATAGAAACTGGGCTCAGAGAGAGAAAAAGAATGGAGCAGTGGCAATGATCTAAGGAGGAAAACTTATTTTACTGTGATATTGGAATGCAAGATAACACAATATAGGACAATCTAATTGAAATTGAGGCTAATAATCAAATAGAATAAGAGAGTTTCTGAAACCGAAAGGCCTACTTCAATGAAGGTGCACGGCTTGGAAGCACACCCACCCCTCTTCCTGTCAGTGAGAGAGAGAGAAAGAGATCCCGTGACTTCCATGACGTATCTTCCTTCTCTGACCATGAGGTCCTCTGAGATATGTAGTTCTTCTCTTTTGAGAAGCAGGTATCTGGAAAGTTGTCAGTCTATGGAACTGGAGTATTAACCCTTTAATTACCTGTGCCGTACATGATGTTATGATGTGGAATACCAATAGCAAAATTACGAAACCATGACAACTTTTTAACTTTAAAAAAAAAAAAAAAATGGATGCATTCAGAATCTTCTTATGATCTCTTTCAGCAGATGTTCTGATTGGTATTTTTCTACCCAATTCTGGGTATTCATAGAATCATAGAATTGCTCAGGTTGGAAAAGACCTTAGAGATCATCAAGTCCAAACACAACATAACCACACTACCCTAACAACCATCTGCCAAATCATGTCCCTGAGCACCACATCCAAGCAGTTTTTAAACACAACCAGGGATGGTGAATCAACCACCTCCCTGGGGAGCCTATTCCACTGCTTAAAAACCCTTTCTGTAAATAAGTGTTTCCTGATATCCAACCTAAACTTACCCTTGCACAACTTGAGGCCATTTCCCCTCACCTTGTCACCTGTCACCAGTCAGAAGAGACCAACCCCGCTCTCTCTGTAAGCACCTTTCAGATATTGGATGAGAGCAATAATGTCTCCCCTCAGCCTCCTTTTCCCCAGACTAAACAGCCCCAGTTCCTTCAGTCTCTCCTCATAGGGCATATTCTCCAAGTCCTTCACAAGCCTTGTTGCCCTTCTTTGGACCTGTTCCAGCACCTCCATGTCCTTTCCGTATTGAGGTGCCCAAAACTGAACACAGTACTCAAGGTGAGGCCTCACCAATGCCGAGTACAGGGGCAGGATGACTCCCCTAGTCCTGCTCACCACACCGTTCCTGATACAAGCCAGGATGCCATTGGCCTTCTTGGCCACCTGGGCACACTGCTGGTTCATATTCAGCCGACTGTCCATCAGTACACCAAGGTCCCTTGCAGCTTTCCAGGCACACCTCCCCAAGCCTGTAAGGTTGCCTGGGGTTGCTGTGACCAAAATGCAGGACCCGACACTTGACCCTATTGAAACTCATACTGTTTGCCTTGGCCCATCGATCCAGTTTATCCAGGTCCCTCTGTAGTGCCCTTCTCCCCTCTGACAGATCAATATTCCCTCCCAGTACTGAAGTAAAATAAACTTTTACATTTTACTGTTCAGAAATACAAATATTTCTTGTAATACTGATGCTCCTTGAAATGCATCACAAATATCCTTACATTTCTTCTATCATGGAAATCTCTGTGTCCTCAGATTTTTATCTAAGCAAATTGAAGAATTTACTTATGCTGTATCTCCATAAGGATATGCCGAAATTAGAAACAGACTAAGAAGAACAGTAGCTTTATAAATTAAGCAAGCGAACATGATCAACAAAATTCATCTTACTTGTATTTTCATCTCTCTAAATTTGATTCTGAGAAGGATCCTGAGAAGGATCAAAAGTAGTCATACAGAAGTCATTTATCTGACAACTCCCCTTTGTTTTACGTCCTATATTACATTATTCAAGCATGAAAGCTAAGGATACAACTAACAACATTTTTGTTTTCTTCCAGTTGTTTAATTTTGAAGTTCATATTTTCAAAGGCTTGTAGCTTCTGAGGCACAACTCACTGAATTCGTGAAATTTATGCTTCTGACACGATAAAAAAGGGACAATGTTAAAATCATACTGTTCATCCTGCAAATCTAAACCATGTGTATTAACTCATTGCTGTAACTGTAAATATTAATCCCTATCTAAAAGTGAATAGTAAGTTGTCTTTCATATCTTACTGGACAAGTGAATTCTAAAAATACTTTTTTTCTTGTGGTCCTGAAAAGGCGTTTGTGACATTTGATGACAATTCGTATCTTGAGAGATGCTGAACACCACCAAGACACATCTGGACAGTAAGATGTGGCAGGTCAGCACTGGAAAGTCTGTCAGAAATCCAGAATCATTTTTAAGAAATAGAAGAGTAGTGGGTCCAATTAACTTTTCATCTAAGCCTCTCTTCTAGATTAAGTAGTGTCCTTCTCAAGGGATTGTGGCTTTGGAGAAACATGGTGACATCTTATATTATGTAGATATGGTAGAAGAGTGCTTCTTTAGTAGTCAGAAGAAAACCTTAGTGTGTAATTCACTAGTTTCTATTAGCATTCTTGCACCATTTACTTCATTTTAATATTGTATTTCTCATTTACAAGCATTGTGTCTGATGAAAGTGATGAGATATTAGGCAGAACAATCTGAAAACAGTGAAACCTAGATTTTAAGAAACAACAGATTTTACGAGACTTTGTCAGAATTAAAAATTACTATAAAATTCAGGGATCTACCAAACATTCTCTTACCAAATGTTGGGGAATAGTTGTAAAAGGTGCCAATTTCCCTCTGATTATGGAAAAATGAGGATGAAGAGTATTAGCCCCTCTTCCCATTACTAATGCAATAATTAGCCCAAGTCTTCATTTTCTTCACCTTCACATCCCATTCATACTTGAGTTGTTCCTGCATGGAACATTTATGTATGACATAAATAAGTAGAAATAAGCCATTTCCCACTGGCTTGTTTTGTTGTGTTTTTTTGTTTGTTTGTTTGTTTGTTTGTTTATCTAATGGATGTCTTAAGTCAATATACATAAAGCAGATGTTTGGTACCTTTCTCTGGGTGTTTATGTATATACATCTACTGTTCAGCTTCAGATTTTTCAGTTGTTCTGTAAAAAACATGACCTTTTATTGAGACATTATATGTGCACTTCTTCCTTGCAACATTGCATACCGGCAGTGTATTTTTAAATATCCTTTGAAAAATGAGCAGTACAATTTTTAATGCGAGAGCTTACCTTGATAAAGGGTAATCATCGACGGTTTATGGGCTGGTCCGGCCGGGTTCCATGACTAGTGGGGCAGAGGGATTTTTTTTTTCAAAATCCGCGCCTCTGGAAAAGGGAAACAGGGGACCCCCCAAAAAAGGAATAATTAAAAAAACAGCAGCAACGATTTGAGGAGAAACAAACTAATTTACTAAATATAGTATCGGAATGCACGATAACATACTGTAATACAATATAATTCAATATAATTGTTAATAAAATCAAATATAATTGAGAGAAGTATTGTCCAAGAGCTAAAGGCCTTACACTAATACTGAAGCCTTGCGTGCAGTCAGGAGCAGCAGTGAGACGATCTGAAAGCAAGCACAGGATGAGAAGAAGCTCAGGTGAGGTGACCTACAGGTCTTATATCTGTTCCCCTGAGCAGGAATGATAACAGTTTTTGAACAGTCTTCTGGGAAATGTAGTTCTTCTCTTCCGGACAAGTACCCGGAACTAGAGCATTTACTCTTTAACTCTCAGTACACTGCATGATGTTATGATGTGGAATACCGATAACCAAAAATCATAAAACCATGACAGTAATAAAAACTGAAAAAGATAGTAAAAACAACACTGGCCTCCCACAAGCAAAAGATGCCACTGCTCCAGAGCTCCTTCATTTAACTTCCAAAAGTTATCACAAGAACTCACACGTTTACATTCACTCATGCTGCACTGCTGCTCTAACATTGTACCTGCCTTAGAGATGCACATGCAACTCATCCATTTTTGTAGTCAGTGAAGGAAAATGAATTATGTTCATAGGTCATGAAGAGAGGAAAGGAGAAAAAGAAATAAAAAATAAGTATGTTGATCTGAAATTTGTCCTGAAAATGAGATAGAATAGAAAACAAACATGGGGAGGAAAGAAAAATAGATAACTAACATTTCTAGTTTAAGAAGACATGAATAAAGACAGTGCTATACAACAAATCTAATACTGGTCACCCAGTGTTTCACATGGTTGAACTTTGTGAGTGTACCTGCTGGAGATTACATAATGAACAATTAGGATATGGTGTTTGTTTGGTTATGTGGTGTTTGTTTGTCAGTTGACTTTTTTAGTTCTACTTCAGAATGAGCACTAAACAACCTGAAGACCCAACTAAACTAAGAGAACAGGAAGACAGGAGCTGTGTTCCAATAACTATCCATGTAAGTTATGCCATGAAAATGCTCCGGTGAGCTAAACAAGACTGATGACAGTGAATGAGAAAAATCTTACTTCAAGTCATTACATTCTAGTCAGAAAAATGTGGTGACTGGAAGGCAGTGAACCAAGTGAAATATAGAGCAGAAAGGAATCCAACTGTTAGTAGACAAACCATAAATACTGTGATTAATCTATCAAATGCAAATACTTCAGCTATGAGTGAAAAACAATGTTAAATTAGAAATGGAAACAATGTTTGGTTTTGATAAAATTAAAGGTGGAAAGGAAAAAAAAGACTATCGGACTGTTTGCCAAATGCAGACTTTTATTTCAGGAGGGTCACACATCACAGTCAGAACAGTGTCAAACATATAAAGCACAACAGAACAGAAAATATTTACATGATAGTAACTGCTTCAACCATATCATGGGCTATCTAGGTATATGCATCTAGATTAAAGTAATTTTTATACTAAGACAACAACACTACAGCCATATTGAAGGTTTTATTTTATAATGTTCATATTTATTTACAAAGAGATCGTTTTAATACCTATGTTTACACAAATGTTCTTACTGTTCATGCTTATATTCCCACTGAAATAAAACTTCTGAACAGTATCTCTGTAAAGTATCATTTTTACTTTCTACATTATAATTTCCAAGATTACACAAATTTAAACATATATTTATTGCTTGTCAGGAGTGGGAGATGATCGGGGAAAGATGCAACAAAAGAGAAAAGCCATGTGAACAAAGCTACCATGTGGTAGTTAGAGTGGAAACACTGCAAAGTCACAGTGTTCTAGCAAACTGTGAAAGGAAAAACAGAAATTAGCTATTTCATAGGGCAGAGGAACTCACTGCAATCCAAGAGCACCTCAGGGAAGGCAGAAGAAGGGTATGAAAGCTGGGCAGAAGATGAGTAAGACAAATGTTCTCTGTGGACAATTCTAAGAATACTGAATTTCCCTAATTAAGGAAGCTCCAAGTACTCATCTGTTCTTGCTGCTTACTTACCTATTCTTGACTAAGGGGAATACCCATGACAAAACTACTCATGAACCTGTGGTTTGACTGAAGTAGTATCTGCTGTCGTACTGTGAAGATGTTTGCTTAAACAAATTGATTTTTTTTTTTTTTTTTTTTTTTTTTTTTTTTTTTTTGTTAAATTAAGTGTCTAGAACAGAATCCAGATTTCAAATAGTACTCCTGAAAATCACACTGTCACCAATGAAAGATCCTGGCTGGCAATAGACAGAAGTGAAAAAGCATGAATTCACCACCTAATGATGTCTAAATCTAACAATATGTTTTCTTTTTCCATACATGGACGAGTGAGATTTTCTGGGAGGTGTTACCAGATACAGCATAAGCACAAGGGACACTTCTCAGAGCACCATCCTAAAACAAAAGATTTAAAAAAAAAACAACCAAAAAACAAAAACACGACATAGAGATTCTCACAGAAAATACTCCAAGTTCCAAATAGCCAATTTAACCTTCATTTTAGGATTTTCTGATGTTCCTCAACAAGGGATGTCTGTACATGTTTTTATTTTTTTGCTTGTTTTCCTTTGGATATAACAGATATGTGTAGAATGCTTTCAGGTGTTGTTATCATCCGAACTCACTCTTGATATCAGGAAAGCTTAAAAACTGGGAATGTTGCAAGCTTGTTCTAGCAAAGAAGGACTAGTTTCATTATGAGAAATGAAAAGCATCAAAACATATCATTAGACCATGCCTAGAAATTGTAATTAATCTATCCTAAATTACTTAATGATAAGTAACAGAAATTAGATATACATAATCCAATTATATGGAAAGACAATGTTCTTCTTCTGAACTATCCTCCTATATGTGAAACTGAAAGTTAGTTTTATTACAAGACGAAGGCAACCCAGTCTATATCCTTCTACATGCCAACACATCAAGGCTAAATCTTTCTGTTTCCACCCATTCCTGGTCATTTCACCAGTGGACTGATGTTCATCTCATTATTCTCTCTCTTTACTCTGAAAAAAATGAAAGCAAAAAGCCCACAAGTCTTCTCATAGCATTTTCACACTCGTCCTAATCTGTTCCTTTAATTGTTCCTTCTATTTTCAATGACTTTCTTGCTTGTCACAACATTTTCAAGTCTTTCACAATATTTTATAAGTGTTAGACATAAGGAATATTTGCTGTATGTACTGCTCAAACAAAAATGCAGTCTATGGCTTGGACAAATGCCCTGAATGTCAAATCTATAGCTGATGCTTTTACTATTGGATGTCATTTCAATAGAAGACACACTCACCCACACAAGAATGTACATTTTCGAAGTTTTGTGGCTCCATAAAATCAAACTGTGGATTAAAACTGCTGTTCTTGCTGAAGCCTAAGTAAAATCTTTGTTCTAAATACCAAACAGCCTCCTTGTTAAACACTGAATAACAGAAGGGAAGGGAAAAAAAAAGAGAGAAAAAAAGAGAAAGAACGAAATTTGTGAAGCATCTGGAGCATGAAGACAGCAGACTAGTAAAGAGATATGGCTGTTTTCCTTTTCATATGCCAGGAGATATACAGCTTAAGATGTCAGTGTGAGTCAGCAGGAGACCAAGAGCAGTTCTACTCAGCAGTATTTTCTTTCTATGAAATCAACATGTACATAAAAATATGTCTATAAATATTTATAATTACCATAAGTAGAAAACAGGAAGATAACAGACAAAATATAAAGTCACCTTCTATAGCCTGGGGTCCTGCCAATTTCTGTTCCAAATAACAAATGTCAAGAATTCATTTAGGCATTTTGCAATCTTGCAAATACTTGCAGCTGCATCTGAACTAAGAGACAGCATCTCTTACAGTAGAAGAGGACATCATTATCCAGCTGCCTGAGTGCTGGGCCTGTAACATGACAACAACTGATGGCTCCTAATGTCCTGACACTGTATAAACAGCAACAGCTGTCTGTTCATGTTTGTGAGCTAGGTTTTATTACTTTGCTTTTAGTGGTAAGCAGATCAGTGATAAATATTTGCTATATTGCAAATGTATGCCACTTTTTCTGATCATTCCTCTATTGGAGGAAGCAACTGAACTGACACTAATGGCAAGAAATTGAATGGAAATATTATGCATCAAACACATAAAAATAAGGGGTAAGTATATATATATGTATATTCATATATAGTAGGACCTTATATTTAAGTATCTCCTAAGAAGACAACTGGTAATACAGAGGACAACCTAAAATAGAACATTTTTATCCAATTTAAAGGAAGACATACTTTACTTTTTAATTCCTTTTATAATTTAAATACTTCTTTCTTATGATGATGCAGTATCTGTTATTGTAAGCATATAGTTAACTATTGCTGTGATCATTTCTTTTTCAGTGAACTGCCAGTTTTCTCAAAAGGAATATACTTTGTGGTATTTATAACTAATTTTTCTTTTCTTTTCTTTTTTTTAAAGGAATTTTTTTTTAAAAAAAAAAAAAAAAAAGGAGTTTGAAATAGTCGGTGGATGCTGTTGTGCATATTTTATCAACTCTTCTCTGGTTGTACTTACCATAGCAATCTGATTCCAATGCTGTGCTGACCAAAATCAAGCTATGTTGCATGGTAACAGCAGGTGAAAAAAACAAAGGCCTCCCTCATAATATAAAACTTAAAAGATCTTCCCTAAAAAATCTTTCATTTCACAGGGTATTTGAGCTCTACCACATTTGATCTTTCACTATGTCTTCACCAGAAACTCCGTAGTTTAGTATCTTTAGTAATTTTGCTAACATCTTTTCTTCTAGGCTGCAGAAAAACATGCTGCTGTACTCATACACTGAAGAATAGCACTTGGCTTTTATGTAGTGCCACTCAACAGATCTCCAGGTACTTCACAGAACGTTATGAACTAGAGACACACTTAAGAGAGACACTTAGGATCATGAGGCTTGCTATAGAAAAATTTGGAAAGTAAACATGTCTCTCTGAACTCCAGTAAAAAACTCCAAGTACAATGTCACACTGCTTCCTCATTTTCAGTCCTCATCACAGACAGTTGTGTTTTTGTTTTTTTTTTTTCCCATCAATAAATCACAGTGGGAGAGATTAAAACAACATCCTGCATAACCAAGCATGGCCTTCTTTTCAACAAAGCATCATTGTAATGGTCTCAAGTTAGACCAAGGGAAGTTTGGGTTGGATGTTAGGAAGGATTTCTTCACAGAGGGCATTGGAATGGGCCGCCCAGGAAATTGGTGGAGTAGCAATCCTTGGAGGTGTTTAAGAGACATATGGATGTGGCATTTAGGGACATCGCTTAATGGCAGGATTCAGCAGATAGGTTGATGATAGGACTTGCTGATCTTGCTAGATGATCTTGCTAGAAAGTCTACAATTTTTAGGACACTATGGTACTTTCATTGTAATCCTGACAGTTGGAAAGACTCTAAATATATGATTAGCAGTAAAACAAGGTCTCAGTATAATCGTGATCACAAATATATACTTACTTTACCAGGAAATTTTTACTGACATAATGTTAAGTATCAAAAAGATTGTCTGTCCCTCCAGCATCGTGATGACAGGAAATGTCTGCATGAAAAAACCATAGTGATTTTATTTAGAAAATTCAGGTACAAATTTACTGCCTTGAAGAAGCCTCACAAAACTCACAGTCACTTACAGAAATCCAGAATTAGGGAAGTCACCTCAGTGATCCCATTTAGGAAGCAGTGGTAGGTGAAAGATGCCATGTGAGCTGCTCCAAAAATTATGCCCTCTATTTTATGATGTTGGACCACAACATTGGAGGCACGTGTTGGTTGTATGGCAGTAGAGATTGAACCTTCCCACCAATATCCTGTTACACATTGCTGCTGTGTGACAGATGGCAGCAGAGGGGCAATCTGGTAGAATGACTTCTGACATGGAAGTGTGTCTGAAACAAAGGTGTGTCACTGAATACCTCTATGTGGAAAAAATGGCTCCCATTGACATTAACTGGTATTTGTTGTACACATGGAGGCCAACCAGTGGATGTGAGCACAGTGAAGCAGCGGGTGGTGTGTTTCAGCAGAGGCAACAGTGTCTTGTGAAAGAGAAACCACTTTTTGGACAGATACACACACCTGTCACAGATGTCTCTTCATCATGAAAAGAAGAGTTCTTGTTCATTGCTGGTGAAAATACATATCTACGGGTGGCGACTTTGTTGAAAAGCAGTGTTTTGCAGCTGAGAGTTTGTTCTATCAAGTAGTGTTATTGTGCTCTTCATAACAGATGTCATTTTCTTGGAAATTAATAGGAGGCATAATTTTTGGAGTGACATACATATATGGAACCTAATACACCTTTAAAATTCTTTATATTTAAACATAGTATATGCAGAGTAGGAAAAAATTTGTTCCACATATACAAAATGAACTGGCAATTTAGTTCAGTGAACAAGATATAAACTGTCTCCTTTCAGTTGATAGAATGATCTGATAAAACTCCATTTTGTTAAAAAAAAATACAATGAAACATAGCTGTACAATAATTGCAAAATGTATAAGCAACTAAAGCACTCAGAAAAATGGTGTCATAATTTTTAAAGGTCCGTTTGAAAGCAAAATATTTTAACTTGCATATCATTTTCACTGTTTTATAGGAAGGATCTCATAAAACTCACTCAATTCAGAATATTATTTTGATAGAACTATCTGGTAGTAGCCTTCGTATTATGTAAAGGGGTAGAAGTACTAAGTCTGAATGAAAAATAATTTTATGTTTTGATAATAAAGTTTGCACATGTACTCGTAATTTTCTTCCTAATATCAAAGGGTAGGATTTATTTCCATTAAAAAAAAAAAGAGAGAGAGAGAGAGAGAAAGAAGGAAGGAAGGAAGGAAGGAAGGAAGGAAGGAAGGAAGGAAGGAAGGAAGGAAGGAAGGAAGGAAGGAAGGAAGGAAGGAAGGAAGGAAGGAAGGAAGGAAGGAAGGAAGGAAGGAAGGAAGGAAGGAAGGAAGGAAGGAAGAAAAGAAAAAAGAAAAGAAAAGAAAAGAAAAGAAAAGAAAAGAAAAGAAAAGAAAAGAAAAGAAAAGAAAAGAAAAGAAAAGAAAAGAAAAGAAAAGAAAAGAAAAGAAAAGAAAAGAAAAGAAAAGAAAAGAAAAGAAAAGAAAAGAAAAGAAAAGAAAAGAAAAGAAAAGAAAAGAAAAGAAAAGAAAAGAAAAGAAAAGAAAAGAAAAGAAAAGAAAAGAAAAGAAAAGAAAAGAAAAGAAAAATTTACCCCTTAACTCTATCAACTGAAGGATTAATCCATCAGAAGCTTCTTTGTCTCTCAAGGCCCTTCAGTGGGCTTTTGAATGGGCACATCAGTGCACTATTGTAACACTCGCCATTTTCACCCAGCTCAGTAGATATACTTCCCCCGTATGGTAAAGGCATTGACACTGTTGCAGTCAATACTGGAGCAAAGCTGTTTCACCTTGTTCATTTAGCAAGTTTTATATACTAAGTACAAAGATTAATTACAAATGCAGTTGGCACTTCTTTTTCAGCAAGTCACCAATTTTGGCAAACATTTCAGTGCTTGACATTTTTTCCTGTTCTCTGCAGATAAGATGTTATCCTACAGAAGAAAATAAATAATTATGAATGCCTTTTCAAAATGCGCTGCTGGTTCTGTAGCTTCCACTCAATGTGTGGACCTGAAATCAGGGGATCTTGCGCTTGAGTGAAATACTCAGAAATAATACTTTTGAAAATGAATTTAAAATAAATAACTTCCTAGGTTTGGGATGCAGGTGTTTATTGTAGGAATAACCAGTTCACAGCTATGGTTCTAGCTACAGAAGATGAAAAAAATAAATATATTAAGGGAAATAAGTTTGAAATATGTCTCTAAAAACCTTTATGCAATTAGAAACTGTTTGCAGTTTCTCTTAGTGCATCTACTTCTGGGTTGCTTTTTCAGTCGTAAGGTGTTACAATTTTGTGACCACTTGGAACACAGGGCACACCAGTTGACAACAGTTACCTGGGAATGGCGCTGGGACATGCTCCTCCACCAGACACCAGCCTCATAGCAACTCTGACAGCAGCGAGATAATCATGGCAGCTTCATAGCTGGATGCCTTTGGGAAACCTAGCACAGTACTGAAGAGCACAGAAAGTACATGATGGACATAACACATATCTAAAAGGACAATTATTTTTAAAAAATGGGGAGAACAGTAGAAAAGATGACAAGCTAGCTGTTTTCAGTGAGAAAAAAATGTTTTGGTTTTTTTTTGTGATAAAACTAAAACAAGTGTTCTGTCTCAGTACCTATTTAGAGCTTCATTACTGGATTGTTTCAGATACTCCTTTAAAAATGATATCACACACATTTGACCCATGGCTAACAGTGAATTTGAAACTCAGTAAATTCTATGAGCTGAGAAATCCTGGGCAGCTGCATTACTGAGACTAGAAATGTGTATATACAGAGCAACTTATTCAGCACTGCTGTAAGCATGGGTTATTCAACAGCAAACAATCCTCTTTGCTGTTTCTCTTTCTTCCACAGACATTACACATATTCTCTAGATTATTTCTGCAAGTCTTCTGACTCCTGTGAGGGAGTGGATGATTTTTCTGTTGCAAGCTCATACAGCATACAGATATACAATATTATCTTAAAGTGTTTCCTTAAAAACACTTCAAACTGGTCACAATAGCTGAAAAAAAGGCATCTTTTTCCCACCTCCGTAAAATTCAGAGACAGTTATTCTAGGTATCCTCACAGCTATGTTGTACTTAAAGAAATGTGCATTTACTAACATGCACACTATGCAAAATGCCATCTGGTTACCTTCCCATTCCACCTAACCTTTGCATTTGTTCCCATCAAGTTTTGTTTAAATCCCCATCATGTTTTGCTAAAGTCACGGGGCTTTGCTTGAGACTGTACAGCTACCAGCTAAGTGCAATGCAATATTAGTGATGTGAAAGTTTTGCAGGAAGTTCTGCCAAAGTGCCACAACCATCCCAACCATCTGCTATTTTGCCCAGGGAGGTAAATGAGAGAAAAACTTTAACTAAGGCAGGTGGCACATTCATTTTAAGGTAGAAGCAGAAGTCCAATGTAGAGGATTCCCATAAATTTTATTTGGCTCCATAAGGGAAAACAGCAAGATATCAGTTTGACCAAAACATGTGGATATCATGGAGAAATAAGCAAATTTAAATGAAAAAAACTCTCCTACTGAACAGAAAATATGGATGTGCAATAAGAACCCTTGCAATTATTTTCAGTATAACAGGATTTCCGGATTCAGTTAACAATTTCTGGATTGTTTCTAGTAGAACCTTTTGCATGATGAGTATTTCTATTCTGGTCAGAGGTGGTGAGAAGAAAAAAATCAGCCTGTCATAATTTCAGACTCCCAAGCTATAATTAGCTCACAGAGGCATTATATTTTCCCACCACATGCACTGTAAACTTAATTTACCCAAGATGTCTTGGTAAATTGGGTCATAGGCCTGATACTTCTATTCTAGATTACATTAGTAGATCACATTATTAGTGAGATATTTTCTTTTTCTTTCTTTCTTTCTTTCTTTTTTTTTTTTTTTGAGTTATCACCTTTTTTTCTTCAAAACATTCTTAGCGAAATGTCTTTTTTGAGAATATAGTTCAAACCACCACTTGAGACTTCAGAAGTAATACACCCCTCTGTATCCTCCATTGTTTGTAGCATGAATCAGAACTACCTCTTAGTTTGGAAGGAGAGCATGAAGTCCTCTCAAAGCCAATGGAGATCTGGAATTACTTTCAGGTACACCCAGAATTATCCTATTTTGTCACTGCAGACTACTGTGTGAAGGACTAACCTACGTTTTGGCAGAAAAACTGAACAAGGCTTCTGAAGCCCCATGATGTAACTGCTTGTTAGTCAATATATTCCTCCAGATCATAATGTGGTGTCTAGAAGGAACTCTTTAACACAATTTTCAGTATTGTTTCTGATGAAAGAGACGCTAAATCTGCAACTTCTGCAGGAATACACTGAGCTTTCTGAAAAAGCTGCATTTTTTCACTGACAAGATGCAAAAGGAATTCACAGAAATTGTTCTTTTGGAATGAATATTCTAAAGAGATACAGGGGTTATAATAGTACTTAGTTTATATTTTCTTTTCAAACTAGAAAATTCCACAGATACACAGTCTACTTTCCTAACAATGGCTGTTACTGGTCATAGACGCATCTAAACTGTGTGCAGATAATTAGAATTCTGATGATTATTGAATCTAGGAGTAAAAAACACATTACTGCTCATTTCACTGGAAGCCAAGACCATGCACACTCAGATTTCACGTCCTTGTCAGACTCTGGTATGGTCTTTCATCTGCACAACTTTGAATAGGTTAGAGTTCTTAACTATGTTGGTGTTTTCAGAAAGTTCAAAGCAAGTTTTGAACAATTTTTCTCTTTATTTGTACATTTGGTTAAATATTTTATTTCCAGTATATTCTTCTTGGCTTATAAATTCTACCCAGTTTTCAAGATCACAAGAGAAATAGAAAAATCAAAACAAAAGGAAGGAGGATAAGAATATCTTTGGTATTGAAGTCTCACATGAGCTCATTTCCAATGAACTTCGTTAGGAAGAGTAGCAGACCTTTAGATATAAACATTACTTTAGGGACCTCCATTTTGGAAGCTAGAAAAATACTACATAAGCAGTATGTAGATCCTTCCATCCCCCACAGTATGAAGCGACAGATTTTTTTTCTGTCAGAGGAAATTTATCTGTAGAAACCTACTGTTAAATTTATCATTTAACTGTAGGTTTCTGCTACAAGCAGATATGGTCCCTGAAAAGATGTAAATGGTATTTATTTAATTATTTATTAACTGAGTTGTATTACTCATTCATTGCATTTGAGAGTAAAGAGTAGGGGCCGGAAAAACCTTTTGTACTATCAGCATAACATAATGTTTCAAAATGTGGGATCCTAGAGGGACTGACTGAAATAAATGCTATCTTGTGGAAGAAACACATTTTAACAAATGATCTCATCGTCGAAGGAATGTGTTGCAACAGGATAGACTTTTTTCATAAGATTATACTGTATTAACTGTACCTAAACTTAGAATTTAAGAGATTTATTCTCTTAAATCCTTTCTTTAGCAGGAGAACTAATAATTAAATTTAGACTTTTGTATCACATTGTTCATTCATATTTTCAACTGAATTTTAATGTAAATCAGTCCAGGATTTCAAAGGATTCATATTGATTCAATTCTAATTCTTGTTTGCAGTGGCAAAGAAATGCTATAGCACCCACTAGTGCTGCTGTGTATAAGGTAGTGTATCAGTTCAATTCTCTACATTTTTTAAGGCCTTGTGGTTTGGAAAGCTCAATGTACAAGACTTTCTATCAGTGAATGGTCCATATACATTTTCACATATGCATATTCACTTTTCTTTGGGGTGAGGAGTTGAAAATTCAAGAGTTTGAAGAGAGAAAAATGATAGAGGACATTTTCACTGTAGCAACGGTTCAGCACTGTAACACAGCTCCAAGGCTCACGCACTAGAGACCAGGCTTCTTCAGAAATAAGAGACCAAAGAGATCAAAGAACTTTGTATGTCATTTTACAAAAACAGAGTATCTTTTTTTTACTTGAAGGTAAATTTCACCTCCTCTCTAAATGCTGGCTTTCAACAGAAATTTTTGCTACTGTGTTTTGTATGAAAATGCCTTTTTCTTTCCTTTGATGCTTTTTTTTTTTTTTTTTTTCAGGAGTTTGGCAGTACTTTGTTCCTCATGTTGTGTTATTTAAGCAAACACTTGGTGTATGAAAGAACCCAAGTGTTATGAAGCTGACCATGATCTTAATTTTGGTGCTGTCATGAGACATTTCTTCCTATGTACACTGGTAGAATAACTCCAAGAATCAAGCTGGAATAACAAGAGACTTTAATCCTTGAATTAAATGAGATGATGACAGCTATATCTGAGTGTGTTAGAACTGACTGATGGAGACAATGAGGTATGAACATTTAGAAATGTTTAGTGATTAGTCTGCAGTTCTCTCGGAATACTCCTAAATACAATTTTGATAGAGACAGAATCATAGGGTACTGTGGTAAATATTAGTGCTAGATTTTTTTTAAGTTATTCTAGTTATTCTAAGTATAATTTTAAGTTATTCTTAATTTGGTGTGATGGTATACACATTCACATTTACTTTTCAACTTCTGTGGATGTAGATGAAAAAATCCAGATGTAATTCAAGGTGCCAGGAACTCAAGACCTCTTCTCACTCTCTCCTTGGAGTCCTTCCAGCTGTTGCCCACCTCTGCTTCCCCTGAAACATCTTTTGTCCAGGGCAAGGACAGTTGTATATCTATAGCCTATGCCATATTCCTGTGTCTCACCTTTTCTATAGCTTGAAAGTATCAATTGAACACAACAAAATCACTCAATTTCTGTGACTTTTACCAACAAGTCGTGGATTTTCTGCTATGTCTACTTTGTTCCTAGATGATTCTGGAGTTTGTAATGCAAAAAAATACGAATTAAATTTAATTAAAATTAAAGCGTGATGCAAAGGAAGGATGTGGTGGGAATGTTTCTACAGTAAAACAAAAGGTTAATTTTTACATAACAGATTTTTTTAACATTGCTCTGTTCTGGTTTATTGTAGATAGCACTTTATATCCAGATGTATATTGATTTGCGTTACTCCAGATTTTCACAGAAAACACAGAAATACAGTGTCTGAAGGGATCCAAGAAAAATATACTGCTGTTCTGAGATAAAATTAGATACGATTAAAATAATCACCATCAGTTCTACCATCTGAATCATTTTCTCTTTAAGAATGCCTTAGAGTTGCTTTTCCCTTCTGGACTTTAAAATAAAGTGCAGAGATAAAAAGCATTGGAAGAAAAAAATGTCATTTCCCATTTTTAAACAGAGAATGGAGAAAAGATAGCAACATTGATTTTGTGTGAATAGTTGG
The DNA here is from genome assembly GCF_016699485.2 of Gallus gallus. Lineage (NCBI taxonomy): Eukaryota > Metazoa > Chordata > Aves > Galliformes > Phasianidae > Gallus > Gallus gallus. The sequence continues at coordinate 68,312,986 of NC_052572.1, read as the reverse complement.
TGCTGTTTTTTTCCTCTCCTCTCAAACGTATGATGGGGGAAGGGTAAAATCCAAATTACCTATTTAAGAACTCACAAGAGAAACAATCAGATATAAAAATGCCGGGGACTTGGAAGAAATAGAGATAGAACAGCATAAATATCTTAGAAAGTAAACACATAATTTCACTTTTAAAACTGACCTCATACAGTGATTAGTTCTTCATATCCAAAAAGTCTTATATACTAGAACCCACACTAAACACTTATTTATAAATGAGAAGTGAATCTCTGAAAGTGGATAACACTGAACTGAATATGTTACTTTGCAAAGACTGTAGAAAAGAAAAAGAAAACAAAATGAAACAAAACAGTGTATTTCTTAACATATGGCTTTTATTCTGCAGCAATGATGAGCCAGGAGTAACAACAGAATAGATACAGGTCTAGATTCAGAAGTCCATAATGTAACTTAAACTATACATAGTAAAACATGAAGAAAAGAAGAGAGAATAAACCTGTAAAACTGCTGAGATGTAGAACTATTTCTTTTTTTTTTTTCAGCATGTTCAGCAAGTATCTATGTACACGTGCTTAAAATATAATTCAAATAATATTTATGTTTTGAAAGTATACAACTATTCTAAAGAGATAACTACGTGAAAGGATTTAGTAAAGAGTTTGTAGATGGAGTCAATCTCAGTAGCAATTTTCTTTATTTAACATGAATTTGAAAAAGCTGTGCCCAAATCCTTCCATTTTGTCAAAACTGCTGCAACATATGTAAAAGATATGCATATACTTATTGCAGTTTCTCAGTCACTGAGTAGCCTTGGTATGAAGAAAACCAAGTCCTAGATGCACCACCATCTCCTGAGTGATTTAGAGTACTGAGCATCTTCCAGCTGTCTGATGGCACTGCCACACCAATGGGCTGGTTTCACAGAGGTGAGGCATTGCAAAGTCCTGGCCACATAAAAGCACAGCAGAGTGCAACAAGCATTCCTCAGAGAGAAAGCAACACAGAGACTCTCCTATCCCCCCTTTCTCCTCCCTGCTTTAAGAAGATCTTTTTCCTTTCTGAAAACAAAATGCATTTCAGATTAAAGGTCATCCAATTAGGTCAGAACAGTAATAAATGCTAAGTCATGTCAGAGATGTCCACATTTCTGGCTAATTACTGCACATACTGCTCTTCGGAGCCCCACATTTAGCAAAGCTACTGTGGTTTTGTACCTCACTAATGCTGAAGGCAATTACCAAAGATAATTTCATGCTTGGACAACACTGATTATACCCTTCCCACACACAACGTTTAAACTGGAATTGATGCCCTTCTCAGCCATCTCAAATGCAGATTAATAAATGAACACAACAGGTTTAGCTTCACTTTATCACTGAACCCAGGTTCTTGAGAAATATGACAAGGTTTAACAACTAAAGCATAAAACATCTGGGGAGAATCACAACGTTTTCCATCTAAATAAGTGAACAAATAAACTATGCACTTTACAAAATGTCATACAAGAAATACAGCAAAAGTTGTTACACTAGTTCAGTGAGAATGTCTTCGGTGACTCAGAGACTACAAAGAGCAAATCTTTCCATAACTATGCTTAATCAATAAGCCAAAGCATAAACTCTACACTAGACATAAGGGGAAGATTAGCTGTCCATAATGATGAATATACTGCCTGCCTCCCCTTTAAATAAATATGTAAGATGCTATCTTTCTGTTGTTCTTTTTTCATTATTCAGCTTTATTATGAGAGCAAGAGGAGAGACAAAGGAGCAGAAAGGAACAGGGATAGATTAGAGGCCTGACTCTCACTGGGAATTAGGATCTGAATCAGAGGATTGATTTGTTTCACTGGAGGCATAGAAACATGATATAAAGTTCAGAATATTCACAGATAAAACACAGAAATGAGCAATTTAAGACTGCTGGTTTTATTTCGATCACATTTATACTAGACTTTTAGATCTTTCTCTACATAAGTATGTTTCCTGTGTATGAGTCTGTAATTGCCTGTAAAGACAGTGGTCTTTTATTTCTCTTAAATTTTCACAGTTTCAAATTGATTTAATAGGAGGTGTAGTGAGTGCTCACTGATTATGAAATCGCATTTTGTACAACTTTTACCAGTTCAATATACTGTCATATCCTTTATGTGTGTGTGTGTGTGTGATGAAATAATATGCCTTCTATGATTTTACTTCAGAATCTGAATTTTCAAATTTTTTTCTGCATGTATCATAGTATTTATAAAAATGAAGGTGCTGCTATACAGTATATAGTACATTAGTATGCTTCAAGTATTTTGACTTTTTTCCCCCAAAATATTACTTAATTACTAATGTAATTTTTTGGCTATATTCATGGTCACACTCTAGATGAAAGACAGACTTCATCTTATGTGGAAGATTCCTATAAAATCACATTAGTTATAGGTATGCATTCATTGTTTTCATGGTAGTTTACATAAATAGCAGAATTTGGGACAATTTCTGTTTTGTTTTGTTTTTTATAAAGGACCAGCTTCTTCTGAATGAGCTCAGGGCATGGGCTGAAATAGAGCACATTTGGGTGATTCAGTTTTGGGGAAGAAAAGGTCACAATTTACTGAAGCACAGACAACCAAGCAACTGACATTTCTGCTAAAGTAATTCAGCAGAGTAAATACAAGTGATGGCCTAAAACCACTAGTAAATTTCAGACTGGGCAAATCCTTGAGTCTTTGAACACCTTGATTCCCATACAACTGTGCTATGCAGAGAGCAGGTGATACCTCTTTCATTAGATATTGATGGTTTTGTTCAGGAGAGATTTACACAAGATTTGAAGGTGGAAATAGATAAAACTAGGCTCATCCAACAGTGACAAGCTCTGCTAAAATTTGAGGGACTGCATGATAGTGGGATGCGCAGTTTGCTCTACGATGTGCTGGATTCAGCGAAGCATATCTAAAGTGCTTCTACACCAGTGTACACACGAGGACCAAGCAAGGAGAGCTAGAAACCTTGGCTCTGCTGTGGTTTGGTGAGTTTTTTGTTGTCAGAATTGCACATCAGATCACCATGTGAACCAGTGGAAGTTAAAGAGTTAATGTTCTGGTTCCATTTACTGCCTCTTATGGGCATTTTGAGTGTTCTGATGGGAGGGAAGGGGCAGCATCTCTGGAGGACTTGGTGCCAAGCGCAAGTGAGGTGGAGCTCCAGACGGGACTCCAGGCATCTTTCCCTCTGGGCCTGGTTCAGTGCAGCCTGCAGCCAGCCGTATCGCACGGCACATTGCTGGTACCCCTTCCTTTTCTTTTTCTTCACTATTTTATCTCTCCTTTTTCTTTTTTCAAGACCTGTTCCCCCCCGTCACAGACTTAGGTCTAGGGATATCTCCTGACAGCTCAGTCCTAGAGCTAAGACATCATTTGTGTAAACAAAATTTGGTGGGAAAATCCTGTGACTGGTGTGCCATGAGAGTAGTTGTAGGCCCTTCATCAGATGCAAGTAGAGTAGGGGTTGCGGGCGAGTGGCACTGTGCGTGAGAAGGCTGGACTGTGTGGAGCTCATGGTTGGCAACAGACATAGTTGAGAGATCTTAGGTAAGGATTTAAGGACAAGCAAATAAACTAGCTGCCATTGTGGGAGTCTACTATAGGTTACTTGGTCAGGATGACAACACTGTGGGGGAAGTGACAATTGAAGACTGTCTTAGCCATAATGACTGTGAGGCAATCAAGTTTGAAATATTTGGTGACAGGAGGAAAACTTGTGCCCTTTCAGCTTCCATTGCTGTCAGGAGGGTACAAGCAGTTGAAATGTCCTTGGTTCTGTACAGCCACTGCTCAGCAACAGTTAAAGCATTAGTGTGTTTTCAGCACTGATCTCCTCTCAAAGCCAAAAGATAGCATCATACCAGATGCTATGAAGAAAAAAAATAACCAACTCCTTCCAAGCTGAAACCAGTGTAGGATGGTCCTGTCTGGAGCCCAGAATTGGACTCTAACCCTTGTGCGTCTCTTCTAAGTCATGGTATTCTGTTTCTTCATCATTCAGTCTTTCAGTGATTACCAAAAGAGTATCTTGTTCCTAACCCAACTCACAATATAAAGATTTTACTTACATCATTTGTCCTACATATGTCTTGAATTGTGTATCACCTGCATGCTGGACATACCATAATGTCACATCAGTCTAGAGATTTTACAGTTGTAACAAAAAGAGCTACTTGACGGTATGATTGTTGCCACTTCTAAACACTGCTCAAGACAGCACAGCTATATTTGCTACCCCAACTCCCTGTTTACCGCTGAGAGAAGTAAAAGGCAGTCTTGCTTTCATGAACTAAGAATTTAACAGTGACTGAATGGATATTCAGTATACTAAATCATTATTCATTACCTTCAAAGTACTCTTGCTACAAATATATGGGGCAGAACTTAATTACAATATAATTACCTGAGCTAGGCTTGTTTTAGGCATGTGAGAATTCAGTTCCCATGATGGTGAACTGACAAAGCATGATACTTTCATGAATGTTAAATAAGCAGGAAAAATGCTGACCTTGCAATGTAAGTCAGATACTACACAGAGCTCACTCAGCCCAGGCTGTCTACTGAAACAGGATCAAGCCTACACAAGACTAAGCTCACAGATTAATCACACTATACTTCATTTCATGGTTACCGAAAGCTCCTTGTTCTCAAATACTGATAATCTGTAGAAATGCATATCATTCATGGAGACAAACAAATATATATACACATATGTATAGAAGACATTTTAGTTATACTTAAGAGAGATTATTTTGTCAGTAATATATGCCTTTAATTTTTCAGCATAACATTATTGCATCATAAATGTTGATTTTGTTTCTCTCCTTCTTGTTTTACATATTGCCATCCACTACTGTTCCATCAATCCTCCCTAAAGCATGCAAACCCATCTACAGGCTTCTGAAAGTGTCTGACACAAACAGGCTTCTGAAGAAATGTCTATTCTAGTGTCTATTCTTCATCAGTTTCCAACCTCACCAGTCAGTGTAATGCAACCACACCCATACAGAAAGACAGACATCTAAATCCAGATAGCAGGTTTTGCAGTATCTGGTGAGTTATCTGCAGCTTCCCGAAAGCTAGCTATTGTGCAGGATGATGAATGTGAGGAGTTAATGGCTTTCAGTGCTGCACAAATGCCAGCTCTGCAAGCTTGTGGTTCATAAGTAGTGCAATGTCCAAATTAGTTTAGCTGCACAGGAGAAACAGGAACTGTGATCTCAGCAGGGGAGGAATGAGCTAAGCATTTTCATACATGAGTGTGTACCCCTGAGGCAGAGTTCTGAAGGAGTCAAAATCAGTGCAGAGTTGTGAAACTGTTGTGCAATGCGGTTGAAGTAATCCAGCCTCTATAGAGAGAATGTATAGCCTAACATAATCTTCCTCATAATTTTGGGAGAAGTAGATATTTATATATATTTATACTATCTGAGCAGAAGTTTAACGTACATTTTTTAGCTTTGAAATGCTCAAAGGAACAAATCAGAAAGTTGCTCTACTCAACTTCATTACACTGAGATGTCTTTCCATCATAAAAAATAAGTAAACACCACCTCTATTATGTTTAAAAAGTCCAATAAAACTAAATAAGTCAGCTGTTGAGTGCAAATGTATCATTAAGTCACTAAAGGTTACGGAAATGTGTTGCTTACCAGCGAAGTAGTTTAAGTTGATTGCTGTTGGCATAAATCCATGTTAAATGAATATTTCCTGATAAAGATTAATGTTACCTTTGTACTGTGGCTGCCAAGAAGATTAACAGATCAAGTAAGTGCCCAGTTCACAATGGACCTTATGTAAGAAAAGAGGGTTCCATGCAAAGACATTGACTGAAATGCCCTTGTGCATGCTACATCATGACCTTTCTTCACCTCAAACTCTGTCAGAGCTTTCTTCTCTCTTCATTTTTCTTCTGCCCTGAACTGAGAAAGTTCTTCTGCCCTGGGATGCTTAAGTGCCATTCCCAGCTAGCTTTCAAACCAACCCTCTCTTTTTCTGGCAGAGTACAGTCACTTGTACTGACAACTTAAATATCTTTCCAGCTTCCATCTTAGCATAGAGACTACTTGCACCTACCCACTACACAAGTGGCATGCAACACTGCCTATGGGCATCTGTATCCACAATGTGACAGTGCACACTTTTATTTAGTGTTGATAACAACCATAGGCCAGGAAAATCTAAAGGTCCTTGGTCAGTTTTTATCTGGTCCAGGTTCCACATAGGCGCTTGGAAGCTGAAACTCTTGATTAAGGCATGATATATTATCATAGCACTAAACTAAGAGTGAAGAAAGCATTATAAAATAGCCTCATTACCAACATGTTATAATTACCCTGATATTTTGTTCCAGCATTGATTTGTCAGTGACAATAGTGCACACAATCATTCAGCTGGTTACCAGTAAGTCCTTCAACAGCAGGACATGATTTGCACTAAGCTCAGGTGAAGAGAGGTGCTGTGCACAGAATAAGGGATGTCCATCACACTGATTTGGTACCCACAGTAAGGAAACTTAAAGCAGCAAAAACTCTGGAACAAAAGATAAGCAACAAGCATAATGGAACAAATCACTTATATCATGAAAGAAAATCACAGCTGTTTGAGAGGTCACATTTAACACCATAAACTTCAGTGTGCTGAAATTCCATACTATTACGAGAAGTCAAATTTATACAGTTAATAGGGTCTCTCAACAGCCTTATAACCAGCCTGTTGCTCTATAATTTAACCTAATTACAAGGTTGCAGAAGGATCCTTTCCATTTTGTGGTATTTATTGATTGCACTGGGGTTTCTGGTTTGATCATGATGCTCAAGTAAATATCACAAGAGTCACAGTTTGATTAGTTACATTACTTGCCTGCTTAATCTGCAGTTTGGTTTCACATTTTCTTTCTGAGATTCATAATGCATGTTATAAATCAACAGATTCTCCTTTGGATACATTAATCAGATATTACAAATGCCACTCTCTACTTCCCTTGTCAAATGGCCTTCAGCAGGCAGACAGGATGTTTTAGCAATAGGTAAAAGAAATTACAGAGATATTGGGTATAGAATTTCGGAGACTGCATCTCTGCAAATAGCTGAAGGGGGATGGTTTTCACTTCAAATATTTCCTGTTCCAGAGAACTCTCTGGGGTCCCATTTAGACCTGACAGTTTAGAAAACGATCAGAAGCAGTAGTTAGTAGTCTGCTTCCATTCTGGTGTTGGAAAGAGAATAATTTTTTGCCTTAGCACAGAACTCTGCGCAATGGCATGTAAACAGAGACATTAGAAAGTAGCTGAGTGAAAATAAGAAGATTCATTTTTGACGCTGTATTTGTTTTCCTGCAGTTGCTGTGGCTCTCAGTAAGGTGCAGCAGAGAGGGTGCAGAAGAATGCTGACAACTGACCATGTATGTCTGTGTGTGAGGCAGTGAGAGCAAAGCTCTGCCTGGGAGGACCCCGGTGACTGCTGAAGGAAAGACTCAGGAACTATTCAGGGAAGCACAGATCTGAGATGCTGCTTTGGCAGCCCTATGGGTGCAGTTTCACTACAAGTGATTAAAGACAGGTCAGAGGCTGACTAAGTGTGTAGGTGCCAGGTTTGGTTTTGCTTTCACCTTTTTCTCGGTCTTATTGCCATATCCTTGTATTCCATGAGCTCTCAATACACACCACACCGGTGCCTCCTAAGAAGCCGTCTTTTGATGGTAGTTACAAAGAAACCTTGTTTTGAGACTTGATCAGAAGATTTGATTTGGAAAGAAAGAGGGCAGGGTGGCAACATTCAAAACATAATTTCATATAAACTTCTGCAAAAAAATTAAATTTTATTTGCATATACTGTGGGGAAAAAAAAAGTGAGCAATGTACATTTTTGTTACAAATAGGTTATTTAGTTGTAACTATGACGACTATATTGAACTAACAATGTCACTGTAAGTCGCAGCCATGGTCAGAGCTGCAGAAATGCATCCTATTCTTTGGAGATCATTAAAGCTTTTACTGACAACATTGCATGATTCTTAGAAGCATGTGCAGGATTTTAGATAGACATCTTCCTTCATTGTGAAGGAAGCTCTGTCTATAAACTCTCATGCACCAGGCAGAAGAAAGATCCTTTTTGCTTTCCAGCTCATAACATTCAACAGAAGTCAATACTGTGTGGACATACAACAACCAGTCCATTACAGTGCCTGACTACATACATTTTCAAAATATTTTTTGATTCCACTCATGTGTGTGAGCTATCTAGAAGTATAACAAATAAATACTATGATGCCAAAACTTAGGAAATGTAAAAGATATTTCCTATTTCATAAAATCTGTTTGTTGATGCTATAGAATCATGTCTGAGAATTTTTTTCTGAAGAGCTTTTTGATGCTAAGTTTTCCATTAAGACGAACAGTATTTAGTTTGCTTATTCTGAAACTGCTTATTCTGAATAGAAAACAGGCTGAATTCTGTCAGTTAAAAATAATATTTGATTTGTGTTTAATCCAAAGTGCTGAAGTGGGAGTCATTAAAATCTCAAAGGGCAGATAAGCAATCAATCCATTTTCACACTATTTTTTTCCAATAAAATAAGAGGTTGGTAAGCAAGCAAGCAGCAATTAACACTGGTTTGTGACACAAGCTTCAGGTGCAGCCCAAGAGTGTTGTGGGTGGAAACCACAGTGGGGTTGTCCTGGCTAGGATTTGGCCTGTTATACATTGTCACTTTCCTAACTGGAAGCAGAACTCAAAGTGGGTTGCATATCACCTCACTTGTCTCTGTAACTTGACAAGTAGATTGAAATAGGAATGTTTTTGCCAGCAAAGGTGGCCTTGGAGGTCTTGGAAGTTTAATAGAGAAAAATGTAGTAATTTCTAAGGAAGACTGAAAGAGATCATGTTAGGAAATGCAGACAGTAATTCAATCACAGTTTTCTCCAAAAGTGCAAGATTTAAATCAAAAGTGAAGATTTTTGCTGTCTTTAAATGTAATGTTTCATTAAGACTAAAAATGCAGATACTTGCAGATGTTTCCCCAGTCTTTCCATTGGACATCCCAGAGAACGCCAAGTGATCTTCTAACTGAATAAGTGGCAATTAGATTTGACATTTTCCATTTTCCTAGAGCTAAAAAAAAAAGCAGTAAAATACACTATTAAATAAATAAATAAGTAAAGCAAAAATCAGTCCTTTATTCATCGCAGGACAAAGATGACACTATCTGACACTCGCAGACTTGCGGAGAAGTTCTTCATCCTTCTCAATTTTTATGAACAACTAACATGGTAAATATGTTCAACTGGCAAACTCATTTGCAAAAAAGCCCTAACAATAATCTCTCATTTCTCATACAGCAAAAGTTTCATCTTCCTCTCTTGCCCTTAAGCTGTTGTTCGTATCCCTGTGGCCTTAAATGCCACTTTGTATTACTCCCCTGAAGAGAGCCATTCGTCAACCATAATTTGAAGAAAAGCTTTTGTGAAGTGCTCTGCTTCTCTAAAGACTGTCTAATAGAAATGCTTGATTTGGCTCTGCATTTAATCATTTTAAGAATGAAATTTAGAATTAATAGCTTAACAGGGCCTTTTCTTCTTCTCTCAATTAGCTCATCCACTCCATCATTAGCTACATCAGGGGCTGGACTGTTTGCAGTATGGGTCCACAAGAAAAACACTGTTTTGCTCATCACTGCTGGAGGTGCTCAAGGCCGGGCTGGTGGGGCTCTGGGCAGCCTGATCTGGTGAGTGACATGCCTGCCCATGGCAGGGGGTTGGATCCAGATGATCTTTAAAGTCCTTTCAAGTTCAAAACATTCTATGATTTTGTGAGTCCATTCTGTGATTTAAATTTTCCCTTGGACTTAAGACAAGCAATATTTCATTTCTTCCAAGAAGAAATACAATGACTAATTCCAACCACCATCCACTCCAGTGCAGTATAGCTAATGTAGAATCAAGTGTTTCCTGTAAGATATTTCACTTATTATGAATAATTCATTTTTATTGCAAACATCCATTCTACCTCCAAGTTGAGCCTCAAAGAACTGTAAGAGCATTGTAACAATACATTATCAACATCAACAAAATAGTTTTCAGAATCATAAACTTCATCACATCAACCCCAGGTAATTTTTGTGGTTTTAGAATCACTCTTGGGTGCTTTTTAAAATTGTTAATATTTGAAAGATCTCTAGACTATTCTTTTTTTTTTTTTTTTTCTTTTTTCTCATAGAATCATAGAATGGCTTTAATTCGAAGGGACCTTAAAGTTCATCCAGCTCCAACTCCCTGTCATGGACTGCTTGCCACCCCCCAGTTCGGGTTAGAACAGGGCCCCATCCAGCCTGGCCTTGACTGTTTCCAGGGATGGGACACACAAAGCTTCTCTGGGCAGCCTGTGCCAGGACCTCATCACAAGTGAAGAATTTCCTCCTAATATCTAATATAAAATACTCCTGTTTCAGTTAAAAAAACATTCCCTTTTATCTTGTCAGTATCAGTTATGTAAAATGTTGGACCTCCTCCTGCCTGTAATCTCTGTTTAAGCACTGCAAGGCCACAGTGAGGTCTTCCCAGAGCCTTCTCTTCTCCAGGCTGAACAAGACCAGCTGCCTCAGTCTTCATAGAAGAGGTACTCCAGCCCTCTGATCATCCTCATGGCCTCTTCTGGACTTGTTGCCAAAGCTCTGGATCCTTCTTGTGCTGGGGGCCCCTGACCTGGACTACAAAAAATGCTGTTTACTTGCAGATTTCACTTTTACACATTTAAGACTAAAAATCCTAAACTACATACAAGTTTCCCAAGATATGCAATAGGAAACATATTGAAAACAAGACATACATAAGAAAAATTCTTGTGTGTTATGACTTTTTTTATTTCCAATCAGAATGGGAAAATTCACACAGCTATATGGTGACAAGTCTTGTGACTCCCTATACATTTTCCTAATATAAAGTCTGTCCCTGTTTACAATATTTAATTATTTTTAACAACATGTTTATAGCACAGTGATGTGACCAAAGACATAAGTGAGCTCCTTCATTCCTTTACTTTCCAGATTTTGAAGGAAAATGCGTCAAGATAATTTTATACATCATTTGGGCTTCATAAAGGAAATAGAGTTGCATAGAGAATAATATTTTTTCATTAGAGTTTTGAGATTTCCAAAAGAAAGTTATTATGTTCCTGGGAGTGCAAGTAAAAGCTTTTCCATAAAAGAGTTAATTTTACATCCTGCTTGTTTTTCTCAACATTGACTCCTACATTACAAAGAGAAAAAGCCAGTGCAGGTGTGGGCTGGTCCTAGACCTAGTCACAAAAAGCATTAGGTCATCAGTATAAGGGAACTCTATCCCCCCATTTTCATTAATTTAAATTCCATTTATCTAATTTGGAGGAGCAATTTTGTTTATCTGTGCCTGGCTGTTTGAAATCTCAGCAATAAACAGGATTCTAAATTGGCTGTTGTGATGATAACCAAGCAGTCATAATAGGGACTTCACCATTAATGAGAGTGTCTTTAGTTAGCTCCTTCTTTTCTGCAGAAAACTAAGAATGAGTTAATGTTATATCAAACAATAAATGTGGATGCATATGGATTATCATTGCTTCTCTTAGCAAATATTGTTAGGGCAAAATCTCAGAATGTAATTTTATATTCACATTTCTCTAACACAGTTGAAGTAGTAAACGATAGACAAAAACACCATAAACTGACATAAAAATTGTTTCTCTCAGTATAGCCTATATCATATTTCAACTACCACAACATATATCCTAATGAAATACTTATTTTTACTATTATAACTACATCAGTACTAGGGCTGATGTCAATGTGCTCTAACTATAACAAATGGCACACACAACCTGTACACTCACACTTCTTGAGAGGTTTCTTTCCACTTAAATAAATATAAAAAATCCTCAGCATGCTTTTGCACAAATCTGAACATTTAAAATGTATTAAGTCAAACTACAAAAAGAGATACATCAGTAGGAATAAACACAATTTGTAATCCAGTATTTTGGACAACTTTGCTATGAACATTGTGTTAAATGGTAGAGACAGGAAAACTTAGATTTCTACTTCCAACAATTTTCTGCTTCATCACACAATGCCACCTCCTCTGAAACTTAGATTTTCCTTAATCCTCAAGCAAGCTTAAACACTTGCTTCCATACTTTGAGGAGGAACTGCATGCAGAGAGTCCAATTATATTTCAAAGAACAGTCAGACAAGGGCACCTAAGAACACTGACTGCTGAAATGTTGCATTTTGAATATCCTCATGGCGGCTTATGAACAATAATTTTTCTTCCTCATTCCTACAAGCAGAAATCATAACAGTATCTCTTTCTTCTCTGTCTTACAACACCATCCTTTAGCTTTCAAGTTGCCCAGATAAGCAGAACATATGGCAGCTGTCATTGCCATCACGGTGGCTCCATGTTAGGCATAATTATCCAAGTCTATATTGCTCCCTTAATGGGTTTCCTGATTCATGAGCCTTACAAATCACAGCTAACTTATAAGCAAAGAATAAGGAGAAATCATCAACATCTGAAAGCAGACATTCTCTGTGGACAATTCAATTATCATAATTTTCTAAAAAGACATTTTTGAGTAAAGTGTCTGTGGAAGTGCTTCCAGTTAAAAATTGAAAGCTCGTGGAAACAGTAATGAGATTTAGAGACATAGGAGAATGGTAATTTATCTGAATCCCTCCTGTGGTCCTTTAAAAACTGGAGTTGCTGATATCTGTGTTACTGCCCATAATGCCTTTTCCAGTTCAGGTAAATGAAGGGGATTGCAACTTGAGATGCTTTCCAGCCATACTGTTGTTTGGAAGATGTAATACAGATGTGAAATCTATCTTGCAGAGGGGAACAGAGGAAAACAACAACAACAACAACAACAAAAAACAATATAAATCAACTCCACTTTGCAGAAAATACATGAAAATAAGTAAGTTAATTTTTTTAGGTTTCTAATGCACTTATTTAAGATACAGAAACATTTATTTGAGAAATCAAGTTTTCTTTTCAAAAGCAAGCATTTTTAACTTAGACGTAAAAAACAATTTTTCACAAAGTATATAAACATTAGAAAATTTCCAGCAACCTCAGATAAAACTTTTTTTTTTCCTCTGAAGGGACATGATTGAATTCATGGAGGTTAACATCTGTTCACTAACCAAATCATTTCACTACCACAAAATAAGGAAACAGGTAAAGAAATTTATCTTATGAATCTCTGAAATGGCCAAGAGTTACATATCCTTTTCTATGATTCTATGAACAACAGTTCTGTAAGTCACTTGCAGATGTTGGGCTTTGAGCTCATGAATATTTCATTGTCTTTGATGGGAGCTGACTGTTTGTGCGTCATTTAGGAGTATTATCTAGTAAGCAGAAGATTTCTTTATTTAAATTGCATGTTTTATTCTTACATTCATAATAAAGCATTTAAAATAATGTTTACAATTTTCATTTTTCTTAGGAGGTAGTTTGTGAAAACATCAGTCCTTGACAAGTAAAAATTCTTCAGCCCTTATGATGACAGTGTTCCAAGAAAGCCAGTTTTGAATAGAAAACTTCAGCACTTCTTGTGAGAATCATAAAGCAGACAGCAGACAGTGGTGCAGATATGCAGACAATCAGGCACAAATTGCCATCTACTTCTGAATGTAAAATAACTCAGATAGGACCAAATAAAGATGTCAGAAATACTAGTCTCCTATTTGAAACACATTTTTAATTCTATCAGTGTATCATCTGGGGTTTGTAGATATATCACTACAATTTCATTATCTCAGAATAGAATTCATTTCTACTAATGTCAGGAAGAAATAACGTTCATCTAAAAATCCCCAAAATTCCTGGGGGAATTTTCTAGTTTGTTTTTTTTCTTATTCCCTTTCAATTCTACAGGATGTTCCAGGAAGAAATACTGCTTTTGGCAGTACAAACAATGGAAAAGTTCCTGAAAAGGAGCTCTTACGAAGCCATAGAAAGGGAAAATGTGCCTTTGGAAGAAGACAAAGAGTCAAAGTTACAAATGTTCAAGATTGCTGATCCCAATTCTCAACAGTTAGAATTGAAATGTGAACCATTTCCGTAAGCTTGCCAGCATCTTATGATCTAGGAAGCTATATTTGGATTTATTTCTCACAGAAGAAAACCTACATCTTTCAATCTAAAATTAGACTGTGAACCTATCTTATCCTGCAGCCGGTCATATGTAACATAGCTACTGAAATAAGAATGAGAAACCTTACAGCTCTGAAAGCAGTAGAATTAGGTCACAGGGAGAGATTCAACTATGTTTAAGCTAAACATTTGGTAACAAAGGTATTCTTGTTAATGAGCTGCAATGTAATCAGCTTTTTCTGAAGAAAAATCACCTCCAGATAAGCTGCAAATCACCACATACAGAGGCAATTAATGAAGCCAGAAGTTTTAACACATGCTCTATCTAGTGTACTTACTGAAGTCCTAGCATGTGCAGTGGTTCTCAGGTGCACACTGGATAGCTACTTATTGCTGGTTGTGCTTAGATACATTAAATTTAAAGCAAGATGCTCAGCTTTCATGAGTTTTGTAAAGAAACACTGGCTCAGTGAATGACCCGCTTAAATCATTTCCAAAGGACAAGGAATCCTTAACTAGCATCTTAATTGTACACATTTTGTTCCTATAAGTCTGTACCTGAAGGATGCAGAAGCCCTGCACCTGCTTTGTTTTTTAATGAGGAACCAAGTGTAAAATGATGTCTACTTCAAAGTTAAAAATGCCAGAAACTGCAGAGATACGGAGAACACTGTGTTGGTTTGCAGAAATGGCACAGGATAATGTAACATTTTTTTCTCATTCGGTACTGTATATTTTCCCATAGGATGGTGGAGTGACCATCCCTGGCCAAGAGACTTGTAGATGTGACACTGAGGGATGTGGATAGTAGATAGTGGGGATGGGTCGATGGTTGGACTTGATGATTTTAGAGGTCTTTTCCAACCCTAATGATTCTGTGATTTTTTCAGGTCTGTGGGGAACAAAAAAGATGTCTACAGTAGGTAATGAGCTGTTGCATGTTCTTTGCCTTCACACCTGAGCTTCTATATTCAAAGCTCAATGTGGAGCTCCCACTCTAACAATATTTGTCAAGATCTTGGGTGCATTTGCAAGGTTCTTGGCACTTTGCTGTTTGGCTGTCAATAGCACTAGACACTACTTTTGATTAAACTCGGAGAGTAGAAGTTGTGCTGGGGCATCTTATACACTTTTCTACAGAGGGAAAATCTTGGCAGGTCCTCAGGAGCAATAAACGAGATACATGCTTTCTAAATCATGTGCAACCACTAAGACAAAAATGCTCTCATTTAAGAAAGATAGTACTTTCTAGAAGACTGTAGATTCAAGGGAGGCATTCATTTCCTTCAATAATTTCAGTCCATCTGGTTAATCTCTTGCATGAATTTTCTGAGTTCTTGGTGCTCCTTAGCAAAAGGTTTATTCAGTTCACCCTATCTATGAACTAATTCCGAATTTAGAGGCTATTTTAGTGTACCTAAATCTAAATTACCGTATTTGCATCATATTAATTAAAGAACAACACACATAACACCTATCCAAGTTACACTGAACAATTTTTTAATATCTAGTTATCAATCATAGAATCATAGAATCACCGAGGTTGGAAAAGACCTACAGGATCACCCAGTCCAACCATCAAGCTCTCATTTCTACAAGCTCTCATTTTTAGGTAATTCTTATATTGCAACATGACATTCTGGCTAGATAAACCAAGAACTGACTGCAACTGCATACATAGAGCAAAGAACAGAAATTAATTATCTGCCATTGAGTTGTACATGGGCATAATTAAAAAAAAAAAAAAAAAAAAGTGGGAAGTACACATAGGAGAAGGACCTCCGGTAGGATTAAAGGGAAGTGCTGATATTTCTCTAGAGATTCTATGCAGAGAAAATTCTTGATTTTTTTTTAAACACTAACAGCATAACTGCATTTTCAGTTACATGAACCACTGAGTAAACTTATTTGGAACTATACTGGTCTCTTACACTATCTTTATAAAACCATTTCTTTATTCATACGCTAATTCTTTTTTATTGGTTTTATACAGTAAATGCACCATAC
This sequence comes from Gallus gallus, assembly GCF_016699485.2. Taxonomy (NCBI): domain Eukaryota; kingdom Metazoa; phylum Chordata; class Aves; order Galliformes; family Phasianidae; genus Gallus; species Gallus gallus. The sequence continues at coordinate 68,296,814 of NC_052572.1, read as the reverse complement.
TTCAAAATTTTTGCATTTCAAGCTCTTTTGTTTAAATTTTTTTTGTTAATAATAGTACTTTTCCTTCACAAGTATGTTTACTGGGACTTTGTGCAGTTTTAATTCAGCTCAGAACAACAGTTCTATCTTTGCTCTCACCTTTAGCAGTGGCTGGTGGCACTGCACTCATAACACCCACACACATCCACTCTTTGGTCAACTCAGATGGTTTTTATGGTCATTTTCTACCAAAATACACAGCAAATACAAGATGATTACTTCTTGTCAGTTTTTAGGTACTAAAATACAGAAGTAAATTTCAAAAAAAAAATTCTGGAGAAGACTTATGAAGTAGTTTTCAGGACAATAAATAAATTTAACACACTAAGGTAAGCATTATATGGATATGATAGTTACAGCATTATAGCATCTTCAGATATTAATGATCTATTCTTTTTAAAAAATATTGCAATTAAATATTTTTATAAGTAAGATCAGTGTTAACAGAGATACAACTCAAATAAGATCCATCAAAATAGTCAAAACCATACATTCCAGTGCCTGGTAACGTGGATTTTCAATTGCTTAGCTGGTAAGAAGCATTTGGAAAACATTCATCACATTTGTATGTACTAGAAAAAAATAGTCAACAGAAATACAAAATGAAAATGGTTAATCTATCTGTCTATCTCAGGTTAGAAAATCTTAATAAAGCATGGTATGCTTGAGATCATAAACCGCTATCTCATTTCCAAGGTTTATGTGATTTTTTCTTTATTTCCCATAATTTCTGTATAAATTAATATGTTTTTTTCCTCATCAACCTCATTTGGCACTTCAAACACTGCTTCATCACAGGCTGATGAGACCTTAATGTGCAGACTCATTTTCAACACTTCCTTTGTTTGATTTTTATGTACAAGTGTGTTTTTCCTCTTTCCATCAAGCAAACAATGGAAATGTTGTTTAAGAAGAAACATGCTTTATGCCTCATATTTTAGATTAACATTTGCATGATTGGATTATGTAAGAAGTGGTGAAATACTCTTCTGTGCAGAATATATATATATATATATATTTTTTTTTTGGCAGCATTTGTGAAGCTGTGAGCTCTAGTTTCATCTCTTCATTTGTATTTTGTGACTTTATCTTTCAGAAGATTAAGCATTGATCTTCAGAGAAAAAGGCTGAGTGTTAGAACTGTCAAACAACCACGCCATGAATGGTTAATTTTTCAAATGTGAGCAGAGACACCAGATGGCACAAGGGAAGGGAAAAGAAAAGAACTTGTTTCATTGTTCAGCAATAAGGGTTCTTCCATCTGCTGGTTCAATACTAACTTAGTTTACATTCACTTACAGTCAATACAGTTAAAGCTCCACTTTGAAGTGAAATCTAAAAATAGAAGAAAAAGTCTGAGGAGATATAAAATGAAGAATTTCCACCTTAAACAGAGAAACTATTCCCTCAGCCTTATACATATGAACACTTACAACCCTCTAGAAGTGAGATTCATGTGATAAATTGCAGAATCAGGTGATAAATTACAGAGACACGTGATAAATTAATTTACCATGTACCTTTGACTGCCTTACCTGCACTCTACCCAATAGGGTATCTCCTGGGGCTTTCTTTACCATCCATAGCTCTGAATAGATTCTGAATATATGCCATCTTAATTTAAAAGAAGATAGACAGTAAATGTAAAATAAAATAAAATAAAATAAAATAAAATAAAATAAAATAAAATATTCTTCTTTCTTATATCCTGATTTAAAAAGAAAAGGAAAAAAAAAAGGATACAAAATTCAACTAGGACTTACTGACATTAACATACAGAGTGCCGAATTTTCTTAGACAAAAAAGTCCTTATTTAACAGTCATATCCCATTTATAGAGATAAAAACATGAGTGCTCTTTCACTGGAAAAGGGGCATACATTCAGATTTCTAATAGCAACAGCACAGTAGCTTTTAACCCTAGAACTTTCTGATAGACTTCCTAATTGCTCCTTTTTACATAATGAAAAGCTATTATAGGCTACATTGAGAAGCTTTTAAGTTTCACTATTTCAATCCTGTATTCAGTAATTGAGAAATCTAACTTTGTAGCTGGAAAGAGGAACATATATGTGTAGGTACTTAAATGCATACATAAATTTAACAAAATTTCTGGTTTTAAAAACTCTTCAGATTGCTTATTATAGTAGTCTTCTTTGTAATATGTGATATAAGAGTTATGTGGATCAGTGTAGAAGAGTAATTGTTACAAATATCAGAAGGGGAAATCAGCAAGTCATCAACGCAGAACATTTCCAACATGTCCTCCACTTAGAAACCGTGTGGGCTAAGAGTATGGTCCCTAACTCACAAAGATTCAATGAAGAACAGCTGATGCTGAAATTGTTTTGCCCCAGAAGACATGGTACAGGAATACAAGCACTCCTGACTGCCTTGAGATCTCAGTGGTCAGCTGCCAATTTCTCTTTATGACCAGAGAGACTTTAAAATACAAAATCACACCTGGAACATTCTCACATAAATATGTAACCCCAGATTATAGTGTGACTACTTCAAAGTAAAATGTGGAGCCATGGAATCATAGAATTGTCTGAGTGGGAAGGGACACTTAAAGGTCATCTAGTCCACTATAAGGATCATCTATTCCAAAGTCTTCTTCTCAATTCTCTGTAAAATCCCTAATGTACAGGAATGCTGAGGATTTCTTTAATAGCACAGGAGAGAGACTCCCCTAACAACACTTGCCTTAAGTTCTGTTCTCCACTTGGTATCTTGTCACAGGCAAATACCACAAGGAGACTAAGGTATAGCTGTGGTCTTCCAAGTTGAGATATTCTTCTTAGACTTTGATATGAAGAGGGAAAAAAAAGACTTTTTAGATTTATTAACATCAACATTCTTGATGGAATGATGGGAGTACCACACGTTTCTCAACTAAGTTTCTGAGTTGACAATGATGAAACCAGAAATCTAGAAGTCAAGTGTTTGGAGTGGCAACCAGCTTTCTAAGCTTATTTTGTAGAAGCTGTTAGTATGTAACTCAACTCTGAGCATCTATTCTGATCCATGCTAGTGTGCTACTTTTTCTAACCACATAGAGCTAACAAGTCAAGCTAGTTTTCAATTATTATTCTCTGCAATAGCAGTAAGTCCAAGGTCCTCAAAAACAAATCAAATCATTTATTTTATTATCTGATGTTCTTTTTACAGAATATAATTTTTATGACCCCATAAAAATATTCTCGAAAACTAAAGCTGGTGACATCCCTGAATTCCTTTATTATGCCAAATCACCCTGTTACATGCTTTAGCTTTAGTACATACCACAGGAGTTATTTTCTAACAGAGGCAAGCATTTGAAAAAAAAAACAAGAATGCCCATGAGCACAAGAATACATTTTTCTATCTTAATTTCTGATAGTAGCACATTCTGTCAATAATTAAAAACATTTATATGTCCATAATATCTAAAAATTAATGCTAAATTGACTGTAAAAAGTTCATTCCCTAGCCATAGTCCAGACAATATAATTCCTATTTTACAAATAAGTGAGGTTATTTTTGTTTGCATTGAACTGAATTTGTAATAAAAGAAAACAAGGAGCAATCCTATACTTATGCTTTATTATGTATTTGTCTCTGTTTAAGGAGAATTTACAGACAATTTATAGTGAGTTAAAACTAATGAGAGACAGATTAACAAAATCAACTTTTTGGCAAAGCTAAATTGGCACAAAGTAAATAAAGTACTTACTGAAGTAAGTGAGAAAATTGCACTAAATGATTAAGTGTTGAATCACTATCCTATTTATCTCACACTGCCATTTTATAAATAGCTTCCAGTGTTCAAGTTTGCTATCATTCTTAATGTAGGAAATGTCATTGTTGATGATAGCTTTGATCTATCTACAGCTGCAGTTCCCTTTCATGCAAAGGCTAACTGGTGCAATTTAACTTAAAGTCTTCAGAATGTCCCTAGGAATACCACGTGAACCATGAGTGTATTAGTTATCATGTAAAATGTGGACTATAAAGGATTTACATGACTACTGAGGTTTAACCCATAGCCAAACACCACACAGCTGTCCACTGATTTCATTGCATCAAGATGGTGGATGCCCCATCCGTGGGGACACTCAAAGTCATTGCGCACTGAGAACCCTGATCAAGCTGTAGGTGTCCCTGTTCATTGCAGGGGAGTTGAACTAGGTGGCCATTAAGGGTCACTTCCAACTCAAATGGTTCTATCAATCTACAAAAACCAAAAAGTACAAGGACTTGTGGGGAAGTTGAGATAATGACGGTTTGATAATAAAGAAAAAAAAAAAAAGGAAAGGAAAGGAAAGGAAAGGAAAGGAAAGGAAAGGAAAGGAAAGGAAAGGAAAGGAAAGGAAAGGAAAGGAAAGGAAAGGAAAGGAAAGGAAAGGAAAGGAAAGGAAAGGAAAGGAAAGGAAAGGAAAGGAAAGGAAAGGAAAGGAAAGGAAAGGAAAGGAAAGGAAAGGAAAGGAAAGGAAAGGAAAGGAAAGGAAAGGAAAGGAAAGGAAAGGAAAGGAAAGGAAAGGAAAGGAAAGGAAAGGAAAGGAAAGAAAAGAAAAGAAAAGAAAAGAAAAGAAAAGAAAAGAAAAGAAAAGAAAAGAAAAGAAAAGAAAAGAAAAGAAAAGAAAAGAAAAGAAAAGAAAAGAAAAGAAAAGAAAGAACCCAATGATAACAGCGAAAAGAATTAACGATCAAGAGATGTGCAATGCAATTGCTCACAATTAGTCGGTTCATCAGCAGCTCCCTTGGAAAACTCTCCCATATGGTACGGGACACGCCTTTGGTCAGTTTAGGTCAGCTGTCCTGGTTCTGTCCCCTCCCAGTTCCTTGTGCACCCAGCTCCTCAATGACAGAGCAGTGCAAGAAGCTGAGAAGTCCTTGACTTAACCCAAGCACTTTTTGTGTCCACTCTTTTAAGAGCATAGATCTGTTTCACAAAAAAGGTGTATGCTGAATGAACCACACAAACTATTTAAAATTTCATAATAAAAAAAATAAATCAAGGGCTTTTTTTTATGGAAAATTCCTCCCTTTTAGGCAGGCACAATCAAAAGTTTCATGGTCAATAATGGGGATGCAGTGCTGTTCAAATATCTGGCTGAAGTCTACAAAAGTTTGAGCAGTGTTATTAGTATGCAAAACAAGAACAGTGAATTGAGTACTTTTCCTATCATGGATGCTGACATTAGCTAGGAAATAAATCATCTCCCCAGCGATTTCCCCAAAGAAAAGAAATTTAGAAGACGCTGTTTGCATGGAAAGAGGAGTCTGTCTGCCAAGAAAGATAAATTATTCTGCATGGTGCATTGGAGAAAACATTTTGGTCCAAATTCACTGTAAGGGTAACAGGAATCTTACAAAGAATGTAGCAAGCCTTCTTCCTGTTAATATTTCAATGTATATCCTGCACGTATTTGAATACATAATAATTGGTTCTATGTGGAAATGTTTGTACTTAATAGCTGGGTATGAGTTTTACTGCTGCATGTTTAAAAATCACATGCATCATTCCATACATTCACTGTTGATAAAACTGCAGTCATTAACTGAACTTACACTTTCTTTCTTTCTTTCTTTCTTTTTTCAGGAATGACTTCTTAACACTATTTGAAAATAAACCTGAAACAGCATTTAAGATTTGGAACAGGAGAATGAAAAAGCAAAGAGAGTGTTAAATTCATAAAGTGATTTGTCATCACAGATGGCACTATCTAGGCATTTTTCAGTTTCATTTTGCTTCTGTAGATATTGCATGATTTTATATCTGCATTTGCTGTGAAAGACAAATAGAACAAAATATTTCAAGTGCAATATGAATGATTGCAAAGTACAACAAATAAACAAACAAACAAAAAACCCTACTCCAGCATATTAAAATGCTTCTATTACTATTGCTGCCTCTTTTTAAGATCAGCAAATTAAAGTGTCTGCTCCAAAAGTAGTGCCTCCTATTTTATGATTTTGGCCCATGATGTCAGAGGTGGATGTTGGTGATATGACAGTAGAGGTTGAACCTTCCCACCAATATTCCATTACATTTTGTTGCCACGTAACAGATGGCAGCAGAGAGGCAGTCTCACAAAATAGTGACATGGACATGAGTATGGAGCAAAGGTGTAGAAATGAATTCCTTTGTGTGGAAAAAATGGCACCAACTGACATTCATTGACACTTGCTGAACCTACAGAGTACTTAAGTATGTATATAAGTTCAAGTTTATCAACACCTGCACTGAGTTAAAGGGGATCAATCACATGTTTTATGCTATTCGTCTGATTAAATGCATTGCGAAATTGAAACCTAGCCTGGACCAAAGTACAAGCACTGATGTTAGGTGCTCTAATTCAAAAGAGCTTTTAACTAAAAATAATTGGCATTTTGTGTTTTCTTTTGTTTTTTTCCATATCAATTAAATTCTCCTTTAAAAAATAGTAATTTATGTTTTGAGTCAGTAACATTACAGAAGTTCAACATGCTTCTAGGTTCTCCTTTACTTGTTTTTATTATGCATGGGAAAATAACTGTTTTGATTACTTACTGAAAGCTCTTTTTACCATAAGCTGTTCATCTCCTTCCCTACAAGCTGTTGACTGGAGTCGTGCTTCTGTAAGATCTTGGCTCTACTTCATTTATCACAACCCAGAATGAAAATTGAAAGCATTCTGTGCTTTTGAGATGTAATAGTTTTAATTAAGAAAACTGAAAGCATTCTGTGCTTCTGAGATGTAATAGTTTTAATTAAGAAACACTTTTACAGAGATGCTTTCCAGCCAGCACAATGCAAGCATGCATCTCAGGTTCTATCCCTGTGCCATTCACACAAAGTTTCACACTGGTCTTTGCAGGTTCAAATCTGGCTCACTGCAGTGCTTGGACCGCATATACTCTAAGTTAAATAATTCCTGAGATGAAGAGAGATTTATACATGAATTTTCATGGCTATAAATTATATGTAGGTCACTCCAACAGGCTTTGCATTTTACCTGGCCCAGTTTCTCCATTGCAGAAGGCTCCCCAGTGAATACTCATGAGGAATTTCCTATTTCCACACAGGAACTCTGGCAAAATGACTGTAAAGAGGTGGCCAGTGGTCATGGAAACAACCACCCTGCAATTCTCCACTTTCATAGAAACACAAAGTTTTTGCGTTCTGTCTCTCCCTCTTCCAAAAGTAGATCTGAGACCAACGCTGAGTGACAAAAATTCTATGCTACCATATTTCTTTATGGTGAACAGATCAATAAATCTCATATCATCCTTTTCTCTAGCTGTATTGATGGGTGTTCATTTTTCACTGGATGTTACTGTGAATAACTCCCTAAGCAAGGCAGTAAGCAATTTCTTCAAAGCATCAATATTGAACTGTAATTGGAGAAAAAAAAAATCATATTTTTTTGCATGGATGTGTGGCCTGAAAATATTCAGCCTGTCAGCATAGGCAGGCACTGTATTCTACTTACAGCTCAACCTATTACATACCAGAAGTGTAAAGAATTTCTGACAGGAAATCTATGACTTAAAGTCCAGCATAGAAAACATTGATGTAAACAGATAGTACCCAGAGGACTTGGCTTTTATTGTACTTTCTGCTGGAAGCACAAGTTTTATATGCCAAAGTTAGGTAGAAAAAATCTTCTCCTATGTTCAGGTAAACTCTCTATCATACCTCAAATAAAAAATGTGAATGGAGACACTTTAAATAATTGTAAAGGCACTGCCTGCTTTTCTCCTTGTTACTGCACATGCATATCTCAACTAACCACATCAAAGAGACTGGTTCTCCTCTTGGTTTTGTGTGAAGTCATGCTACCACCTTATGGGGGCTCTGCACACAGTGCCCTTGAGAGTTGTGGGTGTGACAGTGTATTTACTCTCACAGAACCAAAAGGGAAGTCTGCTCCCATGGCTAAATAAAGCTTCTATGTCTTTGCCCAAACCCAGGGACTTTTAGTTCTGCTCTCAGTTTACCTGTCTGGAAGATGATTGCTAGAATACAGTATATTAGGCTAGCATATGCAAGCTATCTCTATAAAGTGCCCTTGAAATAAACGTCTCTAAAACAGCAAAGTGCTCTTCTGAAAAATAATGTGATTTTGTCTGTTCAAGCATAAGTCAATAATCTAAATTATAGAAAGTACGAATCACCTACACAGCTCTTATTTAATCTACTGTGAGGAAAAAAAGAAGAAAAAAAAAAGTGAGAACAACGCGTTCAGGGGAAAAAAAAAGTCAAAAGAATGAAGGAGACCAGAAACTCCTGTTATCACTCAGTTTCCATCTTTGTTTTCTGCAGAACTGTTTTGTGCATCCCTAGGAAGTATTTAATCATCACTTGTGAATGATGTCACTCCATTTCTGTGTCATCTGCCATAACGGTACCAGAGCATATGCACTGGGGATGTACAACATCTCCCGTAGGATCAGATGAAAAGAAAAATCTTCACTTGTATTTTATGTTTGAATGATGTAAAGCGGGTCATGTTCTTCAAAGGTGTCTTCTGTATAATTCAAAGCAAAAGGAAGAGTTCAAATTGAATCTTTGATAGAAACTGCTTTTTAAAGAGACCTCCTGTCTGAAAAGATTGGTATTCATGAGGCTTTAAAATGTATTTTTATGTCAGCTCACCTCACTATTGACACTGTTTTGACTGCTGAAGGGAAAAAAATATAGAACTATTTGCAGTATTTCAAGCAGACTTTATTGACACATTTGACTGTGCTTGAAGTTTTAAGTAGGAAGCAAAATACTGAAGACTTGAAAGCATGCTTTTTCCTTGTTGCCTCCACTGCATTCACACTGCTGACCAAACAGCTTTTTGCATGGTAACATAGCTTATTAAAAAAAAGAGGAGGGATCTACAATGAAAATCAGCACGGCTGCAAAAGATAACTGTGGAATAGTGCAAAGGGGATCTCACAAACTTAACCCAGGTTTACAGCACAGCTTCTTACTGCTGCTACCCTGAGCTGAATTCCTAACAGTAGCATATAGAAATAAGCAACACTGGGCAAGGCAAGTCCTGCATTTAATGCTCGTACATATTTTTCACTCTGAAACTGTAGTAGGTAGCAATTTTTTGAGGGTCTGATGAACATAATGAAAAGTCTGCTTTGAACTGGTATTCATAAAATTGAATCTGATGGAGGAGAAGATGTGGAGAGAAGTAAAACCAGAACACATTATCTTCAGAAATGAGATAACAATATGCAAATATTGTACGCAGAACTCGAAGCTAAATTGGTGTCTTTAACAATCTTGAATCTGTTTCCAAAGCCAAGCTCTAAACATGATTTTTTTATCTGATTTGATGTATTCTATGGAATCAACTCTTCAAAATCTACTGAGTGCTCTGAATGTCTCCCTGGAAAATCAGGACAGCTTAAGATACCAACAACCATTAATCTCACGAAAAAATGTGAAGATTTCACAGGTATCTCTGTCTGTACGAATGCATGCAAACAAACAAAGAAAAAAACCTGAAACACTTACATATCTGTACATATATATATGCATGTACCATACATTATTTAAGAAAATGTACAGTTAGTTAAATTTATAGGTGTTTCACACCACTGTTATCTTGTTTTCCATGGAAAGTCGGTCAAAGTAGATAGATGACCAATAAAGGTGATATTTGATAGGCAGCAAATACTAGTGCCAGCTAATCTCTTGGTAGACAAGACAAAACAACACATTATAAAGGGCTTCCAAAGTATTTCTCCAATTATTATTATTTTTTTAATTTTCAATGAGCACTGATTGTATGGATGGATACACATTTTCTGCAAATTTTTGAGAAAGCATTAGCAGGGGTTTGCTTTGCCTTGCTTTGTTTTGCTGTTGGTTGGAATCAATATTCTGGGTGTTCAGCATGCTAAATGATTGGAAAGTAAAAACTGGTACCAGGACAAAGGAGGAAGGACATTGTTATGAGGAAAAGAAAACGTGTGTGCATTTAGCATCATTAGAAAACACTGTTAGAATCATAGAATCGCTAAGGTTGGAAAAGACCCACAGGATCATCCAGTCCAACCATTCACCCATCACCAATGGTTCTCGCAAAACCATGTCCCTCAACACAACGTCGAATGTTCCTTGAACATCTCCAGGGTCGGTGACTCCACCACCTCTCTGGGCAGCCCATTCCAGTGCCTGACCACCTTTTCAGAGAAGTAGTATTTCCTAACGTCCATGTTCTTACACTTCAGCTAAGACTCTGCAGAGGAATATTTGCAGCAATACAAATCCCCTGCTCCAGCAGGGGAATTGGACTAGATGATCTTTCAAGGTCCCTTCCAGTCCCTGATACTGTGTGATTCTGTAATGCCTACCTTACCATAAATTATTACTTATGTACATACACATCCACACAAACTACAAAACTGTCCATTCAGCCCAATATCCAGTCTCTCATAGCAGCTCCTAACAACATAAACTAAAGGAAAAGGTGTTATAGACCTGCAGACGGCAGATGTGGGATAATATCTTTGCTTAGGTATGCAGCTGTGGACCCAGAAGGGGTGTATGATACAGTGTTATCTTACATAAATAATTAATTTAAATTTAAAAGTCTGGGGACACTGGATGTTTTCCATTTGGATTATCTTACTGTAATACTACTAGAAAGGACATTGCTCAATTTTGCAGTAATCCAAAGCATCACTGCATAAAACCATAGTGAGGTGGATACTTGTCTTGCTTTTTGTTTGCTTACTTGCTTAGACAAACTGTAGATTGTACAAAACAATGGTTTAATGTGACTTGTATAGCAGAATCTAGTAACATCTAGAAGAAGAGTACATTTTCTCTCTATCTGTCTATTTGCCTTGTTTGAAATTCATCACATTTTATAATCTCTTCACTGTGTGCATTCAGCACTTATGTACCAAAGGGAATTTAGTGAGCCCATTCACCTCATTCCATTTCAAACATCTGCTGCAGAATACCAAAGGCTTCCTAATCAAGTGAAAATGATACTGTAAAGCTACATGCACTAATTTTTGCAACTTTCTTCACACTTCAACAGCATAATCCAACGGCCTGATGGAATGCTGTGCCGCAAAGGAACAAGCTAACACACAAGCAATTCTGAATTTTTTCATTTTGTTCTTTAGTTAGCATATGCACAACAAACAAACAAACAAATCCCAAGCCAGCATTTGTTACAATAAACACAACTTCTACAATCTCACTACAGCATTTTGTGATTCAGTATTGTTGCAGTTTAACCCAGAAGGTGGCTGAGCACCACACAGTCCCTCACTCACTCCCCGTCTCCCAGTGGGATGGGGGAGAAAATTAAAAAAAAAAAAAAACAACACAAAATAGAACTCACGGTTTGAAATAAAACTATTTATTACAGAACAGAAAAGGAAAAGGAGAATAGTTATGACTACATGTACATATATACATGTGTGAATGTATATAGTGAGTGATGCAGAAGCAATTGCTCACCACACCTAACTGACGCCCAGCTCACCCGTGAATCAGAGAATCACAGAATCACTCAGGTTGGAAAAGACCTTAGAGATCATCAAGTCCAACCACAACCTAACTGTACTACCCTAACTCTAACAACCCTCTCCTAAATCATGTCCCTGAGCACCATATCCAAATGGTTTTTAAACACATCCAGGGATGGTGACTCAACCACCTCCCTGGGGAGCCTATTCCACTGCTTAACAACCCTGTCTGTAAATAAGTGTTTCCTGATATCCAACCTAAACTTACCTGGCACAACTTGAGGCAATTTCCTCTCGTCCTCTCACCTGTCACCAGCCAGAAGAGACCTTATCATCACCATCATTAATTTCCATATATTCACATTTTTTCTTAACATAGAGGGCTACACCACTGCCTTTCCTGCCTTGCCCATCTCTTTTGAAAAGTCGGTAGCCCTCCATCACTGCACTCCAGATGTGGGAGTCGTTCCACCACGTTTCTGTGATGGCAACTATATCATAACATTCCAAACACACAATGGCCTCCAGCTCCTCCTGTTTATTACCCATGATGTGTGCATTAGTGTAAAGGCACCTGAGCTCGGCCTTTTGAGTGGCAGTAGCTCTAATACCCTCATGACCATACTCAGGTGTTTCCACAGCCACCAACCTCACACCAAATTCCTACAAAAGGGTGAGTCATCCTCCTCCTTCACTAAGACACTAGACTGTGTGATCTTACTAGCACATCCCCTCTCCTACAGGCACTGGGACTTTACATACAGGCTTCATTCTAGTGACCCCAGTTACACCCCCACCCCCCTTCATACCTAATTTAAAGCTCTATCAATGAACCTTCCCAACTCCCGTCTTAAGATCCCCTTCCACTGGTGGGAGAAGCTACTCCTATTGGTTGCCAGCAGGTCTGGTCTCATGCAAACAGAGCAGAGGTCAACAAACTCAAACTCTTGCCAGGCACACCAGGCTCAGAGCCAGGTATTAATCCAATGGCCCATCATATTTTCTCCCTCATCATTCCCTATATCTGGAATCCTCTAACCCTCCCTGGTTAGAGGAGAACACAACTTGTTCTTCCGAACCCTTTACCTGTCACCCCAAGGCTCTGAAGTTCTTTTTCATAGTCTTTAGGGAAGTTCTTCCTATATCATTGCTGCCTACCTGGGAAGAACCATCATCACCTCCATTGGCCAGCTGTCACTGCAGAGCACTGTACCTGTTCCTCAGGGGAAGCTGGGGGGCAGGAGAATCTCTGGGAGGGTGCACCTGCATCGCCAAGTAGGGGCCTTTTGCCACTGTCCCACATTCCCTGATTCTTCAATGTTGTTGCTAGGAGGAGGAGAGGGTTTACTGCAGTAGGAACACTGTCTGCTGGTTCCCCTCTTTCACCTGTTTGCAAGGCAGCAGGGGATGACATGCTACATGTGGAGCCTCAGCTGGCTGCCTAGATCTCAGGGCCAATAGGGTTTGGTACCACCTATCAATCTCCCTCTCACACTCCTTTATGCTCCTCAGCCTCTCCACCTCCTCCTTCAGGTCAGCCCGGGCTAAGTAAGTCATTTACCTGGTCACATCTTACACAAGTACTGTCTCCCTCACCTAGTACTGCAAAGGCCAGGCTCTGGCACTCACTACAGCCAGAGACCTGTGCACTAGCATGTTGTTTTGGGACCTCAGTCTAAGTCTCCAAATTTTTCTTAGCAGCAGCCTTCCTTTCATGTGAGCAGCAGAAGAGAGAGAGATGAACCTCTACCCTCTTCAAAACTCCTTCCTCATGATGCCATATGATATGGAATATCCTTTTGGCCAGATTAAGTCAGCTGTCATAATTCTGTTCCCTCCCATCTCCTAGTTCCCTTAACTGCAAATGGCCTTGGCTGTGTACAACACTGCCTAGCAGCAACTAGAAACATCTGTGTGTTATCAACATTGTTTATCTCCTAGAACCAAAACATAGCATCATACCAGACACTCTGAGAAAACAATTCCATCCCAGCTGAAAATAAGACAAGTATAAATGGAATATATGTACTAATGTATATTGAATAGGATTTAGGTGATTTTCCCTGCCTGAATTGTACAAGCAGAAAATAAAAACCTCTGCTGATATCATAGGCATATCACAGACTGAGTCAGGTGGGTAAATTCTCTACTCAAATCATGAAACCAGCACACATCATCTGCCAACTCAGAATGGTCATGCAGGAAACTGGCATCGTAGTCACAGACCACTTGCCTCTCAACCATTCTGCAATCAAAGGGTCAGTTCACTATGAAAATCCCGTATTTTGTGGTCTGGGCAACTTTAACATGTTATAAGCACCACTTATGTTTTCTGAAAATAAATACAACAAAGTGCACACTCAAACAAAAAGCTACAAGAGATTCTAACAGTTTTTCGCCCAAATAGGTTTGCACTGATAGAAAACTTACACTGAGTCATTCTATAGATGATATGTTATTGTAATCATGCTATGAAAATATAATTAAATATTCCTGAGAAAATTGTGAATACGTGTGTAAGTCATCATGTTATAAATTCATACTACTATGATCTCAGTAAGATCTTATCACAGAATCACAGAATCATACAATGGCCTGGGTTGAAAAGGACCATTTAGTTTCAAGCCCCCTGCCACAAGCAGGGTCACCAACCACCAGACCAGGCTGTCCAGAGCCACATCCAGCCTGGCCTTGAATGCCTCCAGGGATGGCACATTCTCAACCTCCTTGGGCAACCTGTTCCAGTGTGTCACCACCCTCTGTGTGAAAAACCTTCTCTTAATATCTAACCTAAACCTCCCCTTCTCTCAGTTTAAAACCATTCCTCCTTGTCCTATCACTATCCGCCCTTGTAAACAGCCATTCCCCCTCCTATTTATACACTCCCTTCAAGTATAGGAAGGCCACAATGAGGTCTCCCTGGAGCCTTGTCTTCTCCAAGCAAAACTGTCTTGTCACTACAACAGAGGATGGTATTCTCATTTTCCAGAATTTGCCATGTAGCCACCACATAATAACTGCAGATGGAACCCAGTGGAAAGTGATCAAGCATCAACAAAAACAAAGCAAAAGAAAGAAGCAGTGTTAAAACACTGACATTTTGTAACAAATGCTCAAATATATTACAAAATAATACCTCACAAGTTATCTTTTTGCTTTTTCCTGGAAAAAGTATTTCATCATTTCAGCATCTTCTAACATTTTTCCACTGATTCAGATAACATTGAGAAGGAAGAGGAATGATGTAAGAATAAAAAGTGAATTTGTATAAAACAACGAATCACAACTCCTGGGAAAATGAAAGTCCAGTGGCCAGAATTTGACTAATATGCTCCACAAACTTCATGGGAAATCAGTAACTCTGCCTGTCACTTGTGCTTTGCATATACTGATACAATGAAGGGTGAAGATTTTGAACCTTTATTTCAGTTGTTCTAAGTTCACTGAGAATTTCTTTAAGTCTCACAAAAACTGCAGAAGCAGAACAAACACACAAAAACTTGACAGGACTTCTAGGAGAAATAATTGCAGAGAACAATTTACTTTATTCCTAGGAATAAAACATATCTAAATTATTTTTCCTTTGGCCTTTTCCCAAGGGAATTCCATGTTTTTCACTTCCTTTTTCACAGTCACACTTGACTCATAACTGACATAAGAATGTATTTACCCTACTTTGTCACATTTATTTTTCTGTATCTGTCTTAGAGACAGAAGATGGGAGGGAAAGAAATGAGCTTCTCAGTTTCTAGGATGGTTTAATATTGCTCCTTTTTAAGTTGCAATGAATAAAAGTTTATATAATCTTTTAAAATATAAGGTATTGCTATGAGAAATATTATTTAATATTTTCAAAAAATATATATTTATTTTGCTCAAATTTTTCATCTTCTGGTTATTATAAAGTAATAAGACCTCCCACAGGCAGTGTTTCGTTTTTAATTTTTAATTTCAAGGTAAATTAAGTAGGTAGTTTCTAAGAAGTAAGAAACTAAAAATCACATATATGTGCTGCCCTATTCCAAGACAAGAATACATGTCTCTCCCCAGAATACTAGGATTGTTTCAAAATAACAACTGTTTTTAATACACAGATATATTTCATGATTGTATACGCCTTTTAAATTTATTATTTCATAGGATTGTTCTTTTTCTCATTTCCTTGATGCATTGCGCTTTTTATGAGGGCAGGCAGCAATAGAACAAGGGGAAATGGCTTTAAGCTGGAAGAGGGTTGATTTAGACTAGATATTAAGAAGAAATTCTTTACCATTAGAGGGTGATGAGACACTGGAACAGGTTGCCCAGAGAGGCTGTGGATAACCTCTCCCAAAGAAGCGTTCAAGGCCAGAACGGATGGAGCTGTGAGCAACATAGTCTAGAGGGAGGTGTCCCTGCCTATAGCAGGGGGGTTGGAACTAGGTGATCTTAAAGGTCCCTTCCAACCCAAATCATTCTATGATTCTATGATTACAAACTGTTCTTTACGACCACAAAGACTAGAAACAAACATTAAGAGAGCAAAAAGTGGACAATGCAATTTTAAGACATAATTTTTTTCAGGTATGTTGGAAAAATCACAGCACTCTAGAATTTTAAATCATCCATCAAATCCATGAGTTTCAGTGGCACTGACCGCTGCTGTTGTTCTCTTTGCTTCCCACCACACCATCTGTTTATTAATACAGGTAGCATCTCCCAGGCTGCTAACTCTGGAGAAAAAGGATTTACCCATACTTCATGGTTTTCCATGTTATCCCACTAAGGTCCAAGATCCTACTGTGTTTGTAAAGGGGAAAAAAAAAAAAAAAAAAAAAAAAAAAGTAGAAACACGAAAAACAAAATCTTATAGCTATTCAATTCTGCTTAAGTATAGCTGAAATTTGACAGGGAAATATTTCTCCCGAATCCCTTAATGACTGTACTTTCTTTTTCTATTTCATACTCATCTGATTCAAAGAAAAAATGTCCAGAAATCAAAGTGAAAACTTTTTTTTTTTTTTTTTTTTTTTGGTAATGTTAAAAATGCCTCAGTGTCTAAATGGCATGGTGACATGAAACACTCAGTCTGTGCCTCTTTGTTTGGTATTAATACCTTGTGCAGCACTGAGACAAGGTGGAAAAGCATTGTCTTCAACTCTTAAGTTATAGACAAATCCACTGCTTCATAGTATAAACTGGACTGAGTTATGTGGAAGGATGATGTGATTATTTTCCCAGGTGTTAGTTAAAGGGTAGCTCCTCCTGGTTTGCATTTTTATATGTTTGCATCTGAACTATCATTTCCATCATTTTTTTTGCAAGCACCAGCTGAATTTTCTTTTTGTTGTTGTTGTTTTTGTACAAAAAGTTTACGCACAGTGCCACTGTTGTTGTGGCAGGGAAAAATACCCAAATCATACAATGATTTATGAATAACCTCCATCTATATCATCTGTAATGCAAGAAAATTGCAGAGGGGATACTCCCATCTCTGCACTGTAAAAGTGCTGATGGTTCTCATGGCTTATTGGTATCTAGTCCAAGGAGAAGTTCTGCTAACACATGTTCTCTCTTCTTCCCTTGCGGGAAGAGTAGAAGACACATACAGCTTCTCAGTGCAGAATAAAAAAAACTGAAAATAAACAGGCAAGGGGGAAAGGAACTGTGTTTGTCTGAAGGTTTATGGTCTCCTACCAATACAGTTTATTACACTAAGTAATTGCATCTGGGAGGACAAAAAGACCCATTTACACAGCCTTCATCGCAACATGAGGAGAATTTAATATTTTCTCTCACACAGAGAAATCCTACTGCCCTCTTGCACTCAGTATATCATCATTTTATTTTCAGTTGGTGAAAGGGATGCATTGCTTTATATATAGTAAAAAAAGTAAGACCACGAGCAAGAAAAGAAAATTCCTTCAAGGAATGGATAGGAAAAGTAGTTTTGCATAACAAAGAATAATTATTCCCAGATACACTATGGAGAGCATTGTCAAGCATCAGCTCTGAGAGAGTGCTGCACTGAAAATACTCTTCCTTTTTACCATTCATAAATTCTACACTGGTCCTCAAAGTGATTAAGTTAAAAGGAATAAGCAATCAAAAGTGAGGTGAAAATGTAAATTTTACAAATGCTTACAAAATAAGATGTGCTGTGACCTTCTCACATGTGCTTGTTACACTCTTCTGAGGTATCATCGCAGCTTAAAATTATTCATTGCAGATACTAATTTTGCTTCAGGTCCTAAAAATAAATGAAACTACTTATATAAAGAAATCTAAAGAACCAAGAGAAATATACAAGTACACTGTTCTGCAAACATGTTGTTCCATCTATCAGCTTATCAATGTCATCTTACTACATTTCACATTTGAAATGTGTTGGCCAATTACAGTTACATTATAAGATTTACATACAAACTCTGCCTCAAAAAATTCCCATTACTCTTAACTCAATGGCTCTGATCTTTTTGTTTTTCTTTACTTCAAAAAAAAAAAAAAGATTTGTATTTTCATGAACCATAATAAATCCACCATGTCAAATGAATTACCCACAAATATAATAGAATAGAATAGAGAAGAGTAGAGTAGAACAGAATAGAATAGAACAGAATAGAATAGAACAGAATAGAATAGAACAGAACAGAACAGTACAGAACAGAATCATTAAGGTTGGAAAAGACCATTAAGATCATCGTCAACCCAGTACCAGAATGATTACAAAATCAGGTCTTGCAGTGCCACAGTGTTTCTTGATATTAAGCATCCTGATATTAAAATTAAAGCTACACTATTTTCTTTTAGACTTCAGAGAAATACAGTGCAAGAAAAGTAAGTGAAAATGTACACACTTCATACCCCTTAAGCCAACACCCATATAAACTGAGAGATGTTAGCGTAGAAATGAGAATAATGTTGGAAGTCTTGCAAACTATCACTAGCAGATCAGTGTAGTTGCTTTTTACTTCATAAACATTTCTTATTTTTTGCATGAAAGTCATTATGAGTGGCTTTTGGAGCTTAGCTTCATTTTATAATTCAAGTGTTATAATTCAGCATCAGCAGTAGTGACAAAGAATGAAAAAAACAGTACAGAAAGAAAAGGTTGGAAAAAATTTACTTAAATGATACTTACTAATTCAGTTGTGCCAATGACGTTGTTCTGGTTTTTTGGGTTGTGAGGCTTTTTTGTTATCTAGTAATTTTTTGCACAATTTTGGAGACCAAGTAAGATTTCAAGGAGTTGAAATTGGATAGATAAATCACCTTTAAAGGGGTTTAAGAAGAAAAGTCAGGA
Source organism: Gallus gallus (assembly GCF_016699485.2). Classification (NCBI taxonomy): domain Eukaryota; kingdom Metazoa; phylum Chordata; class Aves; order Galliformes; family Phasianidae; genus Gallus; species Gallus gallus. Next base: position 68,278,034 of record NC_052572.1, on the reverse strand, counting down.
AATTCCAAATTTACTTGCACTCTTGGAATAACATAAACTTGACCTCAAGGAAAGCACCTAGAAGGAAAAATGATATGAAAAAAAATACTAATGTGAATTTACTGAAAACAAATTTTGTAAAGCAGTTTTCTTCCATGATAGAGTATTATACTTCATAGATAGAAGAGAAAATATAGATACATTAAGTTACTGAAACTTTTTTCCTGAAACTCTTCTTCAAGCAAGAAAATAAAGATTAATATGAAACTACTGTACTATATTAAATTTTTTAGTGTAGATGAGAGATGATAGTGAAGGAGATAACTATGAATGGTTCCCTGTCAAATGAGAAAGAACTGAATGTTCTGTAGATGTTCACTATTGTTCAGTAATGCTTATTGTTCAAAATGCTTAGGAAGCTTACAGAACTCAGAAGGACTGCACATATGGTGAACAAACTGAAATAGGAATCAAACTGGTCCTGAAAAGTCAGAGAGCAAATCTGATAAAATAGGATTAAAGTGAAGTTTTACATCTGGACAATATAATCAGCTGCCAGAGTGAAAAGAGCTATTTAATCGGATCTGATGAAGAAGACTGGAGAGTTACAGTGCATTGCAAATTGAACCGTAGGTCAAGAATTGTGTTGTTTAAAAAGAAAAAAAAGAAAGGTGAATATCAAAGTTAGATGCGTAATAAGAGGAGTAAGGTTGACGGTAAGCTGTAAAGCAATCTGTCCACTTTACTCAGCAATGGCAGAGTCTCAGCTGGAGGAGAGTCCACAGAAAATGCTTATCAAATGGAGATGATCCAGAGGAAAATCTTGGGAGTTCTACAAATCATGAGTTAGGAGAAAACACAGAAGGAATAAGAAATGTTAGATTTATAGAAGAAAAAAAAAAAGGGAGAGATAAATTTCTTAGTGAAAATATACTAGAGATAGCTCTAAAGCAAAGAAAAATACAAAGCTAATCTCATGGAGTTAAATTGCAACAACAGAAGATTGAAGTTTGATATCAGAAAAATCTTTTAGTTATGAGAGATATTTAAGCAGAAGGCTAAGTGGTGTGTGGATCTTCAACTTCAACCAATGAGGTGGTAAGATCTTGCCTTGTATTTGCCTTGCAGAGAAAGCTAAACAAAATCAACTCTTAAGATCTTTCCCAAAACTGTTTTTCTGATTCTAGGACTAAGTAAGCACAAAAGTCTCCAAGACATAGGAAGCACAATTAGTTCAAAACATACCTCACTGGAGTTCTCTCAATGAAAAGAAACCATATTCTTTTGTGCACATGGAGCAGGCTGTGATTTGGGGACCCTCTGATGGTTTTAGGGTGTGAGAAACATCACATACTCTGCAGCTATATTCACTGCCATTAGAAAAAGAGCGGAGAAGAGTATGCATCTGGTTCCATGGAATGGCCATGCTGCCAACCCTCATGCGCTGGTGATGTTCTCATCCACTCCTACCCAAAGGTTGCTCTTCCTCTCCTGGGTAAGGTTAGCAAAAAGCTGGCAACACAAAAATAAAAGATAAAGTCTTACTGGCTGACACTGACTTCAATTGTATTTGTTGGGACAAATTCCTGGTGGGAGCAAAGAACCTGCTCCAGTAAATCATATACCGGTAATAGGCAATGATGTCTATTCTCACATCACTGGATTTGCCAGCTCTCTTAAATGCTGTTGCTTGTGAGGTGCTAGTGGCTTGACTGAAAGCTATACTTGAAGTTACCACAACTGCCTTCCAGTAGTTTTATTTCACCCCAAGATGGAAATTATCTGTGTAAGAATTTATCATTTATGAGAGAATTTATAGGATACCATCATGTTCTTTTTTAACTTTGTAAGGGCAACTGTTCTATTAATGTGAAAAAGAGAAAAAAAACCAAAAACACAAGATATAAGAAATTGGAAAAGTCTTATACTCTTGGAAATATATCAGTTTGTCTAGAGACAGTGGGATTTCTATTGCTTTGTATATTCTTGCTTTAACAAGATCCCTATCAAGACTTAGGAAAAAACTTTCTTTGTAATTAAGTCATTGCAATATAAAAGCAATTTAAATATTGTCAAACTGGTACAGTGGCCTATAAGTGCCCTCACATACTACACCCAGTACAGAAAATTACATAGGAAAAGAACCTTTGCTTTCACTGTAGTCTGTTCTTTCTTTTAAGATTTTCCATCCAATAGTAAACATGCACAGGCATCTCTATTTTAAATAATAACTGAACATTCTGTGAAACAAAGGAATAAAAAATTCATTCAAGTTGGTTCAGTGACTCAGTAAGTTGGCACCACTCTGTACTTGGTGACAGTTCCTCCTTTTCTTTCACAACACAGACTCTGCAGTCTTGCAGTATGGGAAAATTTTGCTTCACTAGATTAAGTCTCTGACTTCCATGTTTGTGAAAGAAAGCCTGGAAACAAATACTGACACTATCTTTCTCCAGGACTACAGAGCTTGGGTGACTTTAACAGGAGAGAAAGAGAGCTTTCAGCGTTCTCTCACTTTAAATGTTGTCATTTGTATAGCTTTTGGAGTCAACAGTATTTCGTATGAGAAATGTAGAGCAGAGAATAGGAGCATCTGAAGGAATTAAAAAAAAAAAAAAAAAGCACTCAAAACAGCAAGGGAACAAAGTCAGCCTTGGAATAGCACCGAAGTGTGAAATCTTTATCTTGTATTTCTTTTCCAGTAATTTATAGTCTTCAGGTCAGCCCTCTGGCAGGGATCAAAATTGAAGTACATTGCTCCCTCCTCTCTGCTCCTCCTTCAGCCAACACAGGCAGATTAACGCAGAATGCAGATCCTTACTGATCCAATATTTGCCCTGGAAGATGCTGTGTCAGGAATTTCCCAAGAAAATTCTGGCCAAATACATCAACAGAGCACTAAAAGCAGATGCACCACGCAATTCATACTTGCTGCCACCAGCCTGCATCACAGACAACGCACAAATGAACAGGCATATGATCCTATCTCTTTCCTTTCTGTTTTCATAGAGGTTAATGGGAATGAGGATTCAAAATGGCTTTAGCTGTGCTTGTCACTTCTGTGGTATGGATATATATTAAGCACAGATAATAAAACAGCCATTTCTAAACAAATAACATGTGTTGACCTGTCGCTTTCGGAGAGGTGACACAGCCTTACCAGTGCTGACCCATCATAAATCAAAAGACAATCTAAAGCTTCTGCAGGTCAAAGGCCCAAAACACTGACTTTCTGATTAAATGACTGTTACACCCCAAACCCTGCCAACAATATTGTCAGATTAAACAGTATCTTTCAGTCCTCTCTATTATAGTTTTCAGGTTATATCAGGAAGGACCATGATTAACACTACCTATAATGGTGCTTTTCAAGTTTTAAGAAAAATACTTTGTTCAAATAATGATAGGAAAGGAAAAAAAATGCAGGTAAGTTATCTGTGGACATCACTGACCAGCTCTACTTCCCAGAAACTTTTGCCATTAGGATGTCTATTGAGTGGTAAAATTCTATTCATTCTTTCATAAATACACAGCCAGCTAGCTGAAGTTACATTTTGGCAGATAAACTTGCTCCAAATATAGCTTACTGTACAGTTGTAAACTGATCTATTGGTGATGTTTGTATGCCTACAAGTGCTGGGGCACTCAGGAGTGATGTTTCTATTCAGCTAACCACTCCTGGACACTAGCAGAGCTGAGCAGTCTCTAGTCAGAAGCATTTGCATCAATCTTAGCCAAATGTTTTAAGATACAAAGCATTATGGTGTATCAATTATTGGTTTTACTATAAGAATTTCATCTGTAACTTTAGGTACAAGAACTGGAAGACTGAGTAGCTTGTACAGCTTTCCCACAAGTGAAAGAGTTGAGATTCCAAGCACCTCATTTACCTTGATTTGTGTTTTCTACAATATTGTAAAATGTCTGTAATTGTTCTACTGGAATGAAGATTTTTACTTATGATCACATTCTGTTTAACATATTTTTGCGAGATGCCACCACCCTAGGGATAATTATTTCAACACAGGGAGACAAAATTTTATTTTTATTGCAAAGTTTAAGAGAAATCTTATTATTGATTGGCCCAATCAATTGAATACAACACTCTGCCTTCTCTTCAAACAGGGACACCCACATGCATTCTCTGCTCCCAGCACTTTCAGCTCTCTGCATCTTACTCCCCCTTCTCATCCTTCCCCATCTATCATTGCAATGCGGTCTTAGGGCTCTTGCTCCCCTGAGAAGGTTCATTTCAAAGGCTCTGGAGTTCATGCTCAAGGATATGACATCTTATCTGTGTGAGGCACATCTCCCATGCATGAGCCAACACAGTGATCTGCTGGCACAGATCCTACAGATGTGTAAGGTAAAAGACTGCTCCTCCTGCAGCAGACCCACAAAGTGAGCTTGGTGCCCACCCAGCCCCACTTCTGCACACACCTGGCTCACTTATCTCAGCCTAAGTGCATCACAGAAAGCCTTCTCCAATGCTGCTCAGGACGACTGCCTAGCCCCAGTCTGCATCTCCAGCAGCTCCACATCTCTGCAAAAGCTGGGAGAAGGAGGATCAGCAGCAAACATATCCAGAGGAAGTACAGCACACCCTGCATGCTTACGCTTAGCCCTATTGTTACTAAAGGAGCAATAAATCCTGAATTATAGCATCTGGCTTGTGGCCATGTAACCAGACATGCTATTCAGCCAAGGCTACATGAGAAGCTACACATCCAACAGAACAGTAAGTTGCATAGAGGTGCACCTTTTCATTTTCTTTCAGTAAGAAAACAAAACAAACAACAACAACAACAAAAAACAGCACCAAAGAGAGACTGTCAGAAAGGTGATAGATGCAATTTTGCAACAAGACATAGACATGCATCCTTCTCAGCAAAACACTTGCTCTAAAATCTCTCTGCCTCAATATTATTATTCCTTATTGCTGTCAGATGTTCATTTTCCCACATTCCACATTTTCCAAGACAAATGCCAAGGTGCAGTATTATGCCAATTATATATTATATACCAAGGTAGTGCTACATTTCTAACTCAAGTGCTATGATAGGTGATGTTTTTTTTTAACATCCAGCTCATGCAGTTTTGTATTTATATGTGGACCTCTACTAACAATCTCGAAAAGGCAAATTTTTAGCTTTTCTGGCTGCAAGGAAATTTGGACACATATCTCAAATTCATCCCATTCAGTAACAGCTGCCTTATTTAAGAAATGCCACTAAGGGCAGTTTTGGAACTTAAGACAGGTTGTACATAAAACTGAGGAAGATATAAACCAGTGTTTTAAATGTACTCCAATTTTTTTTTAAATTATTTTTTAAAGAGCTGAATATGGGATGTGCCAGCATTTCTTCTGCCTGCTTTATTCCTTATGGATGTCGTTGTCATGCTATCTGAAAGAGACTGGCAGTAACTTGCATCCTTCCAAGTCCTCTTGCCATAGGTTTTGTCTCATTCAGTTTCTTTTATATCCATCACAAACAGTATTGGAAGATCTTTCAGTAGGAGAGGGCATAAGGAGGTCTGCATGTGCCCTCTTTCCCCCATACTTCAGAATGCCTAAGGGCTTTTTAGAGTGCTTCTGATGGATAGCTGTCCTGCTTTACTTAATGCTTGTGTTTAAATGTAGTATACATCATCACAACAAATCATTGCAAATACTTCATGCAATCACATACAGTACATACGCAAATTTACATATTCTTGCACATAGATGAAATTAAATTTCTTAATCTGAGTGAACCAATACTATAACCAAGAAATAACGATTAAGCCAAGAAATAATCATATCTCTCAACATGTATTATTATTTTTTTTCTATAATAACTAAGCGAGAAGAAAACATTTCCTTTCATTTAAAGGACTGTGACAGTATTTCCATGCATAGCTCCTAATTGTATTCAGAAGTTTCCAATTCCCAGTTTAAAAAAAAAAAAAGAAGTTAAATCTATTCTAGGAAGCACAGGGTTTTTATTTATGTATTTATTTATTTTTCTGAAATACAATGTGTAGTTGGTGCACACATGAAACTGAAAACTTGACTTAATTTTATTATTTTTTTTTAACACAGTGGATCATGCAGGTGAAGGTATTTTAAAGTAAATATATGTATATGTTTGTGGGCCAGATCCTCAGGAAGGCTTAATGGGATTGCTTCGGGGAAAACAGCTGTACCTCAAATGAGTTTATAGAATAGCTGCAGGACAAGGCTCTCAGGTCTTGCCATCTTCATAGCTACCTATCTGAAGCAATGACTGCTGGCAGGAATGAGATAGCTTAAAATGATGGAACAAAACATGAGTGAGAAAAAAAGATGTCATTGCAAAGATGTAAGTGTGTATGAACTGGAGGGAGCAGTTTGCAACCAGTTAGGCGGCTAGCAGTCTGCATCTCTTCCAGCAACCCTTTCTTCCCTGGGGCACTTCAGAGAGTAGCAAAGGAATCTGGGAGGAAGGCAGCTGTGAAGCTTGTGGTTTGGCCTCAGGAAGGCAATTCCACTCAGCATGCTTCTGCATCTGCCTGAAAAGCAAGAGAAAGATCAATGGCCTCTTACCTCTTACAGTCAAGTGCTCTAGGACTGATGAGGAAAAAATGCTTTCAAAGAACAAGTTATAAAAGCTGCACTCAATCCATGACATGTATTGACTTTTGTGTGTGGGTCAGGTCATTCTGAGCACAGTAAGATTACTTTATGGCATCTGATTCTATATCCAAGCAAGAAAATCTGCACCTGGAGCTGGAGTGACTTCTGGACTGAATCCAGTATTTATCATCCAAATGGGGATAAAATCAAAGAATCAGAGAATCATAGAACGTAGAATCACCAGGGTTGGAAGAAAACCTCTAAGATCATCTAGTCCAACCATCTACCTACCATTAATATGTCCCCACTATACCATGATGCTTAGTACCAAAACTACATGCTACATTAACACCTCCAGGGACAGTGACTCCACCACCTCCCTAGGCAGCTCACTCCTGTTCCTGATCATACTTTAAGGGAAGAAATTTTTCCTAATAACCAACATGAACCTTCCCCAGCACAACTTGAAGCAATTCCCTCTAGTCCTATTGCTAGTCACCCAGGAGAAAAGGCCAACCCTTACCTCACCACAACCTCTTTTCAGGTAGCTGTAGAGAGCTACAAGGCCTTCCTGAGCCTTCTCTTCTCCAGACTAAACAATCCCAGTTCACTCAGCCACTCCTCATGACACTTGTACTCCAGACCCCTCGCCAGCTTTGTTGCCTTTTTCTGGATAGTCTCTAGGGCCTTTCCTATAGGGAGCAGCCCCAAACTGAACACAGTATACAAGGTGCAGCCACGCCAGAGTTGAGTACAGGAGGTCAATCACCTCCCTGTTCCTGCTGGCAGTGTTTCTGAAACAAGCCAGGATGCCATTGGCCTTCTTGGCTACTACTACACATTGCTGGTTCACGTTCAGCTGAGTGTCAACCAACACCCCCAAAGTCATTTCCTCTACACAATCTGCCAGCCACCCTGTCTCAAGACTGCAGCATTGCTTGGGGTTGCTGTGGTCTAAGGGGAGGAGCCAGCACTTGGACTGGTTGAACTTCATCCCACTGGCCTCAGCCCAGTGATCCGGCCTGTCCAGATCCCTCTGTAGGGCCTTCCTACTCTCAGGCAAATTGACACTTTGTCCCATCTTGGTGTTATCTGCTAATTTACTGTAGGTACACTCTATCCCCTCATACAGGTCATCAGTAAACATATTAAACAGGACAGGCCCCAGTACCAGCCCCTGGGGAACACCATTCATGAACGGTCGCCAGCTGGATTTATCTTCATTCACCAGTGCTCTCTGGGCCTAGTCCTCCAGCCAGTTCTTTACCCAACAAAAAGTGTACCTGTCCAAGGCACGGGCTGCCAGCTTCTGCAGGAGAATACTGTGAGACAGTGAGACTGTGAGACAGTGTCAAATGCTTTGCTGCAGTCTCAGTAGACCATGTCAACAGCCTTTCCCTCTCCACCAGACAGATCACCCCTTCACAGAAAGAGACAAGTTTGATCAAACAGGACCTGCCTTTCATGAACCCATGCTGGCTGGGCCTGATCCCCCTGCTGTCCCACATATACCGCGTGATCTCACTCAAGATGATCTGTTCTATAACCTTCCCTTGCACCAGTCAGGTTGATAGGCCTGTAGTTCACTGGATCCTCCTCATGATCTTTCTTGTAGATAGGAGTCACAGTGGCAAGCCTCCATTCTTCTGGGACCTCTCCAGTTGACCATGAATGCTGACAGATGGTGGAAAGTTGCTTGCCAATTTTGTTTGCCAGCTCCCTTACCAAACACGGGATAAACACACAGAACTTGATCCTAAGACCCCAAACAAGAGATGGGCTGAGGAGTCTGCAGTAAGATCTGTGTGATTAAGTGGAAAAGCCCGCTGAAGTGTGTACCTCAACTCCTTGTCTCAAACTGCTGTATAAACCAAGATGCAGTAGTACAGTAGTCGGTGCACAGGAAGAACTTATTGCAGATAGAATCATAGAATAGTAGGAGTTGGAAGTGCCCACTGTAGATGTCCTCTCATACAAGTGGTATCTTCTAATAGACCAGCTAGCTGGGGAAGGAGTGTAAACCTTAAAAAGTATCTGCTTTTTCCAGCTGTATCAGGTGGGGAAGGAGGAGACAGCACCCAATTTACATGTCTTTACCCCCTCACTCTCTACCTCATGCTTTTCTGCACTGCCTATCACCATTGCATGCTCATGGTGGCAGACACTGTTCCTGGTGGATGATACATCTCCTGATTCAAACCTTCTCTGCACAGGCTGGAGCAGTAGGCACACTTTGCTACAGAGCCAGTGGCTTCATCTCTTATCTCCTGATGGTACCCCTCCAGAGGAAGAGGGACTCAGGGAATACTGCAGGGGTCAACACAGTACTCCAGCTCCAGATTAGAATGCTCACTTCCAAATGAAAGCCCGCCTCCACCTGACTGTCTAAAAACTCAGTCCATCTGTCTGTCTTTTCTAATGATTGCTTATATTTTTACTTGTTTTTACGACTGATATAGCTGGTGTTACAGAAAACAAAGTATGTAATGAGAGAATTGAGATGGAGATTTTTCACTTTTTTTTTTTTTTTTTTTGCCTTTCTTTCATTCTGGCTGTGAACTTGTTCTAAGTATTTGTTGAAATCGTTGCTTTTAAGTTTGCTTTGTGAAGAAGTATTTCGTGACTCCTGGCCCCTAGAGGGTTGTTCTTTTCCCCTCCACTTTTCTCTACCATCTGGCATGTTTACTTGAAATAATCGTGTGGTGTCAGAGGCCAATCCGGACATGTGGAGGGACTGCTTTGTCATAAAAGCTGTAAGGAGTGAGGGGGTGCTCCTAAATATAGCACTGTGCATTTTGTTCAGCTGCTCAACACAAAGAAGTAAAGTCAGTCATATGGTAGAAAGAAAATAAAGAAAGAAAACCAAATAGACAAGCAGAACAGTAGATTGTACAACACGGGGCTCTCAGTCCCTTTTATTTGTTTGGTGATTTTTTCCCCTTTTTGATAAGTCATTCTGGACACATTTCTAAACAATATGGTAGAAAAGACAATAAAATTCCCACCTTCAACTCTTTTTGAGATCTAACTTATACAACAACTTCTCTAGTGGCTCAGAGGCTTCAAGTCACTGCAGATGCAGAGGGGTGAGGTGGAACAAGCACAGCTATCAGCTGTCACGGCATCGCTTGTTTAAATGCAGAATCCTGATTTTTGCACATAATAATAGGAATTAGTTTGACAGGATTCGCAGGAAGTAAGTAGCTAGGTGTGAGTGTCATATAAACTGAGCTCTGTTAAGTGCGTTTGGCCTTAAAACATGTGAAGGTTTCTGGGCAGGGGAGACAGGGCTGGATGGACACTCTCCCACTTTTTCACTGCTAGCTAGTCCAGAGCAGACCGCACGTCTATTACACCTGCTAGCTAGCATCATCATAACCTTCAGGTCCATTCCCTCAAGGTCTGGAAGGAATGTGCTTGTTGAGGTTCAGAAGGGCCCACGAGTCTGCTGAGCTGCACTAACAGCAGCTGTGGCCTTCCCATGGCATGGTGCAGGGGGAGATTTGGCCTTTAGGCCTGGCTTCTCTCCTCTTGGCCTGAGTGCAGAACAAGAGGGCCAAAGGCCCCAGAGATAGCCTGTTGCCCTCCATGAATGGGAGAACTGAGATCAGTTGTTTGCAGAGCCTGCCTACTGTGAAAAGAACAGAAATAGTCTGTGCCCACACTGAGGATGGCACAAAATGTCTCAGGAAAAGGAAAGGAGGAAAGGACACCTCCTAGAAGCACAGTGGCAAGTACTGCCCTATATAGAGAGTACTGAGGAAAGAAAAATCTGTGCTGTAGAACTCATTGTGTGGCATAATGATACTGCATCCCATAAAGGTCCTTCAAAAGATCAAAACCATTTGTCTAAAATTACTCTGACCAATTTCAGATAATATCTAAATCCGACCATAAAGCAAATAACACGCAGGTTAATACTGACAGCTTATTAATGGATACTTTTTAGCAGCTATGAAATAATGTAATCTCTGAATCAGCATTACTACATAAAGTTCCTTTCACTCATATTTAATATATGATCTCTATTAAAAGTTTGTATTAAACTCTGGCATTGAATAATGGAAAATTCCATCTTAGATTCTGTCATTTTTTTTCTAGGAAATAAATCAACCAAATAAAAAAAAATGCAAACAAAACAAAACCAGGAACTCTATGTTTCATCTTTATCAGAAAAAAATTATTCATAGAGCCTGAATTTTTATGTCATTGGAGAAGAAATAGCTTTGCAGGCTTCAGACCTCTTGTCTCCTATTAATTCCTTTTTCCTCTGCTTACATGGATCACTACCCACAAGAAAACACCAAGGACTGTTCTTTTTGAGGCACAATGGAATTAGAGGAGCCAGAAGGTTATACTGTTCCAAAAAAAGAACAACCAGACTTATTCAGACAAGCAAAAGCATGGATCTATAGTGGCTACTCTGTATCTTCTGAAATCCACAAGGATGCCTCCAAAGATAAACCACTACTACTGTAATGATGTAAAATAAAATAAAATAAAATTAAATTAAATTAAAAAATTAACAGACAGCATTGATATAATTATGTCAGATAGATCTAACTATTTACAAAGGTGTACTAGTCCTCTGGTAATAAACATTATATGAAAAAACAGTGTTGTGGTTTAACCCCAACAGGCAGCTAAGTATCACATAGCCGCTTGCTCACCCTCTGTAAGTGGGATGGGGGAGAGAACTGGAGATATGAATGTGTGAGAATACATGGGTTGAGATTAAGATAGCCTACTAGATAAAGCAAAAGCAAGGCACTAGCAAAGCAAACTAAGGAATTCACTCACTTCTTCCCACTGTTGGGCAAATGTTCAGCCACTCTCAGGAAAACACGGCCCTCACAAGTAACAGGTTCTTGGGAAGAAAACTCTGTTTTGTCTCCCCAAATGTCTCCTCCTCCCTCCTTTTATAACCCATCTTTTATTTCTGAGCATGATGCCACACAGTGTGGCATAGCCCTTTGGCCAGTTTAGGTCACTTGTCCCCTCCCAGCCCGTTGTGCAACTCCATCTCTTGGCTGACAGGGCACCACAAGAAGATGAAAAGGCCTAGAGTCATGATTCTTCTAGTAGACTAGGAGCATGTGAGAGAAAAAAATATTAACCAGAGGTTCCTATGGGGACTTCAGATACCTCAATCACTATGTCTGTGGCAAAACTGGTTAGGTACCATTTATAGCTGTAGACACGAGCTTGACTCTTGGAATATTTATTCCAAACACAAATCCACAATGAACAGCAAGCACCTGCTTCCTGATTGCATTCAGAATCCTAATTGTGCTACACTGGACAAGAATTCCAGTGTTCACACTTGTAAATGTGGGCAAAGAAAGCAAGTTCAACAAGGCTAAATGTAAGGTTGTGCACCATGGTCAGGGTGGTCTTATGCACAATACAGGCTGAGTGGAGAATGGATTGAGAGCAGCCCTGCAGAGAAGGGGATCCTAGTGGATGGACAGTTTAACACAAGACAGCAGTGTGTGCTTGCAGCCCAGAAGGCCAACAGCATCCTGGGCTGCGTCAATAGAGGGGTGGCCAGCAGGGAGAGGGATGGGATTGTTTCTCTCTGCTCTGCCCTTGTGAGGCTGGGTGTGGTATACTGCATCCAGGCCCAGCACAAGAAATAGAGGTGTAGCAAAAGAAGGTCATGGAGATGGCCAGAGGGCTGGAGCACCTCTCCTATGAAGACAAGTAAGGATAAGTGGGCAGCAGAAGTCTTCAACAGCAGTTTCTACTGAAAAGTGTTGACATGCTTATTGTTATTTACTCGTCTGTCCAGCTATATGTCCATAAGCGAATTCCTGGGAAACTGGTAGATCAGTAAAGCACGTTGGTTTTTGTGGTAGGTATGAATAAAACATCTGTGTCAAAATCTACCCTTCAACTTTTCACATATAACATTCCATCACAAAGTGAAAGTCTATATTGTGAGCTATCCAAATGTCAAGTACAACTCATCTCTCAAAATCAGAGACATTCATCACCCACCCAAAGATGCCATCTTATAAAATATTTGTATGTTGTTTAAATGGAATAGAGAACTTCTGTGTTACTTTGCTCTGTGAGCAGATCAACTTTTAATGGAATCGCCGGGCTTGTAAGCGAACAAAGAAGAAAGGAGGGAAACTCTTAAATCCAAACTGTGCCTAGCAGGTCTATCATATCTTCTGACTCCATTCCACAAACTAGCATAACTTTTATCTTGTCAGTATTCTGTTTTAATTATCTGGCATCTATTCAACCCAAGCTAGGAGTCCCAGAGGCTGGAAAACTGAACAAAATTGTTCTAAGTTTTGAAAACAACAACAACAAACAAAAAAAGAAAGGAAGGAAGGAAGAAGGGAAGGAGGGAAGGAGGGAAGGAGGGAAGGAGGGAAGGAAGGAAGGAAGGAAGGAAGGAAGGAAGGAAGGAAGGAAGGAAGGAAGGAAGGAAGGAAGGAAGGAAGGAAGGAAGGAAGGAAGGAAGGAAGGAAGGAAGGGACACATTTTAAAACAACTTTTTTTTCTCCCTTTATTCAATTTCTGTTGAGTAAACACATAATGCAACACAGCCCTCCCACATGAGGGAATCCTTCAGGCAGATGGTCAGCTGTCTGTCACTGTTATCTTGTGATCTTTCATTAAAAAAAATCTGGCAGCAGAAAAATAATTCCGTCTACTTCAGTCAGGATCTGCAACCTTATTCTCAGTACTTTGCAGCAGAAAAGCCTATTGCATTGTCCTTATAATAGGCATTAATGTTCCAAAAGATATGCAAAGAATTAATCCCATGGCCACATCATCCAGATGGACCCTTGCTCTTATATGTACTAAATAGCAAAGACTCAGGCTTAAAAGCATAATTGCCATGATTTTATGCATAGTCACAACAAATTAAGGGTGTCACCTGTCATAGCCATCTTTAACTAAAAATGGATAAATACATTCATAGAATTGTCTTAAAAATCCAGTTTGTGAATGTTTTTCCATTTCCCAAAGATCTTATCTGATACAAGAAACAGCTGATAATATACACTATGTTCAATCTAGAATTTTCCAGTTTTAATGGTATCAGCTCCACCCTGTTTCAAGTCGAGTGCATAACGAAATAAGACTGATACTGATCCTCTCCAAAACCAAACCTGGAATTTTCTGTGCACTGGTGCAGCAGTAAGCTAACTAAGTATACTCTCCTTTAAACCAAAAAAATTTCTTAGTAACTACCGAAAGGAAATGGTGCTTAAAAAGAGCACTGGAAATTAGTTAACAGAGGTTGGACCTTCACATTGCTTTTGTTTCAGCATTGAATAACCCCTTTTTTTCCAGCATTAGGACAAACACACATAAATTCCTCTCCCTCCCCCCACCTCCTCCATACACACACACTTCACAACCCCAGGCTTTGCATCAGAGACCAGTTTTGCTGTTTTGAGTCCCCTGCCACATAGGTAAACATAGTACTTTTTATTAGATATAAGTCATTAGAGTCAGTAAATAGCAAAAATGAATAAAACAGCAACTTACATATTTTTAACACCTCTGAGTTAAAACCACTTTGCAATAGGGAAGAAGAACAGATGCTCATTTCTAAATGCTAAAGCCACCAACTGGGAATATGCCGGTTGTAACTGCCGCCATCTGTTTTCAACTGTTCTTTTTACCTAGCTCTCAGAGATTCATATCTGAATTCATAGCCATACGTTTTCACTAGAAGAGGGGCAGTGGGAATAGTATAAGCAAAAATTTTCCCATGTGCTCTCACCTTTATTAAATAGGAACTTTCAGTAATTACTGGTCTGCAAGATCTCTGTGAAATGATAAATCAGGGACAGTTTTTCCAAGATTATATGGTGACAGCAGTTGTTTAATAACCACTTTTCATTACTGCTTTTCCACATTTCATTTATCCTGTTTACTTTCCCTCTGCTGTTGTTCATCTTCCTATCCTCTCTCTAATCAGGTGGAGGTTGGGTAAATAGCTCTGGGCTACTATCTTAGGGCTCCTATAGGGCTAACTCAGCTTCTTATGGAAACAAAGCACCTTGGGCACATGCCAGTATCTTCTGGTCAGGCTCAGCTGCAGTATTCAGTTGCAGGATGCAAGTTAGCACTTATTTTTGTGCAAATACATTCAGATAATCCTTACGTCTATGCACTCATATTTCAGCATTGTCTGAGATAGGCCATGCAAGATAGCAGTGTGAAGTACTGACCCCAGTACAAGGTGACACACATAATGTCAAACAGTCCCTCATTCACACCTACAAAAGTCCTCTGAATGACCAAACCCACACTAAGTTAGGTTAGAGAAAACTCAAAATACATCTTCCACTGACCCCTAGCATCTACAATATAAAGCAAGATAAATATTCTCCTTTCCCTCCACCCTCAACACCAGAGGTCATCAGATCATTGTCTGGAAGGTGGTCGTTATCTGGACTCCCTGTTGCTGCTTTAGGGTATACCACTACTAGGTACTTTACATACCAGCTTTTGCAATTATTCAACAAAATAGTATGAGTGCAAGAGCTCCAGAGAAGCTTTGTGCTTTTCACAGCAGCTACCTCCTCAGCCAGCACTTGTACTAAATAGAGATCCTCAACAGTTAAAAGCAGGAGCTGCTAGTATTTGAGATTAAAGAAAAAAAAAAAAACCCACACAAAATCTATATCTGGCCACATCTCTATACCCCTGTCACTTTTTCTGAGGTGTTCCCAGGGACATGTTGGCCCAAGATGCTGGAAGCCACTTCACTACTTAAGGTACTCAGCTGTATTTTTGGCCTCTGGTGAGGAACTAGTAACCAGTAAAGAACGCTGTTACTGGACTCACTGCCAGTACCCAATTATCTTTTAAAGGATGCTGTTCCAATTTTCCGAAGATGTGAGTAGTTTTTGGTACAGCTAGTGGCATTAGAAAACACTGAACGTTTAGTTTTAAACTATAATTTATTATTATTCTCCCTTCTCAATCCATATCTTCAATCTAATGCAGACTTACTAGTGATTTTCACACACGCAGACACACACACACACACACACACACACACACATACAAAAACAAAACAAAACAAAGCAACACCTTTTGAGCTAGAGCAGTGTTCCATCTGGAGGCGTGCCATCCCATCTCTGGGCAGGAATAATGTGTTTAGAGATGGATAAGATGATGTAAGAAAAATGGATCAATGATACAGTAATCAAAATGTTCTGTACAGAAAGGGTACTATCTCATATGTTCTTTGCTTTCTCACTGCTAGTTTCTCTTCTGAATGCTAAAGACACAAATAACTCCTGAGAAAAAAATGTCTTTTGAACTGCAGTTCTACTTTCCAATGTCAGGATTAACAGCTAGCAGTAAGAAAATTTTGAATTATTAGAAAAAAATACATGAGTGTAATGCTTTTGACAGCACTTTGTTGCCTCATCAGTCAGTGTCACATATTTGTACTTGTTCTTAAAGTGGCAACCAAAGGGAACACAACACCTTGCTTTTGTTTTCCTGTTTTTAAGGTTCCACAGCAAGCAGCAAGAGAAGGAAAAAGCAAGAATCACTTTGGTTGAGGAAGGGGGACGGGAAGGGGAAGGGAGGGGAGGAGAGACTATTTTAATAATCTAATTAATAAATCAAGAGAGAGTTTAAATTTTGTTTTGCGTGGTTGCTTTAGGTCACTGCATTACTCTTCTGAAAAGTCATATCATACTTAAGATTAAGCACCACAAACAAATTTGCCTCATGATGACAGAAATGCCAGGGAAATTAATTAATTAAATGACATGTCCCTCTGTAGCCAATGCCCCACCCTGCACTTAAAACAAGATCTTACAGTCCTAAAATGTCAAATTCTTTCTCTCCCATCTTTTTACATTTCTTGAGGAAATTGAAGCAGGACAAGTCTTGAAAGGGGCAGAATGTATCACAAGAAAAACTAATTATAAGGAGAGTTGTGCTGTTATGCAATAGTCCTCTTGAAAATAAGTCTGTGAATATCAAAAGCCAGATACCAAAGAGCATATTTACAGACCATAAATATTTAATGTGAGAAATATAAGTGCTTAATGTCAGTGGCATTTTGTCCCTGCAGTATCATACTTAGAAACTGTAAAATTTGAAAACAGCAGAAGAAAAAAAATAGGAAAAGAGTTACAACCTTGAAAGGTGTTCAAGACATCTAAGACTTATGAAATAAGTTATGAAATCTCCTTGCGGAAAATAAGAAGACACTGGTTCACTAGAAAATAACAGTGTTTAAGAAGAAATAGGTATAACACTCTGAACAAATCGTGTTATGATTTCCTTGAAATATTTTAAAAGCTTGTTGTCATGTTTAAAGCAGAAATGTTTTTCAGTAGATGTGCATAGGCTTAATGATTTCCTTTGGTTCTGCGACCTGACCCATGTGTCTGGGTATAAACATATAATCTATGAGGGCTTCAGGATGCTGTTAATAGGAAATGCTGAAAGATATAACTAGTCGGAAAAAATGAAGAAAGAAATAAACAGAAAGATAAAATTTGGAAACTGAATCAACATTGAGTTATGTTTCTAATATGATCCAATTGAAGCCCATGAACTGTTTCTCTCAGTGACGTGGTCCAATTTTGTAGGTCGTTGCACAAACAAATAAGAGTTGTAGCCTGAGTATTATTTTTGGGGGGGGAAGAAAGAAACATTCATAGGTGGTCATTAGAAAGCTCTGGAGAAAAATAAGTATTTTTTGCATTCATCTGTACAGAGGTGGGCAGGTATTACTGTCCAGAAAAGCAATACTGAGACATTCTATTTTTTTTAATTCATTTTGATTGTCAAGAAAATTGTTAAAAAAAACCCATTACTAACGTCCATGCCAGTGCTTTCCTTTCTCTGTGGGCTTAACAAATTATTTCTAAAATGATACACTTTTTAAAATTCAATTTAAACTTTTCCAGTTTAAAAAAAAAAAAAAAAGGCTGAAAATGTGCCATCAGAAAGTAAATATGGAAGAAATACCACCTGGAAAATTCGTTTCTGAAATAGAACTACTCTATAATGAGTGCATGAAAAATAATAAGTTGTTGAAAACACAGTCTTGGTCTGAAGTAGGATCAGGGAAGAGTTGGTGTCATAGGCTACAATAAAGATGAAAAGTTAGCGAGCCAATGGAGATACCAGCAGGGACTTAAAGGCAGGGCTTCCTAGACACGTCTTATTGGTATATTCATGAAATTTCTTAAAAGGACAGGACAAAAACTAGAATGGAATGGAATGGAATGGAATAGAGTAGAATAGAATAGAACACAGAACAGAACAGAATAGAACAAAACAGAACACATCACAATAGATGCTGCCAATTGCTCAGGCAAAAGATAGAAGCTTTTACCGCCTCTTCCTCATGAGAAGAAGTGGTAGGGCAAGCAGGACATGCTTCCTGCAAGGCACAGCTGGCAGGTGGAGAAGTGTGGGGCAGTAGCAGGGCCACTGACTATGGTGCAGTACAACTTCCCTCTTACGGTAGCAGCACCTGAGCAAACTAACTTGAGGAGTGTGCCGAATGTTTCCTTTCATCTAGCTCTCAATGAGTTGTTTACAGCAGATTACTGCAGAGAGGGCAGCAGTGCTGTGTCACCAGCCAGAAACTGTCCTAGAGCTGCACCATGCCAGTGAGGCTTCAGAGTTGTATTACAATTACAGAATACATGGCTGAGGCTCTCAAAAATTAGTACTGAAATTTAGCCTCCACTATCCATGCTTCATTACGTTAATAAATGATTAATTCTCGATTACTCTTAACCAGACAGAATTTCTGCTTTAATCAAGACTCTAAATGGTGAACATTACAAACCATACTCCAATCGTTAAAATAATTGCAGTAATTTCAAATTCAACGTTTCTTCTTTTCTCTTGCAAGAGGAAAAATAAATCCTGATAAAACTGCCCTGAATTGCACCAGGACTCCTCTCCCTTTCTAATTCATGCTTATGTGTTTCATGTACTATTTATTCGTATACAGTACAAATGCAAATCATTCTTTCCTTAATTGCCAATATGTCACTGGTAAGCATACATACGCAGCTGACAGCCTGGCCCACCATTTGCTACAAGGGGAGAGTGTTGAGAAAGCAGCTGTCACTGCGATATCAGTGCTCTGGTCAGGCGGAGCAAGCAGACCAGGCATGCACAAATTCCATTATCTTAGCCTTATCCTTAATCCTGCTGTCCTACAGAGAAGGGTTGTTACAGGCTCGGCTAGCAAAGGTCCCAGCTGCAGTCTCCTGTTAGCTGCCATCAGCTGCTGGTCATAGTAGCCCCTCTGGGGAACAGCTAGTCCACAGCTTTTATCTACAGATGTTAAATCAAATGTTTTTTTCAGATCTTTGGCATGTATTCTGCAGGGACCCACCAAATTGGCTTTATCATGCTTTTAAATATTCCTTTTCAAGCCTGACTGGCAGTACTCCTTTCCTACAGTAAGTTGAAATCCAAGCATGTAGGACCTGTCAGGCCAGAACTGCTCATATAGGCGAGGAGAGGGGAGTTTGGTAGTGTTTGCTGGATGCTTTTCATGAGGAAGCCTAGCAGCTTGAGGGACGACAGGACTATTGCAACAGACAGACTGTACTGCTCATTGGTTTATTAAAAATCCCTTTAGGCTCTCGGGCCAATGTATCTAAAGCACTATTCCTGAAGGATATTTACTAGCAGTTACGGACAAAGGAGCTCTACAGGCTCATTTTATCTCTTTACTTCTTCAGATGTCTGCATACTTTTGTCACCTTCGCTACCTTACGAGTTGTAATTGGATTTATCTTCCTGCTTATTAAACTAGTGTCAGCTGCCATTCTTGGTGTGTTAAATTCAGCCTGGTTTATATGGGAGTATGAGGCAGAGGCACCATAAGTGTAGTAAGACTATCACAGAAAGACTGAAGTGCTTAAGATCTGGAATTATATATCTAGAAGATAAAGACAGCTCAGTTCATGTTCTTACTGTACTTCTTCTCAAGGCCGATATAAATGATGTACGCCTCTATAGCCTACCTCTCTGAACATGAGGAATACTAAGCCGTATAGGACTTTCTCATGCTGAACTGATGTCTTTCCCCCCCCCGCCCCGTAATATAATTTCAGTGAACTTGTGAGTAATGCTGCTTTAACATCTCCAGAAAATGATGTTCTTTATCTACAAAATAGGCATAGCAAGGACAGATAGAGAAACTGCAGCATAGACGCTACAGTTTAGACCATTCATTTCAAAGCAAAACCTTCTGCTAAGAGAAGTTGTGGTTCATTCATTATTGGCTTTTCTGGCAGACTAGGAATCCTAACAAAGATTTCCACACTGCTACTGAGCTCTTAAATAGATTTGTCTGCTAAGAAGTAACAAAGGATCACAGATTTTTTTTGTTTTGTTTTGCATTTTACTTTTATCATGTCTTTAATGATAATATATATATATTTTTAAGATAATTATTGTGTTAGGTAAACACAGATACGAACTGATATTGTTCTGATGCACAACCACATCCCAGCACACTTTTTTGCCCTTGTCTGCCTTTGTATTGATCTAATTTTCCTTCTTGCTCCGTGCCTCTTGCTAAGCACTTACCCATGTTGCTCCGAAAGTAATGCCTCCTATTTATTTCCACTGAAACTACAACAGCTACAAAGAGTACAATAACTCTGTTTGGTAGAGCAAATTCTCAGCTACAGAATACTATTTTTCAATTTAGTCGTCACCATTAGCTCTGCATTTTTGCCAGCGATGAATAAGATCCTTCATGCTGTACTCTTAACAATCTGCACTGGAGGAAGTGACCACTGTCACTGTCACCACTGCGAAAATGTACCACCCATCACCTCACTGTGCTCACATCCACTGGTCTCCATCAATGTTCAGCAAGCATCGATGAATGTCAATGGGTGCCATTTTTTTCCATAATTACCATAATTACTATTTTAACATGTTGATTTTATATTACAAAAAAAAACCACACTTCTGGATTTTGGAAACCATCTTAAGAGTGTAACAATCTATGCCAGTATTTTCACAGACAATATTTCTAACTTAATGTTTGCAATTCAGTGTTAACTGCAAAACTGACACCAGTTATCTGTATTCTCCACAAAAACATATTTGTTTTGATTTTAAAACACAGATTTTTACAGAATGTGTTGAAGATGTATGATGACAACACTTGCAGATGACTTACAATTATTTAGGTCAGAAAATCTCCACATGGCATTGCAAAGCCCAGCCACAATCTAGGGCAATGGCATCTGAAGCACAACAGTGATAAGTAGAGAGTTGTATAAAGTGGCAGGAATAATTTTACCTACACGTATCGCAGGACATGAAGTGAGTTTCTGCTACTCAGGAGGACGTATTGGGTGAAACTATGTACGATATGACCGGTGTACTGTTGAAGTACTTAAATTTTTATCAATTATTGTACTTTGTTATCTGTCCTCGGTAAAAAGCAGTAAAGAAATATCTTAATGTTTGGTCACTTATGAGTGAATTCACAAATCAGAAAAACCTCACCGTACTTTCCTGGAACAACTTGTTTCTCCCTTCTCCCACTCGGTTGTGCTGACTGGCCTATTGAGGGCTGACAGGACAAGAAGCAGTGGTATCTCCTCTGACTTTTCCATGATATCAGGTCCACAGACACTGTAATGGAATCTGCTACCCATGCAGTTCTCAAGCTAACCCCTGCTTCAGAGTGTGAATGGTGTGCACTTTGTCTAGCACAGCTCTTGCTAGTCATGGAAGCCACGCTAGAATATTTCTCTTGATATGTTTCAGGCTCAGGACATGGACAACACCATTTGTCTTAACTTTACTCTTCCCAAAGCCTCCATACATTGATATATATATATAACATGTTGAGATTACATTTCCATTCCATAACAATGTGATAACATTTTCTGTTTCTGCTGTACAATGTAAGCATTTATAATGACGTTTTTGTGTTCTACACAAAAGAATACATCTTGTGTATCAACAGCCAGGCTTCATATTTGCAGCTGTGAGCTAAAATGGAAAGGGATGTTGCATGTTCCTCTTCTTTATTAAAAAGTATTTTGGAAAATCTGTTCTCGGGCTGTTGTATACAGTGGTAAGAGTGGTGACATTCTCATCCAAAACTGAATGTATAAAGTGAAGTATATCTATATATCTATATATCTATATATATCTATATAGGTGAAGTATATCTGAAATATGCCATTTGTGATACCTCTAAACATCAGGGCCCTGGTTGAGTGATGCATTTCCTCTCTATCTTGGTCAAATGTCCAAGGGCACAGACACAGTAAAATGGAAATCTTTCTTTTTTATTTCAGGGTGGAAAAGAACAGATTTCTTATTAGCTCAGTATCAGTCGCTATGTTGATAGTTAGGTGAGGGCCACTGATCTGATAAAAGGACCCAGTACTGGGTCAGTGATGAGATCCAAGGGGAACTGTGTGCCAGGACAGCTCATCACTCCTCAGCCTCGTTAAGAAGACTGAGCGAAGATGAGAGGGAAAAAATCTATTGACCTGGAAATCTGTACAAAAGCCACTGTTTTTCTAATACTGCTGGTTACACTTGTTGCCACTGCCAATTCCCAGATGTGGAATGCAACCTCTGACAGAAGCATCAAGAAGAGAAATACACAAAAAATACCAGACAAAAAACAGAGGCAAGAGATAAAGAGGATGAGAGGTCCAGTGGAGATAATTCCAGCTCCAGCTTCCATGCCCTGATTCATCCTTTCTTGTCGCTGAGAATTACTACTTGTGAACGCTTAGCTTAATCTTCCACTTCCCTCATCTTCACCACTGTGGCACATGTAATTGGTGTGCTGGCAGGATAAAACCACTCTGCAGTAAAACATGACATGTTCCCAGCTTAGTGCAAATGAAAAGGTGAACAAAAGGAGTATCTGAGGAGCCTTGGCTTGTTACTCACAGAAGAGCATCCACAAAGGTCTCTGCTTTGTTCTCACTTTCCAGGATAACTTGAGCAGCTGTGCCTACAAAGCAGAGCAGATGTGCTCTGTTTGATATTTTCCCACTGCAGTTCTCAGTGTTATACTAAGCTGTATCCCAAATTCCATCTGGGGAGAAGACCTGAGTACACAGCTGAAGGGAAACCAGGTAGTAGAGGTTTGTCAAAGCCACCAGCATGTTTCTTGGTCCTAAGATCTGGGGATCAGACTGAGTGGTGTCTCACAGCACATCCCTCCTGACAGCAGCAACTTTTATTGGAATTGAACTGGAGGGGGGAAAATGCAAGGACCTATGTGTGATGTAGGGCATTTGAATTTAAGTTTTAGTGATTCTGGGTTTGCCTCCAAAGTGACAATAATGTTTAAGGCTCTGGAGCATGTCTCCATATATATATATATATATATTTGGTGAGGAGACGTATATATGTATATATATGTATGTATGTATATATAAATATATATATACGTATATATGTACATATACATATATGCATATATGTAAATATAAAATATGTATTTTATATATATATACGATATATTTTTATATATATAGTATAGTGTGTATATATATGTGTGTGTGTGTATGTGCATATATATATATGTATAAAAGCACCTTCATTCTTGAAAAAGAAAAAAGAGAGAGAGAAAAAAGAAAGGTTCAGTTTCTGGGATTCTGGGAACATTAATGGCTCCGTGAGGTATTTGTCATCTTCTCCATGATGTTACCAATGATCCAGCACCAAGAACCCCTTGCTCCCATATGTCTTGTTGGTGTGAAGAAATGTATTCTATTGTTCAGTCTTTTAAAGCTCACAGACCTGTGCTTATACACAGCAGTGTCAAAAATCTGGTTTGGGGAAGCTTTTTTTTTTTAAACTTCTAGGAGTTTAAAATTTGAAGACAAAGATTTTGTGATAAAGAGAATAGCAATGTCTTCTCGAAAGGGATTGGAAGCTTCTTTCCCCTAACACGCATTGTGAGTCACTTTAAACTGGTCTGTGGACCTGAATAAATAGCTCTATTGATCCACTTCCTTTCAGAACAAGCTGCATTGTTTCACAAGGAGACATGCTCGACTTTTGTTCTTTTATCTCCCTCAGAGCTTAAATGTACACAACTGATAAAAAGAATGCCCAAAATACCATGGAGCAAAAAAATTGGTTACTGACGATATCCTGTGTTCGTTTTGTGGTACCAACCTGGAAAGGGCCATACTTGAAATTACGTTTTTGCAACTTTAGTTTGCAGCAAAGAAATCCATGCCCCATATGCTTAAGGATTCAGCCTTAACCTTTGTGCAGAAAGACAAGGTCAAACCAATTTAGAAGAAATAGCTAACAATAATAAGAAATATCTAAAGGTCAGCTACCTAACCTTTACATTATCGGCTAAGGTGCTAATGACAGTAGCAGTACAGATGTGCTATTTTATCTATAGCACATTAAAAGAGATTTCTGCTGTCTTGGCTAACAACTGCCTGGGATGTGCAAGACAAAAAATGCCACACAGATGAGATAGACTACATTAGGCTACATTACACCGTGACTATGAAAGCATTTCACTGTGTATTGTATATCCAAAGCATTCAAGAGATACAAATTAAGTCACAAAATACTGTTCAACTTTATGGGCCATGCTGTTCTAGGGGAAAAAACCCAATAACTACAACAAACAACTAACTTCAGGTTCGTCACAGTCTTTAAGCAGGGCTAACACTCCTAGTATGTTTTTCATATTCACATTTTCAACACTGTTAAAATTTAAAACAAACAAACAGACAAACAAACAAAAAACCCACCACTATTCTTCGATGCGGCAGTTGCACTTTTCACACTTTCTGAATACTAGGAAATACGGAAAATTTGCAATACTGAATCTCATTACTCAAGCAATTTATAAACAGCTGACAGTATGGTCCAGGTGCAGTTATTAAATGTAAGATTATGTGTGTTTCTGAGAATTCAAACTACTGTGACTTTGTCATTTTTATTATTACATCAACTCCAAGATATTCAGATCAAAGTTAAAAAAATTCTGTGCAGTAAAGTCTGGGGGAGGAGTGATACTCATAGACCTACAGTCTGTGTACATTTTTATGTTTTTAATACATTGTTTTCTATTTTATTTCTATTAATCAGAAGAATTTCTTCACAGCAGAGGTGAGATACTATGTTGAAGGTTATAGATTCAATATGGAACGTTGCTAGAAGCCATAGGAATATGTCACTAGCTGAACTGCTGTGCTTTGGCCTTTATTGTGGAACTCATATCTTGTCAATCTGCTTTTTGGATCACTCAGAAATCCTAGAATGTATGATAATGATTTCAAAATTTTGCTTAGCTAGCAATATTCTCCTGTCTGCAGTTGTAACCACATGCACATGTCTTGGAGGAGAGACGCTAATGTTGAATCACTCCATCTGCTTGTCCTAGCTCACCCTTGCCACGATGAAACAGCTTCTAAATTCATATCACTTTCCAAGTTTTGGAGGTAATAAAATTAAAAGAAGCTCTCATGCTCAGTGCAATTCCCATAATCTTTGAGGAGTGCAGCATGTCCTGCAAGAGGTGATGGCATGAGTCAGCATGAGATTGTCTCCAGAGCCCAACAAAAGCAGCCCTGTAAGGATTTGATATTGATTTGAACAAAAGCAGGATCAGGTCTATAGAAAATGTTAAAAAACACTTCATGTCTTTCTGGGATAAAAAAAAAACAACAATAATAAAAGCTTAAATTTGACATTTCAGGAAGATAATGGAAAGTCAGCATTTTCATTTGACTGTAGGAGAATGAGGCATTACGAATTCAATTAAAATAATACATGATCTTTCCATTGGCTAAAATAAGAGGCCAGTGAGCTGGTAAGTTATTTATGCAACGTTCTTTGCACTCCTTTGAACTACCAATGGACAATTTAAAGACTTCAGCTCTGTATAATGGCTGATCTCACAAGATATCACAGGATGAGAGAAAATTCTGCTGTGCTTTAGCAGAGAAAAGTAAGTGATATTTCAAAGTGTCAGATAGGAGACAAAATGACTCAATGAGAAAGGATGACTTATACATAGAGACTGCCAGTTTGATGGGTTGGTGGCTGTACTGTGCTCTTTCAGATGGAAGAACCTTCCTTGTCTAAACCAGCAGAGGATGCCAGCTCTTTGCAATCAGAGTGTCCAAGCTGAACATGAAAATAGGAAGTATTGAAATAGCAATACTTCCTACTCAGATAAATATTATTCCAAAAAACTGTAAATTAAATGTTCTTCAGAAGGGATATTTCTGAGAATGGAAGAACAATATGTTTTGGGATAAAATGAAATTATATTAAAAATAACCAAAAAATTAAAGGTACAGGTACTTTGTTCAGATCATGTGTCTGTGGTTGTTAGTTGGACAGACTAAAGGAAACTCAACAACTTCTTCACTTCTGTCTTCACAGGCACTCAGGCTTCCTCGATCTCTCATATCCCTGAACATCTAGGCAGGGGTTGGTGCAGCAAAACCCCTCCCACTGTAAGAGAAGAACAAATTCAAGACCATTTGATGAGACTGAACATGCACAAGCTGAGAGGACCAGACAGCATACACCCCAGGATCCTGAAAGAGCTGGCTAACATGGTTTCCAAGCTGCTCTCCATCATATTTGAAAAGTCATGGCTATAACATGAAGCCCCGAGTGACTAGAAAAAGGGAAACATCACTCTCACTTTAAGAAAGATGGAAAGGAAGACCTAGGGAACTACAAGCTAGTGAGCCTCTTGTCTGTGCCTGAGAAGATCAGGGAACGGATCTTCCTGGAATCTGTGTTAAAGCACATGAGGGATGAGCAGGTGATCTGATACAGTCAGTGTGGTTTCACTAAGGACAGATCATGCCTGACCAATCTGATGGCATTCTATGATGGCATTGGTGGACAAAGGAAAAGCAACTGATGTCATTTACCTGGAACTGTGGAAGCCTTTTGATAGAGTCCAACACAACGTTGGAAAGATATTAATTTGAGGAATTGACTATTTGGTGGACAAAGAATTGGTTGGAGAGATGCAACCATACAGCTAGGATTGAAGAGTCTATGTCCAGGTGGAGTTCAGTGTTGACTGATGTTCCCAGAGGTTCATCTTTAATATCTTTATCAGTGACCTGGACATTGGGATCAAGTGCATTCTCAGCAAGTTGGTGGACAGCGCAAAGCTGAGTGATGCAGTTGATATGACAGAATGAAGGGATGCCATCCAGAAGGACCTGGACACGGTTGGTAAGTGGGCTCATGTAAACCTAGTGGGTTTCAAAAAAGCCAAATGTAGGCTTGCACTTGGGTTTGGGAAATCCCAGATCTGTATACAAACTGGGAGATCATCTCATTGAGAACAGCCCTGCAGAGAAACACTTGTTGGTCTTGATGGATGAAAAGCTGTACATGAGCCAGCAGTGTGCTCTTGCAGCCCAGAAGTTACAATAGGGCTAAGCATAAACATGCCAAGTTGTGATGTACTTCCTATGAATACTGATATTGCAGACTAGAAGACCAGCAATATCCTGGACTGCATCAAAAGATGGGTGGCCAACAGGCAGGAGGAGGGAATTGTCCCACTCTACTCTGCCTTTATAAGGCCCCATCTAGAGTACTGTGTCCAGGTCTGAGATCCATAGTGCAAGATGTAGAGCTGTTGGAATGGGACCAGAGCAGACTGCTAAGACGATCAGTGGGCTAAAGCACCTCTGTCACAGAGTGAGACAGCTGTGTTTCTTCAGCCTGCAGAAAAGAACACAGCAAGGAGACCTCATTATGACCTTCCAGTACTTCTCGGGAGCTTATAAACAGGAAGGTGAGTGGTCTGACAATGATAAAATAAGGGCAAATAGTTTGAAACTAAAAAAAAGGAGATTTAGATCAGATGTTAGGAGAAAATTCTTTACTCAGAATGTGGTGAAGCACTGGCATAGGCTACTCAGAGAAACTGTGGATGCCCCATCCATGGAAGTGCTCGAGGCCAGGTTGGATGGGGCCCTGGGCAAGCCTGATCTAGTGGCTAGTAATCTTGTCCACATCAGGGGACTTGGACCAGTTCCTTTCAGGTTCCTTTAAGGTCCCTTCCAACCCAAACCATTTTATGATTCCATGAAACTGCAAAGCAGTGGACAGTGTAGAGCATTTATACATCCAGTTCTTTTGGATTTTGTTGTTGTTGTTGTAGTTGTTGTTTTCTTCTATAATTGTGCTCAGCTGTGGATATAGTAGTGAAGGACATTGCTGATTCTTTTGGAAGAGAAAAAGTGGCTAAAGCTTTGCCAGAGACTCCTTCCATTGATACATAAGCCATGTTTGTAAAATGATCTTTATGCATCACAGGAGAGGCCTGCAAATAAATACACCAAAAGCAGTGTTCCTATGTGTGTATCATGGTAACACTGACCATGACAGATGTCATTTGTTCTCAAAGTCTGTTGCTCCTCGTTAGAAGGGCAAGAAAAAGGGAATGCTGTTTTTCAGTTCTGTCATGGTGGCAACCGTCTTCTGTACATGTTTTCACATAATTGCAATAATTTTCAGACATGTTTCTGTGCCTGTTTTCTGGCTTCAGCCAACCAGTTATTTTTCTGGTTAAGTATACACATGAAAGCCTTGAGTTTCGTGTCTTTTTTTGCTACCTTGAAGCCTCACTCATCTGTGTTAGTGTTCAGTTACATACATTATAGGCAGACCTGTCTTAGAACAACAGATTCACACTTGTCACTTAAAAAAACTGTAAATGACTGTAAATGGTAATCTAGTAGTATCCAAAAATCTGAGTAATTATTCAGAAGCTGATGGCATCATTATTTCAACCTCCTGACTGTAAAATCCCGACTCTCAAGAGAATAAAGAGACAAACCTCATTGGCTTCCAGAAAATGCTATGTAACAGCATGAGCCTAAAGTTACTGTTGGCAGAGAGATGCCTGCAGGTGCCTTCTATGGCCCTGTACTGTGTCCAACTGGAGGCTTAGAACTTGCACAATTTTCTGATTGCATTCATTTGATTGGATTTCTGGGGAAGTCAGAAAAAAAATATATGAGAAAAGAAAAAGGATTTATGCAGTAAAGATTCCAGTGATTTTATTAACAGCGGAGTTTTTACTACAGTGAGAAATGGTGAGAGTACCCTGAATCAATGGTCTCACCAGTTGGAGCCTAAATACCAGCAACTCCCTGGGGGAAATTTCTCTAGTCTTCCCTTAAGCTTGGAGTTTCACTTTGAACAGTCTACCCAGCCTTTTCCATGCTTTAATCACTTCCACAACATTCAGATTCTTTTATCATCTGAATATTTATCTGTAGTACACCTGGTTCTAGTCACAAACCAGCTTATGTGTGGAGCAGTTAGTAAAGTGGCTCAGCATGCAGCAGGATGATGAGCAGCAAAATGGAGAGCTGCAAATAATGGTGAGCCAAACGACAGGACAGCCTCTGCAATCTGCAAGATGTCTCATCATTGCAAACACAGTCAGCCCACTCTTTGGCTTAGAAGTCCATGCCTAATGGTCAACTAAATTGCTTCTTCTTGTTAAGGTTTGGCCAGCAGCCTGTGTATTGTTTAGAAGGAAAAAAAATTACATCTTATTTTAGTAATCTAATAGAATACCAAATCAGCTTCCAGAGTACACTCTGTCCTAACTTAATCTGCATGTAACAACTATCTACAAGACTGTTTTAATCACTTAGATTATAGGATTATAAGCAAAGGGTATAATTTCATTGAACATATTTAGTCATTAAGTCTGAAGGAAGGCAGTAACATAGTGAAAATAATGAAGGCATAAAGAACAGTATTGAAGCCATATAGTTATCAAAGAACTTCTAAAATGTGAAAAGCAGATCCAACAAGCACTTAAGGATCAGGCTAAATCCTGACCTTCACTTTTTGTTATTTATTAGACAAGGAATTGCCATCCACTGTAAAAATAACACAGTGGTTTTCTATCCCCTTTTGGCAAAGTCTGGCCTTTCCTGATGTTGCTGTAGCTGTGAATTCCAGAGCTAGAAATAGAAGAGCAAGAGATATTTTGACATTTAAATGGTATTGCACTTACTCTGAAATGACAGCATGGACAAATAAACAATTGATCTATATATTGAAATTATTACATTATTAAATTGAATGATTAAAACCTTAAAAGAAGTCCTCTGTCTGTCGCAAACGAACATCATCCATTCCTCTACATTGTTGTTTTCTTCTGTCCGTTTTGTTTGTTTGTTTTTGTGCATGTGTGTTGTTGTTATTTGCCTCTTTTTTTTTTTTTTTTTTGGTCTGTTTTTGCTCACTTGTTTGGTTTTGGAGGTGTTTTCTAATGGTGGCTTATTTTTTCTCAGAGAGAAAGCCATTATCACTAGTAACTTTCATGGAAAGATCCCCAGTTCTTATGCACCTTCTTGTTCCCTTTGTTAATGTAAGGTGTCAAGTTTATACATTTAACTTCAGTTGTGACTACAGCAGATGGTTGAGGCTTGTTCCTCCCTCATTCTTTTGTCTTGGAGCCAAAAAATTGCTGCTGGAAGCCTCAGTATTGAAACTCAGCATCTATACTGTTTGATTTTTGAAGAGAGGGAACCTCAATGGAAAGCTACTAAAGAACACTCTACTGTGTCCCCAGCAGACTGTTCTCAGGATAAGTTGAGCCAATACTGGCTACCCAACCAAAGGACAGCTCTGTGTTGCAATGGGATGATGCCTGTTCACGTTGGCTGCTTCTTCCCAAGCGCAGAGCAGACCTGCTGGTAATGTTGGCTTCCTGGGTAAGAGGAAGAGACCTCTCATCTCAGCTTCACCCTTCTTCTGGGATTTTCATAGAATTCAAGAAATTATACTTTAGGACACTCAGGATCTTGCTGCCTACATTACTCTTGAAATTTCATCAATGCTTTAAGCTACTCTTTCAGTTTTATCCTGATCTGTGATCTGGAGGGGGGGGGAAGGGGGTGGAGAGGGGGGGGGGGGGGGAGGAAGGCTGCTAAATCTGAATTCATTATTGTTTCTCCCATTGATAAAGCTGCACTGAATTCCACCTGCTCCCTGTAGCTGGACAGACTCCACCATGTTTCCCTTTTTGGAGATTACAAGTCCCTTCAACTTCAGTGGACACCAGAATTAGTCGACACGGACTCCTGCCTCCATGGGAGAACAAGCATCCCAGAACTTCAGAGTCATAGCCCAAAAGCTCCCTTGGACATAAGCTGTACATACACATTTCCACAAAGCAATGTGGAAGGACTAGCAAACATTGTATCATGGTAGCTGGAGCTGCAGAAGATAATCAACTTCCATTAGCACACATGGGTACTGTGCAGGTTCCCATAAACTCAGTGAAATAGCAGGTACAATAAGCTATTTTGTCTTAAATTATAATGCTATATTATGATTAAAATGTTGTATTTCTGACAAGTAGTGATAAAAAAATAGTATAATTGTATTCTATTTAGATTTAAAAACTGTTACTAGAATTACATTCTAGTATAAATCACTTTTTATTTATATACTACTCATTGGATTGTTACTATGATCAGCACTGCAGAAGAATTCCTGGTCAGAAACCTTCCAGTTTTAGAATGAAACTGAAACCCCTGGAGAAATTAGTCATTTTAGTAATTGGCCTAGTTGCATTTGCACCCAATTAATTGCACAAAAACTGTACATAACTATGTACATAACTATGTACATATGTCCATGCATATAATATATATCTTCTGGTGTATATTTATTATAATACTTGTGTTTATTATTAAACATCAAATAACTATTACCACTACCTATGTATTAAGATTTATTGAAAATACTGCATTTCAGGAGATTTTAAAGATTGTTTCTATAGATGAACATTATGATTATATTTATATATGTTAAAATTACACAGAGAATTCAGTGTGCTCCCTATAAACATTTCTTCTATATCAACTTCATGTCTTTGACAATTTAATCAGATTTGAGAAATAATGCCTATGAACAAGTTTTCTATTAAATTTCCAACCAGCACACCCACTGCAAAAAAATAGAAGCTTTATGTCCACTGGCTCCCAAAAGCATGCCCCTCTGGTAAGCAACAAACTTCCCAATATGACAAACTAGCTTGCCAAATGGAGATCTCTGTCCCCTGTGGAAAAGAATCTCCCACCACTTGCAGCAGTGTGGCTCAAGCTCAGATACTGGAGATGCTACATTGGATATCATTCCCAGCTTCTCACAAGTGTACTTTTCCATTAATGCAAGTCTTCAGTTAGGATAGGAGCCTTTCTCGTGCTGTAGGAAGTCAACAGCTTTCAGACTTCACTATGGCTGGAGTTTCTACTCTCCTACTTCTTAGGTAGAGACTCTAACACCTCCACATCTGTCATTGGGTATTTGGGCTCTTGAAGCTGCAGGGGATTGTAGAAGACTCAGTCAACCTCTTTCTTATCCTTTCTGATGTTGTGCAGTCTGCTGACCTCCTCCAGCAGCTGTTCCACTTGGTGAAAGAGCTTATCAGTGACTGCATCTCTCCTGCAGGAGAGAAGACCATGCAACCTCAGCTCAGCAAAACGCCCCCCAGCACATTCATAACCTCAGATTTACAGAGCTACAGATGCCTTCTGAACTCTTGTTTTAGTCCAAGAATGAAAGGAAGACTGCTCCAGCGACTTCTGGAGAGCTTGCCCTGGAGCATGTCACCACAGTAGCCATGTATGGGATGTGGAATAGAGCAGATTTACTCACCGCTGCTTCGTACCTTACTGTGCAAACTGCTGCCTCTACCAGCACTGATTTAGGCATGACTCTTACATAGGTTTCTCTCTTGCATGACCTAAGTGGTGTTGGATCCTTCCTAATCAGGTCAGCAACAGCAAAGGCTGCAAGTACCCTTTGCTATGGACAGCTGTCTCTTTATTAGAATTTGCTATCTCTATCCCTATCCCTGTCCCTATCCTTATCTGACTGCAGATGAAGCCCTCAGGATCCTCAGAAGGATCCCAAGAATCCCCCCATTGGTTTGATCTCAGGAGGAGCCCAAAGAAGCAACCTCAAAAATTGCCATGCATACCGCTTCATCTACTCTGTGCTGTCGGGACTATTTCATAATTACTAAAGAGCTATGATCACTGTGGATCAATGAAAATTTATCACATGATACATGCAGCGAGTTGAGGTACAATGCTTGGAGCCACATCTATGGGAAGCCAACACCCAGATCATCTGTTCATTTGCTTGATTCTGCAATCAAACACTCCCTTTATAGCACCTTCAAAAATGCAAAGTATGCAACGAATTTACAACAGCCAATGCACAAAAGTGGGTAGCAGGTGGTAGAAGGAGAAAAAGAAAAGTGAGAGTGTGCCCTGGGATTAGACAATTAAATAATGCACATTGTAGTTAGTATAAAAAATATATATAATGGAGTTCACAACTAGGACTTGTACGTGCTTTTTAAATACGATATTAACTGGTGATGAGTAAAAAGACAGGTTTCCATAGAACTACCTGTTATTGGATATTTACAAGAAAGAACTTAATATACAACTGAATATACACCTGCAACTCTTTTTGTTCAGGTTTTTAACTGACGTATGAAATTAATAGACCCTTTTGTAACTTCCCAGTTCAATTTTCAGTAGCCCTGATAAGAAAAAAAGCAGGTCAAATACAGAAAATCATTAATGGAAAACCAGTTCCAGTCCATTCTTTTTTGCTTGATACACAAAAGCTGAATCTCACACTGTGTACTAGTACAAGCACTGTTATTCTACTTCTTCAGCATAAAGTTTGGTCCCGTGATAACACACAGCAATAGGTGCATATCCATTGCTTTCCTGAACCAGTCAAGTCAAATCAGTGGGCTAATTCCTTATAGTAAACTGCTACACAATTCAAGCATGTTTGCTTACATAGATCCATTTCCAAGAACTAACACTAAACATATGCATGGCCAGGATTATATTCTTTGTTTTCATTCAGATGCAGTGTTTGCCCCACACAAATAAAGAAAAAAGGCCTATGCTGAGGCTATGACATTCTCTGTAAGTTGTTGAGTGCCAAAGATTTTGCGTAGCTGCTGTGCCTCCAATGGCTGAGCAGTACAGTGGTTAAAAGCATCTGAAAAAGGTAAGGAAAAGAGAAGCATAAAGATCCTTTGTGAGAAAATGGAATCCCTTTCGGAGCGCAAATTTATACCTACTGTTCTAATTCCTAATAGAAAATTGGAGGTAATACACTGGAGAACAGCTCACCCAGCTTGCAGAACTTGGAATTATGTCTCACTGGATTTGGACTTCATATAAATCCTGCCAGAATGCTCTAAAATTCTGAGTTTATACAATTGATGGCAATTGATTTTCCACTCTTACTGCCAACATTTGGTTATTTGCCTAATCACATGGCCTTACTGTTAGAGACAAATTCAGTAAAGTATTTATTAAGTCCTGTGCATAAACAATATGCACAAACATCCATATTATGAGCAAAAGCAATGAAGCAGACAAGTGTTAGGACACTAAACGTGCAATTAAGTAAGGTTATATTTCAAATTGTATGGACTCCCCCAAGAACTTATTCCTCTATGAGACAAGAATAAACTAGAGAAGGTTTAGTGTTTGGTTTATTTTGATGCTAATGTAATATTCATGCAAGTATTTATACCTACTGGTAGTTATTTACCTGTATATCTGAATTTAAAACAACCACCACCGCTGGTTTCCTTGGTGACCTTCCCTCATTTCCTCTGAGAGGTATCCAGAATGGCTTTGTAGGTTTGGAATTAATACATAGTATTGATTATAATTTTGTCTGTGGGAGAAGTTAGCTCATGGCATGAGTTACCCTTCTCCTATTCGAAGATGTTGTGACCTTCTCCATGCCCATAGGGACGTACGCAGGGACACTGGCAGCACTGGCTTCAATCTTTGATTTGCTGCCATTATGCAGCATGGCCTCAGGCAAACCGCTGCCCTTCTGCCTAAGCTTTCCTCCAAAATCTGGAAATAATAACAATTAGTTCTTTTATGCATATCAGTGTAGCAAGGAAAATTTTACTACCTTAGCAATGCCACTTACAAAATAAGTGGTGGTGGGAAAATACACTCCCATGTCTTTCTTGATTTATCTCTCAGACAGGCATTGGGAAAACAAACACGAAGTTTCAGACTCCGCGTTATTGAAAACAGCACAGCCTGCCTTTCACAGTCTGTATTTTTCTCATTTCGTTAGCCTTTTTTATTAATAAGAAATTCACTTCTATATTATGATTGACATTTTGAATCAGGAGATTATAAGATTTTTACTGTATGGGAAAAATTAAATGATAGACTATCTCAACATTTTCATTTTACAAATACAAAATGCAGATTTCACTGATAAAGCACTAAAAGCACTGTTGAATCTAAATAGTATTTTCTTCCCACTTTTTCAAAACAGGCAGGAAAATTAAGTGCAGGTTTGTGTGGCATACAAGCGAGCACAATTAGAGAATCTTGTATTGTTGTCTCCTGAATAGACTTGTCACATTACTATTCACAGCTTTTGTCTAGTGACAGTGGAATATCAAAAAGATACTGCATAATATAGCAAAAATCCATTGTGCCATGAGATCTAATCTTTGTCT
This sequence comes from Gallus gallus, assembly GCF_016699485.2. NCBI lineage: Eukaryota > Metazoa > Chordata > Aves > Galliformes > Phasianidae > Gallus > Gallus gallus. The sequence continues at coordinate 68,242,896 of NC_052572.1, read as the reverse complement.
GCATGTAATTGCCTTATTAAAAGATTTGCAAGCTTACTCTTTCTCTGATTCAGAAGGAAGCCAAGAAAAAAATGTGTGATTTAAAAATACAGTCAAAGCTTCCGAAACTGCGCTCCCTGTGATACGACAATACTGTGTAACTCAAACTGGGAATTAAAACTACAGCTCTCCAGTACTGTAACAGTGGTACAGATGCTGCCAGCACTCCTGGTGCTCTTCTGTGAGCCGGGCAGGCAGTGCTGGAGGAGTTGCCTGACAGTCCTGTTTGTGCTGTACTGTTCATGGCGTGGCCCCTCATTTCCTGCCACGACACCAGAGCTATGGGCAGCACCCAGAAGAGAATTACAGAATCATAGAATCATTAAGGTTGGAAAAGACCTCCTAGATCATCCAGTCCACCTACCACCAATAAAACTCCACTAAATCATGTCCCTTAGTACCAGATCTAAAAGTGAACACAAGCGCCCAGGTGGGGCAGGACCACCAGCTGCCCACCCTCCTGCAGGTAGAACAGCGCCGCAGCCCATGTCACCTTTCTGCTCCAACACAAACTGACGTTTTCTGTAAATAGTGTGAGTGGATGAAATGTTTCTTTCACCCCTTCAGATCATTTCCCTTTATTTATTGTGATGGTTTACTTTTTGATGGTATGGAAGCCATGATATTGCTGCCCTTAGCAACCAAACGGATTGCTTTTTTATCTGCAGATAAGGCAGCGAGGCGTAATGCAGGCATCTCCACACAGGGCTGCTAATTCACCTCTTGCTTTGCCTCGGCACACCTTTATCTTAGGATGACAAAATAAACCCATTCTTGTTGTTCTGGCTGCCCTGGGTGTCATTTCAGAAAATAAAGAGAAAAATAACAGAAGGTTAATTTAAGCTTTTGGCTCCTGTACTTATTTTCACCTTTTGAATTTGAAGATGTTGTGTTTGCAGTGGTCACACATACCTAAATAAATGAATAAATAAAGGAAGAAAATTTCAGAAGTGGGAGTATTGTGGAAACTAGCCTGAGGGTATTTTAGTCCTTGATAATTATATTTTTTTCTTCAAGTTAAATTAAATAAAGATTTTCTGATACTCCATCTCATGCTTTAATCATACAGTGCATATCTATTCCAGAACCACAGACGTGTTCTCATAATTGAAACACAATGAATACTATAAGTGAAACATAAATGCTTATAAGTTCTTCGTTTAAATGTCTTGCCATCCCATACAAATTAAAATGATCCAGGTACTTTTTTTTTTGTCTAAGTCTTTCTTAAAATTCCCATTTTTTCCCTGCTTTTGTAGTAGAACCAAAAGCAAGTTGATACTAACATCAGCTTCATGCAAGAATGAGATAAACATAAGAGATTAAATGTGGGATCAATGAGATATCTTTTGTATACAGATGTCATATGAAACATAAAGCATAGTACCTTAATAAATAACTGATAATCTTACTTTAAACTGGCTACCCATAATCCATTCTTAATTACCATCATTAAGAATAGACTGAATAAAATGTAATTATAGACACTATTCATAACTTGTATTACCTACACTTGAAAGGATGCCATTTTATGTCAAAAAACTGAATAAATTGTAATTCAAAAGCTATAGTTATGTTTTTTCTTATTTTTGTGTGACTGTGTCACTCGTAGGCTACTGTTGTATGTGGGAACATGTAAACATCAACAAAGAGCTATGCAAGGGGTACGGGGTAGTAGTGGTACTTTAAACCATGGCTTTCATGTACATTGCAGTTCTCCTAAGTCAAGATATTAGCAGTTGAGGAGAAATATGCCCCAGGAAAACAGTTTCAATCCTTACACTCGAGAAATGTCAGGAGATGATTTTTGCACCTTCTTCTGAAATACTTGATACTGGCTGCTGTGAGGAAACTGTGATTGCTGTGTCTCTCAGATGGGGTCTCTGATAGATGATTACAAGAATATTCCTCATCGGGGTTCATTTGCTGTGTAAAAGTGGTAAGAAGTTCATAGAATTATAGGATGGCTTAGGTTGGAAGAGACCTTAAAGCCCATCCAATTTCAAACCCCTGACATGGGCTGGTTGCCACCCACCAGATCAGCTTACCCAGGATCCCATCCAAGCTGGCCTTGTACACCTCCAGGGATGGGGCATCCACAGCTTCTCTGGGCAGCCTGTACCAGTGCCTCATCACCCTCTATTATACTGTGCAAAAAGTTGATCACTCCCCTATCTGTAAGCTCCCTCTAGTTACTGGAAGGCTGCTATAATGTCCCCCCAGTGCCTTCTCTTCTCCAGTCTGAAAATTCCCAACTCTATCGGCCAGCTCCTGTAGGGGAGCTGCTTCAGTCTTCTGATCATCTTTGTTGTCCTTCTCCGGACCCGTTCCAATAGCTGCATGTCCTTCTTGTTCTGGGGGCCCCAGAAATGAATGCAGTACTCTACATGGGGTTTCATGCAAGCAGAGTAGAGGGGCAGAATCACTTTTTTCTACCTGTTGGCCATGCTTCTCTTGATGCAACCCAGGATTCAGTTGGCCTTCTGGGCTGGAAGCACACACTGCCAGATCATGTTGAGTCTTTCATCAGCCAGCACTCCCAAATCCTTCTCCTCAGGACAGCTCTCAATCCATTCTCCACTGAGCCTGTATTTATGCTTGGGATTGCCCATTTCAACTGCAGGACCTGGCACCTGGCCTTGTTGAACTTCATGAGGTTGGCATGGGCCCACCTCTCAAGCCTGTGCAGGTCCCTCTGGGTAGTATCCTTTCTTCCTAGTGTGTGTTTCTTGGCAATTCCATCTGCCAGTTCCCTCAGAACCCATGGATGGATCTCATCAGATCCCATGGTCTTGTGCACCTTCAGGTTCTTTAGATGGCCTTGAACCCAATCTTCACTTGCAGCAGGCAGTCTGTATCACAAAAATTTTTAGGTACACATCAGCTGTTATTTGTGCCTTTGTAACTTCCAATGTACCATTAAAATACTGAGCATATTCAGAACTCCTTTTTTTTTTTTAACTACTGATTGATTCCAAACTTCTCCTGTCTGACTTTCATTTGTGATAGACAGCTTGACAGTTTTGCAGGCAGAATCCCATGCTGAGGGTCTTCACTCTTAAAAGAGGAACACTTAGAACCAGGACAACAGTTTGAATGAAAGGTGCCATTTATTTCTTAATCTGAGTAATTCAACAGACATCTCTTCAACAACTGTAATTATCACCCAGACAGATGTGAAATGTTTGAGGGCAAACAGATGACATTTAAATATTCTATCCTCTCATCAGAAACTCTTGCTGACTTTGATTATCATCAAAAATAGTCAAAATGAAGTGGCAGCTTTTAACTCCTACTTACCACTTTAGAGACTACCTAAGAGTAGTAGAGTGTGGTTAAATATTCATTCTTTATGGGAAGATCACTGTATTTTTCTTATAGTGAGAGTTTTCACAGGTATTTTTATTCTCACTGTGTGAGATAGAAAACCCTTCAGCCTGAACCTAAGAGCATGGGCAGGCAGGTGTTTGTGTGGAAAGACAAGATACTGTGACTTGACTCTAAAAGGACTGCAACCTTCTCCAAGCTTGAGTCATGCATTCCTCTCTGTAACACATCCAGTTTACCAGTGTTCCAGCTTCAAATATGAGTTTATAGGAATACAAAATACATAGCAAAGCAGAACAGGTTGGATTGCAAGGGACCTCAGAGATTATCCAGTTCCAACTGCTGTGGGCAGGACTGCCAACCAGTGGATCACCTTAGCTCAGGGCCCCATCCAACCTGGCCTTGAGCACCCCCAGAGATGGGCCATCCACAGCTTTTCTGGACAGCATAACAGAATCGTGCCCCTCTTTACCACACAAGAATGCAACTTCAGCAGTTTCAGGTGACTTTACTTCAAGTTTGCTTGAGCCAGGATTCAAGGTTCACTTTTGAAGCCTTGATTTAACAGCACAGTAGATACAAGCTGATGTGCTAGTATGCATTACAGGGGAAGAATTTCAGAATACCGATGGGCTCTGTAAGTACACAGATTTTTCTTTTACAGCTTTAGGATAATCTAACAGCATGAAGGAAGTGGTCTGCCAAGAGTTACTGCTGGCTTACTTCCTCAGGAAGTCAGTCCTCAATTTCTGTATTCAGATGTACAGGGGCATAGTGTTCTGAACATTTTTGAGGCGCAAATTGCACAGGTACAGAACTAATGTCAAAAGCATGTATATTAGGCTGGATATGGTAAATCATATAAGCCCAGATTTGAAGAAGCAACCACTGTCTAAATGAGTTTGGAATCTGGCTTTTGAAGGGTATAATAACCTGCAAAGTCTGTAGACATTCCTTGCTTTGGAAAGCACTGAGAAATACATGAAAGAATAGACAATGAACAGTGAAGGAAAAATTGAAAATATGGGACTAGAATAATAGATATTTCAGAGTTTCAAAAGAAAAAGTTATCATGTCTCTCAGGTGCACTGCAGCACTTAATCTGTGAGTAAGTGCATTTTTGTGACCCACTGAGAAATTCATAGGACTTTCATGTTGGTGAGATTTCCAAGCAATTACGTTGCAGTCTTCCATAATACAATGTTCAATAAAAAGTATTTCCTCTAGTCAGCAAAAGTATTTTGCATCTCTTCAGTTGTTGTCACCAATCAGTGCTGTGCGACATTGCGGATGTGTTTTGTTATACACACTTACCTTGCCTTGTTCTTTTTCAACAATGAATTGTCTAATTTTTTTTTTAACATGGTTTTTTTATCGGGATATATTACCAGAAGTGTTTTGCTAGTATCATATGTGGTGAAGATACAGTATTAATTTTAATCTTGATTTCTTTTCCCTAGGTTAATGAATATATTCAATAAAATTCTTATAGGTATACCTAAGAGCATACAAATTAATGAGGCTGTAACTAAGACAGGCACAACACCGAATCTTACATAGAAAGTGGCAAAAAAAAGGATCTTCTGTCTCTAATTGGGATGTTGTTATGATGATTTTAGATAAGTGTGGAGTTTTGAATTGACAGACAGGTTGCTCGCCAGCTCTAACTGTGGTACAATTTAAATGCAGACACTTTTAAATAAATATGTTTTTTAGTAGCTGTTTTGAATTGCCACACCAGTTTGGATGGCAGTTACAGTGTACGAGCCAAAATAAAAACTGTGTGTAGAACAAAAGTAGTACGAACAGGTTGGCATCTGCCAGCTTGCAGATGCTGCCATTTGCTAACTATCTGACTGTTTTGGTTGAGCATGGCATGCACCCAAGGTAAACTTTTTATAAAACAGAATGCAGAGCATAATAGAAGACTAAGAAACATAGAGTTCATCCCTCTTCCACTGTTTAGAAGTCACTTTCTTCTAGAGGGAAGTAAAGACCTTTAGCTCTTAGAGGTAGACTTCATTTATCACATGCACCTTGGGGTGTTCCTCAGTAGCCCAGAACCTTTCAAAGATATTGCTGTGTTTGTCATTATGCTTAACAGTAACACAGTATTAAGAGTGGAGAATCAGGAATTTTCAAAAACATGGCTTTTCTCAATTAAGCTGTTTGCAAATACGAATGTATCCCTTAATTAAGCCATCTTGAGCTGTTCAGATCTATCCAGGAGGAGCTTTGAATGCCTTTAGTAGATTAAGCCATTCCATTTAAATTGAGAGCCATCATAAACCTATCCAAGTTTGCAACCAGGGCAGGTGAACACAAAGGTAAAAACAATCTGTTCTAATCGTCTGTGTTCTTGACCTCTCAGCCTTAGGCAGATCATGACCAAAACCTCGCTGAAGAATTTTCCAGGAATCCTCCACCAAGTCAGCAAGAGCTGCAGCTAATCCTCCCCTCATGTTGTGTGCACCGCCTGTGCTGCAGCATTGAATGGCCGAAGATAAAGTGAACCACTGAGCTGTAATCACATCTCTGCTCTGGCAGCTTTTATTCAGCCTTGGGGATAAAATGCAAGTTTACATTGGATCCTTTGTGTAAGGCTGAGTTAAGCTTCACTACCCCAGGGAAATAAATATCGCTATAGAAATCAAATAACAACAGTTGTCCACAGTGTACTTCCTCAAATCTGAAGAAGGAAACCATGATTTTGTAAGCTGAATAGGAATGTTACTTCTTCAGAATGCATTTCTGGCAGCATAAGAAGATCTGAAAAGGCCCAATTCATGCATTCTGTAAACCAGTATAACTTTATTGAAGAGTAAATAGAGTAGACCATTGTATTGCTTCAACTTCTGTTCCATTGCAGGATAAACTGTGAAAGTAATCAGATGATGAGACAAAGTGCTGAAGAAAAGAGAAAAGAAATAAAACTTTGTTGAGAGATTTCATGCTGTATCACAGAAATAAAAGAAGCAAGAATAGAAACACTTACTTTTCTCCAGATCAGGATGCTCTGACATTAATTCATTTGACAATCATTCATAAAATGCATGTGCATTGTAACAAAACCATACAGAAGCATGAGAACGTGTAGGATGCCAGAAACAATGTTAAGTGCAATGATCAAGAAGCGCTTTGCAGAAAAGGAAGATAAATCCTGAGCAGAACACTCCACCCCCTGAAACTGCACTCTTTGTCTCTGCAGTACTCTTTAGGTGCACAAGATCTTGGTCCTTCACCCAAGGTAACCAACACAATGGAAAAAAATTCTAAAGTGACCTGCTGTACAAGTTGCCCTGTGCCTGAGAATTCTACATGGAAAGTCAAATGCAGTTTTGCAATACGCTACATATCCAGAAATCATGCACTTTGTCCAGTTCTCTTTCATTCTAGGTCTTCATAGCAGAAAGGGAGAATTTGTGAGTTATGAGAATGCAGCAGTTCTACAATTAAAGCTGCACCTTTTCGAGCTTTTTTATCTTAAATTTTGGAAGATTTTTAAAAATTATTTCATTAGTTACTGTTTAATTTAAAATTGTAAAAAAATATGATTTTTTTTTTTTTGTAATTGCCAACATTCAAAAAATGTTGCAAAAGAATATAGTAAATTTCAGTTTGTCAGTTTGATATGATTTCAACACATACGATATGAACTGATCTAGGAGAACAGAGCACACCTTCAGGTGAAGCAGAGGATCACAAAAGCCTTGATTTGTATCACCCTGATCCTTAATATATGTTAAAGCCATTAGTTCTGCTACTTGGGGCTGGCATTTAGGGTGTTCCCTTCTGATAACACCTGTTGTGACTTTCCTGTTTTCACATTTCTCGCTTAGCTATCTGAGATGGTGTTTCAAAATCACATTCTCAGATTTCCTACCACAGTGCACTTTTATAATCCTTTATATTCTAGCTGAATCAGGCTGAGGAAATATTCATAGACTCCCAAAAACCAAATTCCATTTAGACTGAGTTTCTGCAGTAACAGGCCCAAACCACAAATGGCATCACTAGCTAAATCCTAAAAAGTGGGATACTTTTAATTCCTCCTTGGCTAAGCAGTGGAGCATCCTGGTTTCAGCACACAGATGTTGGGTTGTTGCTGGGAGCATGCCCAAGGCCAGGCCGTGACTCTTGGCCATGATGGAACTTCAACCCACATGGGGGGCAGCGAGTGCACGGCTGTGTGTTGATATCTGCCTGATAGGTTCTGTCACAACATCATGGAGAAGGAACAATTCAGATCACTTAGCAGAAATCTAAGTGACTCTTATGTAAATGCTGACCCTTATGTAATACAGAGTGAAATGGTTTCACAGGTGGCAGCGGAATCAGTCAATGAAGTAATAAAATTACTTCAGGATCACTTGAGTATCATTTATGTCAAAACCAAATTCAAATCTTATTTCTAATAGTGATGGTAGGAAATCTATTTGAAACTCTAAAGTGATGTGGGAAGTAAAGTGTAAAACAAAGCAAAATAATAATAACTTAAGAAAAACAACACATTCCTAGTCATGAAAACAAATGTCTGTTATATTATCCAGCTCTTGCACAATGCTTGCTTAGAGCATGTCCTTAAGAAAACAAAGTTCTCAGGCTTTTTTTTTGGCACCTGTGCACCTTAACAGTCCTCACACGTGGAGGCTCACAGCATCACAGCTGGGATCTCAAACCCTTCAGCAACAGCTTCCTTCAGTTCTCACCACAATTAAAAAGTGGGACTTCTTACCTTTTTTTCAGGTGGTTGGGAGAAGCAGCCGTAAACTACACAGCAGTCTTTACCCATCACAGAGAACAGACACAACGTCTGTGGTTGTCTTTTAGTTTGATTTTACCACGTGTAGACCAAGCTTATCAGTCTCGGTATAGGGATATTAGAGCACATGTTTGTTTCACACATCTCAAAAAATATGCACAGAGGTATTTTCCCCACGTTTAAGGTTTTCATATACCTTTCTCACAAGTTACTGCAGAATAACTCTCAGGGTGGTTCATTTCTGCTTTTTGTGGATCTCATCTGTAGAGATAATGAGGGCGTCTTTGTCTAATACGTGTATGTCTAAGGGGAAATTCGCAGGATGGCAGTGATCCCATGCAACTATCTGTGCATGGCAGCTCATGTTGAGTCCGATTTCTGCATTCTTATGTTTACTGGGACATCTGACACATGGATATGCCATCCAAATCTGAGAACATGCTCATTTCTCTGGTCCTTCCAAGGACTGGGCTAGCTGGGAAAATGTGATTGTAAAAAAGCAGTAACACCTGAAAACAAATACAATAAAATGAAATAAATCCAAGGAGACTTGTAAAGAACATTTCAGCTTAGTGCCTGTTATGAAGCTGAGTGCTCAAATTAAAGTCCCACAAAAGGTCTGAAGATTACTGAAACAAATGGAGATTTACTTGTATTTTGAATTTATATGTTACCAATGCCCTTACGTATCCCCAACCTTCCTGTATCAGAATATCCACTAATGATTAAGAAGCTCCATTTGTAAAAATGTCAAAACAATACCAAGAAGAAATAATTGTTTTAGGAGTTTCAATTGTTTTAGGGTGCAGAAGTGTCATTAGGCCACGGATCTGAGGTGGGAAAGGAAAATTTGATCAAGAGGGAACAGTACAGCATTTATTTTTTATAATTGCAAAACTGTGAGTTAGTGAATGGGGCCTCCTGTGTATGCACGGCAAACTCATTGTCTTCCAAATTAAGCTACTTTCCCAACCTGCTGTGAAAAGTGCTTTCTGAGCCAATTATTTGTTAAGCATTTCTCCTTATGAAGAGATTCTTTTAGTCTATAGAGAAATAATTGGCTTTCTCTCCTTTCTGTTTTACCTGCGAATATGATTTTTGAATTAAATATAATCACAGATGTGGGGGCTGAAGTGAGAGTGGAAATTAATAGCTCTTACTATTGATCCTTCACACTTTGCAACCACTCAACAGATGATTCGCACATTATTGTCCCTCGGATAAAACCCAGCGCCATCTGCCCAGCACCTTAACCCCTCTGTACTCCCACACAACCTCTTCACGCTCTTCCTAGTTTACTCCACCTCAATACCCGGTCAGCCAGTGCAAAGTATTCTCAAAAGCCTGGCTTAGCAAACTGCCCTTGGTCAGATCAAGCCACGGAACTAAACTGGATCTCTAATAAATCACGGAATTGTTAGTGCATTTGATCGCGAATTAACACTGTTTGCAGAACGTGATCAGCCTTAAATTCTGGTGGCAATCCCTTGCGATTCTACATCACAGCCTTCTACATAGTAATGAAAGACACCTCACAGAGGAATGTTTGCATGGGCGTAACTGCACAGAGAGCCTGAGGATTGCCCTCAGCAGGCAGTTCTTGTGCAGCTGACGAGTCACATTAACAACTGTACCAATGTGATGGACCACAAGTTTCTACACACACAGTAAGATTTCCGAAAACTCTTTCCTATTTTCAGGTTTCATTATTTCACCGATGATGGAGATAGGATTTCTCATTGTAGGTTTGTGCATTTACACCCTTATGCCACAAGACCAAGAAGACAGTAAATTAGATTCATCCTAAGATGTGTGAGTGAAAAGCATTTTGACAGTAAAAAATAGTTTTATGATAGAAACGAATGACTTAAGTGTCAAAACAGAACAAAACAAACCATGCCAGTCTACTTATCTGTCTTTAAACAGCATTATCAGTCGTCATCCTATCTTTCTTTGCCTAAAGGCAAAGACTTGTCTTCCAAAAATCTACCTTCCATCCAAATGTTTATAAGTTTATTTTGTTCAAAATAAGACAGTGGAAGGGACACGCTCCCTCCAAGCTGACATCAAGAGAGTGTGGGGAACAGGGTAACTTTCTTCCACCAGCCACAGTCTCTTGGTGACAACTGCGCATGCTTTAAGCCACAAATTTTTGGTCCTCATAGTAAACCCACTTCCAAGCCTGTGCAGTGACCAGCCCCAGGGAGGCTAAAGGAAAGCCCTTTCCTGAAGGAAAGACAATGCCATTTGTCAAACAGCTAGACAAAGCGGAGTAAACCACACACAAATCTTTCTTATTAAGATGAAAATCATCCCCATAAGCTCTTTTCTTCTAACTGATGGGGTGTGGAAGGACAAAGAAACAAAGGCAAAGTTTCTCTTCAGGCTTAGTGGTGTAGATCAGCTGCTTCATGCTCATTATGTCAACAGCCAAAAAATGCAGCCCTTCAGCTTGTACCCAACTTGAGTATGTAGATATTTTCTCAGCCTCCCAGGTCCATCTACTCGCCTTCTGTGTGAAACTTATTTTCAGTTCTTACTCCTTTGGTTGTTAAGCTGTATTTCTCTGTTGTTTCCTGTATTTTTGCATCTAATGGTGTCTGTCCTTCCTCTTTCCTAAGTGAAAGCAAAGCCTGAGAGGAGGACTGATACAGAGCAGCAACTGAAAGGAACAAACTGGAAGTTAACACACTTCTTCCCATTTATGTGCTTCCCACATGAAAATATGAACAACTTTCTGTAAGAGTCACTGGAATACTTATCCCCTACATTTCCTGGAATAACTAACTCTTGAAGGAGTGGAAGCCGTGACAGTCATAACTGCCCTGGGAGGACAGATGAGAAAGCTGGCATTCCTCTAATCACCATGAGGACATGAAGTGGGGTGAGTCACTTACTTTTCCAAGTGGGCTTAAAGTGGAAGGAATGGAAACTAAATGATGTTGCCTTTATATCATTAAACACTAAAGTGCATCATGACAGTGACTGATAATGCTGATGCATCATTTGCCAATGACACGAAAAATGTCACAGAGTAATGGTTTAGTGGCTCTCTGCAGTGCTGTTTGATGACAAGATGCATCTCCTACTGCTAAAGGCTGGGTACTTCTGTGTTCCGAATAAGACAGTACTCTATTAATAGACAACATTTTTCATACTTTATTCTGAATCTACTTTCCAGATGGTACCTAAATATCTCCAGGCCCCAGGGCAGAAGAGAAAATTGGAAACTGCTTATGCAGAATCTCAAAATGAAAAGCAGAAAGAAACAGACCAGTTCCCGTTTTCTTCAGTTAGGATATTCCCATCATTTTTTTAGCAGCAGATGTGGCTAGCACTTCAGGGCGCAGTGCAGCTACACTGGGGATAATAGACCAGTCACCTTAGGTACCAGGAGAAGCATGGAGTCAAAATCCTAGGCAATCTCAACCTGACAGAAAGCCAAGCCCAAACATTTTTCTTTTATTACCATTCACTTTCCTGAATTCAAAATGAAAACAAAATGTTTTGATCCAAATCCAGACTAGATAGTGAAGCCCGTATTTCATTTCATTTTGATAACGCTATGAATGGAATTAAATTCTGGAGTATTTATTTGCAGAACCAATAGACACTCAGAAAGTTAGGTCTATAAATAAGCATACACATATGAATTAAAAAGAAAAATACTAGCCATCATCCTGGAAGACATAATGAGAAAAACATAGCAAACATATCACATTCTGATGATATCTGTGTTGGCTGATTAAAATTTGAGGGCATGACATTTGCCTAGCAGCTAATGAGAAACTAATTGTTCTGTGTTTGTCATGTTACATAAATAACATCAGCCTAAAAACACAGATTGTAAGAGCATAAAATACTCTGAAGTGGTGAAGACAGATATCCCTATAAGAGATGTAATTATATTAAGAAAAATGCAGATTTATTAACAGAATTTTGACTTCAAAATATCTCATGATCAGGCACTGTGATGTCCCAAGAGCTGAAACCTTGCATCTGTATCTCACTTGAGCTCATATAGCCACAGTCTGGTATAAAATCTCCCAGAACAGCAGTGAAGAAAGAACAGCTTCCAGTAAGAAGAATAAAAAAAAACCCTCAGTCATAAAGTTTAGTCATCCATGATAAGGTCTATGGTGGCTACAGTGGCATATTTTCTAATCAACTGTTTTCTTAAGCACATATCTGTTACATTTACAATACATCTGTTGGCCAAGCAAAGAGAAATCTTTATTATACAGTCGGTCTTTTTTTGTTCATTGCATTCTTTTTTCCTCATGTCAGAGAGACACAAATCTCAGTGTAATGGACTCTTTTTCCAAAGATGTGATCATCTAAATCACCATGAATTCCAGGTAATCTTGAGTAACTTCACTTACTTTCCAAGTACTTCCAGTAACTTAAAAGTGAATTAACATAGCAAGTAGGACAAAAATACATTGAAGAATCCAAAAGCAAGCTAAAGATAAAAAGTTATATGCAGTCCAGTGCCCACTGTATAATATAGACATGATTCCTTTGACTTTTAGCAAGACATACCGTCAAAGAAATAAAGCGCTTGTAAAAGACGGGGAGAAATTAGAGACATTATGAAATAAGCAGAAAATGGTGTGGCTTCCAAGAATCATCTGTCTTTGCACGTATTAAGAGACTCTTTTTAGGCAGCATTTTGGAACAAACATAAGCAGAATATACTTTCTGAGTTAGACCCAGCTTCCATCACAAGTCATTGTCTCTTCCTTCATCTATCCTACATGCACCAACACTGAACGCCAAGGACTTTATAACTGCCACATAATGCCTAAGGACTTTACTAAAGGATTTGTCCTGTCTAACATTTCATAACACACTATCATCTGTAGTCATTGTGCAGTGGGCCTCCAAAGAAGCCTTGATGGAGGAGCAGAGCAACATTTCCATATCGGTTAGGCATGGAAAAAGCCCAACTCAACACAAATCTCTTTTCTCTGATACTTCTTTTTCTGTAGAAGCCAGCATACTGATTTATGGGCAGAACCTTAAACCCTGGCACAATGAGGATCCCAAACTCAGGTCCTCAGATACGACTGCCACAGTCAGCCAGTCATATATATTCTCATGTATCTGCTATTTTTTAAGCATATATTTTGTTCACATAATTTCAGGAAAGAAAACATCTCAGAAATTTTTGTGTGTTCTGCTCTTCCTCTGAGGCACAGAGGAATGCAGTTGATGTGCAGCCTGTCCTTCAATACTCATCAGTAGGTAACGCATCTCAGCAATGTTAATAGTGGTATATTAGTGGCACTCACTATAGATGGGGAAATGATAGAGAAAAGATGAACTAAGGTGAATAAAGCACTCTTGAGAATTTTAAAATGTAAAGAACTGTATACAACAGCATATGCCATTTCAGCAATGCAGCCATACGCCTTCAGAACATAAACTCCACGTAATACCCTACGTAAGGCCCCTAAACACACACATCACACAAAAAGATTCAGGAAAGTGATTTAAATATATTCCCAGAATAATCCTGAACCTACAGACCAGAGGTAACTTTTGTCTTACGTGTACTAACAAGGGTACAGTTACGCTTTCCCTTCTTTCTCTTCCTCTTATCTCCGCAATCTTTAAGTTCTTACAACAGCCTGTCACAAAGAGACAGGTAGTTCCTACACTCAGAGAAATTTCTAGCCCCCATGGGAATTGGCAGGCCTGCCCTTGAGCATCCCGGGTCAAAAAATCAATTCCCAAAGTCTTTCCATTTCATACTCAATCTCTCCAACTGGTAAAGCATCGTGTATAAGGTGGGCAGTGTCAGCAGCACCAATGCCAGCCCCACAGCTGCCTGTTGTGAAAGACTGGGTCAAGGAGAGGCTGGATAAGTAATGAGCATGGATACAGAGCTGTCTGTCCTCTGCAGAGGGCTGATCACAATGAGCCTCCAGAGTGCCCAAGGCACCTCTCAGCTGAGCAGCATTAGCCTGAAGGTTTTGGCAGTATTTAGGTACCTGGAAAAATCAATCTATCACTTAGGGGTTGTTCATTTCAGACAACAAAGCAAAGCTAAGCTCCCCCAGGCCACCTCGGGGTAAAGCAGGTTTTAGATGTCCACAGTTTAGAAATTTGCAAGCACTGTCTCTGGCATGCCCAGCTCCTTTCCATTTGACTCATCCTACGTGGCTCACAGTGAATTCCTGGAGAAAAGCTGCACTGATTGAGTCATTGAAACAGATGATCTAATTGATGACCCACCAACAAGGCCCTTCCCGAGGTTGTGCAGTCAGGTGGGAAGAACATTGTGCTGGCTGTTATGAGACAAGGTCAGTCTCACGGGCTCTGAAGAAATTGAGATGTTGCTAAAATTGAAAAAGAAAAGCAAGAAAATGGAAAGTAAAATCAACAGAATTTAACATCATGAATTAAACTCAACAGTTTGGCTACTTTTTTTTAATACAAGCAACAGGTTATTTCGCATAGACAATATTCAGGCATTCTATTTATTCATACTCCGCCCTTCTTGAGAACTACAATAAAGCTACTGATTTGCTTTAAGCTCTTGAGGAGGGGGAGAGAGGCAGAAGAGGGTGAGTGAAAGAGAGAGAAGGCTTCAGATCTTTTCACTCTGGAAGACAAGGCTTAGGGGGGACCTCATCGCAGCATTCCAGTCCTTAAAGGGCAGTTACAAAGGGGGTGAAGGCTCTCTCCTCACCAGGAGCCAGATGGAGAAGACAAGAGCAGTGGGTATTAAGTTGCTCAGGGGGAGGTTTCCTCTTAATACAAGAAGTTTTCTTATAGTGAAACACTCCATCACCAGAACAGCCTCCACAGGAACATGGTCAAGTACCCATCACTGAGGGCTTTCAAGATGCAACTGGAAAGCATGCTAGCAAATGTCATCAGGTCCTCCTTTTCCCACAGTGGACTGGATCTGATGGTCTTATGAGTTCCCTTCTTGCCCGGGCTGTTCCGTGGTTCTCCAATTCTTTGTCTCTCTCCAAACGGGTATAATGACTCAAAGGAACAGAGTACACCATTGGGCCAGGACAGGTCTTAACTATGGGAAAGGAGCTCAGATCTTCATTGATCAGCCCTGGGGCGTGAAGAGAAGTTGCAAGGTGAAATACAAGAAGGAAACAGGAGAGGGAAGGAAGACTGCAAGGGGGGCAGATGCCAGCTTCTGGGAAGGAAAGGAGCAGCAGCTCGGGGCAGGGACTAGCACAGGGCGTTCTGCAAACATGAGCCTGCTTGCGTGGATGTTCGTGCTGACCACCAGCGCTCCGCAGGACACGTGTCAACACCTCCACCCCAACGTGCACAAGCAACTATTGTCTCGGATAGTCATTTCGGGGAAGATTCACTGAAATGAGGCTGTTACATCTCCCTACCTCCAACAGCAAGGGCTGAAGCAGAAGATCCGTCTCCCGGCGCCGTTTTCCCTTCCTCATTCTCTCTATTTTTATTATTACTTTTTAGGCAGGCATTTCCTAAGGTGGAGCCCGGATGGAGCCCTGGTCCTCCCCTCTCCCCTACTCCCCCCCCCCCACGCTTTCCTGCCGGCTCCGGAGGCGGGCGGGGTGCCGCCCTGTCGGTGCGGGACGCTGTGCGGTGCGGTGCGGTGATTTCGCGATGCGCAGCGCCGGCAGTGCCTCCTCACCGCGGTCCCTCCACGCACCCAGCACAGCGGTTCTGAAAACGCGTAGACACGTGCGTGTGTGCCTGTTTTCCCCTAAGCCCGTAACAGGGAGGGCAGAATGGTAAGTGATTAAAAAACGAAGCAAAACAAAACAATAATAAATTGTCATTTTTTCTGGAATCAAGAGGAGAACGGCCGGGGGGGAGCAGTGGGGGGGGAGCGAACGGAGGAGCGATCCGCGCCCACAAACACCGCGTCCAACCGCGGCTCGACACGGGGCGGCCCAGCCGCTGCCCGCCGGGCTCCCCGCGGGGTGGGGGCGGGCGGAGAGCGGCGGTGCGGAGCGGCGGGGCACGGACCGCCCCGCGTCCCCGGCTCCTCCTCGGCGGGGCGGGGGTCTGAGGACGGTATCTGCGCCGCGCCCGAGCTCCTGTACCGGGGGGGGACCTCGTCTCCTGATGGAGAGTGGAGCGGGTTCACAAAGCCAGCCGGGCAGTGCATCCGTCGTTTTGTTTTGTTTTGTTTGTATTTTATTTTATTTTATTTATTTTATTTTATTTTATTTTATTTTATTTTATTTTATTTTATTTTATTTTATTTATTTTTATTCTACCTCATCTCGTTTATTTCATCTTATTTCGTTTCACTGCATTTTTTTTAAATCTCGTTTTTGTTTTGCTACGTCTTATTTTACTGCATTTAACTTTATGATGATTTTTCGTGGCATTGCTTTATTATTTTATTTTACTTTATGTTTTTTTTTCCTCATTTCAACATGCGTGATCTGATTATTTTTTAATTTTAATTTTTATTTACTTATCTGTTTATTTATTTATTTCAGTAGTTGGACCTTTATGTCTGCTTAATCCAAGCAAAGGAATAGTAAGTTTCTTGACTCTGTGGTTGCGCAGGGTAATTTTCTGAATCTTAGCAACAGGTCTGGTTTATTTCATGTGGCAGAATGCAATGATTAACCAACTCTCGCTCTATTTTCTGTGGATATCAGAATCCTTTCTGTAGAAAGTAGCTGTAAGTCAGTATTGTTTAAGTTCACCGTCACAGAAGGCTGTGCAGGTAAGTGTCTGCAGTGCCTTAGCACTGTTCCGATAACACTTCTGGGCTATTGCCTATCGCTGAAACTGATCAGAATTCACATCTGGTCTACAGTGTATAAGCAGAAAACATCAAGAACCAAAGTCTGCAGTGAGTAAGAAGGATGTGTAAACTTCTGGCAGCTATTGATACATATCTGTTTCCCACAAAATCATTTCACCTTTAATAAAAAGATTTTGTTGGTTTCCTTTTATTTTTTTTTGTTTCTGTCTGCCCAAAGGCAGTAACACTCAGGTTAACACTTCCCACAAGCGCAGCTGAATGGGCACGTAGGTGCTCTGCATTAACCTGCCTCAAAGCAAACTCTTTACTTTTCGAAAAAAAAGTAATCCTTCTGACAGAGACCTGCAAAATGTAAGCACGTGAGTGCTTTAATGTTCATTAAGGACCTCAGCACTTCCACGCCGGGCAGGTTGAAGTCAGCAGAACCACTCTGGTGGACCGCAGGTGGTAAACTGCACACACAGTTGTGCATACAGGTTTTTTGCTGCTTCTCCAGGGAAACTGGATGTACCACACGCCTTAATATATATACATTTTTTTTTGTCACAGCAACCACTTGAGTGTACTTTGCAGGCTCTCTCGCTCACGGCTCACTTTCCCTTTATTTCCATTATTTTTTAAGCACTACGCAGGAGAAAACCAGAAAGAGAGCAAAGGGTGCTGAATTTGTTGGGAAACTCACCTAGATAGATGAAAGGGGGACTTCCTTACCTTGCAGCTGTTCTCCGCAAGCACTGTGAGCCTCAAGGATGGTCAGGAGACTGACCTCCTGCCACCATGCAGCCCTTGGTGCTCCCGTCCAGGGCTGTGTGCTGCAGTGCGATGCTGCAGCTGCTCCACATCCAGCGGAGGAGATCCTGTGGGTTGCACATCACTGCACACCGAGCAGGGGCAGTGATCAGGGCCCCAGGGTCACCGGTGCTGTGTGTAGTGCCCTCTGCCAGAAGGATGAGACAGAACCATGCGCTGTCAGCATGAGTGTTATGGGGGTGGGAGTGCGGAGGGGTGGGCACAGGGATTTGGGACAGATCTGAGAAAGTGATTTTCTGCAGCCCAAAATAATAGTTTTTTTAAAGGTCGCTTTTTGATGAAAGACTGTTTTTGCTGTTAACGGAGTAGAAAAAGGAAGGAAAGGAATTGTATGTATGTGTGTGCATGTGTTTATGTATGTATTTAAGTATGCAATAGGTGAAACTTAACCCAAAATGCTGATAGAAGGTTTTGGCTACCAAGAAAATGGGAAGATTTTTTGGTGCAAGATTTGGTGGCATTCTCTTGCGTGGCACTGGCTGCAGATGCAATATTCTGGGTAGCTGGTAGCAGAGCTACCACGTACGTACAGGGGCTTTGTGCTCCCTGGTGACTGGAGGCACAGGGGTAGAAGTTGTGTGCCCTCACCCAAACATGTTGCATGCGTTACCTTCCACCCCCGAGAGCATATGGCTGGGTGTTCTGATGGCAGTGTTACTGCAAACTGAAGCACAAAACTGTGAGCAGAATGTACACAGATAACTGCTGTGTGACATCTCAAGAGGTGGGGTCGGAAGCCCACGTATGAACCTTGCAGCAAGCTGGCAGGAAGTGAGTTGAAATTCTGATCTGTGTGTAGAACTGATTTTCTTGTCTCAAAACCAAGTCTTAATGTGCAAAGCAGACATCCTCTCTGAGATGAGGAAACAGTGAGAGACCTGAGTCTGATCAGCCCCGGGGAAAAGAAGACTGAGGGGGGAGTTTATACATGTTTATAAATATCTAAAGGGAGGTGGGGAGCAAATGGAGGCGGCCAGGCTTTTCTCTGTGCTATCAATAGGACAAGGAGTAATGGCCTAAAACTTGTTCATAGGAAGTTCCACACAAACATGTGGAAGATTTTCTATGTGGTGAGGGTGATGGGATACTGGGACAGGTTGCCCAGAGGGGTTGTGGAGTCTCCTTCTATGGAGATATTCAAGACCCAGCTGGATTCCTACCTGTGCAACCTATCGTAGGGTACCTGCTTTAGCAGGGGGGTTGGACTCAAGGATCTCTTGAGGCCCCTTCAAACCCCTGCAACTCTGTGATTCTGTGAAGTGAGAATCCATATTAGAGAGCAATACCAAAAGTGTCAGAACGGCATGGAATAGTGAAGATTTTCTAGAAATTTAAAGGAAGGGAAATCTGATTGTCTCCTGCATTCTGTGGGCTGAATTTTTAAATGATGCTTTGGGATGATTTATTTACAAAGGCGTGAAAGTCCATGCTGGATGCTAGATCTTAAGTAACAAACATGCAGAGAGCATGGGATATTTAGTCTGTTAAAGGGAGAAGTCTCACTAAATAAGTTGTTTCACACTGAAGAGACTCAGGAAACACAGCCACAGGTGCCTCTTGTTGGAGAACCTTAACACAGCTGTAGTGTTAAGGTGATCAAACGGAGAGATATTTATATAAAATAAGCACAGCCCAAATGCTCCCCCATCTGCCAGAATATCTGTGTGACTCTGTTAGTGTTGATTTGTGATATTTTTCAAGTTTATGTTTTCCAGAAGGATAATCAAACCATGATTTCATATCACACTGTTCACTGGTTCAACTAACATGTTTCATTAGTAAGTGAACCTCGCTAATAAGTTTCTCCTAACTCGGAAAAGGGTTTGAAATTTTGTGAATCGAGGCTCTAAATGAGACTCCTTTGCCTGCCTCTGCGGAATCCATGGCAAAATAAGATCACAGCTGTTGCAGGGTTTCCATGTTTAAATAATGCAGATCTCTATTAATCGGAAGTGTGAGAAATGTTTAAAAATGTATCTTAGCCTAATTCAGGAAATCATTGCAGCATCTGACCAATTTTAAGCTTAGCTAATTGCATGCTGAAGGCTTTTGATTTCCAAGGTTATGTATGTGGAGAAATAACAACTAAAATAGTCATACTTAGAAACCACCTGTGCCTTTTTGGATAATATTAAGCCCAGTTAACATTAGTAAAATGAACGCTGACTAATTCTTGAATGGAAGACTGTTGGCTGAAATATTGCACATAGTCATGCACGCCTGTAGAGTTAATGAAGCTTTAGGAATGTTGTTAGGGAAGTGCAAATGCCTTTGTTGCTTCCATCAATAGCGTTGGTGCCCCCTGGGTCTGCATCAGTTCCATATTTACAGCAGAGCACTGGCAGGTATTCCTGCATAGGTGAAGTGCCCCATAGTCGTTACAGAGAACTGAACATTTGTGATTTTGCCTCTGAGTTAAATTTCTTTAAGGATCATCAGAATGCACTGTATGTCAAAATGTATGAGTGAAGAACTGCCCCTTAAGTTACTAAGAGGTCTTTAAAAACCTGAATGCTTAAAACAAACATTCACTTTTATATATAAGTCCATGGTAATAAGGTCAGTACTTCAGATTGCACACTCTCAGAGACCTCCGTCCCTTGAAGAAATGTAGCTGTGAAGAAGAACTTGTGCTGAAATCAAGTCGCTTGGAGTGCAGAGTGCCATTCATCAGAGCTGTGCTTTTCTTGGAAGTTGGCTTCACGAGTTGTCTGCTTGCCCTGCGTGTTGTTTGGTAATTCGGTCATAAGAATGTCAGACCACTCTACTGTGGCAGTAGAGCTGCATTGGTTGGAAATTACAGGTATAAAACTGGAGGTTAACTTGACCAGGGTGTTACTCTGTGCAGCAGTCAGTTGGTAAGCAAGGTTTACATCCAGATGAGGTGATGCTACGCACTGCACAAAGACTTGCTCAGTTCGTTTTTATTGTGGAGCTGGTCCTTGGCTTCTCTCAAGGTTACGAGAAGATTCTCATCTCCTCTACAGCTGATGCTTTTGTTCAGCCTGAGAGTTAACACTCGTTTCTTTTCTCAAAATGAAATTTACAGCAGCCTTCTTTGGCCACAGAAGTGTAAAATTTGAGCATTTTATATATAGAGAGAGAGAGAACAGAAAACCTAAATACTTAGTGTCATTAACAATATCAAAATGTATGGCCACATTCAGCCCCAGTGCAGGAACTAATTTACAAATATTTCATCATTAAGCACTTTCACCCCTTCAACAGCACAATCTAATGTGAATAAAGTATTTCCATCTTCACCAAGTTCTTTTTCTACTTTGCTTCTGAGCTGCTGGGGTCAGCACAGAGTGGCCATTCCCTCCGGGCATGGTTCCACACTTTCTTGTTCCTGTAGCCCTGCTGATCCGTCAGACAATCTGCAGAAGTGATAATTTATAAACAGAGTGACAGGAATGGGGCACTGAAGTTCACCAAGCACAGGATGCTGAGTTTCAGCAGTTTATCAGCAAGTCAAGGTTTTTACTCCTCTAGGTTATACGATCCCATTGCCTGTTGAGCTCATTTTGTCTCTCTACTTACGACACGTTCATAAAAGCAGGCTGAGGTACTAAATGCAGATGTTGTAAGGTTTTAAGCACATGTATTGCAGTAAAACATTTAAAACAAAAAACTAAAAACAAGGGCAAATAAATAATAAAAATGCCCCCCCCCAAACAAACAAACAAACAAAAAACCAACAACAATAACAAAAAAGAGGAACAGTTATCAGGGGGAATAAGAATTGAGCAAAACACATTCTCCAAGTAATGTCACACTTTCTGTTACGATTTGTTTAAAAATGAGTGTCTATTTGAGTCCACATTAAACTTAATGTGCTCTAGTTGGGTTTTACATCCCGTGGTGTGCTGTGTTGTTCAAAGCATGAGGAATATGGAACAGATGGCTTGGGAAGGCTGTCAAAAAACCTGCTGGGCCTTTTCTGGTGTTACCTTCAAGCAAGAGAAGGGATGAGTAAATGTGCTGTACTTTTTGGCCTTAGCACAGCATTCAGTAAGCTGAGTCTTCTGAAGGGATGCTTACTCAATCACAGCAACAGATATCAAAACAAATATCTATTTGGGAGCAATGAAACAATAAAAAATATTTTAAATTGAGATGCGTAATGGAGAGAAGAAAAGGGAAAATTGCAGCGGAGGAGTAGGGAAGCGCAGACGTTTGCTTGAAGGGGCTCATCACAGGGCTGAATAATGCAGAGAAATAAATCTATTCAGGAGTCTCACCATCCATCTTTAGATGTTTTAAACGCAGTGTGGTAGAAGCTAATCTTGCAGTCTTTAATTTTGATATATTTTCTAAAAATTACGATTTCAGAGGTCTCCCTGTGGAAATAGCAGCTGCGCCCTCAAGACCTGCTTTGTTTTTTGGCTTCAAACACCCCGAGCACGTAGGATCTTCTGGCTAAAATCAAACTGTGCATTTTGCAGACAGAATCTTAGGCATGAAAATCAGACCCCAGTGTATAAACCAGAGTTTACAAAATACTGTGTATTTTTAGGAGTTATTTGATAAACTGAGAATGTATGCACGCACGTTTTTGGTGTTAAAAATAGTACGCAATACAGACTCCTCGTGTGCTTGTCCACTGAGATTTGTTTTTTGGAATCTCATTCCCACAGCTGCATACTGTCTTTTTTAACTCTGATGGAGATAAGCAGACGTTGTATTTCAAGACAAATTGACTAAAAATTCTACAGTCAGTTGTATTAAAAAAATGCATTCTGCCTTTGGGTTCCTTGCTTACAGAAATGGTTTCCTTACAGAACCTCAGATTAGTAAATAACAGTTAGAAATGTGAATGTTGCAGAGTAAGGAAAACAGTGTTCTTTGCTGGTTGCTGAATTTCTCTTAACTATAAAAATGTCCATCCAAAATGGTCACTGAGAGCTGCATTTCTTGTGTTACAAAGTGAGTGTCACGGTTTGCAACTTATCTGCTCTTGATGGATTCCTTTACATATTATCATTGTTCAGTCATCTGCTAAAGCTGAAGTGTGCAGCAGTATTTTATTTTCCATGGCTCTGCAATGCATTTATCTCAGAGCTTTGGGACATGAATACCTGTTGAAGATGGTTCTACAACACCTAAGTTTGTCTGTCATTTGGAAAATACACCTTTATCCTGTTTCCCCTGAGTCTGTCTTGGTGCTGGTTTTTCGTTTCCATGTTTTAGGAAAATCCTATAGATGTTGTTATGTTACCACTCTGAAAAGGAAAAAAAAAGAGGGGAAGAAACATGTAAAATACCGTTGAACTCATTTTGCTTGTAGTTTTGAATAGCTTTTCAATTAGAATGATTTTCCCAGATTTTTTATAGGCTTGCCCAATCCAGCTGTATATTTTATATGCTAATCTGAGTTCTATTTTTGTTCCCCTTGGGATTTAAAGTGATTATAATTGTTGCTCTTCAAAAGCCAAACAGATGATGATTGCTGCTTCAGGAATATACCAAAAGAAACTGGCTTTCATTAAACCTGCTCATCCACTTCATAATTATCTCCATTTGATCTCACTAAGAAGCAGGAAAATGGCAACTACAGTTCACTGAAGCCAGCTCGGTTATTTAAACATCACTTTACTGAGATAACAGGAGGTGTTAAAGCAGGGGGCCTTTTTCCTTTCAGGCACTAAGACATAGCCAGCACTACAATAGCGTTGCCAACTGGGAGGCCATACCCTTCCAGTCAGCTTGAAATGCAGTACCAGAGGCCAGAGATGGCAGGAGATACCATCTCTGGAGGGTGGCTGGGGCCACTCCTGGAGGACACACATAAAGCAGGCTGACAGTGATGTTGCACGGCATCTGCTTGTCTGACCCCTCTGCAAGAAACGAGAAATCAGAGTGAGTACAGGCATGTGAGCGGAGGAAAGGAGGTCAGGGCAGGCACGTGGGCAGAGGCTGAAGGCAATAAATAGGCAAATGATAGATATTTTCATCAAGGATTCATGCCTAGATCAGGTGTTCACATCAGACCTGGTGTTGTTTGGAGTGGGCTGGGGTAAACCAGAAGGTTTCTCTAGAATTTCAGCAGTAAGATTCAGACTAATTTTGTTATATGAACAGCACTGGAGAAATTTTGCAATGAATATATAGGTCAGAGAGGAGCAGTGATTTGCACCAAGATGCTGGCAGTCTACAAGCACTGGTAGCAGAGTGCAGAGGTTTCCCAACGCCTACAAACCTGTTCCCTACTCCACATAGGCGGTTAAAAAAACTCACATATTCAAATTTCTGCACATCTTCTTGTCTTTTCTTTATCTTACAAAAAGAAAATAGTTTTGTTTCTACCTGTTCCCTGAAGTGAGGCTCTTGCAGTTTGCTGGAAGAAGTCTGACCATATGCGTTGCCATTTGTCCTCCGTTGCTTGTTTTATGCTGGCAATCAGCGCAGTGCTTTTGCATAAATCACAGCTTACCACTCAAGGGGACCTGTAAAAAACTGGTACCATCAACAGTTTCTTCAAAGACAGACTGCAGCAGCTGTCTGAAAAGCTGGTTCTTTCATCAGAGAGAGCAAGAGCCTTTCACAGCTTTAGTCTCCTGCACGATATGTTTATGTCAAGCAGATGACCAGGAAGAAAAAGGTAGGCATTCACAGTGAGGCTGATGCGGATTTTCATTTCTTAAATTCAAATGCCTGCATGAGAGCAGAGGATAAACTTCGCTGGCCATCAGAAGTCCTTCTCCATCAATCACAGAAGCAAAGCTTCTGTCAGCTGGCATCTTTCTAGTTGGAGCATTGCCAAATTTTGGCCATAGAGCTGTAAGCAGAGGGAAAAAAACTGCAGGGCCTGTAGATTGAAGGTAGGAAAACAGCTGCTCCAGATAGAGAGGATGGCACAGAGACGTTCACCATTGGCAGTGTTGTGGGCACAACCTGCAGGATGGGGGACTCTCCTGCAGACCACTGAGGCTCAGCAGAGAGAGAGAGACGAAGAGACAAATCCCAGAATGATGGCAGCACACTGCCAGGAACACCCCTTGCGCAGTTCCAAGGAACAGTTCCTACTCAGTTTTGGCTGCAGCACTCTCCTGGCACTGCATGCTGAATGCAGAATGGCAGCACTGAGGTCAGCCCAATCTGTAGAGCAAGCAAAGGATAGGTGGCAGATGATAAGAGCAGCCAAAGCACTAGTTTGTCAGAACTATCACCTCCTTCTCATTCATTACCAAGGGAAGATTGGTCATGTGTCTTCAGCTGGAAAAATCAGAGCTCTACCCAGAGTTAGCAGGGGCCAGGATCTCCCGAGATGCAAATCCTGACTCAAAGTCTTACTTATTTGCTTTCCGTCCTCCCTCATCATATGAAATTGTACTAAATTATCCTCCGAGTGTATTTAGGACTCATTTTTTTCTACTTCTGGTAATGCAAATTTGTATCTGGAAAATGTCATGCACTTAATAAGGAAGGGAACAGGAGGTGGCTTTGGGAAAGCAGGTGGTACAAAGAGAATTTTTTATTAATTCTTTTTTTTTTTCTTTGTATGTATAAATGGTTTATCAAACAAAATGCTATATTTGGTTCTAAGCTTATTATCTTTCTAAGGTAGCTTAGTTGCATATCTGCTTCCTATTCACGCTGTGTTTCTGCACTGGTAGGTTTATGGCATAATGATGTGCATTCTATCATACCATTCCCAAACCAATGTTTTTGTAGACCCTTCATTTCCTCAGTGGCAAATGGTACTTTGTAGCCTTTGCTGCACACTAGCTATGCTATATACCTTTACTCACAAAGTGTTCTTGTATTCTAAAGCTGGAGAATTATTTATGCAGTTTCTCTAATCACTTGCTTACATTTACTTCTTCATACATTGTCATTCAGAGTGAGTGTTTTAAGGAAATCAGCATGGAAGGCATTGAAAACATATGCAGAATTAGTATTAAAAGAAAGCTGTGCAAAAGTAGAATGTTTACTAATGAATTCCACAATATAATTTGCTGTATTAGCAGTGCTCCACTAAGATGGAGAACAACTGTAGATTTTGCTTCCTTTTTGTTAGTTTGTAGGTTTTGCTTATTTACATTAGATACCTGACCTTAACTTTCTATTTTCTACTTCTTGTGTAATGACTTTGTTCAGTTCAGAGCTTAAATTTTCAGGGTTAGAAAATATTCTTACACAATCTGTAAACTGTACAAAATTAGCTGTGGTATTACAAAATAACTGAGGAAGACGATGCCTCAGTACTTTGAATTATACATATAGACTGATTTAATACGTTGAGGAGGGATGCTTTTAAAAACATGGCATCTCCGTTCTCAAGTATATGTCCCAAAATTCTACTAGTTGTTTAAAAAAAAAAAAGAAAGAAAGAAAAGGAAAAGGAAAAGGAAAGTTCCATACAGGTAATGGTAGTAAAAACATTGCAAGGAAGAGGAAAGGCGAAACAGAAAAATGCCAGCACAATAGGCATTAAAGAATATAACACAATATATTTCTTTCCTCAAAAATCTAAGGTGAGCAAAGTGAGAATAAAAATAGATGTTTCACAGTACGGAATGTCAGAATAATTCATGAAAACATGTTGCTACTCAAACAGTTCAAAAAAGTCTTTATTACAATTTACAATAAGGTATTTGAATTAGGATTACTAAAAGAGGTCCTACAGAACAACAATAGTTTTTTATTTCTTGCGTCACACGGAAGCTGCAAAATGAAGGAGGCAGCGCTTTTGGTGTTCTTTCCTGTTATATCTGGTAACAGCTCTCATGTAAACTACAAAAATCATTTCCTGCAAAATGATACATGCATAGAGCTAAGAGTCACAGGTTCTTAGCAGTTAAGGAGATGAAGTGTTCTGCAGGTTTTACTTAAGAACTGTAAATATTTCCATTGATCTCAGAGAGATTACCAACAAGGTAACAAGGAGAGTTAAATATGTGCTGAAGTTTTCACTCTGTGATGGCTTTACTAAGCTACTCCTAAACATTACACCAAAAGAAATGACAAAAGTCATTTTCCACAGCAGCAGTGCAAGACTTGGAAGCAAGAAATGAAACACTCTGTCCACTCACTGGGACCATGCAAACATTTTCTGGATTTGTATATTTGTTTCTACAGAAAAAAAAAAAATAGAAATGCATAAAATGCAATAGTTATCTCTCCCTTCTGTTCAAAACATTCTGACTACTCAAAACAATACTTGGATATAGTTCAATGTGGAATGTGGGGTTAAATTGGGAGGGAAAGTCAGAGAAGCAGAAATGATGTGAAGAGAAGCCTCAACTCTGCTATTTCAAATAACACTATTTCCCCTTCCCTCAGCATTTCCAAGCACCAGAAAAATCATAGACCTGTGGACTTATCAGAGATGCTAGAATCCAAAGAGCAGAACTTGGTCAACATTCCCGTGTTCTCTGGAGATGAAGGATGGGCTGACTCTCCTTTCCTTCTTTATTAGCTCAAGAATGACATTCCCGGAAAAAAAAAAATCAGTTCTGAAGAATGTAGAAGATGGATTCCAAATCAAGCCTACACTTCTCCACCTTCTCAGTATGAATCTCTCCCACCCAAAGCAAACCCAGGGGAGCAGCTTCTGATTCCTCTTTCAGGTGCACAAAGGCAGCCTCTCCCTAAAATACCACATTCTAACGTACTATCTTCACTTGTTGTTAATAAACCTGCTCCATCCAGGTGTACTTTTAAATACTGACATGCACTTAAGAGGCACACTACATTGAAGCTATGGTAAAACTCTACCCAAGTACAAGCTAAAAATAGTTCATCTCTCTTTCTTCCATATAAAACATGGAAAACTGAGTTAATCTGAGTAGAACATGCTCAGTGAGAATAAAAGTGTGTTACACGTTACCCAATGCATTTGCATTACGTGCAAATATGCAGTGTGTATATTTATTACATAGTAATGTGCATACATACGCAAGTGCATAGTTATTACATAGTAAGTTTCTCCAATCCAAGCCACCAATTCAAAATAAGAAAATCCAGCAAAGTTTTAGCCTACTCAAAGATGTTAAAGAAACAGAGGGATCTGAATACATCCCAAGAAAGACAGAAAGAATTAACAAGGTCCCACATGAAGACAAGTAGATATACATATCTGGGAGGTAAATGGTGAAAAGATGGATATAATATTCATCATTAATTATTATATTCTTGTTCTGAATGCTCCATGGCAGTAATAGGAATATTTTACAAGGATTAAGGAGGATCTTTAGCCTGGAAGTATTAAATAATTGTGGAGTGACCTAGCATTTATCCTTTGTCTTAGAATAGCATCTAGGAGCAATGATTAAGTGCTAACTGGAATAAATACAGCTAGCTCTTTTCAACCTCAAGATTTGCCACATAGGGGGAAAAAAAAAGAGAAAAAATGGCTGGATGAAAATATGAAGTAAGCCTTTTTACAGGACTTGTAGTAATTATATCTTCGGTATTTTTCTTCTTTGACCATCTTTTATGCACACTGGAAACAAGGATCTCATCTCATGTCCTTCAGAAGAACGTGTTTTCAAAATGTGAAGAATCCAGCCATCCCATAATTCTGTCCCTCTGTTACCTGTCGATTCAAGCTCTGTATGGTTAATGTAACTTGAAGGAGGAAGGCAGGTCTTAGGGCTGGAATACAAATTTGAGTATTAAGAAAGATACTTCAGATTTACTTTTAACATGATGGGAATTCATTTTCTGATTTGTGCTAAATATCACCTGGCTTTAGGTCTCATAATTTATCTCACGTATCATGTCTAGGGTGTAGCAAATGACCCATCTATGACCGTGGAAACATTTGGAAAGAAAAATGAGTGGAGATTTTGTTCTATCGAGACAGCACTGAAGCACACCCGTTCCTATCAATAGGATCTATTTCTAGACCATTAAAATCAAATCCATCCCATCTAAAATGTAGAATTTTGGCCCCTCATAGAGGTGGAGTTTGGTAGATATGGACATTTATGCTACGGATCCAGTAGTTTCAGCTCTTAAGTTTTCATCAGTGAGTTACTATGTCACAACCTCTGAATGACCAAATGGGAATTGTGAAAAGGTGCCTAACATTTCAGAATGCAACTGGTCTGCAGCTGGCAGGCATTTCCTCAGTTCAGACAAAAAATAAAGTCACTAAAAATCAACAGCTGAATGAATATTCAAAGGCATTTTGAAGATGGAGGTGTAGGAAATAAAAATAACCAATTTTTGAATTAATCTAAAAAAAAATGGAATGTAAATAGTTTATTTCACTGGACTTGCATTTTCTTGGTTTCAGTGTCTATTGACTATGAGGAAAAATGTGTAGAAGACTTAAATAGTACTTCATAGCTTTATTCTCAGGCTGTCAAATGTATTCCTTGGGATTGGGATTTTTCAAGGGGTTTCAATTCATTCAATTGATTATAAAAGCCAAATATATATATATATATATATATATATATATATATATATATATATATTCATTTTGGTGGTGGAGGATGGTGGTGTAAACCCCTAAGGAACTTCAGGATATCGAAGAATCTGTCCTAGCTCTCTGAGAACAAATGAAGTGTATATATAAGTTTGAACCTGCGATCCAGTACGTAATTACCTTACAGAATATTTCCCAGTTGTTAATCCAAAGTTTACATGCTGTGAATTAAGCCATTTTCCTTTTTTTTTTTTTTTCCCAACGGATGGTGCACTTGAAGACTCTTTGATCACAGTCTGTCAATAGTGATACAGTTTAATAGATCCTTTGCCACTGTTCCAATTTTAAACACATTCTCTCTTAAAATATCTCTATATCCATGTTTTGTACAACCTTGTGGTCTCTCCCCACTTTTCTTAAAACCTGGACTGATTGGGTACAGTGACAGTGTTCACTTTTGGACTCATCAATGCCAAACAGAAAATGCATTCACGTATGTCTTTTCAAATCACATCTCAGGGTGAAATCTCTTTTCTATTTTTTTCAGCACCACATTCCCAAGACTCTGTGTGGTGAACCTGTGTCGCTCATCCTCTTCCTCAGTGCTGTTGTAATTCTCTGTTTATTTTTTTCACATTTTATTATGATCTTTCTTTCCTAATAATTAAAGCCACTTGCCACTTATCTTTATTTGGCTTTATCTTGCTGGTCTGTCTCTCTGTTTTGAAGTGACCATTTAGTATTCAGCACTTAAGCACCAAATGTTAAGCACCAAACCTCTGCTTTTGCTGCAGTCCATTTTTGTACCCACTGTGTTCCATCCTCTGAATCACAGACAGAAGTGCTCAATTTGCCGTGAATGATATTCTCCAATAAAAAGTTATTTGATGTGGCCATCCATTTTTCCCAGTGAGCTATAGCAAAATATCCTCTGGATATATTTTTGTATACTGGTTTTATTGTAATTTAATTAATACTATCTTTTCTTGTTATCCCATGAGAATGCAGTGTGGGTTGGCAACTAAAAGCTTTAAAATCAACATATACTACTTCTCTGCCTTTTGCAATGTGCTATGCTTGTAGAAGGAAATAGGTTTTGTCTGACAATTTGTTCCTGGCACATGAAGTGTTTCTTATTGCTATAATTTTATGATCTTCTTTTGAATTAATAAACAGCATGTTTTGGCATGTTGAAATAAGTATGAGTGGTGTCCCTTTTCCTGCATCTCTTTTTACAAAAGGAAACAGTATAGTACCTTTGAATCCATTCTGAAGTGTGTATGCATATTAGCTAATGAGCAGATACATGGAAGAATTTTTAGCAATGGGTAAATATCCTTGTCAACATCAGAATAATTGGCTGTAATCTTATCACATATTTTATTCCAATAAATCATATTACTGCTCTGTTCATTGCTGTTAGTTGGAATAACCTTTTAGATATTTGCAGCTACATGATCATTTACGGTCTGGATTTTGCTGATGACTCATATCCAGCAGAATCACAGTAGTACAGAGCTCTGCAGAATACTTCTGATGCAAGAAACTGAGTTGTATAAGCAGAAGAAACAAAACCTCCATCATTTAAAGGCGAGAAAACTAGGCCAGCACCAGTGAAAGACAGTTAAGTCATCCACAATGAGTAATTCTGACATTAAAGAGAAGATAATGTGGTTATTTAGAATATTTTCAGCCTGGTCCATAAAAGTAAAATCTTGATGATCACTGTGAGATGCTCTTTGGAAGTGCAATTGGGTGGGTCTTCATAACTAAGGAGTGCAAGGAGTAATCAGAAAAGACTAATTCTACTACATTTGAATATTGCGTCACTGCCTCGTAAACCAACTGTAATACAGGTGATTTATATAATATCTGTAAAAGAAAAGTGTAAAGAACTGGGTGTAGTTTTGTCACAAGCATAAAGGAGTACATATGAAGAAAGAGGCTTCTAATGTAACATTAAGAAAAAGTGTTTCTAATATCCCTTCTCATGCATGTATAACTACTCATCTACTCTCCACCACCAAGCCATTAGAGTAGGTGTGCGTTAAAAAAAAGATGAACTCCGTTCGGAGGAGGAGGGAAATGTGCAATCGTCATATATCTTCAGAACCCATACGTGTTAGGGCACTCTGTGTGCTGAAACATAATTGCCAGTTGGTTTCTTATTAGCTAAACTGAGGGAAAAAATGGAAAAAAAACTAAAGCTGATATTTAATATGATACGGAATGTATTTCAGAATTGTGCTACAAGGTCAAGAAAAATCTGTCTGCTATGCATGTGATCTGATTATCTGAAGGTCATCTAATTACATATTCTAGAAACACTCTGGAATTTATCAGGACTTATTTGATAAAATAATGGTAGCAAAATCCTCCCCTTTATTCCTCTGTGCTGTCAGCAGGAAATATGATCGCAGACTAAAAAGCTCTATTTGTGTAATATGTGTTTTTCCCTCAACAAATGAAAACATATGCATGCTTCCAAAAAAGCAAAATCTATCTCTTAAGTCAATATTGCTGTACCTTAGTACCGTAACAGGATATACTAATTACTGTAAGTTTATAACTATGCCTCCTTTTCCTGGAGAAACTTGTTACGGTAGAAGACTAATCTAACTGAATTGACAGCATTTGAGATGATTCACAGGAGAATTTAAAAGCACTTGTTATTTTTGGATAACAAACAGCATTAAAAATATTGATCGCCTTTTTGCTTTCAATTGCCTCTTTTACACAAGGTTATTTCTCCTCACATCTGCGCAGCACTTCGCGGGCAGGGCTGTGACTTCGGGCCCTGGTTACATGTTCCCACAAATTGGCAGAGGCAGGGTGACATTGCTATAGCTGAGTTCTTTCTCTCTGGTTTGTCACCTTCATTACAATACCTACCTGCATGTGAGCTACTGAGTTGCATCTGAAATAATACCATTTATTTTTGGCTTTTGCCACGGACGCTTGGCACTAATTTCCGTGTGTTAAAGCTGCACAGTCCTCTCAAGTTCTTGTGTGAGTTCGACCTTACCAATACAGTCTGCTCTTCACCACACTATTAGAAGGGCCCCCAGATTTCAGAGACAAGTACAAAAGTGTTTCCAGCAATCTACAAGTGCTAAAGAGATCTCTCTTCCCATCCCATCTTGTTTCCGTCTTTGCTGTTGATTCTGGTAATGCTTACAATCCTAAAACAAGAAAGAAATCAGCAATTTCCTTGGTGCCTATTGCTCCTTTTCCTCCTTGGTCGTCCCCCGTGTCAGACATGTTTAATTGACAGGCAAAGGCCAAGTGTAGGTGGTTGGATTACCGGGAGGATAGTAGTGGTCTCACCTCTCTGTCCTCCATTTAACAAATCTGAGTGATAAGCCTTTATGGTGCTGGAAGTTTCAAGTTTCTCTTGGCATAAGCACTCAGCAACTTGTCTGTTGTTAAGAAAAAAAGCCTACTACATGTCTTAAATTATTATCCAAAGAAGATGGATAGTTAGCTTTAATGGCTAAAATTAGATAACATAATGGCTTGTAAACCCATCTACTTACTTCAGCTCTTAAGGAATCAATCACAAGGAGTCAAGTGATTGTAGCTATTCCTCCTTTACAACATAATGCTGTTTGAACTCAGGTTACATGCTCCATCTACATTCCTTTTAATTGCATTTTCCACAAAGCCTCCTTTAGAAAATAAATAAATTAATAATTTTTAAAAAACAAAGCTAGACTGAAGTCTGTCTACCCTAAGTGTTTCTACTGAAGAAAGGTGGAGCTACAAAAATCTAATTTGCTGGCATTAGTCAATCAAAATGCATGGTTTGAAACCAGATTTTCTGCTCCTATAGGATGTCTCAGCATGTCATTTGGATGATGTTTTGTCAAGCAAATATGTTTAAAGGTCATTATATATCCTTTTCACATCAGCAGTTAGGTTTTGTTGTTGCTTGTTTGTTTTTATATGTGCTCACAAACACATACTTTTTTTTGCCTGTTACAGAACTGAGCTTACATGCTTCAATGTGAGTGTGGCTGTTGTTTATTAAAAATCACAGTGCAGTTCCTTCTCCTGCAGAGAAAATGGGGAATTGGAATAAACTACTCCAGTTCCAGAGTGGAAGATTTTGTTCTTTGGACAGTTTGTGCCATGACTCACAGACATGTCACAGCATGAAACAGATGAGGAGCCCACCCCAGCTCAGGTGCTGCTAGGGTAGCAATTAGGGACGGGGGTGTTAGAGTGTTTTATTAAAGTAGGATCGAGTAAGAGAAACCTATTTCTCTTTGCTGAAAACATCCTAATGACAGTTTACTTCACTGGATTATCAGCAGCATGCTGGCTGTGCCACCTGAATTTCAATTTCTTAATTTACAGCACAGATAAAACAGAATGGAGCTGCATCTCTGCTGCTCTCTACACTGAGCTGGTCTTATCAAGCGTGAAGTTAGGTGCATTGCAAACCTATTCAAGTGATTATCTGTTGAGGACCTCTTGAGCCATCTCCATCTCTGCAGTGTGCTGATAAGACAGCTGTTTCTGTAGCTGCAGTGTCTCTCTGGGCCTCGGTCTTCTTTTGGTGCAAACTACAGCTTTGTCACTGTGCCGTGATGCTGTCACTTCGTCTGTTGTACAAGTGTTTGATCCAAGCACAAAAGAGGTCGATGGAAGTGATTGACTGGCAGCCGACGCAGTCTTATTATTTCACAATTGAATGTGTATTACACACTGCTGGAAATAAAAATCCTTAATAAAAGAAGCTGCCTAAGCTGTGGTGTAGCAGAAATCTGCCTCTTGTCCAGTTGCATTAGGAAACAAGCAAAGGTACAGTCATTTCAATAAATAGACAGCTTCTTTCAGATGTTGTGTTTGAATCAAGGCAGCACAGTTTTCTGTAGAACTCCCTGGAGCTGTGATAACCTTGTGTCAAACCGACTTTTGGGATATCTTCTCAGTTTCAGACAAATAAAACATCTCCATTTCTCTGCACAAGTGCTAACTCCTATTTGCAAAACAGGTTTTATTCAGACATTGCTGCGTAACAGAGAAGAGCAGAGCAGAGTCATTTACAGCATTCATCCCATAGTGTATTCACACAATACCCATATCTTAGGACCACAGGGAGACTGAGGAAAAAAGGAGGCAAAGCAATCACGCATCCATACCGAAATGCCACTTCTGCGTGGCTTTTGCAGCAGAAAGAGCTGCTCCAAAGCATTCTTCTGAAGCCTTCCAGCCAGTTACTCTCCACTTCTCAAATTCATAGGAGTGTGCACTGTAGAAGAGACCCATGGAGGCCCCAAGGTGCCATAAGCTCCCTCGCCCCGTGCACAGCTTCGCACATGACCACCACCATTTGGCTGCAGCACCTTCGAGAGGGACCAAGCCCACAGCGACACCAAGTACGTTAGCCGGAGTCGCTCTGAGGGTAGGAGGGGCGGGCGAAGGGTCACGGTCCCCGCTGGGCGTCACGCTGCCCCACGCACCGAGCGCTGCCCGCGGCGGCCGAGCCGGAACGCGCCGTCGGGGTGCCGCTGTCCGTGGTGCTGGACCTGCGCCGCCCGCCCGCGACCGCGGCTCGCTCCTGGCACGGCCCTCCTGGCGGCCGCGGCTCCGCTTCGCAACGGAGCGATGCTTCGTTGCTTGATTCCTTTTGTTATTCTTTCTTCCCCCCACCTCTCTCTCACACACACACTTTTTGTTGCTGTTACTGCTGTTTAATCTCTTTCCCCCCGCGCACTGCAGCTGCTGCTTTCCTCCCCTTCCTGTCCCAATCCGGGGCTCTGCGTGCCTGAACAAACAGCAGTGAGATCTCCTGCACTTTTCCCTTGTGCAAAGAACATTTAATAAAGCTGTACACGTTCTGGCTTTAGGCTGTGCCCAGCCAGGCAGCTAACACCGATCATAAGCACCTCTTCGCAAGACACATCACCACAGCAAGGAGAAGCTTACCCTGAAGGAATGATGCATCCCCCAGGAGGGACAGTGTTCAGCTTTACTTCTGCCACCACTGCATCAAAGTACTCTGAAAATGCACCAGGGCCAGGCATGGCAAATGACAAGACAATTCACTTTAGCAGCTATTTTCTGGCTGGTTTCATCTTAGCACCATGTATTGACAAACGTGATAAACATGAGTGCATTATTGGTAGAGATATTAAATCCTTTGAAGAAAATGACTAAAATTTGGCTTTTACTGCTACAGGCTGGTCACTAATTACAGACAGAATATCATTCCCTGTGGGAGAGGAGGGAGAGATGCAATTTGAACATTGAGAATTGGACTTGACGGGGAGGCTGCTTAGAGTGGAGTCCTTTAATTTCCTGAAAGTTCAAAAAAGTCATGCTTCTGGTTTCTAATAGTATACATTTTTGCTTGCTCTTTCAACCAAGTTTCTTTTCTCTTGAGAGCAGCTGAGCAGATGTTTAATCTTATAATTTTTAATGGGGGGGGGGGGGGGGGGTTGCAACACATTGAACTCCTATGGAATTTCAGAGAGTTCCCCCTTCCCTTCCCTTCCCTTCCCTTCCCTTCCCTTCCCTTCCCTTCCCTTCCCTTCCCTTCCCTTCCCTTCCCTTCCCTTCCCTTCCCTTCCCTTCCCTTCCCTTCCCTTCCCTTCCCTTCCCTTCCCTTCCCTTCCCTTCCCTTCCCTTCCCTTCCCTTCCCTTCCCTTCCCTTCCCTTCCCTTCCCTTCCCTTCCCTTCCCTTCCCTTTCTGTTCCCTCACACACTGCTAACATTCCACAAAGAAAAGTGGTCATTTGCTAAAGCACAAGGACTGAATCAGGTGAGGAATCACCCAGCAACCAAACTCAGTAGTTCCCATAACTGCAACACAGTGCACTAATTTTACATTTTCTTTTTGCTCCCTAAACCATGCCTCCAAGGTAGGCCTAGAAGAAATAAATGCTTCCCCCCCCCCCGAAAGATGTGTACAAACTTGGAAATATCTGCACCCACAGTGTGAAGAACTGGAGTGAGTTTGCTAATGGCGGCATCACTGGGAACCATTTACAAGTGAGCCTGTGGTACCAAGGTGTGAAAGTTGCCATAGTGAGACAGAAGTCATCGCTGCCTGTATCACATGTACTGGGCATACATGGCTTGTACTGAACTGCCTGAAATACAGAGTTAGGGCCTGTGCAACACAGAGCTACTGCCACAGAGACAGGATGCAGTGATTGCAAGGAACAACCGGTGAGCATCTTTCCTCCTTTGCATTAATCATTTAGAAATGTTCAAGGACACTCTCAAGGAACACTCTTTTATGCCTCTGTCTGTAACTGTGTGTCTGCCTCTGTGCCCTGCTGCACGCAAACACTAGATTATCCTAAAGAGATGACCAAAGCATTTCGTTTCTGCAAATTCTCTGCTGTTGGAAATATATCACATGCACTTTGTCACTGTGTGTGCTTTGACACATCAGGTCAAGAGACCTATGCCCAAGGAGCTCTGCAGACTGTGGGGGAAATTGGGGCCAAGCACAGTGCAGGAACAGCACAGGAACATAAGGCCTTGGGGCCTCATACAGGTGTCTTCTTCCACAGAGTTCCATCTCTTCAAACACAGCTCATGGCCCATGGAAGGCACTCAATCACTGAAGGCATTACTTTTTTCCTTGCTGTCTGTCTGCCTGTCTTCCTTCCTTTTTCTTTCTTTTTTCCTCCTTCTTCCCTCCCTTTCTTTCTTCCCTCCCTTTCTTTCTTCCCTCCCCCATTCTGCCAGAAGCTGTAGGCCAAAGAATCACACTCCTTGCATTGGTGCTTCCAGCACTCAAAACATGAGAACAGCCCTTGGGCAGTGGCATAAACTTTACATATATGCTGCTGACACGCCAATGGCAAGGTAGGTGTGAGGTAAGGGAAAAGAAGAGAGAAGAGAAGAGAGAAGAGAGAAGAGAAGAAAAAAGGGAAGGGAAGGGAAGGGAAGGGAAGGGAAGGGAAGGGAAGGGAAGGGAAGGGAAGGGAAGGGAAGGGAAGGGAAGGGAAGGGAAGGGAAGGGAAGGGAAGGGAAGGGAAGAAAAGAGAAGAAAAGAGAAGAAAAGAGAAGAAAAGAAAAGAAAAGAAAAGAAAAGAAAAGAAAAGAAAAGAAAAGAAAAGAAAAGAAAAGAAAAGAAAAGAAAAGAAAAGAAAAGAAAAGAAAAGAAAAGAAAAGAAAAGAAAAGAAAAGAAAAGAAAAGAAAAGAAAAGAAAAGAAAGGAGAAAAAAGAGAAGAGAAGAGAAGAGAAGAGAAGAGAAGAGAAGAGAAGAGAAGAGAAGAGAAGAGAAGAGAAGAGAAGAGAAGAGAAGAGAAGAGAAGAGAAGAGAAGAGAAGAGAAGAGAAGAGAAGAGAAGAGAAAAAGAAAAGAAAAGAAAAGAAAAGAAAAGAAAAGAAAAGAAAAGGGGGGAAAAGGGGGGAAAAGGGGGGAAAAGAAAAGAAAAGAAGAGAAAGGGAACAAAAAGAAACGAAAAATATAGGAAGATAGGAAACAAAAATAGATAAGCAAGATAAGAAAAGGGGGGAAAATAAAGAAAAAATGAAAAAGATGAAAAAAATGAAAAAAAAAAGAAGGAAAAATGGGGGAAAGAAATAAATGGGAAAAAAGGAGAAAAAGAAAAGGAAAAGGAAGGGTGAAAAAGAAAAAAATTAAAAAGAAAGGAAAAGAAAAAAAAGGAAAAATTGAGAAAAAGGGCAAAAGAAGAAGGGGGAAATGGGAAAACGGACAAAGAGGAGGAAAAAAGAAAAAAACGGGAAAGGGGGGGAGGAAAAAAAGGGCAAAGGGGAAAAGAAAAAAAAGGAAAGAAATAAATAAAATGAAATAAGAGAGAAAGAAAGAAAGAGAGAGAGAGAGAAAGAGAGAGAGAAAGAGAGAAAGAAAGAGAGAAAGAAAGGACGAGGAAGAGAAGGGGGAAAAAGCCAACACAAAAGAGCATCCTCCCGGGGCTCCCGGTGCGAGGTAGAACCGCGCCCGCTTCCTCGCGCCGCCGCCCGCTCCGAGCCCCTTTCCCGCCGCCGTGCCCGCGCTCGCGGCCTCGCGATCTGCAGAGCACCCTTCTCCGCGGCGCCATGGGGCCGGTCCGAGTGGCATCCCGCTCGGCCAATGGACGACAGCCGTCTAGCCGGTGGGCGGGCCGAGCGGCAGCGGCTGCGCCAATGGATGCACGCGGCTCCGGCAGCACGCTGCTTTGCGCCGGGCTGCGGGGCGGTGCGGCGATTGCGGGGTGCGTGTGTGCGTTGGGGAGGGGGTGCGGACAGCCGCCCCCGCGCCGCGCCGGCGGGCGCGGCACACGCAGCCGCACGCAGCCCGGCGGCGGGCAGGAGCCGGCGGCGCGGCCGCTATAAATCAGCGC
Organism: Gallus gallus; assembly: GCF_016699485.2. Taxonomy (NCBI): domain Eukaryota; kingdom Metazoa; phylum Chordata; class Aves; order Galliformes; family Phasianidae; genus Gallus; species Gallus gallus. Next base: position 68,204,527 of record NC_052572.1, on the reverse strand, counting down.
GGCGGTCCGCCTCTGGCACGGCGCGGTGCGGCACGCGTCCTCCCCCCGGCCCCGCGCGCAGCCCGCGATGCGGCAGCGGGACCCGGCCCCGGCGGCGCGGTGCTAGGAACGGCGGCGGCAGCGAACGGCAGCGCATCGCCCCGCGCCCGCTGCTCTTTGTTCGCGGCTCTCCTCCTCCCCTTTTTGTGCAGCGGAGCACGGCGCTGTCACTGCCGCGCTCGTAGGTTCTCCCCGCTGATTTTTTAATTTTTTCCATTCTCCACCCCCCCCCCCCCCTTTTTTTTTTTTTTTTTTATTTCTTTCCCCCACCCCCCCCAAGTGTCGGACTGCAGGGAGAGGGAGGGAGAGGATTTATGTCTGCTTGTTTTATTATTTTATTTTTACCCTTTTCCACGCCCTTTCAGAACTATCCGCGATTTCCCTCTTTGCGCCTTGTCCTGAGCGGACGCTCCCACTGCCCCTCGCTCCTTACCCGAGAGAGCTGCGCCGTCACTTTTTGCTCTGAGCCGAGCGGACGGAGGTAAGTCGTGCTTCGCTCCGGCCGTGCATGCACCGCGCCGCGCTCTGCCCGAGGGGACGTCCCCGGCGGAGCTCAGACTCGCTGTGACCGCTCCGTCCGATTGCGATGCGGAGCTGCGGGGAGGCGGGGGGAGGGGGGCGAGAAGTTGTGGGGTGGGGGCACTGCGGGAGGGGCCGTGCCCCTTTGTCGCCCCGTCACGGGGGGCCAGACCCGGGCGCTGCCATTGTTGCTTAATGTATGCCCCGCACGTCGCTCCGCGCCCACCTATTGCCGTAGGGAAGGGATCCGCACGGTAGCGGTACAGAGCGGTTCCCGGTAACGGAGCGGCACTACGACGCTCTGTGTGTTTTGCCGGGCGGAGGGGCACACAGCCACGCGTGTCCGATCCCGCGGGCGCGGGGCCGCCGTCGGGCAGACAGCGCAGGTGTCCGACGGCCGCCTCCCCCGCGCTCCCTCTGCAGCGGGGAGCGGGCAGCGGGCGGGCAGGGAAGGGGGGGTCCCGGGGGCGCGGCCCCGCGGGCGCGGGGCTCCTTGAGTGGCCGCCGGCAGTGTCACTCAGGCGGGGGCGGGCGGTGGGCGCCTTTATCGGCCCGACGCCGCAGGGTGCAGGCTCTTTCGAGCGGGGCGGTATCGGTGGGTACGCGCGGCGGTGCTGGAGGTTGAGGGACGAACGGCTGCGAGGCCCCCACGGAGCGCCGCGATGCAACGCGGGTGTCGGGGCGGGGGGCGGTGGGACGGGGCGGGAGGGGGCGGCGGTGGTGCGTGGGCACGGAGCCGCGTGGGGCGGACGGAGACCTCACCCTGCGCTGTCGTCGTAGGTAACCTGCGGCTTTCCGGCAGCGTTGGATCGCTGCACTCCCAACTTGAGAGCTCCCAGGTATTTGCGGCGTGGCATCACGAGGGCTTACGGCCGCTGGCAGCCCATTCCCTGCGGACAGACTGCCCTTCCCCCCCCCCTCACCTTTCCCTCCCCCCGCCTCGAGGTAGATGTTCTGCGGCGCGCTCCGAGATTTTTGTGGACCTTTCCGCGGCACCTGTGCTGGACCCACCCTTTGTGCGGCGTCGGCATTGCCCGACGGTGGTGTTGGCCCTCTCCCCGCGCCGCGCTCCACCCGTGGCGGAGCCGTTCGTTGCTTCGAGCGCTGCGGGGCCGCGGGTGGGGCCGGGGCGCGGCTGCCGTCTCGGCTCTTCTCTGCCGCCCTCGCCGGCGCTGTGCCCACCGAAGTAGTATTTTAGTTTTTTCTTAATTTATTTCCTTTTTTTTTTTTTCCCCCCTAATTTTTGGCGAGGGTTTGGTTCTGAAGGAAGCTTCGTTTTCAGAGCTTTTGCTGCGGGGCGCAACGCGCCGTCAGTGCGCTCTGTGGAGCGGTACTGCTGCGTTGTTCCACCCCCCACCCGCGGGGATGCGCGCTGCGCTCTCAGCACGGTGCGTTCTGCGCGGTCCGGGCGGCACCACGGGCGTTTCTTTACAGAAAGAAAAGAAAATTCACGTTATTATAGTTGGCTTAGTCGAAATCCAAAACTCTCTAGTGCGTTGTCGTACCGGGGAGTTCGGAGGACAACTCTTGTTTGATGGCTTAATCGAGAACGTCGTTCTCTGGATTTCTTATTAATGGCATTTGCTACAAATTGTATTTTTCAGTACGTGCACGTATATATTTTACAAAAGGGAGGTGTGCCGATGTTTGTACTAAAAGCAGCCCGTCCGATTCCGTTTGCCTTTAATATCTGCCTTCACGGTGAACGTTAAATGAAGCTGATGGAGGTGGGGAAATACTCCGGTGAATGGGGACACGCTGGGGCAGCAGACATCGGACATGTGGCTGTAGCGTCGGTTCGGCGCTTCTTCCCTTTTTCTGGCTCTGGAAGTGGTGCTCAGTGTGTCTCCTTCCCTGCCGGCCTCATGGGATTGCTGCACTGGGGGTGGTAGCTGAGCGCTGGGCTGCGAATTGGGGTTAAATTACTCATGAATCATTTTTATTTTTAAGTACAGAATCAGCAATCAGACTGGTTTTCTTTAAAAAGAGATGGTGTGGTTGAAGCCTTTTGGTGTAGTATATTGAGAGCATTTGTGGTTGCAGACAACGTACAAATGACCTTGAAAGTGCTGAGGAATTTTATCACGCTCATTAAAATCCAGCAAAGCGCAGCTTTGGTACCACGTTAAATGTGTTCCGGCTGTACCTGAGCCGATGTTTTCCCTCAGCAATGCCTTAATTTCATTTTTTTTATCTTGGCAGAGTGGCTCAGCCTTCCTGTGGGCAGCAGAGGTATTAATTGCTGGGGTTTTAGTGAGTGATACCTCCCCAGCATGCATAAATCTCTCCTATTAGTGGCTTAATCACAATCATACAGGATTTCTGATGTAAATTTAACTTTCTGTACTGCTGCAAACAAACTTCTGCTCATTTTCCTGACTTAGCCTTAATGCTGTTCTGCAGGGAGGGGCAGGTCCTTTCTTTTGTGCCCTGCTTATAATCTGTAGCCTTGCTGCTGCTGCACAAACCCTGAACAGCCGCAGCTGAGCTGGGCACCAGGTACAGCGTGCTTAAATTACTCCAAGCAGCTGCTGACTCGGGAGTGTGTGCTTTTAAAAGGGGAGGAAAAAAAAAAAAAAGCTTTTAGGCTATTTCCCAGATTTCTGTGGGGCTGCATGCAACCTGCACTGGAGCTATGGACTCATTCCTATTAAAACATTAGCAAATCTAAGAGATATTTTTGGGAGAGACAAGGCTAAGCTGCCTTTACTTAGGGACACAGCTGAAGATAGATGAGAAGGGATCAATCATTATATTTTTAAAAAGTAATACTTCACCTTTTTTGTTTCTTAAAATAAGTGAGTGCCATTGGAGAGGTGGACTGTGCAGGTAAAAATAGTACCTGGGGTGCACAATAGTACAGGGATGCACGCTGAGCTCCTTCCTGGTAGCAGCGATGTTAAAATGCTGCTTTTATGGGCAAAGTCTTTGCTGTCCTGCAGCGTAATGACTTTTGTTTCTATTGCTGAGGTTCTTCATGGCAGTAAAACAGAATGCTTGCTAATGGAGAAATTCAATTTGTGATGAATATATGTTTCAGTCTTGCTTTAAAGCCATCTTTGCTTTCTATCTAATGCTCTCCTAATAAATGCTGCTATCTATAGAGGGCAGCAAATGTTACTGGCTGCTGCTATGAGTTTAAAAGTAAGATCACAGCGTTATACACAGCTTTCTTGTCCCAACAGAAATCAGTGCTATCAGCAGGATGTTGGTTTGGGTTTTGCTGTCTGCAGTTGCAATTTTGAAGGAAGCAAATTTTGATCTCATCTGCTCAAATCTATCTAATTTCACTTACTCAGAAGGATTAGCCTGGTGAAGCTGGGATAATAGAGCTTCCATTTGCCCCACCCCTTGCGCTCTGGAGCAAGGTGTGTTGTCCAGTTTGTTGCTGAATTCGAAGTCATCATACGTTTTGAATGGTAGAGTACCACAGAGAGGCAGATTGGTCTCTTGATGACCTCAGGAGCTCAGGGGAGATGCGAGTACTGAGCACGGAAAGTGCCAGTGCCAAGCACACTGCTTTCGCCCAGTGGGCTTTGCTGCTGGTTTGTAGGGACTCCTTGAATCTAATGTTTTGGCACTGAGCAGCCAAGTGTTGTGCTAACCTTATCAGAGCTTGGTCATCGCTGTATTCGGAAATTCTCACAGCTCAGCATAGACTTTCTGTGCAGAAGGTGTACTTTAGGAGGCAGCCCTCAGTGGAACTCCAGGATCTGGTGTGCATTGGAGATTTCAGTTCTTCACGTTTAAAAACTTGGTGAAAGAGTTATAAGCTTCTTACTGCAGATACCGGGGGGGGGGGGGGGAACAACCTGAGAAGCTTTAGAAATTGTAAATGTACATCAATTTTTTTTGAAATCATTGTTCAGATCTGATTTTTTCTGGCAAGATATCTGGAGTTTTAGGAACTGTTAAAGATAGGATAACAAGAATTGTAATGGGAAATCAGTATTCCATACATTTGAACATGCAAATTGGGAACAAGTGTAAGCTTTCTAGATGGAGCTTAAAATGAGTGTCACACTGTTTTCTATTCTGTTTGAGCCACTGTTCTTCGTGGTATTTCCGTAATTAAGCATCAGGGGTCTTCATTTGTTTTGATAGTCACAGTGAGTCTGGACATATGCAGGCTTGGAAGAAGCTATAGCTTTCCTAATAGAAGCTATAGCTTTCCTAATAAAAAGTCTGCAAGAAGACGAGGGGTTTAAATGTGGCTTGGCACTGCCTTGCTATGATGTGCACCCGCTTGGGATTGCTGGGAATCATTCTAGAGAGTTCTAGGCTTCACTTCATGAAATGTTTTGTGATACTGATTCTTCACTGCCTTCTACAGTCATGGGCTTGCTGATGATTCATATGCTGCATATACAAGTGATGGGGGCAGGTGAGGCTTTAAGATGTTGCAAAAATGACTGAGAATCTTGGTTTGTTGTGGTTAGCAAAAAGGGTGCATTCTGATAAAAACTGCAGTAGTTGACCACATGATGCAAGATAGAAAGCAGTGGAGTGCTTGAGGACACTGTGGGCCCATAAAAGTCCTAAAAGGTGCATGGTGCTTTCTCTCTGGTTTTATCAAGCGTGGTGTAGATTGAGATAATGTTCAGTTACTGAACTGCTGGAAGGTGATGGAGAGTAATACCTCGGTGTAATTTCTTGAGTGCTTGATACTGGAGTACTGGTGAGATGGGAAAACATGTACACTTGGGTGCTATGTATGCTTGCTGGTATATTTATTGAGCAGCCTTTCTGCAGGTTTATGCTGCCTACGTTTGCTTTTGGACTCCTTGGAATGAGTTTCACTACATTTTTCCTTGGATTGAACTGGAAAAGATTTCATGCAAATGTATGGGGTGAAACTACATTTCTGTGACTGCTGGAGTACTTATGGCCTTCTGCTGGTCAAATTTTAATGACAGAAATAAAATCAGTAGTATTTATTACACAGCACAGGTGAATAAAACTAATACTTGGATTTTATGGCAATTTGTAAGTGTCTTAGTTCGACTTCCAAGGAATGGAGATTGACTTGTAGAAAAGGAGAGGCGGTACAGATTTGACATTTCCACTGGAGGTAGGGTCTCTGTTTCTTACGTTGTTGATAATACTTTAGCTTCATTTCTTGTGTATTTTTTTCAGAAGTAGAGTTATGGCCAATAAAGGTGTACTTGGGGTCTGCCTCCCTGTGTACTGTGTGCTTGCCTGTGGCATACTGAGCTGATTCTGAACTTTTTGGCCATGTTGCTGGGGTGGGGGCTGGTGGGGTTAGGAAGGAGGGAGAACAGACCCTTCATGCAGTGTTTGCCAGCTGTATATGGGCTGCATTTTCACATGTGAAGGGGCCTCTGAGGATCACTTTGACTTCAGTTGGAGGGGAGCAGGGGGAATACTCAACTTTAACATTCATGGAGGCTAAATTAAGTTTGCTAGGGAAAAAGGCGTGGCCTTGAGTCCTCCTGCAAGAACTGTCTCTCCAGGACTGGGACAGGGAAATACAAAGTATGGATATGAGGTGCAGAGTGCTGCAGGGTGTTTTCCTGTGTAACTGCATGGGAAGCTTAGTATTAGCAGGCCTTCATATAGGTGAAATCAGGTATGGATTTCATGGTGATGTGTCATTTCTTTTTTGTTAATACTGGAACTATGGAGTGCTATCAGGAAATAATTCTGTTTTAGGCTTGCTGTAGAAAATGTCTACAGTGAGAAATGAAGTACACAGGCACCAGTAGAAGATCAAGGATTTGCCTGTCCGTTGTTTAAACTGGGCCTTGTGAATTTGGCCCTCTGTGGCATGCCCCTCCAGTTTCAGTGCTGGTGCAGAACTGTGCTTAGCCTCAGTACTGAGTGCACCTGTGAATGCTTCCTTGCAGTTACAGTGTTCTCCCAGCAGAAACAGCTGCGCCTGATCTGATGCAGTGCAGAAAAGGCTGAATGGTGAAGCTACTTTTAGTCGTGCATGGGGCCAGTGGGGCAGGAGCAAATGCACTCAGCTGCTGTACTGAAGTTTCCTGCAACTTTAGGTGACCCGGAATAGAGTGCATTTGGGGGAGGAGGAGATGTCCCTTGGAGCTGTGGGCTGGGAGTGTGTTTCTGATGGGTGTGGGAGGGAAGTAGAAAGAAGGGTGCTTGGACATCTGATTGATTTTTTTTTTTTTTTTTTTTTTACTTCTATGGGCAGAGTCATAGCTCTTAAGTAAGTAGTAACTGCTATGCCGAACTGCCACAACTAGCAGCTCCAGTGTCTTCCTCCATTTTTTTTTGGTAATGGAGTCCTTGTTACACTGCCCTCCATTTTGTTTGTCCACCTGAAATAGCAAAAATACCTAATGCTGTGACCTGTATTTGTATTCATCCACTAGCATTACATTTTATACATAGCAGTAAAATTTCAGTGCAGAGCAGGATCTTGGAGTTTCCTTTCTTTTTCTATCAACTGTTTGTGGTCGTGAGCCAGCAAATGTTAAGTAGATACAGGTATGCAGGAAATACTATTGCCCATCAGTTGTTACACAAAGAGCTTTTAAAATCCTAATACCTGCTATAATGATAATTAAGGATATTATTTTTATCTCTAGTAACATGGTTGCAAATCTTGTCAGACTTCCTGCTGCAGTTTCTTTCCTCCCAATATGCATTAGAAGCTGTTTTCTGTCTGTTTTCGAAACAGGGACAACTAAAGTCATAACTCTAAAACACCATATGCTTCTCATAACAAACTATGCATGTACTGCCTGCATGCATAGTGAAGTGAGTTTATTAACAAGCATAACTTCTTTTGATGTGTTTGTACCTTTAGTTATATCCCAAAACACAATCGCTGATAGAAAACTGCTAATCTTAATCTGACCAGAGCACCCACTCCAGAGGGGACTGGAAAATTGCTGACAAAGTTAACTGCTTTAAAATGAGGAGTTTAGAAGCTGCTTTTGCATTCAGATAGCTAAACTGTGAAACTTGGCATAGCAAGTTGTGTTGGACTGCATCCATGGTTGAGAAGTTGGTAGGCAAGATGAGAATTACAGCCTCATTAACTGAGTAGCTGAATTTTTTTTCTATAATGATTGAACAAACTGAAAAGAAAGTAAATGGAGTCATATTTGTTTTTTGGTAAAGGCTATTTTTGTAAGGAGAGTGCTTGTAGTGAAATTTCTCTGAGCCACTGCAACTCAGTGATATAAAACTAGTCATCTTGTTGGAGACCAAGTGATGGTCAGGAATATCTGTACTGAATTATAATTGGGTGTGGGGTTACTTTTTTTTGTGTGTGGAAGGTTTTTTGCATAGCTAAATATGAGATGGTTGACTGATTCCATATCAAGGAGTGTGTAACAAGCTACGCATACAAAGTCTCTGAAGGATTATTTTTGTCCAAGATAACATCAGTTAAAATATGGATTCTGGTACTGTATTTTAGTAGACTGGTGGCTGAGGGCAGAGCAATAAATAGTCTTCCTTGACTACAGTATCTGGAGCGCCTGTCCTGCGAGGAAAGCCTGAGACAGCTGCTTGATCACAGTGGTTGCACCAGACCATGCTCCAGAGGTGCTTCTGTCTTAACCATTCAGTGCTTCTGCAATACCTCTTCTCATGACTTCTTCACTTTAGAGGGCTGTGTTGCTTTTTTTTTGTGTATATCTGGAAAATATGGCTATTGGAATGTAAGGAAGGGCTGTAGCCATATAATTGTTGATCACATTTTTTTTACTCCTAATTAAGATAACTGAGTCAAATTGCAATACAGGTGTGCAAGACTTTGCATTGAACTACCTAAATGCATATAAAGTGCATGATTTAGATGTCTAATGCTACTTGGATGGCTGTGAACACTTGAAATGTGGATGGCAGGTGCCTGTATAATGTACATGAATGAAAGGGTTTCTTAATCCTGAATGGAAAATACAGAAGTTCTTTGGATTAATGGGAACAGGAATTTCTTACCAAAAAATAAGTGTTTGAAGTATATGTAGCATAGAGGTGAAGAGGCCTTTCATGTTGGGGTGGCAGATGGCTAGTTTGAGCAGTATCTGACTTAGGCTTGAGAGCTTATAAAGCTTGACTGTTCATATGTTTGATTCCACCTACCCTGCAGTGCTATTGAAAATGAAGGAGACAGTGAATCCTTGGTGTACAGGTGTGCTCTTCTTTCTGCTTTTTCTCTCCCGACGTAAGGAAAATTCCCTTACTTGCACAGTTAGTCGGTCTGAATTAGTGCTAGCCTGCAAGTGGAAACATAGGTAGCATAATCATGCTGAAGTTAAACATTTAAAATGTTTACTTTATGATGATAGGCACTAGGTGGGGTGCTTTGCCCCTGGAAAGTTCTTATGTAGCTCTGTATAGGCTGGGAAATACCAGCATTGTCTAAAGTTGCAGGGCTTTCCCACAGTTGCTGTGGATCTGCTGAGCTCCTCAGATTTTATAAGAAAAACAGTCTTTAAGGATGGTTGCTTCCTTTTTTCTTTTTTTTCCTCCACATAGGAATTTACTGCTTGGGTAATGCTGATCTGTATCTGGACTGGCTGCCTGTTTTTCTCCCCTGTGGCAACAGGCAGTGCTGGGCCTTAGCAACGGGGCTTGTGCAGGAGGGCCCACAGGTGGAGCTCAGTGGGAGGAGGCCTGGGTCATCCTTTAACACACATGCCCACCACAGGGCATGATTAGGCCCATCAGGAGGCTCTGTGGTGCCTCTGTGGAGATGGATTTGAGGAAGGGGCGAAATGATATGCAGGTGGAGAGCAGTGAGGAGAAAGGTGAGGTGGATAGTCCTGTGTACACTGAGGTCAGAGTGGGAGGAGGTGTTCTAGGCCCTTCATTTCCCTGCTGCCTGTGGGGAGACCATGGTGGAGCAGGTGAACCGTATGATGGAGAAGTACCTGTAAAAGCCTCCTCGTCTTTGTCCCCTCATTCTGGGGAGGAGGTGGAGGAAGGAAGGGTGTGGAATTGAGCCTGAAAAGGTGAGGATGAAAGGTGAGGAGAAACTATTGTTTTAATTCTAGTTCTGTGTCATACTAGCCACATCTTTTAATTGGAAGTACGTTAATTTTCCTTAAGTTGAGAAGGCTGGCTTCCAAATGTAGTTGTCTACTCTGATATTTGGGTGCCTCTGAGATGTGACTTCTCCAAATGGTCTCTGGTTAACAAGGAATAACCAGGCGTTAAAGTGGCCTAGAAATTCAAGATGTTAACTGTTGAAAGCCTTCTTCCTTCATCTTCATTTTATGCTTACAGGCAGGGATGGTTGCTGTGGGTAGGTGTTGTAGGTCAACAGGTAGGGTATCTGCTTGATACTCCTTTTGTATGAGTAGCTGACCTGGTACTGGATTTGTTTCCAATTATATTGGCATTTGGAGATTTTAAATATAAGCGGAACATGTGTTCTTGACAGCCACAGACCCTGTCCTTCTCAAGAGGGAGTAAGGTGTTGGAAGCTTTCTTAATATTTAGAAGGAGTGTTTCCAAGGCATATGACTTGCTTCATTCTTTTATTGGTTAAATCAGCTGTTGGAGTTGGTTCTATCTGTCTGTGGTTTAGGGAACTTTTCAATATCACTAGTGTTCACTGCCATAATTAAAGATCTGCAATCATCCATCCCCAAAAGTGACAGACCTTAAAACTGTCTATGTCTGGTAGGTCTTTGTTCTTTAGAATGTGTGAAAGGTGTGAGATATTGATGTAAGCATTAGATGGTGTGCCGAGCTGCATATTAATTGCAACATCATTTTGCAGGGAGAGAGGCCGCTGTCAAATAGATGCTATGTCAGGAAGGTTGGGAAGGTTCCTCATGGCTGGAGCAGAGTCTTACTGCTGTTACGTGCGTGCAGTAAGGGTGATCTGAGGAGCCTTACTGGGGTCTGTGAGTAACTCACTAACTTGTTGGAGTCATTTCTGTGCAAGCCAAGGAGAAGCTCAATCTAAGTACCCAGCACTGATTCACCAAGATTAAGTTGTAGAGAAATGTGCATCTTTGAAACGTAACTCTGTGGCTGAGCAGAGAGTGATAGATGTAGTCTGCCTTGAGTCTAGCATGATTGCAGTTTCCTGCGGAATCCTGGTGACAACTTAGGAATGTTCACTTCTAGGTGAAGGGATGGCTAGAGATTAAAAATTTGTGGCATTCACAGTTCAGTGGTTAATACTCCATGATTTTTCTTATTATGAATAGATGTCTTGTGTACTCTGTAGCACTGATTAAGTTTAGTATGGAGGAGCTTGCCCTCATCAGGTTTTTAGATGGTACCTATTTGAGTGCTGTCACTCATATTCTCCAGGGCAAGTGTGCTGTCCAGAGCGTCTGGAACTGCTGAGAGAAAGGGTCTTTGAAGGACTGCAGTTAGGGCAGGAGCACTGTGCAGCCCTGACTCAGGCAAACAGATGGTGAGCAGCAATACTGATGGGATCAGGGCTTCACTGAGGAGCAAGGACCTGGGCCCTGTGCTGAGCAGGGACAGAGAGTCTGGAAAGAAGGGAAGGATTTTTACCCACAAGGATAAATAGGGCTGTGGTCCAGAGCAGTGTAGTCGCACTTGTAGAAGGGCTTCCAGCCACTAGTGATAAAGTGCTGAACAACCTGTTCTGACTTCATGGCCGAGTCTGTTCTGGTCAGAGGTCAGACTTCACACCTGCTATCATAGAACTTCTGAACTGGACAAACTCATGAAAGAAGACTGAGTCCAGCTCCTACATCCACACAGGGCAACCTAAATGTTCAACAGTTTGTAGCCTGAAGTTACTCCTGATCTGAATGACACCTTTGTCTACATCTTTGCCTATTAAATGCATTCATTAGACAGAATTGAAGTATGGCAGGGTCCTTAGATTTAGGTCTTATGTAATGGAAAAACAGACTTTTTTTTTAATGAAACAATTTGCTTTCATAGCAAAGTTGAAAAATCTTTGGGGTAAGTTTAATTTACTGTAACAGACCTAAAAAACTAGGACACGATGTGATAGATACGTGTCAGGGTCAGATGCTGCTTTCTCATATGCTTCCTCTTTGAGAGGTCACTGATTTGGAAGCTGTAGCTTTTGGTCTCAGTTGACAGAAGCATTGTATAAAGAATGTGACAAAGCCAAGCTAGAATGCTTTAATAACCAGAGATACTAACACAGTGTGAAGCTATTGGCTATTGTATGGGCTGCCCTTTGAAGTGAAATCCAGTCCTTCCTGCCATCTAACAATTGTAACTCTTAAGGTTCTCTGTCTTCTCACTCACGCTCTAGGTATTTGGGATGGCAATTAGCTAGTATTGCTACATACTGTGTCGGCAGCAGCCCTTCTGAATGTGCTTTACACTTAAATTATTTGTGAAGCTTGGGATAGTAGAGCCAAATGTTTTCTGATCCTTAGAGGCTATATGATGAAATTTGTTTGAGAGAAGAACTTAGAAGACGAAAATAAGTTGTCTCTTCCTCATGTAAGTGACCTAATCAAAAGTAAATACTGTAATCTGTCTGAACTTGTTTTCCTGGTGGGGCTTAGCTCAGAGGCAAACAGGCTCCACATTTAGATTTTATAAGTCTTCAGAGCACTGTTAAAGCTAAAATGATGTGCCTCTTCATGAGCCACTCTTGAGAGCAGTGACTGTCAGAAGCCTTTTCTGGAAGTCCCTAAGGGTAGATTTGAGCCAAGTAAGGATCCTATGACAGCTGGGATGTGAAGGTGTTAGTGCTGCTCTCTGGGTAAGAGAACTGAAAGAGCTTATTGGCCAACACTGACACAATTTCTTTGTGACAAGTGGAAGCTGCTCAGAGTTGTTACTTGCATATCAGTTTGCTTGTTTTTTTTCTTATTTTCCTGGCATATTGGTAGAGGTTTAGGTGGCAAGTAAGGTTTTGGGCATACTTGTAGGATAACTGAGTGTGAAAGCTTTGGTGAGGTTCAGGCTCTTTCAGAGGCAAGTCATGCAGAGTCTTATGGATTAGAGTAGTTTGGTGTGGGCAGTATTTATTTTTCTAACAACAGTATTGAGCTCACTAAAAAGAATCCTAGAATCATAGAATGGCCTGGGTTGAAAAGGACCATACTGATCATCTAGTTTCAACCCCTCTGCTATGTGCAGAGTTGCCTTAATGATTGGTCAGTCCAACTCTCCTGCAAAGAATGAGGACATCAGGTTGTTCAGAGCTTGGTACAGCCTGATACTGAATGTCTCCAAAGATGGGTCTTCCATCACCTCTCTGGACAACCCATTCCCATCCGTCACCTTATATCCAGTCTAAATCTTTGAATTCTTCCTTATATCCACTCTAAATTTCCCCTTCTTTAGTTTGAAGCACTTTCCCCTTGTCTTATCACAACCTGCTTAAGTGTCTGTCCCCTTCATTGCTCTGTTCCACCTTTAGAATAGACCTGCTATCAGGTCTCCCCAGAGCCTTCTGTTTTCCAGGTGGAGCAGCCCCATCTCTCTCACCCTGTCCTCATAAGTGAATTGTTCCATCCTTTGGGTCATTTTTTTAGCTCTTCTCTGGACATGTTCCAGCAAGTTCACATCTCTTCTATACTGAGGACTTCACATCTGGATTTGTGCTCCAGATGAGGCCTCACCAGCACAGAGCAGAAGGGCAGGATCACCTCTCTCACCCTGCTGACTGTACTTCTTTTGATGCAGCCAGGGATGTGGTTGGCTTTCTGGGCTGTGAGGGCACATTGCTGATCTCCATTTGGACACTGAACCATTGACCACCTCTCTCAGGGTACAGCCCTGCCACCAGTTCTTTGTTCATTGAGCACTTCACCTTTCAAATCTGTATCTTTCCAATTTGAAGTGAAGAATATTATGAGAGATTGTGTTGATGTTGATCTTTATTGCCTGAAGACCTTTGAGTGCAATGCATACTTCATGTGAGTAGATGCTTAAGGCACTTACTGTGGATCCTTAATTGTGCTACTGGTGTGTTCTACTTCATGGTCAGTGACTCCAGCTAGTTTTTGGGATTGTTCAGATGAAAGCTAAGGTGATAGCTGTCTTCTACAGTTGTGTCACTTCAGAACCAAGAGATCCGGAGAGAGGAAGGAGAGACAAACTGATCTGTGGTTAATCATGTCAGGCTCTCATTAAGTAGCTGCTGTGTTGAAGCGTAGTGTCTTTTGAGTTCGAATGTAACTAGGATTCATAGAACTGGAATATTAACTAAAGTTAATATTTGTCTAAGAAAATGAAAGTTAGAGAGGGTCTTACTCCCACTTTGCAGGGCAAGTCCTTTGTTTCATAATCCTGAAAACATTTACAGTTTACTGGAATTGAGTGGACAGAGTAGCTTGTGGTAGGACTAGTAAAGGTCTTGTCATACGATCTAAATATGGTAGTGATGATTTGGGGAACCTTATTCTGCCAGAGCTGCTGGATCTAGTCATGTGAACTGGTACAAAGGAAACTTGAGAAGCTTGGGAACAGACTGATGTAATGGGGAACAGAAAAATATCTGTCTAGTAGTCAGAGGAAACTTTTGTCTGTCCTTGCTTAATACTGTTTCTCTAAGCAGATAGTCATAGGTGGTTCTGCCACAGTAGCTTTCTTACTACCTGGTCAAGATCTTCAAGTGCATACTTTGGTAAGTGATGTCAAGAGGGAATCATATGAAAGGAATGCTATGTCACGTAGTTCTAAAGATACCTGCTTGGATTTTATATGTATTTTTTGTCCAGTGAATTACATTTTTTCAACTTACTAGTAAATAATAGCCTTCCTTACGAGGTCTGGTTCTGGAGTGAGCCAGGGTGTTGTCATCAGTTTATTAACAAGATTAGCATTTGGAATACATCTCTTAACAGTGAGCAGCTGGCAGTCTCTATGACTCTCCTTCTAAAAGCATACTTTACAATAGATATCTGCAGTATAATTTCTTTGAACTGCTTTGCTGTTCCTTGATTAGGAAGTACTTATGACTTACTGTGCTGTGTGGGTGTGCAGAGAGCACAGCTTCTTGCTGGCTAATCAACATTTTACTGTTTTTTTTTTTTTGCATTACAGAACTAGTCTTGTTCAATCTAAGTTTAGCCACCTTTAAAACCTGCGTCACTACTGCTGTATATTAGTAAAACACCTCTGGAGGTGGTGTCTGAACTCAGACCTATGTTGTTTTTGTCCTTTCTTAATTCTCAACCCCGTATTTGGATAGGTAAAAGATTCTGTAACACGCTGATTTTAAGTGACTAGATTTTCAAGCATCTTCTGCTTTATTTCATAAGAAACAGTGTGTAGACTTATATGAAGTTCTCTACTTCGCATTGTAACACCGTCTGATTTGGAGAAGGTGAGTGGATGTTGTGAGGACTTCAGGATAGCCCTGTTCATTGCTTGTCCTGTTCATTGCTTGTCCTGCTGTCACTGAGCAAGTGGTTGAGTTTGTGGTTGTGTTCCTTCTCAGCCTAGTAAAAACAAGTGACTTTTCTGCCTGTTGTGTTTTAGAAAATAGCTGATTTAAGCTTATTTACTTATAAATCTTATGCTGCACTTCTGTGAGATGAATCAATACATACAGGTGAAATGTGCACCGGTGCTGGAGTTGTTACTTGCCTGATTCTGTGTGGAGTTCCTAAAAGCTAAGTGCCCACTTGCAAGTAGTCATTGCTGACTCTAGTACACAATGTTTCTAAGGACAGTTTTCTCCCTCAGCACTAGCAGAGACACTGAGAAAGCTAGGACCGCTGGTTATGCAATACCAGGATTGTTAGCAGTTTAGTGTTTCCGCTCTACTCTTAGTACTTAGGTGTAATGTGTGTGACATTTGAAAACACTGTTCTACATGGAAAGAAACAAACATAAGTTGATTTAAGAATATACCTTCTTACCTGTGACAAAAAAGAGGTGGTATGCTTGTACTTCAGTGCCTTACTTCTCCATTGTCTCTCTTACCTTAACTTGTGCAAAACAGTAGTGTGTCTTGCTCAGCTTCAGCTAATCATTTATGGTTATGGTTCTACTAAGCAGGCAGGCTCTTGTGTTTTGAAGCAAGCTTTGGTGACAGGTAGACTGTAGATGCTGAACTGGAAATGATTTGTTAGCTAACTGGTATGACTGAACTGTTGCCCAGTTGCTTTCTTGTCCAGCATTTTGAAAAAGTGTACTGATATTTCTCACTGTGGCATCTGTAGATTTCATAATGCAGGGTCACAGGAAAGCAAAAACACTGTGACACTGAACTGAAGTTGAAGGTGCTTGGTTGATTTGGCACTGCAGGGTTTGGCGTAAGAGGAAAACCTGGGTGGGCTCAGTCTAGCATGTGCTCTGAATTTATTTCATGGAGCTGTAGACTAATGTGGGTTGGAAGGGTTCTTAAAGACAATCTAGTTCCAACCCTTCTGCCATGGGGTTAGGTTACCTGAAGGCCCATCCTCCCTGGCCTTGCACTCAGTATAACACAACTGTGCTTTTGGGAGATGGCATCTGAGACTGCTTGGTGAAGAATTTCGTAGGCAGTATTTGATATTTGAAAGAAAGAAATCCCAGAAAACCAGAACAGTGATAAACTTGCACAATGGATTAAGCAACATTTGCTGTTCAAGGCAATTTTCTTCTGCTTCAGTTCATTCCCAAGTGTGCTTTTTTCTTGCTTTTTATAGCTCATGTACAACTGTTCCTTAAAAGTGAAGGACTCCATTCTGAAGCCTCCGTAAAGGCATGACACATTTTGTCTGTCTCTAGTTGATAATGAAGCTGTCACAAACAGCCTCAAGGAGGTAGACTGTGCATTAGTAATGTCAGAGCATAATTTTGGAGATACAATTTCAGAAACATCAAATGGGTATGTTTTGCTCAAAAATTTGAAGCCTGAAGGTTTTTCTCAAACTTCCTTTCTAAGTTTGTTAACTTGTTAAGCAAAGTGGCTTCCCTAGAAATAAAGGATAGGATTGGCAGGACTTCTTTTATGATGTCTCAAGCATGTGAATTATTTCTGCATTTATTGCAGCTAGTTGAGTAACAATTAATTCCTTTGTCTATTGTTAGTACCTTCTGTAAGGGACATGTTAAAAGTATCATCATAGGACATGTGGACAATATACTCACTTATTCTTCAGTATTTGTGTGTATTATGGCACATTTCAATCCCTGGCTTTAAACAGGATCAGCATAAAACGCCCTGCCCAGCACCAAATCCATCTGGGTTTAAAGTTTCTCCTGATCTGCCTGGGCAGATTCTGTATCATCTCTGTAACCTGTATGCTTGGCCATTTTCACCATGCAGAAAAGTCTTTTCTTCTTTAAGATCTACCTATATTTCTGCTTGGCTGTTGGTTCTTGTCTCTTCACTGGATACCACTGTCTGGCTCAAGTCTTCCATAGTTCTCTACATCTGATATTTGTACTGGTCTTACCAGGGAAGATCAAGTGAAGGCACTTGAGTACCTCAGCTTCTTCCATGACCGTTAGCAAGTGCCATGCACCATGCAGCTGTAAGGTCTTGCTCTTTCAGCCTTTGTCTTTCCAAATGACTATCCTAAGTGGAACAAAATCTCTAGCAGTGCTGGTAAGTTGAACTAACTTCTGCAGTTTGAAAGCATGTGTGTTGTTTGGTGGGCTAACATGTTAGCATCTGAGGGGGGGGAAAAAACCTCAGTGCTTTTTCCTCCTTCTGTATTAGGGTATAAGTTGTTTTTTGCATCTGCTTTTAGTTCTTCTTTACACTTAATCTTTGTTGATGATAGTAAAGATCTCCAAACCACATTATTTAGACTTAATTACTGAGATGTTCTAAGAGCAGCCAATATCCCTGTGTTCAAAAATGCAACTTGGAGCAGTAGTTCAGAAATACCTTGAAATCAGACCTGGGCACAGAAGACATTTGTGCACAGAAGTGCTGTAGTTAACCAGGTGTGTGTCTTTTTCTCTGCAAGTTGTGAGGCTACAATTGGACACTGTTAAAGAATGCTTGATTGCCTATTCTTTTTGAAGTTACTGATTTATTCATAATGAGTTTTCATATAATGAGTTGCATTAGAGGGAAGCGCTACATAATGGATATGTTTTTTAGTGGACCCTACATTTTTAGTGTGGTATTAGACAAGTGCTTGTTTTGAAGATTTACTTCAAAGAATGTTGCTGATAGGAAGTCTGCAAGGTCTAGAGCTACACACTTGCTGCAATCGTCTCTTCACTCTGCAAGAAGACTGAAAGGGGATTAGGAGTAGGTCTGTCTGCTGCAGTCTTACTCCCTCAGTGACTAAATTTTAAATTTTACTTCTAACAATAAGCTTCAAACTTTAATCTGCATATGGAACCACTGAGATTCTAGCAAAACCTGATGTTACAATAGTCACTTCTAAAGAAGGAGGAAAGATGTCTGATTTGGTAAGCTTGCATTTCAGTTGAGGGCTGTGAAAGAAATTATTTGCAGTGTTCCTTGGAAACTAATTGCATATTGATATTTAACTTTTTTGTTTTGCTCTTTTGTTTCCATCAAGGCTGCATCAGAATAGCTTTCTGTTCATGAACTGAGTTCAAACAAAGCACACATATTAATGGCAAAGATAATTTGCTTGTTACAAAAACAGTTAAAAATTGTGGTTACTTTTCTGGTGAGTTCTCTAACTTAGTCACTCATTTTTTTAACACGCTGAAGCATTTTGTCATCCTAATTTGAGTACTGATTCCTAATTGGGGGAAAAAGTACTAAGGATTGTGCTAGCATTGTAAGTCTTTGAGTTCAGCAAGAAGGTTATGCAGGAATTTTCAATGCCATGACTATGTAAGAGTGCTGGTTTTGCCCAGTTGAAAACCCAACCCAGGAAACACAAAACCCCCCCCATTTCAGTGGTGTCCTTAGTGTTGTCTGTATAATTTGAGCAAGAGTGAAGTACCTTGGACAGAAGCTCTTGTATCAGTTGTCTGAATGGGTGGTCTTGTGGTAATGTCCTGTGCTTTAACTTTGACTCATATGATTACTTCTAAGTCAGAGGAACAGCAGATGACAGAAGAGAGACTGAACCTGTTTAGGGTGGTCTTTCTGAATAACTGCAGGCCTATAGATTTGCGTTCCTTAATTTCCCCACTTTATCAGAAAAATAGGCTGGTGAGCACATCCAGACTTGCATGAATCTTAACTCTTAAACTCACAGGAGAACCAGCCATCTGCTTTAGGTTGTGTATAACTGTCAGTGTTTAAATAACTTCGTTCTGTGCCAAAACTTTGTGTCCTGTGCACCAGTTGAGCTGAGCTGGTGCAAAGAATAGAAAACAGACTTAAAAGCACTTCAGCAATCTGTACAAACAAGAAGTGTTATGAGCTGAGGAAAAGTTACTATTTTGGGCCTCATGTCCATTAACACTTCTAATAAGCTTGAAAATGGTCTATTATGTGAGATTTCCTGGTTGTGAGACAGTGCTACCCCTCTACAACAGATTGTGCTGAGGAGGAAGGTAAGGGTTTGATTCGTTGAGTTCACACTGATCTTCTTTCAATACATTAACAAATTTAAATGGCAGAAGAGCACCCTAAGGATTTAAGTAAAAAGGGTTTGGATAGAGTGGCATTTTGGGAGAAGCAAATTATAGCACATCATAGAATAGCTTGGGCTGGAAGGGACCTCAAAGCCCATCACGTTCCAACTCCCTGCCATGGGCTGGTATCACCCACCAGATTAGGTTGCCGAGGACCCCATGCAGCCTGGCTCTGTGCACGTACAGGGATGGAGCATCCACAGCTTCTCTGGGCAGCCAAGTGAAGCCTGATGAAATGGGCTAGCACAGTCTGGTACATTCTGTTGGTTTGCTTTTTTTTTGAAGTAAAGATTCACTTTAGGAGCTGGGTAGTATGGCATACAGTGTGCTGGATAAACTTTGGTCTGTTAAAACTTGAGTGCGTAAAACCTCTGAAGAAACAGTCTGGGGATGTTTTAAAAGCCAGGATAAAGATGGGGTCTGGGCTTATTATTTGTAAGTGCCTGTCATCTCCTGCTGAAAACAACTGTTTTTTAAAGTGAGATTTTTCTCAAAGCATACACGGGGAGGCTTTTAGTCTCTTATCTGATGTCTCTACTGGAGTTCGGTGACATACTTAGTACTGATATATGAAAGATTAAAAGAGGCTTACTTGAAGAAACAGCCTGCTGTTGCAGCATTTCTTATGCTATAGGGCTGCTGGAGAAGTGTCAGGATGCAAAATGGTTTCTCTCAAACACACATTTGAGATATAAACTGATTTCAGGTTGTCTCTAACCTTTGATTCCGTCAAATGGCTGCTGTTTATCACTGTCATATCTGTGATTTCTTGTTTTTTTTTTTGTGGAAGCACTATATGGTTTGGTCTTTCGCTTTAAAACTTGGGATATGAAGAAATCTGCCTTTTGAATGAGTTTGAAGTTGCAGGTGTGACTTCAGGAATTGCTGATATGAGAAAGTAGAACAGGAAACACGAGTTATTGGGTATTCCACCTGATACTGTCCTGTGTAGTTAACCATAGTACTGTGGTTTTTAAAATCTTCCTGATTTGTCTTTTACTGCTCCAAGATGCAAGGGGTTGTTGCAAAGATGAGACTTAGCACAGTGTTCTTAGGTACAAATGGATCCCTTGTGTAGTGTCAATGATAGAAGTGCCATTACAGTATCACAGAAGTGGGATGAAATAAGATGTTGATGAGTGTCTTAACAAATTCAAATAATATCTCCTGGGTAATAGTATCTAGGGTTTGCATCATTAACAGTTGAAGTCAGATGTTTGTATTCTGCCCATCTTCCATGGGAACAGTTTGAAAGTGTATCATAGAGAATACTGTTTGCTTTCTCTTGAATCAGGCCTTCTGGAATTTTTGGTTCCTTGTCAGTGCATTGAAATTGAAAATAGCTACCAGGACAGGTACTACAACAAGTATTGTGTATGGTGCTTTTCTGAAATGAATTTCAACTTCAGATAACTTCTGGGAAACAGAAGATGTTATTGTTGGAGGTTGAAAAATGCAGGGTCTGCAAAATGAGGGCTTTTGGTCTGGGGCTTAAATTTCACCTGGAGAATATCTTTTTGAGCCTTTTGTAAAGTCTTCTCTAACTATTCAAACTCATTTAATCTGTTTGGCTTTGTGTTTGTTGAACTCTGCTTCTTGCAGGTGACCATACATTTGATGAACCCTGGGAGTACCTCTCTCTTACTAGGACATCAGTCTTCTTTCATTTAAATAATATACCAGTTCCCCTAAGTTTAGAAAGCTAGAAAAAGTCTTCTACCTGGAGAAATAGTATTGTATACAGAACTGAGATAAAATTTCCAGACTAGATGAAGTCTTTTTTTTCTAGGACCAGTGACTTGATTGTCCTCTCAGTCAACCCGAGATTGTCAGTTGTGGTATTATATGTGTGTAAAGGTCACTTCTGAAAAAGCTGTTGACTAACTGACTATGAGGCTGTAAGGGTTGATAACAGCCTTTTTGTTAGGATAGGAAGTGAAATACTTAAATGTGCAAGTTGTGAAGGTGGAAGATTGTGCAACTGAGGCTCCCAGTGTGTTATAGCTTACCTGATGAAAGCTTTTGTCGTTATCATCACTTACTGCATTAAGTGGGATTGGTTTGTCAGGTTTGACTTGGGATATTTTCCTCTTCAAGCTTCTGCATGTAAATTTCAGTAATATATTGCAGATGTGGGACTTCCTGTTCAGTTTAAAATACATACAAAATTTTAGGAGCACTTAATTTTAAGTAGGTATTGCTATGAAATATCTGAATGAAAAGGTTCTGAGTTTTTTGGAGGTCATACTACAGTTAAGCTTGTGCAGCAGAATAACCTGCTCTTGTTGGGTGACAAATTCAGTGCTTGCATTGGTGCCTTCTGATCAAATTCCCTCTGTGAACTTGGCAGGTGTTACTTTAGTTCTCTGCAGTCCTGTCAAGCTTCAGTGTTTGAGATTGCAACTTTGTGGGGTGAAGGAATTTTGTTTTAAGGAGGTGGTAGGTAGGAAAATATTCTTAGTATGCTCCTGTGGTCATGTATGATCGAATAACTTGCAAACACTTAATTGAAAGCCAGGAGGAAAAAGGAGTCCTAGGAGCAGATTGCATGCAGAGGTGAATAAAATCTACTAAATGAGTTTTTGGGGTTGCAGTTAGTTCTGGGTCAGGAGAAGCCATTGTAATATTTTTGCAAACAGCTGATAGTACTTTCCTCCTCATCAAGTGGGCTCTCTCAGCCAGCTGAATCACGTCTACCACTTACTCCCTACTGTGGCCTGTAGAAAGATTCCGGCTGCTGCTTCTCTGACACCTGTCTTCAGTAAATGCCAAACTGCACCCCCAAAGTCATACCTCTTCTCCGTGCTTTGGAGAAAAGTCTTGCTAATAATGTTAGTCTCTGTAGTTAATCCACTTACTGTAGTGAATTTGGTAGAAAAATATAACAATTTGTACTTTGCATAAGCAAATTAGAGTGTAACAGACTGGTGTGACAGCTGGGAGACTGCACCACTTACTGTTTTTTCTGAAGAAAAATAACTTGAGAGTTGAGGATAGTTTTTTCTCCTTTAGTTTTTTTATTGACATTTCTGCTTTTTACTGCTCAAGGATCATTTCTCATACAGTATTTTGTTTTTCCTGGTTGTAGGAAGCTGGGAGCAGAGTGTGTGTGTGTGGAAGTACTTACTGTTTGCTGTAAGGTAGGTTTTAGAGCATTTTGCCAAGCAGATAATATTGAGGTTTGTTTATTGATATTCCTTCTAAATAGAATATAAATGTTTCCCCTGAAATTGTTCTAAATTTCAGTTCCCTTTTGATTTTTTTTTTGCACAGTATCAAAAACAGTCTTTCAAATTACAGGCTGTAGTGCTAGTGTTAAGGGTGAGCCTGTTTTTGAAATACCTGGTAGTGTCCCTCTCCAGTTGGAAGACCTTTCTGAGGTGCCACAGCTGTGTGACAGATTGGTGTGATGTACCTCTTCACAAGACTCATCTGGCTCCCTTCTGACAGTTGCCTTAAGGATGCTGACTTAATGGCATGCATCCTCTGACTAAGGAGGTAAAAAGCTTGAAGCTCTCTGTAGCATAAACAGGAAGTTTACTGTAGTACTTCCCAGAGCCAAGTGCTTGTTTTTGTCCCTCTGTTCCTCCTGTATATTCCAACAGATCTGTGAGTCTTCCCACATGTGGAGTGTGCTGCAAACAAGAAATGCAGCTGTCAAAATGAAGTTTCTCTTGTTCAGCGTGTTAGTTCCTTGTTACAGTGACCTTTAAGCTTGCTGATTTTCTGTGGAGATGGAGCTTGTTGAAGTACCCATTGTGTAGATAAATCTTTGTCAGAGTTG
Organism: Gallus gallus; assembly: GCF_016699485.2. Lineage (NCBI taxonomy): Eukaryota > Metazoa > Chordata > Aves > Galliformes > Phasianidae > Gallus > Gallus gallus. The sequence goes on along the minus strand of NC_052572.1, from coordinate 68,181,750 downwards.
AAAACTTTCAGTAGCTTCTGAAGCTTCTCCTGCACTACTCTCCTTCCTTCTCTATCCCCTTTCCTACAAAGAAGGTGAAAGAAGATCAAGTAATTGCATTTAAATGTGAATGCTTTAGATGACTTAAGTCTATTTCTTAATGGAGCGTTTTGCTAATTGATTGACTTGTAGCTATATCTATTAGTTAGGTGACTCTCTGGAGACCAGAGAAGTCCTGTAAGTGGAAAAATGCTTGTAAATAGAGGAGGAGATAGTGAAATTTATAATACAATCCCAAACAGTAACCTTCATAAAAATGTACTAGTATATCCAAGGCAGCCAGTTGATGACTTTTGGTGGCTACCAACCAACTACTCAGGCTTAAGGTTCTTTGTGTAGAAAACTGACAGTATTCTGAAGTCTTGAGTTCAGTCACAGACTTACTGTACTATCCACTTGTTTTAAATCAACAGTTCTGTGTTTAGAATCCCAGCATGATTTTTGTATTCACTGAAGCTGCATCATGACTGATGTTTTCAGATTGACCATAGTCTGTGCTCTTGGAAAGGTTTGTATGATGGTCATGTAGGAAGCTTAGTTTGTTCACCCAATTTCGGTGTGACTGATCACAGGCTCCTATGTTGATATCTGTGTATTAATTATCTTTCCTGTAAAGAGGACTGCTGCTTTTCTGTATTGTGTAAAATAGGTGGCTTATTGTGGGTTTGAGGAATCAGAGACATGATCTTCTAGCAGCAGTGAATGTATCAGGCTGCTTTCCTGGTCTGATAACATGGCAGTAATATATCCAAAGAGATTATAAAACAGGGCAGTATTTTCGATGTTGCACTTACTTAGCTACAGTACTGAGATTGTTCTGTACTTGATGGTGAGAACAGTCAACCAAAGGTTGCTGGTAACTTGGTGAGTATGCAGCCACTGAGCTCTGAGCTGTATTGCTTGTACTGTAGCAGAAAGCTATCTTTGTGGTTCATTAGATGCAGCTGCAGTGAATTAGAACCATCTTAAATATGACTCAGCTGATCAACTGTGGATGTGGTATTTTTGCCGAAGGTTATCATGTTTGTTTTTCCTCTAATTCCTTACTAGGAAGGCTGATAGATTATGGAAGCTGAGTGTACCTTGAAGGAAATGTATAGTTCTTGAGTCTGAGTTCTTTCAGTTCTAAAAATGATTCCAACTTGCTTTTTCTTTATGTGAAAGATTAAAAAAAAAAAAATCAGCTGAGGAGCTGGTAGTTTGGAGACATTTCTGTGATTTCTCTAACCTCTGATGCTTAACAGGATAAAAATAGTTACCATATGGAATGTCTTCTTTTTGTGTGTGTGTGTGAGGACAGTATCTGCTACTTGAGAAACTTTGTTTAAGCACTTTCTGTACCTAAACATTTTTAGCAATTTCATCAGCTAGATGAACTACAGCTTTGAGAGCTGCTATCATTGTCTGTAGACCTAGGGAGGAAGGAAGCTTTCTCTGAAGTTTGTATGGTCTTGATGTTGAAGCATTGTGCTTTTGTTTTTATCTACTCTTGGATTTCCATTAAAAACAACATGCAGGAACCCCTTTATCTTACACCAACAAAAGATGGATAGCAATCTTCACTCATCTTTTTTTTGAAGCCTGTGTTACAATTCTTTAAGATTTTAGCAACCTACTGAGAATTTACTTTTGAATAAGTCCCTGAAACAATCCTAATGACACTTTACGTTAGTAGTAGGAGCTTGAATATCAGCTGCTGAGAAAAAGAGGAAGATCTGATACTTGTGTGTGCTGAGTCCATTCTCCAGTAAGCTGTTTGTTTACAAACAATATAATCCTTAAAAAGCAGTTGCATGAGGTGACTGTGAGGAAGGAGAAAAATCCTTGCTCTCTGTAAAACACTGCAGCACTCTGTATCGACTGATTTCTCTAAATTTTGGCCATTCTCACTTCTGTGTATTTGAGTTCATTTGAGTGAATGATTTGTATACAGTTTTAGTTATGCTATTATTTTAAATATGTGCACTTAAAGCTTAGGGAGCAGAGCTTAAATGAACTGCTGTCCTAATGAAGTGTGGAGTAAATAGTGTTCTTTCATGTTCTTTCATGTCCTTTTTTTTTGAGCTATTCCATGTTGACAACTAAAGAAACTGCCTTTTTTCAACCTTGGAGTTGATACTGTTAAAATTTATTGAAGAACCTGTTCTAATGAAGTCTGGATGGTATCTCCTTGAAACAGGAATCTGTTTTTTCCTTTCTGCTACTTAAACTTTTAAACTAAGTAGTGCAGCTCCTGCCTTTCTGTTTTGATAATCTTATGTCTAATGGTAAATTGTGATCATATAGGACAGAATAAGAACCTATGTCTGATGCCAAGGTCTGTAAATCATCCACATTTGCTCGAGCACAGACTGATGTTGTCTACTGTGAGCATGTCTCCTGTGGTTAGATTCGGTATTTTTATATTTTTCATCAGGTGAAATGTTTGTATAACCACGATTGTGCTTCAGAATTTTCTGTAGAAAGCATCTTTTTGCAAGATGGAAGTGTCTCAAGGGAAGATGCATGCTATTTCAGAATAGTCGTTAGTGGTTTACTGATGCCTGATAGATGAGAAGCTGGACGTGAGCCAGCAGTGCGTGCTTGCAGCTTGGAAGGCCAGCTGTATCCTGGGCTGCATTGAAAAAGGGGTGGCCAGCAGGGAGAGGGAGGTGATTGTCCCCCTCTACTCAACTCTTCAACTGGGATGGGGAGGTTTCGTTAGATATTAGGAGGAAACTTTTCACCCAGAGGGTGGTGATACATTGGAACAGGTTGCTCAAGGAGGTTGTGGATGCCCCATCCCTGGAGGCTTTCAAGGCCAGTCTGGATGTGGTTCTGGGCAGCTTGGTCTAGTAGTTGGTGACCCTGCATGTAGCAGGGGGGTTGAAACCATGATCATTGTGGTCCTTTTCAATCCAGGCCATTTTGTGATTTGGTTTTCAGGGTGTTATGCTCCCCCCAGCCCTTTCAGGTCATTATTCTTTCCCCCCAGGTTCATTGTTCCACTTGTGAAAGTGGACTTGATGCTGTTTGTAAGTACTTCATAATGAATCAAATTGCAAAGCTTCAAAATGTAGTTTTCTATCTCCATGTCAGAGGAGTGTCATGCTGTGAAGTCTGTCTGCCATGTGATGTTTTGAGGTATTCAGTGCTTGACAGAGGTCAGCCTTTGGGTGTCATGGCACAGTAATGTGGTTTGACAGGTCTGTTATAACGGGTGTTAGATAAGAATGATGTCTTAACTTGTCTCAAATACAGGTGCTAGGTTAGAGTAACTACTTTAGAATTGTCTATGGCTGTTGTGAAGTAAATAGAAACACATGGATTATCCCATGCTGAGACAAGGGCATCTTGAGTCAGATAACATCTCAAGCTATCCTGAGACTTCTCAGCAACTTAGTGAGCAATTCTCTAGCCTGTCCTTTAATATCAAAGTTGGAAGATGTGCAGAGAATAATATAAATTGGAGGAAGATAGAACTCTATGTACCTGGGAGCTCTCTCACAGCAATGTACTGCCATGATAGCTGTTTGTTTCGTTACTGAGTTAGACATAATGTTACTGTGGAATGGAGTATTACTTCAGGCTTTTGATGTAATGAGAGATTTACTACAGCTGTGAGTCAGCCTTTCAAAACTAATTAGAAGGAAAATACAGAATTTGCTATAATAATGTCTATATCTCATACTTAATAGAATTTTTAGTGGGTTGGACATAGGAAATATAGAAATCTGTAAATATATTGGATGGAAATTGTAATAGGCTTGGCCGTAGTATCTAATACAAGGTATTGCATTAAATGATATAAAAAAAATTACTGTAGCCCATAAAGAACAAGGGGAATGTTTATTCAGTATAGCAGCATTAAATGTAAAACTACTGGGAAACACTGAAGATGGAAAACAAATTAGATTTATCTCAGTCAGCAAAAGATTGAGCAGAAGTGCTAGTGTATGGAGGCTACGTGGCCCTGGAAACCTATTTTATGGAGACAATTATAAGGTATCTGTATTAATAACGTTTTATCATCTATTAGGTTCTACAAGCAGTTCTGGCACTTTAATTTACATTACTGTTCTTGAATTTCAGTTTTTGCAGCAATTACATCCACAGAGGTCAAAACTTGAGATGAGTTCAGATTTTTGTGCTGATTTCAATCAAGTATGAGGTTACTTTACAGCAGGGAAGTTACTTAAGTCTCTCTCCACATTTTTAGTTGGATTATACAAATTTGCACATAAGTCATTTCAGTACAGCATATGGATCTGTCATGTTCTATCTGTATTGCATTATTCATTACTTGTATAGCTGGATGAGGAAATGAAGTTCTCTTCATCTGCTACTGTGAAAGTCTGCTGCATTCATGGGACTGCATTAATTTCCTGCTCTTGGTAGAACAGGCAGGGTAGAGTGTTGCAGCTGTGTTCAATCTTGTTTTTTTTTCAAAAATAAGTGATTATTAGCTTCAGGTGATTAAGAATGTTCCTTAGGCTACATAGCTTTTATCTGTAATAGGTGTTCAGAATAAAATGCAAGAAAAATCTGGCTTTGGTCATGCTTGCTAATACCTACTGATTTACGTGACGTGGCTTACTGATGTATTCACTCATACCTTTCTGTATGTTTTCAGTGAAAATATTAAGAAATAATGAAAGGGTCACACATCTGTAAGCAACATTTGAGCATCTCTTGGCTCTAAAAAGGTGGAAAATGTTGACTGAGAAGTTTGAATAGTGTCCCTTTTGATTTGATTCTTCCCCCATGCCCATGGGGGGTGGTCAAGTTTGTACCACGTCTCTATTTTTTGCCATTTCTAGGTCTAGGAGGGAAAGTGGGGATTAATATTTGAAATATATAAAGCAGCTAAACATGCACTGAAGCAATTGTATCAGGACGTAACTAACATCACTTTGTCCTTCGCTGTTTTGTTTGCTTTCACTCTTACGGAATCCTAATGGAGAATACCTTTGGATTTCCAGCTTAGGAAGGACAATCTTTATTCCGTTTACTTTTCCCTTGTTAGCATCGTTATCAAAGTGGAAATGTGGTTCTTCGTCCTCTTTAAATTGTCTGTCCAGAAGTAACAAACCTGCAAAATGATACCTCCCGTGACTTCCTGATACAGCTGTTGAAGGAGCCAACAAGAGGAAGCAAAATCCTGGACCTGCTGTTTGTTAACAGAGAAGGTCTTGTGGGGGATGTAAAGGTTGGAGGCCATGTGGGGCATAGTGATCATGAGATGCTAGATTTCTCAGTCCTTGTTGAACCATGCAGTCCTTGTTGAACCAAGTCAACAGAACTGCCACCTTGGACTTCCGGAGGGCAGACTTCAATCTCCTCAGGACCATGGTTGAGAGGGTCCCCTGGGAGGTAGTTTTGGAGAGCATGGGAACCCAGGAAGGCTGGGAATACTTTAAGGAAATTATTTTAAAGGTGTAGGAGCTGACCATCCCCAAGTCAGAGAAGATGAGCCAGCAGGCAAGGAGGCCAGACTTGCTGAACAGAGACCTTTGACTGGAACTCAAGAACAAAAGGAAAGTTTATGGTCTCTGGAAGAGTGGGCAAGCTACTTAAGATGATTGCAGGTACATAGTGAAGCTGTGCAGGGAGAAAATTATAAGAGCCAAAGCCCAACTAGAACTGAACTTGACCACTAAGGTAAACAGTGAATATTTCTATAAAAACATGAACAGCAAGAGGACTAGGGAGAATCTCCATCCATTGTTAGACACTAAGGGCAACTTTGTGACCAAGGATCAGGATAAGGCTGAGGTTTCTTAATGCCTTCTTTGCCTCAGTCTTTAACAGTAAGACTTGTTAGTCCCTGGGAACACCCTGGGATGGGTGTACGCTCCGCTGGGTGAAGCACTGGCTGGATGGCTGGGCCCAAAGAGTTGTGGTCAGTGGCTTTACATCCAGTTGGCAGCTGGTCGTGAGCGGTGTCTCCCAGGGCTCAGTACTGGGACCACTTCTATTTAACATCTTTATTAATGGCCTTGATGAGGGAATTGTGTGTACCCTGAGTAAGTTTTTAGATGACACCAAGTTGGGAGGCAGTGTTGATCTACCTGAGGGGAGAAGGGCGCTACAGAGGGACCTGGATAGACTGTATCGATAGGCCAAGGTAAACTGTATGAGTTTCAGTATGGTCAAGCATCAGGTCCTGCATTTTGGTCACAGCAACCCCAAGCAGCCTTACAGGCTTGGGGAGGAGTGGCTAGAAAGCTGCCTGATGGAAAGGGACCTTGGTGTACTGATGGCCAGTCAGCTGAATGTGAGCCAGCAGTGTGCCCAGGTGGCCAAGGCGAGTGGCATCCTGGCTTGTATCAGGAATGGTGTGTTGAGCAGGACTAGGGGAGTCTTCCTGCCCCTGTACTCGGCATTGGTGAGGCCTCACCTTGAGTACTGTGTTCAGTTTTGGGCACCTCAATACGGAAAGGATGTGGGGGTGCTGGAGCAGGTCCAAAGAAGGGCAACAAGGCTTGTGAAGGACTTGGAGAATATGCCCTATGAGGAGAGACTGAAGGAACTGGGGCTGTTTAGTCTGGGGAAGAGGAGGCTGAGGAGAGACCTTATTACTCTCTTCCAATATCTGAAAGGTGCTTACAGAGAGAGCGGGGCTTCTCTCTTCTGACTGGTGACAGGATGAGGGGAAATGGCCTCAAGTTGTGCCAGGTAAGTTTAGGTTGGATATCAGGAAACACTTATTTACAGGCAGGGTTGTTAAGCAGTGGAATAGGCTCCCCAGGGAGGTGGTTGAGTCACCATCCCTGGATGTATTTAAAAACTGCTTGGATGTGGTGCTCAGGGACATGATTTAGCAGTGGGTTGTTAGAGTTAGGGTAGTGTGGTTATGTTGTGGTTGGACTTGATGATCTTTAAGGTCTTTTCCAACTTGAGTGATTCTATGATTCACCTTTTAGTTTTAATTTATGCCTTTATTTTAGCTGTCTGTAGGCTGGTGGTGCTTATTTCAGATTTGTTTGAATGCTTCTTCCTGTTGCACGTGTTTTGCTTGTTAACAGTTTTAGAGCTGAGAAGAATGCTATCTGCAGCCTGTAATGTGGCTCTCTTCAAGGTCCTGCGTGATGAAGGCTCACGCAGGTATGCAGGTGCACATGCTTGCTTGTAGCTGTCCCAGTCTGATACTGCTTTGAGAGAATGTGTGGAGGAGGATAATAAAGCTATGTGGAAGCTGCTTTTTACTTCCAGCGGTTTGCTTTTTTTCCTCTGTTTGTGGGACTGGGGATGTGGGATTGAGTAATTGCTATGTATGCAAGGATCATGAGGAGTGGGGATATTAACTGCCAAACTTCTCCCTGCTTATTCTTCATTTATGATTTGTCTGAGGGGAAAAAATGGCCTTTATGGGAGAGGAATCAAGGGGATTCACTCCGCTTTTCCAGGGTAGGAAGATCAAGAGCTATCAAAATCTGTTGTTGCTGTGTCTGTGGTACTTCTGGGCTTTGGACCCAGCTACCTCTGCAGCTAACAAGGAGCTGTGAGCAAGATGAGTGCTGTCATGGAAAAACTGAAGGGATGCAGGAGTTTAGATAAACACATTTTGAAGGAATCCATTTTCATGCCTTGTCCTCTTGCATCGTAGATACTGGGAAGACTGATGGACAAAATCTTCGAGCCTTGTTTTCCTTTGGGTACATGAGTGAGAGATTAGATGAAGTAGAAGATGTCTTTGGAGGCATGCTTTCTAATCAGAAGTTTTCTAGTTTGCTTTTAAATTTGAATGTCTTCTCTGAATCAGACTAAGCCGTTCTGCATTTTCCTGGCTGTTGATAAACACAAATAGTTCTTAGGACACCAGGGGTCAGCACTGGGTCTGCTCTTGTTCAGCATCTTCAGCAATGACTTGAGAGGAGGGATAGAATCTGCCTTCAGAAGTTTTCTGGTGGCATGAACCTGGGAGGAGTGGCTGACACACCAGAAGGCTGTGCCTGTTACTCAGTGAGACTAGACAAGCTGGAGAGCTGGGAGAGGTGGAATCTGATGAGAGCTCAGGTCTGAACTCTGTGTGATCTGGTGATAATTTTCATGGGACTTGCACACTCACATTGGCAGTATTGTCTGTGTTCGCACATACCCAATGTGACGTGTAGTCAGGAATTTGAATATAATAAATCCAACTTTGTCCTCAGCTGGCACAAACATTTTAAATGAATGAAGTCAGTGAAAAGGAAAAGTACAGTTTTGGGTTGGGTTCTTTCATCTTGTTTGTGAGCTAATGTCGATGCTTTCTTTTGCTGGAAGTAAGTTGGTAAAAGTGCTCTGAATCTAACTTGACCTGAATGATTACACATACGTAGTTTTACATTACTGAAATCTCACTTGAACAAATCATTTAACAAAATGCAGGTGTTACAGGTAACTACTCGTGTTGCACTTGTGCTACTTTTTCAGACCTGCTTATGAGTCTTTTGTGTTGGCTTATTCACACAGTAGCAGTGTTAGTCAGGCAGTGTTGTTTAGAGCAGCTCACATGTTCGGTGGTGGTTGGTGGACTGCTGAGTTTTCAGAAGCATTGCTTTTTGTCTGGAGACATTCCTTTGGATTCAGGTATACATTTCTACTGTTCCCTATAAACTTCCACTTGCTCTTTTGTCTTTTTGGTGCAGATACTGGAGCTGTTAAGGTGTTTCTTGGTAGGAAGAGTGTGCCTGTACTGATGACAATGTCCTGTTCAACTATCTGGAATTGCTTACTCATTACCTACCTGAAACAGACAATCCTGCTGTTTCTCTTCTTGCCAAAAGCTTCTGCAGATTATTTTCTTCAGCATTAATCACAAGGATTAATTAGTCTTTTTGCTTACATCCCATGTGCCCTTTTGATATCCATCTTTTATCCCTTTCATTGCCTTCTCTCTTGCCTTTGAGGCCAAGGTGTAACAGTACTCCTTGTTTTCTGATTTGTGTCAGAGTGATTGCCGAAAAGTTTTCTTTCTAATACAGTTGACTTAGAGGCTGCACAGTAAGCTGTTGTTGTGTAGTGACTACTCTTCTCTTTGCTTTTAACACTGACCATGTTCAAATTAAAGTTACGTTGAAAACATTTGAGAGTCTGTTTTCAGAGACTTAATTCTGTGTTTTCCTGGAACTGTGAGGGACTTTGATTAATATTGTATCCTAAGATCTTCATACTGTGCATAAATCAAATCTGCTGTTAGTTTTCTCTAATGCTAAGTGAATTTTCTGTTGGTAGCAGTTTGCTCTTCCAGTTTTTGCTGCAATTTTTTTAACGGTATAATGGAGGAAAGGACAGAAATGAACAGATGTGCTACCGAGAAGGGCTCTTGGAGGACAAATACGGCTTTGTTGTGCTTTAAAATAAGTGAAACTGCTGCACCTGTTTGTGCAGACTCTCCAAGCAGTCTGTACTTGCGGACACGGGGTAAGCATCAAAGTACAAGTAGCAGTGCACTTACATATTTTTGAAGGAAATAAATTATTTTTTATTCTGTTTGTGAAGCAAAATTGACCTTACAGGTTATATAAGGGCTATTGCTTTTCCATGAGCCTTCAAATAATCCATAGTTCTGTTTTTAAGGTGTTCAAGGATATTCCTTAGGCAAATCACTTATTCTTGCTAAATAGCTTTCGTTGCTGGTGTATCAAAGTAGGTAGCATAGTACAGACCAGATGTTGAAAGAAATTACAGGCGGAGTCTAAGTAAAATTCTGGTTTGATCTTCATATTTGAAGATACAAAGGACATTGTTCTCATCCGCGTGTTCTTGTTCTGCTGCTTGATGTCACGAAACCAAAGTCTGTGCTGTGCTTATCCAAACAGCAACGTGTGATGCCTCACTTCCATTGCACTGTCTGTACCCAAAGGGGAAGAAGCATCTTCTGAAAGTCTTCTGCTCTGTTCTTTTTTTTAAGAGGATCTTCATAAGCATGGGTGGGATCTCTTAGAACTTCAGGAGTGTTGTCAGTTGTGACCCTTCTTGAGGCTGGAGGTATTTATGTCATGGTGCAGCTTTAGTTGCCTCTGACAAGTAGTAACCTGCTTGAGGTGGCAAGGCAGGTGTTTAGTATGTAGTGTCTGGTCACTTAGATTCAAGGCGCTGATTTTCTGTACACCTTTAGCTCATAATACCGTTTGTAAGTATACAGCTTAATTGGGAGAGGCATATGTGCAATGATTTTGATGTGATATCTTGAAGTAGAAGTAATTTAAGTTTTTAAAGCCCATATGAAATGATTTCCCCCTTGATGACAAGGATGCACAGGAGTGAATGAGAAAATGAGTAAAAGCAGGTAGTAGAGGATCTCCACCTGAAAGTATGATGCACTGAAGGTTTCTCTACTGTGCGCACCTGAGGTGGTAAAAGCAGTCTCTGTTTCTTTTGTCACCTCACCTTGGTTATCAGAGCTGCCAGGATGCAGCCTTAGCTGCTGTTTCCTGCTGAGTATAAGTAATTGAACGTGTTCCATACCAAAATACCTATTTTGTAGGGGAAGGGAGTAGCAGACCACTGAGTATTGTATTGCTGATCTTCATCTCAGTAGCCTTGCTTTAATTTTCTAAAGCCCTCTTTAAAAGCTAAAACTATAATTTGAACTGTTCCATGGCGAATAGTACTAATCACTTAAACTGTCTTCTTTAACTCCTGTTGTGTTTAAACCTTAATAATTAAAAAAAACTCAGAAGAAAATCTAGTTCCTTTTCTGCCATGCAGGCAATTCTCATGAATTAAATATCAGCTAATTAGAATTAGCTAATTAGAAACTGAGATTCAGTTGATGCCACAGACAGTTTTTAAGACTGTTTGGATTTAAAATTGTACTTGATAAATAAAAAGTGAATTTAATTAAAGAGGCATAACACAAAGCAGTGCCTTATCAAAGGGAACCAATCACCGTTTGCTGGACTGCACAACTTTCTTTGGTTCCTCTTTTAGGACTGAAAAGAAACAGCAGAACTCCTTTTCCAGCTTGCTTATTATCAATCTCAATATATTAGACAGCCTTGCATTTCTTTAACAAATAGTCTACTGATTTTTGGCCAGTTATTGAATGCAGCGACTACTAAGCTGTTGTAGTCATCTGAACAGTAATATTCTAATGGTAGTAATGTCAAAAATTGTTACAATACTATGCATAGTCCACCAACTGGGACTTTCTTTAACTTGGGTATCTTGTTAAAATGCTACCATTTTAATCTTCCAGTAGCACCGTTCAGGTTGGAAATAGTTTTTGAAAAAGTCATGACTTTGTTTGGCAAAGTTGGCCATATTCCTTATTTTTGAGGTCAGGTGTAAGTTGTATTGAAAGGGTAAGAATTCTTTTTTCCAAATTAGATGTAAAAAGACTCTTTAACTTCAAAGCTGTGAAGCAGTTTTATGCATGCTGGAAGTACTTGAAATGAGGTGCTTTGATTTTTGAGAAGTGTTGTGATTCTCCTAGGGGCTCAGTGATGCCTGTAGTGAGTGCACCTTAAGTACACACGGATAATAGGAGTTGTCAGTCTGTAGCTGTGGTGTGCAGGAAGCAAATACTGCTACTTTGCTGGGAAGTGTACAGGTAGGACAGGTTCATAGATCTGACATTTTAATGCAGTCTCCTTAAAACTTGCATAGACATAACAGACCTCATCTAGTAAGCAGTTTGTCGAACATGCTTGGGTACCATGGAGTGCTTCAGAAATGCATGTCTGTGCATTGTTCTGAGTTTGAGGCCGTAGAGAATGCGGCTGATAAAGTCTTTTTGCATGAACAGTTATGGTAATGATTAAAAGTCTTAATATCAATTTAAATTAAAAAATAAAGGCTCAATGTAAAGCCAGTTAACCACAAAGATTTTGGTAACAAACTAATGTGAGGACAAGTTTTTCAAGTGTTTAATAAAAAAAAACAATTTTGATAATGTTTGTAAAACCTGGATTTCTTAGAAAATCTGTCTTTTTAAATCAAGCTAGATTTGCTGTTTAGGTTTTTTCATCTGCTAACCAGGGCATTAGAAGTGTCTAGAATTTACACCAGCCCCGAACTATGGCAACAGTCTTCCTGCTAAGTGTTCTGGCTGTATTTAAGATCTGGACCAGCTGTAATTGGTTGCAAGTGGTCCATTAATTTTTGTGATATCCTCCTAGCACTTTTCAGTTAAAATCCAACTAGTTTTGTAGTAACTTTTTTTTTTTTAAAGCAAATAAAATGCCATTATGAAGATCTACTCCATTGATGATTTTTCTCCGGGTATTCCACTTGAGAAACCCTCAACTCTCCTGCAACTTGCATATTTGCAGGTGCTCCTTCTGGGAGTACCTGTTGCAGGAGCCTTTCTGAATGTCTTCTGTGCAAAATTTTAATTTTTAAAACCTAGAATTTTGGTAGTGGGCTGGATCTTTGCTGAGTAGCATGTTCTTTGTTTCTGTGGACTGGGGAAGGCATGTAAGGGGAGATGTTCTTCAGTGGTACACCTTACATGCTAATTGAAAATTGACTTTCCTGTTCTGTTTTGAAGACTCTGGGGTGTGTGGGAGGAGGTACACATCACAAAAAAAACACAACCAAGATGCCCAGCTGTGATGTGTTAAGGTTCCTTTTGGGTGTGGAGTGGTTTTTACAGTAGTTTCCAGGGTAGATGCGGAGGTAATGATCTTTCAAATCTTCTCTTAAAAATATCATCCTAATTCATGTAAGAAAAATAACGAATTTGGAAAGATTAGATTGGAATTGCCTCAAATTCAATTAAGCCACACTGCGTGGACGTGCTGGGAATATAAATGCAATTACTGTAAATTTGTACCTACTGATTTGTTGCATTATCTTGCTAATCTAACATACAGTCCTTTTGTGTCCATATTGCAGACGGCAACTCCAAACTAACATGGCAGTCAGACTGTGTGATGTGGCTTCTCTGCTTAGAAGTGGTTCGTGGGCAGCAGAGCCTTGGACTGGGGTCTGTGGGATTTTTCTTAAATTCTGTAGGCTACTTTTTTTACGTGTTAATAGTGCTGAGGCCATACCAAACTCCAATCTCATTTGGAATGCTAACACTGTTCTATCTTTCATTATAGGCTGTAGGCTGTGTCCCTATTCTGTCAGGGTCTAGAGCACACTGGCGTACCATGACAACTTACCTATTATATGGTGATCTCCTGTAGAAATTATACTGCAGTGGCTTGCCTTTCTTCTAATGAGATTTTAGTGATAATTCAAAATATCTGGTGGATAATTGAAGAGTAGTATTACATTAACATTGTTTTGGTATGGTCTGAATACTAAGTTGCAGTAACTTTAAAAACCTGTATGCTATGTGTTTATGATTACTGTTTTTAAAGTGTTTAAAAACCTTATTCTAATAAATTGTTTAAAAATTGTAACTTTATTGTGTCTATTTGGGCAGAAAATACTTAGTAACATCTGAAGATGTGGCTTGTGTTTATGAATAGTTGTATCCAACCTATCAATGGAATATGCATTAATTGTAAAACATTAGTATCACTTCCATCAGAGCAGATGGTTCTATAGCTGGGAAATGCTGTAATTTCAGCACACACAGGCTACTGCAGCTGTTCACTTGAATGTTGGCTTAAGATATCATTTTTGCCACCTGAACATGAAAATAAATGTGCAATTAAGTGAGGGCTTCTTGTCCTTGCTAACTCCTTCTAATTTTGGTCAGTGAACACTCCAAATTTGATTGGAGGGGAGAAAGGAAGCAGCCATGGTTGTGGTATGAAAAGAAAACATTGCTGGCTATCAGCTCTGCTAAATACAGTGGAGTTCTGAAAAACAGTTTATCTTGGGATCATCTATGTTCTCATTTCTTCAGCAGACTTTTTCTGACAGTGCCAGTAGTAGTTTACCCCCTCCCTGGTGGTTAGTCCCAAGAATAAAATGCTTTTGATCCAGTGGTAGCTCCTCAGGAAAACCAGAACCCATTTCTACATTAAATGTTCTGAATAGATGGATCTTTCTTTTCTTTCTCTGTGCTGAAGTAACTTCTTGGAAAATATGGTTGTATGCAAAACAGGTTGTCCTGGAAATGTCTGAATTTCATTCAGATGCTCTTAACCTCCTTTCATGTTTTCAGGAAATTAAAGATTTGCTTTCCCTGACCTAATCAGTTCTTTAGGTACGTGCTGATTGGATATACTGCTTAGAAGAGGGGAGTGAGGACAAATTCCAACCTTATGTACTCTGCAACTTTACAAAACATTTTCCTTTGTGAGAACTCCTTCTAGAAATCTTAATATTAGATTGGATTTCAGTGATTACTGAATTTTCAGTGAAATGTCATGAGTCTTGCTTCTTTGTTAAATGATCTGTTAATGGATAACTTCTATAGAACTTTCTTCTGGCAGTTGTCCTCGGTAGGCTACCCAAGTGTATTAGATTGCCATTTAGAAAACAGGCTGTCTTTACCAACTGTTAATAGCTGATGACTGTCAGAGAAGCAGAAAGCCTTCGTATGTGTAGATCACTTCTGCCAGTCATAGCAACTGGTCACTTTGAGGTGGAACATAGAGTTTCTGAAGTAGGAGTGCTTACTTACTGGATACCTAAAAGTAGGTTGAGTTAAAGTATCAAACAACTGTCTTTAGGGTGCAGAGGAGAGGAACAGTGAGAACCCCACGTTGTCAATTCAATCAAAACAGATTTGGAAACCTACTTCCAGTCTGTGGTGGCAGAAGAAAGATCTAGAAGTTTTGAAGGAAGAGTTTGTTTTCTGTTTCAACACATTCATTTACATCTTTACATCTCTAGGCATCTCCTTTAAATTATTAATCTTCCTAGTGCTCTTAGATGTAGGGTCAAGATACAGCTATATACCCCCCCCCCATCTTGAAAATAACACCTCCAAATAATAATAAAAAAAAACACCAAACAAATGATTGCTTTAAGGACTACGTACCTCAGTTGTCACTTGCAAGTTGATAGCATCGTTGGCTCTCGAAAAAGGACAGCTCTTGGTTACCTCTGTACTAGGAAGGCTGTGATGCCCTAAATGAATTGGAGGAGGGGACGGGGGGGAACTTAGTTTTTGGTATTAATTTAATTGAGGTACATTTCGATGATTTTAGTGATGACTTAATTTGCCTGTAAGTTTGAAATTGTTAAGGCAATACTTATAAATCTTCAGTAGTGTTTTTGCATGTAGAAGCATTATCTCGCTGTGACAATGCCACTTGTGCATAGTAGCGGTTCTTTTAGATTCATGTCTGGATTCTCCATAAGAGAGGGTGAAATACGAATTTTCATGTTTCTTATTTTCTGTATTTTTAGCAGGTAATTGCTGCCATGGAAACACA
Organism: Gallus gallus; assembly: GCF_016699485.2. Taxonomy (NCBI): domain Eukaryota; kingdom Metazoa; phylum Chordata; class Aves; order Galliformes; family Phasianidae; genus Gallus; species Gallus gallus. The sequence goes on along the minus strand of NC_052572.1, from coordinate 68,166,457 downwards.
ACTGTCTAATGGACCAACTTGCAATAACACAGCCCATGGTTCAAACGCTATAAACAATTGCTCTTCACCGATTGATTCTGGAAACACAGAAGACAGCAAGACAAATTTAATAGTCAACTACCTTCCACAGAGCATGACACAAGAGGAGCTGAAGAGTCTGTTTGGCAGCATTGGTGAGATAGAGTCCTGCAAGCTTGTAAGGGACAAAATAACAGGTATGTTAGTTTCATCCTTTCACTTTCCTATAGTCTACAGTTCGAGACAATGTTTTGCAATTCTGTTCAGTTACAGAATAAATTCAGGGAAACCAGTGCAGACATTGTTGGTCTTCAGGAACTAGTATATCATTTAGATTCCAGACAGAGAAAATAAATGCTTGTCTTTCATCCAGTTATTCTATGTGAATGCTATAAATACTAACAAGACTTTTAAATCTTCTGTGCTTTCAAATTCTTTGGAAAGAAGTTTTTAAGTAACAGCTTTAAACTGGAAGAGTAGGTTGAGACTAGATCTTGGAAGTTCTTTACTGTGAGGATAGTGAGGCAATGAAACAGGTTGCTCAAAGAGGTTGTGAATACCCCCTTCCTGGAGGCATTCAAGGCCAGGCTGGATGGGGCTGTAAGCAATCTGTTCTAGAGGGAGGGACATCTAGAGGGTGGTGTCCCTCCCTCTAGAACTAGGTGATCTTAAAGGTCCCCTCCAATGCAAACCATTCTGTGATATTGAAAAGCAGATAAAAACTCAAGTAAGCCTTATATAATTATTCAGCTCTATTATTAGAGCTGTGCCTGATAGCTGTAGCTGATTCAAAACTTCCTTTTTGAAAGATGTAGAGATCTAAACTTCTACCTTGGGAGAAGGGTGGACTAATTAATTTAGCTTTTGTGTTTCAGCATATAAACCAATTTCTTCGGGGTATGCTCTTGAATTAACATGTGCAGTCTTAGAATATGCAAGTATGAAGTGCAGAGTGATGCTGTTGATTAGTACTTCATTTTACCAACAGCTGGTGCTCAGAGTGCATGTATTTAGACCAGTTGTTTAATTTTGAAAGAACTACCAGATGGATGCCTGCACTTTAATAACCAAATGAAAGGATCGTTGGCAATGTTCAGTTTGTCTCGTTTCCATTTGTGAACTCCAAGCTCTGTCAAATTAAAAAAACATTGATGTATGGTTTATGTTGACATTTCATTATTTTTATTCAGAAATATTGACTTTGACACTTTATTTTGGGGCTTATTTTCTTTCTTCTTTCTTTTTTTTGCAAAGCTGTCTAATACCTAGCTTTCAAAAACATCTGAACTTCTTAGGTGCAGCTCTTGAGTATACTGTGGTTGAAGCTACTCCTTGCTTGGTTTGGGAGACTGAAACCATCACTACTGGAAGACAGTGGCAGAACATTAGCATTTCCTCCACATGGCGTAGACTTTCTTGTGACTGAGTGTTCCCAGGGCAGCAGTGGTAGGAAGAAAAAAGGCTTTAGGTGGTAAAGGTTGTATGTAGCTTCAATCCATTCTCTGCGCGTGCATGTTGATACCTTGGGTGTGCTGGAGATACCAACTCCAGCACACTGGAGCACACTCCCAGCTGCATACACGACTTGTGGTGGCTGAGGCTAAAAACCTTCTGGCAGCTCTGACGCCAACCCTAGGACTTGTCTTTGGCATGAATGACGTACTTTCTTTTGGTCCTTATTACATATTTACTCTTTTAGCAATATAGAAATTTTACAGCTTTTCCCCCACTGGTATGGGGACTGCTGTGTTGCTGGTGGAAAGGTGATGGTGCTTAAGCAGGAATCTAACAGAAAACAACTTTTTGCCTTGCCTAGGCTGCAGTAAGAGGAATTTGTCTTGGGCCGTGTGTAAAGTAATATAATATAATGTAATAATATAATTTTATTAAAACATTAAAAAAGGCAAAAAAAAAAAAAAAACCCACGAGAAACTTGTGGGGTGTGAATACTCCCTGATGTTTCGTTTACCTACACCTGTATCTGCCAGGGATGGGTGGAGTGTGCTAAGCTGATATTCTCCTATATTTTTTCTAGTCTGCTGCTCAGACAGCAATAAAGACTGGCTATAGCCACAGGCCTTTGGATATCACAAAATACTTTAATCACAAAATGCTTTAACTCATATTCTGCAGGCATGCAGCAAGTGAAAATACTGGTATGACACATTATTTCTGGATAACTCCCATTGCTTTTTGAGAATGCTTTCTGTAATTATTCGTTACACACAGGAGATGACACTTGTGACAGGGTCTGAAAAGTTTTAGTTGTGCACGGTATGAGAATGACTTGGGAACATAAAGGTGTGTTCTTGGCTTTGGTTACTCATGAATATAGGTAGTGCCTACTGTTCTTAACCATAGATGGTTTTGTTGGTGAGATACACTTTTGTGTCATAAGGTAGATTTTCAAACCTCACTTCTTGAAATAAGTGTTCTTGGCCTAGAGATGTGTTGTTTTTTGAAGGTGGCAAAAATGGGATTTTGTTGAAGTCATGTTTTTTTCTTCTGACTACATTACACATAGTTTATATATACATATATAAATGTGGAAGCAAATTTCCCACAAAAGAAGGCAGTCCTTCCTGAAGAGCATGGCTTTTAAGAGACTGCCAGAATGGATCCATCTTGGTGAATTTTATAGGGTTTTTACTCATGGTGATACTTTTCAGTTGGCATTTGACAATCTAGCCTTCCTAAGGCAGGTACTATTCAGTGGCGCAAAAATAGGTCAAGCTGAGAGGCCACTCAGAGCCCTTTGCTTGCTTTCTTGTTAGCTAGTCTAACTAGATTTTGTGCGTTTGAATTAGGATAGTTTTTCTACCTTTTGGATCTTAATGGTCAGCACTAATCCATAGCAAGATTTTCTCTTAAGACAGTGTAGCAAAACTATTAAATTGGTGATTCATGCTCTAGCGTTATGGGTTAGTCTGCAGAAACTACTTTCAATCCTACTTATTTGACTTTGTTACCAAATCATGCACCAATTTCTTCACTGTGGTGAGGAACAGAAGTACTTGGGGTGTCAAAGAAACCAGAGTTGATGCCACGCTTTCCTGTCTTCAGATGAAGGCTGGTTCATGCAGAAAGCAAACTGATCTTCTCTATAGGTACTATCTTCAGTGCCTCAGAACAAAAACCTTCTTATCTTAGCTGCTTCCCTTTTGTTTTGAAAGTAGAAAGATATAGGTGGTACTTCACCTTTTTATGGGATAGCTTTTCAAGCTGTTAACCCATCTTGCAGTTGGGAGTTCACATTTTAGCATTCTTTGTTAAAGTTGCTTAGGGATTAATGCTTGTCCCAGTTATGAGACTGCTGCAGGCTAACAGAAATGAGCCTTTGGGTCTTACTGATGGATGTGCAAATGATCCTTTCTTAAGGATGGTTTTGATGCTTTCTGTGCTGGAAGCTTACAGTGCTGCTACGCAGTGTCAGAGGACTCCTTGCCTGGGAATAGAACAGAAAAACTTAATTGCAGGCCTTGTTTGAAAGCCTGATGCCTTCTTTATAGCACAAAGAGGTGCCTAAGAAGGATTTATTAATTTAAATGCAACCTGCAGTTGGGGGCTAAATGAGCTGACAACAGTCTTCTTGTTTGGAACTCTTTGGAGAAAGAGATCATATTTGCCTTTATCTGAGGGCAGTTCTTCAGCTTTGAAGCATATATTTAGCTGCCAGCAAAAATGTGGCATTAGTCATGTTCCAGAAGTTGTTACTTACAAATGAGAAGCTGTATTTCTAACCTGCACAGGAAGCAGTACTTCTGATTTAAGCAGTATAAGATAATTTTGTGTTAGTGGATGCTTGGTTGACAACATTGCTTTGAGATCTGTTCTCATTCATCTTCAGGTTTTACACAGGTTGCTTAGAGAGATTTTTCCATTTGTTTCTTCAGATTAGAGGTTATTAGGAAGAGTCTTCTCATGGATTGCAGAATTACTCTAATTCTTGTATTTAAACAGTTGATCATAAATGAGGTGCCACAAGTGTTAAGTAGCTGGTGGATGCCTTAAATTGATGAGAAGTTTGTGAGTATAGAAATCTAAATACATTTTCATAAAAAGTGAACAGCAAGTAAGAATTGATAAAGGAGTAAAACACTGATCTGCCTTCAGCTGTCTAATGCAGGTTGATCCACATCAGTACTGGATGCATACTCTGCTTGGGAAGTGAAACTTCCAACATTACGTGTTGGAACTGAGATCTGTTTGCCAAGCCAATGATACAACTCCAGGATAGGAATACTAAGAAATCTTGTACTGTATAAATGGATAGGTGGTACAAACACAGACAAAGTTTTCCACAGCAATGATTCATTAACTAACAAAGAAAACAAGAAATACTAATCTTTCTCTATGCATTGGCAGATAATATCAGAGTCTCAGACATACCTCCCTGTTATATTTCTTAATACAACAATGAAGAATGAATAGAGTTCGCTCTGTATTCCACTTTATCTAGAGGTTTTGCTTGTAAAGGAGAAAGCTGACATGCAGAAGTTTGCTGCTGATCATATTCAAGCATGCAGTTCACATGTGGAACTTGATATGCTGGTTCAGTGTTCTTTGCTGTTGTGAAATGTCAGTGTTGTCATATTAGCTAAGCCTGTAGAATGTTCTGAACAGGAGTTAAACCACCTGGCAACTGATCTACTTACCTGTTTTTGTGAAAGTAGGGAAATTAAAATGTGATGTTACCAAAGATTATGAAGTCTCCACGTAGGGAGTCCCATCAATAAGACCACTGTCTGACAAGTGAAGCATCAGTGTCACTTAGCTTGCTAATCAAAGAATGTCTGGAGTGAGTTACTGTGCCCAAATATTTAGGGATCATTGTTAACTCATAGACCATTTGTCTAATGTGGATGTTTTTAAGCTACTCCAAAATAATGCCTCCTATTTATTTCCATGGAAACTACAACAGACGAGTGCAATAATGTTGTTTGGTCGAACAAATTCTCAGGTACCAAACATTACTTATCAAAATAGTCACTACCATTAGCCAGATGTTTTCACCAGTGATGGAGCAGGAGCCTGCATACCATACTTGTAAAAGAATCAGCACCACTGGAGGTGACCCATTGTTGCCACTGCTGAAGCACAGTGCCCACCTCACTGTGCTCATGTCCACTGTTTGGCCTCCATAAATGTTCAGCAAACATCAGTGAATGTCAGTGGGTACCATTTTATCCACATGAAGAAATTCAGTTCCGCACTTTTGCTTCATCTACACTTCCATGTTGGATGCTGTTCTGTCATACTGCCCCTCTGCTGCCAGCTCTTGCACAGCAGTAAAATGTAACAGATATGGGTGGGAAGGTTCTACCTTTACTGCTATACCACCGCTATCCACCACTGATGCCATGGGCCAACATCATAAAATAGGAGGCACTATTTTCACAGCAGCTGTTGTATATGCATACTTAATGTAAAACTACCACATTGTTTGCAGTTGTACAGAGACTATGGTCTCAACAAAGCAATGTAACTGAATTCCTACAGCTTGTTTTCAATAGCCATTCAGTTTAAGTTCTTCTGCATTTTTAAGTGCAGCGAGTAACTTTTCTCTTAATTGCACATAATTAACCTTAAATGGTTAAAAAAAAAAGCTAAAAGTGCTATAAAAGTAAAGAGTCTCTGCTCCCTCAAGGCAGATTGATTCAACAACTGCTGAGGAAATACAAGGTAAAGTAGTAGCTGCCACTTGTAATGTGGCAGTACAAGTGTAATGTTCTCATTGTAATAATCATGGGCTCATAAAATTCACATGTCTTTCTATGAAGAATTTTTTTTCTTCACAAGTCTGTTTTTCTCATTCTCTTCTGAAATATCATGTTTAAGCTACTAATAATGTGTGCATTGACCTTACATTTATGGTGTAATATACCAGCCTGTATTGCCTAGAAGCCGAGATAGGATGCATTGAGTCTGGAGCAGTATCTCACAGCTGTTGACTTGCTTAGTTGAAATTAAGCCTGGTTAATTGACTGTTCCATTTAATAAAAGGAGCCAGGTGTTCCCCTCAAGTTATTTTCCTGCATCACTTTCTGTTGACAAGCTTCCTGCCTTCTAAAAATGATAAGTGTTTTTTTCAGGTTATTGTTGACCATTATTATATGGGCCTGTTTTTCAGATTCAATCCAGCTGCCCTATTATCAAGTTCACAAAAGCCCCATCTTCTAAAACCTCTTTCTCGCTTGCCTCATGTCCAGGAGGTATCTGTAGTTTCATGGTGAGGTTTCTTAATGCAGGATCACATACTCTGTGGGTTGATGCTGAACATATTTTTCCTTGTTCTGTGCAGAATCTGATTTCCTAGATATTTGGAAGTGTTGTCTGCTTACCATTTGGTTATACATAGTACAAATAACAAATGCAGCACGTAACTCAGCTGATACCTAGAACTATAGTTTTGAAAAAATTGAATATCTAGAAAACATTGATAAAGCTGTAGTTGGTATGCTTGCAGTTAATGTTTGTATGGAAGCAGTTCCTAATACTAAAATCTTGTGCAATTGTTAATGTTGCTTTTGTTGAAGAGCCATGATAATAAATTCAAAGGGTTCTGGGCTGATCACAACTGAAAATGGAAAGCATAAAAAGAATTGCGTATGTCATGATCAAAGTTGCAAATTGGATGTGTCATCATTGAAGTTGAGCTTTCATGTTAGGTGTTATCTGCAGCGCTGTTTCTAATCACACTGTTCATAATTCATTGTACTTGTGTAGACAGTCACTGGGATGTTATGAGGAATTTAAGTCATCAGCTGCTTGTTCAGTGCTCTCTGGTTGTACCGTGTCTATGAGGAGACATCTGGTGATGGTGCTGCATTGTAATGTGCCCAAACAAGTGTTAGATTCTATGAGATGAAGGATTTTCTCTAAAGTAAGCCTGCTATCTCAGCAGAGCATGGATGAAACATTGGTCTCTTAGTAAGGGTTAAGTCACATGGTTGCTCAGCTGTTAGTGCAGTCCTTCAGTAATAAATCCAAAGATCTTGTGTCTTCCATAGGAGCAGTAGAAGTTCCTTGTGTGATTGGCTGCTTGGCTCTAAATTGCTAGAACCTGTGAAGCTTGCTAACCTCTCTTTTTTTGTATTGCATCAGTGCAAAAACTGTGGTTCATGGTCCCTGTTTCTGGGAAAGAATGGAACTGTTCTGTTGGAAGACTTACTTGTCAGTGCTGCTGCAGAACTCTAGTTTTCCCACACATGAACTCCTTGTTTCAAGGTGATCTCTTGATTTGCTTGAACCTGGTCTGGTAATTTGGGTCTTGTCACCAGTTTGAAGTGTTAGCTTACTTTCCAGCCATAAATCTTTCTCTTACCTTCTTAATGCTTGGCTAATCCTAGGATATCTAAACTAATGTTATGGAAGAAGGGGAAGAAAATAGTTATAGTTACTACTTTTAGTCTGAGACTCTACACATGTTGCCTTCTTGAAGTATGCTGTGTAAAGATGAGATAGGAGACAAACTAAGCAAGTTCTTTTCCTTCGTCTTCATGTCTTGGAGGGAAGCGAGAGAAGAATAATGCTATGGTGTTCCTATGGAATGGCTTAGTTTGGAAAGTGGCTGCTTAGTTCATTCACAGGATAGGAAATCTCAAACATCCCTATCACAAAAATAAAAATCTCCCTGGGGGAAAAAAAAAAATTGGGGATAGCTGAAATTCCTGGTATTTGCCTTATGGTGCTAGTACCTCATACAGGGAGCATGGTAAGAACAGGTGGTTACTACTTTGCCACTTCCCATAAGTTGCTTGCTGTTCTTGTAAAACTCCCCACTTCTTTTTGCCTTCTCAGCCTTCACTCCCAATGTATGTGGTGTTGAGAGTCTGATGGCATTTCTAACCTGCCACATTTCTGCAGGGTTTTGAGTGTGCTTGAGGTGGGTGAATATTTTGGCAGGGAGAGGAAAAGCCAGGTGAAGGTTGCTACAGTATTGTGGTGTGCTGACTTAGTGACAGTGGTTCTTGGTAGCTGCTGACAGTCTGACAATACCTGATTGGGGCAGGGATATGGACAGAAGGTATTGTATGGCAAAATATTTTGCAAGCAGGGTTCCTAGAACAGACTGTGACTAGAGCACGAATGGAAAACAAATGAGATTGCAGACCAGTTTATATATGATGACTTAGTTCCTTTCTGAAGTTTTTTTCTTAGTTTCTTACATAGTCATGAGGCACTGGATTTTTTTCTCATTTTTCTTTGTTTTTATGAGGGTGGATGAGAAAGAAGAACTATGCTTAGTATTAGCTTTTTAATTTTTAAGGCAAGTTTGTATTTTAAATGGCACTGTTAATAGATTGTAGACTCCGTTGAGGCCTGGAGACCCAGTGTGTAGTAGCAGGAGGACAGCAGCGATCATTTTAAACTTCGCTGTTGCACATTCATCCCACAAGCACAGAAAAATCAGTCTACTTAGCTGGTGGTTGAAATACTGTCTTACTGTCTGGAGTGCAGGAATAATCCTGTAGAAGCTATCAGACAAGCCTTATGAGCAGTATTCATGGAGTCTTGTTTTAGGCCTGTCAGTGTAGTATGTTATAAGTGACTTTACTCTGATTCTGCATACTTATTGTTCAGTGTTACTGGAAAGAACTTAATGGCATTAACTGTGTTTTTCCATTATGAGCCACATGGTTTTTTACATAGCATGCAGTCCTGAAAGTAACTTATATTTGCAGATCAAGTAACTTGTTTTACTTACTCAGTAGCATTTGATTCTTCGTGCTTTGACTTCACTTTTCACTGCTTTGCAGGAGTGACACTGTTTTTGACTGTTAAAAATTTTTGATGCTTTCCTCTTATATAAGTAAGGTAACAAGAATGTTTGATTTTTTTTCAGGGATTCAGTTAAATTGCCTGCTTGGTCCGCTCTTAATACTGACATTGTTGAAACAACTGTTTCTTAAGGGGTTAGATGGTTAGTGTTAACTCATATGTCTACCCAATTGACCTCAATATGTAGCATAGGAACTTAATGTTTAACAGTCATTCTTCTTTTAATGTTAAATATGGCTGAGTATATAGAGTGAATCATAATGTCACCTTCATAAAACTGTTCTCTTCAGTGGTCGCTTTTTATGATTGGGATAAATGCAGTATATACTTCCTTTTCAATTCTCTGTAAGCAAATTCAAACTCACTCCTGGCAGAGATTGCAATAATGTACAAGAAAACCATGAAAGTGTTGTGTCTTGGAAATTGTGTCACTTTATAGTGACATGAGATGTTCTTGTGTGCTTCTGGCAGGGGCAGGGCTCTGCTTCCCTTGGAGCAGCATGCTGGCTGCCTTTTACATGTCTTATTTTAAGAGATTGTTTACTCTTCCTTAGCTGCTTGTAGATAGTGCTATTTTCTACTGATTCTAGATAAGCGTGGAATAAATGTTAATTCCTATGCAAACTAGCGTCTATTAAGAGACCCTGAATAGTTTGAAATTTTTGTAGGCCAGTGCTGCCTTCCAGGGTAGCTGTACTGTGAGATTAGTGCCAAGTATTTATAGCAGTTGTGATGTATTTCAGTGAACTCTGCCTCAGTTTGAGCACCAGTGTTACTGTCTTGCTCACCCTGAATCGCTTTGTGTGAAAGGATGTCATGTGGATTGTATGGTCCTGATATCCCTAGAGAGAGTTAGTATTTGGCTTTGCAGACTCATGGTTGTTTCATTATGTACTGAAGTAGCCAGTACAGTGTTAATACAAGCAGAATAAGAGTAATTTCCTTGTGAAAAAGTAATTAATTTAACAAACTACATGCTATGTTTTCATCTTAACATAGTAAGGAGCTTCTACTTTGAACTGTTTGGAGCTAAGATTTCTTATTTGGACATAGTGTATCTGCTTGTAAACCTCAATTACTGTCCATTCTGACTTACTATGCTAATTTGGTACGGTTTCTTCCTACTTGTGACTTTGTCTGCTGTGGGAAGGACCAGAGCTGCACTTCTATGTTTGAATATTACATCAACAGATAGCAAAGTCTCCAGGAATAGCAGCTTGTGTTGAATAGCAGCAGTCTTCAAATACGGAAAAAGTGTGTGAGATGCAAGGCAAGAGAATGAGACTAAGTGAATGAAAATGGAGAGTTGAACCTGGCTAGAGTGAAACTTCTGCATCTGTTGCTGAAAAAAGTCTGTTTTTAGAATAACTTAAAGCTCAAGTGAGGTTGTTTAATTAGACATAGTTGTCTTACTATATGGCAGAATAAACTGTCAAGTGTGTTGATGAGTATTTGATGGTCGGTCATTCATTCTGACTTTTTTTGTTTCAGAGTAATAGCTGGGGATCCAGACGTGAGAAGGAGGTGGCATACTATCAAAAACAGAAATCTAATAGTGATCCTATGTTACAAGTGTTTTCTTGATAGCTGCATAGCTTGCTAGCTCAGTGGTAAGAGCTGTGAATGTTCAATAAATACAATCCATCTACAAGTACAAATTCGTATTAAATTAAGAATTGTTTAGTGGCGCCTGCAGTTTTTCTCATTTTGCTGAAGCTGGGTATAAAACAGTTTGAACTTTAACTTGAAAGGACTGTGAAACTTAAACAGTCACTTCTATTGAAGGAAAATGGTGACAAGGCAATAGTGCTGGTATTCAGTACTTACTCTGTTAGTTCTTCTCAATGGAGAAGTACAATTCTAGGTACAGTCTTATGGCTGCGTGACTTGCATTGTCACCAGGTATGTGCTCCCTAGCCTTATTCAGTGTCACAATAATACCAGTAATCTTGGTGGCTTAAATTATGCGCTCCTTTGGTAATCTTGATTTCTGAGGATGCAGTAACATAATTTGAAGTGGAGCTGGTAGGTAGCAGCTGGGTGATACAGGTTGTCATGGTGCACAGTACTGTGTAGCCTTGTCACTCAGAAGGATTAACCTAGGGTATTATGGAACATTCTGATGGTTTCAGCTGCAAATCAAGGCAACTCAGTTGGACTATTTCATGCTGCTGTACCTGAAACTCTTCATCAAACTTACAGTCATGAAGTTGGACTTCTAGCTGTATGTACTGCTCACTGATCTTTCCTGTGGCCCTTTGGCTTGCCTTCAGGACATTGTTGGCTGTGACTTATTACAGCTTTTAGATTGATTTTCACATGGCATTTGCATGAACAACAGTACTACTTGTGCTTATCAGCATCTCCACTGCATTGAACTTTTGGAAGATGTCTAAAACATGATGTAAGACCAAGGAAATGAGAGCCTTTATATATAGGCTTTTAATGTTGTTCTTGGTGTTTCTTCTAATAGTGTTCTTACACCAGTGTTTGCAGCTTCAGGCTTTCTTCTGCCTTTTGTGTCCAATGTTAAGTTGCTGTGAACTTGACTTGAAACTCTTTAAAAAGATATTGGCTTGTTTTAACAGTACTTCATGGAATCTTGACTGCTTAGCTTTGTATGCAGAAGATGAGACGTGGATTTAATCTAAGTTATTTTTAGTTAAGCATCTTTCGCATAAAATGAACATTTGTGACTGTTGGCATAAAGTAATATTCACTAGAAAATAAGCTGTCCCTGATAACAAGCAGATAATTTGATGTCTTGAAGGAGTGAAGTGCTGAAGGTGTAACATACATTGCTGAAGTTCAGTTCTTTAAAAAAAAGAAAAGCACCCAGTCAGAATTCTTAAGTATTTTTTGTTGACAATTTCAGCTCCTAGGGTTTACTTAGCTTCAGTAACATATTCTACCATGTGCAATTCTGATGTAGATAATAAATATGTAATATTATTCAGTATTTTCTGTGATATTTGTGTTCTTAATGGTATGCTCCTGTACTACAATATTTCACAATAGAACTTCTTAGCCTAAGTCAAAACAGTCTTGAGATTTCTGGAAAATCATCATACTGAAATCCTAGGTTTTTTTTTAAAGCCTGCCTTACCTTGATTTTTTTTTTATTCTGTATGGAAAGTAAATGCATGAAGGCATTTGCAATTACTCAAATTTCTTAGTTTTCTAGAGCATGACTGTTCTGTGAACTTTTGTATTAGAAAATGAAGTTTTCCAAGCTTAGTGGATTTCTCAGATGAATCACTAATCAAACAAGTATTCTACTTTGTTTTTATTTAAGATGATTTATCAGTTATCTTCATCTGAAATTGAATTATAGTTTTAGGTTCTTTGTTCTAACAGCAATTAAAGTTAACTTATGGGGATACTTCATATGCTACTTGTTAAGTGAAATGGAGGAGAGGTGGAGCTTTTAAACTTAACCGTACTTAAACCTTAAACCAGTTTATTTCGTAGGACTCATTAAATAACACCTGATAAGATGAGTCCATACCGAGAAGGCTTTGGGAGTTCACATGCTTGCAGTATTTGTTATTGAACACTTCAAGCTCAGATTATTTTTTGGTGGGAAAAGAGATTACCTGAAACTTTCAATTACCTATTTTACTTGGCCTGCAGGCCCTTCTGATGAATCCTTAAAACTTAGCAGGGTGAGCTGGATGCTCTGGCAGTGTCACCGAGGGGCTGGGAAAGGTGGCTTGTTCAGCCCTTATGTTAGCTGCTCGGTAGCTCTGAAACAGCGCAGTCGAGGACTCCCTCATGTGGTGGGTGTGTCAAGATTCAGAGGCATCTTTCTGCATTTCTGCTAGGAGTCTTTCTCTTCTAAGATCAGGGAGGGCATGACAAAGTAACACAAGTGATGGACTCCAGTAAGAAATGCAGCAGTGGAAACTTTTTTTTAGTACTGTAGCTGTTTTTGGCATGTGTTAGTCATCTACTAGTTAAGCTACTAGTGTATGCTAATAGAGTAGTACTGGAAAAACACCATGTTTGCTGAAGCAAAAATATTCTACAGCATTGGTTCTGGATTTTATCTGGGATATAAATAAAATCATTTTCATCAGAAGCTGTCTTAGATAAACAGTTATGAGGAAATGGATTTAGGAGACAGCAGGAGAATTCAAGACTGAGAGATAAGCAGGCCTGGTGCTGGCAGAAATTTCTGGGGGAAAATTAGATGGTTTCACAAAACGGAGCAAAAAATAAATTCAGAAAACCTTATAATTCACCAGGATGTTTTAGTCAGTCATGAAATCTCACCACATTGTCATGCAGTGTAGATCATTTTATGTGAACGTTAAAATAGTGCTAGCAACTGAAAATGCAGCACTTGAGTTCACTTTGTATCTGTGACCTCTTGAGGACTTCCGTATGATACAGCCATAACTGCATTTTAGAAGTAGCTTTAAAAATGGTTCACTTAGCATCTATTAAATCAAAGCTCACGCTTGTCAGTGTTTCAAGCTTTTCTCTTAAGATATAACAGACTGTAAATGACACTTGAGCACTTTCCGGCAAACTCTTGTTAACAGAACAGCATAGATGGCTGAGCTCCCTCTTACTGCACATCCAGTCCAGCAGCATTGAGTAAAGAGCTGTTGAAGGTGCTGCTTTTGACACTTGTCTGAAATAGTATTTCTTATTGGTTCTGAGCTGCCTGCAGGCTTCAGAAGTATGTTCTTCCTGGAACTAAGTGGTAGCTCTTGGGCTGAAAACGTAAGAGAAAAATATTTTCCGCCCTCTTAAACTTGTTATAAAATACTGTCATTTTTGCCCGCTGCAGAGGGAAGGAGCTATGCAGACATCTGTCTCCATAGAGAGGTTTTCTTTTGTTGCATTTGCTTGCGTAGGTTTTCCAGGTACAGCAGTTGCTGCAGTTAAAAAAATAAAAATAATAAAAATCTTGTTTTTTCAAGACAGTTGTCTGATTTTGGGGCTCTTTTCCTTTCCGTGCTTCTGTGGAAATATAGCAAGAAGAAATTTAGCTGTTATGTGGCAGTTCCAGTAAAGTTTTAGAAGAGAATGCATTAACTGTGGATCTGTAGCTGTTTCCAAAACAAAAAACAAAAAAAAAAAAAAAACAAATTTGTAAGAGTACTTTTACTAATTGTCAGCAGACCAGTTCCTAGGAGAGGCTATAAAAAGTGTCTTCATTGCTGTCCTGCTGTGGTTGGGCTGAATGTCCTGGTTTAGCTGATTGCACAATTCTAATGTAAGTGAACTTTAATGCAGGTGTTTTAGAAAAAGGGGACTAGGCTTGATGAGGATGAATAATTTTGTATGTCTTTCAGTTTTCCTTTGCTCTTGTGTACTCAAAATTACTGTTTAGAAATGAGAAATAGAAAACTTGAATGAAGCAGTACAAATGGTTTGAGTCAAACAGCTGAGAGAAAGTTGTCTATAGATGGTCTTGGGAGATACTGTTGCCTTGGACAGATGAGCACAACCAAACCTGAAACTGCCAATGAATAGATAAAGGTTAGCAAGAAGACACCACCAGTTTTAGAGCAGGAGCACTTGATTTGAATCTAAATAAACTTTGCTTCCTCTTGTAGTTAGAATGTGTTCTCAAAATTGATTGCAAGTCTTAAGGGTGTGCATATACAAATGAGTGCCTGTAGGAGGTGGTACAAGGAAAAGGTGATGTCAGGTTTCCACTTCATTTGGAAATGAGCTGTGAACACAGTGATAGTGGACTTAAAGCGAAACTTGACAGGAAGGAGTGGGCAGAGAGGTGTTGTTCTGTTGTTGTCTTGGCAGTATGCTCCTAATTTTCCCACCTAAAGCAAATTCTGAGACAAATCGTATTAACTAATGTCTCTTAACCTTGAACTGGGGTGTACCTCAGGATGCATTAGATGTTTCATGCAGTTGAGTACTTCAGGCATGAACATTTTTCTAGGTAATATTTGGACAGCACTAGGGCTTATTTTTTCTTGCATGTCATCCACTATTTCTTAAAATTTCATTATGAAAAACTTGTGTAGTAATGAGGGAAAATCACCTTGCCTGTTCTTCCCCAAGGTCATGAGAAAACGTTGCATAAGTAGTTAAATATGGCGAAGTGAAATGAGGTGGCTTGTAGTGGATTTTGAGGGTTCAGTAACCCAGCAGCAAGCTCTTCTAAATATTGTATGTGCCTGTGCTTCAAGGAAATGCATGGTGCTGTTTAGAGATGTGCATTAAAAAATCAAAATCTGAGAGAAGACTAGACTTGACGTGCATTTTGCTAAGCGACCAGTTAAGTTGCTCAGTCATCTTGTCATTCCTTCTCTTCAGAAGAATAGCCTGAGCATCCTCGTCATGGTCTTTGATTCTAACATTCTGTTCTTGAGAACAGGACTGTGGTATAAACAGCCTCCATAGAGTTGTTTAAGTTGTTGAAAATAACCAGGAATCTCTTCAGCAGAAATTACAAAGAGATCTACAATCTGATTATTCTTATTCAGAAACTTTAGCATCTTTGTTTTCAGATAGAGGAAGATGGCTTTTCAGCAATTATATTAAAAAGGTGCTCTTCTGCTTTAAGGAATATTGCAGCTACTTTAAAAACAAAATGTTAAGAAGGTACAACAAATCAGTTTTCTGACATCTGTTTTGTGTGACAACTTTATGAAGCAGAGGATTGTCTTTGAAGTTTTGCTGCTGTGTGCAGTACTTGAATAGGCTTCCTTTTTAGTAGGCACTTAAAAAAACAGCCTGTTCAAGGTAGAGCTAATTACTGAGTCTTCCTCTTACAGCTATTGTGAATTAGAACTTGTGCATCTTTAAAGCTAGAAACACGATGTGATGCTTCTGAAGGCACAATTCATAGGTACTGTGGCCATAGCTGTGCCTTCTACCCGTTTCTTCTGTCTGCTTGTAACTTCAAACTTGAGCTGCCCACTGACTGATAGGAGTTAATGTACTGCTTTTTCCTAAATAACAAATTGCAGTCGTCTTCACTTGCATCTTATTGAACGTTGAAATACTGAATGTTCACTTGTGTAGGGTTTACATGGATCTCCACTCAGTCTTTCAAAGGCTTATTACAATTGTTTAAAATGACTTCCTAGCCCCAGTTCTGTTAGAATCCATTCCAGCATCTGATTGTAGAAACAGAAAGTAACTTGGCATCCTCCTATGATGCAAATTGAAGACTAATTTCTATGTGGTGATCTCTAGAGATTCATGAAGCTCATAAAGCTCGGAACAGAAAGGGAGTAGTTTCCCATACCAACTGAGTATTGCGTGCTTTCCTGTTAGTTTTTTCTAGGTTGCATATTTGGAAGCTGTGCATTTCTCAGTGACTGACAGCATACTCAAGTTCGAAGAAATGCTAAAATCCCTAGGGATTATTTTTGCCACTTAACCATGAATTTGGCTTTGTTGCAAGTGCCAGTTACATAGAACATAGAATGTAGTTACTGTGAATTTTCAAATGTTAATGTTGGTTCACGTTAATCAGTCTTCCATGAAGGAAAACTTAAATGAAACTGTTTTCCTTCATTTTCATGGTATAATGAAATAATAGTTTATCTTCCTGCTTATTAGCATTGCTGTGATGCTCTAATAGCGTGTGATTGTGATTATAGGGCTTTAGTAATTCATAGTGGCAATTACCTTTTATAGTGAGGAGTGACAAGGTCCACAGGAATCAGTTCCACACCTGTTCTGTTTCTCTGAAAGTGAAGAGGAAGTAATGTTCCATTCGTTTGTTTTTTTTCCTATGTTTTTTTGGTAGTACTTGTAAAGATACCTGGTAAGAAGCCTTGTTTCTAAGAGTGTTAAATCAGATTTTTCCTTCCAATTATCTCTCCACTTCGACTTTCCCTATTTTAAGTGATTTCTACTTAGCTTTTAGCTCGTTGTTTTAGTCTACACCACAGACTACCATTCATACAGTCTGTGTCCAAACCAAAGCGTAAAATCCAGTACACAGTATACAGAAACAGATTTTTCAATGTTAATAAGCTGTGAAATAACCACAAGAGCTGTTGAGGTGAATAATCTCAGTTGATGCCATTGAGCATGTAGCATGTCAAGTGTTACACACTTGCAGAAATGGGCAAAGTAACCACCTTGAAGGTATAATTTTGCCTTTGTGGGAGAATTAGTAACTCATAATAAGAAACAAGCATTGGTGGCTTTTCAAATTGCTGGCAGTGCTGTTTTGCACAAATTGGAAAGAAACACTTAAGGTTAAGATCTAGATGTAGATGACCCTATTCTAAAGTGGCAGCTAAAGCTGCTTTTTGATTTGTGTTTAAATCCAGGGATTTAACTTACGGAGAGCTGTAGACTTACATTTTTCTCTCATGCACTTACAGACTTCAACAAATATACTTTAAACATCTTATTAGACTTGGAAACAAAAGTGAGATAATTTGCAGATGACTTCTACCTTGGTGTATGAAGTTAGCTGATGTAGAAGAGTCACAGGTGGAAAGGCTGGGAGCTATTTGGTTTAATCTTCAGCTTCAAGCAACAGAAATGAGTGATTTTTAATTACAAAATATTGAAGTTTCTTTTCTAAATGTTTTATGTGGTGGACAGCCTAAGTGTCTGGTTTCTATATAGCTTGCTTTGAAAGCAAGGAGTTTGAACAGTAAAGAAGAGAAGGCATCTCTGCACAGAATGAGAACCTATTTGTATTACCCTTACTAGCTAATTCCATTTGAAGGAAAGAGCAAAATGTGTGTGCAATAGGTACTGTTCTTCCTCTATCTGAAATACACAGTCAGATGGGATTTCTTGTAGGCTTTTTACAGACACCATTAGTACTAGCCAAGCTTAAAATGTAAGTTTTTATGGCTGTGAAACACTTGACTGAATTCCTAAATCCTTATCTTTCTAACTCAACTTATATTTTCAAAAAAGACGGAAAACAACTGCACATGTCAGACATACTTTACAATAATTGGGAAAACTGTGGATTGTTTGAATTGAATACTTTTACCGGTTTGTGTGGAATATTTGCCTAGATTTTCCAGAACTCAACAACCTGTTTATGAACTGAAAAACCCCTTATGCATTTTCCCTTAAAAAAAAAAAAGCTGTTATCAGACTAATATGGAAAAAAAAATAACTTAGGTTAAGAAACTTAACTTAGTTATCTAGGTAGAGTCATAAATGAATACAGATCATACTTCCATAGATTTCCATATTGTTTGTTACAGAACCAAGGATATTCAATGCTTTATGGAGATAATAAAGTACAATTCCCTGCTCACAGCAAGGTTGTGTAGAGCAGGCTGCTCAGGGCATTGTCCAGTTCAATACTGATGTTCTTTTGGTTAATAACTTGGCACTTTGCCTATGCTCATCTGTTCACAGCTGCTCCTAGCCATTTTTTTCTTGTTTCTCTGTATTATTTTAGATAAGATGGAGAAAAATAGGCGCACTGTGGAAGTGAGGTTTGTCTGCTAAACTTTTGGTGCTATGGTAGTTTGTACAAAACACTGCCAGCAGTGGCAGGCTTGTTACTGAGCCCTCTCTTGTCTCTGCCCATCAGGTATTTTTGACATGTATATTGTTATCTAGATACTATATAAGAACTTCATACAACATGGATGCTTTTAGATCTTTCCTGCAATAAATGAATTTGCCACTTGTGCATTACGTAATATTGTTTATCCCTTTATCAGTACATTGCCAGGTAACATCTCAAACTAAGGTTCTGTTAGTGGGCTGTACTGGATCATTCCCGTGGCTTCCACTTGTTGACTCAGGTTTTTGGACTTAATTTTTCCAGGTTCTTAAAATAATCTTGAAAGACTGTGGGACTCTGTATTAAAAAAAGTGTGCTAATGAAGGGTATGTTTCCTAGATAGTGTCCTATTGCTATGTTATGTTGTTCTAGCTGTCTGTTCTTATGTGCTGGAAGTCTTTTTAAAAAAACTATGCTGAAGGCAGCTAGTTAAGGATGTTACGTGATTGGTTTTGAGATTTTTCAAGAGAGAAACTCCCAAGTGCTTATTAAGTGCTTAGACACAGCATGCTGAAATGGGCTGTGGCTCAGTAAGAGTTAAAAGTGCTCTATAGCCATCTTTGGTCTGAAGTGGTGATGCTAGAAGAACCTGATAACATGGCATCTTTGTTCTACTGATATTTAACTGATGTCCAGTCATTTGTATGAGCCGATATGAATACAGGAACAAAATGGTCTTCTAAAACCCCTTGCTACCATGAGGCTGTACTCTGTAACATCTGTGGAAGTGATCATCTTCAGAGATCTCTTGGGTCATATTCTGATACTGAAATACCTTTGAAATTCCCTTATTTTCAAGTATTGTTATGGAATTTTACCATAATGCTTTCTGTACTCCAAGAGTTGAATAGTGGATTTTTGATGTTTTCACTTGGAAAATCTTGCATTACTTCTTGTCTCTAAAAGTTCATAACAAATTACTGAATGTATTTCATATAGTTTTTTAAGTCCTTCATTAAGTTTATTGTAGCCATTTCTTCATTGAACTTAGGGCAGTCTACAAGAAAATAGAAAGCTATTTAAAGATAGTAGCCTTACTGGAAAAACAAAGCATTGTGAACTTTTGAAACTTCATTGTTGTAGATGACTGTTCCTCAATATGATTATTTTGTTGTGTCCATTTTAAGGTTTTTTTAAATGTGTTTAGTTATGTTCGACAGCGTAAGAGTACTAATGATCACTTTTTCCTTTCTTTAACCAGGACAGAGCTTGGGTTACGGTTTTGTGAACTATGTTGACCCCAAGGATGCCGAAAAGGCTATCAACACACTGAATGGGTTGAGACTTCAAACTAAAACAATAAAAGTACGTATTACTTTCTATGACTTCAAGAAACTAAATTGTTTTTGACTTCTTGTTTTAAAGACTTTCTTATTCATGATTTGTGTTCTTCCAAACAAAATTGAGGCATTCTGTTGTTGGCAATAAAATAATGTAGGACTTCACAATGAAGCAGATGATTAGTCCTTTGTAGTCTAGTTAGATTTAAAGCTAAATTGTAATTAAATGTAGAAAATTGAGAGTTGCAAGTTCTTAGTACTTGCATGTGAATGTGATCCAACTGAGAAATTAGATCAAATTCTTTGCTGAGTTACAGAAGGGCAATATTTCATATCATCTAGAGGCTGCACTGCGTGCTTCCTACCTACCCTCTCAAATAAGAGGGTATAATTCACTTAGTAAATAAGGCACTCACAACCTAAAAGTATTCTCTTGCTTATCCTTAAAATGAAATGCTGAGATAACTGTTTTGGCTACAAAGATCCCTGAATTACTAGTCTTGCAAGGTTATTCTGTAGCTAGTGTTTACATGGTTCTTTGTTCAGAATTTGTTTTTGTTTTAACTCTTACGGATGGAACTGTACAAGTCTCTTGTAAGAGAACAGCAGCAATACATTTATTATAAAATAGCGGTTTAACAAAACTTAATTGTGAGTAAGACAACTTCACAAGATTTAAGATGGCAAGGTACCCTAGATTTATAGCATTAAACAGACTTCTCAAGGAGACCCTTCCATTGAGTCACAAGGTTTAGAAGATACTCTTGTTTTGTGAACTCCTATTTGATCTAAATAGTTTTGAATTCACCCCTAGTTTCAAACTTGTCGGTGGTCTATGTCTGAGGGATTACATGTACACAGTCAATCTAAGATACAATCTTAGCTTATTTAGGATTTGACAGATTTGCTGTTAGTAATTTACTGAGGGTCTGTATCAACAAAGTCTCTTGATGTTGAGGTGTACAATGTCGCTGCAGTGCATGTAGCTTCGAGGCATCCCTATTCAGAGGGTCATCCTGTTGTTCAGTCTGCTGTCATACAGGAAAGCTCGAAGGGCTCCTGGGCTGTCCATTATTTATGGGGTAAGATAACTGACTCATAACCACATGCTGAATACGATTTTGAGCTGGATGTTAGTTCTTACAAAACTTAAGCCAGAATGTTCAGCCCTGTGGCTAACGGTGGCACTGGCTCATCCACTCCTTAGCTGTGGAGCAAGGTGCCTGTTTCTTGATCTGCTAGCCTGGGCTGGAAAGTAACCAGTGCTGTGGCCACCGCCCATCTGAGAAAAGTTGATGATCAATCAGGCTGGAAAGAGGAGAGCAAGGATTGTGCATGCTGTCACACTCCTTGTCTCCTATTTACTAAATTCAGTTTATTGAATTTCTAAAAGTACAAATATTGTGACATGCCTCTTCATTTGTTTTTTCTTGCTTCATTCTGATTGCATTATTTTCTTTCTTATAAAATGGTTTTATTTTCTCCAAATGTATGAAGGCAGGGTCATGGTGATGAGGAAGTGGCTTTATAATTAACATATGTTTCTTATCTGTTGTTTATGTTTTTTTGCTTGTTTATGCTATTAATACTTCTAAAACGTAGCATTACACAATTATTCCATTATCAGAAGAAGATATTCGTTCAAACAATTGTTTGGGTTCTGAAATATCAGGATAGGAGATAAAAATCTGTCAAAATGGAGACTTCCGAATCTGTTTCACAGGTGTTAGTGCCTGAAGGCAACATGTGTCAGCCAGCTTCTTTTTCTTTAAACAGCAGGGTTTGCTAGCCGATCTCTTGAGTAGTGACGGCCCTCAAACTTGTAACAAAAAGCTCTCCTCTTAAGATGTTTGAAATTTAATTGAAGTTAAAAGCACTGCTGAGCCAGTTAAACATAACTGAAATAAATACTAAGTGGCAGTAGTTACAGTTAGAATTCCCTACCTGTTCTGTATCAATGAAGTTAAATAAGTATGTGATGAAATTCAAAACATTTATGTACTGCTGTTTGACAGACACTGAGTCATGGAAAGATTTGGGTAGATGTTTGGCTGTGGCAGGCATGGAGCTCATGTTGTTTGGTGGAGGGAGATGGAAGGAAGTCATTTGGTGCTCCAGAAGTATGTGCAGATTTTGAAGGAGTCTTCAAAAGGGAAGAAATTTGTACTTCAGTAATGTTGCAAGTATATGCATCTTAGCATTAATAGGAATTAAATATCTTGGTTTGTAAGAATAAGGAATGCATCTGCCCAGGGTTTTCTGAGGACTGTGTTAAAAGACAAGTCACTGTTGGCTTTCTTCATGTGACAGGGTGGCAAGCTCTGACTTCTCTTGCCCATGTTCTGGTCTGTTCAACTTCAGCAAATTCTTTCAGGGTTAATGTACAATAGTTGGGAAAAGACTGCTTTACTCCTTTCTTCTCCCCTGTTAAGTATAAGCTGGGTTTCAGGGCAAGTTCTCATGATTATATTCATCCCAGATGCTGTTTAAAGTGGTTGACTTCACCTGCTTCAACACTATGGGGGAAGAACATTGTTTAGGAGGGTTTCTAATGTGTTACACGGCTCAGGGCATTGATACACTAGAAAGTTGCTTCTTATTGGAAGAGCTGAGATGTCCGTGTGGTTGAGGAGATCTGTCAAGGATGTCTGCCTTTATCTCTGATGCAACATAAATACT
Organism: Gallus gallus; assembly: GCF_016699485.2. Lineage (NCBI taxonomy): Eukaryota > Metazoa > Chordata > Aves > Galliformes > Phasianidae > Gallus > Gallus gallus. Next base: position 68,144,215 of record NC_052572.1, on the reverse strand, counting down.
CAGCAACTTGGGAAGCAGGCTGTATTTCATATTCCTCTCATCAGTCCAGAGACTAACATGAAGAGAACTGAAGTTGATACCAGAGCTCTTTGCACGGGAACATATGGGGGGAGCAGTCATTTCTGAGCAGTCAGCACCACAACCTTGGTGGAGCCTGCAGTATTCCTATTTATCCGGAGCTGACAGCCCAGTTAAAAATTATATAGATTTTGGCAAACTCAAAATCCAGCCCCTGGTTGAATTTGATTGGAAGTTAGATTTGAAACTTAAAATGTGGATATCAGTCAGGTTTTAATATATAGACCTGAAGAATGATGGCGTGGTGTCTTCAGTGGATATTTTTACTTCAGAAGAAAAGATATTAGATGTCAAGAATGCAGGGAGAATATACATCTCTGTAAAATTTTCTTGGTTTGCTAGGTTAATTGCTGTGAGTGCTTGTTTCCCTACTGGTATGCAGTTCTGGAGAGAAGTTGTTTAGGTGATGGACCTTCATGTCGTGCCTGAACTGAGAGCATTCATTCCCATTCAGGGAGATTGATCTCAGTGTGAGGTGTTCTGGATTGTGTACATGACAGATACCCCTCATCCATAGCTTCTTTTCTAGCCTATTAAACACTGGTTATATTCCTCTGACACCTAAAAAGGATGTCACCAACTGTTTTCTTAAAGTAAAATATATTTAAAACATGGATTTGCAAATTGCTGTCTTTGTGTGGCTGGCAAAATTGAACCTATCACCTGCTGCCTTTTCTAAAAGAAGGACATCCTTTGTAATGCTTTAAGGAATACATGTAAGAAGGCTTATTAGAATTGCCTGTAGTCTGAAATTTTGGCTTCCCGAAGATACCCAGCAACATCATAGAAGAGATGAAACACTTTCTATGGCTTCTGTTTTTGGAAGTTGTTTCTGGGAAGTACTTTTTCATTGACTCCTAAATAGAACAGAGCCACTGTAGATTTGTGTATGTATGGCGATAATCTTTGATTACCCACATGCTTGTACATTAATTCGTTCATTTCTGTCCTGAAAAGATCAATTCCCAAGTGTGGAAAGCTTAGAGGAAAGCAAACAACATGGAAATATCGCTTCAAGTAGCAATAGGTGAATTCATGTTTTGTTAGGAAGGTCTCTGCATGGGGCAGAGGAAATCCACAATGAATTTTCCTTCAACTCACTTAAGAGAAAACTCCTTCAGAAAGATAGATTAAATTATAAGATGATCTGAGTGGCAATATCTTTTGCTATGTTGTGAATTCTGCACAGACAAGATTCTTTCTCTTAAAAGGGGCAGAAAAATGAATGTCCTGTCCTTGAGCTGGTACAAAGCTGTGTCAGGAGGCAGATTTTAATGTTGATTGATTAAGGCTAGTAGAAGGACACAAATCTCAGAGTTTGGGTTTTCTTCTTGTGGATGCCAGGGTGATTGAATGATGCATGTGGGCTTGAGTTGGGCTGGAGCTCCCAAGGGGCATAGCTGATGTCAGTAACATGATGCTTGTTTTTGTCTCACAAGGTGAGATGGGGCTGTGGAACTTCCCTCAGCCCTTATCTCAGCTCTCCACATGACAGAGCCTCCTCATGCAGGGGCTAGCAGATGGTTTTCTTAAATGCAGGTGATGTGATGTAGTCACATGCAAATATGAATTGGAAATGGGAATGAAAATGATTTTTCCTAGCTACAGGCCTATCAGTTAACCTTCTGTGTTAGATAGCATTGATTATCAAACTGCCTTCTACCTGCTTTTTAAAAATCAGACTTAGTAAGGTTTTTTCAAGTTCTTTACTTGACTGTTAGTGTTTACATGGGTAATTATCACCTATCGAGGGAATATAGATTTAAGAAATATTTTATCTGAAGTATTAAATCTGTAGGTTTTCTTCCCACTCCTTCATAGCTTTGCATATATTTAAAGAAATAATTATCAGACTTAACATGTAACATCATTTCCAAAAGGAAGTTGGAAGTCTCTTTTTTTTTCTAGCTACGTGCAGAGAAGTCCCACTTTGCCATCAATTTTTCCCTAGTTCACTGCCTTATTGTAGAAAGCTGTGCAATTAGAACAGTGAGTTGTTGATTCAGTGTTGGGAATACAGTGAGGGGAGGCTTGAAGGCATGTGCAGCAACCTTGTTCATGTCCTCTGAGACAGCATGTCCTTAAACACTTGGCATTATATACTGTGCAGTTTCACTGATGCTGTGAACCATTATCTAGAACCATTAATTAGATGCGCAGTAGGATTCATGTTAAAAGAATTGTCCTCTAACTTCACTGCTCAAGATCTGTACTGTTATGAACCTATGACAGTGCTTTTGAAAGTGCTTCATAGGAAATAATAAAATACTGAATAAAAAAGTACTAGTTTGATTTCTGAATTAGTGCAGCAGAAAAAGATACTGAGATTGTTCCTGTTTTCTCTAACACTGACACTTTTAGAAGAAAATTTTAGTCGTGTCACTTCCACTGATCTCTCTGGGGATCCATGAAACGTATGAATTGTGGACTAGATGATCTTCAGAGTTCCTTTCCAACCTAAACCATTCTGATTCTGAATACCCAGGGGCAGTTGAGCTGTGTAGGTGAAATAAGCCCTCCTTACCGTCTCAGTTCTGTACTTACTGTACTAAAGAACATTGATCTGGTGAGTGGCAAAAGGGAGGTTTTGTTTGGAGGTCTAATTAAAGCTAGTGAATTTTATTGATGCTGTCAATCAGCAAAGGTGGAGAGAGGGGCTATGGTGCCAGACAGTTTAGTGGTCATGACAGGGTAATTAAATACCTCAGGACTATATTCTTCAGGTAAGTTTGAAGCTCTAGTAAACCTGAGGCAGTAGAGCAATTTGTCTTAGAACAAAGATAAAGATGTTTTTTGCCATAAATTTCTTCAGGAGTTATATAAATGGTAATTATATAACCTTTTAGCTGTGTTATGGAAATGCTGTCAAAGCATTAACTATTTTAAGTCCCCTCCTTACCCCACACATACCTTTTCACCTCCAAGTAAAACTTGTTCTTCACTGAAATTCAAATCCCTTCAGACTATCAGATGATGAATGTTATTTAACTGGCTTATCTGAATGCTTATTGTGTTGAGAGTAGGATTCACTTGTGAATGCATATTGCTGTCATGTCCTGTAAACCATGCTGAGATGACATGGCTCTTCGTTAATGCCAAACTACTCCAAGGAAAATAACACAGCTTGTCAGACTGGACTTAAAATTGTGCTCTTCTCTCCTTCCATTGCATAGTTGTTTTCCTGTTTGGGCCAGCTGATTTGTTCCTGCAGGACTCTACTGCAACTTTCCCAGGGTCAGAGGCCCTTCGCACCAGTGCAGCTTGCCCTAAGACTGCTGAGTGGGTTTGTGGACAAAAACCTCTGTGCTGCAGATCTTCTCTGAGCCTGCACAAAGAGGTATCCAGCACAAATAGATGTGTTAGGGCAAACCGGGACTGAAGGAAGACTGAAAATGTTGCTAAAGAGTTGAGTTCTAAAAATACAGAAAAATAATCAAAAATAAAATACCAGGACCAATATTACACTTTATTGTCCTCAGTCCTCTCCATGCTATGGGAAGGAGGATATTTCTGGGCTGCATTAAAAGGGGTGGCCAGCAGGGAGAGGGAGGTGGTTGTCCTCCTCAGCTCTTGTGAGACCCCATCTGGTGTACTGCATCCAGGCCTGGGGCCCCCCGTACAGGAAGGACATGGAGCTCTTTGAGAAGGTCCAGAGGAGAGCCACTAAGATGGTCAGAGGGCCGGAGCACCTTTCCAATGAGGAAAGGTTGAGGGAACTGGGCTTGTTTAGCTTAGAGAAGAGAAGGCTCTGGGGAGACCTCATTGTGGCCTTCCAGTACTTTGAAGGGAGTATATAAACAGGAGAGGGAACGGCTGTTTACGTGGGTGGATAGTGATAGGACAAGGGGGAATGGTCTTCAACTGGAACAGGGGAGGTTTAGGTTAGATACTAGGAGCAAGTTTTTCACCCAGAGGGTGGTGACGCACTGGAACAGGTTGCCCACAGAAGTTGTGGATGTGCCATCCCTGGAGGCATTCAAGGCCAGGCTGGATGTGGTTCTGGGCAGCCTGGTCTAGTAGTTGGTGACCCTGCACATAGCGCGGGGTTGAAACTCAATGATCATTGTGGTCCTTTTCAATCCAGGCCATTCTATGATTCTATTATACGACTTTTCTGCATGTGTCCAAAAAGTTGCAAATATCAAGCATGGATGTCTGCTCAGGCTTGCTAAAAACAATTATTTTTTCTCACCGAGAGTACTTTCATTATTCCAAAATATAGATGCAGTTACTTTGGAAATTATAGAAGTACTGAGAATCTGTTTGATCTGAGTTATCGGCTTTCCAGGCTATTTGACATTGTAAATACTGACTGCAGGCATCTTTCATTCTTGTAGTAAGACTTTTTCCTGAATGGCTTCATACACTAGTGATAACTGGATATTTAATTTTTTACATTTTTTACAAGGTGTGTGGGTGATTAATACAGGGCTGAGCCAATGGTGTGCTTGTCAGTGTTTCTGTGTTTGGAGAGCTGCTGAGCAGGAACGTGGAGAACTTGAGGTGCACTTCTTTTCCTTCACCACAGCTTCAAAAACAGAAGCAGAATTGAGGCTGCTTGCTTTACTCTTTGTATATTTCTATAGAGGGCTGGATATTATACTGCGTAGTCTTGTCCTATTAAGTGAAGTGATTTTTTTTTTTAACTGGAGGTGTTTTGAAGTGTGTAATGCATTTGCAGCTGTTGGGCATGAGTGAGGAGAGAGGATTCATCAGGTCAGAATCAGGAAGGATAAGGATGGGAAAGGTCTCAGGACTGTCAAAAAGTAGGAAAGCCTTTTCTCCAGATGCAGAGCTGGAAGTTTGGAGAACATCTCCTTTTATTTGTTGTTCTTAATTTGCACCTAGATTAGATGTTGGAAGTAATTCTTCCTAAGGAGACAATAATTGACTTTTTTTGGTAGCTGCTGGAAGTTATAACAGACTTTCTAGTTGAAGCATCTCCTCTATCCAGAGGAAACAGTGAACTGTAGTTGCTTTTCCAAATGAGACATGGTACTTAGATAACTCAGTGCTGTCCAGGATGTTGGACTGAGTGAGTATCAAAACTGACTGATTACGAAGTAAAGGGCATTCATCTAGCTGTGAACCCTGAATGGGCATTGGAAGAGAAGGGCCCCTTAAAATATTTCTTGAAACAGAAGCTCTTATTCCGGTGTGCTATTGCTATGTGTTGAATATAATACTACTGATGATCAGTAGGGCTCCTGACAAATGATGAGGATAGGCCATACTCTATTAGAAAACCCATAGCTTAATGACTGGCTTGATAGTAACAGGTAAGAGTTGATGACTTACTGATATAAGACCAAGTGTTGGTCTTACCTATGTCAACATGACTGTTCAGCTGCTGTATACAGTGTGTCTTGGCAATTGAAAAAATGTCTTGTTTTCACAAGGAGATATTGCTGTATTTCATTTCAAGATACCCTTGGGAATAGTACTGGGAAGAAGTGCTTTCTTACCAGACTAGGGAATCGTATGCTTTACACCATGCAAGATGTTCTTAAGGGATTGCTTGTGAGCTTTCTCAGTTTCTCAGACTGGTTGCCTCACTCCTTTCTTAGACCTTTCTTCTCATCCAAATAGCACCTGCTCATGGTCTGTGTCTGTTGCAAAGCTTGCATCTCTGCAATCAGCTTGCTGTTATACCTGCTTTCATAACCATTAAATTATGTTCAATTTTGAGGAAATGGCAAAGAAAAGAGGGAAGAGTGGATTAAAATGTCTAGCTGGGATTTAGAGATAGAATTGAAACCAAATCTTACCCTGGATTTCATGCTGATCCAGACTTTCCCAGCAGCTGGTCCAGCTTTTCTGTGGAGCTGGGTCTTCTGCTCTGCTGTCCACTGGAAAGCTGGGTCTGCTGAATCTGGGTTGTGCTGCAGGAGAGAAGTTCCAAGTGGCTGTGGTGGTTCTCCTGCCTGACAAGTCAAACACAAAATTCCACAATGTGGTCAAAGAGGAGTGAAAGTACAAAATCCTTAAGCAACCTATGCTTGTGAGCACAAGCTTAAAATATATATAATCAGTGACTTTTTTCTCTTCAGTGCCAGACATGAAAATTGGTGGAAGCCCAGTGTTTGAGGCATCATATCCACTCTGCATTAACATGCTCGAGTAAAGATGGTAAAAATGCAAAGGGGAGGATTTTCCAGTGTGCAGCTGCAGGAAGCTCCATCTATAAGGAGACTTCACCATTTTTACTTAATTTTTTTTTCAGGCAATGTCCAAGTTCAAAGGAAGTTTTTAGCAGTATAGATCCTTTGGTTTTTGTAAACTACTGTGCCTGTCAGTAATCACTTTTAATGTCTTACTTTAGACTAGCTGGTAACAGAGCTGGAGCTTCATTATTCCAGCAGTGCTGTTGATATGAATGTGCAAAGAGCTGTGCTGGTCAGCATAGCTGTCCTTGTGTGCTAGTGTGGGGGATCTATTGTCAAGGGTGTGTAGAAACTGATATTGCTGCACTGCAGTGTCCTGAGACACTTAGGATCTTTGTGTGTCACTGTTCTAATGAGCCTAGCGTTTGTGTGAATCACAGGTCCCTCTGACCAGGATCTCCCACAGATTATCACTTTGTGGCCAGTTGTGCTTCTGTCTGTGTCTGTTTTTCTGGATGAACAGACTTGCAGATTGGTCTGTTCACTCCCTGAGCATGGAATAGACATGTATTCCATGACTAACCTGCAACTCTGGCACTGGGTTTAGTTGGCATTCTTCATAAGATGGGAACTAGAATGGCAGAACATCTTTTGATTAAAGTACTGAAAAGGCATTTTTGTGCTATCTACTGCAGCATGAACAGCAAAAGCAATACCTGTTATCAGTCTGTTTATTAATTCAGGCATGTAGGTGAAGCGGTGTTCAACAGATCATTCTTGGGAGCTATTAAAACACGCTAAATTACTTTTATTTACAGAAAAGCCCATGTTTCTAGATTGCTTTTGTCACAAACTTGTTAGTACAAGCTTTTACCACCAACATGAACTCGGCATAGCATGTACGTGTTAACCTAACAGTCTAGCATATACTGGGAAAACCAGCCTTTGAGCTTTGTTTGGAGTGGGTCCATCTTTAATTTGAATAGAGGCAGAACGTAGACTTGATAAATGCATGGCAACACACTCTTCTGTTTCTGGCAACCTTTTCCTGGCTGGTGACAGCTGAGACCAAGCTCACTGTTCTGCTTCATCATTCTATTGGAAATACATGAAGAAGAGTTCTGGAGTCATGGCATCTCATATACTGACCTACGTACAGCTTAAGACACTTGTCTTGTACAATCACCTCTGAGAATATTGCCCAAGCAGAAACAATATTTTCTTAACATACACCTGTCTGTTTTGCAGAAATGTTTAACCCACTTTGTGGATGTCTGTTTGGTTTTCTTTTTCTCTGCTAAGACAAGCATTTAAAAAGAAACAGGTAGTATCCATAAGACAGAGCAACCTAGGCTGAAAATTTACACTGGAAGCTATTGAAGGTAAACATACATTGAAATCCTGACTTCTGAAATGCTAAGATCCCAGAATACCTTAAGCAGAGGGTTTTAAATTTTAATCACTTTAGGAAAAAGTTCTTGGAGGCAACATAGGTTCCCTGCTTGCTCTCTAGACTATAAAGCAGCTCAGTGGTTTAAAAAAAAAAAAAGTACAGTGTTTGAGGTATCAAAAGGTAGTAGCAGATGGTAAGAAACGGAGACATTCTATTTTAAAGACTTGATCTTTGCATTCTTTTTGGCAGCTTCATTGCTTAACCTGCTAGCTATCACAGTTTTGAGCTGAAAGCTGTAAATCAGTTCATCTTGATGCTGAGAGATGAAATATTAAAGCAGCAAAAATACTTGGATTTCATATTATTTGAAGTTGTAGAAGCAGGTCTTTCCTATTAACAGCGATGGAAAATTCCAGGAAAACAATTTTTAAGTTGGTTCCTTTAGAGCAAATATGTTCTGTATGTTGTCATTAAATATTTAAATATCAGCTGCTTCTTGACTTGCACTCTGTTTAGTCGTTCTGACATTGTGAACTATGATGTTTATTGATAAAACGTTCACCTGTTGGTGAATCTGTGGGAGTAATACCTTAGCACAGCTGTTGATTCAGTGTATGTATATTACATAAAAAGAATGAATCTGGAAGGATCAGGAAGTAACTGAACTAGCAAACTGACAGATAGGGAAATGAATCTGAAGAGTCTTGCTTTAAATCTTACAAGTGAAGTAGTTGGATGTTGACATCAACAACAAATAAAAACTAAATGTCCTGTACTTTATACAAATTTCTTTTGCATTGGCATTAGTTCTCTTGTACCGATAATGTTTTGTGCATCCTTATTTTTCTCTAATACTTGCAGTAGTCAGAGAAAAAAGTAATCCCAGAGGAAGAGTTAAATCTTCAGTTATATTAGCCATTTGAACTTGTGATTCCTTTAATTTTCCTGCTTGGTCAGAACTTCTGGTGCTTAGCAAGGTCGTTAGAGGTAGTATTTAGTTATTGATCCCGATGTATTGATTTCTGTTGTATATTCTTAATGTGGCTGATCTGTGTAAATGCCAGTATGTATGAATCAGGAGACAGGAGTACATCTTGCAGGTTTCCCTACGTGGATAGTATGTTCCTAGGTATGAAAATTACTTGAATGCCTTGAAGAACTTAAAGGGAATTACACTGAAATTGGAGTTACAGTACTATTTACTAGTTAGAAGTTATTGCTTTCATTTGGTTGCTTTCTTAAAAGCATTCAGTACAGGCTTTGACTGCTATGTCAAACTATTCCAAATAGCATTTATCAGCAGTGGCCTTGGTAGTAGACATCAGTGGATCACAAAGAATGAACGCTCTCATTACTATAAGTTCAGCAGCAGATCTGTTTTTCCTAGTTATCTGTTGTTGATGCATTTGCTCATATCCTCTTTTCAGCTGTTCAGATAATTTCTGTATTCCTCCTTTGTCATCTGCCCTTGCTTTTCACATCCTACACAATTCAAGTTTAATGTCGTGTACATGCTAGCAGGTACCTGGTGACCTTTGGTTGATTTGCTGTTAGAATGGTTCTTTGAACGCTTTAACAGCCCAGTTTGAAAGAATCTAATGCAATTTAGACTTGGAGGAAAGTATGGTTAAAAAGTTGATACGCAAAAATCACTTCCAAGCCCAAGTCTGCTCTTCTGTGAGTCCTGCCCTTTGCCCTGCTCCATCCTTACAGTATCCTAAAGTCTTCCAGCTGATGATCACTTCAGCCAAAACATACTCAAGTTTTGCATCCCCAGCCAACACTTCATTGTTTGGAAGTACTGTGTCCAGCAGTGTATCCTCCTTTTGTCTCTGTGAGGAACTTGTCATCAGGGCGTATCTGGAAGTTCCTGGATTGCTTGCTCCCACCCTGTAATGTTTCTCGTCAGATATTGGTGTGGCTCAAGTTCCTCGGGGAGCAAGACCTACTGCTTTTTCCAGTTGTCTGGAGAAGGGTTTGTTTGTATCTTCCTGGTCAGATTGTAGCAGTCACATGTCAGTGCCTCTCCTGTTGTTTCCTGCTAATGGTGACCCATCAGCTCTCAGTAGACTTCTCACTCCCAAGGCATTGCTCCATGCATTCTCCCTATCTCACAGAAAGGTCACCCCCACCTCATGTCCTTCCTGGAGAGCCTGCATCCATGTTTGGTAACCCTCCTGCTGTATGAGCTGTTAAAACATCTGTGACCTTGGTGAGATCCTAGCCTTGCAGCTGCATGTGGACCTGTAATTCCTCCTGGTTGCTCCCAGTGTTGAGTGTGTTCATGTACATGTGCTTAAGGTTCTCAGTTATGCTGATGTCCCGGAAAGTGATATCTAACCCACTAATGTGCACTTACCACTTATTTCTTTTTTTCACTTAGGATTTGGCCCTCTAGAGCTGTTGCATTGTTTTAAAGGTTCCTCTTGTCTATATCAGTCTGCATTTTGTCAACCTGTGTCACTTCCCTGCATGTTGTCTTATTTGCTTTGCATTTCTAATTTGAAGCTCTCAATAGCAGATTGGTCAGTCTTTAAGTGTGTTTACCATGCTCATGAAGAAGAAACCCATCCCTTCCTGTCTGTACTTGACTGTCAGGGAGTTCAGTGGCCAAAAACCATTTAAATTCCTTTTGTTGACAATAGTTGCTTAACCTCTTCATAACCCACAGTACCAACCTCTGCTTTTCAAGTACTCTCCCTTTACTTGCAGAACTCGAGGCAGCACCTCTTGGAATGCCAGCCTCTCAGAGCCTTGCAGTCCCTCGTATTTTCCAGGTTTCTGGGATTATTGGTGCCTGCAAAGGGGTACAGTCTGGGAGCTCTACATGCATCAGCAGCATGTCTATGATGTGTCAGATATAAGCTTCCACAGAACAGCAGTCCCCCTGAGCCAGCAGATCAGTCAGCATATGGGAACCTTTATCTCACACAGTTATTTGTCACTCCTTGGTCTCCTAGTGCTGCTGCAGGGCTCCAGCTTCTGACAGCCCTGATCCTCATTAGGGCTTTCTCTGAAAGCCTTGCTGCTGGGGCACGGAGCCTAAACTGTATGTAAAGAACTGAGCCTCCTGCCCAGAGTCACCAGTACTCAGGCTCTTCCTGGTGAGAGTTCTTGTGATGTGAAGGTGACTGGCTTCCTGGGTGCTCATTCTTTGAGAGAACATCACCTAGAAGGAACAACAGATGCTTCTTGTCATTCCTGCTGTGCCCATCGTGCCTTAATTGGGATTGTTGTGCAGCATGTCCTGTTTTGCAGCAGAGTGCAAAATTAAGGTAGCAGAGAAAGGGAGATAAAAGGTTAGGCAGAGGCAGTTCTAGCGTATGATACTGCTACATGTTTGTGCTGGAGATGGTGAGCAGGAAGCCAGCTGTAGTTAGGGACATCATCATGCTTCCAGACCTATAAAAGCTGTTCCAGCAGCTTCATTTGTGAGAACTATGGTATCCATTCCTCCGTTGCTGGGTTGTGCTCATCAGAAGGGAGATCTGTCAGGACAGTGTGTGAGTAAGAAAGGTGAATTGTCATTCTCTGCATTGCTGAACTTGAAGTGCTGATCAGGCAGACGTTGTGCAATGTCTGTTTGGTTCTAGCCAGCTTTAATATGTCTGAGCAAGAGGAAAACAGGTATTAAATAGTGCCTCACAGGTCAATTAACTGACTTAACGTTTTTCTTTGAGAGGGTTTCTTGTGCATCTTTCTCTTTTCGTAACAAACACAGCTCTCATTTCTGCTCATGTTGTTTTGCTCTATCTCATCTGTTGAATCGGAATGATTTGGACAGTGGGCAGCTGGATGGAGAGTCCAATTACTACATTAAATTGTGTAGAAAATTGAGTTATTTAATCTGTCAACAGCTATATAACCTACTTCCGAAACAAAGTCAAGGCAGTCTGGGAAAACAGTAGCAGCCTGATGTGTCATAGGCAATGTTTTGGGTATCTTCTGTTCATATAGACCTGTTTGGAAACAGTCTGCAAGGTTTATGTTTTGCAGCCTCTGTTCTGTAAGCTTAGAAAAATGCATGCTTAGAAGGTTGTTGAGAAATGTATTTATCTGAGTTCAAAGCTAGCCACAGCAATTCTTCAGCAAACTTAATCTTGAGCAAACTATGGGTTGTTTGTGTTAGTGTTTTTTTCTTTAAGTCTCTCAGCAGAGAAATGTTTGGTCATACAGCTTTCTGCTTAGCATATTAAAGATAAGTCACTATTTTTATTCTTTTTCCAGCCAGCGCTCACTCCCTGGAATGCTGATTTTCTCTAGAGGACATGAACAAATGCATATAGAAAACAAAACTTGTCTGACAGGTTAATTCAGACTGGATAAAACAGCTTTCAGTCTACCTCCATTGCAGAGAGAATGAAAAACAGACCAGCAAAATTGAGATGTGCCAGTGATCCATAAAGCTATGCATCTTTCTTCATCTCCTTTTAAGCAGAGCAGAACCTGTCTGTACCTGCTTCTGTTGGCATCAAATTTTATTTCGAAAGTTCACTGTGTTCCCATTAACAAATGGATTTTTTTGTGCCCCCTTATGTGTTAATGGTGCTGAATTCTGGGGAGTGCCAGGGTTCATTCTGAAAACAGATATGAACTTGGCTGTTCAGAACTACTTGTTTTTAAGTGGGGGCTTTATTGTGCCTAGGCTGCTGCCCAAGCAGTCTGTCTCTACTCTGGCCTTGGTCCCCTCAAGGTATTTCTGTCAAATATAACAAAGTTTTATTACTTAAAGAAGCTCAGAGCAGCTTTGTCAATACCTTTTTCCGTAGTTGTTACGTTTTTGTACCTCTTGGGTATCCAGCACTATCTTTCTTTCAACTGAATGGAGCAAAATTTCATTTTCTATATGTTTTCTTGTCTCTGGTTCTGTTTACCTCTGTGCACCTGAGAATATTAAAGATGTACATTTTTTGCACGTAAAGGGGTAAGGGAAAACTTAGAATCTAGCAAAACTTCTTGGAAATACGGGTGTTGCGCAGGATGGGGGTTGAATATACAGGGGAAAAAAAAAAAAGAACTTTGTGTCAAACACAGCTTGCAAGTTTTGGGTCTCGGCTGCACAGTTCTGTGGTGGTAGCAGATTTACCACGTGAAAAGAAGTATTACTGAACGTGTGTCAAACTGTTCGGTCCAGTGCTCACAGAATCAGTTATTTGATCTAGCTGTGTCGAGAAATCTGCCGTGCCTGTGGTAGCTGAATTCTGATTCCTCTTCTGTTTGTTTCAAAGTCAGTACCATGCTTTCCCCCCCTCATTTTCATTTCTGTAGTTCTGCTCATCATACTTGACTCTGCAAATGCTCGTTTGAAAATGATGATGTAGTTAAGTAATAAGAAACAGCACAGTGACATAATAGGTCTCTCCATTCCTGTCTTTCTGTGAAATAACTAATGTCAGTGACTTGGCCTTGAATATGAAATCAAAAGTAGGAAGCGTTCAGAAATCAGTAGTTGTTTGCCTCTCTAGAAGGACCTGATAAACTTAGAGTCTGCCTTGTGAAAAGCTCTTTTTTTTTTGCACAGGAATGCAATTGCTGTTTTCAATAACATCTGTTATCTGATGCCTTGTTTCCGAGATCATGAGATTTCATCACTGAGATTTACATGGAAGCGCTGTATAGTATATGAATAAATTATTTGTATGGTACTGCAAAACAACCATAATCAGCCATTTTGGTACTTCAGTACTATGACTGTGATAATTAGAGGCTTCTTATGGCAGGTTACAATCACTTAATGCTTTGGAACACTCCTGCTGTGTTTATCTTACTCGGGCTCGTAGGTCATATCATCTTCCAGGAATAATCCTCAGTTGTCTTTTTATGGAGTACTCCCTGTTTAAGTTTTCTTAGTAAAAACCAGTCATAATATAAACTTTCTCAGTTCCCAGCTGCTGTGCAAAATCTTGAAAATGAACTATTTTAGTTTACAGTGTATTGAAAAAGTTACAACACAAAAATTTTTGAAGGAAAGAAAAAATATACAGTGACAAATATTTTCTATTATATTACTGGATGACAGAAGAACTCTGTGAAATGTTGTAAACTGAGACAATCACAGAATGATTTGGTTTGGAAGGGGCCTTTAAGATCACCTAGTTCTAAGCCCCTGCTATAGGCAGGAACACCTCCCTATAGACCAGGTTACTCACAGCCCCATCCAGCCTGGCCTTGAGTGTTATCAGGGAGGGGGCATCCACCGCCTCTCTGAGTAACCTGTTCCAGTAAAGAATTGATTCCTAATATCTAGTCTAAATCAAGCCTCTCCTAGTTTTAAGCCATTGCCCCTTGTCCTTTCACTGCCTTCTGAAAAGTCCCTCCCTAGCTTTCCTGTAGGCTCCCTTCAGGTACTGAAAGACCCTGACTATAGGACCCCCCCCCAAAAGCTTTCTCTTCTCCAGGCTGGGTAGCTCTAACTTTCCAGCCTGTCCTCAGGGGGAGGTTTGATTTAGATTTGTCAAAAAAAAATTGATTTCGATTTACCCAGAAATCACATAGCAAATTCCAATTCCCAGTATTGTGTTGGGGTGGTTTTGTTAATTCACACTTAGCATTATAGAATCTGAATCTTTTTCCTGGAAAAGGATCTTTGGCTACCTCACACCTTGATGGTGGTAACTTCCATCAGTTCATGTGTGGGCAGTTCCCTAGTGCGTATTTCTAGAATTTGAAAGAGGAGAGGAAACAGCATGTAGAGGAAAGTAGATTTAGCACCAGTAAAGAATGTTCTTCTGTGAAGGACTGAAACTAACAGTGTGTGAACTAGGAACTTCTTTAATTCTGTGTAACTGGGCACTGACAGCTTTTCTTTTAGAATTGAAATTGAACACCTCAATTAAAATTTTCTAAGTAAATGAGGAATGACTGCTGTTATTCCCGCTGCCTATGCTGGACACCAGAAAACAAGGACTTGGGAGACACGTTTGTTCTTGTGTGGCTTTTGTGTTAAAGAGGAAGGTAGTGCAGCTCACAGGGTTCTGTGTTGGAGCATGTCTTGCATTGGATGGATAGAATTTTTGCAGGTCAACCCCATTCAGCAAGACAGCCTTTCTTAAAACCTCCTTAGAAAGTCAGATGGTAAAAGCAGCATCGAGGATACTGCTTGGTCAGCTACTGGGGCACTCAGTCTTAATTGCTCGTTGTTTTGCTTTCACCTTATTCAGGAGTCTTTTACAGTTCAATGGTCTATATGTGAACGAGGTGGGAAGCATTTGAAAATACGTGCCAAAGAGTTAAGTAAGAGATAGATTTACAGAGCTGAATTCCCTGCCCAGAGGCTGAATCCTGAATTATGGAGGAGAAAGGGGATAAATCTGTCTACTCCTTGAGAATCCTTTTACCTTTATATTTTGCTCAAGGAAAACCCCTAAGTGTTTAGTTCTATCCTGTTCCACTAGTGTGGGTGCACAATTGTGATCTTTTTTGTAACATAGATAAAACTTGTCAGGACTTCTTTGGGAGATACTGAACCCTTCAACTGTGCATGATATATTTAAGAGTTGAATGTAATTGATATTATGAAATTTCTAGCTGGCAGAGGCTTCGAGGCAGCAGGTAAAATTTGGAGCTGGTGGGCTTTGAGGTCCTTTCCACCTCAAGCTCTTCTTCATTGCATTACCTCTTCTGCTGCACATTCTTAGTGATGTGACTGTTTATTTTCACCTTCTGGGTGATTGTATGTCATTTGAGAAAGAGCACATTTACAGTGGGCAGAGTTAGTACTTCAACATCTTCAGACCTCTGAGGGCTTTGTACTGTCTTTGCTTTGATATCTAAATTGTCTAAGACTATATCCCTGGTATTTTTTGTTGTTAATGGTAGTTTTAGAACTTAAAGTATTTCCAGGTATTAATCTTCCTCTTTAATCTTAAAATTGCTCAGAAAGAATACTTCTTCACAAAGATTTGGTGGTATCTATAGCTAGCTTTTCTCCTTGATTAAGAATACTGCTAAAGTTACACTTTACTTACGAGTTTATGCAGTCAACTTCTGATCTGTGTTGCATTCCCTTCTTACAGCTGTTGGCACCAAAGATCACTTAGCTGGCATTGTGAAGTAATCTGGCTGTCCTTAAAAACATTTCAGTATCTCAGAACGGTGTGGTTCATTCTATTCCAAGTATTTTGGAAGTGTTCACATTTATTACTTTATGTTCTTTTTAGGTTTCCTATGCGCGACCAAGTTCAGCTTCTATCAGAGATGCGAACTTGTATGTTAGTGGACTTCCCAAAACAATGACTCAGAAAGAACTGGAACAGCTCTTTTCTCAGTATGGACGCATTATTACTTCTCGTATTTTAGTTGACCAAGTCACTGGTAAGTGGGGAGCTTTGCGCGCTCTCATTCTTGAACTAGCAATTTGAAAAATATTTCACCTTTCAGTGCAGTAGTCTTGTCTCTAGAATGTATAAAAGATGTGTAGGGGCTAAAAAATGAAAATTTTTTGCTGCAGTTGTTCATAAATACGCACGGACAAAAATAGGTTTTGGAGTATTATGAGCCAGCTTGAGTCATTTCCACCCTAAAGGTGCAGGTTTGAAGCTGTTTCATGTCTTGTGATAAATCTACAGCTTCTATCATCTTCATTTCCAAACTTCTATGTGAAAGTAGTCCTCATGCTCCTTATGGCATGGTTGCCTCAGTCACTTGCACTGAGGCATTCAGCAATGCCTTAAAGAACCGCAGAATTATTTAGAGTGGAAAAGACACTGAAAATCACAAAGTCCAGCTGTCAGTATAACAGTAGCAAGCCCACCACTAAACCAAGTTCCTAGGAACCGCATTGACACACCTTTTAAATGTCTTCAGAGATTTATACATGTATAAGTCAAAGTAAGCTCTAGTAGACATGTTACATTCTAGGCTGTGTTTCTAAATGAATGAATGAATGTCAGTGATACTTGTGGTTTACTCTTCAGACTAGGACAGTAACACATCTATACTGTACTTTCATGGTGGCTGAAAATTTTCAAATGGCCTTACTTTGAAAATATTACATGTATGTGTATTGTCTGACAGTTGGCTGAGCTATAGTGGACTGCCCAGACATTTTTTTGCAATTCTCTTAACAGAAATCTCAATATTGAGTACAGAGAAGCAGGAAAATTGAATATTAGATGCAAAGTACTAACTTTAGAAGATGCAGATTTGATGGACATATTTCTAATCTTTGTTCAACAAATAACTGCTTACAGAGTGCTTTTGTATATTATTGCACAGAAAGGGTGGCATTTGATATGTGCCAAAAAGTACATGTGAACTTCTAAAAATGTGTACTGTAATTCTTAGTACTCATACTCATGCTACTGTGAACACGGTGGTTCTCTGGCATAGATTGTTGTTCAAGGTTAAACTTTCTTCAAAGTTGCTAAGGAGGAGAATGGAAGAGAGACTCAGAATGGTGTACATAATAAAGTTGTGACAAAAACTGCTGATGAAAAATGTAAAGTTGAGGCTATGACACTTGCCACTAATGATTTCTTATGCCTGTTCATTGTCACTTTCATTTAAATTATCATTGTTTATGAACAGAATATTTCTTGTAGTTAATACTTTTCTGAGGTGAGTACAAACTTCTAACTTGTCTGGTTATTCATGAGCAGAAATGTAAGAGGCTTATAAATGGATTCAGGAGTGTTAAACTGGCACACAAAGTAGTACTAGGCATAGAAGCTTTAACGGTGGTTGGTGCAGGTATTAACACCTCAATATGTTTATATTCAAGCAACAGAACGAGGTTTTATTTCCCTAAGACTTTCTGTAAATACTTGCTGATCTCCTTGCCCATTATCTTAGACTTGCCTATACCCCTGAAGAGTCTGTGGTCCAAAAAAAAATCAGTTTCCTTCAGAAACATCCCCAACAGAAACATGCTTTATGCCAAAAGGGAGTCTTTCGTTTACAGAAATAAACTTGCCCTATAATTTGTATTACTGCAACCTAGAACACTCTGTATTCCTCTACCATATTTTTCTCCACAGTGAACTTCAAGGCATGCTGCAAGAGAGCGTAAGGCATTTCTTCCTTACATGGAGTACAACACTATATTTATGGGCGTTCTTTAAATCATTTAGATACTACAGAGTAGCACCAACTGAGCAGAGGTTACAGTGCAAATGAGTTCTGCAATTCTGAGTTCACTTCCATCCCTCTAAAATGACTGTTTCAGTGTATACTTTGACTCCTTATGCTGCCTTGACCGTATTCTTCTCTCTGCCTTCCAAGGTTTCTTTCTAAGCAGCTTGCCTTTTTAATTTAAAACAAACCAGAGCAACCCAAAAACAAGCACTGCAACACTTTTCTATAAGTCTTACTTCTACCAGTATGAGATCAGTTCTAGTAAACTAAAAATTCAGCAACTGTTTATATAGCACTTGTTTGACAATATTTGATTCTCTCAACATGCCTCTGAATTTATTAGTTTCCTTCATTGTATGCAGGTATGTCAAGAGGTGTGGGGTTTATCCGATTTGACAAACGTATTGAGGCAGAAGAAGCTATCAAAGGCTTGAACGGCCAGAAGCCTCCAGCTGCCACAGAGCCCATTACTGTGAAGTTTGCTAACAATCCAAGCCAAAAAACCAATCAGGCCATCCTTTCCCAGCTGTACCATTCTCCAAACAGAAGGTATCCAGCACCTCTAGCTCAGCAGGCTCAACGTTTTAGGTAAGTCAGATACTTCTGTTTAACTGAACTGGAAAATGTGTCTTCCCAGGGGCCTCTTGGTTTCCCTGCACTCTTTGATTTCTCCTCTGTCCTCTTTCTGTCCTCTGTGATTTGTAGGAAGGAAACCCATAGAAATGTGGAGTTTCTGCAGTTATGCTCCAAGAATATAGCTGAAAGAGAAAAATGTGTTCCAACCTACTGACAGCAGGAAAGCATCAAGTAAACCTATTTAGAGTTAAAAACAAGATAACATTCTTTTTATCCTAGACAGTCTCTAAAAAGTACAAATAACTTAAGGTTGCTTTTAATTTTGTGCTTTCTTGATTAATTTGAAAGTTGATTCAGTCAACAGTGGCATGGGCAATTGAATTATCTCTTAGCCATGTGGTATGCCACAGCCATCCTTCACTTCCCTATCCCTTGTACTTCTCCCCATTCTGGCTTTCAGATTTTATCCTGGCTTGTTGTCTGAGTGTATGCTACTGTCTTCCCTTATTCCAAACTTCAGATATCTTCATCTGTTTTTTTTGTGGATATATGTTCTGATTATGTGGAAACTAAGGCTTATAGTTCCCTGTGATAATTCAGTGTATTGGAAAGGACAAATGGCAAGAAGAGAGTGAAGCAAAATGCATTATCTTCAGTCCTGAGTATCTTAATGTTTTCAGTGACCTTAGCTTATTCCCAGCCCCTGCCCCAGACCAGGTTACTGGAATGTGCAGTATGTTACTACGCTCCAAGATGTGCTATTGGATTTTTCGATCAGCAAAATCAGCTTCCTGTTTGCTTAGAAAGAAGAGAATGTAGCAGCCTTGAAAAGCCCTGTGTGGGCTGCCCTTGCTTTCAGGTCCTGGTGGTCAGAGCTCATGGGCAGGCTTCTGGCAGAACTTCTAGACTGTTTCCAAAATGTCAGCCTTTGTACCGCAAGTGCCCAACAGCAGTTGGAGGTTGGCCCTGAACAGGGGGGATACCCAGTTGTATTCAGTGTCTGGGGAATGTTCATGTTGCTTCCTAGGGAAGAAGAATGGTGTAATTGCAGTTGCCATCTGCTGCAACATTAGGCATTGAAACTTTAAATTTTTGGTTGTTCACAATTCTCCTTTAATAAACAGTGCATTTTTTTGTGAATGCCCGTTTAAATTCAACAGGAAGTTTTTGCTAAGATGTTGAGTATGAAGTTAATGCTTGTAACAACCATGAGGAGGTGTTGCAATTTGCTCCTCTTAAAAGCATAATTGTAGCAAGTAGTATCAAGTAGGTATGAGGCCTGCAGTGGATGGGAAGGGTGAGTTCTCCCCTTGATGGGTGTGGAAGAAGTAGAAGGTTGAGCTGACGGAGGGCCAACTGGTCAGATGGTGAAAGTAGAATAGCAGACATTAGTTTGTTCTTTCTTCTATCTTCAGGCTTCTGTTTGCCGGAAGAGACAGCCTTGATAAATTTTAAGTGTTGGTAACTGTCAAGGGAGATGTCTTACATGTGGGCTTTGCATATGTGCTGTTGTTGCAGCATTTCAGCTGCTGCTAATGGTGTCGTTCAGATTGCACTGGAAGCTCAGGTCTTCCATGTCTTTCACATGCAAAAAAAAAAAAATCCTGGTTGTTGGAACTTCAGATGTTAGCAGAATGACCTGATGCAGTTGTGCAGTCTTCAGTGAAGTTGATTGAGGCCTGAAAATGTACAAGCAGTGTATACTTAGTAGGGAGGAACAAAAGGGTCACCTAAAATGCTTTTCTTAATAGAAATGTTGGTCTGGGCTTTTGAAAGCAGCTCTATCTATAATTGTTCTTCAGATACTATAGGCTGTGTAACTGAAAGCATCCTTAGAAAGTGTCAGGTGAGTTCCATCTTTCCCAAATCTCTTAAGGCCATCCAGTAACCGATGAAAACAGGTTGACACCATTACTGTATGAAGTCCTCAGCCTCTTGTGCAACGAAGACCTTTAGGTGGTGGTATTTCTGGAGCTCATCTTTCTCTCACCTCCAGATCTTCAGTGAGAGTAGACCTGTGTAATCCACAAGCCTGCTGATTGTTGGCAGGCAGCTTTCTTTTCCCCTTATGCTCTTCTAGGCGGTTAGTGCCTTGCTGTCTTGTACCTAAATCCTTCAAACCCTGTTCACTGCAAAATCAAGATAATCTATAGTTTGACCCTCACTTATCTGCAAGTAAGACCAAACCATTTTTCATTTCCTTTTTTTTGGTGCATGAATTACACAATTACAGCCCTTGACTTTGGATTCCTTATACTACCAGTGATTCTTAAATCTTTAGAGTTCATTACTGGAGAAAAATAACAGTGAGGTGCAGATCTGCAAGATAGCTGTAAGCTAAAAACCGCATCGTGTAAGTCTTCATTCTCTTAATTCTGTGGTGTCCTGGAGGTAACCTTTCAGCAAAAGATGTTCTCTTCACATCTAAGGTTTGCCAGAAATAAACAAGAGCTGTTTTAGTTAATACATTTTTCTTGGAGAAGCAGATTCTGTCTTAGTACTGAAATTATTATAACAGGAGTAGAAGGCGCTGCTTGCTTCAGATATTGGCTAAGTAGCTCCAGAGGGTCTAGAGATGGGACTGCATACTGAGAGAAGATGAAGGAGGAAATAACCTGGAGAAAGTTCACATCCTGTAATGTGTATCTCAGTGTTCTGAAGCAGTTTATTCCATAAAAGAGCAAGAAAATAGTTTTTAAAAAATTACAGGTTTTTTTGGCAATGCATGGTCTAATACTTGCTGGTTTTCCAGAACCTTATGCCTATCTAGATTCTCATGTCAGCGTACCGAGAGAAGTCTCAATGAAGTCTTCATCAGAAACAAATTCATAATCTGGAAGGTTTTGCTGAAGTGCACACACTGCAACTTTATGCTGCTGGTTATTAGTTGACTTAGTGCACCACTACCATACGTTTAGCCTTTCTGAACTGAACTAGCTGAGATTGTGGTTGCTATGTAAGAACATGTGTTTAGTATCACATTAACTGTGTGGTGTCTAGTAAGGTGCTGAAGCTTTTGAATTGGTGTTATTCAAGCTATTAATGAGCACTTTTAGAAAGAGTGCAGAGGAGCTGGTAATAATGTACCAGATTTCCTTGAGACTTTTCCAGGCTTTAATCTTAAGACGGTTCTGCTGACTATTTTTCAGGTTGGACAATCTGCTCAACATGGCTTATGGAGTAAAGAGGTAATAAAGAACCATTCCATTCATAATAACCAATTCATTAAGAGAAAATATTTTGACTATTGTTACTTTTTCAGTAAGACTTATTTTTGCTTGTTGAGACTTCAGCTGAAGTTATTCATTTTGGTGCATTGTGCATGGAAGACAAACCCTTTGTAGTAGTTCCATGTTCCAAGCGATTTAATCCTCTCTGGTGTTATAGCGTGGTTTTCTTTTTTTCTTCCGTGTTACTTATTCCATTTCAGCCAAACCAAACACTGTTCCCACACTTGTGTATTGTCCTGTGCATTGTATTTTGTACAGATGAAAATGGTAAAAATCCCAAATCACTTTACTGTTCCAGCTGATAAGTTCCAGCCACCTGTGAAAAGCCCCCTGTCCTTTCCTCTTTTTGAAACTTCTTTGCTTTTGATTTTTCTTAAAACAACTGCTGTTTTTATTTTGTTTCCCCTCATTCTTCAGTAGGTTTCCCCCCATGACCATTGATGGAATGACCAGTTTGGCTGGAATTAACATCCCTGGACACGCAGGAACTGGATGGTGCATTTTTGTGTACAACTTGGCCCCTGATGCTGACGAGAGTATCCTCTGGCAGATGTTTGGACCCTTCGGAGCAGTAACCAATGTGAAGGTCATCCGTGACTTTAACACCAATAAGTGCAAAGGCTTTGGGTTTGTGACTATGACAAACTATGACGAGGCAGCTATGGCCATAGCTAGCCTGAATGGATACCGCCTTGGGGACAGAGTACTGCAGGTCTCCTTTAAAACAAACAAAACGCACAAAGCCTGACAAGTTATTCTCAGTGCATTAACATTTGAAATCTATACAACAAAGGCAATTTATGAGAAGCTTTCTGCTAGTAAATGCCTTTGTTGTATATCGGTGTGGATATGGGGATAAAATGACTACTTAGCATCCTAAGAATATGTGAGATTTTTTTATTGCTACTATTTGAATTAGAACTTCTTGAATACCTTTTGTGTTTGAATATTGAAAAGAGGTACAGGGTTTTTACCTGTCACAGTGCATTCTATTGCCTTCTTTGAAGAAGGTTGACCTTTTAAAATGTTTCAGCTAAGGAAGAATTTTTGTGTTTGGTTTTTTTTTTATTACATGATTGCCATTAACCTATGAGTAAATATTTGAGGCTTTGTGTTAGACTATTTAAGTTTGTTTTATAATATCGCAATCCGCCTTGTGTTTAATTTACAATTTGATGAGTTGCTGTTGTTGTTGAGAAGCATTTGAAGTTTACATCTTATTTATAAAGTTATACGCAGTATTTATTTTCTAGTTAGTGTTTGGGTTGGGGAAGGGGAACACATTATAGAAGCTTATTGTAGGAATACTGGAGAACTTTTCGTAAAGCAGTACCTTGCCAAAGAGATAAGAGCCTCTTTGATGTGGGTTTAAAAAAAAAATCATCTATTTTTATAAAAAATAAAAATAAAAAAAATTTGGAGAAACTTTTTACTGGTCCTGGGACAAATATTTTGACTTGAATACTTTGAGAAATCTCTTCATATGACACCTTGTGAGCTTTTAAAACTTACCAGGAAATTTACAGTTGTTGGGGGAAAATTTAGAAAGATTTATGATGTAGAAATAAATTTGAGACATTTCTATTAATAAGTAGAGTTGATGGGATGCACTGTTGGTTTCATTTTTGTAATCATCAGTGGAGTTTTTGATCATCCTGGTTATATAAGTGGCTCACATAAACTTGTGATTTTGAAACAAGAGAAAACTGAAAAAAAAAAATCTATATAAGAGCAAACAGGAAACTTAAATACTTATGAGACGGGGGAAAAAAAAATCTGTTCTTCCTAAAGAATTCCCTTCAGATAGAGCTCATGGTGTTTAGTGATGTACTCGCTATTGTTTGAAGAGTTGTTTTGTCTTAGGAAAAGACATTGTGCATGGTTTGCACAGCAGTTGGGTATGTTTGGAGGTATTTTGAAAGTTATGTTCAAGGCTAACACCTGAGCTTTGTGTATTGTAAATAAGACCTTGAGTTATGAACCTTTCAGCTAATTTTGATTTTTGTTTATTTTTCAACTTACATGCCAAGTGATGGTCAATTCTGAATGTTTTTGTATGAGTTTTTTCTTTGTAAATGGCATTAACATTGTTACTTGAGGTCTGCTTATTCATTTTTGTTGTCCTGAGGACTTGAATTTACAGTGCATCAGATCTGTTGCTATTTTTGTCTGTAGATAGTCTAGCTTCCGCTGTTTATAGTGATGCTACATTTTGGGTTATAAATATGTTTGTGGTTAAAAACGAGTATAATCATAAGTTTTGAACAAATTTCCTTACATTTTTCATACAAAACCCATGAATACCTGTATGCTACTGAAATTTAACTTTGTATAATGCTTAAATCACTATTTGGGGACATAGAAAGTCTTTACCATGTATTGAAGAAATTAAAGAATTACAGAATATTTTCTGATTAGCATCTAGCTTATATTAAATTTTTGAGGAGGAAAAAAAAAAGCTGAGGGTTTTGATGCCTTCGCCAGGATGCACTGACAACTATATAGTTACGTCCTGCTTTTTGTATAAACTGAGATGCTCATACGCTTCCCCTTAGAAAAAAGCGATGTTCTATGCATAAACATAGTTGTACACTATCTTTGCAGTTGCGTTTGGTTCTTATTCTTTTAAACTGTAGTTATAAATTTTTCAGTATAGTACAGTACATATACTGTGAAGCGCGTGCTAAAGTGAATAAGCGAGTTTTCATGCTGACCCACTCAATGCTATTCGAAAATCAATTGGCTTCCTGTGCACTTTCTCATTCTTAGGTGCATTTAGATTGTTAAAGCTCTTCTGCGTTAAATTGTATATACTGTAGGAAACACAATCTTCCCAATATAGGGAAAACAGTAGCAACATGCTTCTTTCCTTATACTACTCTAGCAAACAACGGCATTGATGAGAAGGCATGTAAATTGGGCTTCACTTTACAGTGTTATCAGAGCACTTAGTAAAATGTAAGGTTGGTATTTATTTGAAGATGTATAGTTAATTCACATCTGTTGGAATAGAAAATATATTCTGTTGAGTATTTAAAGAGGTTGTACATGTTTTCTTTTGTGTTTGGATTCTTTGTACTTTTTCATGTTCAGTACATCAATAAACAAAGTTGAAGGGAAAACAGTCTCACGAGCACGTCTTATTGTGTTGTCTGCCTTCATGGGTGAGCAACCTGAGCGGAAGGTGTTTGCAAAGCTTGTTTTAGCTTAGCTTGGGTTGCCAGTTACCTACAAGCAGGCGGTGCAGTGGAGCTCCATACCAGTTCCATTATGTTAGGATTCATGTCCAGTGTTTTCAGTTTGGCATTGAATGGACCATTCAATACTGGGGCAGGTATAATATGAGGGTTATTAAATGCATTGCATGACAGATGAATTTACTGTATGTCTAGTCGCCTGCTATCCAGCATAGCTAAACTACTGCTCTCTTGTGTTGGGAAAGTACAAAGAAGGGAGAAGGATTTACTCTTCATTGCAGTGTTCTTTAGCTGTTTGATTACTGAATTTTCACCATTCATTCTTTGAATACATGGCTAGTTGATATCCAGTTACCTCATTCTTTCACCTTCTCAGCACTTGAAGGATGCTTAAATTTATTATTAACTTTAAAGTATACATATATTCCTAAATTCACTGACATTTCTCAAACAAATGAGAATGAATTTTCCCCAGTGATAATAAAACTCCAATAGTGGCATATGCAGTATGTAGCTTATTCTTAAGTTTTCTTTCACTCTTTTTTTACATCTCTAATGTGAGGGTGTTTGGATTGATAACTGTGTGGTATATGTTGCACTATGGAGCATCTCCCATCAATGCAGTGCATTGGAGTCAAGTTTATGTAGAAGATTTGCTCATAAGTGTGAGGGACAGATCCCTCAAGATGTCTTTTAGTAATAACTGTTATTAACAAGCTATATTTACATACAGTAAGCGTGCTGGTGACTTCATACAGTTACGTGCTTTGGTAGTTGGAGCACTGAAGTGGTTCCAGTTACGGGGCTTGGCAACAACTGAGTGGCTGTATGTGGATTTAATATTCCAGCAGAGACTTTGTTCAGCCTGCACACTTCTACAGAAGGGTGGTTTTAGTTCTTAGCTCAAACCAGCGTGAGTAGCTGTCCTTGGTTGAATTGTTATGTGGAAATAACAATTCGTAATTTCCTTCAGTTTAAAATGAAAACAACTTACATTTTGAAGGTTAGCTGCAGGTAAACAGGCTATTAGTAAGCAACACAAAAAACTACCAGCTGTAAATGCGAATGTCCAGAAGAATGTTCAGTTGATTGTTGGGCACCTTGGGTTAGTCAGAGCTGGTGAATAAGGGATCCTGGTGGAATTTCTTACAGAAGGAGTATTTTTCTCACCATATTTAAATTTTAAGGTGAAGCTATGGAAGAAAATGAGAAATCCATTCATGAGGATGTGGTGATATAGTATTGTAATTAATTATCTGATAAGAGTTCCAGGAACCTGCCCTGAAGTTCAGGGATAAACAGTGGCAGATGAGACAAGCAGGAAACATGACCCTAGCAGAGGGGAGAAATGTGACCTGAGGACATGTGGTAGCATGGGGACTCGTGGAAGGGTATGTCACAGCAGAAGCATGCTTGAGGCCTGTTTGTTCTTTTCTGCACCAGATGTGTGCAATGAAACCAGTTGTGGCAGATCAGCTTCCCACCTGCATCTAAAAAGGCCTTCTTTTGACAAGGGAACCTTTTCCCACTATGAAGAGGGAACATGCTTTTTTGAGTGGTCAGCTGTCTGTTGGCATTGGTCATGCTCATGGTATGGATGACAGACACCCAGTGGCCATGCAGTATTAGTCTGTCTAGCTGTACTGTTGGGCAGACCTGACAGATGTTTAAAAATCTGCATTTTGCTGCATCATCACTTAACACACTGCTGGTGGTTTACTATATGGGTAGGAATGGTGACTTAAGCTAAAAAGATTTTGAATAGCAAGAATTAGATGTTAGTTCCTGACAAAATTTTGTAGCTGCTTCAAAGGCTACAGAATATGGGGTGGTTTTTTTTTTTTGTACATCTGCTGGAGAAATGAAGGCAGTTTAAATCATTCCATTATGCACAAAATAGCCTGGAATTGGAGGCTATGGTCTTGTAACTTCTGTTGACCCAGTGTTGCAGCTTTTATGTATGCTTGTTCTTTTCAGTTGGGGCGCCTAGAATTTGGAATTTCAGTGTGTGGATGTTAAAAGCAAGAATGATCCTATTCGTTTTTGGCACTGAAAAAATGTACTGACTAAGCTTTGCAGTAGATGGCGTCTTTCTAAAAGCAGCACTGCACTGATGACTAATGTTTCGGGCCAGCAGGTGTTGTTAACATATAGAAGGTCATCAGAGCAAAGCGGCTTGAAACAAAGCTGGAGGTGGTTTGAGGTCTTTTGAGGGGAGAAGATGGAATAGGGAATCTAATAACATGTAAGAAGAGTCTATTGAGAGGGGAAGTGCAGCCTGGATCTGAAAGGCTTGACTTCTGTTTTGAGACATTAATAGAAGCACGGAAGACTTTATTCTTGGAGGACCCTGCTTTAAAAACCAGGCAATACTGCAGAAAGTTCATATGAAGTGCTCTGTTATGTACAATGTAGTGTGATTTCTGTGCATGAGTTGATGTCAGTGTTTCTTGCGACCCTGTAGTACTGCAAGGAAAGCTGCTAGAAGTGCTCTCACAGTGTAGATTATAAATGTTGTATGCTTTACAAAGACACCAGCAAAGCCACTTTTTTAATTTGAGGCGATTTTTACTGTTAAATTATCCTCATTTAGGCAGTAGACCCTCACAAAATTTGCTTTGAGTGCAGTGATTTAGTTTTCTAATGCTCTGCTGATAGGAACTTTTGCAGGTCATCCAGCTGCTGATACACAAGGATTACTTACCAATATCTCTGGAAGACAACAGCCTTAAAGAGCTACGTAGCCCTGAAAATCAGTTCCTCATGTTTTTATGCCCACCTGTCTGACAAGTCTGGTGTTATCTTTTAGAGATGCAGTATATTTCCTAGCAGCCTGTTCTCTCAGAAGCAAGGGGATTAGTCAAGGTGAAATGTTTTTTTTTCCCTGCTGCTGTCTGTCCTTTGTGTAGTGGCAGACTTTATTTTTTGTTATTGGTGTTAGTGATGGTACTGCTATGATAAAATAAACAGTACCATTCTGTCTTCCACTTCAGTCTGCCTGTCTTCTATGTTAGATAGTTGACATTTTATGAGGAATTTACTCCAAAGACTTTACGTTCAGTCATTTTCTGTCTTGAACTTATGTGCTGCATATACATTGCAAACAGCTGCAGTATCTATACTTATTACCAAAAACCAAAATGTTGCAGATCTGAATTTTGATTCACTGTTTTTGAAATAAACGTAGGCAGAGGATTGCTTACACATGAAACAGTGGCTGGAAATACTGATGGTGGACTTTCTTTAATCCTTTGTATAAACAAATGATTCTCTAAAGTGATTTCAGGCTTCAAATTCATGTTCATGGTGCTATTGCTCAATAGCCACAAGACAGATTGTGGTATCTTGAAGCCCTGAGACTACATCCCAACCAGTGTGCTTGTAATATGTTCCATCAGGTGTTAATTGTCTTCTTTGGAATCATTACATTGATTACAAATAAACTGAAATATAACTTTATTCTCTAGTCTGTCTGACATGGCATGTTCTGTGCTCTGTGATTCTTGTTTCTCCTGGGCCTTATGATTGCCTGTGTTCCTTTTCTATCCCTTAAAGTCTCTTGTACTCTCCATTTTTGTTTTTAACTGTTTCTCCTATTTCATACCAGAAGTCTGATCAGATCAGATGAGTGGAGATGGAAAGCTAACAAGTGTTTTCTCCTGCCTCTCTGATCTCTCAATAATTAACTTATTTGTTGTGCATCCAAGTCATTCAAATAGAGATTTATACAAGTAACAAAGGAAAAGCATAAGAACAAGAATTTGGCTGTGTTTTACAGGCCTCAGAGAAGACAAAGGGCGAGCTTAATCTTCAAATTAGTTTCACTCGGTTTCCCAAACAGGATTTACATAATCTGATCCATAGCTGAGTAATAACCTATCCATAGCTGAGTAACAACCTATTTCCAAGTGAGAGCTCATTCCTGGGTGCTGCTGGCTACTCTCTTAATAGATAACTGTGTTCCACCTTCTTGATGGCTGAACAATGTGTTGTAACAATTGCCATACATCTTGAAGGTAATGAATAAATTCCTATTTCATCATCACAGAACACCTGAGGAAAGCAAGAGGCAAAACTCAAAAAGGTTACATCTTGCTTAAAAAGGAGAGTTGAGGCATTGAAGTCTGTTGTGCTTAAAGCTTGATGAGAATTCTTCTCTTCCAAAAATTATTCTTTCTTTGTCTCTTTCTTGTTCAGTTGCTACAACCAGGATAGCTTTACTAGAAGAGGAGAAGCAGAATTAAGATATGAAAACTAAAATCAAAGAGAAGCCTGTATTAAAGCTTTAAAACTGTGGCAATGCTGAATACTGTAGGTCCTGACAGTTGGTAATGTGCTTCTGTGTTCCTCATGCTTCACAGAGATTTCAGATGAAAAGTGAACTAAAAAACTGGAATTGAATTTCTAACTAAATGGTTTTTAAATGAAATTTCTAATAAAATTTCTAATGAAATAGAAGTGAAATTCCTCCTGGGTTTGCTAAATTGTCACCTCTGAGGTGTGGTGTATTTCTTGGGGAGTTCACCTGATCATATTAAATCTGTAGAGACCGAGAGACCCCAGTTTAAAAACTGTGCAAAATCAAATTCCTTAGCTATTACCCAAAAAAGTAAGAGATGTGAGCAAGTGATGACCAAATTTCCTTCCTCGTGAATTTGGGGTGATTATTGTATGTGTCAAAATAGCTGTATGTTTTCTTTTCCACACAGATGTTTCTCATTGGCAGGAGCTCTAGAGGACTGTCTCTCTAGGACAGTGATGGAAGTCCTACCTAGAATATAAAGGCAAGGTTAGAATTCTTGGGGAAAAAGAGTTGGTATCTCTGACCACTTTATTTCCTGATGGTGCTACTGCAAAGCCTTTCTCTTGTGTTTTAGGGCTAGCAGGTACTCTATTCCATTGAAGTAGATCAATTCTTTGCAATATTCCAGGTGGGAATATTTTCTTTCTAATAAGGAATGGACTAAGGCTGAGATCATCTTAAAGCATTGTCTGGTCCTTAATCTTTTATTTTTGTAGACTTTGACTATGAAGCAAGCCTTGCAAGATCTAATGCAAGGAATAGACATAGCATAAGATTCTGAGGGGGATTTTGTCAAGGCATTATGTGATGAGTTTTCCTCCATTCTGTTACAGTTTTATTATTACTGTTACTGGTATTCCACATCATAACATCATGTAGTGCACTGGGAGTTAAAGAGTTAATGCCCCAGTTCCAGGCACCTGTCCAGAAGAGAACAGCTAGGTATCCCAAAAGGCTTTGTGTTCATAGAAAAAATAGAACCCTTGGCAAGGTCACAAGACCTTCTTTTTCAACTCTCCTCCCTGCTGCTCGACCCGACTGCATGTCTCACCTCAGCATTATGGTGAGGCCTTTCCACCTTCCAGACACTCTCATTATGTTTGATTTATTAGCTTCAATTCTAATTATATTGCATTGTAGTGTGTTATCTTGCATTCTGATCCCATATTTAGTAAATTAGTTGGTTTCTCCTCAGACTGTTGTCACTGTTTTTAATTATTTTTGGGTCCCCTCTTTCTCCTTTCTGGAGGTGTGGATCTGTGGTTCCCTCCACCCCGCCACTCAGAACCGGGCCGAACCAGCCCGTAAACTGCCAACACATCCAGAGGAGGTCACCAGAGTGCCAGTAACTAATGGGATGGAACAAGCAACTGAGCCTGGTTGTAGGAGTAAAAGAGCCTATTTAACTAAACGGAATGTATTCCGGCTTCTGCAGGTCACCCAGGCTGTGGGGGAGAGACAGTCTGATGGAGGCATCCAAAGTGAATGTCCCATCAGACTTGCTGATGTTCTTTCAGTGAATGAACCCAACTGTATATCAGACCTACATCATGACGGCACATTGATACTCTCATATCTCTGCTTGAGTAACTTTAGGCTGAGAATATCAACTGGGATATACCTGTTTTAATTCTGTCTGTCTGCTCTGGTTCAGGCTCCTTTGCCTAACAGTCAGGAATTGTCACATTCACTTTAAATGGCACTTCACTTCGAAGGTTGTAAAGATTCTGTTTCTCATTATTACCACTTAAATGCCTTCAGATATTGGCAAATCTTAGCATTCTGGACATCTACATCTAGGCAGCTGCTTACCTGCTGAGCTTGTCAGATCTCTGAGCACTGATAAACCAGCGAAGTTGGTTTAGGGGAGGTGTGTACTTCTTGCACCTCAGCTGTAGCTGGCTGTGTATTGTTGCTTCCAGCTTCAACCTGATGCTTTGTGCAGAATGCATGATGGAAGAAACATTGCTTCAAATTCAGATTTTTTACTACATCAGTATTATGTCTATGAAGCTTTCAGGATCCAGTGCAAAGAGGTGAGTGGAAAGGTACGGAAGTAGCATTTTATGTTGAATAGCTGATATGTTTTCTGTCCTTTTGGCTGTGTTCTTCCCTATTGTGTGGACTGAAATGCAGCATTCAGCTTGAGTCTGTGTTCCTAATGGCTTTATCTTAACATTACAAGAATCTCCTACTTCGTGTATTAAGATCATACATTCCCACTACTCCATATTAATTTATGGAAGAAATCAGTGCTCTGGAACTACAGCAGTGTCAGTAGATTTGCAAAACAAAAAATCTCCCCAGGCATGATGAAGTAATGTTCAGGAAGGAATGAGAGCTACCTTTATGTGTAAATACTAACTCATTTTTTCCTTTATTTTAGGTTGCATGTGCTTTTTCAATTCCTGCGAGATGTATAAGTATAGCTGACAAAATGCATCTGTTCTAGGTGCTGGTAGAGAGAAAATTCCAGAAAAGATGATCCAGCTCATGTCATTGATTGCTGAGATTGGAAGAGGCTTTCTTAAATAAAGGAAAGCTCATCTGGATTTCTGTGTCAGAGGAGGTCTTTACAGGTGAGAAAAGTTGTTCATAACTTTAGCATCACAATTTACTGTGCATTTAAGCACAATCTTCTCTTTACTCCAGAGCTGAAAGATTTGAGAGGAGTGTAGGACCAGGAACCCAAGAGATTTCAAGTATCAAACACTGCACTGAACTTTTTGCATGTTCAGCTTCCAGAGGCAGAGTTCCCTCAAGACATAGGCAGATTAATCCCAAACCTTTTGCATGTGACAACGTTTATATTCATGTGGTAAGGATAGTGTTTTCATACAAGTTTTCCACTATTTTTGGCATATATGCAGTCTTGGAAATAATAGTGATGTTTTTTTTCTAAATGAGGTTCCAAACATGCTAAACAGCTCCCTGAAAGCATACGCTGGGAAATCAACTGTTTTACTGTGAGAACAGTTACAGTATTAGCTATGTGGAAAGAGTAAAACAATCTAGTTTTAGTGTAATGAGAATTAAGGTGCTGTGTTGGTTGTATGGTATGTGAGGTCCCTGTCCTGGGAGCTGAAGGAGGGGAAAGACAAGATGTGACCTCAGATGTTGCACCAGAAGCACAAATACTGATCCTTCAGTCAGAACAGTTACCGGTTCTTCTGTTACTTGGGTTGCAAATCTGTGCATTCCTTTTATTTCCAGTAGAGTCAAGGGAAAAAACGTTTTCACCCTGTCTGCTGCAGAAAAATAAACTGCCCCGAACCATTATTTATTTTGAGCTTATGTAAATCCCACTGTTAATGATTTCCTTATAGTGCACTGTCACTGCGGAGAGGAAAATGAGTCTTCACACTGATTTCCACCATACCACTCGCAAATAAATCTATATACAATTCTGCTGGAATTGCAGGATCAAAGAAAAAATGAGCCTTCCAGTTTTGTGCTGTCAAAACAGTAGTTTGTGCATAGCAAGAGATGTCATATGATGTACAAGTTATCAGCCCTGGCAATCAGTTGTTTGATGCTGGATTTTATACTTTGGGAATACTACTGCAAATATTCTGTGGAAATTCAGCAGGAGGGAGAAGAAAGAGCTTTAAGTTTAAAAAAACAATTATCCATGTGTATGTTATTGCACATAGATATAGTCTGTCCAAGATTCACTGGAAAATGTACCTATTTCATGCAGCAGACATAGATTAGTAGAAGCAACTAGAGGCCTACCTGAAAGAGGAAACAGGAAGCAATGCTTGGAAACAAACTAAGTTTCCAATTTGTGGTGTTTTTTTAACTGTTTTTTTTTTTTTTTTTTGACCTGCATCTTCTGTTCCTATTCTTCTCTGAAGTGCTGTATACGAATGCACACAGCTTGGGGAATGAACAGAAAAAACTAGAGATTTGTGCATGCTCACAGGGCCACAATCTCACTGTGATCATGGAGACATGGTGGGATGGTGTACATGTTTGGAATGCTGTCATGGATGGCTGGGTTGACTTTAGGAAAGTCAGATGAGCAAGTGATGCAGTGGTGGTGTTCTTTATGTGAAAGAACAGCTGGAACACATTGAGCTCTGTCTAAGGCTGAATGATGAATAAATGGAGAGCTTGTAGGTGAGTAATAAGGGGCAAGCTAATATGGGTGACACCATTGTGGGTATTTACTGCAGGCAGCCCAGTCAGGAGGAGGAAGCTGATGAGGCCTTCTACAGATTTAGACTAGTTGATATTCATGCACCACTTCCTTCAAGCTCAAGATCAGTACATCCCTAAGAGTGAGAAATGAGGAGAAGGTGGCCAGAGACTCATGTGGACGAGCAAGGAGCTCATGGAAAAACTCAGAAGGAAGAAGAAAGTCCATGGAACATAGAAAAGGAGTCTGGTCACCTGGGAGATATATAGGTACATGCATGCAGGAATGCAGCAAGGAATACTAAGGCCCATTTTGAATTAAATCTGGTGAGTACCAAAAAGGACAAGATGGGCTTCTTTTTAAGTATGTCAGTAGCAAAAGGACAACTATAGAGAATATGGTCCTGCAGCTGAATCAGGTGGGTGTACTGGTAATGGAGGGCACTGAGAAGGCAGAATTACAGAATGCCACCTTTGCTTCAGCCTTTACTGCTAGGACTGCCCCTTAGGAATTCCAGACCATGGAGTTAAGACAGTCTGGGGAAAGGGAGAATTGACTTTTGTTAAGGAGTATCTGTTCAGAGATCATCAAGGCAAATTTGACACACCCATGGGCCACAGTAGGATGCACCCACAAAGTGCTGAGGGGGCTGGCAGAAATGACTGCCAAACTCTATCCATTCAGAAATTAATGGATGAAAATGAATTTTCTTGCAGAAAAGCTAGTCACTCCAGTCTTCACAAATAGCAGAAAGGAGATGATGGGAAAACAGTGAAACATCACTGGCAAGGTGATGGAGCAACTTACTCTGGGTGTCATTTACGAACAAGTGGAAGAAAAGGTTATCAGAAATAGTGAACCTCTCTTATGAGGAAAGGCTGGGACCGTTCAGCCTGGAGAAGTCTGAGAGAAGATCTTACTAGCACTTACAGATATCTGAAGGATAGGAGTCAAAAAGATGAGGCCAGGCTCTTTTCAGTGGTGTCCACTGATAGGACACTCAAACACTGGACCACAGGAAGTTCCATCTGAAAATGAGAGAGAATTTATTTGAGAGTGAGAAAGCACTGGAGCAAGCTGTCCTGAGAATTTGTGGAGTCCCCTCCTCTGGATACTTCCTGTGCAACCTACTGTAGGAAGCCTACTTTATCAGATCTCCAGTGATCCCTTCCATCCCTTATGATCCTGTGATTCTATTTGCCTTCTGTTTCTGACCAAGGCCAAGAAAACCTCCATGCCTCGAAGTGTAGCATTGGTAAGCTGACCCCAAATACATACTATGCCTCCATAGCTGTGAGTGGATTGATGCTTTTTATTTCTTTTATGAGAGATTGTGAAGCCTTCACACATACACAGAGCAGGAATGCTCCCCTAGTACTACAGAAAATGCAAGTCAAAGGGAAAATGCTTTTGAAGAATTTATTTCCATTGGTGGGAGTAAACTCTACTTTACAAGCTCTGAATGTCAGAACTAATTTACTGAAGTTGCATAAAAAAATAATGCCTCAAACTGGATTCAGATACCTTGTGCAGACTGTGAACAATTTCCATGCATGCCTCACTGATCGTCTAGAACATTGTATTCACTTAGCTGGAGATGCACAATGATGTGCAAATTCCTGCATAATTATGTGCTATTCTTCATGGTTTATGCTACAGAAACTGCAGGGAGCATCTTTGCTAGTGCTTTCAGACTGCTGCACCAGTTAGCTTCATGCTAGATCCTTCTGGTTTTGAATGCCTCATCAGTGACTGCTAAAGAGCAAATCTGCACTAAAGAATCACTAAAACAGCTGCATTCATCTAGAGTAAGGCACAGTGATGTCCTGGAAGATGTGCTAAGCTCAGTGAAAAACATTCTCTAAGAAGGTACAGTTAAGAAATGACTTCTATAGGAAACAAGAGAATGGAATGTTTAGTTGTGTTTAGAAAATGCTGTAGAATATTTCTTTGAACTGTTAGTACTCTACAAGAGCAAACAGGCTTAGGTAAGCAGTGGTCCCCAAAGCAAGGAAAACAAAGCTATTATCTGTGCTGAACTTTGAGATGTGAACTGCTGAGAACTTCTTTGAATCTTTTCTAGATCATGCTCCCATTCTTGCTAATCTGTACAAATAGGTACGGGAAGAACAGTTTTAAAATAAATCGTTAACCAAAATTTAGCACAGGCAACAGCTGCCTAAAAATGCATTAACATTTCACTGGCAAAATGTCGTCTTCCCATCGTGATTGTTTATCCTCTTTGTTACAGGGAGTAATTAACCAGTGCAGTCACTTGCAGCTGTTAGACTCTCTGAGATCCAGCAGAGATCGTGGAGGCTTTGTGTGCGTGTAGCTGCAGCATGGAATGAGGTGAGGGTCTGGAGTGATTTACATCAGAGAATGCTTCTGGCAATCAGTAGGTCCGTGCAGAAATGAGATGAACTTAGTGTGATCCCTACTCTGCTTGTTTTACTGTGCAGCCATGTGGCTTTGTTTAGAAGACATCCTCTTGACCTGGGTTGATTAACAGCAACAGACTCAGCTGATGGCTCAGTTATAGGTTACTCTATTTAATTTTCAGATGAGCAACCAGGTGTTATTGCGTAACCCAGTTTAATATGTGTAAAAATACAGATTGACCTGTGTGAGTCTCGCAGGTGTTACTGCATGTGTATCTGTAGATCACTTCCAACTCTGCATATTCTATGATTTTGACAGAACTCTGAATGCCCATCTGGCCAGGTGAACAGCTGTATCACAGATTCTGCTCTTGTGTATGTAGAAAGACATTTATACAACAGTTTTCTGGAGTAATAGATGTGATTGTCTGACACCTGGAATAAGACTGTCATCAGCATCAGTTGGTCAATTTTTCTTCCTGCTGTGTTAGAAAATGCAGCTAATAGAAAACCATTGTTCAGTTTTTAATCTCCTGACTTCTGCCGTCAGTTGTCTGATTAGGAAGACAGATGGCCTTATTTACTTTTCATGACCCAACTGTGAGAAATACCTCACATGATTTTTTGGAGACCGGATCTCTTGTGAGAAAGTTTCAATTTGCAATTGGAATGGTGGGCATCCTGCAAGCAGGAGCACCTGCTGTAAGAAGAACAAGTTCTTATATCTCCCAGATCTTGGTGCTGAGTCCCTCCCCAGCTGCCAGGTTCACATTCTTCATGCACACATCCTCTAGGTAGTTGACAAAGTCCTTCTCTTTGTTTCTCCAAGTAAGCAGAATCCACTAAATAGTCACCAGGCCACTATCTCCCACCATATGTCTTGCCAGATAAGTATGTTTCTTCTTGCACAGTTCTGGGTGCACATGTGTCCCATATAGTCCTTGCCTTTGGTCATCTCTCAACCCCACTGCGATCTCCACAAGGGAGGAGAGTACACGAATTAACACACCAACCAGACGCTCCTTTTATCTCACAGGAACATGCATACCTTATTCTTTAGCCACAGATGTATCGCAGGTTCTGAGGTATGTCCCTTTGGTCCAACATTCTATTACATATGCAAAAGCAGTATGTCATCTCCCACTCCACAGATTGCAGCAGCTAACCTGCAGGAAGATACCATGTGGGAAACTGAGTTCACAGAAGCAATAAACAAGTTGTATCTTGAAGTTCTGTAGCTTGCTTCATATTGAGTTTTCTTTGAAGGATATAACATAAGGAAAAGTCTGTGTGAATCCACAACACTCTTCCATGGCTATTCAGATTTAGCATGACTGTCAGCTCCTTTCAAAAAGTGGAGGAGCATCAGAGTTTGAGGAGTCCTCATGCTTTTCAACTACTTGCAAAGAGCTGGTGACGTCTCTTTGATTCTTCCAATCCTTTCATTTGTGCACCTATCTGTGAAAAGAATCTCAAGATGTTGCTCCCAGAAAAATGTAAAATTTGGTTGAAGCTCGTGACTTTTCTTCTCAACTATGGCAGTCACAGCAGCTTTCGTATCTCCTCGAGGAGCCAAATATTTGTCTTGATAAAGAAAACATGCTTAATATTGTCAAAGTTCTTTAAAGCGTAATGTTTTAAGTTTTGAGAGATTGATTTCAGTGGCAGAAGCTCTATACTTGCATGAGACTTGACGTGATACATAAGCATGTAAATTAATAAATTCAAAGGGAAAGATAATATGTAGAAAAATCTTCATGAAAATACAAACACTGTGGGGGGGGTTGTAAATCAAAAACATTGAGGAAGAAGTAAAGAGAAGTTCACAGAATGGTTAACTTCTGGTGTTCTAGATTTAAAATGTGTAATTGTTTATATAGACATAGAAAGGTGATGGGTGATTTTCTTATGCCTTTTCTTTTGTCTTTTCAAAAGTCTGGTTACAAAACCATTGCTTTGCTCAGTCGTTGCATGCACAGTAATGTGCTTTAATTCGTCTCATTTCTGCCTTGATGTTGTGACAGTTGCAGCAGCTAAATGTTTAAAAATGTAAAAGGTGTAGTTTTAATAAGCTCTGGAAATATAAATGTATACTTTAAAAAGGTCTGCAGTCTCAGCAAGAAGTGGTTTGTCTTCATTTAAGAGCCATTTGGAAGATGATGTGTAGAAACTATCTTCACTCAGTCTGTAATTGTTTATACATGTCTGCTTGCTGTGCATAGCAAACACAGCACAATGTAAATGAAGTACAGATTATCCTAGAAAGCAGCATTATCATATGTCAGTACTTTGGGTTATTCTGTAAAATACAAAGTCAGTTTTATTGTGCTTTAAAGCAGGGCTATTTTTACAAGTTCCAGTTTACAGTTTACTGGCATCAAGGCGAAGAAAGCAACATCTTTTATGTCCGTGGTAGTATTTCACGACACACAATGAAAAGACAATATGACTAAATACTTTAAAATGGATCACATTCTGATTTTTTTCTGGTGTGATATTCTTTCAAGATACATGTTGATGATAAAGTATCCCTGTAAGGAATTCTGATTCCAGAGTTTGCAATTCCCTTTTGATCAGAGGAGTTATGTATTCCCAGTCATTAACCAGTGAGTACGTATGGACTAATGATCAAAGGAGAATAAATATGAAAGAAGTCTCCCTGTAAGTCACTTCTTATTTCACAGAATTGTTTGAGTTGGAGGAGGACCATTAAAGGCAACCTATTCCAACTCCTTTCAATGAACTGGGATACCCACAAGGACATCAGGTTGCTCAAAGCTTGGTACATCCTTGAATGACTCTGGGGATGGGTCTTCCACAGCTCTCTTTGCAAGCTGTTGCCAATACCTCACTGCTATTATTGTAATAACTTTCTTCCTTACATCCAGTCTGAATCTTCCCTCTTTTAGTTTGAATTTATTTCCCTTGTTGTGCTGCTCAATGGTCTGTCCTCTTCTTTTTTCTGTCTCCCCTTAAGATACTGAAAGGCTGCTGTTCAGGTCTCCACAGAACCTTCTCTTCTCCAGGCTGAACAGCCCCAGCTCTGTCAGCCTGTCCTTGTAGGAGAGGTGTTCCATCCCTTGGATCATTTTTGTGGCCCTCCTCTGGATGCACTCCAGCAGCTCCACATCTTTCCTATACTGAGGACTTCACATCTGGACTCAGGTGAGATCTAGAGGAGTGTATTCACTAATAACTAGC
Source organism: Gallus gallus (assembly GCF_016699485.2). Classification (NCBI taxonomy): domain Eukaryota; kingdom Metazoa; phylum Chordata; class Aves; order Galliformes; family Phasianidae; genus Gallus; species Gallus gallus. The sequence continues at coordinate 68,105,537 of NC_052572.1, read as the reverse complement.
AGGTAACGTCTCATGTGTTTAAGGCTAAGACTGTAGGAAATCTGCTTTTGAGAACTGAAGTCCAAGAAATGTACTTACGGTTTTGTTCAGAGAGCCTACTTGACAAGACACTGATTCCAGCTAACAATTTGTTCTAGTAGAAATCTTTGCTACTGGTATGCAAGTTACCATTTAAAGTTGTGTGTCCAGCATTCCTCTAGGGCTTTCCAGGAACTGCTACTGTACTTGTTGGGTGCTTTTTCCCCCTCATGCAAAACAGTGTGGGGATTGCTAATGGGAATTGATATTTTTTTCTCTTCTGCATCTCTAGTCTTCATTTCGTTTTCATAAATGTAACCCTTGAGTGCTTTCATTTTCTTTAAATTTTCCTTTTAGTATTAAATGTTTTCATGAATAAAGGCAGTTTCATTTATCTCGGATTTCCTCTTTGAGGTTTCTGTGGCCACACTAATTGTGTCCACCTGTCCTCTGTGCTTAATTGAAGTTCCCTAAACATTTTGGCAAATAATAATCCACACTCATGCAGTACTAATGCTGGTATGGTTCCTACTGTTCTGCATTGAATATCTCTAAAATAGAGGCAATTAGTGGCTGAGAAATACTTGTCTCTGCATGGTAAATAAAATACAGTCCTGATGTTAACTGGATTTATGCATGGTATGTTGGAAAATATTTGCAACAAAGCACGATTGAAGACTTAGAAGTGTTAAGCAATCAGTACAATCTAAATGTAAACATATTCAGTAGTAGACTTCTCCCCTTTAATGTTAAGTCTAACGCTGTGGTAGATGTGCTTATTACAAGACCAAACTCAGATGCAAAGACCTTATGGGTTGGAAGAAAAGTAAGTGTTTTGTGGACCCTTGGAAGAGAACGCTTCGAAGTCAACTAAGATGAATACCAACATTTGACTTGATCTCTTATGTCTGAGTGTTTTTTCCTGATTGGTTTTTTTTTTTTTTTAGCCTCACGAGCTTCAATTCATCAGAAGCTGAATCTACCCCTTCTGTAATCAGTAGTTTCTTGGATCATAGCAAAACTTAAATAAGCTAGAAATAAGTTAGAAATACTGTTAGCAGAGTCTGCAGCAGCACAGTCTCACTCCCCTACACACACACACACACACACACCAATGTCCCTCACGATATATGTGAGAAAGAGGGTCTTCTTAGAAGAACAGTACTGAATCCAGATACCTAGCAAAGCCGAGGCCTATCCTTTTTTTCCCCTCCCGTGCATGAGCTTGTCTCTTACAGGATAGCCTGAAACTCATTTGTTGTGTTGGGACTGATCTCTATTGCAAGCATTAACTGTGGCTACTTGCCACAAGCAGACAAGTGAGACCATGTTCTTCATGAAGACAAGAAGTGATATGCAGCGAGACAGGGAGGTGTGACTGCAATTTGCACCTCCACTTTGCTCGCCCAAAGGATCTGCGTTTTCTATGTTGGAGTTTCAGACAAGTGACAAGGTGACACGAACTGTCGGCAGTGCTAACAGATATAGCAGTACACTCAGGGTCTATCATTCACACTTACAGCTTCCTTCGTAAACATATGCATTGCAGGGGGGCTGCTGCCAGCAGAGAGTATTTCCTTATTGTCAGCCAAATGCTGTGTTGTGTCGCTTCCTATGGCACTGCGCTTGAATTGGAGCTTCTGTGTTGTGAGGGGAGGGTTAGGATTTATCCCCAGCAGTCTTCTAGCAGAGATCCTGGGTGCCAGAGCATGCTCTTCCAGCACACGTGGGGTGATAGTATCAGCCCTTGCTGAACAGCAGAGCTAATTTTGCTAATGAGCCTGTCTCATTAATACATCAGTCAGCTTTTGTTAAACTGATGTCATAACCTCTGCCTCAATGAGCGTATACGTTTAGCAGAGAGATTTAAGTAGGAGCCTATTAATGGCACTGTTGTTATTCATCACTGTAACTGCTGATTTACTCACGTTAAGACAATCACATTTTAAACATGGAAGATGAACTGTGGATGAAATGAAGGATAGATCCGCATCCTGAGTTTGCTTTATTTTTCTATGACAGAGCAGATGCAGAGAGGGATATTCTGGCTGCCAGCATTTTTTAATCATACTCATTAATAGGGCAGGAAGGCTTCTATTTTATTACTTCAAAGGAATCTCTGGTCTTTTACGTAATTCAAAAAAAGGAACATTTGGTCTTTTACATAACTCACAGTTACTCTGATGTGGAGTGGTTACATTTTTCCAGCTATTACTGTACAGCAGCTGAAGTCCTCATGGAAGGCAGCGTCCTAGTAGTGCATTGTTCTCCTCTAACGAGTGTCCCAGAAGCTGTAGTTGCTCGTCTCCCTCATGGCCTGTATGCAGGCTGGTGTGCCCATAAGCCATGCAGAGTGCTGTTTTTCTCACAGTTGCCTGGCTGTGCAAAGGATGGAAATTATTCAGACTTCTGGAGTGGAAAAAGAAACCTGCTTCTTAATGCAGCCATTGCTCTGTACGCATGCTGTTGTAGAAATCACACTAACGAAAATAACTTCTACAACCTGTAGTTACCTGCGAAGGTGATGTTTCACATCCCCATGTTTTGATGTTGAATTAAGGCACATAGCTAAGTTGCCAAATGATATGTGAAAGTAGGACTACCTCTCGTCTTTCTCAGATTACAAGGTTGCACAGTTGCAATGAGCAGTCAGACAGCCATGTCCATTATCCTGCAGTGTGTCTTATGCTGATTTGTGCATCCCACAGAATGTTGCCTTCGTGTGATCATTTAAGAGAATTTTTGTAATTGTACTAAACAATCCTGTATCTTTAATCCTGTAACAGCAAAAGTTTCCTGTGTACAGCTGAAGTGAACTGTGTGAGATTTTAGCTGTAAATATTGAGAAGTGTAGAACATATCTGAACACTGCAATGCAAGAGTAAGAAACAGCCCACCAGTAGAGCTTTCTCTTGTTGTCCTGAAATGCCAGTGCTTCCTTTTGTATGTTGGTACCTAAGAAAATATCTGAGTCCAAGACATCTATTTCTCAATGAAACAGTTGATGTGTATGTTTGGGTTAGTGTGGGAAGAGAAACAACTTAATTCCCATTGTCACTATTTATTGTTCCCACTTAGGTATATTTGAAACACACCCTTTAACTGAAATCCATACATTCATAAAGATGTTTTGCTGTTCAGAAATAGGTGCACAGGATTCCCTTCAGTATTTTATGTACTTCTGTTATAGGTGTAACAAGTAGGATTTTGCAAATCCTTTTGATTACCTTCTGTAAAATGTTGTGTATGTATTTGGTGGCTGAAGTATCATTTGAAACTATTGAAATGCTTTAGGTAGTATCAGTGAACCAAAAAAACACTGATACTCTGGGTAGTAAAAAATTATTTTTGCAGTATTCATTAAATGTTGGTATTGCTGGAGACTAAAGTCATGACTTCACTAGGGTTTATCCTGTACCTGCTACTGCACGAATGGATGAGCACAATATTTTTCTTGTCCTTCAATTCTTCTGCCAAAGGAATCCAGCTGCCAAAAAACACATTGTGGTGGATTTCAGTGTATAGAACAGAAGACTTCTGGTTTGGTTTTTTCTCTTAATTATTTAATCTTACTAATGAAATGATTTGGGAATATGAGGAACTGAGTGGGATGCTCACAGAGACCTCATCAAAGCAGATGCCTGCAAGCAAAATTAATTCCTAGAAAAAACCATTTGGCAGACTGGTACACGTTGCCAAGCCCTGGTGTTTTCCACTATGAGAAGACTTACTCATCTTTGTAAATCAGAGCAGTGCAGTGTTGTAAGTCCTTCAGCTTATGCATACATAGTCAGAAAACTGTCACTTTCTGAGCATTTCCTGCATTTTTGCCTGCTAATTTCCAAACTACATGTTTTCAAGCATGAATTTTTCTTTATATTTGAGGAAGTAGTTTTGGGGGTATTTTAGGAAAAATGCATACTTTGTGCCTTTGCCTTAAAATAATATATATGCACACACATATATACATAGATAAAAGGAAGTAATTTAGATACCTTTAAAATAATTTAAATGAAAGTGTAAAATTTATCCAGAAGCCAGCCAGTTGTTGCATGTGCTACTTAAAGAAAAAAAGTCATCATATTATAGTACACACTGCTTTTTGAAGCTTTGGTTTGATCCAACAAGGAGTTGACTTGAAATGAAATATAAATGAGTGCCTATATGTTTGAAATATGTGAATGTATTTGAGTGATCTATGTCTTGATGACCTCCAGATACAAGGTTTTTAGGAAGTCATGAGATACAGCCTACATTCTACATTTCTAGCTGCAACATTTACTAAGCAATTGCAGTTCTCTTGCCAGGGGGTTTCTTTTCACTTGTTAAATCAAAACAAGAAATCTTGCTAGCTCTTGTTAATGGCTGACCTGCAGAAAGTGAGGGAAAAAGTGAATAAATGATTGTTTTAGCCAAACTCAAAGTCTCTGCTGTCTGACTATTATATTACTCAGTGAAAAATTGATCTTAATGCTATGGTGAATGAAACAGGCCAGCTACCAAGCTGCTATTCCTTGTCTGAGTTTGTCAAGTTTTGCCTTAAAAGGAAGATAGGAGAAAGCAAAACAACAAAAAGCACCGAAAAATGGATTCTGATTTCATAGTTATTGTGATTTCTACTGCAGGTGCTGGCACTCCAAAGGTACAGCCAGTTAAAGTTTGTAACCCTGGTTATGATTTGAGGCTCTTTTAAACATCCATCTGCAGCAGCGTTTTTGCTATTTCCCAGATTTTTCTGTACAAATAACATTTCTATACACTTACAGGCTTCTAATTTCAGGACTTTATCCAAGAAAAATGAATTTTCCATAGTGCTCAGTAATCGGCATCAGAGGACACACAGAGGGCATGGGATGGGTGTGGTAGGATCCATGGGGGGTTTCCTGGGAGCAATTCCACTCATGTAGAACTGCCATCAGCATAGGGGCCTCACGCACCCACTCTTAGTGTGTAGTCTATTTGCCAAAGTTCTGTGTAGGGTAGAAACTAGAGAAGCACTGTTGACTGGGAGCAATCACAGACTTCTCTATATTGCATAAATTTATTTTGCACATTAATGAAGCAAGGCTTTGGAAACGTTAGGAGGGATGTTCCAGATGGTGGTGGTTGTGACAATAGAAGCTGAGCTTTGCCACCAGTATCCCGTTACATGTTGTTGCTGTGACAGATGGCAGCAGAGGGGCAGCCTGACTGAATAGTGTCTGACGTGGGAGAGTGGATGGAGCAAAGAGGTGGAACTGAATTCCTCCATGTGGAAAAAACGACACCTATTGACATTAATTGATGCTTGCTGATTGTTTATGGAGACCAAACGGTAAATGTGAGCACGGTGAGGCCATGGTGTGTTTCAGCAGTGGCAAAAGCAGTGTAAACGACAAACTAGGTTCTGGATAGCTGTGCAGATTTTTATGAGCACAGCATGCAGGCTCTTGTCCATTACTGGTGAAAATGCATAGTTAATGGCAGGGACTATGTTGAAAAGTAGTGTTTTGTTGCTGAGAATTTGTTCTATCAGATAGTGTTGTTGTGCTCTTGGTAGCTACTGTAGCTTCCATGGAAGTAAATAGGAGGCATTACTTTCAGGGCAAACTACGTAGAATTAGTTTACAACTTAGTGAAGAAATTTGGGCTATAGTGTCTTGTTCCATCCCATGTACAGTTTAAGAAGTAATTTAATGATGTCTCTGGACCCCTTGATTTCTGGTAACTTTCAAATATGAATTGCAAAGAAGTTTAGCTTATTGCATAGGGCAGTAGGGGATGCAGGAATAAGAAGGCCGAAAGAAAACAGGAAAAGTCATCAGCTTTTTTTTTTTTCCCAAGATACTGTGAAATAACTTCTGTTTTGATTACCACATATTAAACCATAATTTGGGGTACTGTAATACAGAAATACTTTACAGAAAGTGAAACAATGAAATTGTAACTTCTGCTTTCTTTTCCCCTGCCCCTCCATGGTCAACAGGTGCTAATTGTTGAGATAGAGAGAAATAAATGGAAGGCTTCCATATGCAATGTATGCAGGCTGTATTGCTGGAAACTTCTTGTCTCTTTGCATTTTAGTAAAAGGCAATTAAAACTGAGCTGAAATAGTTTCAAGAGGTTTAAAATTCTATAAACAAAAACCTGTATTAGAAGCAATTCACTGAAATAATACACATATGGTGTGTATGGAAAATGTTTGAGCAGCATCCAGAATTCTGAAATATCAGTTCAGACTGAATGCAGAATCAAAGAAACCTGCACAATGGCTTTGGCTGATTTTATTTTTCCTCCTACATCTATGCAAGCTAAGGGGCTGTCATCCAGGTACTCACAGATAAAGTTCAAGTCAGTGTTTTAGGTCAGCATATGATAGTCAATGTGTGATGAAATCTATCATGTGGACATCCGTTTTGTATTGATTAAAAGCCTCTCTTTAGGAACAAGCATTGTATATTCAAGTGACCAGAGAAGAAGCTTCTTCAGAGGAGACTGCGTATGCAGTTGATAGGTGGTCAAACAGCAGTGGGCATTATAGTTGGTGTGTGGAGGACCTAACTTCTCTGCTTTCTTCTGTACTTCTATGTTCTACTGTTCTTCTATGTTGTGGGTTTCTCAGGAGGAGATCAGCATTCATTGTGGAACAAGCTTAGCGTACAGTTAAGAAAGGACTTTGCCTATGACGAAATTGACAAAGTGAATCATTTAGGTCATATATTTTATTTAATGATTGAATGTGGAAGAATCTCCATTAACAGAAAGGCAAGGCAGAATATATCCATTACGTTGCAGGCTTGCCAGGAACAGTTTGCATTCAGTAGCTCAGCGTGTAAAAGTTGTATTCTTTCCATGAGCAACAGAGGACTGAGGCATGGATGGGCTCAGGACAGTTGTTCAAGGTGTTGCAGGGAAACAAACCATGTGCAATGATTCATCTTCCAGTGCCTTAGCCATTGGAATGCCTGAGAACCATCCAAGAAGAAAAATAGTGTGTTGAAAGTGGCGATTTAAAACCATTTCTTTATAGTCCATTGCTCTGCTTTACAGAGCAATTTATTTCATTCACTGTAAGAGTAAGATTTGGGAAGTATGCAGACGAAATTTTTTTCATCTCAATTGGCTTTTTAGTGTGAGGCTGTTGATCCTTATGCTTTAACTAGTATACGTCCTCTGCCAATAGAATATGTGAAGTAGACTGATAAATTAACAATGCATGGTATTCTTGCTTTTAATTTTCAGAAGAGTGGTCATGTTTGTGCTATTGCTGCAGTACCTTTCCCTGGATGCTCACCAAGTCTTAGTTGCTACTTTCTTTTTGTAAAAGTGACTGTAGAACATTTCCATGCTGATCAATGATGGACAGCTTTGTGTCTGCATTTATACACTGATGAAGAGGAGATACCAGAAAGACAGATCAGAGTGTGGGTAATGCTTTTCTCTAATAATGGTGTAGGATAAGCTGCAAGAAATCTGCAAGTCTCTGTTCTGTCTGCAAATGGACTGCAAACTTGTATGGGTTTTTGAGCATCAGAGCTGTCCTTAATGGTGTGTGTCAGAGAGGGTAGGCACTCCCCTCCCAAATCTTTCTGCTGTTTTCTAATTCATGTGCATACCTCCTGAACAAAACAGGTTTTTGATTTTTCTTCCCCCTTTCTCCTGTCAGTTATGCTCCTTATGGTGCACAGAGAGAATGCGCCTACCATTTTGCATTAATTTTGCAGATGTGACAACACATCTGCAATTCAAGCTTTGTTCTTTATATCAGCTAGGCTGCATGAAGCTGATCTGTCCCAGTTTGCTGTAAAGCAAATTGTTTATTCATAAATCTAGAAGCCCACAGCTTCCATTACTTGTCACACTGTGCTTTGTAGTAGCAGGAGGCAGTTCTATTGTTAGCCATAACAATAATTATTTATTCACCAAGATATTTATAGCTGTTTCTTCAGTACTTATGGAATAAATAATAATTTTCCCTTTGAGAAAAGATATATATGGATGCATTTTACTACAGAGTAAGTAAATAACATTTCAATTTGTGGGGTTTTTGTTTGTTTTTGGCTTGCTTTTACCCAGGTTGAAAGGAATAGCAGGCTGTTGAAGACTGAGACTTGATCTTTGCACCTAAGAATAATCAGTATTGGCTAGAAGACTGAAAATTCAAGTGTAGTTAATGCAGCTTCCTTTTCAAACAAGAGGAGGGAATTGGATAAATTAGGAACAGGGGAATGTTGGCTGTCTCCTGAGGAGGATCTCATGATCTCAGTATATAAATACGTTGCTGGCTTGGCAGAGGTGAAACCTGTGATTCCCTCTTCCTGTATTCAAAGTATTCCTTGGTAGCTAGCTTTTTAAAATTTATGTATTGACATATTATAAATGTGTAAACTGTGGTGGGGAGAAAGTTGGGATGGTATGTAATAGCTTGACCCAAGGTTTTTGTCTTATTGTAGTTACAAGGACAATGCTAGCTTAAATGGTGAATTATTCATTTGAAGGCTATCCAATTAGAATTCCCTCTGCATATCTTGTAGTTTAACACTGAGTCATTACATCATTTCCTCTTGCTGACACTCATGCATTCAGCCCTGTCCTCTTGGTGCTCTCAAGATCATTTGTACCATGTTTTTGAGGAAAATAAAGGATGTCATTTTGCATTGTGTGAGGCATTTATATCATCTTCCTCCAGCTCCTGAAGGAACAGTGAGAGATGAAAATGGCAGTAGTTATGGGATAGAGCAGTAAATAATCGCAGCTGTCCAGTTGCAGTTAGAAAAAACATTAAGATTGACTCATTGGGTCTTATCTTCTGCAGTCATAAAGCATTTTGGAAATCCACAAAGATCCACAAATTTCTGCTTGTGGAGCAGAGACAAAAAAAAAAAAAAAAAGGCCTCCTATTGCATTCTGATTGAGAAATACTACAGAAATACTACAAATATCCCAAGGCTGGAGGAGGAGACAGTAAGAGCATTGCCTGCATCCTGTGAATTATATGAATCCTATGAATTATACAATATCCTGAAAACTGTATTTAGGTGGGTTTTCAGTTGGAAGCACTGTAGAGTAGCATGCAAGAAACAGACAGTTTCAAACAGACAGCAAACAGTTTCAGATCTGAAGCCTACAATAGTATTTCTTTATGCATTCATCTTATCTGTACAAGACTCAAAAATATCTTACCAGATTGCACAGTTTTCCTAGACTGTAGAAATGTGTTGGATCAACTTGTGTAGTTCATACCTCTGTTGCTAAAATTAGTTGTGGTTGTTAGTCTACAGTCAATCAGGAGGATTACGTGAAAGTTGAATGGTTGTATGTGTTTGTATGTAAATTGTATACTTATTTCTATATTTTGCATTCTTAATTTTCAGTTTGGATGGGGTTAGGGTTTCTCCCTGTCTGAGAAGCAAGCCTGATGATCATAAAAATCAGTAGTAAATCCAGATATTTACACATGAATCTGAAACCGAAATCAAACATGAAGTTTTTATGATGATGAAAATATTGTCATACAGACACATATGAGTGAAGAGTCTTTCCTGGGGATCCTACTCAAAAAAAAGGAGATTGCTCACCTGGGATTCTCTTTGGAAAGGGGCTTGCTAGTTCTGTGGAACTAGAGGAGATTTCCCATAGTGTGAGGCAAAGCAAAGGTCCTGGATGCCATTTCCAGCTACAGGAAGTAGAAGGAGCTGCCAGTGTGGTTGTACCAAAGGTAAGTCCTGAGGTGGCCAGCACTGTGGGTGTTATAGGCTTCAACTTCAAGTAGTTTTCTTCTCAATAACTAGATGAGATAAACAAAGGAATGTGAAAGTATCTGGAAAGTTGGGTAGGACTGATGGGTATAGAGAGATGTGGTCTGTGAAATGTTGGGGGAGTATCCCTATCTGAAAATATTGAATGTCCTGGACAAATTCCTGAGCAGCCTGATCTAAATAAACTTACTTCAAACAGACTGTTGAACCAGGTTGTACATGTGGCTGTGGATAGTCTGTACTTCCTGATGCCACAGTCTACTACTTGTGATAAAATTGCTATTGTGTGCATTTGACTTCCATTGAGTTGTGCTTTGAGTCAGTGTTTCTGCAGTGAGTCGGACAGGTGGGAGTCTGGTGGATGTGCCACCTCACCCGTTAGATGCTCAGCAAGGGCCTACAGTGCTCAGTGTCTCTAACTGTGACGCAGGAAAGGGGTCTTTGCAGAAACTGAGGAAAGTTGTTCTACTGTACATAGGTTTGGAGGGAGAAGAGACCATTTTGCGTGTCCTGCAGTAGAGGGGACAGTTATTCTGGTAGGTAGTGCACTGCCAGATAACAAAGCAAATTCTCTGCTCTTTGTTGACTTCAACATTTGGCATTCAGTGTGAATTGTGTTTCTTTGAATGGTTATGTTTTTGCCTGTTTCAACTGCTAACTTGGTATTTATATATTCTGATTTTTTGTTTACATCAGGAGTTACAATGCTTGACTTCTTCTAGAGCATTCACATTGCTACACACATACTAAAATTTCTAACAGATGTTCAAGTTTTCAGTTTTGTTTCCATGTTTTGATAAGAAACCAAGTGCCTGTAGTTCCTTTTGAAAACAGCAAGTGATTCCTGTCACTGTATCTTTGGAAAGTGAAATCTGCATGTGTTTCAGATAGCCTTCTGTGGTTCACCCAGTTCTGATTGTAAGACTTCCTTAGCGTCAAAGCACCCTGATTTCAGATGGGTGGAGTATTTCAAGCAGCTGTAAAGAGCTTGTTGAGATAGAAACCTGCTCTAAAAGCAATAGAAAATGTGACATTTAAATTCCATTGTATACGGAGCTGAAATTTAAGAACAGTTAGATGCCACTGAATTCACTAAGATCTCTTCATAATTCAGATCTGTTTGGGTATGGCTGCTGCCAGTCTCAGGCTCATTTTTATACCTGAGAGAGTATAACATGACTGTAACCAGTGTGATCTCAGCAGAGATTATTTTAGCTTAAATGAAGCTGTCTACATTAACCAAAGGACACATGCACTGTCCCAGATTGGGAGGATATTGTTAAAAAGAGTGTTAGCTACTTCTCACTGTGAAAGAGTTGTAGAAATTAGGTCAGTTCTGATTATGGAAACTATCTCCTCCAACTTTTCACTGCCATCCTCTAGAAATACACAAGACACAGCTGGGAGAGAGGTTTGGCTTGCCCTTGTTATCTTTCCAAAGGCATTGCACAGAAAAAAAAAAAAGAGAAAAAGTAACAGTGGACCCAGAAGACAGCCTGGTTCTGAAGAACAGCTGGGTTTCTTGGCATATAGCTATCACATCTTGTTTATGCAGAGTCCTTAGTCTAAATGCTGACTTCTGCACTGTTCCAGAAGACATGAGGTAGCACCTGCTTTGTGCAGAGCTCTGCCACAAGCACTGCACCTGTGATTTCCCCTTCCAGCAGAAGCAATCTGCAGGAGCTCCCATTCTTGGCCAGGGCTGGTCCAAAGGCCTCACAAGCATAACGCTTCTTGCAGATCACAACTCCATGACATGCTACAGATTTGTATCCTAAAAAGCGGAAAGCAGTGAGCTTCCCACAGCTACCTAACACCAGAATTATGTAATGCAACTATTTATGATGCTTGTTAACTATAGCTGTAAAACAGCCTCTCAAACCAAAGGAGAGGAATGGCTCTCAGAAGCAATGGTTCTCGATGTTAGGGGTTATCTCTGATTAAATTACATCATGGGCAAGTTCTTTCTTTGTAAAAGGGAATACCTGCTAAGTACATACTTTTCCAAACCACAGCATTTTAAAATTTGAGGGAGAAATATCTACCTAGACTGCAATGTAAAGCACCGTGCACTGTGTTCCTAATCCATGCCTTTTCTCCACAAATCACCATTTGTAAATTTCATAGTTGCCTTGTTCCCATATTACTGTGGCCTAAACCAGAGCTGTGTGCACCTTTGACTTAATTAGCTGTTGCTGCACTTAATAAGATACCAAGAATTGAATTCTTGAAGACGTGTTAAAACCTGGGGATCAGTTCCTGTGGGAAACAGTTTCTTTTTGAATGGGAGCAATTAGCATTTCCTCTTACTTGCGTATAAATATCTCAATCATCAGAATGTTTCCTAAGTACTTATGAGTTACAGTATTAGTACTATAACTTTTTAGCTATTCTGTCATAGCTGCATTTTAATGGTGAATGACTTTGTCCTTTGCGCAGATGATCAGACAGTTTGTAGAGACTTGCTGAGAATTACATCTGAGAATTACCATAAAATCACGAAGGCAGGAAAAGACCTCCAGGATCATCTTGTCCAACTGTCCACCCACCACCAATGTTTCCCACTAAACCATGTCCCTTAGTATCAAATCTACATGTTTCCTGACACCTCCAGGGACAGTGACTCCGCCACCCCTCTGGGCAGCCTGTTCCAGTGCCTAACCACTCTTTTGGAGAAGAGAATTCCTAATATTCAACCTGAACGTCCTCCTGCACAACTTGAGGCCATTCTCTCTCATCCTATAACTGTCATCTGGGAGGAGAGGCCTACCCCAACCTTGCCACAACCTCCTTTCAAGAAGTTGTAGAGGGTGATAAGGTCTCCCCTAAGCCTCCTCTTCTCCAGACCGAACAATCCCATTTCCCTCAGCTGTTTTATTACTTGTATTGTTATCTCAGAATTAACAGTGCAGCTTTTACATTAGATTAGTGCAACTTTGAGCCACATCTAGAAAGGGATTTTCTAGCTTCTGTCTCCCAATAATTCTTCCTTGCTGTTCTGCAACTTTCTTGATTTTAAAAAAAGATTTTTAAGCTAAATTCACCCAAGTCCCTAACTGCACAAAAGGAGATGACAGAATGTTCTGTGAATTTAATCCCCAAAATAGCCTAATGTTTAATCCTTTAGACTCAGAGAAAAAGTCAGTGTTCGATAAATCTGGGAGACATCATGAGAGGGGGAAAAAAGAACAGTTCAGCAAATTGTTGTAACAACAAAATAGTTGTTTTGTTGATGATGTGGTTTTAGATTATTTATGGTATAGACATATGTTTGGACTTGAGTAGTGGTTAAAGTAGGCACAGTTTGGATAGAGGGACCCTGCATAACTGCTCTGATCAAGGAGTGTTATTTGTAAAGAAAATTTTACAAAATCCTGTTTTTCAAAAAAATGCCAACAGTGCCCATATTAACAGTGTTTGTCTGTAAGGATTCACAATTTTAGTCTCTTTGTATCAGTGACTACGCATGTAAGCTGGCACACTTTTATCATGAATATTTCATCCACAATATTCTGATTAACCACAACATTTAACAATATGTTGGCTCCATGACCTGATAACTCATTCTTCTTGCAGGGTCGATTATGCATTTTAATTGATGTAAGATAATCAGAATTTATTGGAGATTTTCCATAGCTGCTTTGTGACAGAAACACAATGAACTTCACTACACTATAATATAATACGTGTAGAGCACTGGATTCATCTAGCCAGTGGTTTTCAGTGTTGTGATAATTTATCAAGGACAGTGTGAACCCTTCAGAAAGTTCAATTTTTTTCTATGTAAAATATGCAGACATTTTTATAAAGCATCTTTCATTTGACGCCCTTATACTGGAACATGGAAACTCTGAAGGATTCTGAAGGTTGTGAACTGAAGCTCTACCCATACTAGTCAGCTGTTTGCATGAACAACTTTTTACATTTCTGAAGTTTTGATGAATTATTATTAACCAACTGTAGAAGGGATAGGTATTTAGTTGTTTATCAGTGGGCATTTAACAGAACCAAAGGGCTACATGAAGAGCACTGCGCTTCATAAAGTTGCGTTTGGATTTTCAAGATACTGTTCCCGGAGATGATTGCCTTCTGCCCCTTTATTACACCTGGAAAATGGCATCAGGGGTTTTGCACAGGGTAGGAAGGTTATTACGAGCTGGTAATTTTCAAGTTGAAAAGAATACAGGAAACATGCATGCAGGAGTGAGAAAATCAGTTTTGTCATAGAACGTTTGGAAAATCTCTTTGGTTCATTACATTTGAAGCATAGTTTCAATTATACATCATAAGCAGGGCATTTTCTAATAGTTCTTTATTGGATAGTATGTATTATTAAGATCAAGTGAGCTACAAACGTTACTTGTAAAAATAACTAGGGGATCTATTGTTGCTTTATTTGATGTGCATAGTGTGTATTATGTATATAACATACATTTAAAATTAAGAATTCCCTTGATCTTTTTACAGTGTGAGTGGAATTTCTGTGCAACATACAAAGTAGTGGTTTTTCTACACAGATTTTTTTCTGAATATAAAAGAATAATGACTTGTTAATATAGTAGTCAGTGTAGCCCTTTATGGCCCTCTTCCACCTCCCCTCAGAAAAAGACAACCCAAGGACAAGTTCTTAGTCTGTATTGAGTATATAACTCAGAAAATGTCTGGTGTGCTGTGAACAGCAAAAGAAAATCCCAGATCTGATGGATTCTAAATTTTCTTCAGAAGCATCAGGTTTTTTTTAAATCAGCACAGAACCTTCATTAGAGTGCAGTGCTTAATTCTGTTCCAGCTGGCTATGTTTTCCTAAAAGATGTGAGCTTTAGCACTCTAGAGCAAAACCTCTTTTAACGACACAGAAAAACGAATGAGCACAAATGAAGGTTGAAGTAAGAGGATGATGTTATTTTACTATTTTTTCCCAGTTAAGTTAGTGTATGTGCACAGTAACTTCAGTGAAACTCAGATGGCTGCAAAGTATGCGGGTGAGCAGGCTGATCTTTCCTCCCAGATCAAGTGCTTTCAGCTGAAATTGGAGTAGCCTTTTAAGCAAGGCCTTCCATGAGCTGCTTAAAATGCCAGGAAAACCCAAACCAACTCTTCTCCTCCCTGAGCAGTGACAGAACACTCGACTTAATTTTGATCCATTACTATTGCAATGTTTTTGAATGCTTGCTGCAAGAAAATCAACACCATGTAACAGGGGCTCTCCGGGTAGTGTTAGGAATTGCGTCTTGCAATAGTTACTGACTTCTTACCTGCACTGATCATCTCCCTGAACTCAGCCCTGGTGAGGCCACATCTTGAGTACTGTGTTCAGTTTTGAGCCCCTCACTTGAAGAAAGACACTGAGGCCCTGGAGTGTGTTCAGAGAAGGGTATCAAAGCTGGTGAGGGGTCTGGAGGACAAGTCTTATGAGGAGGAATTGGAATTGTTTAGTCTGGAGAAGGGGAGGCTCAGGGGAGACCTTATAGCTCTCTACAACTGCCTGAAAGGTGGTTGTGGCGAGGTGGGGGTCAGCCTCTTCCTTCAGGTAACGGTGATAGGATGAGAGGTGATGGCCTCAAGTCATGCCGGGGGAGGTTCAGGTTGGATATTAGGAAAAGTTTTTTCTTTGAAAGAGTGGTCAAGCACTTGAAAGGGTTGCCCCGGGAGGTGGTGGAGTCTGTGTGCCTGAAGCTGCTCAAGAGATGTGGATCTGTGGCACTGAGGGGCACGGTGGGGATGGGTTGATGCTTGAACTCCGTGATCTTAGAGGTCTTTTCCAACCGTAATGACTTTATGATTCTATGTGTGTTAAGCTCAGTTGTAAGACAGTGATAGCTGATGTAAGAACAAATGACTCAAGACCCAAAAAGTAGTCTTCTAGGTCTCCATTAAAAATAAATAAATAAATAAATCTCAGATCTGGTGATTTAAGAGAAGTCAAAAGGACAAAAGACTCTAATAGAGTCTATTTCAATGAGGATTCTTCAAGCCTCAGCAAAAGGAGGATGTGTCTTGTTGACTTGTTTTCTGTCTTTGTCTGCTGTTTGTACCTGTGTCACAACCCCAGGGTTGAATTTTGATGGTGTAAAAACTACATATATTTAATACCACTTTTGTGATATTATTTATGCAGTAGGGGGAAGGCTTGAAAGAGAACCTACTAAAAAGCAAGAGCAAATTTTGCTTTTACAGAGTGGAACCTGAATCATTTTTCAGATACAATCAACCTGCATAAAGTATTCTCAGATAAATAACAAATATTCAAGTTAAGCTATGTGAGCACACAAAATAAATTCAAGGGTAGACAGAAGAGTATTGCTGAAACTTTGCAGTGCAACATAAGTTTATTCCACACTGCATTTGCTTGTACATATAAATTCGTAAATTCTCTTTGCAGAAGAAGGAAAAAAAAGACTGAGTAAGGTGGAACTTTAAAACTAGCTTCATGTAGCACCTAAGGTATGACTCCATTCCACCTCACACTACCGTGTATGAAGCTATTAGTGGGAACAATGTGGATGTATTATCTCTCTATTACACCCTTGCTAATTGCCAGCTTCTTAACAGAGGTGATTAACTAGAACAGAAGTCTGTGTTCAAGAACATATTGTATCTGTCCTTAAGCTAGGTTGCAAGTCTCTACACAAATTTATACTGCTGCATAGACATGCCCCTAATAACGTCATCAGACTCAAGTGTCTTATTTTGGCCTGTTATCCCACATCAAGGTAAGAAATCCTCTTCACAGTGACCAACATCACTATTTTTGGCCCCGTGGAGGCACTAACATTATAATTTTTAAGATCAGTCTACACAGAGACAGTGAGAAGCCGTCACTGGCTTGTAATTAACCTGTTTTGTTGTTGTTGTTGTTGTTTTCCCTGGCTTAAGATATATTTAAGGAAGTAATGTTCACAGTTTGTGTGGAAAAAAAGAAAGAAATTGTCATCCTAATGACAGCTTTTCAGGCTGTTGGGAAGTTAAAGGTAAGTCTGTGGTAGAGGGATGCTGGCCAGGGTACATTGTGCATTCCTGCATTATAGGTGCAAAGGAGAAGGAAAATCATTTTTTAGACATAGAAGTGACAGCTGGTCTACAAAGGCTAGCCTTCAGCATCCAATTAAAGGTGCAGCTTGGCTGTACAGTGACGAATACTAAACCAAATGAAAGAAGCACTTCTCTAAAAATATGCATGCCATTTTTGCTTTAACCTCTGTTCTCTCTGTAGCCTCCAAAATAGGCAACAAAAGGTTGAGGTGGCAATTTTTTTTCTATCAGATGAAATCTACCAGCTGCATAAAACTTTATCAGATACACCGAGTTTGAAACCCTGCCTGAAATACCAGCTTCAATATATAGTGCTAAATTATTCACAGGAAACTTGAAAGAGCCTGAAAATGTGCTTAGCTAACATCATCCACTATTATTTTGACATATTTGAAACACCTGTCTCGTAGGTGATGGGAGCCTTTTTATTATGGAGCATTTCCTAATCTGAGATGATAATATTTTGTTAAAGAAACTGAGAGTTTTACTGACACAGGTTTGACTGGGTTTGGCTGACTTACTGTGTAGAAGACTTCATAAGGAAGTAGGAATCTCACAGACTGTTTTGGATGTACTGCTGAGTGCATAATAGTACCATGACAAAAGATGTTACTTACCTGAAATTACCAGGAACATATAGACAGTGAAGTGTGTTTGCAAATACAAGCTCATGCTGTGTTCTGATATCACACTGTCCATCATATTGGCTCCTTTGCAGTGCCCTGTCTATCCAGAGAAGCCTGGGATCTGGTCTGTAAAACCTGTAGGCTCAGACATCTGTTGTAGTATGTGTAGCACTTTGCATAAGCAGATCGTTATCTCAATGTGTCTTTCTAACTACTGCTTTAAAACAACCAATTAAGAATGAAATGCCCTTTATAGAGTTATGAGAAAATTTATTACTAGGCTAGAACAGATAATTATAGAAGGAAGAGAACACATAGCTGGATTTAAAAGTAGGGAGGCTGTAAGTTACTGTAGGGTTCTTTACTGGTAAATGAGAGTTAATTTCTCTCGTAAGGATGGCTAGATACATGCTTTTGTTCAGGAGTGCTATATGTTCTGCTTCCTCTGCATATTAATAGTATTCATTAAAATCTTATGTCAGTAAAGGGGTTCTGCAAGAACAGATAGAACTGTGTATGCTAAGCAAAGTTTAAATACATGAATTTTAACATTTTAACAAGAGCAGACATGCATCTCTTTCTTCACGATATGCGATTTCCTTAAATCTAGAAAGAGCGTTTAATGGGTATTTAAGTTAGGCATACCTCCTTGCTATTAAGTTAGAATGAAATGCCTCCCACAGCTGTAATGCTACCCATGGGCATAAAATAACATGATTTGTTTTGTAAGCAAACAACCTCTGTTAGATGACAGAGACTATGAGAGAAGCAGCATTTTGTTAACATCTGGATCTGTGTCTTCTGCTCGTTTTATTTAATCAAAGTATTCATTTGGCAGCAACTTAGGGACTGGAGTTAAACTTTCCTGCTTTCATGTACGCTAAGGCACTTCCAACTTTCAGCTGCAGAAAGTACTTTTTGTCTTCCTGTTGCTGATAAGATGTGTGAGAGAAGAAAGAAGAAAAGAAAAAGCAGAAGGGTGTAGCAATACGCTGTTCAGCAGCTGTACTGCCTCAGGCAGAGACCCAAGGAGCTAAATTGATGCTAGGGGGCTGCCCGGAGTCACACCTGCAAAGGAGGTGGGTGGTGAAGAGGAAGAAGAGCAGTGCATGGATGCTGCTCTCAGGAATGGGTGTTGTCTGTCAGAATTTCTATAGAGCTTAAAGTTTGCAAATCACATTTGTGATTTCATTTAAGTTCAGAAATAAGATTCCCACATTTGTGCGACATTCAGACGATACCATTTTGTCTCCAGTAAAGTCAAATAGTTTTTAATAGCTTTGTTTTCCAAAACAAACCCATTGGAAAAAATTATGCTGTGACCTTACAGAGGCTATGACTGTTACTGCAAATAGCCTAGCACTTTAATTCTGAATAAAGCTGATACTGATCATATTGAGTGCTCTCCAGTTATGCCTGAGTTGCATATCTTTTTTTAAACCTTATCATCATCATCATCAATTAAGGTTGGAAAAGACCATTAAGATCATCAAGCCCAACTGTCAACCCATCACCACCATGCCCACTAAACCACATCCCTTCCTCTTGCTGACAGTAGGATTCAGCTGTGATTAGATTTCTAGTCTCTTTGGTCAGTCATCTGTCTCTCCTTGCTGGCTCCATTAAAGCCTCCTGGGTGAATGCTGAACTTTCAAGATACCCCATGAGCTTACATACCACTTTTTCTTTACCACACAAGCCTTGAGAACATTTTGATGTTCAGGACACATAAAAGATGAAATACACAATATCTCTGATTTATAGTGGCTTTTGCACTCTTAATTTCAAGTGGGCAAAAGAGATGACTGCAGGTGACAGCTAGATGAAGCTGAGATTTCCACGGCTGATTTCTTCACCCATCTGTAATGTGTGATTCAAGCCTTCAAGAGTACAGTGTCCTTTTACCAAGCCATGACACGTGTGTCTGCTTTAGCTGGTGGATTTATTTTATCTTTGCTATCTTGCAGCCAAATGAACATTGTTTTTGCTGTGGTAAGCCCATTTGTTTCTCTTTTCCCCAGGACTTGCTTCCTCCTTAAGTACCTGGAGTCCCCTTTCATGGAGCTTTGAGGGGATAATTCCAACCCTTCAAACATCTCTGCAGAAACAGTGGGGAAACCCATGTCCAGCTTCTAGTTATTTCACTCCAGATGGTTTGGTTGACTCTCACACTGCAGTGTAGCTGGAAAGACATCTGCTTCTTGTGCCCTTGATGGGCATACGAAGCACAGGATGGGAAGCAGTGTAGTTGTAAGACACCATGCTATGTAATTTGTCGAGTCAATTTAAAATCCCTGGGTTTGAACACAAGTTCACAAGGTTTTCACACTCCTCAGATTGCCAGATTCTTATTGGTTTAACCAATCTGTACTTGGAAACCAGAATAAAATTTCCAAGGTTGCTCTCTGCACAGCTCCCCTTACAGGTTGAGCCACACTGCTAGCAACAACAACAAAGTAGGGCATTTAAGGCAATGGTGGATAGTTACAGAATATTAATAGTGGGCTGTCATTTCACTACTTGGCTATCTCAATTTGCAACCTTCACATTTCCTCAGTACAAAGATTGTTTTTTTTATTGAGTAACATTATATAGGTTGCTGCCTTCCAATGGTGAATATGCTGAGACACGAATAAACCTAAGGGCAACTGGTAGTGATTTCTCTATTTGTTGCCTGACACATTGTGCTATATAAGGAAAAGAAGTCTTAATAAAAATGTGTAGTGACAACTTTATGAAATTCCACTGTTTGCAGGAGAGTTTAAGACTGCTAACTCCAGGTCACAGTGGTGATGGAAAAGAATCCCTTAGGTGTACTGAACATGCTCTTTAACTCTGCTGTCAGTTGCACTTACAAACTCAGTGCCACAGTACTCAGATGCACACACAGATACATACAGGATCATAATTGGTATTTATATTTATAAAACACCAAGTGTTTCCTAATTCTAAGTAAATGTTCCTGCATAGTTTTAAATCCTCACATGTGGATTTCTTGTCCAGGCATGTAACCTGTGTATGGAGATAATACAATGGAGCTATCATATTCAGGTACTGTGTATTTATCAGTGGACATACAAGGTATTGCTCTTGCCCTCAGACTGGTGCATGGCTTGTACTGAAATTTCCTATTCCTTACACTAATGAGAACTGACAAGAGACAAAAGAATAAAAATAAATTAACTCTGACTAAAAATAATGCAATGGTGCATTGTGCAAAGGGGAACTTGGGCGATTTGTAGTATTGAATCCTCCATACACACAAACAAGGCAGCTAAGCCAAATGTGTTTCTATACAGAGCGCAGGCCAAACAAAGCGACTAAATTATGCTATTTGGAAGTGCAGAGCCCACAGTGTCAATCATTTCATTTCCTCTTCTCCCCTGTGCTTCCAAGCACCTTTGCCCACACTCACGTTGTTAATCATCATTTTATTTCGGCTCAGTACTTACTGTAAATTGACTGCTGTAGGAGTGGAGACTTTTAGACACCATTGAGCTAATCAGATTAGTGACACGAATACCGCTGTGACTAACTATTGTGTGTGAAAAGACAAATGGAAAAGTGCTCCCTTAACAGTGCCCGTAATGAGCTGTTGTTGCAAATACGTGGCTTGTCAGGACTCTGGCAAGAGACTGATCTTTATTTCTTGTCTCCAGACACTCACCATGGTTCAGGGTTACAAAAGGCTCCGTCTGTCGTATGGTAGGAATCGCTGCTTTGGGGGCTATTACAAAAGCTGTATATATAAAATACCTTGTGCGCTGTGTTTTTGCTGCTGATGGCTCATTGGAGGAAGGTTTTATTAGGAGAACTTAACAAAAGGACATCATAAGACTGAAATATATTTAAATCCTATGTGTGCTATTTCTTGAAAAATCAATGAATTTAACAAAAGTGCTCCTGCAACTACCAGATAAACCAGCTCATTTTGTAAAATGAACTTTTATAACACTAATGAATTAAACTGGATGGACTGTTGGACAGCAGGTGAGTGAGGCAGCAGTTTCCTTGCTGGAAGCAGTCATATTTGTACAAATGGATGGTGAAGATCACATCAGCTGTTCAGATTTTACCTTCACGGGCTTCCTTGTCTGGTATGGATTTTTCTACCTTTGAAATGCAGAAAAGAATTTATTAAAATAAAATTACCTTGATTACCGTGGGACCTTAAATCTAGGTTGATAGAGAATGTAGATCCTGTCTGTCCTGACACTGCTGTGATTTGTAGTATTTAGCTTATTTGAAAGGCATTCCCTGCCATTATCTTGGTCAGATATACACTTGATATGTTGACACAATTACTACTAATGATCCAAGAATTCAGAAAAAAATACATCAACTGTAAAGCACTATATTATTTGCATCAGTGTTATCTGTATTTATAACGTAGTATCCTAGCATCTCATCAAAACAATTGTCCCAGTCTAAGGCAACTGATCTTTTCACTTCTACTGAGAAAATACGTGATGGGGGAAGGTAAGGCATTTGGTTTTTTTAAACATACTCCTTTCCAACTGTGACACTTGAAAATAAAAATGAAAATTGTTAACCACCATTGTGAAACAGTGCAAAGTTGCTAAACATGCCTGTCAAGCTAGTTCACCAACAAGTTTGTGACCTTTGGAGGCCATATTTGTAGTTATTAGGACCTTTGGTCACAACAGCATGATAATACATACAGGAATGGCACAGAAGCCATTTCAGATAGTTTGGCACTTACCACTCCACCATTTCAGCAATCTTACTATACGAAGAGGCTGGAAGAGATGTTTGTTAGATGAATTGCTTCTAGCAGCATAAGTGAAGTAGCAAGTGCTGACAAAGTGTTTGGTTGCATTGCAAGCAAACAAAACACTTTCATGATAAGCTTTCAAAATTAACAGAACACTGATCACCACTAAATGGAAAGGGTCCCTAAGAAACTGGTCTTGAACCAGTTTTCTACTTGAGGTTGATGCACTAGGAAATATGTGTGTGCAAACAGGAACACTTAAGAGAAACAAAAAGATTTCTTAGAAACGTGACAGCAGTGGCAGGCTTACTTGATATGCTGTATCAGAAAATAGTTAATATTGCATTGAAACGTTGTGCTGTGTATTTTCAACCCCTCTTTCATGAGGGCCCATGCCTTGCTGCTGACAGTGACTTTGTTTAGAAAGCACAAGCCTGATTCATTGATGCTACTGTAAAGAACTGCTAAAAAAGCACACAGGTGGATGCAATGTTGTATGACATCCAAATGAATGTTGTATGACATCCAAATGAAGGAAAAGTGCCTCTGCAGAAGTTGGCAGTGACCTTTATTTTCTCCTTGAAGGAAACTGTTCTTCTCGTAGGCTATTGTTTTCATTTTCCTGTGACAGTCTTATTATACAAAATACTAGAGCCAAATAGGTGATCAAGCATATCAAAGCTCAGGGAAGTGGTGAAGTTATTGTCCCTGTAGGTGATCAAAAATGTGGCAATGAGGGGTTAGTGGGCATGGTGGTGATGGTTGGACTTAAGGGAACTGCAGGGGTTGCAAGGGAACTCAAGAGATCATTGAGTCCAACCTCCTGTGCCAAAGCTGGTACCCTACCATAGGTCACTCAGGTAGGTGTCCAGACGGGTCTTGAATATTTCCAGAGAATGAGACTCCACAGCCTCTCTGGGCAACCTGTTCCAATTGCTTGGAGATGGCAATCCAGAACAAGTTGTTCCATCACCTTTCCAAGGATGGAGATGAGGCTGACTAGTAGTTTCCCAGATCCTCCTCCTTGCTCTTTTTGAAGACTGCAGTGGCATTTGCTATCCTGCAGTCTTCAGGCACACCCCCTGTCTGCCGTGATCTTGCAAAGATGATAGCGATTCAACAATCTCCTCTGCCAGTTCTCTCAGCACACGTGGGTGCATCCCATCAGGGTCCATGGATTTGCATGTCTTGATTTTGGCTAGACACTGTCTGACCAGATCTTCTTTGACCAACAGGAGGTCTTCCTTTCCCCAGACACTCTCTTACCTCCAAGGTGGGATTCCTAAGGGCCAGTACACAGAAGACACAGTAGCACAGAAGACTGAAGCAAAGGCACCATTCAGTATCTCTTGCCTTCTCAGCACCACCTGTTACCAGGTCACCCACATCATGTAGTAGGGGACCCTTCTCCATATGCCTTCTTCTATTTGAGCTCTGGCTGGTATCCACGTGTTTGTTTCCAGCCTCAGAGGCTTGTATCTGTTGCTCAGGGAGACTGTTGGGAATAGGGTGAAGATACCTCCTGCTCTGAGTGGAGATGAGGGTCCATCTGCATTCATGTTGGGTGCTATTGTACCATTTGACCTCCAGGTGGGAAGCTGTTTTAACTTCTTCCCCAGGCAGGAACTTAGGAGGGGACAGCTGGTCAGCACGCATTGGTTCAGACCTCCTATCCATCACCCTCTCTGATTCGCAGGTGTCTCCCAGCCTCGTGATTTCTTCCTGCAGCCTGGGAATCTACTCCAGAAGTTCTCTGAGCAAGACAGACCGGCACCCATTATAGCCTCCCACTCTTTCTCCTCTTTCAGGCCATAGAGGGGCTTCCAGATTCCAAAGCTCTGCAGAGCCAAAGGTCTGTGCAGCCTTCCCGCTCCTCAGGAGGCCCATCTGGGTGCATGTGTCAGCCCAGAGAGTTTGTGAGCACTGTCTGCGTTTCTGGTACTATGTCTTGGTATTAACAGAGCTCTCCCCTCACAGTTCCAGATTAGCAGTCTGCCATGCTCACACTCCCCCACGAACTGCCCATGCAAACTGCCACATCACACCCTTCTAACATGGTGCATTTGCCCATCCTGTTCAACACCAATCAGGGTCACTCAGCTCCCAGATGGCTGCCATCCTTGGGATGCAGCCCCACAGCTCCTGGTCCAGCCACACCGCATCAGAGCCCCACTGTGACACAGGGCCATGGTGGCCAGCAGCTGCTCACTGACGTTGGCTCTCCCTGCCCGCTCAGGCAATGCCTTTCTTCGGCCTGGAATGTGTCTGCCCCACAGCCGAGTGCCTCCCAAAAAAGGACTTGGTCATAGAGGTCTTCTCCAATCACAATGGTTCTATGATTCAGCATTTTCATCTGCTTATATGTGCATTAAAAAAAAAGTGCCCATGCATTGTATTTTCTTACAACTGTATTACAAGAAACAGTTTCTGTGGAATTAAGTCACGGGACATAGGAAATTAATTGGAGATTGTATTTATCGACAGGACTATTTCCATTATTTGATAAAAGCAGAAAGCAGATCACATTAAGTAACTGTATCTTCTACCCTCACTTGACCTCCACCGCATCTGAGACTGCACCAGTTGTGCATGGCTTTCACTTAAAAAAATCACGCAGACTGCTCCAAAAGTAATGCCTCTTATATATTTCTGTGGAAACTGCATCATTTATAAAGAGCTCCCGCTCTTCCCAGTTGCTGGTCCCTGTGTGCAGGTGACCCTGACTGAGACCACAGGCCTTCTCCTGTTGTTGCTATGGGCAGGCACCAAGCAGCATCCTGGTGAGTGTCTGTCTCACTCCAATTGTAGGAGGGAGAGAAGGTTCTTTAAAATATGTGTGTACACGATGGTGAGATTAAGACACAGTGGGTCAAATGTTAGCCCAACCAGTTTATTACAAATCCTAGTTGCTTAGGGAGATGGGGAAGGAAAGACAGGTGATAGAAAAGAGATAGGAAATTAAAGCAAGAAGTCTTTGTAGAAAGCAAGAGAGAGATAGTTACCACTGTGGGTCTGTGGTTCGTAGTGTGTCTGTTGATCCCAAAAATTAGTCTGGTTACCACAGGGGATGGGAGAAAGTTGGGAAGCTTTGCACCATAGCAGCAAGCAGGGCTCAGTGTTTTGTTGTTTTTTTTTTTTTTCCTGAAGCTGAGAAAACCGACAAAGTAACTTGACATGACAGTGAGTTATATCAAGCAAGAATTCCCTTTACTACAGTGCTGGGTGCATGCACACTGAGAGGAGCAGTGAGTGTATATTTAAAGGCATATTGAATACATATTCATTCAATTCCAAGGACGTGGGCAGAAATAATATTTCTGGTGGTCATGGAATGTATTCTCGCTGTAAATTTCCAACCTTTTAAGGGGGGATAGCCCAAACCAGTTCCCACTGATGTTACGTTTAGCTGAGGCATCTGTTTTGCCATCTTATCTTCAACAACAGGACGTTTATTCTACTTCCTTATCTTCACTTGACAACAAGCTCTGCAGCCTCCTCCACATTCTGTTCTTGAGCTTACATTTACGCAAGTCTCCGTCCTTCAGTTTGTATCTGCTCAAGTTATATGGAAGGCTGTTCTCACAATATGGAAAAGTTGTTCTCATGATTCAGACACATGGTGTCACTCCGGCCCAGGACCTGAAGCCACAGCAGAAGCTGAAGACTTGGCCTTTGCCTCACCAGATGGAGCTCCAGGACCCACTGAGGAGTAAGGCTGGGCTCTGGCTGCCCTGCAGCACACCTTACTATGGCCTGTGGTCCTCCTGTGGGAAGAAGATGTTGCAAAGAAGATTTTCCTCATGTTCAGATGGAACTTTCTGTGTTCCTGTTCCTGTTTTTGTTTGTTGCTATTGTTGTGGCACTAGGCAGGACCTGATCTTATCCTCTGTGCACCTGCCTTTTAGATATTCACAATCATTACAGCAGAAGCTGGGCTTCCTACCTGTGTGCTGTGGCTGCCAAGGACCTGCAAGCATTCTGGGCAAATGAGTGGTGGCAGACGGACCCCGTGGTAGGATCTGTTTTTGCTTTCACTGCCTGGAGGCACAGCTCGCTTCTGCTTGCAGCCCTGCTGAGGGGAAAAGGAGGTGTGGGATTCAGGTGGCTGTGTAGCCACACAGTACTCCAGATGTGGCTTCCCTAGGACAGAGTATAAGGGGAGGATTGCCTCCCCTCAATCTGTTAGCCATTCTCTTTTTAATGCATCCTGGGACACCACTGGCATTCACATCCACCACAAGGGCACACTGCTGGCTCGTGGCATTGTCCACCAGGATGCCTAGGTCCTTCTCCTCACAGCTCCTTTCCATCAAGTCAGACCCTATCCTGCACTGATGTGTGCAGTTACCCCACACCAGGTGTACAAATCTGCACTTGCACTTGTGGAGCATCCTAAGGTTTTTCTCTGCCCAGCTCTCCATCCTATACAGTATTGCTGAAGGGCATGCCCTGGCACCTTGTTGTGAGCAGTCCTCTCCTGCAGCTGCCACCTGCTTATTGGCAGCTCCCAGGGCTCAGGAAGAAGCTCAGCCCCTTCTCCCATGGGCTTCCTACCTGTGTGCGGGGGGGTTCAGAGACCTGTGGGATCTCCAGGCGGGGTAGTGGTGGCAGACGGACCCCATGGTGGGATGCATTCTTGCAGCTGCCTGGCAGCACAGCTTGCTGCGGCCTGTGGCTCACCTGTAGGGAGAAGGAGGCATGGGATGCAGGTGGCTGCACTGCCAGCAGAGCCTCCAGTAGGAGGCAGCTCCTGGGCATAGACAGACTGGCTGAGCTCAGTCCCACTGCTTTGTGCCTCTGAGCACAGGTCTGCTAGTTTTTGTGCTGGACAGACAAGATGTGAGAGAGAGAAAATTTAAGGAGGAGAAGAATAATTACCAATATACATTTATAGCTAGCAACAATTTATGTTTAGCCAGTATGAATACATATATGTAGTATTTTGTCACATCCTCATAGACATTGCAAGAATCAAACCAGAGAACAATTCAGGACGTGCACAAGGAAGAAAGACAAGTTGAACATGCATGCCTGAAGAAGCATTGGGAAAACCTGTCCCCCTCCTCACCACCCATGCTCCTTGTTTAACAAAGGAAGCATCCTCTGAACAGAATGGAAGAGGCCTTGGAGAGAATCCCCATGTCAGTACGATAAGAAGAGTACTGAGATGTCTTGGAAACAGCAGGATGGCCTCTGGCTGGCGACAAGATAAGCTATGAACTAAAAAGTGCCAGAATGTAATTAACAAATGTAAACCTTTGTTAAGATTGTGAACCTGGACTATCCAGCCAACAGGGAAACAGGGGAGGAGGTAAGCTTGGGGAAAACAAGGTACAGAAGCTGTAATATTGTTTCCGTAGGTGCGCTTCTGTTGACAGGACGGCTGCCATTGCTATCACAGATTAAAATTTCTTCACAAGCGATCCTGTCTGCTAAAAATTATCTCAGACATTTCTGACACTGGGAGCAATCCCCTCCTCCTGCAGCCGCCACCTGCTTGCTGACAGCTCCCAGGACGCAGGAAGAAGCTCAGCCCCTTCTCCCATGGGCTTCCTACCTGTGTGCGGGGGTATTTAGAGACCTGTGGAATCTCCAGGCGGGGTAGTGGTGGCAGACGGACCCCATGGTGGGATGCATTCTTGCAGCTGCCTGGCAGCACAGCTTGCTGCGGCCTGTGGCTCACCTGTAGGGAGAAGGAGGCATGGGATGCAGGTGGCTGCACTGCCAGCAGAGCCTCCAGTAGGAGGCAGCTCCTGAGCACAGACAGCCTGGCTGAGCTCAGTCCCACTGCTTTGTGCCTCTGAGCACAGGTCTGCTGGGCCTGCATGGGCCTGGGCTGGGCTGGGAGGTGGTTTATCCCCAGGAAATGCCCTGGAGCAGGAGAAGCATTGCCCTTGCCAGAGGAGCACAGGGGGAGCCATGTTCACCCCACTGCTGTGCCCCACAGTCTGGCACTTTTGGTGTCTTACCGTCCATCTCTCTCCCAGTGCCTGCACCCTCATCAGCCCTTTCTTGGGCTGGGAGCGGGCCTCCTTCTCCTGTTTCTTAGGCATCTATATCCTTTCACAGAGACTCAGTCTCAGGCACTCGGAAGCTGCTACCTCCTCACGGAGCTGCTCTCCTGAGAGTGGGCAGCACAGGGACTCTGACTGCTGAAGGCACAGGGACATCATCATGACACAATAGTTTTTGGATGCAATTGCCTACTGCGTCACAGAGCCCTGTCAGACATCATGGAGGCCCAATGCCCCTTCCCTGACATCCCCCACTGAGTCACCAGCTCACAGCCAGGTGCAGGTCAATGGCACCTCTGGCTCCCCTACAGAGAGAATCACAGAATCATGGAATCATGGGGTTGGAAACGACCTCCCCTGGAGATCATCCAGTCCAATCCTACCTACTAGAGCACGTTCCCTACTGTGGGTTACCCAGATCATCCAGATGTCCTTTGTCTGTTTCCAGAGAATGAGATTCCAGAACCACTCTAGGCAGCCTGTTCCAATGCTCTGGACCAGTCTTCAAAGTAGAGAAGGTTATTCTCATGTTCAGATGGAACCTCTTCAATTCCAGTTACTTCCTGTTGGCTCTTGTCATGGCACTGGGTGCCACTGAAAACAGCCTGGCACTATCCTGTTGACACCTTTATATATTTAGAATTATAAAATCATAAAACCATTGTGGTTGTCGAAGAACTGTATGATGATAAGGTCCAACTGTCAACGTGTGGCCACTGTGGCAAAACAGAAAAAAAAATTACAAATTTCTTACCAGTAAAATTACAAAATTATTAACAGTAAGAAGAGGGACAAGGAGAATTTCTATCCTTTACTGGATGTGGAGGGGAACATGAGGATCCACTGAGGATAAGGAAAAGACTGACATTCTCAATACCGTACTTACATCTGACTTTAAATGTCAAACCAGTTATTCTTGGGTTACTCTACCCCTGGGCTGGATGAATGATCCTGGTTGGAAAAGTCATCCAGGACCTTCAAGATCATCCAGTCCAACCATTCACCTACCATCAATATTTCCCCCCATAAACTATGTCCCTTAGTACAACATCTAAATGTTTCTTGAACACCTCTAGGGACAGTGACTTTACCACCTCCCTGGGCAGCCCTTTCCAGCACTTGACCACTCTTGTGGAGAATAGATTTTTCCTAATAACCAACCTGAACCTCCCCCGGCCCAACTTGAGGCCATTCCCTCTAATCCTATTGCTGCTACCTGGGAGACAAGGCTGACTCTCACCTTGCCACAACCTCCTTTCAGGAATTTTGACAGTTAGACAGTAGATTTAGGTTTGATACTAGGAGGAAGTTTTTCACTCAGAGGTTGGTGACTCATTGGAAGAGGTTGCCCAAGGACGCTGTGAATGCCTCTCCCTGGGTGCATTCAAGGCAAGGCTGGATTTGGCTCTGGGCAGCCTGATATAGTGGTTGGTGACCCTGCCTGCCTGATCTCTGAGTTCCTTTTCAATCCAGGCCTTTCTATGACAGAGAAGTATTAAGTGCATTTCTGTAACTAAAGAGTATGAGTGACGCTGTGGAACATTCAAGACCCCTCCTAACTATATTACTTAAAGAAAACACTTCTAGGAAAGCTATTATTCTGCATTTATTTAGACTCAGTCTTTCTTTATGACCTTGATGATTCAATGCAATTGCAGTCTGTTTGTACCCTGTGCCACATCTATGAGATCAGTTCTGTTTTTAGGTTTGACCACTCCAGAATTGTTTCCTTGACCTGTTTGAATGTCCATTTCTCTTTAGTTTTCTTAGTCCTCATCACTTGTCTTTCTGTATCACATGCAAGTGTTCAGCTTCTTGCCCCAAGTTTTTGCAGCAGGTCAATTTACCTTAATCTCTCCAAATTTCTGTCATTTGTGAGTTGTTGAAAAGTGAATTTCCTGAGAAACCTTCATTTTCAAAGAAAATGTACTTCAGGCAGATTATTTTAAGAGGAAAAAAGTTCATTATTGCATTCATCCTGAAATTGTAATATTCGTTGTTGCTAAATCCCATACAGGAAAATAAACTAGCTACCTCTTAATGGAAGAAAATATGCTCTATCTGTAGGCCTTGTTTTATTAGAATCAGAATCACAGAAGATCCCAAATTGGAAGAGACTACAGTGACCATCGAGTCCAACCCCTGGCTCCACACAGGACCACACAAAAATGAGACCATCTGTCTGAAAGTGGTGTCCGAACAGTCCTTGAGCTCTGGTAGCTCGGGGCCATGTCGACTGCCCTGGGGAGCCCATCTGATGACCACTGCTGTCTAGGGCAGACCTCTTCCCTAACCCCCCAACCCTCCCCTGACACAACTCCATGCCATTCCCTCAGACCCGGTCGCTGTCACAGAGAGCAGAGCTCAGAGCTGCCCTCCACTCCTTGTGAGAGCTGTAGCCGCCATGAAGCCTTTCCTCAGCCTTGTGCTCTGGGCTGAGCAAACAAAGAGAATCGCCACTCTTTATACATCTTCCCCTCCAGACTCTTCTCCATCTTCGTACACCTCCTTTGGGTGCTTTCTAATAGTTTTATGTCCTTTTTGTACTGTTCTTTTGTACATTCTTAGCGAAGGTTTTTATGTTTTTGCAAACGGTCCTACTTCTTCCTGGAAGAAAGGATTCTGAAACATGCAAACACAGAAACAATAAAGATTCTGGAGGAGAGTTCACAGCTCTCTGTGTTGCTGTAAAGTCTACTCTGCCTATTACAGAATGAGATGTGCCACTGAGCTAACCTGGTCCACATTTGCCTTCACATTTCTTAGCCCAATTACCTGTGTGACACCAACGTAATGTTGACAACAGTTTTAATTAATGCCTTGCCTTTGCCATATTGCTGTTTTCCTGGTAATTTTAATTCTGTCCTATATATATCTGTTGGGTCATTGTAGATGTTACGGTTTCATTGATACTAAAGAATGAAGTTTCACTGAGTCTAAAGTGAAAGGTGAAAATTTTGAGGAGTTCTGATGTTGGTTTTTTGGCCATGTTTTGTCCAACAGAAAAACAAGAACAAAAACACACACACATATGCACACGCACATTCTTTTCTTATCTCCCCTTTTTACTATTTTTTCCCATGAAGCTGGTTGTAAATCTACAATGTTTGTTTTTAAGGAAGAGAAATGAATTTTATATTTAATTACCATTTATTTATATTTAATTACCATATTAATAGGATATGGGTGGATGAGAGAAGTGTGAAAGCTCTGATGTAAAAGCAGTATTCCTCTAGCACGTCTTAAAAAAAAAAAAGATGAAATAGCACAAAAGAGACATAGAAGAGGTGAGATGTCTTACTGTGTCTTAAAAAACATAGTAATGTGCTGTGTATAGAAACCTAATACATTCAATATATATTTTAATATTTATTTTCATCTTGATAACTTATGATTTAACATATATTCTTCTATGTAGATATGATGTATTCTTCAGTGTTGATATGAAAGGAATAAGCATGAGAATGGTGTTGGAGCAGAAAAAGTAGTGGTTTTGCGGTGGCCTCACGTTCTCATGAGGTAAAATATATTGAGGTTATTTTGCAGAAATAAGGAAGTTTTACACCATCTCCTGTAGTTTGACCTGAAAGATTAATATTCAGATTCCACTCCCAGTAAGCAGCAAATCGGCTGTCTACTGGAATTGACAACACAGGTTTTAAAGAAGCTTTGGATGACCCTGGGCTGGGAAACTGAACATTCCTAGGGTTATGGGTTATGTTGGCCTAGCTAAGCATAAGGAAACTTAGAAACTTTCAAGTTCTCTTTTAACCATCTCAAACTATTTATGATTGTTCATTCCCACCACTGCCTTACTTACCTTATCTCGCAATTAGAATTTCTCTCTTTCCTTACCCACGGTATCGTTTCAACTTCTAGAAACAGTGGCCCTCAGGTGCATGATGCAACAGGGCAGTGTTTCTGTGAAGACCAACTCTCTCAATGCAGTACCTATCTCTTAGCCTCTTCCATTTCTGAATGAAGGGCAGCAGAAATCTACTGATGGGATAATTTCCAGCTGTCCTTTGAAAAAGACCATTCTTCTCTTTTGTCCTTGTCAAACACATCTCAGAACTACTTGTTTCCAAACATCTTTGATAATAGCACAGAGTTTTCAAGCTCACTCCTCAATGGGAACTTTACAGATTTTTTTTTTCATTTTTGTGCACGGAATTGGAGCTAAATTTTGTTTGAACACTTTGTTTGTATCAGATTACTTCACTGAACTTAGTGAAGTTTCATGAGGTTTATGTCATCATTGCAGACAGATAATTTCATCTCTGGACACCAGAGTGTCTTATTAAATAAGAGTAACCAATGTATCTTATGAAATAAAAGCCACCAGGGAGAATTAATCTCTGCTTGAAACAGAAGTTCGTGTAGAAGCAGGTAAGTGCCAAGTGAACTTTAGGGCTTTTCTAAAATATTTCGACTTTGGGTTATACTTTGAATCTCTAAGTTGTGTATTTATTGAGCAATAACTGGCAAAATGCTTGCAAATTAACTGTTCTTTCCTTTGATCTCAGTTAATAATGTGTTTGGTGCTTTGAAGGCAGCTGCTGTATAGCTTGAAGTACCATGGCTTTCTAAATGCAAGACCAATACATATAGTCTGGCATAAAGAATAAGTAATAACTCCACCCTCAATTTCAGTATAATTACGACACTGTTAGAACTCTTTTGCTCTTTGGTGAAAAGGTATATTTATAACCCTAAATTAAGGAATTGTTTGCTTGCTGGTACAACTTTCATACGTAGATGAAACCTTGAAAGTTTAGGACTCTTGTTTACTACAATTCCTATAGTAATAGAAACAAAATGAAAAAGGCAGCTATTTGCCTATTAATGTTTTCTTGCACCAGTCAAATGAAAGAATAAATATGCTGGGTTTTTTGAGTGAATTTTTCTCATTTGAAGAAATTTGCATGTCATGCTCTAGTTATTGGCAGGATAAGGAAAGAAAGTAAAGAACTCGTTTTTTTCTTATTCAAAACTGCTTTTGAAGTACATGAACAGGCATGAGGTTTCTATATAAAATTTCTCTCCAGATTAAAACGGCATATTGCCCTCCCTTTAGTCCATATCCCAAATTTTCCTCTCTTGTTAAATATTCTGAAATTGTAAAATTATATTCTTACTTAATAGTCTCAAGGAATCTTTTTATATCTCATGCAGATTTCAAAAGAAATCTTGTAAAGTCACAAATTCCCCAATGTAAATTAGTTACTCTGAAAGTAATGCTTCCTATTTATTTCCATAGAAACTGCAACAGCTACAAAGAGCACAGTAATACTATTTAACAGAGCAAGGTCTCCACTACAAAACATTATTTTTTAACATAGTCAGCGCCATTAGCTATACATTTTCACCAGCAATTAACATGAGTCTGCATGCTGCTCTCGTAAATCTCCACCAGTGGAGATGACCCACTGTTTCACTGCTGCTATGATGGCATTGTTGCTCAGAAAATGTTGCCTGTACAGTCCATCTTTTATCAGCCACAACAGATAAAAGTGAGAAGACACCAAATCAAGACTATATGGTGGGTATGGTAGGACAGTCCAGACAAGACTGCCAGTGTGTTCCAACATATCCCAAATGGTATAGGGCCCGGCACTGTCACACTGCAAGAGAAATGCTGTCTTCTTCTCTACCCCAACTCTGAAAGTCTGAGCCTTCAGCTTAATCAGTAGTGATGTAAAAGAGTTGATGGTCTGTCTGAGTTCCAGGAAATCCAGAAGGATCACCTCTTTCCTGTCCCACAAGACACTGCATATTTACCTACTGCAGGCTGCATCTTGAATTTCTTCTTTGACTGAGAATAAACAATGTTGACACTCCATGTACTGCTATTTTGACTTTGGTGCTTAGTGGTGACACCATGTCTTGTCACTGGTAACAATGCAATCCAGGATACTGTCTCTTTCAGCCTCGTATTTGTTCAATAGATCCTAACAGACTTGCATATAGTGTTCTTTCTGTTCCTATGTGAGCATTTGTGGGACCCAGATGGGGCAAACTTTGCAATATTCCAGTGTTGCCACCAATATTTCCAATGCATTGAAGCTGATATTCAGCTATGTACACAGATCCCTAGTAATAATCTGCTGATTTGCATGGATGGGCTGATTGAAAAACTCTTCATTTTGTGGTGTTATAGCTGTGCACTGTTATCTGGAATGTGATTTTACTTTCATTTTTCTGTCTTGACTGCTGAAACACATCCCCCTCTGCCTCACTGCACTCACATCTACTGGTTGGTCTCCAAAAACGTTCAGTAAGCATCAATGAATGTCAGTGAGTGCCATTTTTTTTGCATGGAGGAATTCAGTTCCACATACATGCTTCTATGTCAGATGCCAACAAAATGCAATGAAATACTGTTGAAAGTTTCAACCCTTACTCCCATACTGCCAGCATCCACATCTGATGTTGTGGGCCAACATGAGAAAATAGGTGTTAGTGATTGTGGAGCAGCCCTCCTAGTTTTGCACTGTTAGTTTATTGAAATTTCAGAGCAATGCTCCAAAATGCTCTGGTCCAGTGATTGCAAGACAAGATATGAAAACTTAACTATTACATCTTGCAGATGTAATCTGCAATATCTTGCTGTTCTATTCTTCAGAAAGTTATTGCATGCTAATTGAGTTGGAAGTATGCATTCTGCGTCTGGAGAGTATTTGTTGCAAGAGAGCTAGAAGACACCTTCAAGCAGGTTGCTGAACTGTAAAAACATAGGCAAAGTGTCAGCTGAAGACAGCAATATCTACTGTCAGGAATCTACAGCTATCTACAACTCCAGAAGCCATACAGGAGGTTGCCTACTTTGTTTACACAACAGAAATATGGATCTACAGGGGGACCTTTAGCTGATTTTCTTGTAGCCTAGACTGGCTAAGTCTTACCATTCAGGGTGCAAACTGAATTCCATGACTTCTTATGAACTTAGGCCTAGAAGAACATATGCCCTATCAAATGTTCATGCAATACTCTTATAAGCTGTCACCTGAAGAAGTGTTAATACACATAAGCATATTCTCAAAAAATAAATAGATAAATAAATAAATAAATAAAATCTGTAGAATCTCTAGATCTTTCTGTTTGATTTTTGTGTGTGTGTGTGTGTGTGTGTGTTTTATTTATTATAATAATAATTATTATTATTTTGAATACAGAGGATACCTTTCTTCCTCTACTGGCTTCTATGATGTGTTGCTCTGCATTTTGAGCTATTATTATTAGCAGAATAACGTGAGCCCTGGGTATTATGGTTATTGAATGATTAGGTTGCAACTAGATTCTGGCAGGAGACTCTTAGTTCTCTGGCTTTTGACTCTGCTGATTTTGACTTTCTCAACTTCTCATTTTCTCTTCTATGACTAAATTAGTGAGGCATGCTTTAAACTGAAGGAATTGGAGGGTGTGGTTCATACTGGCAATGGTCATGTAATGGCAATTGACTTAGGAATGAGCAAAGACAGTACTAACAAATGTTCCTTACCTGCCTCCAATGACAAAGGCCAGAAGGCCAGCTACATCAAGACTGAGTGTGCCTACATGAAATCTTTTTGTGTCTGTCTAGGGATACCTGCACCCTCTTCTTCCCTAAAGTGTCTGTATACTAATGCATGCGGAATGGGGAATAAACAGGAAGAACTAGAGATCTGTGTGTGGTCAAAGGGCCGTGATCTCACCGTAGTCATGGAGATACAGTGGGACAGCTCACATGAGTGCTGTCATAGATAACTATGTCCTTTTTAGGAAAGACAGGATGGCAAGGTGAAATGGTGGAGTTGCTCTTTATATGAGAGAACAACCAGAATGTATTCAGCTTCACCTGGGAGAGAATGATGAACAACTGGAGAGCTTGTGGGTGAGAACTAAGGGGCAGACTGATATGGCTGATGCTCTTGTGGGTGTGAATTACAGGCCACCTACACAGACGGAAGAAGTTAATGAGGTCTTCTACAAACAGCTCGCTATCCAGAGCAGTGGTTCTTTTGAGGGAACTTCAGCCATCCTGATATTTGTTGGATAAGAAACTTGGCAAGGCATGCACAATGATTTCTGCAATCCGTTGAAGAAAACTTTCTAACATAGGCAGTGGGACAGCTGATGAGGTCTACTGCTGGACCTTGTTCTTACTAACAAGGAAGGGCTGGTCAGGGATGTGAAGACTGGAGGCAGCTTGGGATGCAGTGATCATGAGATGGTGTAGTTCAGTACTTTACATGGAAGAAGCAAAGCAGTAAGTAGGACTGCAACTTTGGGCTTCAGGAGAGCCGACTTCAGTCTCTTTAAGGACCAACTTGGAGGGATCCTGTGGGCTAGAGCATTGGAAGGAAAGGAAGCCCATGAGAGTTGGTCAGTACTCAAACTCTACTTCTTCCAAGCTCAAGATCAGTGCATCCCGAAGAAATCAGGGAAAGAAGGCAGAAGATCTGCCTGGAGGAGCAAGGAACTAATGGATAAAATTAAAGGGAAGAAGGTCCAAAAAATGTGGGAAAAGGGCCTGTCCACTTGGGAAGAATATGGGAATGTTGTCAGGGCCTGTAGGGATGGAATAAGGAAGATTAGGACCTACTTGCAATTTATTCAGGCAAAGGAGGTAAAGGATAGCATGGAAAGTTTTTTAATTATATCAGCAGTAAAAGGAAAACTAGGGAAAATGTAGGTCCACTACTAAATGATGTGGGTGATCTACTAACAGGGGGCGCTGAAAAGGCAGAGATACTGAACGCCTTCTTTGCTTCTGTCTTTACTACAAAGACTGCCCCTTAGGAATCCTGGACCTTGGAAATAAGAGAAAGTGTCAGGGAAGGGAAGACTTTCTTTTGGTTGAGCAGGATACGATCAGACACCATCTAGCCAAAATCAATGTGCACAAATCCATGGACCCTTATGGGATGCATCCACGTGTGCTGAGGAAGCTGGCAGGGATGACTGCTCGACTGCTCTCTGTCATCTTTGAAAGGTCTTGGAGAAAGGGAAGGGTGCCTGAGGACTGGAGGATAGCCAATTTAATTCCAGTCTTCAGAAAGAGCAAGAAGGATGATGTGTGAAACTACAAGCCAGTCAGCTTCACCTCCACCCCTGGAAAGTGACTTGTTCTGGATTGCCATCTCCAAGCAATTGGAACAGAAGAAGGTTATCAGGAGTAGTCAGCATGGATTCACCAAGGGGAAATTTAAGAAAATTATGTTATTTTACCTTTGTAGGTACTCTCTTTAAATATAAATACAAAATGTCGTTTCATTCATTTTGTTTTATATACAACTGTAAGTAGTTCCTCTGCAGGAAGGAGACTTAGAAATACAAAATGGGATGTTCTCTGTTTAAAAACTACGCTTCCCAAAAGGTAATTTTCAGACACCCCATTTAGTATTATTCCCAATGAAATTCTACAGGATTTTCTGTCCCCTCTGCCTATAAAAGTCTTATTGCCAGTCCAGACAATGGAACAGAAAGAAAAAGAGGGATTTCATATAGAACCTAATTGGAATGGCCCTTTGTCACCTGTGACCACCCGTAGGCTATCAGCGCTATGGAGGTAAGCAAATGTCTTTGCAAGGGATCTGAACAATTTTTTTCTGTGGATGGCCTATTGCCACCAGAAACTTTCTATTTATGTATAATATGAGCATTAGTATCTCTTTGTCAGAAAATACAAACCTCTGCCATTTGAGTCTGGTTAGCAGCATTATATGTTTCCAAGAATGATGCAGCCCCCTCTGGGCTACAATACTGATTTTCTATCTATCTACCTGGATAGCAGTCTGAACCATCAACAGTAGCCATACACAGAGAAGTAGAAGTCTGAGTCTTCCAATTTTCTCCTGTTTCATCTGAGAGACAAATTGCCTAGGACCTTCTTAAAACTAAAGGTAAGTGTCTCCTTAGCTCTCTGAACTGTGTTCCAATTTTAACATTAGGATCCTATTTTGCAGCTCAAAGGAAGGAAAAGTTGATGCTAGATGGTGGTTTCTTGTGCTGCTCCTAGAACTTGCTGCTAGTGGGAAGAATGTAAACTTTACAACTTCACCCTCATTTTGTCTTTGCAAAACAATACAATCTAGATAAAAGCAATGTCGAAGCAAACTTATTACCTGATATTTTCTAATTCTGAACTTGCACAGAGTACATTTGGAGAGAGAAAGTAAGTAGGGAGTGTATCAAGGACTAATGCTTATGTCTGTGAAGCAGGATGTGCAGTTGCCATAGTAGCAATCAATCTACTAGATAGGAAGTAACATAAACTGATTCAAAGGCAAAGACTGATTTAGGTCAGGGGATAACACTTCATGAAAAGAGAGTTCTGTGTGACTTTTGATGGTTGTTTTGCTTTTGTGAATGCACTTGCACTGCATATTGAGAAAATGCCTGAATACTGGAACAAGTGTTCTAGGACTTGACTCAAGAGCCCTTGAATGCTGTGAAGAACCAACCCATTTATAGCACTCCTGGCAGCTCCGGTGTCAGCTGTGGAGAAGTACAGATAAGGTGATGAGGTCTTGCTCGTTTCATGTTATTTATGGATTTGTTCCTCACTAACTGATGAAAAAATGTTCCTAGGATGTTTTCTGAGTACAGCCCTCTGCTAGAAAGTGGGTGAAAATATTTATGTGCCCTGAATTATGGAACTGCCTGCCTACCTTGGACATGTCCGTGGTATTTTTGGCAGATACTCATATACATGTGTGACTATATATATAAGTACACATATTTTTAAGGAGATAATTTTCGTAATGAAAACTGAAGTTGAGAAATCAGAATGAAATTGAAATGCCATTAATTAAGTAATAATAATAAATTTGGTTAAATAAGTGTAGGAATATGAAGAATGTGGAACTGTTTATTGTTTCCAATTTCATTATAGTTTGGAGTGTTGTGATCAGTTCTGGCTTCATTCTATTAAAAACCTGGATAATTAGCAGGAGTATGTTGAGAAGAAAAGACTGCAATTCTTGAAGATCTGACTGTGATGTGACAGCCTGTGCATTGTGACATGAAATTTTGTTATACATAGTTCAACACAGGTTAATAAATGGGACTGCTGAAACCCCAGCAATGACATGTGAATGGTTGGGGAATTAGGAAACCTTTACAGGGAAACACTCAAGTCAGTCCATTCAAGTTATGAAAGGAAAGAAGATAAAAGAGTGTCTTGGTCACTTTTTAATTAAGTCTTTACATGGGAAATAGCAACTTAATAAAAAAGACTTTCACTATAGTAACAAAAATTATAATAGTATTCGATGAAAGTTGAAGCTAGAGAAATTCTAATTAAAAACAGGACACAAAGTTTGGGCAATTAAGGCAGTTAATCACAGGAATAAAAATTAGAAATTCGTCCATGAGATGCTCCATCACTGGAAAGTTTCAAGTAGGTACTGTAGACTCTTCAACAACACATACATCAAAGTAAGACCTTGCAGTAGAAATTAAGGTGGTAGGACTCAAAGCAATGGCATGCTGTCTCTACGGGGGTAGGACTAGACCCTTCTTGAATATGCTGTATCAATGTCCATATAATATCTATTTACATTGCTCTATGAGACAAAATGGAAAATTGGAATCTAGTTTAGCTAGATTCATGCTAATTTAACCTCTGCTCAAGGAGAAAGAAAGAACACCCATTATAATGATTTTGTTGTTGTTTGAGCTAAGAACATCTGCCTCTTAGAGTTCAGACTGTAGATAATGGCTGTGGTCACAAGGACCTGAGATGAGCTGATAAACAGCTGTAATAATTTTAGCCCTGGTTGACCTTGCCTGTTTTCAAAACACCAACTTAATTTCTAAGCTTTCTATCTGTATATTATTACCTGTTCCCAGAACCATCCATCCCATGTTGTTTTCTTTTTAAATTATGTCTCATTTATTTTTCATGTCATGACATGACTGTGCTGCAATAGTCCCAGAAAAAGTTCATCTTTTGTGTTACAATGCCTTACATTAAAATAAAGACTTTTGTTTTATGAAATGCATTTTTGTAAGAACAGTATTATTCAGAACTGCTTTTCTTGTAACTTGATTAGAGATTTGACTGATTAGCTGAGGCAAAGCTACACAAGAGCACCTCCAGTTCAATTATGTCCCTCTCCCTGTAAACTGTCCTTTTCCAAATTTGAGTTTAAGTCCTCTGGTATTGGATGAATTCCATGGGGTAGTAAGAGAACCTGGGCTCCAAAGCTACCAGTAATAGCCTTCCTGACACAAACTAATTTCTCCTGTGGAGGAAAGAATGTGACAGAATTGTGCTTGCTCCCAGCAGTGCTCCTATCTGTGGTGGTAGTTGGAATGGGAGACCTTGTAACAGGTTACTCCTATGAAATATCAGCATGCACTTTTCATCTAACAAAACAGACCACTTCTGCTGCAGAAGTAATTTGTTTATTAATTTTTGCTTTGTCACAACAAAAATAATAATGAGAAGAAAACACAAGAAATGGATGAAATGAAGTGGTGCAAGAACAGGAACTGGGTCATGATATTGCTGTTCACTGATACCTCCAGCTTCTTTTCACCATAAATAAGTAGCACTGCAGGAAGAAGGCCCGCTGGAGCCGAAGCTTTGCCCATGATATAGCTGTTTTCCCAGCTCAAGCACTGAGGTGTGGGAAGGCCCCATGGCTGTGCCGGCCTGCTCTGCCACACACTGTCTGGCCGCAGGTGTGCTCAGGCCCTGCTGCAGGCCAGACTGTGGTGTGTCAGTGTGAAGAATGTTATTCCATTTCTAATCTACTCAGAGTTCTTTCTCTAGCCCTTCTTAAAAATATTTTATTTCATTGCAGTGCAGATATCTGGGGTTAACATCCTCTGCCC
Organism: Gallus gallus; assembly: GCF_016699485.2. Classification (NCBI taxonomy): domain Eukaryota; kingdom Metazoa; phylum Chordata; class Aves; order Galliformes; family Phasianidae; genus Gallus; species Gallus gallus. The sequence goes on along the minus strand of NC_052572.1, from coordinate 68,064,550 downwards.
ATGTTGGGGAGATCACTTTGGCAAGGGCTGCTGCTGCATCCCACGTTGCTTGTGCTTGAACAGTCTTCCCTGCCCTTTCCATCTCAGGCCAGTCTGTAAGACTTTATTTTAGCTTTTACTGAAAGAAGTGACAGAGGTGACACTGAACTCCTGACTTGGAGAACAACTAAAACATCCTTTCTCAGGATTATTTTACATGGATTATATAGCCAACAGTGATCAAATATATGTCCTTCTCGGGATTTGTGAACCATATCCCTGTCACTATGGAGCATGCTGTGCCTTAACAAACATTTCTTCTCTTTACCTAGACCTGGTGAATCTTTGTCTCCTTGCTCTGTCGTCTGGCTGATTAGCTTGTCACTCAGTATGATACGTTACAAAAACATTGTAAAATTTAGGTTAATCTCCACAATCAGGGATTCTTGAAGACATCGGATGTTTATCAATAGTTATTGTACTCATCATTTTCATCACTGAAGAGCCACCTTTAATCCTGACAGTGAATAGTTCTGCTTTTACTGCTTCTTTAAAATGCCACTTAATTGTTTTCTGCTGACCCATCTCCTTCTCTTTGGGGGAAAAAAAAAAAAAAAAAAAAAAAAGCTTACAGATCCATATACAGCATGAAGAATCAGTTTTCCAAAAATTCCTAATGAACTTGTAAGCAAGCCACTATTAACAACAGGTTTTTCACCATGGATAGTACTGTGTGGGGTGAGGGGGAGAGTTGGAAAGTTTCCAGGAAGCTACTGAAAACTTAGGGAAAAAAGACTTTGTTTCTTCTAATATATGGGCAGTAAACCAAGCATGAGAGTTTCTCATTGTAGAGAGAATTACTTGTCCATAAAAGCAATATTCTCATATTTGAGATTGAAGAATAGTCAGGGATTTAAATTTTTATCACTGGGATCATTTGTTCTGTGCTGTTAAGCTTGAAAGACTCTTAACATAATTTGAGTTGCATAGTACTCTTCAGCTGATGATGCCAATCCCATCATTTGAATTCCCATGTAGATTGTGTACTGTGTTATGCAAATTACATGTGTGCTACGCTGAGTATTGAGACTCTATCACATGTTCTATGCAGTAGTGTAAGTGTTGTAAAACTACAGTCCCCAGCTGAGAAACCATTAAAACAACAATTTCCATATTTTTGTGCGAACAGTCTGTCCTGCAATATCAAGCCCTTTCTAAATTTGTGTACAAAACCATGCGGTGCAAATCATGATCCAATGTTTTCATGCTTTCATCTTTTGATGATCTCTTTTCCATATTATGATACCTGTAAAGTTAGGAGAATCCCTTAGATATAGTTTCCCAAAATAATGAGCTTTTGCAAGTGATTGTACAGTTGAGTAAAGTCAAATAGTTCTAGCAGTACTAGGCAGCCAAGCATTATACTTACTTGCAGAAGCTTTAGCCTATATTAAAATATCATATGCATGAATGATAAATAGTATGTTCAGTGGTAACTCAGCTGACTGAATGAATTGCATGTTGTTCCAGATTTGGATAAGGAAAAGCTTGAAAATGCTTTTATCGGTGGCAATGTTGTAAATGTAAGGGGAAATACAATTTCTAAATTTGGGATCGTTGGTTTTCTTTTCTCTACTGCTGAGAAGAAAATTTATGGTCATTATTTGGTATAGCTCAGGATAAATGTAATTAAAAACTACAGAGTGTTGGAAATTGTTAGTTCTTCTTTCCTGTTGAGTAACATAGCCAACATTTCTGGTGTCATCGCTGTGAAGCTGTTTCGTAGCTGGAAGTGTGAGCAGGCTTTCTGAATGTTATTTTGTGTCTTGGGTAATCTGAACTTAATCCCTGCATATGAAATTGTACACATCTGGCCCATGATAAAGATTTGTGACCCTTAATTATATAAGCAATATTGTTGACTGCAATCCAGGTCTCAAATTTGGCATCTCAGATTCTTTGAAAACCTTTTCTGTTATGCATAGACAGTGATACTTCTCTGCACTTCTTAGCTGCCAGCAAGCAAATGAGAACTCTATTATGTAAAGGCATTGTGAAGAGCCATCCCTGTGCCCTTCATCTCTTCCCTATGGATCCTGGGGTCACTGCGCAAAGCCATAGCTTTGTGGCTGAATGCAGAGCTCCACACTCTCACTTGTTTCCCATCCATGAGCGCTTGTGTGCATGCCCAGGAGTGGGAGCCTCCCACCTGCTGCACCCTTCCTGATGTCTCTTCCTACAGTCACCCTGTGCCCTTTCTGTTCCAAGCAAGTTCTGATGTTTCACAACCAGAATTTTTGACATGCTAGTTGCTTTTCTAACCCTCAACTAGTTTTGCAAGGGGTCAATATGTCTTCAGTGCAAAGGAAACCATAGTTGTAGCTTGGGCTTTCCATTCTCTATCAGTTGGTCATTTTTCCAGAGCTTCCACTGCATAGCTGTGAGTAGCATGCAGTTTCCTAACCTTACTGATGCAGCCTGGCCATGATAAAATAGATACTACAGAAATTGAGATTAAAAACGGAGTGTTTATTTTTCTTTCATTTTTCTTGACATAAATATGCAAAAAAAAAAAAAAAATAGGGTTAATAAAAATGATTTTTATTTATTTTTTTTAACCAGAAGCTTAGTCTATCAACTGCTGATTTTTTGACTGTCCATAAACAGAAAGAAGCATAACATCTTGTGCTTCCATCAGTATGGCTCAGTAGAAAATTTTAAGAGAAACTAATAAGATTGTCTGGGCGTATGTGCACTGACAAAGGCCTTTTAACCACATGAGGGGCCATAAATAAAAAGGCTGTTGTATATCTCATTTTGGTACTGAAGAAATTTTTATATTTTAAGTAGAAGGAAAAATATCTGGTATTTTGATGCCACTGAACCAAAATGGTGTATCAAGAATGACTATTCTCGGACAACATACTCTGTTATACCTTGCTATTTTTCTTTAAAAGTATGTAATAGTCAACTTTTGAAATTCACCAAGCATTGTAACCAAAGCCAAAAAGCCCTTAATTTCACTGGGTCATAATTTCATTATTACTGCAGTTGTATGCTTGTGCTTTTATATCATGGCCGTGCACACAGCCTCAGAATGGTTTGGAGTCAAAAGCAGAGCCCTGTGAAATCAGAACAGAGAGAATTCACATTGCATAGAGAAAATGGACATTCCCATTACTCTCTCATCCAGGCAAAACAATGCAGCACTACTGAACACAATGAAAGTAGTTTCCATAGGTCTGGTTCAGAGCTCACAGTGGCAAAAGCAGCAAAAGCAAACAGGAGGAATTATACTGTTTCTACCCACTGCTCTGCACCTGTGATTTGCTCACCAAGGACGCTGTAAATTTCTAATTATTTTGCTTTTATTTGTATTGATATAATGAAGGCAATAGAAATCTCTTCTGGTGAAAAGAGGTACTGTTACACATAATTACAATGCACTTATCCTGCATGAAACAGAGAACTATGGAGTTAAATGAAGAGCAGCTGTCCTCAGAAGTTCAAAAGTTTTCTTTTGAATTTATCAATGCTGCTAATCTGGGGTTTTCAGTGCAATAGTTCTTTTTTCCTTCTCCTTTTCCCTAATGCCACATCTTTTTCTGTCACAAACCATATCATTTGATTAAAAGTGAAACAATTTTGCATATTGTAAATAATCAGAGTACACACAGAGGAATTACTCAGGCTGCAGATAGAGGTTAGTGCTTGCTCATTAAATAATAAGTTGGTTGCTAATTATTTATGTGTTTGTTATTTATGTATTGAGAGATGTGCTCTACAGGAAGAAAGGTCCAGGGAAAAGAAGTCCAATATGCTTACTGCTGTTTAATTCTGAAGGGATTTAACCAACAAATGAATTCTGTGTTTATTTTCCATTGCTGTTAAATATTTTCTCATGATAATGTGAGATGAAATCTTTTTCATTCCCCTCTTTCCATGAAAAGAATATGAAATTTGTAAACACCAGCAACATTTCCTTCAACCTATTTCTCCAGAGTCTTACTTGACACTAGTGATGATTATATGTGTGAATCTATCCAGACCAAATTGTCAGAAGCAGAAAAAAGGAAAGGTAATTCTTGGTCTTATTCCTTCCTGTTTGCTGGAAGAAGCATAGTCATTAAGGCATTCAACTAATTTTTATCAGGGGGAGTCTGGTCATTCTCCTTTGAAAATTCTCTGTACCCAAATTATCTTACCCAAAATCTCCACACCCTTTTATTTTATCTCAAAGAAATGCAACCTTATGCGTAGTTTTCCTGATGCATACCCTTTGAAGGCAGAGGGTATCATGTCCTGGTTCAAGAGACCTCAAAGAGAGATGTATCACACAGTAGTGACTATTGAATGGTGATCACTTATTTTTTTGAACGTAGTTCTGCAGCTAGATGTTGGGGTGGGAATTTTATCTTTTAAATATATATTTGAGTGAGTTTGTTAGGAAGAGATTTCTCTTCCTTTTTGTTCCTGCTAGAAGGTAATAAGAAACCTGACATGCTTTTCAGGCCCCTTCAGTTATTTTGCATTTCAGTGTATCTGTCAAATGACTCTTCAGGCAGCTTTTCTGTTCTTGTGAGGAGCATAAATGTGACCTTCGGCTCTGTCAGCAAATGAAAAGAAGTGTCTGGAGCTCTGTTGTACAGCTACTTCTTGTACCTTTTCTCTGTCTTTTCAGTTTTCTCAGGTGTGTATCAGACTTCCACACTTTACAGCCTGAATGCTTGAAATTTGGAAAAAGCAGTTCTTTAGAATGTGTAATGAAGGACAGGGAGGCAGTAAGCCCTCAAAAGCTCATACTTGTCTTTTAATTACCTCATGTGTAACATGTGAAATTAGCAACTGAATTGTTACGCATCAGAAAGGCAGGAGGAAAAATGTAGGAGTCTGTGCTTATTACTGGTAAAGCACCCGAAGAACAGCCAGCTATGCTTTGATCCCATAGAATTGAGTTCACTTGCCTCTTTTGTGTGTACAGAGTGCATTTGATGTCAAAAATTAACCCTGTATTTCTGAGTTGTTATTGATTTGAAGAAAGGTGAATGCTGATGTTTAGATGGTAATTGCTAAATTACATAAACCAGACTAAGATCATGTAGGGGTAGGAGGGGAGACATCTGGAAATCATGGGCATATCCTGATGACTGATTTTCTATTTCTATTTTCATTCCAGATAGGTAAGTTTTTCTCCTTTACACTTGATAGGACAATGTAGCATTGCTGCTAGATCTAAGCTTTCCTGTATTTCCATTTTGGCCATGGGAATTTCTTGTGTAGTTTATCTTTCATGATTATTTGGTATTCCTCTCTAGGCTTCTATTCTCTGTTCATGGTATAGTATACAATTTATTTAATAATAATAATTAATTGTAATCGTTTGGTAATCATACAGTACATTGAGACTAATTGTTTTTCTTACTGGCAAATGTTGCGATCCACCAAGTAGCTAGAATTTCTCTGTTCTGCATGCTCTGAAATGTTGTTCTTGATCAATCTGCGCATGCAGTTTCTCCTTCTGACTTTTTTTTCTTTTTCATCTTATTTCTTCCTTGTGCTGATATTATCCAGAAGTACTACTTCAAATTATACTCAAGAATTAAACACAGAATTACTGCCTCTGTACATACAGGATGTTCTAACAGTGTAAGGCAGGTAATAAGAGCTGAATATGCAGCAGATTGTCTTAAGATTCTGTGCTTATAAATTTCACTGAAAATAAATTTGTTTTCTGCTATAACATATACAACTGTCTTTTTCTTTCTCTTTTTCTTTCTCTTTTTCTTTTTTTTTTTCTTTGTATTAATTAGTCTCTTCCATTTCTGCTCATGTGATTGTTTTATTAGGCATCTGGTGGTGATGTTCCCTATCACAAGTTTGCAAAAGCAGCATAATGCTTCTGGAGAATTGCATGTAAAAATATTTTTATTTTACTATGTTTTGTTTTGCTGCCTTAAAATTTTCCTCCACTGAATTTCAACTGAATTGTTTTCTACTTTAGAGTATGTAGCAAACCTGATGTTTTCCACTTTTCAGTGTACAGAGATGTGTATTCACTTGGTTATCCTCTGCAGCTGACTGTAGTATCTTAAGTAGGGAAGGTGGATGAAAATGAATGGGAATGAATTTGAATTCACCCAAGTGTTTATTGTAAATTGTTTAACTAGAAAAAAAAAAAAAAAAAAAAGAAGAAGAAAAATTTTACATTGCCCGTTAGACATTCTTCATCTGTGTCAGACTGGACAAAAAAAATTGAGAAGGGAACAGTTCAGTGGTCAGGAGTCACCATTTTTATGCTGGAGGCTTCTCTAGGGTTGGAAGAGCACTGAATCAGTGCTCAGCATGTGAGGGAGTGTGAAGTACAGTTCTTTTACTTTGTGTGTTTTAAAAACGATGTGCCTCTGTGAGACTTTCTGTGAGAGATTTAGACAGAAAATTTCTTTGTCTCAGAACATTTTCTACAGTTTTGAATTGTAAGTGATTACGAGTACCTGAAAGGAGGTTGCTATTCTTCTCCCAGGTAACAATGATAGAATGAGAAGTAATGGCCTCACATGGCACCAACGGAGATTCAGGATGGGTGTTAAGAATTTCTTAGAGTGGTGAGGCATTGGAACAGGCTGCCCAGGGAGGTGGTGGAGTCACTGTTGAAGGTGTTCAAGAAATGTGGAGATGCGGCACTGAGGGATATGGTTTAATGGGCAAAGATGGTTTAGTAGACTTGATGATCTTAGAGGTCTTTTCCAACCTTACTGATTCTATGACCAGGGGCTTTTCAATTCCTCGCTGCTGTAACTGTCTCACTCCTGAAATATATTGCCATGCCATATCAGTTGTACCAAAGGAGGAGTCTGGGATTAGGTACTGGTGTAATAATCCATATTCCACTAAAAGCATGGCTTTGTACCTCAAATAGCAACTGCTTTGATGAGCAAGAATGAGAAGTTTATCTTCTAATGTCCTTTAGCAGGGAGACAGAGGCCATTAACAGATATGTAGGCTGACTAGCCATTGGGCAAGTGGGCATAAAGGGATACTGAAAACTCAGTTCACTTCTTTTTCCCTTTCAGTTTTTAACAAACACTTCAAAATATCTTGCTCTGATTTCTAAGGGAATATCTGTTCTAAGGCCACTTGTTGACCTGTACAGCCAACAGAGGCAGTGTACCATGATTATATAATAGAAATCATGTTAAGCAGTGTAATCATATCATGCAAAAATATGTTTTTATTATGTTCAGGAAAAGCAATCATTAATTTTGAACTGAATTCAGTGTTTATTTATCTGAGAGAGGAATCAAGATAGGATGTGTGAATCTGAGACTTTCTAGCTGATGTTTTCAGTTCTGTGCAGTGATTTGAATGTTCACTTCCCATCGGAATTTGATAGGAGTTTTGCTTCAGGCAGCTTTTGATTTTCTCCCCTACTGGTAGTGAAAGCAAGACTGTATACAAAATAAAAATCTCTTTGAAACCCTGATTTTTCACCCTGTGTCACCTCTTTAAAAGGTATTGTGTCTGCAGGCTTTCCAAGAGAACCTGAAAAATTTTAAATTTATATTCAATTTGTTTTAAGCAAGTGCTTTGGAACCATGCAAAAGCATTCTGAATACTACTGCAGCAAGGCAGAGGTGCATTTTATCAGTCTGTATTTCACCCCAAATACAGATTCACAGGGTGCATGCCTCAGTTCTTCTGTTTAGTCCAGGCTTTCCCTGTTGAGGTATTTATGGAAAAGTTGGGCAAGGACATTTACTGGGATGTTTTTCAACTTCATCACTGACTGTTTCTTCTTTTCTAATTTGCGTAATTAAGACATAAGCAGGTCAGCCTCCTACTATGTGTCCCATTGGCTGTGCCTTCGTCTGGCCAAGATCTGTGGCTTCCACATTGCTCCTGTAGCACAGGCAGGCTACTTAGGGCTGTTGTGAACTGCTCTCTGGTCCCCTAATCCTGACGGTATGTCTGTCCCAGGTAGTCACATGAAATCACATCCAACTTGTGAGCTGTGTCCACTGGGGAAAGGCTGTTCCTGGGGTGATACGTTATTAGGCTAATGACTGCCAATGTTTGTTCCCAGTCACCTAGTTGTTCCTTTTTTTGTCAGACTGCTTGAAGCTTGGAATGACTGCTATACACAAATCAAACTCAGAATTTTAAAGAAATTTTAAAACTCATTTCTTCCTGAATGTCTCCCCTATTCTGAATGCAGGAGTGTGAAACAAACAGGTAAATTCCCAGCAATTTGGGTGGAGTTTTTGGGCCCGCAATAGAGATACTGATTGCAGATATTAAATTGAGAGGAATTTAATAGCAGAGATTAGACAGTATAAGTTTCTCCTTGCTTCTCAAGACTGCTAAAACTGTTGGATATTGAACACTATATTGACCACAGTCTAGTGAATGACACTGTGTATGACATTATGAAGCTGTGGGTAAAACATATGAGTTGTAGAGGCATGCTGTGGTTCATGTGGTAATATTTGGAGTTTACAATGAATAGCATTGGTATGGATCACAGTGGTCAGATTTCAAGTCTCAGAATTATAATACAAATTTGAACTTTTTCAATTATATTACTATGGCTCATGTGAAATTGACAGGATTCATACACTAATATTTGTTAGTAAGATTATAAATATATATATGCACTCAATACAGTTTCCTTGTTGTTATTTGTTTGTTTGGTTGGTTGGTTGGTAAAGCTTCTGTACAACAGCAGCCACAAGTTCTTAAGCACCTTCATCTTTCAGCAATCTGTTTAATTCCTTCTCAAAAGACTAATCTGTACACATTATGAAAATTGGACATGTGATGCTGTTCGAGTGAACATAGGCGTCTTGGGAAGGGCAGAAAGCTGCCAAATATGGTGTATTTGACCCAAGGTGGGGATCTTTTGTTTCCTCCTGCACTTCAGCTCAGTGTATTTGTACTTCACTGGATGGCTAAATACGTCAGGAAAAGAAGTCAAGTCAGTGTCAGTGTTTTTCTTTCCCTAAACAGCAAATATTCACCCTATGTTTTCAAAACTGGACTGTTCTATGGATGAAGGACTGGCTGCAGGATCGAGTCCAGAGAGTGGCAGTCAATGGCTCAATGTTTGGATGGAGATTAGTGATGAGCATGTCCCACAGGAGTTGGTGCTGGAACCAATACTCTTTAATATCTTCATCAATTACATTAATAGTGGCATTGAGTGCAACTTCAGCAAGTTTGCTGATGACACCAAGGTGTGGGGTGCAATGGACTCACCAGAGGGATGGGATGCCATTCAGAGGGACCTAGACAGGCTTGAGCAGTGGGTGCAGGTGAACCTTGAGAGGTTCAACAAATCCAAGTGCAAGGTCACCTGGGTCGAGGCAACTCCATTACTAGTACAAACTGGGGGATGAAAGGATTCAGAGCAGCCCTGCTGAAAAAGACCTGGGGGTACTGCTGGATGGGAAGCAGGACATGAGCCAGAAATGTGCCCTCGCAGCCCAGAAAGCCAATCATATCCTGGGCTGCATCAAAAGCATCGTGGCCAGTAGGGTGAGGGAGGTGACTCTGCCCCTTTGCTTTTTGCTGGTGATGCCTCATCTGGATTACTGTGTCCAGATGTGGAATCCTCAGTACAGGAGACACATGGACCTGTTGGAGCGTGTCCAGAGGAGGGACACAGAAATGATCCATGGAATGGAACACCTCTCCTAGGAGAACAGGCTGAGAGAGATGGGGCTGTTCAGCCTGTAAAAGAGAAAGCTGCAAGGTGACCTGATAGCAGCTTGTCAGTATCTAAAGGGGAGTACAGGAAAGAAGGGGACAGGCTTTTTAGCAGGGTCTGTGGTGACAGAAGAAGGGGAAATGATTTCAAGCTCAGAGAGGGTAGATTTTGGTTGAATATAAGGAAAAAGTCTTTTACAGTGAGGATGGTGAGGCACCGGAGAGATGTGGTTGATGCCCCATCCCTGGGTGCTTTCAAGGCAAGGCTGGATCAGGCCCTGGGCAACCTGATCAATGGTGCCCCTGTTCATTGCAGGGGTGCTGGACTAGATGGCCTTCAGAGCTCTCTTACAACCTTAAGGATTCCATGATTCTATAATTCTAAAAATTGATGAAAGAAAGATATTCCTGTAGAAATATTCTTTCCTCTCTTTCCCATGCCTTTTCTGCCAGCTCCTGGTTTTAGACTTCTATTTTCATTGCAATGAACCCAAGAGAATTATGCTTTCCTCATCTAGCTCCCAAATACCTTTTACCAAAAACTCTATAGAAGTTTATGTTATTATAATTAGATATAAGATTATAGAAACTACCCTGGTATGATTCTGATTTTAACTATTGTGTATTATCTCTATTCTCTTTGTGAAGATATCTGTAGTAAACTTACAACTGACCTCAGTAGGAATGTTCTCATTCCAATACAATTTACAGCCCAGTACTACTTTCAACAGAATAGTATTACTTCTTAAAGAAATCATAAGTATTTAGAACAGTGAGTGTTAAACGTAGTTATTTTGCTGTTCATATATCTTATACATAATCTTTAAATACATATCATATGCTTTATTAAAAGTGGGACAGATCTGAAAATGCAAATGGAATGAGATCTATTTATGCCCCCAAGGCATTTAGCATCACCTATGCGATACACAGGAAATGTTCTTGATAAGACAGTTTACTTTGAAGCTTGATAATAAATTAATATATATTAAATAAAATATTAATATATTCAACTCTAGAAGACCTGAAAATTTGAAAAGGCAGACTATTTACAGCTTCTGCTGTAGTAATTGGTATCTGCCTTCTTTACTCCCTTTTTAGTCTAATTAATAATATATCAGAACACTAATGGTATCCTAAAAGTGCTACATTTACTACGTGTTTTAAGAGCCATATCCAGCTAGACTTTAATCAAATCATATTTACTCCTGAAACATTTGAAGGCAGTTGGTCTTTCATAGTTTCTGTACAGGCTGTCTTGTTACTTCTTTTATGGTATAGGCACAGAGCCAGCCAAAGAGGCTACTTGATGATTTTCAGCCCTATTTAATCCTATGCTACCCTGGCCAAAGACAAAAAAGCCTGCAGTTGCTAGACATAATCCATAAATAATGGGAAGACGACAAGCTGGAGCCCTTCTTTCCACTCCACATCTCTTCTGAGCAAACTGGGACTCCAGATGAGTAGTATGCTCCGTGTCCATGAATGTAGAAGATAACCTCAGCAACCACCCATGTGCTGTCCTCGTGCTCTAAGCTGTTTGGGATATATCCTGAGGTTGCAGTGCACAGGAGGAAGGCAGAATCACGTCCTTCTCCATTCCCAAAACAGTGATCTTGAGCAGCTACCTGCTCCGCTTCTGCCTGCATCCAGCTTGGCCTCTCAGCACAAGCAGGGCTTGCTCCTTGGTCTCTGTGCCTTTCCCTAAGGTGCTGGCAGTCATGTATACATGAGTGCTGCTCAGTCTCATCTTCTCTCCCCACCTGCAACCCACATCTATCTGCCTGGGAAGATGGGTTGGTGGGAAATGTTCTTTCTATGCATGTCTGTTTGTTCATGCCTGCCTTTGCCTTGGTTAACATGCAAGCCCATGGGGTTATGTGGGCAAGAGGATACAACATTCCTGCAGATTACATGGAGGAATGATGTGAGGAGTCAAACCCCAAAACAGTTGTTCCTGTTGTACAAAGATGACAAGACACCCTATCACCTTTACTGACAAAGTTGCTGGAAACAAAATTTCTGGTTGCAACTATTGCAAACACTGGGGAGATTTGTCAGATGTTCCACTGTAGACAAGCAACTGCAGCAGCAAGAACCACTTCGCTGGTGGTTGAACTCTGTCCAGAATTCACTCTAATTTCAGATGAACTAATTTCTCTAAGCAAGTTCTGTTTTTCTGTGCAGTTCTCTTGTTTCCTTTTAGGGGCCCAGCTTTATCAGCAGGGAGTTAAATACCACTGAAGATGGTTGAGAAAGCCTAATAGTCTTCCTGAATGTTGAATTGAATTCAGAATTTTCTGGAGCCTCCAAAAAGGAAATTGTTTCCAGTGTGCTTCTGCTCAAAGTAGATTTTACTGTCCTTGTATTTGCCTATTTTGCCTGAAAGTTGATGGCTAACTTAGATGGTTAATATTCTTGCTGTTATTGCAGCATGAAATGAAGCCATACAGAAAACCTAGTATTTCAGCAGAACAAAGACAAACCATCAACAAATTATTTTTGATCTTTTACAGCTGGTAGAAAACATCTACTTGTACAAGAGAATAGCCAGGCATTATTTGCTTTTTCTCTACAATCTGCTGGAAGAGCTTGAAGGATCATATAATTGTTCCAGTAGATTGATTTTCATTTTATCTCTGCATTTGCATTTAGAGTGTTGCATGCTGTTTGCTGCTGGGCTGCAGGACCTTTGTTTCATGCTTAAAGTAATGTAGAATGCATACACCTACAATATTGTGAGTTGAATGATTATTCACATTGCTTTTTTTTTTTTTTTTTTGCTGATTGGTTTCAGCATGCCTAACAAGAAACTTACTCTTGGCTAAGAAGGTACTGACCATAACTGATTTTTCTTTTGTGTCAAGAGACCATTCCTTCACCACCTCGTTTTGATTTAGTAGATGTTTGCACAGATATGTCTCTATATTCTCAGAAACTGTTTAATGATAATTAACAGAACACACACCATGAGCTGCTGCAAATTTTACAAGTGCATTAATTCTGCCACTCTACTAGAACCCAATGGCTTGGCAGCTTGCTGTGCAAAACCTACTCAGAAGAGGCTAACATGAACTCTGTGATATGCTGCATGGATGCTTTGAGCACCTCAGGCAGCTGAAATTCAAGGTAAATCTACAATAGTTTTCAATTTCACCAAGACTTAACCTTTGAATTGATTTTTATCTACTCAGTCTGGGTTTAGTTTTACAGGTAGATACTCATGATGAAGCTGTCAAAGTAAAAGAGATAATTGCTGATGGGTAATGGTAGTTATGGTGACAGCCAAAAACTTTGATTTGGGCCTATGTCTGTTTGCACTCAGACACTCAGTCTTTAATCACACAATTTTTCAAAGGTTTCAGACAGCTTTCAGTCCATGGGCTGGGTCTGCAATTTGCCTTTTCTGACCCTAATTATGTAAAATGTAGCTGCCCTTTCCCAGCCCCTTGTCTGCCTCACTCCTTCCTGTGTTGGCCTTGGTCTTCGTTTCTCTCTTCTCGGCCACTTGCCCCAGTGTGTTTTTTTCTGACATTTCTGTTCAAGTCCACCTACTATTCTGTCAGTTAACACAAAACTGCTCCTTTCTTGGATGGGTTGAGACCTGCATGGTGGCAGACTGACTACCAGTGCAAGGAAGTAAGATTCCCGCTCTGGTACTGGATCTGAACATGAATCCAGCCCGGCTCTGCAAGTTCAGTGCTGAAACTGTGAGGCAAGAGAGCACGAGTGCATTCGTGAATTATACAGCTGCACTCACTGCTGAGCACATCTCTGCTAAGAGTGTGCAAACCAATATTTTTCAAAGGTATGATGGCAGTAAAGGGCATTTCCTTGTCAAAAAGGTAACTCCGTTATGAAATCATGCATCCTTGCTACAAAGAAGGCAGGGATAATGTTCTGTGTTCAAAGACAAGACAAAAGAAATTTCCTCTCCTCATTTTTTTTTTTTTAATTGGTCAGACAACTTTTTCTGTTTCTCAGAAGTAGCTGAAATGCTTAAATTTTCCAAAACCATTTTGCCTGAGGGGCAGCTGTTATCATGAAACACTTCAGCCCAAGATCGAAGCAATAGAAAACAATCATAAGGTGAGAATTTATGGGGTTATGTATATCTGTGACCAAAACATCAGTTCATCAAGAGAATGTCATTTATTCATGACAGTAACAAAAGTGTGTATGTACATATTTATGCATATATATTTGTTTAAGACTGGAAATTCTTAAAACAGACCCTAAATTTAAGATCTGTAGCATGCATACCTTTCAGAACTAAAACCAATTTATTCACATTACTGTGAAGAAATTTACTCCCACTTTATGTGGGAGTCAGAGATTAAATGTCTAGCTGGATAAGAAACACAGGAAAAATAGTTTCTGCAGGTCTAATTTATCAACATATGTGCTCCTAACACACATCCTTATTTTATTACCTGTGAAAAGAATTATATTGACAGAAAATACTATTACAACTCTTTCTAAAATGATGACAGTTTTGTAAGAACATCCCTTACTCTTAATTGCTGTTGCCATTTTTTCCCTAGAATATTCTCACTCATAGCCCACGTACAATGTCTGAAGATAATTTCAAATTAAATTATGATAGTTGAAAATTTAAAGCATTTGAAAAGAAAATTGAAATGCAGTTTGACAGAAGTTCTGGTTTGTAATGAGCCAAGGAGAAACTCAGGAGCAGCAATAAGAAGATAATTTTTGGGTCTCTGAAATACTCTAAGCAGAGATTATAGAGGTGTTCTCTACGTACATTGTTTTTCTTCTTTTAATTGCCTGGTGAGGAGTCAAGATGGTACAAGAGGTTTAAAAGCCACATTTTGAAAGTTCCTTGTCCCCCATAATGCATTCTTAACCTTTACTAAGGCAACCCTGAAGAGATCCCAGCCAAGTCAGGTTTCAAAGTATAGAATCCTGCTACTACTACATACCTTGCCTCCCATTTGCAGTTCTGTAATGCAGCTTCTACTTTTTGCTTACTCCTCTGTGTTTTGCTTACTGTAGAGCTGGTGTTTAACTGTAACATCCTGAAAAAGCTTTATGTAGATCCTGGTTGCATGACTAGGTATCGCAACACATGCTGCATCACTTAGCCAAATAAGTTGCCATTACAGTGGGAACTTCTGTGTAGAGTTCAAGACCTCTCTGTGCCAGACACTCACCGGACAAATATCGATCTCTTCATAGAACCTCCATCTTAGTTACTGAGGCAAGAAATACAAGAAAAACAGTGGATGGGAGAAATATACAAAATGACTGAATTTGAAAGGGCTCAACAGGACAGTGGAATGGATTCACCTCAGATGACTATGGATGATCACACTACAGTTACTCCCACTGAGTGTTAAAAATGAAGTCGCTGTTTCTGAGAATTAGAAACATGGATGTTAGTATAAACCTGAACATGTACCAAAATCTAGATAATTTATGGTAGGAAAAAAAGTACAGGAAAATGCATGTTGTCACAATCTTCACCTTTTGCATCTCCATCATGGAAGAAAACAGACCAGGACTCACCCTTGAGTTTTAAGATGACTAAGTATTACTCAACCTGAGGCTTTCTTCCACTGCTTTGTCCTTCTTACTGCCACTGAATGAACTTCTCTGGCTGTTCAACTCTGTTTGCACTCTGATGGACTTGAACTATAGAAATATCTGTCCTGGATGCCACTGATGGAGAGAGTTCTCCTTGCTTTCCCTAGTGTTATATCTCAGAAGTACTTAATTGCTTGATAACTTCTCAGTGATAAAATTAGTTTTTATCGCACTTTATGTAGTTGAAGTGGGAAATCTTATTTGAAGAGGGCTTGTAGCAGGTGAGAGGTAGTGTGTTAACTGAGAACATCTGTAGTGGTGTGTTGTGGCTTAACCCAGCAGAAGGCCAAGCACCGCACAATCGTTTGCTCAGTCTCCTTCTGCAGTGAAACAGGAAACGGGAAAAAAACAACAAAGTAGAAGTCATGAGTTGAGATAATGCTGTTTATTGAGATAGAGAAAAGGATAACAGTTATGACTACATATGCATATGAATATATGTAACGAATGCTGCAGAAGCAATTGCTCACCACACCCTGACCAATGCTCAGCTAGCTCTTTGAGCAGCAAAGAGAGAGAGGTGAGGCCCCACCCCCTCCAAAACTCCGTCTGCATGATGCCATATGGTATGGAATATCCCTTTGACCTGTTTAAGTCAGCTGCCTTAATTCTGTTCCCTCCCAACTCCTTGGGCACTTCGCTGTGAATGGCCATGGCTCTGTACAACACAACTGCTTAACAGCAACTAGAAATACCTGCATGTTATCAGCACTATTTTTCTCCTCAAACCAAAACATAGCATCATACCAGACACTCTGAAGAAAGCAATTCTGTCTCAGCTGAAACTAAGACATGGTGAAACTTTAGACATGTTTAAGTAGCAGGTAACATTTAGAAAGATACATCTGCTAAGGCTGCTTCCATTGCCCATCTGTAACTGCTGTGTGCAATGTTTTGCCAAGATTGTGTTATTATTATCAACAAAATCAGCAAGAACAAAATGATCTTGGTAGACAGGAGCTGACTGTACATAATCACAGAAGAATTACAAAACCATAGAAGAGTCCAGGTTGCGAGGGACCTGAAAACATTATCAGATTGGACATTTCTGTGGGAAAAGGGAACCTAACTGAGATTAACTAGTACTCTGTCCAGTAGCATCTTGGAAACCTCCAGTGATGGGTATTCAACAATGTCCCTGGGGAGGTTGTTCCAGTGACACATTCTCCTTGTGAATAATTTCTCTTTTATATCAAAATGAAACCTTTCTAAGTGCATCTTGTACCCATTGCAATTCGTCTTCTCTACATGGATAGTTGTGGAGAAAGTTCCTTTGTACTCTTTGCAGCCATTCCTTTAAGTACTGGAATACTCTGCTGAAGTCCCCTCTGAGTCTTCTCAAGGGTGAAAAGATCTAGTTCCTTCAGTCTATAATGAGTAACTTATTCAGCTGATACACTCATTTATATTTCACAAGTATTACATACAATTGTGGCATTTTTGTTTGTTTGTTTTTGTGTTTGTTCTAAATTAAGTGTATTTTTTTTTCCTGAAATTTCCTTAGATTCTTTGAAGGTGTTTTTTGAAGGCTCGTGTGTGACACACCTGAGCTAGTGAAAGGCAAATTGCCTGAGCTGGGCATTAGTCCCATGGTGTGACATACTGGATGAGTTTTAGACGTTAGGCATTTCCTGTTCTGATCTGATTACTGAGCTGAAGTGCTTCAGAACGATGGTGTTTGTTGAAAATGGAAAATATCAGCAGCCTGCTTTTAGGACTGATCACAGGAGAAATGAAGGAAAAGAGGGCAATCTTTTACAGTGCAAAAACCGAACAGTTTCTGTACAGACAGCAAAGCAAAGCAAGAGGAGGGTGGTAGAACGGGGGAGTCACAGTGGGAGTAAGTGGGCCGGGAGGGGAATGTGTGTGTTTAGTGGGGTCTGAATAAAGTAAAGAGAACAGATCTGCCATGAGAGCTCCAAGGGAGCTGATGTTCACAAAATAATTGTAACAGTAGCTTCTTGTTGAAAAGGTTTTCACAGAAAAATCATGGTTAGAGAGAACCCTCCAATATATATATATATTTAAGTGAAAACTGAATTTTTATCGTAAGTGCCTTTCAGAGCAGATAATGTTTTGCTAACTTGTCTCTATTTGTTCTCATTTTTAACCTCTCTAAGCAAAAAGAATGTTCAGATAAATATTTTTTAAAACCTCAGTATAATATGACATATTTTTCTCCATAATGAGGCAGAGAGAAACAACTAATTAAAAAAAAGAGAGAGAGAGAGAGATGAACTGCAAACACTGTGAAGAGTTGGTGATTATTAGTGAAGAAGCTACACTCTGAATTCAGCACGTATTTAATTTTTTGCAGGCACAGGAAACCTTTACTGAATTGAAATCTGGAAAGTGATTTTTTTTTCTTTTACAGGTTAGTTACTTCTCAGAAGCACTTCTTAACTCTGAAAGAAGCCTCTAATGATTTCAGCCCTTAAACTTACATGAGAGGGAAAAAGTTGTTTACCATGACATTTTCTAGTGAGTTCTGGGAGGATGTTTCTCTGGGAGGTTATTTCTCTTAGTAAGGAGATATTCCCCTCATGGAAATTTGCATAAATAGATGACACAGAGCACAAGATTTTCCATGCAGAAAGTGTCAAATAACACATTAATGGTTTTACCTAAGAAAAGATGAAAACTAGGAGGAGAATTTTGACCCACCATCCCTAGAGGTGTTCATGAAACGTGGGGATTTGACACTGAGGAACGTGGGTTAATGGACATGGTGGGGTGGGTTGATGTTTGACTTGGAGATCTTAGAGGTCTTTTCCAACCTTATAGATTCTGTGACCATGAGTCCATGATTCTGTCGCCAGCCAGGTTATTTAAAAGAGTGCAGCACCATCAATACAAAGATTCTTCCTACTGTCAAAAAATAGCAAGCGTCTCACATTTCTTCCTTCACAGCTTTCTTTATAAGGACTTAAGCCATGAGAGGACATTTAAAAATATTCCAAACAAAATTTCTGGCAGTCAGAGAGAAGCTGTGATTCTCAGTGTTGGTCTGTCTTTGTTGTCCCTGTGGGAAATGAAGAGGTCTGAGGAACTGACACAAAGCCGAACCCATGGGCACAACACTCCATTCAAACCACCTGAGACGAGCAGGTATGAGCAGTAATGGCTGAAGGAACAGCAGGGGAGGGGACAGCACTTCATGATGTGCTGTTTTTTATTGTTGCTTTCATCTCATAAGCAATGTAAGCACAATGCAGTCATTTGCTACATTCAGGGCTCTGCTATGTGTGCTTGTTTGTGTAATCAGAACTAAATGACATTAAATGAAGTTTTCTTGCCCTCCTGAGGACTCGGATACAACATTTCCATCCGGCTCTGTGCTGGAGATAGAAGAAAGTGTAACCATAGTGATGGAATGGAAATGATTCCTTTGTTCTGAGGCTGCAGTATCCTACAGACGTTGCTGTTCTCAAGGTCAAAAATATATTAGGAAGAGATAAAAATTAGAGAAAAATGTGCTGGTTTAGCTACAAAAGCTAATTTAGTTTATGTATTATAAATTATGTTAAAAATGACTAAAATGAGATTTCTCAGCAAGAACTAAATGTGTGGTTTCACAAAACTAATTTCCAAAGATGAACACAATTACAGAATTCAGCTTTAAAAGCTTTTCGGGTCATCAGAGAAAACAGCAAAGCTATCAATTATCAGACTTCAGAGTGCTTCTGTCAGAAATATAATGGTAATTTTAGCATTCTCCTCAGCATTTACTAAATTAAGAATGTCTGCAAACAGATCAATTAATTGGAACATTATTTAATTTAATGAAACATGATCTGTCAAGGAACATTAATCAGTCTTTAAAAGAAAACATTTAGGCATATCTTTCCAGATGGCAGAAGCAGTATGGCTACAATGTGATGAGGTGATGGCTGTAATTCTGAGGCTCTAAGGATGAGATTGGGACATTCTTAGAAACGAGTAGAATCCCTGCTATCCCTGCACAGCGCTGAGCTCCAGCAGGCTGTACTGCCTCTTCTATTGACCCGCTTCTTCCCATTTTGCCTCTACTTCTCCAAAGAAAACAGAAGAGCGATCACACAGCATTGCTCTACTTCTGACACTTGAAGTCAGTGTGGAGAACTCTGAGGATGAGACCTCCAGAGTCTTCAGGATGTGTCCCTCAACCCTGCCCTCCACCACAGAGAGCATGTGCAGAGCTGATGTTCCATTAGTTGTGCTTGGCAGTACTGTGGAAGGGCAGCATTTTCCACGGAGAGAGCACCATGTAAGGCTGCCACCTGGCAAGAGGTGTGTTTGAAGGAATGCAGGAGTTATCTATTTGCCCCTGTAGGCTAAAAGGATCCTTTTGTGGGATTCACAACATCATCAGCATGAGTCATGACAGGAAGCTTGTGGGCACTACTGCCGCATCTGCTGCTGCGTGCGATGGGGCAGCTGGGGAGAAGGATCAGAGAAGGGTTGCAGGAGGGGTATGGAATCACAGAATAAGCCATCGAGGAAATCAGTCCTGCGAATCGTCTCCATCAAGCACTTTCTCCTTGAACTTTTCCCATTGCTGCTTTTGTGGCCTCGTGGTTGGGAAAGCATCTTTGCACAAAGCAGGGTGAAACTGCAGGAGCAAGGCTAATCAAATAATCCAACTCCCAAGGAAAACTGACAAACAGTTGGAGGTCACAGTCACAGATACAGTGAGGCTGCATTCCCTGTTTGCAGTCATTACAGAAATGGCACTGCAGGCATTGACTTCCGTTCCTAGGCAGACGCAGGAGTTTGAGGTGAGTGCAAATGAGAAAGCTTAACGTCTGTTTTGGTAATGCAGGAGTGCTAAAAATTGACTTGCAGTGCTGGGTGTTTTATTTTCTCCAGTGCACTAACACAGCTCTAATTTGAAACTGCAGGATCCCCAGTATAGCCATTAATAGAGCAAAAAAGTACTGAGTCTGTATTTTCTGTAGTGCTTTAGCTAAAGCACAGTTTTTGTATTACCAAATTATTTAGTGATTTTCTTCCTCATCAGGAAAAGACTTTCGCTATATCTTAGGGGCTAGGGGTGATCAAAGATATAACACTTTCCAAAGGGTAACAAAAATAAGAGGGATGGGGTGGCTGAGGCAAGGAGGAGGAGACAGCTGAGGGACAAAACAGGCAAAAGCAGCAGAGGGTGCTTGCTCTTCCTGCCATACACCGAGGGGAAAGGATCTGCTGCCAGGGGTGGTACTGCCTCCTTTGTTATGAGAATGGAGGCAAAGTGACCTGGACAAAAAAAAAACGAGCTTTTCTCTTCCAGGTGATGGCAATTTTTCCAGTACTGTAGCTCTGTCTGGGCTATTTCAAGACCTTTGGAAACAGCTGATATATAAGTGGAAAGCACTCAGCCCAGGCTGGGTGGCTGAGACATGACCTGTTTTCTGCAGAGACAATATAGCAACCTACCTTCATGTTATATCTATTTTTATTTTCCTTTTCACTCTTCAATCTATGCCAAGTTTGAAGTTGGTATCATGACATCTTCTTTCTTCATGTTAGTGAAGTTTTAATAATGATGTCTGTCTGAAGCAGATCACCTCATTAAGCTCCAAACAGTCTGGGATGCAATCATTTGATTTTGTGACCTTCTCCCATCCCTAGCGGTGTCTTTTCTCTCTCCAATGTGTAGTCACATAACTGCAGGGAAGATGTACTCTGGAACTTCAATACTCCCTGTGCTGTGCTGATGGCTGATACTTGCCGATGGTGTGGGAACGGTTCTGGCAGAGACCTGGGGAGCATCCAGTGCCTCTGCAAGTCATGTAAACCAGTCCTTCTCAGGGTCAGCTGCCTCCTTCATGCTGTGAACACCTAAAACATGTCAATTGAACTGAGTTTCCAAAGAAGCATCTCACTTCACTGACCACAGAGCGTCTATGCATGTTAGACGTAAACACTATCCGAAGGATGGTGAGATGAATTCCTTTCCAGTGCCTGCCTTGTGAAGACAACCAAGGCTCATTTTCTCATGGCATATTCAGACAACCACCATTCAACTCCAGAGAAGAGTTTCATTTGATTTTTTAATACTAAAACTGCCACCTGATTCTCCATTATATTGATTTCCTCAACAAAAAAGAGCTTTCTGCTTTCTGCATAATTCAAGCTCAACATGTTTTCTTTAAGTGGTTTTTCAGAAGTATGGGAAACAGATGCTTTAAGTAACACATTTTTAGAAAATGTAGCAAATGGATTCTGAAGATGATCTGGCTGTCTTTTGTGCACTCAGTACAACTTTTAAATTGGATAGTTTTGTTACACCACGGATGCACGCCTGCTTGGGAAGTGATGCCTCTCTGGAGACTGGTGCTGGGCTGTGCCAGAGCAGCACTAGAACAGTCCAGCCAAGAGCCATTGCAAGCTGGTGCTGATCAAATGGTTGTCTGAAGAAGGCTGACAGTCCTCCTCTTAATGGCCAACTAGGCAAGGAGAGCAGCAGTGCCTAACATTTGTTGGTAGTCAATCTGAAATATTGTGAACGATCCCAAATTTTTGTGTGACTGGAGCAGAGGAGACAACTGGACAGGCTAAGAGACACAGGATGGTTCAGCTCTGCAGAGGTAAATGGAGTGCAGGTGATGTTTTACCTACAGTGTGGGAGGGCAGAGAGGGAACAGTCAGTGTCCTTGTCCAAAGAGTACTCTTTGAGGGCCCAACAGGTTTAAAGACCTTCTTGGATCACAAAACTCCCCTTCACATAACATCAGACAACATTGGAAATATATGATTAGGCCATTGGTAGCAAAGCTTCCCTGAACTCAAGGGGACTACATTTATCCCACTGTTCTTTGTGAACTCCAAGCATGTTCATGTGTGCAACTAGCCAGGATGATGCAGCTACTTCCTGTCTTTGTTTCTGCTTCCTGCCCAAAATTCATGTACCTGTGCTGATCTGAAGGTGCTGGGTGAAAGTTGCACACATGCCTTCAAGAGTATCAGCAGTGTTAACTGGTTGTTCTTTTGCCAGAGAAGGAGTTGAATAATATAGTGATATTTTGTGTGTCTTAAATACAATTCATTTTTTTTGCTAAAACCTCATTTCTTTTTCTCCATAAAGAGATTAAATATGTAAGTACATAATCCTTTCACAATTTCGTTAGAGTAACTCTCTTTCATTCAAATCATTTGCTGCTATTATAATCAATTAATCCTAGGATGAATACAGAACCAGAAAGGAGTGAGAGAAAGAAAGAAGGAAGGAACATTGCAATGAACCCCTCTCTGACTGAGGTTCCCATTACCATGCCTGTCTGCAGTCCTGTTATGTCTGGGGGTCTTCTTGTGGCCCTCATGAAGAGACATGTTTGGTGGCACAGATGAGAAACCTTTCCCTTCCTCAAGGAATCTGCCATGGGTTCATAAGATGGGAGGTAATGAAGGGGTGGCTCAAGCCAATGGGGACTTCAAGAAAGACAAATCACCTGGAGCCATACAGGGTGAAAAGTAGATGTACCACAAAAGCTCCTGGTTTGCTGGGTATGATCCTTATAAGATAATGCAATGCAGGAGAGATTAGGAACAGACTGAAGGGCAGTTTGAAGTATCTCTCCATCAGCTATTAGACAGTACTTGAGAATGCTGTTACTTTCGTAGATAAGTTAGCTGGTCCATTTACCACTTCAGAATAATTATTCACTTCCTAAACTTGTTGTTTGACACTGGCAATGCCTTCAAAGAATAATTAATTTTAGAATACAATCAGAGAAATTGCTGCTTACATTTCACTATGCTACAAAACCACCTCCTTCATGGTCTCAACTTGAGCAGCAAAGAGTCACGTGCTGAGGCCAACAACATTAAGTACAAACAGTTAGAGTTCATTTCATCCATCTGAATATTAAGCTGGTGTTGAGTTCTTAAAAAAGAATCTGCCGTGAAGAAGTGGTGGAAGGGAAATGCCTAGAGAAAAGGAAGGGTGGTACTTCTCCTGTGAATTCATTTATTTATTTGTTTATTTGCGCAGTCTTTGTAAGGCTGAAGTCAGGGTTTCAGTTCAAATTCATTAAAGGCATCCAGGATGTATTTGAAGTCCATGACTCCAAAGGAAATCTAATGAGATTTCAAACCCCCAAGGTGAGCTTCTTTCTCAAGAGTGAAATGCAAAACAAAACAAAACATTAAAAAAGAGAGATGTAAGAATCAAAGCAAGATACTGGCCTGTCTCTAAAGTTTGGATGTGTGAACAGCAGAATTGGAGGTCTCTTCTTTCCCAGTGGGACTCTTAGTGGTCCCAGCTCTCTGGCTGTAAATTAGGCTGGCAGGAAGATTTTGGCATAGCTCAGGGAAATAAAGGAAAAATTCATGTACATTCATGCAAGTAAACATTCTCAAACATTTGTCTCCCTTCTCATAACAGATGTAGGAAGACTGTTACTTTCCTTGCAAATTGCCATTCAAAATGAAATGTAGGTCACCTGGACATACCTTATGAGTAAGACTGAGTCAGTCAGACTCATGCAAAATAAGATGCTTTTCTAGTGAAGTCTATTATCCATTTATTCAAACTGTAAAAACAGTGTTGAACGTGCTACACACTTTTCTGATCTCCCTGTCCCATTATATTTACGTTCATTTTATAAATATTTCTTGGCAATGGAAAAAAAATAAATACATACATACATCTGTGTATAAATATATTTTCTAGAGAATAGGCTAATGAAGTTCTGACGGGTTTGGCCATGATTTTTCTGATGTATGTGTGTTTTAGTTCTGTTTCAGGGTGAGAGAGTATGGACCTGTCTCTCTCCTTCCCCCCCCCCTTTTCAACACTTTCAAATTCTGGGCTATGATGCTATTTATTGACAGGTGTTTAGACTGACACAGAGACATAATTTCTAAGCAAGACTCAGGGCGATCATGTTCCAGTGAGTGCTCACCGACTCTGTGTTAGCACATCTCAAATGTCTTCCAATTGGTGATGATGATGATAGTGAAAAACAGCCTTCATATTTCTGCAGAAGTGAGACCCTTAGTTGTGAATGTTTTTATGGATACAAAGATGGTTATTATAGAGACTGGATAATGCTGATTCCTTTATTTTGGAAAAGAAGAGGAAAGATTTCTGAATCTAGGAATAACTTCTCCATTACATTGCAAGAAAACATCATCAGAGTTTCTTTAATTATGTTTTTATTGTCCAGCTCAATGCTGCCTCTGTGACACTAAGAGAGAAACATTCTAGTACAGGCAATGTGTACAACCAGTCAGCCAACGCTGAATGCTGGATCTTCTATAGAGGTTTGTACTGATTTCCTTATCCTTCATTAGTTTTAAGGAGCTCGCTTCAGGACTGAGAATGTCTTTCTCTGAGGCAATGATGCAATTAATGAACACAAGCATGTCTGTTACTAGTCTTAAACTAGAAACAGAAGTCATTTGAGATGTACAACAAAGTAATGAGTGATATTTTAAAGAACTACGTAGCAATGTGATGAAGTTGCAGAGTTTGACAGGGATTGAAGTTACAGATTTGATAATGATATATATCTTTTTTGCCATCTCTCATCTGAATGTAGCTGGTGTTTTGCTGGTGACTGTCTCAGTAATGCTTGTCAGCCTTTCAGAAATAAGCTTGCGGTGTTAGATTGTGTCTTCAAGTAGAACATCTGTCTGGAGCTCCCAGGATAGTTGTGTTTTGTTTTCATTCTTGTTAGGCCTGTTCACTAGACCAAAACTAAGCAAGACAGCAGGATGATGGCATGAGGATTGAGGGTGCAGAACTGTAAAAGATTCCCCTTATTATCAGCTGAGGTCACCCCAGAGCCTTTTAGATGTTTTCACATTCATTTCAATTCCTTGTTACATTCATAGGTTCAGCCATGTGAAGTAAGGTGGCAGATCGGTTCATTTCACAGACTCACAAATCTAACAATGTAAGACTGATTTTGCAACTCCATACATACATACACCTACTAGAAGAGTCTTTGTGACCACTTGAATGAGAAATACGGGCAGTGCAGTGTGGTCAACATCATCAGGCTCTGATCAGGTCCTAAAGCTGAGGGCATGTGCTGTTAATGGATGGGCTGGAAAGAGTTTGGTGATAAAATGGAGCCGTTGTTGAGAGATTTTTTCTAGTCGTTTTTGAGTTAAATTACTCTGCTGCCCTTCCTTAAATATGTTACTACAAAAAACAAACAAACAAAAAAGATGCAATCCTTTTTCTTAAATACTTTGCAAGATAAAAAAAAAGCAACAACAATAACAAAAAAAAAGACTTGCAGACTTAGAAAGAGGAAGCATGAAGAGTATCCAGTGCTGGAATCAAAGGAACTTCTCTCTCTTTCCCTGCTTTCCCCCTCACCCCCCACCACCCCAAACAGCCTAAACAATACAAAGAAGCACAGTGTTACTCCTAATAATCAGCGTAGTACACTGCTTGCATTTTCATTGCAGATTTTTATTTTTTTTTAATTTATGCCTTCCTTCAGTGTGCTATTCCATAGACCAATAGATAGTACTATCATTGCGATAATCACCTTTCAATTCCTTTCCCTAAATGTATTCGAGTTATAGTTTCTTGTACATATTAAATAGGTCTTTGCTCTCCATGGGAATAAACATTCAGATACTTGTACACTATTAGTTAAGCAGACAAGAGAGGACAAATGCTGATGCATTTCTAGTTGTTTACCATAACTTTAAAAATTAAGTCCTGACAACTTTACTCTTATCTGTAAATTGTCATCCCTGGTGGATTTGTTTTCTCTCTCATCTCCAGGTACCATTAGCTTGCCAGTTAGAAAAATCTGCAATAAGCTTGCCTGTGTGCCCTTTGGTGATGACAGTTTAAGAAAGACTTAAGTGGTTGGTTGGTGTTAGGGCAGAACAGTGTGTTCATTTTCATTTCTTCCTTCCAGGGAGCATCCACGGAAGCAAAGTGCGGAAAAGGTCCTCCACGGGAGAAAAGCTTGAAAGCTCTTCTTCCCTTGTTTTTTTCTTTTCAGCCTGTATTCTTAGCAGCTTTCATTGTCTTTAAATGCTTCTCATAGTGGGAAAGCACTGTGCATCAGAGTGGCACTTTGTTCCAAGAAACTTCACTGAGTGCAGACTTCCCTGCTGATAAGAGATTGCTTGAGCAGAGAAGCAGATAGGCAGCTTGCAAATATGGAATAATCTGGGAGAACTTGACTTTCATAAGTGCCAGTAGAGAAGAAGAGTGCTATTTCAAAAATCTGATGTGGCTGCAGACAGCAGGTGTCTTACATGAAAATGTGGCAGTGTGGATTGCCAGTGAAGGCAGCAGTGTGCCACTGAGAGCAGCTGCGAGTCCATGTGAACGCGAGAGTCCGTGCTGGCAGACTACATTGCAGGACTGAGTTTGGGCTTCTAACCTATTTAACCTAGCCCTTCAACAAAGGCTGAATCCCTAAATAGGTGGGATGCTCCCTACCCATCCATAGAGCATCATTTCTCTCAACACACAAGCTACCTGTGAATTTTATTTCCTTCCTTATTTCCTTTATTTCCTTCAGACCACGTAGAAGCTTTGCTACATTGTACAGTTCCACAGAGGGGATGTATAAAAACATAACCACAAGAATGGAAGATGCAGAATTTGCTATGCTTTATTATCTAGGCTTAAAAACTTCCTTCCTCCAACTCTGAAACAAAGTAATACTTTATAATCAGAATTCTAAAGAGAAGTGATTGATATCAGCTGTGCTTTGTCAGAGAAAAAAAACTGAAGGTTATCTGTGAGGAAGATGTACATATTTACTCAGACATCAAGTTTTGCCTTTCACTTTCTGGAAAACAAATTAAAGCTGATGGAATTACGCTGGTTTGAATCATTTGGCTAAGCTGTAAGAATAAGTCACCAGCATTTGTAGAAACAGAAGGTTCTTTTGTACTACTTAGTAGTGCTCTTCGTTTTATCTTTGAAACCAAAACCAAAACCAAAAAAAGGAAAAATTGTTTCATTCCCATTGATAGTATGATGACTATCTGCATTACATGTTAGGTAAAACAATTCATTGCTTCCTCCATCTCAATTAGAAACCAAGCAAAATAATCAAAAATATCTTTGAGTATCCACAGATAATTTATTTGACCTGAAGAAAGCAGGTTAATTTCCTTGGATAACAAAAAATATATATGTATTTTTAAGGTCCAGTTTCAAAAGAAAAAATATCTGATCTGTTGCATGCTGTTTCAGAATCACAGAATCTCAGGAGTTGGAAGGGACCTCAAGAGATCATCGAGTCCAAGCCCCCTGCTCTGATAAGTTGTACAGGTAGATGTTCAGCCAGGTCTTGAGTATTTCCTGAGAAGGAGACTCCACAACCTCTCTGGGCAACCTGTTCTAGTGGTTAGTCACCCCTACCGTACAGAAGTTCTTAAGCATATTTACATAGAACTTCCTATGTTCAAGTTTTAGGCCATTACTCCTTGTCCTATTGCTGTGCACCACTAAGAGGAGCCCGGCCTCCTCCATTTGCTTCCCACCTCTATTCAGATATTTATAAACATTAATCAGATACCCCCTCAGACTTCTTTCTCCAGGATGAACAGATCCAGGTCTCCCAATCTTTCCTCATAAGGGAGATCTCTAGGCCCTTTATCATCCTTATGGCCCCCTGCTGGACTCCTTCTAGGAGGTCCCTGTTTTTTTTTTTTTTGAACTGGGGAGCCCAGAACTGGATACAGTAGTCTAAATGTCGTCTCACCAGAGCATAGTGGAAAGGGAGGATAACCTTCTTTAACATGCTGGCCGCACTCGTTTGAATGTGCCCCAGAATACTATTGTCCTACTTGGCTACAAGGGCCCACTGCTGGCTCATGGCCAACCCATTGTCCACCAGAATACCCAGGTCCTTCTCTGCAGAACTCCTCTCCACAGGTCATCCCCTAACCTGTACTGATGCACATGGTTATCCCACCACAGGAGCAAGACTCTACACTTGCTCTTGTTAATCAAGGTTAATCAATGAGGTTTCTCCCTGCACAACTTTCCATTCTGTCCAAGTCTTGCTGAAGGCACAGTCTTCTGGTGTCAGCCACTCCTCCCAGCTTTATATCAGAGAGGTTTTCCTGAGGAGAAAATAGTTTATACTTGTGGGCTACATAAATTTCTGACCTTAACTGTTCTAGATAAACAAGATCATGTACTTTACACTTAAGGAACATATACACACCTGTGCTATATCTCTGGATCATCTTCTTCCAATCTAAATGAAGACTAGCTTTAGATTTCATCCATTTCAGAACAGGGAGTGAACAGCTCATTTTGATATTTCCACCTATTGCCTATGCCTCCATAGTGCAAATGAATGCAATTTTTTAAGCAGCATCCATGTGGAAACAAGGCCACTTTGCTATAAAGATTAATTATGCAGTAATGCAGTCCCAGGAACATTCACGTAAATCAGCCACTAGAGTGAACCTATCAAGCTTGTGAATCAAATAGGTACATAAATACAGAGATAATTAATAATTTCATTTCTTGCAAATGTACAGGGCACTTCTGGGAGCTACATATATCCTACACTGCCAGGTGTATCTGGCATTTTCCAGTATTGCAGTGGAGCAAACTGAAACAGCATTTGATGAAGAATTTGAAGTACAAGCAAAAGAAATGTTCATTTAGTTGGTCTTGTTAGCAGAATGCATTGCTACGTGGTGGATGTGAGAAATTTGAGCATGTACAGGCTCTTTCTGGGTGGTTCCTCAGCAGATTTCAGGGCTGTCTCTGCATTTCATATCAGCATGACCTAGAAAGAAAGGAAGGCCAAGTCATTCAAGGTCATCGTCAGAGCTGTAACCTTCACTGAGATCTCCTGTTTCCCTAAGGTTGTCCTAAATATAAATTCAACTTTCTTGAGCCTTGCATCAAGCTTTATTTTCTTGATGTTTTGTCAAAACATATTATCAAAACTTTTTCTACAGTAGCGTCATGATGTTCATAATGATGGATGAATGAGAAGCATAGCCTGGGATCAATTGTTTGGAAGAACAAGCTTCGAAAATGCGGGAATGTTGAGTCATTTTGATTACTGACTGCTGGAGAAGATAATGAATACATTAGATCCTAAATCATTTCACTGGACAGCAATTGTCAACTGTTATTTTTTTCTGAAGATCACATTATTTGCCAAATGTTTTCACTTAGCTCTTCCAGACTGATGATTGCTGTGAATAAAATACGTTTTGAAGTGTCCTGGAGCAGTCAGTGCTATATTCACATTGGTTGACTAACAAGTCTTGGTGGATAGAATACAACTCCATTGTTGTGAAGAACAGGAGGGACAAAATTCAGTCCTGCAGAGGAATTCTCTTACAGCTCCTCTTACAGAATTTTATAATGCCTGATTTTGGAATAATATTGCTTCATCTGTGGCATTAAGTTAACATAGTAGTGGAAGAAATTATGTAATTCCTTTTTCTGCATACAGACCTGAAAGTATTCACTATTAGCTGTATATTCTTTCCATGTGGTATTTTGACTGAATTCTGCAATGGCTTGTCACCTGGTCATCTCCCACAAAACCAAATATGCTTATTACTTTTTATCTTTCTTTTCCCTCAAAACTTAATGCAGAAATTTCCCAGGTTTACTAGCTCTTCTGTAGCTGCCACTGTACCTAGGGTAAGTTTATCCCTCATCCTTGCTGTGATTCATGGAGAGTCTTTGATGGTAGAGTGCTGAGAAATGATGTCCTTCCAGAGTCATCATCAAACATATCCTGTACAAATATCTGAGATTGCTCTGACCCAAGTGTAGCACCTTGCACTTGACCTTGTTGAATGTCATTGGGTCCACTTTTCAAGCCTGTCCAGGTCCCTCTGGATGGGGCCTTTCTTTCTATTGTGTCAACTGTGCTACTGCTTGGTGTCATGAGCAAACTTGCTAAGTGCACACTCCATCCCACTGTCTATGTCATTGATAAAGTTTTTAATCAGTACTGGTTCTAAGAAGGACCTCTGGGAGACACCACTCATCACCAGCCTCCACCAGACCATGGAGCCATTGACAGCTCTGGCTGAGATCACTCAACCCATCTTTTATCCAGTTTTACCCACTCTCAAATCCACATTTTTCCAATTTAGAGATTAAAATGTTATGTGGAACCATGTCAAAGGCGTTACAGAAGTCCAGGCAGATCTACTTATACCATCATTCCATCACAGAAAGCTACTAGATTGGTCAGGCATGATCTACCCTTGGTGAAGCTGCGCTGGCTGACTTAGATCACCTGATTATCCCTCATGTACCTTAACATGTCTTCCAAGAGGATCCACTCCATGATCTTCCCAGGCACAGAGGTGAGGCTCACCTGCCTGTAGTTCCCCAGGTCTTCCATTCAACCCTTCTTAAAAAATGGAGCGATATTTCCCTTTTTCCAG
The DNA here is from genome assembly GCF_016699485.2 of Gallus gallus. Classification (NCBI taxonomy): domain Eukaryota; kingdom Metazoa; phylum Chordata; class Aves; order Galliformes; family Phasianidae; genus Gallus; species Gallus gallus. The sequence continues at coordinate 68,033,908 of NC_052572.1, read as the reverse complement.
TGCCCAGAGACTTCACCTGACAGCCATGACATATCAGATATGATGGAGAGCAGCTTGGCATCCACATCAGCTAGCTCCCTCAGGACATTGGGATACATGTCATCTGACCACATAGACTTGTACACTTTCAGTCTCATGAGGTGGTCTTGAACTTGCTCTTTCCTCACAGTAGAAAGAATTCTGTTGCCCCAGCTCCCACCTAAGATTGAGAGATCTTTTGAAATTTTGTATGAGCAGTCTGAGAGATCTTACAGGCTGTTTTCTTCAGATTTGCTAAGCGTGTCGTATGGATGAATAACCTCTCGAAAATGTTTCAGTTTTTGTCTGCTCAGAAATGTCTCTTGAAAATCCTGAAGATCTTTGGAAATCATCAAAGTATACTTACTACTGTGAGCAATGGTCATGTTCAGTAGTCCAGGCTCAGGCACAATTCAGTATGAATCACAATTTATTTCACGCTTTTGCAAGAAGGGGCAACCTTAAGACAAAAAGGTGTGTGTACAACCAGAGAGATGCAACAGTTTATATTTCCTACTCCCTGGCATGAATTCCCTCACCTTTCCTAATTGGTTGAGTACTCCGTGGTTTAAAGCTTCTATGCTAAATGCTTCTAGTTATTTGGCAGGTGTCCCACTCCTGTTACTGCTTGGTTAACCTCTCCCTGTTCTCCTCCTATTCTTGTTTAGTTTTTTCCTATTATGGTATGCTGGGATAATCTCTCATAGTTAACCTTCTCCTCAGGCTATCATTCAAACCACAGAACAGATTTGTACCAATATATTTCCCCGAGTTACTCTAAAATGCAGGTCTTCTATTTCGAAACCAGGAGTTTATCTTGTTTCAGAGCTCTTGTTTGGATCTCTTTGGAGTCATAACATCTTATTGTTATGCAAAAACAACATTTACTTCCCCACTCAACTGGTAGTTTCTGCAGTGTGTGTACAAAGTACTTGATTTGGAGCACTTTCTTGTGCAGTGAGCAACAGGCAGTGCTCGCATGGATTACTGCCAGGACCTACCCATTCCAGCCCTTATATAAACAGTTATTGCTCACATTCCCTTGACCTACCCTTTGAAGCTCATTATACAATTTGCTATTTCACTGCCAGCCTTCTGTAAATGCAAAAGAACTGAACCAAGCTCTAGTGGATATGAAGTTGTAGACTTTCTGTTCAGGCTCTTCCAGTAAACAGTGCAGTAGTTTGTATCACAGGGAGTTGATGGAGATGGAAACAAATAGCCTGGGTTTCCCAAAAACACTGCAAGAGAGAAGTAAGTATATAAGCATCTGCTGTGAAGAAAACACTGTAGAAGACAGTAGAAATGAATACATTTAACAGTATGTGAGGCAATGTAACTTGAACTTAATGCACAAGGTGCTGCAAATCAGTTTCCTATACAGCCCTGCCAACTCTTAACTGAGGAGTGTGAAATATGGGCTTCGTGGATTAGCTGTTAAATGCAAAGAGAGAGTTTCTGTCTTTGCTGTAGCTGAGAACAAGAACAGGAATAGACAGCCTACTTTACCTCTCTACTTATTTCAGTTGCAGAAATGTATGTAAGAGACAAAAAATATAATCTTAATTTGTTAGAAAGGATTTGTTAAATAAGACAAAGTTATGGAGAGAAGTCTGGACTCTCCTAGACAACAGACAACTGATGGGAGAGGGGGTCAGGAAATGGAATGAGCTGTGGTGTCTCTAATATTTTAGGCTAGTATCTTGGTGTGACTGGATCATCTAAAGTGAACATGAGGTGGGGAAATGAGTCAGTGAAAACAGCACACAGATAAAGGAGACAGAATGAAAAGAGGACAGAAGAAAGGAGCAGCTAGACAAAAGAAAGATGTGCAGTTTTAGGATAGCTTTGAAATAGTTTTAGGATAGATGGTAGCAAGGAACCAGCAGTATCGTCACTAAAAATAAAAATAAAAAATAGTTAATGATAACACTGCTAGCAGAAGATTCTGGTCGCAACAACCTGCCTGGTACTACTGGCTTGAGTTCTTCCCTCTGCTTTCCATCTAAACTCCTGTAATATATAATGCTGTGAAGCAGCTAAGGAAATTAGCCAGTTATTTTGTTAACTGTGCCTTTGCTTTGATATTTGCTATCAAAAAAGTCCTCCTGCAAAACTGCATTTCCTTTCTTTCTGAAGTTCATACTTGTTAAGGAAACCTCTTCAATCTTTGTATGTTTTTGTTTGTGGTCACCTTTCAATATTTCTGCATACTGGTTCCCAGCAGTATCATCCTCTGAAATCCATTTACCATTTTTAGAAGAGGGAAAGTGGAAAAATTTGAAGTGAAGTTTTTCTTTTGATCACCTTGAGGCAATTTTAATAATAAATTACTTAGAATGCTCTGCTTTAGATAATAATTGGAATAAACAAACTCATTTAATGAAAAGAATTCAGCAATATAAACACTCTGAATAACTGCAATTAAAATTTAAGCTTTCTTAAATTTTAGTGTATAGAGAACTAAATAGAGATAAGATATACTTGAATGAAAAGGCTTTTTGAGTGTTGGTCAAGGTAGAAATATCTGGAATTGGTGCAGCAGGTGTTTGGCAGTCCTGGCACCCATACATTGTTCTGGGGACTGGGAAGGAGCCCAGGAGGAGGACAGTCACCACTGCTGCTCTGAAGACTGTATATTCGTCCTCTTTCTCTTTTGCTCTCTGTAGAGCAAAAATGCAGGCTGAACAGATTTCAACATCAAGAGTAACTGTGACTAAAAGGTGTGTATGTAGGTCATCTCATCCATGTCATTCTGTACAGAAATGAAGAAAAGCAAACAAACCAAAATATTGGTAAATAAATATGCAAGTACATAACTTTACAAAATGTGTGTTAGGAATTCAAGTAGATTTGTAGTAAGACATATTTTAACACATGGTGTCTATCACACAGATTAAACTTTCCTTGGTGTGTTTTGTTAAAACTGTAATTGAAGCAAGGGAATTTCTAACTGTCTTTCTGCAAAGGCAATGCTTCTTGAGCAGACTAGACATGTGAATGATTTGTTTTATTATATAATTCCCTGAGTGATTATCAGTTCATCATCCCATCAATCATTATTCACCCACTACTTTCTTTCTAGTTTGATTTTACTTTTCTTAATTACAATTTTTTATTATTGAGGCCTCTTGTCTTTGAACTGAAATCCCTTTCTCAGTGATTATTTTTCAGTGAAAGGAAAGCAGACCTTTGCTCTTCTTCCAAAATTTAGAGGATCCTTTATTTATTTATTTATTTTATTTCCATAATTGTATAAATGTTTATTCATTCAACTCTTACTACATTTTCTGGTATCTTCTGACATTGGAAAGAACAAGATTGAATGACATAGGGAAAAAAACTATTTTTTTTTTTATGACTTGACTATATGCTGTTGAAACTGCAAAAATTTCCTGCTGTCACTGATATTTCCTAATTTTGAATTTACTAGTCCACTGACTTTCTCTCAAACAAACTCATGAGCTGGTCAGTCAAATCATGGACATTTCCACAGTCAACATAATCATAGAATCATAGAATGGTCTGGGTTGAAAAGGACCTCAAAGATCATGTAGTTTCAACCCCCCTGCTATGTGCAGGGTCGCCAACCACCAGACCAGGCTGCCCAGACTCACATCCAGCCTGGCTGGATGTCTCCAGGGATGGAGCGTCCACAGCCTCCTTGGGGAACCTGTTCCAGTGTGTCACCACCCTCTGAGTGAAAAACTTCCTTCTAATATCTAACCTAAATCTCCTCTGTCTTAGTTTAAAACCATTCCCCCTTGTCCTATCACTATCAACCCTCGTAATAATGTTGGCAGGTGACTGGATGGTTGTTAAGTTTCTCACCACGCTGAACAAGCAATAAGAAACACGATCTATTTGAGTTATCTGTACTTCACATTGTTTAAGTGGCCATGTCTGTGCACTCTCTTTGAATACTATCTCCTACTGGACCTAGAGGACAAGGCTAGATGGACCCACCAGTTTAACACAGCAGAGCAGTTCATTTTATCTTTTTAAAACCCTTGCTGGCATTCTCTAATGAACTGGAATATAAGAAAGACTCCAGTGAAAACAAGGATGGAAGTGACCACAGGTCTCTAATGTGACTTCTGAAAAAAAAAATGAACTGGTGTAGCAGCATTCACATAAAGGAAATCTGGGCAGAGAGGTGGAAAATAGGGGAATCGTCTTCAAATTTGCCTTTGGCTAGAGCCAAGAAAAGGAGTAAACTGTGACAACTCTGTTGTATGGGAGAGAAATAATATGCCCAAATTTCTGGAAAAGCATTTAGGATTTCCTATTAGGTAAGTGCTTCTACTGCAGAGAACAGCTGCATAATATGAATTATTGCTGGCTAGCTTTGAACTGGGATTAGAAAAATACAGCAAGAACAACATGGAAATAGCTTTGGATATGTATAGTGTGTTAAAAATATAGTGTGGCTAGTTGTCCTATGTGATTTTATGAATTTGGGGAGATGGAGTTCTCCTTCCTAAGCAATGCAAACTTCCATTGGAATTACCAGTATAAGTGTTCAGAATATTTTCATAGTCTTAAACTATGTTTAGCTAACAAGTGTGAAGAAGTCACGTGCTGAAAGAGAAAAGACTGACTACTCATATTTGGTAAATAAGAAACAACCAAAATAACTCATACTGGAAACAGACTAATTTTACTTGAAATTGTGGTTTTGTAAATCATAAAGGCTACTTAGTCTATTATTTACATTCAAATCTATGGCACAATTGAGAAAGATGCTGATGTGCTTTTGCTGCTTCATCTGCTTGGGTGAGATCAGTAGCTCAGATATCTGTTTGCAAACCAAGACATCTCTTGGTTTCTGGATCACTGAGGGGGAGGGCATATACTGGGTCTGGCTAGGATGGAGTTAACTTTCTTAATATTAACCCCCTATGATGCTGTTTTAGGTTTGAGACTAAAGTAGAGCTGATTACACACCAATATTTTGGCAATTGCAGAACAATGTTTGTACAGTGCCAAGGCTTTCTCTGCTTCTGACTCTCTTCCTTCCAGCAAGCAAGATTTGTGTGGGCAAAAGGTTGAGTAGCAACCATTGACTGAAATGTACCTAATTGGCCATGCCTTATAATATCCTGCTTAGCAATAAAAAAAAAAAAGTGCGTATATCTGTGGGAGGGGGAGGGTGGACTGTCTGGCCTTCAGCATGCTTGTGGGAGGTGATGAGTGATTGTCTTTGTGACACTTGACTTTTGTTTCTGCTTTGCTCACTTATTAAACTGTTTTGACCTCCAAGCACAAGTTTTTCTCGTTTTTGCTGTTCTGATTCTCTCCTTTCCCCTGCTGGGGGAGGAAGGCAGTGAAGAAGCAACACGTTGTATGCATTGTTACTGGCTGCAGTCAAGTGACCACTGAAAGCCTGAGCACACTGTGTCTGGGAGTGAGATGAAGCCTAAGCTGGGTTGGTGTTGTCTTTGAGAGATGCACAAACCATGACTGATCTGAGATGGAATATGGCTGGATAATGAATGGGTGGGCTGCTGATGGTCTGCACTGCACTTTGCAATGAGATATATTCTTGGACATGACCTGCTAGTAGAATCCAAGAGAGAAAACAAACAATGCTATCAAAACTCATGTTAATACCTACTATACCATGGTAAGAAGCAAGAAAACAAACAAATCATCCTCCTCCCAAGTCCAAACCTGTTTCCTATTACTCTCATGCATATTTTCAATATATATACTGATTGACTAGCCTGTTCAAGCTAGAATTTATGTAAGATGCCCTAAATCAAATGAGCTGTGAAAAAACTGTTGCATCTAGGGAAAAAGGCAATTTTTCCTCCTGTATGATGAGGCCCATGAACATGCGAGGGCTTAAGGCACATTTCCAGATTTGCTTTTGTCTATGAAGTCCCATTTTATTTCTATGCCAGCTCTGCACAACAGAGAGCATTACAGCAAACTGCGGAGCCATTCCCACTAGGAGCTCATGATATTCTTTTTTTTTTTTTTTTTTCTCTGTGAGAGCTTATACAATGTCAGAGTGACCCTGAATAGTGCGTACTACCAGGTGTTTGTGCAAGATTGCATGAAATAAACATAAATGCTGTAAAATTTCTGAATAACTATTGCCCAGATGGGTAAAATTGCTTCTCTGGGTTATTTATCACAGACATATTGAAGAGAAAACTTCAGGGAGCAGCAGAAAATAAAGAATGAAACCAGCTATTAACATAATGAAATGTGTACATAAAACTTACCTGACTTTTCCAAAGGTGCAGGTGAGTCATTGGAGATATATCAGTTTTCTGTGCAACTTTCATGTAATATCCTGGATGTGAAAGGCTCCATCCTCAGTTTCTTCCAGGAAGAGTTGGGGACCCAGCAGGAAAGGATGTGTGAGACTCTGACTACTGCACAAGATTACTCAAGAAAAAGAGAAAAAAAAAAGTAATAATAAGACATTTGTAATCCCTTCTAAACAGAAGGATTCTGAACTAGTAAGAACAGAAATGCACGCCAGAGCCAAAGGTTAAGAGATGAAATTTCAGGAAACATCTGAGCATAATACTGGGATGTAATATTTTACACCTACAGTTATGCACAGGGACACCAGTGTTCTCAGTTGTTTCTATTTGTTGTTTAAAAATTAGTATGGCAACAATTCCACAGAGCTGAGAGTCTTTTGTCATTCATACATGTGCCTGTTAATGTACAAAATCCCTCATAACCTGAGACTTCATCTTCTAAACTCCGGAAGAGCTCAGAAACTTCCAGCTGTGTGATAAATGCAGACTGGTAACATTTGCTCAGAATGTGGAGGACGTGGAGTAATGACAGGTGAGGGACTGAAAATTGGCAGATGATGATAAAATTGTATTTCTTGTAGTAAGGCTCCATGTGTCAACCCGGAGCTCATATTAGCTTTTGCCAGGTCACCATGGCTATAAGCAAAAAAAAAATTCAATAGCGTATATCAGTGATGATGATACATTTTTATTTATTCTCTCTTCTGTCATGGTATGGTGGCATCAGGGTGCCATGTGCGCCAGGGCATGCTCCCAGGGTATGGGCAGGACCTGGCAGACAAGGTCCATCCCTGCATTCTCAAGCCAAGGATCAGAGCATGAAGATCTTTTCAGGATTTTCTTGTTGTGAGGAAGGAGAGAAAAAAATGGGGAGATCAGTGCTGTGGAGTGGGGAGGGAGTGAAAGGATGAAGGACTTGGGGATGACCTGCATTCACCGTGTTAAGAGATTTATTTATGATTATGAGGTGAACAATAAATTAAAGGGTTTGGGGCCTGGCGGGCTGGGCAAAGACTACAGGATAAAAGATTCTCCCTGTCTAGTGATCAAGGAACAAAAAAGAAAAGTTTTCTCTTTCTCTATCTGTACTGTTGTGCAAACTTAAAATAACTGAGCAATTGTCAATAGAGAACACAGGATACAATATACAGTCCAATGTTCTACACGCTCTTCAACACTGCTGGATATTACCTGCTTCCTAGACAACATTATGTTTTTGTGTGCATGTATGAGAAAGATCTCCTCCTTTCTGTGGCTGTAATTGCCAACTTTTAAAAAGCTGTGTCAGTGGGTGTTGCCTTTGGTCAGTGGATGCTGACAGTCTTATTTTCCCTGAAAACTGCATGAAGCTGGGCCACCTGATAGCATACATACATTTCCTACTTCTGAAAAGTGCAAAGGGATACACTGTCTCTTCTCTAATGAAAGCAACTAGATGTGGACTTGGTGAACAAAAATAGGTGCAGTGCATAAATGCATGTTCTACTGAAGGTATTAAAATAAGTTTCATACTGCTACCACTCACCCATCCATGATGAAGATCAACTTCATCGAATCTTACAGGCAGCAATACGAAATTTGCAAGGATACAAATTTTCCCCTTACCTTATCCTTCTTTTCAGCTTTCTGTGACTACTCTTACCATTTTTCTTTTTTTCTTTCTTTCTTTCCTCTCTCACTGATGGCATGATTAGGATTTACTGTTCAGATACATATTTATCTGAAATAACATGACAAAATGTATCTTAACTTCAAAAAAAAAAAAAAGAAAAAAAGTAGAACTGGTGTTTTTATGAACAGTTACAGAAAACCTAGGATATTTTTATTCAAAAAAATGCTAAATGGGTTAGAGGGGCCATTAGTTCAAGGAGCCTGCAATATGTCCAAGCTTTGAATGGTAGATAAGACCTTTGGAATTAAATGCAATCTCTTAATCTATTTATGGAAGGACTTGATTAAAGGCTGTTCTGGAATTAATTCCCATGTGATAACTGCATTATGGATTTATTGTGGTTTATTATTAAGCTCCAGTTTGAAAAGTGATTGATTGCTCATGTGAAATACTAAGATCTGTTTTTTGTTGTTTTTTTTTAACCAAGAGATGATACTGTGTGCAGCAGATAGGAAGGGTGTAGCAGGAAGGAAATCACAAGGGGAAGTGTATTTGGAAAAGTACAATTTTTCTGTTGTCACACATACTCTCCTATAGTAAAAATTAAGAAGGCATTTGTATTTCACTATCTTGGGATATGGTATGTTTAAAAATATGAGCCATCAAAAGACTCATTAGATGAAATCCTGAGGGAGGCAACTGTGTGTGAAAGATTCCCTGCAGATATATGCCTGATACATGGTACTTCTGATGCCCAGCACACTGCTCTGCTATCTCATTCTGCCAGTGATGCAGAATGACTTGCACCCAGAAATGAGCCTGAAACTTCAAAGAGGTGCAGCAAAATAATTTTTGACTTAGAAAACTCTGGAGATGAGACAGACCTTCAGGAAATCCACAATATGGGCCGTAAAGAGTTTGAATGCTGGACTCTGACTTGCCAAACCTTTGCTGTTGGTTGCTGTGTAAAGCCTTTGTAAATCCAGAGAACCTAGCATCATTGCTACTGGGCCTTTCTACACCAAAGACAAATTTAATGTGACTCCTCACAATTCCTACATTATGACTTGGGCAAAAGAAACAAACAACCAAACAACTCCCCCCTCCCCCCCCCCCGAACAGTCAGGAGATTGTTTTCTTGTAAGGATATATCTGTCGTAAATAGCTAATAAGATACCTTGTTGATTTTAGAATAGGAGACCTCCCTGTATTTTAAAAATACCTTTCCTCCCAGTTCTCCAAATAGAGGCAACATAAATATAAACAAAGCAGTGTTTCCTGTCTCTGCTCTCACATTTGTCAAATTCTTCATTCTCTTGTCTGATGAAAGAGTAATATTTTTCATGTGTGGTTTTCTGAACCAGTGAAATCTTGCTGCCTGTAAGGCTTCATGTTACCAGAATGATAGAATAGACTTAAAGATCTTAAAATGCAAACACACGTTCTTTTTCTTTCCCCATGTTTCTTTAGTTTCTGATTTCAGCTTCACAAACTGCATGGTTAGGCACATTAGAATCCTACAAATATTTAGATTATTAACTTTCAGTGCTTCCGAATTACTTTGACTACTTTTATTTTCAATCATATCATCTCACCTGTGGTGAATGTAACTGCATTTAACATAAAAACCACCAGATCAGAATGTATTTCTAAGATGAGTAGAGCCAAAAGATTCAGGTGCACAGATATAGAACTGCACACACTTCAAATCTCTGCTTCGGTCTGGACATCCATAACTGCAGACTGCACAGACGCCAGACCACTGAGTCAGTTTAGTCATTTGTAAAGTGTGCACAGGGTCACTGGGGACGGGAAAGTTGTTTTTCTTTGCAGAGAAAAGGTACACAACTGTTGCATAATGGCATCTCTTTAAAAATACAGTGACATGTGAAGTTAACGGGAAATAAAAGACCTTTGGCTCCTCAGAAAAGGAGGTTCCTTATGCTTATTTGCCTAAATTTGAAAACTTTAGGAGGAAAATTTAGTTACGCAGTATTGCAGCTCTTACCATTTCCGCTATGTGTGCTATAGGAAGCTGAGAATCCTTAACAAACTGTTTATTTCCCAATGCAAACCTATTTCCTTGCAGTGCACTCATGCAACCCAACCTGCTTTCTCTGAGGTACAGATACCTGACCTTTCTCCTACCTCCTCCTCTTAGACATAGGACCAACAGCAGTGTCTAAAACAAAAATAAATCCAGTAACAGGAAGGAGGCAGTCCAAGAAGAAGCATGAGCAGGGCAGCCAGTAGTGCCCAGGTGTTCACGTGGGAGGTGAGGCCTGCTGTGCGGTGAGGGCTGGGTGCAGTGCTACACTGGGCATGTGCACCTCAGAGGAGCCATGCTCCAGGAGGGCATGTCTGGGGCTCCATCTGCAGTAAGCAGGGCCTGGCCAAGCCTGGCTTCTCTTCTCATCTGTACCAGAGCAATGCTTCGCTCAAGGATGAGATTAAAAGTCAAAGTGCAGATAGCTTAAGGAGTATGGCCTATTGTACAAGCAACAGCCACTTGTTTCAGGCTGGCCAGTGGCTACAGTCCATGCATGTGAGGTTGAACTGGAAGAAGTGAGTCCACTCTAATCGACATCAGGCATATACTGATGAAACATGAGCAAACTGTGCCCCCACAGGCAGCCTGTAGTGTGCTGGATTAATGTAATGATCTCTGGTATATAAAAACAGGAACACGTGAAAGGATGAAGTGTGGTTGATTATTAATCAAAAGTCAGGAGGTTCAATCCAAGGTCAATTTCAAGACCAACAGAAAGGGAATTAAGCACCATTTGATGCACCATTACAAAAGCTATTCTGACTTCTCAGAAGCCAGTTCTGCCAATTAGCAGGTACTGTGTGTTCATCTCTTAGAAAATACGATGGAAGATAAAATAATAGCCTTGAGTGGCTTCAGAAAAGTGTATCCCAGGGAGCTGCTGAGTGAATGCAAAGAGTAAAAATCCTTTCTCATAAAGGCAGAAATTCACATCCTGATTACATAAACTGTCCTAACTGATGAGAAAAAAAAGAGAGAGAAAAGAAGTGAAGCTATAATGGAGGCAAAGTGGTTATACTGCTTGTCTAGTGGTCAAAATGTGTTTTGAGTGAGAAATCACATAGTCCTTGACTGTTATGTGATAATGCAGCAGAAATGTTCTTCCTCTGAGTCTGAAATGCTCTGCACATGTATATCAAAAGTATATTCATTAAACTTCCACCAAGAGGACATTTACATTATTTAAGTCATAGAAGTGGCTAAAATTTATGTTCAGGTGACCTAAATTCAACCCATTATCTTTGGTTTGTAGCACGTAGGGCCAACAGGGCTGTTTTCAGACTTTGATCTGGTGTCCTGTAGAAGATACAGGTGGTGGTATTAAACCTCTCTTGGACAGGTAGGAGCAGACCTCCTTGTCAAGCAGCAAAGGAAGGGGCTGAAAGCCTACCATGGATGCTGTGGAAAACTCAACTGGAAAGGGAAGCACAATGTGGACATCCTTTGTGCCAAAATGTCCACAGTATTTTATTCCCATACTAAAACAAGCATGGACTTATTTTTAAATCTTAAAAGATAGTGTTCATGTAAGTTCTTCCTCCATCATTTTCATTAAATAAGCTTCCGTCTTCGTGACATTTTCCCTGATTCAATTTAAGTGTCAGGCTAATAAATAGTATGTGATGACCTATGCCCTGTTGCTGCAATGGGATAGTACTTTCCTAACTCCAGGATTTTAAACCCTGTGATTTCGTTTGGTCACTGAGTCATTTAATCACAACAGCTGTAATGAATGAAAATCTTCGCTGTGGGTCTGAATTGAATCAAACTTCTGAATATTTTTGAAATAACAGTGAAATCTGGCTTTAGGTCTTCACAAGGGACTTAAGTCTGTGTTTATATCTTCTTGGTAAAATATTTCCTAGGCACAACAGCCCTAACTGTTATCTGGTCACAAGAAACAGTGTTGTCTTCAGTAGCAAAAGTGCAAATTTTATAGTAAATTATACAAGAATCATGTACAAAGTAATACAATAGGAAGATGGAACAGTCCTGTAATGAAGACTTGTATTTGCTGTTTGCCAGTGAAAACGTGCTGTCTTATCACTTCTGCTTAGATTCCCACAGATGCTGTTACCCCCAGAATATTGTGGTGCTAACTAGCACATTTAGCAGCCTAATCCAGGGCAGCCAAATGCAAACAGCTGCAGACTTTGTGCAGAAGGCAAGGTGTTTCCCCTGCCATGCTGTGTTTCTGCAGGAGTGGGTGTGAGGTGCATGTCAGTGATAGAGGGAGAAGCTCATTGAGGTTTGTTCTGCATTGTGCAGATACCTGAGTGGAGCAGAGAAATAGCTCCGTTAGGATTTCAAAATCTTTCATGGAAGAGGATAAAAAGGGGCTGCTGCATATAACTGCTTAAAGTAATCTAATGGACCTGACAGATTCTTTGCAAGAGTGATGCTGAAATAATGTGCCAATTTATAAACGCTTGCTGGAAGGAGAAATGTCATGTCAGAAGGCAGTGAGGGATTTTCCCTTTCTTTTCTGGCTGCGGTGCAGATATTTCTGCTATACCTTTCCATGGCTCACATTTTTCAAGCTAGAAAATCCAAGGAGAAGAACAAACCTGGGAGAGGCTGAGGACTGTTATCCACTGGGTTAGAGTAAAGATCAAATACTCAGCAAGTAAGCACTCGTGTTGGGTCTGTCCCCAGTGGAAATGAGCAGAAACCCCATCTAATTTTGCTGTCCCATGACTTCATGTCCCTGTTTGTGCATCACAGCAAGCAAACGCATGCTGAGTCAGCAGCACAGCTAGACTGGGTGGGAACTCCACAGAGTATCTTTCCTAAATGGAAGTGTTACATCTTCATAGGTGAAAGGATAAGCATCAATAATGAAGAAGATTTTTGGAGTACTAAAAGGAAATAATATGAGGGCAGAAGGCCAGATGAAGTAGGTTTACCACATCTTTCACGGTATGTTTCTTCCTAAAAAATGAATGAGCTTTGTAAATCACCTTTTATTGCGTGACAAACTTAAACTTTCTACAGATAAATTACTGCAGTACTACACGGAGCAGTTCTTGATGTGAAAAGAGATGGGAAAAATGAACTAATACCCCTTTTAATCATTTTTTGGTTGCATAAAGTATCCATTGTGCTTCTCCCCTGCAGAATTCATGCAAGCACTGTGCTGAAACTTACTTTCCTTTATAAAGTAGTTGGAAAGCTGCAGAAGGAAATCACTGTGCAAGATATTTGGGTGGTGTAATTTATCAGAGTGAAATTGTTTTCATGTGAATTGGAAAGCAGTAGATAGGAGCTGGAGGAAATCAGGGGGGGAGGAAAATGAAATGTTAAAAATGAAATATTTGTAAATAGAAAATTGTAAATGCTTTTGAAAGCAAACCAGCAGGCAAGACTATCAAGGACAGGATTTGAGTCCTAGAATCATCTCTGTTTTCCCTCTCTCTTTTTTCTTTCTCTCTTTTTTTTTTTTCTTTCTAAAACCTCAGTGTGAGGTTTTGATTAAACTGGAGCTGCAAAATAGCAGCAGTCACTTTTGAAACCTTGATTCTGGAAAATATGAGAAATTAGAATTTCTAATTTTCAATTAGAAACATGATGGAAATAGGATATAAAATGCCTTCACCTGAAAATTCTGCTACACCCAGCCCAAAAGTAGAATAGACTCCTCAAAAATAAAAAGGTAGAAAAATGGCTGCCTTTTAGCTGTGATATGCCACATACATTCATCTTTTTTTTTTTTCCTACTGAATATCTCAGCTCAGCTCCACCTTGAGCTTGTTGATGATTTTTGTTTTTTAATGTGTAGGAAAATGAAAAGGAACATCTGTACTAAGTGTAGGGCACAGTGTAAGACATTTCCAATGAAGCCTTGTGAGCAAGAATATGGTAAAGTTGCATGTGGTATTCTCCAAGAAATGATTCTGGTTCATTCTTTTTCTTCTTATGAAGTTAGCAGATGACAAGGGTGAATCAAAAGGTAATGGACCGAGAGAATGAAGAGCTTTACCTGCTTATAGCAAAACCAGATGTGTATGGATTTAACGGTATCATCAACAGGAGTTGCTCTGAACAGAAATTCAAGGTAATGTGTGCTTTGTTCCTGTTAATATCAAGTCAAAGGGAACTTGCTGATTTGACGTCTGAAACCACTCTGTAGTGTCTGTGATTTACTGTGAAGAGCAGGCAGGTTGTTACGAAGTGACCTACCAGGGAATGATCAGAATTTGTGTCATGTTCTGCCAGTGCATCAGAATCTTTTGCAAGATTATGATGACTCATGAACTGACCAAGGTTTTATTCCAGCTTGTAAAATGTCCTGTTAGTCCCACTGAATATTACTAGTTTTAGCCCTGTTCACAGCTGTAGATCCCAGACATTTTTTACACCATTTTAAGAAATTCTTTTAGCCTTGGTCTTCCAAGCTTTGAAAGTAACACTTGCATTCTTTATCAGGTCTTAAAGTACCAACAAAGATGCTGAGATGCATTACAGCTGTCAAAGTCATCCTGGAATGAATATTTTAGAGTGAAAACTGTCCATCTCAGCCACAGCTATTTAAGTGAAAAGCATCACAGAGATACAATCAAAATGCAGTGTCACACTCACAAAAGTTCAAAAGTGTTTCTCTACTAGCATGCTTTCTCGTCTATTTGAATGTATTCAAATTTTCTTTTACATGGCTTCTCTAATGATCTTTTTATCATTGAAATACTGCTTTTCTGTATCCTGCTGAGTTGCAACTGTAATTTGCTAATCTCAAATTTTTACTTGCCTTTTTTTTCTGTGAGCCCAGCTTATCTTCTTTTATTTAGCTGTCATGAATGTAAGGCTTAGACTTAATTGTGGTATATAACAATATCATTTTCTAAAACCTAGATTTCCGTTTTCAAGTGTACTAAATAGAAATTGAAGCAATAAAGGAATATATAGCAAAAAACAAACAAACAACAACAAAAAAAACCAACAGCATAGATGTCTTCTTTATGGAGAGTAAAAAAATAGGTTTTGAAGCCTGAAGCTGACATCACATTAAGGCTCTCAACAACAAATATATATTTCTGGTTTCCTAATTCTCATCAAGATCTGTGCTGTGCCACTCCCTGAAATCTGTGCAGCTGCACTGAGTCTATGACAATGAATAATTCTGCCAATAACACGTTAAACGATGTTGGTTAAATCCTAATCAATCCTACCAATCCTAACCTTAAAAATAAAAGGAAAGTTTGAAAGAAGCCACGTAGCACAGAGGCAAGAAGTTCCCCGTTGATATTTAGATGCTGAGAATATAATGGAAACATGCAGCCCTCTTTCTCTCTCTCCTTCAGTCTCAAAAAGAATCATTCCCTTTGAGCATTACGTAACTTGCAATTATTTAGGCTGCAGTGGATAATGAGCACATATTTTGATAACATCTGTAGGTAGACCTTAGAGTTGAGTACTTCTGTCCTGATACTCTAGATTTTAGAGGAAATGCTTAACTTTAATTCTTTTCAGAGTAACACTTTAATATCTGCTCAACTGAAAGAAGCCAAAGCATGATGAATACAATGGGATAGAGGAAAATAACTCTTGAAGATAGGGAACAAAAATGCCCTGTGAAATGCAGAATACTAAAGAAGTAGTAGTCTGTATAAAAGGTAAAAGGATCAGTTATTTAAGGCATTGTTTTTAAGTCAGATGGCAAGGTGTTTAGTGTAGCCACCCGAGAAAGACTCTTGCCTTATATCAGTAAATAAATAAATAAATAAAGGGGAATACAGAATGAGAAATGCAAATTTAGCAAAACAATATTTTTAAAAAATCAGCTGTGAGTATGTGTTGGAAATTATTAACGTTTGCTTTACCCTTTTTCATGGAAATAGACAAGTCTAAGCTACATAACTTAATTAATAGGCCTAGTCTGTGTAAAGAATAATTGGCTTATTTAAAAGCTGATTAGATTAATGTTATTATGGTGACAATAGATCAGTTCTAAGCACATACCATTTAAAGAAAGAAGTGTTACAGAGAGTGGGAATGCTGGTACAATGAGAAGTGAGCTGAGTTTGATGAAGGATGCAGCAAAAAAAGAATGGAAGGATTAAGCCAAGTGAAAGTAATTACTCATTTAAGCCCATTTAGATCTATAGATTGTAAACAAGTAAAAAAAAAAAAAATAAAATGATAAATAACATGAATTAAAAATAAAAGCAAAGCAGAACTCCATTACCCACTGCCACCACACAGGGTCTCCCTTTGTCCTGGCCAACACATTCCACCTACCTTGCTATCATGCCTGCAGCACACACCAACAAGCCACTTACTTCAGACACTGATTTTGTTTCATGAGTGCAAG
This sequence comes from Gallus gallus, assembly GCF_016699485.2. NCBI lineage: Eukaryota > Metazoa > Chordata > Aves > Galliformes > Phasianidae > Gallus > Gallus gallus. Next base: position 68,017,640 of record NC_052572.1, on the reverse strand, counting down.
AGAATGGATGTTGCAGTACTTCCACCAGTTTAAAGAGAAGAGTTTACCTCTGTGTTGTTATGACTGCTGCACATCTTCCGGTTGATTTTCCCACTGAGCAGAAAGAACTCCCCTAAGTTGAGCAGATATCCTGTCTCCGAGATGAATTTAGTAAGTATTTCTTTGTGTGGGTGGTGCTCTCCTGCCAGAGTTTTCCCTGGCTCACACTGTTGTTTTTTGATCATGTTTTCAGTCATTCAGAATATCCTGCAGCTGGTTACCTTTGGAGCGGTTGAAGCACTTAATGGCTTCAAGGAAGCCAAGGAAGATTTCTGTGAAAACTAGCAAATGCAAAAGAAATAAAACAGAAGGGGAAAAATAAAGTGCACAAAATCAGCCTATTCCAGCATATGCTTCAGAAACAAGTTATATCTTTCTACTCTCACCAGCTACTAAGCACAGAAATACTAAAAGCAGGCTGTTAAAAGATGCCCAAATTAATAGCTTTCATTTTTTAAAAAATAAAATATATCTAATTAATTTGTTGTCTGAAAACAGGCAGCAGCATTTCACCTCCTGTCAGTTACTAGTAGCAACTGTAAACTGTAGTAAATGTTTTGCCTTGAGTGTGACTTTTTAGATATTTGTGAGTTTTACATGCACACACATGGAGAAAATGGTGTGCCTTTGGTGTGCATACACCAAATCCACCAAAAGATTATTATCATGCTGCTGGCAAGAGTTAGAAAGAACTGTTTCCAGTTCTTAACCCATGCAGTGTAGTGTGAATTAGCTAAACATACTCTAAATGTGCGAGGTGTCTGAAAGACAAAACTTGAATTTCACAGTGTACGATGATGGGGCATTAGCATTCAAATCAATAATGGAAATAACAAGCTAAATATTTCCATATACGTGAGGGATTGTATACAATCTATAGAAACATATTGTTCTGGTTTAAGAGGACTGATGAAGGAAGGAAGAAATCCTCAGGAGAGAAATCAATCCAAGTGCGTATTCTGATTTGGTTTATGTTTGTGATTCAAACAGCAGTTTCTGACTCTGTAAAAGGGCAAAACTGGAAACTCAGAGACCCTGAACTGGAAAAAAAAAAAAAGAAAAAGAAAGAAAGAAAGAAAAAAAAAAGTGCAGTACTTAGTCTACGCTGCAGCTGGTGGCTGTCATGTTTCTGGTGGTAAAATGAATATAGTTCCTTGGTTGTCATTTGCTTCTTGAGGGAACGTAGTGTGATCACTGGAAATCTCTGTAGCAGTGTTCACTGACTCTAAGAAGGGAAAAAGAACCTGTCTTTTGACAGTGTTTAAGGCCAGGTTGAACAGGGCCCTGGGCAATCTGATTTAGTCTTGATCTAGCAGTTAGCAACCCTGCCAGAATCAGGGGGTTGGAACCTGGAGTCCCTCCCAGCCCAAGCCATTCTATGATTCCATGATTCTATGATTCCTTGTTTATAAGGCTTTTTGAGGCAATAGCTAAGCTTAAGAAGGCAAATGTTCAAGAAATAAAATTTCAAATGCATATGTATTTGTAAAACAAAGCCACAAAACCACTGTTATCTAATTGAACACTCGCTACAAACAACATTAATGCATTTTGAAATTTCATATGATTCTTCTCTGTTTTGCTAGGCATAACATGTCCAACAGAATCCCAAGGGCTTGAAAACCAAATATATGTATGTCTGATATTCATGATAGGCAGAAAGTCAAAACCCTGAAATAAAAGTTAACATGGTGCCTTGCTTCCAACCACACCACTGCCTTCCCTCAATTCTATACATGCAGGTTAAAAAAAAATCTACCCACAAACAAATCAAAGAGCAATAACATGTGGAAACCTTTATATTCTTCCTCTGCATTTTCTTTTCATCTCATTGCAACGACTTCAAATTTGGTAACAGCAATGAAGATTGCCAGTGAGGAACCCACAAAACTTGAAGTCAGACACAATCATGGTTTGGTTTTGATTGACATTTAAGTGACTGTTGCTCTTCATGCGGCCTCTTCGGAGAGACCATCAACCAGGAGAAGATCAGCCATCTTGATGTAAGAGCATCCTAAGATAAAAATCTAATACAGATGCTTAAGCTCCAAATGGAGCCCTTGATCTCTGCTCATACTGAATGGGAAGACAAGTTTTTTCTTCTCCAATAGCCATGCTTTTTTCCTTCCCTCACTGACAATTTCTGATTCATACTGGCAGTGATACTAGGCAGACAGTTCTGTACATCTGCTAAGATGTTGCCATGTTTCTGAGGATCTTAGCTTTAGTTTCTACGCTGCGTTTTCTCTATTATGCGATGACCTTCTGACTGAATACTTTGGGAACCACCGTTTTGACCCAGCTAGATATAATTACAAAATATTATGGAAGAGTTTCTTCTTCAGCACAGTAGCAATGTGAATGATTGCATTTTCTGAGCCATGGCTTTTTCTCTGTAAATCAGGCTGTTCCCATGACATCTCCTTGGTTCTTCCAAGGGCAGACACTGTCTCAGTGTCATGGGGGACACCTTGTTATCCCTGTGTGTTACCACTAGTCCGTATCTTAATGCACTGTTCAGATATGCCTGGAGATTCATACTTACCCTCACCATGCTGTTCCCAGGAATCTCACGATGACCGGTGAGTTTGGTCTGGTTTATCTCCGATGTCAAAATACAACTTCCCACAGAAGAAACCAAAGAGCAAGAAGAGACTGTATGTGGTTAGTGTCAGCAAAGATAAGGACAGAGCCTGCTCCCGTGTGAGATCCTCTGCATGCAGGCAGAGCAGCAGGAGTACCCTCAGCTACATGGGAGTTTGGCTCTTTTAGTATGTGACCTATTAAATGCCAGAAGGAAGAAGACATGAAATGCAATCATGTCAGTAATAGTTCAGTGCTTAAAAGCAAAGCAAGAACTATAGAAATATTTTTGGATAGGAGGAAGGAAATATGGGAACACTATTGTAATTCCCTACATGCTGCAGTAGGTTTCCAGATAGAAAGCTGACAGGATGTGCACTCCTCCTTATGAAGTGAGCAAAATCTGATCTTTATCCAGTTGAAAGAACAGGATCAAATGATTTTAAAATAGGTCTGTGCTCCAAGAGCTAATTTCTGTCAAGAGATTGTGTGTAATGCTTTGGTTTCAGCTTCTCTGTCATTAACCTGGGTAATTACTTGCCCGAGTAATAGCTGGATAGCTAATTGAGTGAGAAGATGGCAGAGAAAACATGTCCGTTGCATGCCTCTTCTGTATTTCTGAGAAAAACCTATAACTCCTCTTCAGACCCTGGTTTCTATATGATCTCATTTTATTGTGGAATCACTCCACTGACCCAAGCAGAGAAATTCCCTGTTTATACCTGTATAACTAATCAGGGATGCACTGTGTATGTCTTCTCATATCTTGGAAAAAGCAGATGAATATTTCCTCCCTGTAAGGGGGAATTAAAAGGACAGAAGAGCAGCCTGGAGAAACGTTGCAGTTTTCTTCTTAACAGAAAGATTCATAGCCCAGTGATAATTGTAACTGGTTTGCTGTGGAGCAGTGCAGACACTAAACTGTTATTTAGATCTGGCTATTAGCCAACCTAAAATTGTAAAAGGGAAAAAAAAAAGCTTTTGTTATTTTGTTATGTATCTAATCAGGCACTAAGACTACAACAGCATTTTAATGAAACGATATATTTACGATGTGTTTTTGGAATTGCAGTAGCAGCAGAATTTGTTCCACATAGTTTGCTACAGAAGCCTTTTGGCATTGGGATTCTTTGGCTTTAGAGAGTGCCAAAAATTATTTCCTTGTCTAGGAAACTGCAAGTACTCACTGTGCTGTGAGCCATGAGGAAGCCAGATGAGGGTAGACATGGAGCTGTATTAAAAGGAAGGTGTGCAGTGAACATGCATTATTAAGCTTGCAAGCTAAACTGCACACAGGACCCTGTCATTAAGAGGCAAGAAGGGGTGGGGGAGTGAGTTCAAGTTAAGCCTGGATATTCTAATGTAATTTGGAAGGTAGTCTAATAGTAGTCTAAATGATAATGGTTTTTGACAGTTTGATATGTATTTATAGCTGTTGCCAGCTCTGCCTGAATATTATATAGGATTATCTGGGATTTTCTGGGTTTATCACCACAGGCATGCAGGATTAACAACCTGATGAAGTCAAAAAGAATTACTCAGCCAATCCAATCCCTATACTTACCTAGCGTCCTTCACACAAGGGCCCAGTACACAGTGTGAGAAATAGCTGCCAGAAAGGACAGCCAAATAAAGATCTGCTATTGGGGCTCAAAATCATCTGCGGAGCTGGGCCAAGGGGTATCTCCTAATGAAAACGTTCGAAGGGCCAGTGCCTAGAAAAACAAGGAGTGGGGACTGCTTGTCAGCAACAGCATTGTTAACATTAAATACATCTATGACTTTGTTGGTGCTTGGAGCTTACGTAGTAAGGTCCGAAGGATGGCGCAAAGTCCCAGAGACAGATGGAAGATAGGTGAAGGGAGCTTCAAGGGAAACCTGATATATATATATATATCCTATATATAGGATTTTCCTGTGAGACAAAACAACTTGTTGGCTGTATATGCAACTCTTGTCTTGTGTTGTTCAATCCCTGTTATTCTTTTTCCATATACAATATTCCTACTGATTTTATCTTCAGATTGTGCTATAACACCCATGATGGACATTCACACAACTTTGTTACTGTAAACCCAGCTCTGCTTTGTTAAAAGATTTGCTAACCCTTCAAATGAACCTGATTTCTAAAAAAATAAAAAGCAAATTAAAAATCCAAGCAAGAAAAGTGCAAATAAATTTGAATTAAAAAGTACAGATCAGAAGCTTATCATTAGTTATAGGACAATAGTTGAGATCTCCTCAGCACAGATCTGGTAGAATCTTGTGTTTCACCCTAGACCAGCAGGAGATGCTTTAATGTATTTCCATATTTCCTGTTGGACTTCCTCCTACCCTCAACTCACACAGCCTCTTCAAGGCTTGATTATTCCCAAATATTTTCTTTCTTGTAATCACTGGGGAGGTTTACCAGAGCCTGGCCATCACACTGTAGTCATGCATCAGAACTTGTCTTGTCTAAGCTGGTGCTTCTGGAACCCTTGGTTGTAAACTGTAAGCCTCAGAAGAAGGGTAAAGGACTACTTACACTGCAGGTTAAGGCAGGGGCTGCCTGAAAACCAGAAGTTGGTTTCTGCTGATACTGACTTAAAATAGATTGGGGTCCACCTGTACAGATTTCAGCCACACAAAGAACAGATGGATAGAGAGCTTCAGGGAGCCTGGGGTGAAGAGGAGCAGGCTTCATGAAAACAGTGGAACACTGAATGGTTTTTGAGGGAATGTCTAGGAGATAATCCAAAGGGGAAAGGGTATCCATGAAGTGTGATGAAAATGTGCATTTACTTAATGTCTTGAGCTTTTGCATGCACATCTACCACAAGAAGCTACATAAAGTCTAGCTGGCTACAAGATTGAGGACAGGAGTGTTAAAAAAGGTGATGCCAGACCTATAACCAGAATATATGTTTTACAATAGAACTATGCTGACAGCTTCTTTAGCAAAAATGAAAAAGCTAAAATACAGTGCTCATTAGTGTTACTCTTGCCATTGTAGTCCAGCTTAGCCTTTTCCACACTTTAGTGGCTTGATATGTTTCAAGTTAGTAGTACAGAAGAAAATGAGACAGTGGTTGTAAATGATCTATGTATTATGGAGTGGAATACAGAAGACACAGCAGATTCACTGCTTGAGAAAAGCTGTCAATAGTGGCATTATTGCAGGCATAGGAAAGCAAATTGTTTGCTTCTTAGTAATCATTGTGATTGCTGCATTTGGAAGAAAAACTGGCTGGCCATTTTTTTCTTTGTAAAATCAAATTCTTTAACATGCAGGTTTTGACATACTCTTAAAAATAGGAATGGATTACATGTGTTCCTTGAGATTTACTTTTGACGGCTTTCAAAGAAGTTTTTTCTTTCAGTTGTGTTTTAATGACTGATAACCAAACACCATTATAAAAACTTTCATTGACTAGAAGAGATTCAAGAAGTGTATTTCCAAGGCTGCTGGATAATGACATTCTGGGGGTTCAGAATGATTGTGCTGACACATGGAGATGTGAAAGAGCTTCTTCTATTCAGCTGCATATGGAAGACTGCTTTGGATTATTTTCTTTCCGCCTGCCCTAAGTGCTGTGCTGAGTAGAATTTGTAACCTTTTATGATGGTCAGCAGAAGGGCAATAACTTGGGATCCACATTCAATTGCTCTTCTGTAGATCCCATATTAGGGACACTATTGCTAGGGGTACTTCTATGTAAAAATGAAGGCTTGTTAATGGCACAGATTTTATACTTGTTCTACTTGCAAAGGGTAAGAATAGCTATGAAACTGTGGTTGGGAAATTTCCTGTAAAAGGAAGCAGTAGGAAAAATATCTTACCACTTTTATCACAATGCTTTCTTTAAGAAATATTGAAACTTTGTCCTCTGATTCTTTCTAACTTCATGAGTCATGTGAAACAAAAAAGACCCAAACTTCCCATTCAAACGTATTTAGTCTTTTCCAGTTTTTTTACAAAACAGAAAGATGTTGGAATTGATTTTTTTTTTCAGCAGGAGGTTTTACTTCCAGCAGTTTGCTATTTCTCAAGGAAAAATATTAGTTAGATACTGACCAGGTCATCCATTTTCTACATGAGAGCAAAGAGGCATTTCATATTTCAGCTCAGAACTATTTTTGCAAAGTTTTCAACACCTGAAGTATTTTCAGGAAATTTTTCTCCAGTAACAATTCTGACTTGGCCGCATTGTGATGGTTCTACTGTACACGTCCCAAAGAGGAGCACTCAGCAGCATCTGCCATCCATTTCTCTTTTATCCGCTGCAGGAAAGCATTTGTCGGATTTGTTCCCATATCTACGCTAGAGTGAGCAAGGATAAGTAGGTGGCTTTTGTGCTTTGAATGGGATGGTCTGGGGCTGAGTTGATCCTTAGAGTCAGCCCCTGAGAAAGTGTGTTTCATACAGAGGAGCTTTACCACTGAGGTCCTCATCACTGATGTGTGCATTGTGAGCGAGCTCTTATGTTCATAACGTGGTTTTGTATACACACAATGCAATGAATGTGAATAGATGCATAGCCTTGGTTTTCAACCAAGAACCCATACACAATTACGGAATCACAGAATCACAGAATACCCCAAATTGAAAGGGACCCACAAGAATCATTCAGTCCAACTCACTGAATCAAAACATACACGAGCATACATGAACACAGGAGTGAGCACACGCATACACAGGCTCATAGTCCCCCAGTGCCTCATGAAAGAAGAAAAAAGTATTATCCTCATTTTTATGAGGCTGACTATAAGGCTACCAGGCTAATAAATGAAGCATGAATTATTCATCAATCTGCACTTTGTTTGGATCTTTTAAATTACAGCCGATGAAATGGTAGAGCTGTAAGCTTCTACCATTCTTAGAAAACCAGTTTAATTGCAAACACACAATAAAGTTTCTTCTCCTCTTTTAACCATTTTCTATTTTAATGAAACCAGAGGTAGAAGCTTAGGTAAATTTCCATAATATGCAGCTAATGAGATACAAGGTACATTAATAATTTACAGGCCTGAAGCACACTGGACCATCATGAAAGAACACACTGCAAAGAATGTAAGCACACAAAAGTGATCTCATATTTGCTGCACACTTTATTTAACAGATGCCTGTATTAATGAATTTCGTATACTAACAGATGGAAGTTGAGAATATTCTGGATCCTACTAAGTGGAAACTAGGAAATACTTTTGTAATGCTTCTTGAAAACAACTCTATTTTATTCAGCGTGAATAAAGAGATAGAGGAGAAGAGGCATATTTGGTGGTATGACTTTGTTTTAGAAAGAAAGGATTTGTAAGAATCTGATGTCACTGGTGTTTCTTTTTCAGGATATGCATTTTCCCTAATTTTATTGAAATTGCTTATACACTTGCATAACATATGTATAAACAATATTTATATAGCTGTGCAAATAACTGTTTATACAGTTGCTTGTTTCAGTGTATGTAGTAAATAGCTAATGACTTTTTTACTTTTTTCTTATTCAAAAATAAGATCTAAGGGCAAGGCTAAATTGGAAATGAAAATAACTGAGCCAGATCTCAAATGAGGTAAACACGTCTTCTTTTGTTATGGTGTAGAAAAAATATATTTGTTGACACCAACAGAGTTTTGCACTTTTGTAATAGGGGAACAAATAATTAGGGCACAGTGATGGTATAAAAAGATTATTCTGCTTTCTTTCCTCATTCTACAAATGCATATAAAGGTTTATATTTGTCCTATCACCTCTGCTTTATCAGAAATAAGAAAATATTCTTAATGAATGGATGTACCACAGGGAACTAGTAAGAAACAGCACAGAGCAGAAAAGCTCCCCCTGCATTACTCTGGAAGATTAATTCTCATATTTGGGCAGAAATGATACTGCCTTTTTAAACAAATGAGTCTCAGGTCACCCCTTATGCAAAGCTCAGAGCTGCTGCTGGTGTGCTGGTGAACTCGTGGTACCTATCCATAACACCAGCCAAATCCATTTCTTGTGTAAACCATGAATCTGAAGGCCAAAGTTCACTGTTTTAGGAATCACTCTTTCTCTGGTTTACTGTTTTGTTGTAGTTGTTGTTGTTTTACTGTTTGTTTTAAAGGCTACCTTGCTTATGCTTTTGAGGTTTTGAAACACAAGGTGGCCTTTCCATATGGAAATGCCAACTCGTGTTTTCTCCCTGAGTTAATCCACCTTAACCCTGTATCTAGCACAACAAAAAGTACTACGCAGCACTAACAGTGTTAACTAATGAAACACAAATATTTTGCCTGTTTCGCCATTTTTAAATCATTCTCTAGCTCCCAGCCATAAAGAACGTGAAAGAAATGTCTGAAATTCCCAAGCAGTAGGATCTATCCTGTTATTGTAGGATATTCTACTGCCGTGCATACAACTTGAGGTGACCAAAAATGGTATTTCAGATGACCTCTTGCTGGTCAGAACCAGCGCAAATTACATCTCTGTTTAAATTGTTTGCAAGGAGGTTGTTTGTTCTCGTTGCCTTTGTGGATGTACACCTGAAGAAGGAGCAGAAGCCTCCAGCATGCACAGCAAAGCAGAGGATGTGCATTCAGAGGGAAGAATGAGTGCAAGCAGTCTGACTTTAATAGCCATCGTGATATTGCATCTCTGAAAGCACAAAGGATGCCATCAATATTTCCATGTGGTTGTTGTTTTCACAGTGATTTGCTTGCATCTAAGCACTCAAACTAAAAGATATTCACCAGTCAGAGAAAACTCATTAGCATGAAGCACATAGGAAGCTGTCACAGGAAGCCACCGGTTTAGGATAAACAGAAGAAAAACTGCATTTTCATACCTGCCTATCTCTTCAGTTTTCTTGTGCAAAAAAAAAAAAAAAAAAAAAAAAAAAATCACCAGAAGAACAGACTAATGAGCCCACCTTACACATCATCAGCCAAACTGTCAGCTGAGTTCAAGCTGCCAAGTATTTGTAGTGGCAGACAACTTATGAGGCAAAAAGATCGCAGCTTGATTTTTTAGCTCCCTGGCTGAGCATGCTGTCTGGCAGCAGGAAAATGCATCTCCTAGCTTTTAAATTGAGCAAATTAGATATGAAAGAACACTGAAGTAGAACAAATACGGAAGCTGTCACACACGATCATTTCTTAGGAATTATTTCAGCAACAGTTACTGAACTTAAATCGAGGCTGAAAACACCATAAAACCATCACTCTTTCAGTTTAAGTGTTTTTTGAAGTTGCATGTCTCTGGAAAAGATAAGGAAGCTATTCTAAGTCTGCAGAAATCCACGGGGATGTGTTAAAAGACAGCACAGTGCTGCAGTGCACGCAGCTGATTGTGAAACAAACACATCACGGTGGAGGTCTGTGTGCTCAATTGCTGCCTCATGGTATGAGAATAAGTAATAGATTCATCAATGATACCTACTCCTTTTTTGTTACTTATTTTCTTGGGATGTGTCTTCAGCAGAGGGGAGGAATCAAAAAGCCTTCTTCCTTTGCTTTGCATCCCCTCACTTTGATACTTGACACAGTTGTAGCTCTTGAGTGTTATCTGAACAGAACACTGCTTTTGTGCTATCACGCACCCAAGGTGATGTGGCACAATGTGCTTGCCAGGGAGGCAGTGCTCTCTATAGTCACTAAGTCAGATAGATCTCTTAGTTACAACCTCTAAAATGACGAGAATTTCTTTTGGGACATTACACTAATCCTGGTACTACTTGGATATGTCTGCAGTGCCACAGACTAAGTATATCTTCCACCTATGGCAATGGCAGTGGCTCTGGCACATCACAGAAACTATGGTATTTGTGTATGTTTATGATCCTTGGGGAGTCTGCTGGCCGGTGGTTGATACAAGGTCCTGTGCTGGCATTTTTGCCACTTCTGTTATGTTTCTCTTCAGATTAAAGCAAGGGTTGCTAGGCCTTTATTTTCTGTAATTTTACTTTACCTTCTCTGTGTAGGCATGTGTAACAGGCAATCTGCTTTATAGAATACATTCATCTCAGGTACAGGCTGTATGTCTGGAGGATCAGCATCAAAGCTAGCATGCAGAGGTAATGAGCATAATGCCATTTGTTGCAGCTACTTCTTCGTCAGGTACCCCTTTTTCCACATTTCAGAAGCCATTAAAGTGCTTTGAAAATGTAATTGATGTAGCTTTTATTCAAGATGGGCAGTTCTTGCTACAGTTCAGTTGGAAAGGGGAGTACCAGAGCCCTTTCTCTAACAGCCAGTATTTGCATTTGTCCTCTAAAACAGCACATGGTTTCTCTGTACAGAGATGATTTCTCTGCACAGCTGAAGGGGACTTACTCCTAAGCATCAGTTTTGGGAAGGAAAGATTTGTCTTTTGAGAAAGAAAGGTTTGGGAGAAAATTGCAATGGAGATACATAAAGATCTAGTGAACGTTATCTTTGAGTTAACACATTATTTTCAATAAAATGCTTCAATAGAATAAGAGCGTATTTCTCAATAAGTAATTCAAACTTTTATTTCACCGTAAATTTTGGTAATTATAAAATAGATCACACTTTCTGTTTTGTGCTCCTCTGCTGCATCATTCTTCCTTTCCCTTTCCATTTGAACTGAAAGAGCTTATCTGGAGCTTATACCGTAAGTCTTCCTAAGGATCAAGTAAGCCAATTATTACTGCAAATGTTTGGACAAAGACATCTTCTGTCACCCAGTTGTGTTTATTTTGACATATACATGTCAAAGCAGCTGAAAAATGCCAATAAAGGGAAAAAAAAAAAGAACAGCAGTTTTTTGTTTTTTTTTTTTCCCTGCAGATATCCCCAGATACTCAAAAACGTGCAATAAATGAAACAAATGACGTGCTGTGAAGAGGTGGCTGTTCTGTGTGCACAGCTCTTGGTCTGAACCCCTGGCCAGATGCTATGGGTGAGCTTTGGGCAGGAGGTCAGGTGAGAGACCTCTGGAGATCCCTTCTGCAGTCTCCTATCCTCTGGCATTTGAATTGCTGTGCAGGTGACAATTTTACAAGTCACCCATGCAGAGCTAATAGAAATGCGTTAGACAACAACTCTAAATTCCTGCTATTCATTTCTCCAGTTTCCTGGTAATGTCCATTATCTCCTAAATTTTCCTTTAGGTTGCACTAACCAGCTCTCCCTCCTCCTTTCCCTTAACTCAGGAAAAAAAAAAAAAAAAAAAAAAAAGGAGGCAGGTAAAGTTAATAGAGACTCCTACAGTGATTAGGCTTAGAGATTTTAAGATGATCAAACTGTACCTTTGACTAGCTGAAGAAATGTTGGTTTTCCTAATTGTACCAATGCACTAACATTTAGTTCCCCATCATATTGTGCTTGCTTTTTTTCTTTTCTCCCCCCAGACATTTGTGCTATTTTTCATATGCCTGTTAAATCATTTTGTGCTCTTGCTTCACAACACATCACTGTGTCACTCTCTTCACTAACACAGTGCCGTTATCTTGCCAGTCAGCTATGACATGATTTATCCGGGATTCACTATGTCATTGTGCATGGGCACAGGGGAAGAGCAGCCCTGTTCCCTGCCTGTACACATGTTGCTCTACCCTGAACTTTGCCTCGGCGGAGTATTTGCTTGCATGGCTTTGCACTTCCACTGTGCCTGCAAGGAGCTGAGTGCATCTGCCAGCGGAGCTGGAGGAAGAAAGGTATGAGTCCCTTATCCTGTGCTGAAGAGGACATTGCTTTGAGGAAGGCCTGAGTGGAGTGAGAACTGAGTTTCCAGCCCACAGCCTGCAGTCACCTTTTAGTCTTTGGACCTATTCCTTTTCAGTCACAAGACTGGCTTTTCCACACCCATTACCTCCCAAGCAACAGGCAGCCCTTCCCTGGAAGACTCCCTACTCCTTCCGCTCTCCATCTCACCCACTGCTCACCATTTCCATCTAAATTGTGTTGTTTCACCACATCCAGCTGAGCTACACAGATTTTTCTCTTTTCTCAAATAAATTGTAGCCAAAGCAGCCAGCTGTTTGGTGCCTGACCAAACAGGCTGACACTGCCACTAACTGGTGTTTGTCTATGAAGTGGTGAATTCTTTGTAGTACTTGTGCAATCTCTTTTATGTTGTATTTATATTATGTTAAATCATACTGTATTAAAAATAATATAAATACACTTATGATAACCTTTATTTCTATTCTTCACCTACAGAGACATTTTTCTGTCCTTTGTGTCTTTCGGAAAAAGAATCTTGTCTCAGTGTTCTTGCTAGCTTGTGGATTGGATGGTGGTGACTGTGTCTGCCCACTGACAGCCATTCTGAAACAAAAAAGGTGCTGAACTTTGAGACAAGCCTTTGCAGCACCAGGAAAGAGCAATTTTGATATTTTTGGAACATTGAATCTCAGCAACACTGCAAGTATTACTAGCGTGATTCTGCTATTGCTGTCAGGATGCAAGATTTGTACAGAAGTGAGGGAACAAAGAAGAAAGTGGCCACCCTGAAGAGCTGGGCAAAATTCCATTCTCAGAAATCTTAGCCTTCAGTCACATAAAAATATTTTGTTTGCATTGTAACTGCCCTTGAACAAAACATACTCTTTTTATAAGACCATTCTGCAGTTAAATTCTGTCAATTCTTAATTTGTTGGGTTTTTTTTTTGTACACAGCTTTACGGAATATGGAGTAATTTGGAACAGCGACTGATCCTTTCTCAGCTTACCAATGCAAAATAATGCATTGTTTTATATCTAGATGACCTTGAGAGGAGAAATTGAGTAGGAATGGACTGAAACAGGTGTGTCTCTTCCTTACTTATAAAGGGTTAATTGGTTCTTTGTTTGGAAAGTTGCATACTGAAAAACGATATCAAAGTATTAGTTGAAAAATAGCCTGTTGCATCTAAAATGGAAATGGAAATCAGTCACTCCAAGGGTATAGATACAGCTTTCTCAAGCCAGTATGCTCTATTTAATAAATTGTATGGATGAATAAGAACAAGATTTTCCAACTATAATGGTTTCTTGGTTGATGGACATTACCAGTGAAAGCAAAAAAGGAAAGGAAATACTGGGAAGTACTAAAATGAAGAAAATTACCATCTTTTTCTTCTATTTTAATGAAAGATACAATACGTAGGACATTGCACAATACACAAAACATAAGATCAGCACATGCGTTTTCTGAGCACACACATAATAGAGCACACAAAAATTTCTAGCAAACATGAAACAGTGCATACGTGATTTCATTCATGCTCACACAATGGTTTGGTTTTTGATACTTGAACACAGAGAAACATCAAACATTTCTAACACTGGAAACCAGCTAAGAAATTGTAAATGAAAGATACAGATGTTTTAATGATCCACTGGACTTCGGTCTCAGCTTATGAGGGAACTTTCTGTAGACAGTCAGACAGATGTGGGCAGAATTGATCTTTCTTATCTCTACGCTCTGCCCATAACAAATCCCAGACTTTTTTACTGAGCTACTATTTATTAGAAGCTGCAAAAAGGTGGATAAGATTTATTTATTTTCTAACATTTGGAGGTATGGGACAGGTAAGTGTGCAGCGAGGTGGGCAGAGAACTGACAGACTGGCAGAACTCAGTGTGTTGTGATCAACAGCAGAGTCCAGCTGGAGGCCTGTAGCTAGCATTGCTCCCCAGGGGTTGGTCCTGGGTCTGGCCTTGTTCAGCATCTTCATCAGTGATCTGGATGAAGGGGTGGAGTCCACCCACAGCAAGTCTGCTGATGACACATAGTTAGGCGGAGTGGCTGACACACCAGAAAGCTGTGCTGCTGTTGAGCAAGTTCTGGGCAGGCTAGAGAGCTGGGCAGAGAGGTTCAACAATGGCAAGTGTAGAATGCTACACTGGGGAGGAATAACCCAGCACATCAGTACAGGTTAGGGGCTGATCTGCTGGAAAGGAGCTCTGCAGAGAAGGACCTATGTGTTCTGGTGGACAGTAAGTCGGCCATGAGCCAGCAGTGGGCCCTCTTGGCCATGAAGGCCAATGCTATTCTGGAGCACATTAAGAAAGGCATGGCTAGCAGAGTGAGAGAGGTGATCTTCCCCCTCTCTGCCCTGGTGAAGCCATCTCTGGAGCACTGTGTTTCCAAGATCTAGACTGGAGAAAAGAAGACTGAAAGGAGATCTTATCAATACTTAAAAATATCTAAAGGGTGGAATTCAAGCTTATGGGACAAGGCCCTCTTCTGTGTTACTCAGTGACAGAACAAGGGGGAATGGGCACAAATGGGACCACAGCAGGTTCCATATTAACATAAGAAAGAACTTTAGTGTTTTGAGGATGACAGAGCACTGAAAGAAGCTGCCTAGAGGTTGTGGAATCTCCTCTGGAGATGATATACAGAACTCTCCTAGATGCTTTCCTGGACAACCTACAGTTGGGAAACTTCTTTAACAGGAGAATTGGACTGTATGATCTCCAGAGGTCCCTTCCAATCCCTAGAATTCTGTGATTCTGAGTGATTTACACCAATCACAGTTATGTTGTTGTTTGGATTTAAATATTATTATTAATAATAATAATTCTCAATTTCATCTTGGAGGAAATCTAAAGATTAGACTTAGTAATTTGCATTTTCCCTATCTTTTTTTTTTTTTTTCTCTTTTATGACAACAAAGAAAATGAAGTAGAGGAAAAGTTGAAACCAGGAAAATACCTTTATACACAGCAAAACTTTAAACACAAAAGACTGTGTGTTTGTTCTTGTTCGAAGGGTATTTTAAACCTTCCTCCTCCCATTTAAATGAGGCCATGTTTTCCTCAGCTATTATTTACGAATGCCTGCATCCAAGACATTTTGATTTCTGATCCAGTTTTAAATATTTTTATGAGACTAGGAGGAGAGTATAAATCATCTCAATTCACTATGCACATCTCAGCAAAAATGAACTTTTAAGAAAGATGAGGAACCTGGGTAAGGAAGGGAATATATAGGGGAGTAAAGGAAGGTCAAAACAAGCAAAGGAAACCATAACAAAAAAGCAATTATGTGAGAAATTGACAAACGTATTGTACTTTCACATGCTGATGACCAGGAACACTTAAAATAACTTCATTATTGCCGAGTCCGTAGTTGTTCTGAAGTAGTCTGTACTGTATGAAAATACTCAGGGGACAAGAATTAAAAATACTCTGCTTCATCAATATTGATGCCATGTCATTTTTTCTTTTCTCATTCAGAGCATCAATGTAACTTTGTTCTCATATGTCAACCAGACATGCTTCATTATGCATCTGAAAACAACAAAAGAATCTGTGCAAGTTGTGAAATTGCCAGTTAGGATATGCTTGCGCAGTGTTTTCACAAAATATGAAAGTATACCAACTGCACAAGAGGTTGTGCAACCTCAGATAGCTTTTTGGACCTAAAATGTCTTCAGATAGCTGGGGAGGAGGCAGTGATTACTAAAAGAAACTGCATTACATATTCGTAATGTACCATTCAAGGCCATACATCTTTTAATATAAATTCTGAGAGGATTCATAACTTCTTGGGTGTCAAGGAAGTCTTCAGGAACCAAAGGTTCATTCCATAGACAAACTGTGTTTAATAAATGGTAGTCTGCAAGTTTGAGCATTTTCTCAATCCAAGATTTTTATCTAATTTGTAAGAACATAACACAGAGTTCTAAGAACAGTTCCAACAGGAGCACAGAATGTTCCTACAGAAAAACATGATATTACTCATTTCCTTCTGTGTTAATTGTCTTTTCTTTAATAATTCCACCTGATATCCAGGGTATCAGGCTCTAAAAGAATATTAAATAGATATTTGCTTTACTTATGTGCCGCTGACAGAGCATTTTAAGCAGTGTAGTTGAAAAATCCATTAATACTTCATTCAGAGCTTAAGAATACAATTTCTGAGTCCTTTCTGACTTTTTATCATTTGAAAAAAGAAAGATTATAAATGTTGTAAATAATGTAAGTTTTTATGATTCGAGTTATTTGTGTACTTCTTCATAAAGAAGTGAGCCATGAATCCAGACAGTGCACTCCAATAATGAAATTCCCTTTGGCTTAATGGAGAAAGCTGCTTCTAAAAAGATAGAAGTCATGTGGAACTACCCATTATAAAGTAATTTAGTGGGAAGCTATTGAGATTTAAATATCTTGCAGTTCTTTCCTGTGGCTAGCATGATCCATGAAATGATTGCTGAATCCATACTATGCCTTGGGAGATAGCACGGTAGGATAACAAACAATGAAGAAATCCTGCAGAGATGTTAAAATTTACAGACTTCCTAGTAAGAATGCACTGTGGCAGAAGAAGGATGTTATCTACCACACAAAATAGGTAAATATCATTCTCTCTGTGCTTGCAAAAAGAAAGCGGACCAATTTATCATAGAAAGCTAGTCCCAACTTTTTTATGAGAGCTTTACCTTGCTTTTTTTTCACCAGCCTTTCAGTATATTTATGATGACAACACCATTAACCCCGACAGCAATTAGCATTCTATTACTGATCTGTATTTCCATCTGCAAAATAAATATTAGGCTTTCTTTGTGTTTGCTTTGAGTGCTACGAGAAAGAGATGCTCACTCCATTTTTTCCCTTTGCTCTGCATTGGCTTTTCTTCACAACAGACATATTTCCTTCAGCTGAAGAACAGCATTGTAATCTCTGAGGAGATTACTATGTGTGTGCTGGGAGCTACTGCAGCCTTGTAGAGCGATGTGCTGGTAAGCCACTCTGTTTTCAAAGGTGTTTGAAATAAGCAGTTTACCTGACTGCGTGAAGTCACTTCTGACTCTGTGAAGTCACTTTGAAAATCTCAGGCTGTACTATTAGTGATCTTTTCTGTTGGCTCTCTCCTTGTAATTGGCCATGTCTGCAGGAAGCAGCCTGGCTCTTGCTCAAGTTGCCGTTTGTAGCTGCTGTATTTAATACTTCAAAGAAACCAGAACTACCCCATGGATCACTGATAAATCCGCTCCAAGTTGAGGGTGCAAAGGTCTTCTCTGACATTTTTTTTTTTTTTTCTGTTTGTATGAGGAAGCTTGTTCTGACAGAAGGTGCTACATCTCTCTTCAACCCCAGGGAAAATCAAGTGAGGCAAAATGTGCCATGCAGGCCAGAAATACTCTGCTTTTTAATTGAAATATAGCACAAATGAGAGGAGAATTAAAGCTGCCAAGAAAGATACAATTCACTTGGGAGCTGTAAGAAATAAGTGATTTCAAATATGGGAAGAAATCCAGTTTTTGGTCCACCAAACTCCCAAAAGTGGAAAAACCTAAGATTGCAACATCCCACTGTTAACGAAGCAGTATTCTCAAAAAGCATGCATGCTAAAGGGATGGCAAAATAAGCTATTGACATCACTGCCTTTTGCCTAGCCTTACGAGAGGTGGATACCTAGAAGGGTCTAACAGACATCACTGCACAAGCAATTTGCAGGTACTGAATCAAAAACCAGACTTCAGTTTAGCATCGTTATCATTTCTTTTCCCAAGATTTTTATTTTGACCTTGTTGTTGACCAGCAATACTTATCACAGCTGGCCTTGAAACATAAAATAAAAGGTACTGCACATTTATTTTGGTATGGTAGTTCAATTCAAATATGATGCTTTGTTCCAGTAAAATGGTGTTTGGTGTCATTTTTATTTCTGATTCACAAATAACCTTATTGGGTATTTGTTGGAGAGGTAGAAGAAATGAGCAAAATTTGTTGTGTGAACAATAAAAATGCCTGCAATAGTTTCAGGTGAAATATTTCCAAGCGAGAAATGCTACTGATATACAGCGTTCCTGATAAAGTTATTTATGCCTTGCTCTACATTAATGCTTGGGGTAAATCAGTTCAGAGTGTATCCCCCTTATTCAGCTCTAAGATGATTCTTCACTTTCATATGGTCTATTTTGCCAGAGATTACTGAAGTAGCCACTCTTTTACATGTTGGAAAATAACCCCCATCCAAAAAAAAAGGAAAGCAAACTGAATAGTAGGTGAGAGTCATTTTGCTTTGATCCTTCCCATAAACAAATCTCAGCAGTTAGAATGATGTCCAGTACTAGAAAATAAAAACTCCACAGTTTCCTAACATACCTATCCCCTGAAAAAATGAAAGACAAATTATGGATACCTATGGACTTCTCCTGCACCTTCCCAGGGGAGCAGCTCTTTGCTTCAAGCTTTTCATCAAAACAGCCAGAAGAATAGTAAAGAGAAAAAATAGGAAACTCACAGACACATAATTAGATCACTTTTCTAGACTATGCATGTATAAATGCTGGTGTCCTCTTCTATGTATCTATGTATGTTCAAATATATGAATATGTTTCTAAGTCTGTATGGGTGCACACATGCATTTCTGTACACATTTCCTCAAGGGATGATTTCCACTCACGTAGACACTGTTCTAAAATGCATTTTGCTGGTTGATTTTCAGTCAGTATGCATCTAATTAAAGGAGGCATGACTCTCAATCTGTATGTATCTCAGCACTCTATTCCTATTCACATAAATCTTTCATTTTAAGCATAATTTGTGCTCCTGTTGAAACCCCTGGGTTTTGATCCCACGATAAATGTCATCCTTAAGCTTAAATATGTTGCTGAAATGGCAATACTTTCATCTGAAAAAAAAATAAATGTTATTAATGCGATGAAAAAGAAAAACAAAATGAACTGTTATTAAAAACAAACAGAGCTGATATTTATTTATTCTGTGGAATTTGCTGTTGCAGAGAACATGAAAAAAAAAAAAGAAGAAAAGTCTGCAGGCCATTTTTTCCAATTATAATCGGTTGCTTTGCAAGTAGCTTAACAATATCAAAGGAATTGTTCAGTAATTAAATATCAAATCCAGTTGGGTACTGAAATGTCATCAGAGCTACTAGGGTAATCACTGAGCAGGACTGAGTGCATTAAAATACAGTGACTAGGTGTTCAAATTTGAAAGACAGGCAAAAAGTATGGTTATTTTGCAAAAATGTCAATAGCAGTAGGACTCCTGGGGAGCTGACCATGGCTAAAAGTGGCTGGTTGGACCATCTATGACAGTGTTCACACATCTGATAGAACACACAGTATGAGACATCCACATATGCACAACACAGCCACCAGAGTTACAGCAGAGCATGCTCTGCTTCTGCCTGCTCAGAGTAAGGATGAAGATAATCTAATAAGAACCAAAATACCTTTAAAGTGAGTTCAGGAGATATTCAATAACCAAATGTATAGTAGAGGATGTATTTTACTGGCGCTCATTTTGGATGAGGATTGTAACTTACCCATCAAGGCTAAGAATGGGATATTGTCAGTTACAAGTCAAATCTCTCACCGAAGCAGAATACTTACATTGGTTTCTGGTGTTGTGTTCTGGGATATGCAAAAAATACAACAAGCCACAGAACACGTCTAGTGGCTAAAATATATCAGGGTCTCCTGGGGACAAAAAGAGTTCCCACTTTTATGACCATCAGCAGATCCCACCATCCCTGAGTCAGAAGTGCCATCTGTAAGTCTGTTGTCATTACACGTGAACATCCACTTTTGCTCAATATCAGCATTTCAATATTGTAAGAGTTAATTTTAGAAATGCATCTGAACATGCTGATTGTTTTTCATTATTGTAGGTACAGTGGTGGGTAAACGAAGTTGGTAAAAATAACTGAACAGGGCCTTCAGCAGCAGTTCACAGACAGCTGTCTTCAGTGACTGCTCCTCCCACCAGCCCACCAGGACAACAGAATCTTTTGCCCCCCATCCTCCTTTATGTGTTGACTGTCAGGGTATTTTTAGCTCTTCTTTCTAACATGTAGTGTTAAGACTGCCAGCTTGTACTATGCTCTGTGGAACAGCTGATCTTGAAAGATGCCAAAGCTTTTCCTTGTTTTATTGTTATTTATTTTGCAGCTTTTCTTCTCTGTGTTACATCAGTTTTGATTTATTTTTGTTTTGATTTACTTCACTCTTTTGACACTGAGAGAGCTCAGAAAGCTGAGTGTGTCCCAGACACTTTAGGTTAAGGAGCTAGTTGCTGCTCACTGAGAAACCATGCAGGAAACAACTTCTTTTTTATGAGTAGTCTGGAAGATAAGGGGGGAAAGAGCCTACAGAACGTGCAGTATATACTGATTATAAACATACTGCAAATGCCTGGGGAGCATGCATACATGCTTACTCCTGTTTAGTTAAGTTCCAGGTATTGAATAAGATATTGTTGAAGATTTTCAGAACTCAAAAATGATTCATGTCTTCTGATGCAAAACAAAATATTTCTTTTTCAGAAATGCTGTTACTCACGCTTTCAACAGAA
The DNA here is from genome assembly GCF_016699485.2 of Gallus gallus. Taxonomy (NCBI): domain Eukaryota; kingdom Metazoa; phylum Chordata; class Aves; order Galliformes; family Phasianidae; genus Gallus; species Gallus gallus. The sequence continues at coordinate 67,996,780 of NC_052572.1, read as the reverse complement.
ATATATATATATTACTGCTGTGTTGCTGAAAGTTGCAGTGATTTTGTTTAAAAAAGGAAAATGTTTTTTTTAAGGCTTCTGTGCTCTGGTAGAATATAATGGTCTTTTGATTAGGTCATTTCAGTAATTTTAAAGAAAGTGTTTCATAAAGCCTTCACGGGAAATGTCAACAGTTTGACTTCACATGCTCCCTTAGAAGGAAAGAAAAGCATAGTGTCAGAATTGACGCATATAGGAAATACTTTAGGAGTGGAATGATGTTTCTGCATTAGATACTGAAATGGAGGAATTGATTGGAAGAAGCAGAGCACAATGTATTTGTATTTTGTAACTTGTTCTTAGAAATAGCTGACGTGAAAAGGTAGAAATACCATATATGTTAGCATATTTTAGAAGATAAGTTGCTGAATTATGTGATTAATTCTTGCTTGCCAAACTGCAATAGTTTTTAAATGTTCCAAATGGTATAGATATAGTATTATGGACTAGAAAGCATATTGTAGTGCTACTCTGTTTAGATAAGAGACCCTCAGAAAAGAAAAACAGACTTAACAAACATCAAAGAAGCCAGGGCCTCTACACAAGGTTGGATTGCCTCGCTCTGTGGGTAGGTTGGGATGGAGCAGGCAGGCATCAGGATACTCCCCTCTATCCTCCTTCCAAGCTTATCTCTGTCCAAGGATCAGCAGATGTCCGGAAACAATGACCGAGTGTTGAATGAACAAGTGTGAGAAGCTAACTAATTAGCGATATATGCTTAGCTAGCAACAATTTACGTTATGCAGTATCCGTATGTTTAGTTGAGCATCGGGAAGATTGTGAGCCTGAAGTACTCAGCCAATGAGGAACCAGGGGAGAAAGAGATCAGCGTTGAGTAATAGGGCAAAAAGATGTAATGCTGTTTTCTGTGTGCTCTCCTGCTTGCAGGAGGCCCGCCATTGCAATTGCAAATAAAATCTGCTGTATCAGAGATACCGTCCTGATAAATTAGTTGTCTATTTCCAACAAATACCACATTTTGAGCAGCCTTACAGTTTACTGTTCAACCTGATATGGCTTAAAAGGCCTGATTACAGATACTGGATGCAAAATCAGACCTCACAGTTAAAAAATCTGAAAATGCCTGTCTTCTAGAGTGCTGTGGTCTGCATGAGGATATGCATCAGTGCTGGAAGCCAGCATACACAGCCTGATCTTGTTCTGCCTTTTGCTTCACAAAGGTGCCTGCACTCACACATACTGTATCTCCAGACAAGACAGTCAGACTGCATTGCACCAAAATTTATTTTGTTATGACTTTGTCTTGCCTGGCCACTAAAGTCTAAACGAGTGGTGGGATTCCTCGTCCTCTGTCATGTCATGTCAACCTCTGATCCTCTCCTAGACAGGGATCTGCAAGCATATCTTCCTAGCCAAACTCCTGCTGTGCTTTCCTTTTCTGATAGCTTACAGATACTCAAAGCTTTTAATTCACAAGCAACCATCTTGTTTCTGGCTCAGATCTTTCCTATGTTTGGTGGTTACCGGATCTCAAAATGAAGTCCAAACAATAGCATTCTTCTCAGTGGAGTTTCCAGAGTGACATTCCTTGATGAAAAAACAAATGAACAAACAAAACAAAAAAGCACCTATAGCAGTAGGGTCTTAGCAGGAATCAGTGAAAATGCTGTGCTAAGTTTCCATGTGCAAAGGAAACACGACACACAGAGCAAGCTGTATTTGCTTCCCAGCTTCAAACAGGAACAGAGTTAGATTTGTAATGTAAACCTGACTTTAATTTGTATAAATTGTGTTCGTGTACATAGTCATATTTAGGAATATAAAATAAAATATTATGCAAAAATACCATAGCAATTTCTTATTCAGCCTAAGAAACAGCTATGCACAGAGCAAACAGCAATTAAAAGTAGAAATGAAAAGACATCCTCTGTTCCTCAAACTGCCAGTCCTTATCCTGCTCCCTTCCCAGATACTCAACTGGCTTCTGAACTACAGTAAGATAATTAAACAGTGAAATAAACACCATGACTGGGTTCATTTGCTGCCTGATTCTGGAGCTCCAATCTTTGAAATCTGAGCAGGGTCTCCTGATGTTCCTGGGCAGCTGCACTGGCTTGTCAGGAGAGTGTCTCCTCCCATGTCTGTGGGAAGGTGCTGCAGTGCAAAGTTCAGCAAGTGCCACTCCTTGGCAGGGAAGAGGCTGCTCTCAGTGTCACACTGCAACAGCATGTGGCCCAGAAGGCTGAAGAGAAAGAATAAAAGAATTATTTTAATAACGTCTTAGGCCCCAGATGGAAGCTATATTGGTTTGCAAACAAGATTGGGTTTGTTTGGATAAAGGTGATAAGTTCAAGGATGTTTCATGGGGTACTTGTCAACATCAGTCTGCCTGTGAGTCTCAAGCATATCGCTCTTCCCGTTTTCAGCAGGGTGACAGACAGTAAACTTGTCAGATAAGTGGATACTCACTTTAAGATTTTTAATATGCAAGAATTATTGGTGTCCTTACTGCGGAGAGCCCTCTGGGTCAGGAATAAATAAATATTTCAGCAGCAAGCTGAGGTTGTATCCTGTATCTTCTAGTAGAACAAGATAAGTGGATTTGATTTTATATTATTAATTTTAATGAACTGGAAGCAATGAGCGTGTTGTCTGGTGGCTGGTCAGCTTCCATCAAAACAAGAAAAGGACAACATGGTCATAAACTGCAAGAAAAGATGCATGCGTTGAAGTGTTCATTTGTTGCCCACACTGTTAATTTCTGAAGTCTGTATATAATTGCTGTTCACTGGCAGAATAAATTCAAAAATGCAAGAATTTTACAAAATTGGAATCCTGAATGCCACTTTACTTAAAAACTGATCAGACTGGGTATTTCTTACTGAAATTTAACTATATTCTTGTAACATCACTGACCTTTGTACTAACAGTGCAGCAAAAGATGAGAACTTGTACAGACTTGTACTTACTTGACAGACCAGCTTCAAGAACATCCTAGATTTTACTTCAGTCAAAATTTTCACGTTGAATGCAAATGTCCAACACGCTTCTTGTTCTCAAAATTCCTGAAGCCTCCAGCATTAATCAGATTGTAGAAATTTTTAAAAGAAGAATGCACAATGAGTTGTTGAATATTAAAGCTTAAGAAGTATTCAAGAATTTGAATGTCTTTTTGTTAGAAACAGAATTTTGGAATGCCAGAAAAGATGAACCTTTGTAAAAAAAAAAAAAAAAAAAAAAAAAAAGTGATGTTTTTCACTAAGAAAGCTTCCATCTACCAATGCAGCTTTGGGAAGTTCAAGTATACATACTCATGTTTTCACAGGAGCAAAAATCAACACAACACACTGCTGTATAACAGTATATTTTGAACACTAGCTGAAGATCTTATAGCTATCTTGATTATCTGCTTGGCTGGTCTGCTTAATTAGACTTCTTTCTTTCTGTTCTTTTTTCTTCCATCCAAATTTTTCTTTTATTTGTTTGGAAGTATCACTGCAGAAGTTAGAACTTTGCCTCTATAGTTTTCCTAGTTGTGGATACGTTTTGTTATATCCTAGGAGCAGATGATGATGTAAATTTTCTTTCTCTTTGTATCAGTCCTACTCTCATAGTCTCAAACAGAAATGTTTGGGCTGAATAAGATTATGTATACAACAACACACTCCCTAATTTTAAGGTGAATCCCATATTTTCACTGTTACCTTGGTTATTCTATTTCATTGCATTTAACATACCACTGATGTGGAATACTGATAACAAAAATCCTAAAACCATGACACTTTCTTTCTTGCATCTCTTAAAAATGTGCAATACGCATCTGTTTTAGAGTGTGACTCCTGCTCACAGCCTCAGCGACATCACCACGTGCACTCTGCCATCCTGCCTGATGACTGCCAAGAGATGGTGGTAGGACCCTCCCAAGTGGACAAAGTCTAATGCGATCCAACAGGTCACACTGTTAGGCAGAATTGAGGCTGGTAGTATCAGTTTACCCTGCAAAGGCACATTGAGTAGGCAAAGAGTTTTGTTGAAGTTTTACTCTTGGGCTGAATTTATGATGCCCTGAGGTAAACAGAACAAGGTATTGTCAATACATTTAATATGTCATACACACATACCCCCTGAACAATGCTTCCTATTTTCTGGTGTATTATGAGGAGATTGTATGAGCCCTGTAGAAGAATGGAAGGGTAAAAATCAGGCAAAAACAATTTTCCTATTCCAAATTATTTCTTAATGTGCTAAGAATATCTTCCAGTGGTTTAGTTGATCTTGGACTTACATGCCACATTTTTACATCGTTCCTATACTCTTCACTATGTTCTTTGCACCACTGCTGTCTGTCTTTTCTTAGTGTGATAGTCTCTTGAAACGTGTGATTTGAAAGCTAGACAATCTTTGTATGGTTTTTGTGGGTATCTTATTAATTTTCACATCATATTTTCCTATGCTCATAGTAGCAATACTATAACTAGCCAAAATATGAAACGGTTTATTAGAATCTGAATTCTAGCATAATCAGAAGTACAGACCAAATAATAGCCATCTATCTTAGATATATATTTGCCATCATTGTTTTATCTTTAGCATCTGAATATCTCCAATACATTGACCTCTATGAGATCATCAAATGGCACTGAAGTATTATAGCAGAAGAACAAGAAAGCTTGTATCATATAGAAGGCATTATGTTGGAAATGAGCAAATGTGAGTATTCTGAGCAGCATGCTAGTAACTTAATTATGGGCTCAATCTTCTTTTGAGAGTACAACCCACCATAGCTATAATTAAAAGTTCCACTGTGGTTTTGTGTGTTGCAGGCATTTCATAGAATCACAGAATCAGAATATCCTGAATTGGAAGGCACATACAAGGAGTCCACCATATCTAAGTGTTGGTACAAACAGCAGCACCACACAATCCCAAACCCTGTGTGTGAGAGCAGTGCCCAAACACTCCCTGAGCTCTGGCAGATTGGGCTGTGCCCACCGCCCTCTGGGCACAGCCTTTCCCTGACACGCTGACCCTCCCCTGACACAGCTCCATGCTGTTCCCTCAGGCCCTGTCTCTGTCACCAGAGAGCAGAGCTCATGCCTTCATGAATTCTTTTGTTTGTCTTCTTTATTCTGAAGATGGCATTTTTGTGAAAAGAGCAATTTGTGTTGCTGCAGTTGTTTGAAATAAAAGCACAAGTGCTGCAGTTAAGGATGTGGATCCAACTTCTGAGAACTCAGCAGGCTTTCTGCATCACTTGGTAATAGGCAGCTTCAGCCTCTGCAAGCTGACAAGTCAAAAAACAAGTTACTCCTTTCCAGAGGTGAGTTTGTCAATATTTTCTGGCTCTATATCTACTCCTCCTCATCACCTCTTATATATGTACTGTGTTGTTTAGGTACCAGTTACCTGCTGCCTATGGTCTGGGAGGGCGTTGGACTGCAGACTAATCTGGATACTAGAAAAGTCTATGATTTCCCTTTCAGAGCTTTTGTTGGTTGCTCTTAGGTCAACTCTGCTACTCGTGGGAAATGCAAATGACAGCTGTGCCACATAAATCTGCTTTGACCTCAAAGAATGCCTAAATCTCAACTCGCTCAAATTAGGGGAAACACAATCACCTAATTGAGATGGGTGAGGAAGTAAATGTTTTGAAAGTGAACTTTGGAAAAGCAAGCATTTTCATTAAAGGCCTAAAGACTAAACCCAGGAAACGGGGAAGGATGGACAGTCTAATGGAGGATCCTGTCCTTAATGTCAGCTTGCTGCTTTGGTGTCATCTACCTTTGTTTTATTAATGATTATAGTGTTGTGTCCTAGAGGATGTTTGGGACTTATCTGCAGGTTTCAGTGGCTGCAGATGATACTAGCCATGCTCTCCTAGTGAGGATTGAGGAGGTGACACACACATCTTCATGAGAATGTCCATCACAGACCTCAGCTGTGCTGCACCAGCCCTCACCAATCACTGTGAGGCAGAGTGACAAGAAAGAAAGAGAACAATTGCTCACCAAGCTTAGATTTATGTTTCTGTTTGTCCTCTCAGGAAGTAAGCAAGCAAACAAACAAACAGAAAACAGCAACCAACACAAACAGAAAGGTTGCCCAGACATTATTATCTAGCTTTAACCAAGCTCTTTTTGGTTTTCAAAGCCAGCCTTGTCCAGGCAATTAAATTGGTGGGAAAGAGCTGACAGGTTTATCACAGCATTCTTTCATCTGTCTGCAGTGCAACTTGCATCTTTCTTTTTGTTAGCAGTCATCTGATGGGACAACAGAGCAAGCTGATTTTGGAACACCATACTCTGTGCTTTGTGTTCTGCACTGTCTATTTCTGCTTGCAAATAAACATGAGACTAATGAACTGTCCTAGCTAGTCTGTGCTATATATATCTCTCCTCCTGCAGGTGCTTGCCAGTAACAACAAAAAAGAGGGTTTTTGGTTCTCATTCTCAGATCAGAATTCTAAAGGAAAAGACAGCCACCACCACCACCACCAAAAACAAACAAGAAAATGAAACAAGCAAACAAAAAAAATATATAAAGAAGGAACAAAAGCACGCTATTGTTTTGGATTTATTACTTAGGGCATTAGAACATCTCTTGAGAGACGGAGGCAAAGCTAATTTCCCACATCTTTCCTTTTTGATCTTCTTGAAGACAGAACCCACACTTGGTTTCTTCCAGTATTAAGGAACTTCTCCAAATCACCATGATATTTCAGGGATAACTGACAGTAGCATCACAATGCCATTAGCAAGCTCCTTCAGTACTTGTGGGTGCAGTCCATCAAATACCATTGACTTACACACATCCAGTTACTTTATGTGCTCCCTCACCTTGTCCTGCACCAGTGTGGATAAAACTTCCTTGCAGCTGACTTTCTTTCTGATCTCAGAGATGTGAGATTCCTGAAGTTTGGTCTTACTAGTAAAGACGGGGATGAAGAAGACATTGAGGACATCAGCTTTTTTTCTGCTTTTCGCCGTGATCTCTGCCTCATTTTGTCAATGGGGCTGCAATTTCCCTACTCGTCCTGCTGATCACATTTGTGGACGTTATTCTTATTGCCTTTGATGTGGCTTGCCAGATAAACATCCAGCTGGACCTTTGCTTTCCTAACCCCATTCCTGCACAGTCAGTGTCTCTGCACTCCTTCCAGGTCACCTCTTCTATACCACTGTTTTATGTCTGAGTTTAGTTTGAGACCATTTGGGCTTCCTGCTGCCTTTACTTCATTTTCAGTTCACTGTTCTTGGGCTTGGAAGAAGTCATCCTTGGATATCAATGAGCTCTCTTAGACTCCTGGATCCCTCTTCTCCCCAGGGCTGTGTCTCATGAGAAATGATTAATGGTTGCCAGACCAAATGGAAGACATTTATGAGTACCCAATGGCTCTTTGATTTCAAGAAGTTCCAGGAGTTCCAATCTGAATAGATATTTTTATTATCTTGAATTTTTTTTACGCTGAAGCTGGAAAAAGCAAGAGGAATCACTGAATTCAGGCTAATTTGCATTCATGGCTTTGTAAATCTGTTCTTAGATAACTATTGCAGAGGTGGAAATGTTAAAGAAGAATTCATTTGGTGTCTTCTCACTGCTGTGCTCCAAATATAACACACATAAAAGAACAAAATTAGGAGTCTGCATAACTGTTAGATAGATTATATTTGTTGAAGCTGGAATTATATTCTGTAATTGCATATGCCTTATACATATTCATACTAGCTGCTTTCAAATTAAACTTTCCAAATTCAGTATTCTAATGGTAGTTTTGCTAAAATATATTCTTCTATTTGGATTATACTTCTAAAATCTCACATATCCTGGCCCATCAGGAAAGCTTTCATTTAATAAGCAGGCTCCACAATCTGCAATAACAGATCTTCTGTGCTGTAGAACATTCAAATGAAAAATACTATCCTTATCATCTCGAAAAGGTCACTTATGTCAGGATAAATTGTTACTTTGTGCCAGTCTCCACAGATTTCAATAGATTCTTAGGTATAAAATGAGAACAGCCCAACATGAACTATCATAAATATAACTCAAATCTAATAAATATAAATTGCCCTTTTACTTTAAGGGATGGCGCCAAGTTTGAAGAAGGATTAATAAAAGGTGAGCTAAAAATCAATGTTATTTTGTTTTCTTTTTAATTTTATCTGACAAGTAATATTTTCCAGACTCAAGAGAAGATTATTATTTTTTCCAGTGATGAGCTTTCAGAAGCGACGTTTAGACCAGACAATTTACAGAGAAGAACTAGCGGAGAATGCTTTTTTAAATCAGTATTCAATCAAGATATTGTGTCATTTAAGAGAACGGTAAATAGACACAAAGCCTGTATTTTTGTGTTTTAGGTATACTGATATAGAATCATAAAATCACAGAATGGCAAAGTATAGCTATGAAAGTTATTTTCCAAAGGTTATAATGAAGACAGTATATCTTTAGATTTTAGTTTCAAAGACTTTAAGTTCTGTAGAAAAAACATTACCTGAAGGAAGCATGTGGAGCAAAGGTGAAGGACTTGGATGTTCTCATTTCGATGACATTAATAAAACCGAGACATGCAAATCCTTTATTTGGCAATTACAGCTTTCCCATGCTGTTAGATATGGCATTATAATAAGAGAAACAGGTAAGAGTACAAATTTTTGGACTTCAGTAATTCACATGGATCAGTACAAGGACTGAATGCCACTGAGTTTAACTTAGCTCCTATCCCTGTGACTACTAAATGTATGAATGACACTGGGATCCTTTTGACTATTCAATCAGCAGGGTTGCTGATGCTGAGATTATACAACTAACCTTAGATGGGAGAACTTGTAAAAAAGAAAAGTGTAATAGTGTCATTTAAAATCCAAATCGATACTCTATTATTTTCTGTATCACATCTTGAAAAAAAAATGTGAGTCTCATTACTAGTTTTCTAGGATGACCTGAACATTCATATGTGGTTTTACCATTTGAGAATCATGCATACTCCTTCAAATTATGTCTCTAAAATCATTAACCTCTCTATTACACCAGACCCTGGAAGATGCTATCATTTTGCCTGCATAATGCATAGCACTGAACCTGTCACCATCAGTAGGTGGGTTACCGTAAACAGTGAAAATGTGTGATATTGCCAAGGTTTCTATTTCTTTATCTGAGACAATAAGCATGCTAACGAGAATAACTAATGCAAAATCCAGGGGAAAGGGAAAATGAATTCTGTGTTTTTTCAGCCAGCACACTGAAGAATGAGTGCCTATCCTCACTGGACGAGTTTTCTTCATTTACCTGCCTGCTTCTGAAGGCAACAGACATCTTGTCCTTGTTGCAAAGTATGTAGTGTCCCTCATCTTTCTGTGTATCCCCGTGTCTCTTTTGTGCTGTTTGTTCTGCTTCCATGGCTTTTTTTCCAGCTATAGAGAGGACATTTCTCTAGATCACATCAATATTTACTATGTTTGGCAAAGGCAGACAGATATCACTGTGCATTTGCACACTGATTCTGTGTTTGCACTGCATGCACATGTAGCAATATTTGTGCTTGCAGATCCAGAATATTAAGGAGTTGTATTTTAAGTAGCTCCAAATCATCTTGGTATTTGTGTGCATCCGGCTGTTAGTTTACATCTAGCACACTGGAGAAAATGGCGATACTTCTAAAACAGAAGTTGCAGCTCTGGACCATTGATAACACTACCTTCATGTATTTCTTACAAATTTCCAGTGGGGAGTTATCTGTTCATGTTTGAAGCTGCTTGGTTTTCTTTTCTCTTTATATTCCCACTGCAGTTTGTTTGGACTGGTAGCAAGATTGCTCCAATAGGGATTAATTTAAGCCCTTAGAGCTATTTATTCCTGTAGTAATAAAAAAGTGACTAAAAGGCTGTAAGGTGAGAAGCATTGTATGAGTTGGAAAGGAAGCCTGTTCCAGGACTAGGGGCTTCATTATCAGATATGGAGCAAGATATTGGTGTAGGCTGGGATGGCATGTCCACATCTGCCAGGAATAGCCCCAGGCTTGAGCACTGCAAGAACACAGCCTTGCTCCTAGATAGGAATCCCACTGCAGAAAGACTGGGACTCTCTTGGGACTTGTTGGACTTTCATCCAACATTTCATGGTCTGAAATGATGTTTCATTTCTCCTGATGTTCCTGTAGCTTTTCTGGTTTCCTTTTAATTTCCCCAAGTCTAGTTTGTGGTCCTTGACAAAAAAAAAACCTGCATTCCCACTTCATGGAGGTGCTTGTGATTTCCAGGACTCCTTTTCCCATCTCTCTCTTCTGGGCACAGTCAACTTTCTCTTCAGTGTCCTGTCATCTCAGCAACTGGGAACAGAAGCAGCACCTTCCTCCTTACATTTAGTTGCTTCAGTTTCTACCGAGAAAATTGTTTGCATTTCCTTTAATGATCCCAGTGACCCTGAGTGTGTTAGATATTGAATACTTCCAGGACCTAACGGGCATCTCAGGATGACATGTCTCCCCTGAGGAAATCACATTAGCAATTACAATTGGAAAATGTAGGCAGAGTTGTCCAGAGTCCAAGATATGAGCCACCATGCTAGCACCATCACCTTGGCATGTCCCCAAATTATCAAAACGATCACCTCAAAGATGGGCACTTCTATTTTATTATTAAAGCTGTCTGCTCTGTGAGAGGTCTCAGAAGCTGGTCTTGAGCTCTGCACACAATTAGAGAATTATAGAATCATAAAGGTTAGAAAAGACCATTAAGGTAATTTTACCCAACTGTCAACCCAGATTCACCATACCCTCTAACTGTGTCCCTCAGTGCCAAGTCTACGTGTTTCTTGAACACCTCCAGGGACAGTGACTCCACCACCTCCCTTGTCAGCCTGTTCCAATGCCTGACCACTCTTTTGGAAAAGAAATTTATCCTAATATCCAGTCTGAAACTCTCCCAGTGCAACTTGAGACCATTCCTTCCAGTCCTAACACTGTTACCCAGGAAAACAAGCTGATCCCCATCTGTGAGATCACAACCTCCTTTCAGGAAACTGTAGAGAGCAATAAGGTCTCCTCTGAGCCTCCTCTTCTGCAGACTAAACAATCCCAGTTCCCTCAGCCACTCTTCATAAGACTTGTGCTGCAGTCCCCTCAATAGCTTCATTGCCCTTCTCTGGACGTGCTCCAAGGCCTTGATGTCTTTCCTGTAGCAAGGAATCCAGAACTGTACATAGTACTCAAGGTGTGGCCTCACCAGAGCTGAGCACCGGGGAATGAACACTTCCTTGCTCCTGCTGGCTACACTATTAATGGTACAAGTCAGGATGCCATTGGCCATCTTGGCCACCTGTCAACTAACAATGGGAGGTTAGCAATGAAAATAAGATTACAAAGAAGTAAAAGATAAGCCCTGGTTTTGTGGCTGAATTTCTGTCTGGGGTGGGAATGTTGGGGATGTAGCTGGGGGGGGGGGGGGCAGTCTCTGGCAATTGAGGGCTTTGTTTTCTACACGCTCACAAGTGTGGTCACAGTTATGTGCAGTGCTATTACTGTCTTCACCTTCAGTGTGTCCAAAAGCCGGACTTGGCTGGTGAGATGGAAGAGAATTCAGAATCACTTCCTGTGGGATACTTTTGTTCCTTTTTTAGGGGGCAGCAACATTCAAAGAAAGGACAGCAGTGTTTGCAAGGTTAAAAAAGGAACCATCTGGCTGGAGTCAGGCAAACAGTCCATTATTCCTGCTTCTGATACCCTATTAATAAAGAATCTTCAATCACGAGTTAGACTGCCTGAACTAGCAAGGTGCTAATAACCCCATCTATTCTGGATTGCCTGTTGAAAGACATCAGCTATGTTCCCAGAGTGGCACAGAGCTTCAGTACTGAAAGTTCACTTGTAGGAGCAACTACTGGATGAACAATTGATTGGAACAGAAAGCAGGAAGGACAATAAAGCTTGGAAAGAGGTGATGCTTATACCTTGCAGAAACCTGCAAGAAAGGTCCTTTGGAGAAACAGTGATTATGTGCAAAGTGGACGTTCAGTGGCAGGAAGAGTTCATAGATAAACCTCACTTTTCCAAAGAAAATGACAGTAAACACATCTTCACAGTAATAAACATTTTATATAAACATGTGTGGATGGTGAGTCTGACAGGCAAGCAGACGCCTGTGGTGTGGTCGCATCCCACAGTGAAACAAAGAATTGCCTCAGCAGGGTTTCCAAATTCCTCCTGCCTTTGAGAAGCTGCTAGGTGCCTTTTAGCTGAAGACACTTCATATTCTTTATCTTCTATCTTCTTTATCTAAGGATCCTCCACCATTAACTCTATTGAAGAGAGCAGCAGGGCCATTTTGGAATCTAAGTTTCTGCTTGGTGATAATAGAGATTTGTCATGCCTTTTACTTAACTAGACCATATTTAAAATGTTTTTTTTTTTTTTTTTTTTGTAAACTGATCAAACTCTCTATCATTTTAACTTCAATTTAATACCTAAAGTAAGTTGTTTGCTATCAAAGCTCACTCTCTTTTTGCAGTATATGTTCATGGCTGGTATATAATAGCATTTCAGTAAATGTTTTGCCTTCTTGCCAAGTGAAAATTATCTCTACAGAAAATGTTACTCTCCTTTCGGTTGTAAAAGACATAGCATTTGATGTCTTATTGGTAATAAACGAATGAGTTTGTTTATCCACTTCTTAAATTTCAGTGATTCTTACTACAGGCTACGCCTGGACATAGATTGGCATGTGTTGAAGTTACAGAAGTTGAATGACCTAAATGTCATAGTGCATGTGCACTGCTATAGACACAAAACAAACACATTTTGTTGATATTTTCAGGAGCTGAATTCCTTTCCCTGCAAAAATTATATGCTAAAAATGACATCATCCAGCACTAATATTAGCTGTGGCCATGCCCAGGAAAACAAGCCAAACCTGAAGGGCAGAAAAATATAACCTCTTTAAAATTTGCTGCTGCTATCTTTCAAGTGTTTGGGTCTAGAATTGGAGACAATAATGTTATTTTTTTTTCTGCAAATTTGCATCATGGATGCAGCATATTTACACTTATCACTTTGAATGTAATCTATGCAGAGCAATTTTCTACCTACAAAAGAAATTTTCTTAGGAATCAGAAAAAACTTGGGTTAGTCCTTGATAGGTCCTTCTGAATATCTTTCAGAGACTTGGGAAGTTGTCTGGTGATGTCCCTGAGTTTCATTTATTAGGCATTCCTTTTCCCACTTTTGCCTTTAGTGTTGGTGTCGAAGGTTTACTGAATAGAAGCTTTGACAGTAAATTTTGTCAGAGAGAAAATGCGACACTCTGTCTTGCTCTGGCAGTTGCCATACCAAAGTTGTTTCCCTCCTGCTTATGTGAGATTTTTTTCCAGAGACAAGCGGCGGGGCTGGGAGGCACTCTTAAGTCTGGTCATGCAGAATCCAGCTGGTATGTTGCCATCAGTCTCTCTGGAGTCAAACTTTCACACCTGCTGTTTAATTGGAAAAGTCAGCATATAAATAAAAAAGATACTCATTTATTGGCCCCTTGGGTAGCAATGCAATAATAAAAACTTACACAAGCCAAGATACTCATCACTGAAGTATCCAAAAGCAAAGTACATCTTACCACTAGTAAAGGAATACATTTTACACCTATTCTGTGGTCTGAAATAAGAATTCAAACTAACTCTTTTCAGGTCTTTGAAATATGTGTTTGTCTTTGCATCTAGGATTGCTCACTTGCAGCAGATATACCTTTTAGTCTGTCTGTCTTTGAGATTTGCTCTAGTCTGCTTTCAGACGTGAGGAAGTTGAAAACCACAGGTTGCTGTCTCATTTCTGAACATGAACACGCTGTGCTGCAATACAGGCAGTCTGATATGGGTAACACTGCAGCATTTCACTGCTTGCTGCATCCATCAAAAGCTCTAGGATAAAATGACACTGAGTGGAGTCTGTTGCTGTTTGTCTATCCTGTTGTGCTAAGAGACCATAAAAGAGTGTGGACTGCATGGCGAGAGCGTGCGCTCTACCCAGCAGCAGACAGTTTAAATGACAGAAACCATGGGGAACATCAGTGGGATATTTAGTCATGTGCATACATCAGAGATGGCAAGGAAAAAAATACACAAAACAAAGACAGTGGGCAACTAGCTGAAACCAAAACTAAGATAAATGATCTATAGGAAAGCTGTTCTAATGGAGAGGCAGCTGCCTTGCTCAGTGACAAAAATATGAGAATATTGCAACCAGCTGAAAATCGTGTGGGAGTTGAAATAAATCTCTAGGGAATCCAATTACCTACATTCCAGTTACTGCCTTGATTGCCTTTATCTGAGCTGTTTCAGTGCCCTCATAAAATGACTGATTTTCAGACACATGCCTGTTTTTATTTTCTAATATCCTCAACACCCTGTGCAGGTTCTCTGTTTTCCCAAACTCCTTCCAAGGACGGAGTTCATTAAAAGGGTGATCAGCAAAGTCAAGCAGAAATGACAATCTCTGTGCTGCCAGCTAGAGGCAGCAATAATCCCATGCTAACGTGTAGATAGTATGCATTTTAATTACCATTTCTAGATACTTATTGCCAAGTGAAAAGGAAGGAGGCTACCTCTACTCCATCTGCTCCTTTTACATTTGTTTTTCTTGCTTTTCTTGCAGGAGGTTCATCATCTTAGCTCTACCTAATAGCAGTTGTTTAAGAAATGGTGTAGTGTTTTCAAATCAGCAGCTGAAACATTGCAATGGACAGCATACTCTAATGGACAAGGATAGAGCTGTGCTGGTGCACCAAACCATGATGCATTGCAGGTCAGCAGTTGCCATGCAAACAGCTCAGGATAGTGGCAACAGTCATCCTTGTCAGTCCAAGAGGTGTCAACTGGAGAAGCTATGGCGAGCCAGGCAGTCTGAAAGGGAAAATGTTGTGAAGTTTTGAGAATGAAAGAAGATTAAAACAAACACATAAACAAATAAATAACATCAGAAGTCTTTGCAATATGATTGTGATTGAATTAAGCTGAGAAGGGGTAAGACCCAATCACGTTGCATCATATTACAGTACACAGAAGTTGAGGGCTATTCTGTCCATGCGAAGTAGACAGGAACTTGGCTTTTATGGCATCACCTAGATGGGTTTTACACAGACAGAGATTAAGAATTTTGCCTGTTTTGATGAATAATGTAGTGAATCATTTTTCTTACAAAATATTTTGACAGTAAGTGAAATCTGGAGATATATGTTAGAACATAACTGAAGCTGAAATGAATCTAAGAACTGGAAGAAGTATGCAGCTTTAGAAGCTTTAAACAATTACATGACTGTAGGGAACATACTGTCCATGAAGACCTAATGAGCATTATTCTTAATGGAGACCCTGGAGTAATTCGAGGCCAGGCTGGACTGGGCTCTGGGAAAACTCATCCAGCTGTACGTGTCCCTGATTGTTGCTGGGAAGTTGGACTAGATGGTCTTTAAGGGACCCTTCCAATTCAAAAGGTTCTATGATTCTTTGATTCTGTTAGACCTGCCTTCTCCTTCAGAATTCTAATCACTCTGCTGCCAATCTCTAACTGAAAGCACAACAGAAGTACGCATTTATTTACCAAAGATGAACATTCAGTGAGTTAGCTGGGTACTATTGTGGGGAAAGAAAAGATGTTTTTTGCATAACAGTAAGATGACTCCAGAGAGGTCCAAAGAGGCGCCACAGAGCTCCGATGCAAGATACATTCCTGCTTGCAGAATAGAAGATCTGCATTTTTGAGTAACATCAGCAGCTGTACTGGTACAAACTGGTTCTATGGTTTTGAATGATAGCCAGAGGGGAAGGTTAACTATGAGACGTTATCCCAGCATGCCACAGTAAGTAAAAACTAAACTAGAATATGAGGAGATCAAGGAGGGAATAACCAAGAAGTAAAAAGGGGCAGAAAGGCAATTAGAAATGGTGGATAGGCTGTAAACCCTGGAGTATGTGACCAATGGGGAAACGAGAGTGAATTTAAGCCAGGAAGCCGGAAATATAAACTGCTGGGTCTCTCTGGTCCTACACACCTTTTATCATTGTTGCCCTCTCTTGCAAAAGCATGAAATAAATTATGATTCATAGCAAATTCTGTCTGAGCCTGGTCTATTTGAACACAAGCATTTCTCACACTATAAAGTCAGAAAATTGGAAAATTGTAATTATAATTTCTAAATTATTGGGTGAATAGGAGCTTTCCTTTGCTTTTAAACCATAAATTTTCATCAATAGATTAAGAAGTGGAATAAAAAATGAATTTATTTTCTTATGGATATATGTCATTTTCTGAATATTAATTTATGCTATTACTTTTTTGTTGTTTTCTTTCTATATTTTTGACCAACACAATTATTCATTCACTTTCAAATGACAGTGTCTGATAACATTTTAAAGAGGACTGAGTGCTTCCTGTAAAAGCAAGTTAATTTTACTACAGTATGAAATCTTTTGCCTTTTTGACAATTGCTAAAAGGAGACGAAAACTCACGATTTTCA
This sequence comes from Gallus gallus, assembly GCF_016699485.2. Classification (NCBI taxonomy): domain Eukaryota; kingdom Metazoa; phylum Chordata; class Aves; order Galliformes; family Phasianidae; genus Gallus; species Gallus gallus. The sequence continues at coordinate 67,980,283 of NC_052572.1, read as the reverse complement.
TGACAGTCACTGATGTTACTGAATTGGTTGAACTTTCTCTGCCCTTCAGGTCTGCCAGTTTAAGTAATTTGCAACAGTGTACATGCAATCATACCATTGCTTATGCTTACACTTACGCTTATGCTTACCATGCTGTATCTTTATTTGCTGTCATATCGTTCGTTCCTTCCTTCCTTCCTTCCTTGCTTCCTCCCTTCCTCCCTCCCTCCCTCTCTCCCTTCCTTCCTTTCTTCCTTCCTTCCTTCCTTTGACATGGTCCCCCCCGTACATCCTCATTTCCAGATTGGAGAGGTGTGGATTAGATGGGTGGACCACCCAGTGGATAAGGAATTAGTTGAAAGGCTGCAAAGTGATTAATGGTGATTAATGACTCTATGTCCAGGTGGAGGCCAGTAATAAGCGGCATCCCCCAGGGGTCTGTCTTGGGACTGATGCTCTTTAACATCTTTATCAATGACATCAGTGACAGAATTGAGTGCACCCTCAGCAAGTTTGCTGATGACACCAAGCTGAGTGGGGCAGTTGACACACTGGAAGGAAAGGATGCCATTCAGAGGGACCTCAACAGACTTGAAAGGTGGGCTGGAAAGGTTTTGTACTTGGGCCGGAGGAGTCCCAGGCATATATACAGTCTGGAAGGAACAATCCTTCAGAGTAGCCCTGCAGAGAAGGACCAGAGGGTCCTGGTGGATGAAAAACTTGACTTGCAGCTCGGAAAGCAAATGGTATCCTGGGCTCCATCAGAAGAGGGGTGGCCAGCAGGGACAGGGAGGTGATTGTCCCTCTCTACTCTGCCCTCATGAGGCCCCATCTGGAGTACTGCATCCAGGTCTGGGGCCCCCACCACAAGAAAGGCAGGAAGCTGTTGCAGAGGGTACAAAGAAGGGGCACAAAGATGATCAGAGGGCTGAAGCACCTCTCCAGTGAGGACAGGCTGAGGGAGCTGGGATTGTTCAGCCTGAAGAAGAGAAGACTGTGGGATGACCTCATTGCAGCCTTTCAGTACCTAAAGGGAGCCTATAAACAGGAAGGGAGTAAACTCTTTACAAGAGTAGATAACAGCAGGACAAGGGGGAACAGTTTTAAGCTAAAAGGGAAAATTTAGGTTGGATGTCAGGGGAAAGTTCTTTACTATGAGAGTGGTGAGGTGCTGGGACAGGCTGTCCAGAGAGGTTGTGGATACTCCATCCCTGGAGGTGTTCAAGGCCAGGTTGGATGGGGCCCTGAGAAGCCTTGTCTAGTATTAAATGTGGAGGTTGATGGCCCTGCCTGTGGAGGGGGGGTTAGAGCTTCACGATCCTTGAGGTGCCTTCCAACCCAAGCCATTCCATGATTCTATGATTCCTTCCTTCCTCCCTCCTTACCTTCGTTCTTTCTTTCCTTCCTTCTTTCCTTCTAACTTTCTCTCTTTTGCACTTCTTTTTTCTTCTGTGGGTTTTTTGTTTGTTTGTTTGTTTATTTTAAAACTCCATCCATGGCTGTTAAATTAATGTGCTCAGGCTCAGGTCCCCTGCAGGTATCCAACATGAGGATGAAATGTTTGGGATCTTATCCAGTTCCTGCTAATATCAAGCAGGCAGGGGCAAAAAGACAAGAAGAGCAACTAGAATTTGTGTGTAGAGAATTCAATAAAAAATCTTCTACCTACCGATTTGGAAATGCTGTTTGACTAAATTCTTTTAAATCCTTCCTAATATATGCCTCCTAATGTTCAAATTCCAGAAGGGAAAAGCTATACTGGTACTGTAGAGAATAAAAAAGTGTTTACCACAGAGAATATAATAAATGAGTCATATAGAATATCCTAAATAGAGGCAATCTTGGCAAGGATTCTTAAATGAATGAAGTCAGGTTGTATCACGCTCCATCAACTGATCTCTGGTTCTATCTGTCTGGTTAAAGGATTTAGTGTAGAATTATCATGCTTAAATTTCTGTTCCTCATTTTTGACAGGTAAAAACAGCCTTATTCCAAAGAAACTGTCATCCACAGAAGTTAAAGAAGGATTTCTGACCATTGCAGGATTTGCAGCAAACTTTACAAGTTTGGGCCATTTGGCAAAATGTCAGATATAAACCAAGTTGTGTTATCCTTTATCTGCTGCTGGATCCAGCAGCAACCTTAGAAAGGCAGGTGATACTGTCACCATCTCTTTCTCGATAACCTTCAGTAGCACAAAGAGCTATGCATTACTTTCATTTTTGTTGCTGAAAAAGGGTAATTTTAGAGCACTGATCAATAGCCCACTTAGTTTTTAAGTGGTTTTATAACCTGTACCCACTGTTGCCTTCATTTACAACCATACTAGTACAGTTCAGGGAAAAAGGAAGACGAAAATACTTCAAAGGGCTTTCAACAAAGAAAAGTAAAAAATGTTGGTTCTAACTGTCTTTAGTCATGGTGTATTTTTTGGCACACAGATGGGATTTTTTCTACTCTACACATCTGTAAAATAGCATTAACTTTCCAGAAGTTAACAAAGTAGGTCTGTATTGTTTTAAATCTTTTGTAATGTAGTTCACATAAGTAGTCATTAGAAATCAGCAAGATTTTTGGTTTTAAGGTATATCTTACCTTAAAACATCAGTTTTTTTCAGCATGCATTTGAACTTCCTCACGACATGTACTACGCATTTGAAGGTTAGGAAATGACTAACCAAAGTGATATTTCTTTTTAAGGCACTGTTGACATTTCAGAATGACTATAGAGCACAGGAAGAAAACATCAGGAGTTGCACAGGGTGAAAGGGCCTCACCACTCATACAAGAAACAATCTTTCCTATGCTAATAAAGTACGCAGCTTTACACAAGTGGGACACCAGAAATATAAACAAATATATATACAAAATATTGTTATTATTATTATTATTATATTATATAATAATACATGCGTTCTGCATTTGATTGAAAGTTTTTGAGGTTTTCTTCTTCATGTAACCTGAATCAAGTCTTCAGTAGAACTGCACTTCTGAATCACTTGTTTTACAGATCACTCTTTCCTATGTTTAGTCAAGGAGCTCAACGCACTCTGCAATTATTTAATAAAGGTCTAGAAATTAACTGGAAGGATGGTGAGGCTTATCTACACTCTTACAAGGCAGAAAACTTAATCCAGAGATTTTACTGTGACTCGAGTCAAGGACTCACTGAGAACTTGACTCTGAGCTCAGTCTTTTCTGAGCAAGCAATTTTGTTATTATTATCTTATCAAATGCTATAATCACCAAAGCTTCTTCAAAAGGAAGAAACAATCTCTATTCTCAACAATGTGTTTTTCCAAAACATAAAAGAAGAAAAGAAATAAAAATTGTCAGTGCTGTAACATGAAGGGACCAATGGCTGTTCTGGGAGCTAGGGCACTCGGGGCACCTCCACGCTAAGTGGTTGGTGGTGGTCTCAGGAAAAGCTGAGCAAGGATGTGAAAGCCAGTGGTTGCTAGTCAAAAAGTCATTTTGGCACATTAAGAGTTGAATGTTCTGTTTTGACTTCTATTTCAAAGTGCTGGGGGTTTTAGCAGGTGTGCTTTTGTACAGTGCTAACTTGAAACTCGGAAACGATGCTTCCAGTCTGATCAAATGAAGCATTTCATTTGTCCTTAAACGGAACAAAACATTTTTTCTCGAGTCAAAGCAGTATTTTGTCTTGATAAAAATCAATTTTGAACTCAGCTTTTTAGTTCAGCTAAATATCCAAAGGTTTCATTATTCATAGTGCTCTAATCTTTCTCCTCTGCCTGCCATACTACAGAGCTGGTTGCATTTGTAATAATTCAAATAAAATTATATAACACGTTCTGGCATACTGGAACCCTTCCATTTATTTAATGCGTGCTTTCACTGCTGACTTTGTGTGGACTGGAATTAACAACTGAAAGCACAATATTTACCATTTCTTAATATATCCAGCCTTCAGATGAGAGCCTTTCTGTTGAACTGTTGATTCAAAAACAACTTTAAAAAAAAAAATTCTGGTAATTACTCTTATTTGAATGATGGTGACATTTACCCTTGATCGCTGAGGTTCGCTGCTCCGGAGCTGTCCCAGAACCGCAGCGACCGATCGCGAGGTACAGGGGTGTTTCGACTGGTTCCAGGGAACCCCGAGGTCACAGAGCAGCCCGGCAGCTCTCTCGAGAGCGGCTGTGGCCGTTAAGTGGCCGTTGCCAGGGCAGCGACTCTGCACCCTCGCCCCTCGGCCTAGAAAAAGCCTCGGCGGCGGAGAGGAGGAGTCAGGGCGTGCGAATCGTGTCGGCCGTTCAGAAGAAGTGAAACGATGAGCCACCCATTCGCGCGACTGCGCCGGGAAGTGGGTTGTTATCTTGCTGTGAAGAGAGTGATTTTGAGGGCAAACCCCGAGCGGATGAGCAAGCAGGCAGGGCGGGGCCTTGCCAGATAGGAGGGGGGCTTAGCACTTAGCAGGTCACTTAACAGGTCGTTGTTCTCCGGGCACACCGAGGTGCAACCATGGTCACCACACAGAGGCGAGCTGCTGCTAAAAAGAACATGGAGACTCAGACTGAAAGCATGAATGTCCATGCTGCAGTTCAGGTCTCAGGCTGTGGAGAATGCCTGGCCCTGTCACTGCTACAGGAGGACAGCCGGGATACCACCTGTGTGAGGTGTGAGCAGGTGGAGGATCTGCTCAGCCTGGCAGTAGAGCTGAAGGAGGAGGTGGAAAGGCTGAGGAGCATGTGGGACAGTGGGAAGGGGTTGACGGGTGGAGTTGAGCTCTGCCATCCCTACAGGAAGGGTGTGGGGGAGATGCTCCTCAGGCAGTGGGGGATCATCTGCTGTCTCACAGTCAGGTGGGAAGGGGTGGCCTCAGAGCCAGCAAGGGATGGAAACAAGTCCTTGTTTGGGGCAACAAGCAGACTGCCCCTCGGCCTGTCCCACCTTCCCAGGTGCCCTTACATAGCAGGTATGAGGCCCTGATGAAAGGCAGTGGGGAGTTGGCTTCCTCAGACATAGAAAAAGCTGAAGTACTCAGTGAGTGCTTTGCCTCAGTCTTCAGTCTTCACGGGTGGTCAGGCTTTCCGTGTCTGTCAGGACCACGAGCCTCTAGGTGGGGGTGTGGGGAGTGGTTTCTGTCCCACTGTAATGGTGGAACAGGTCTGAGTCCTTCTCATGACATTGAATGTGTATAAGTCCATGGGGCCAGATGATATCCATCGTAGGGTTCTGAAAGAGATGGCTGATGTGGTTGCCGAGCCGCTCTCCATCGTATTTGAAAAATCATGGCTGTCTGGTGAAGTCCCTGCTGACTGAAAAAAAGGAGGCATTACTCCCATTTTTGAGAAAGGGAGAAAGGAGGATCCAGGGAACTACAGGCCGGTGAGCCTCACCTCTGTGCCTGGGAAGATCATGGAGCAGATCCTCCTAAAAGTTATGATAAGGCACATACAAGATAAAGAGGTGATCCGAGACAGCCAGCGTGGCTTCACCATGGGCAGATCATGCCTGACTAATCTGGTGGCCTTCTAGGATGAAAGGACAGCATCAATGTATAAAGAAAGAGAAACCGATGTATCCTTATGTATAAACGGGGGAGATATGGATTTGTAGGGTAGACTATTAAATGGATGAAGAATTGGTTGGTAGGTCATAGGCAGAGGGTTGTAGACTGGCTCTGTGTCCAGGCTGATCACAGGTGGTGTTCTCCAGGGGTCCATCTTGGGACTGGTACTATTCAACATCTTGATTAATGACAAACAGTGGGATAGAGTGTATCCTCAGCAAGTTTGTTGATGATACCAAGTTGAGTGGTGCAGCTGACACAATCGAATGAGGGGATACCAACCAGAGGGACCTGGACAGGATGAAAAAGAGGGTACAGGAGAACCTATTGAAGTTCAACAAGGCCAAGTGTGAGATGTTGTATTTAGATTGAGGCAACTGCAGATACGAGTACAGACTGGGAGAAGAACTCATTGAGAGCAGCCATGTGGAGAAGAACCTAGGGATCCTGGTAGACAGAATCCTGTGCATAAGTCAGCAGCGTGCTCTTGCAGCCTGGAATGCCAACAGTATCCAGGGCTGCATCAAAAGAGGTGGCTAGCAGAGAGAGGAAGGTAGCCATCTCTCTCTACTCTTCCCTTGTGAGACCCCATTGGGACTACTGAGTCCAAGCCTGGGGCTCCCAGCACTGGAAGGATGTGCAGCTGTTGGAGTGGGTACAGAGGAGGATCACAAAGATAATCAAAGAGCTGGAGCATCTTTCATATGAAGAAAGGCTGAGGGATTTGGGCTTGTTTAGCGTGGAAAAGGCTCTGAGGAGACCTCCTTGTGGCCTTCCAGTGCTTGAAGAGAGATTACAAGCAGGAGGTGGGCTGACTTTTTACATGGTCTGACAATGATAGGACAAGCAGGAATGGCTTTAAGCTAAAAGGAGATTCAGGTTAGACATTATGAAAAAATTTTTTACTCAGAGGGTAATGAGGTGCTGGCACAGACTGCCTGGGGGGGTTGTGGGTTGTGGATGCTTCATCTCTAGAGGCATTCAAGTCCAAGCTGGATGGGATCCTGAGCAATCTGGTCTAGCGGCTGGCAACCCTGCCCATGGTAGCAGGGGTTGGAACTAGATGATCTTTATGGTCTCCTTCAGCCTAAGCCATTCTATGGTTTTATGCTCCTGTTGTGTGTCACAACAGTAAAGGACTGCAAAGGAAATGGAAAAAAAAATGCCCAGTTTCCCTCTACAATTTTGTCCACAAGGCAGCCTTTTTCTCTTGTTGTCAGCAAGACTGAAATATCATATTAATACATCAATGTGCCAAAAATCTCCTTTGAAAAGTGAAGAACAGTAAACAAGATTCATTGTCTTTGAACAATATCCTTATGGGTCTCTTCCAACTCAGAATGTTCTGTGCTTCTATGATTCTATGAAGAGTATGCAGTGCAGCAAACCAAAATAGCAGTAAGAATTATTCTGAGAAGTAAAATTTCTTGCCACTTCCTTCAAAGCCATAAGTGGGACTTTTTCCCACCAATAAGATTATGGAAAGTCATTAAAGATGGAACTAATAAGTACTGCTTTAGCTACACAAGAAAAATGTATTTTCTACAGAGCCCTTTTTCCTCCAACTTTCCTGTTGTTGAAGCAATACATGCCTCTTTCAGTTGACTGTTTGAAACAGCATCTTGTGTAGAAATAATGACTTAGAATAATTTTGTAAAAACAAGGATAAGTATAAATATGTCCTTGAAAAACTTCTCAAGTCTGGTAGCCTGTCTTATTACTGTATAGAATCCAAGGAGCAGTGAAGAGTGGTAGTTCATTGGGCGAGTGGCAAAAGGGAAAAACTACGCAGGGATTGTGAAACAGACTGGCAGGATGCTGCCAGCAAGCTCCTTTTCCATCGGCAGCCTAATTTCTAAACACTGCTATGTCTTGTTTAAACATCTCATCTGGGTCTGATTGCACCGCATGTGACAAGAAACTCAGACTGCTGCAGATGTGCTGTGTGACTTGGCTGGGTTAAGGCTGGAAACAGCATGGAAGTTTCACAGTGCCCCATCCAAGTGTGGAAGCAGGAATGCAGCAAAATCCTTTACCTTATTTTGGTGATGGAGCTGTTGAACTCTCTGGCTGAGGGAGAACTTCCATCCGTCTTAACCTGCACTCCTTACATCAACAGATCAGAGAGGAGGTGAATGCACTGTACAAATAGCCCACAGTAATGAACACCAGAGCAGGGAGGAAACTAGAGAGGCAGCAGTTATGACAGCAACAAAATGACGAAGTGAACAAGTTTTTAGACAACAGAAAAGTAGGTTGGACTTTATAGGAGTCTGCAAAAATGTGACATCTGAAAGAAGCTTTATTGAAATTGCTTGAGGCACTGTGTTATTTGGTAGTGGATTGCATCTCTGGTCACATTTTCATTCTGTCCTGTTTTCCTGAACCTTCAAAAGACATCCCTCAAGGAGCATTTTCAGAAATAGCAGCTGTTGGGTTAGAGCCACAAACAGCCACAATGTGACTTGCCTTCAAATGGATGGTGTTGCATGTGAGCAAATCACTGTAACATGATGCTGGTATGAGTGTACTGTTGTTTCACACTGCCTGGTTCCTTAATCCATGTGATTAAATCTTTGCAAGATCAAGTGTTTGTTGTATCTATTCAAGGGCTGTTGTTATTTCCAATGATGCTTTGTAGTTAGCAGCTTATAGACTGCCTTGCAGTAAATACTGAATGTATACATATACTTGCAAATTCATTGGCTTTTAAAAGAAAAACCCATATTTAAAGCAATAATTTAAGTTCTGACAGGTTTTTTCTTTCTTTTCTGTTTTTTTTCTTTTCTTTTCTTTAACAGCAATGCTTCATTTTTCTCTGGAGAAAAAAATAGGGGACTGTGAATTATATTCCAGTTTGTCAAATAATCAATGTGCTACTTCCATTTTTTATTATACTTCTGCCAATGTTAATATATGAGACAAATGAATCAATGAAACCATTGAAAATTCAGGTAAACCTCTATGTCTTACACAGGTGCAGCATTTGTCTCCTTTGTGACCTATTTTATCCACTACCTCCACAACAACAACTTTTTTCTTTCACTTCCACAAATCATTTTTTTCCTGCTCTTCTGACAGGATTATGTTGTATTCTAGAATTGCTGAAAAATGTAAATATGATGTCTCTTCCTTTATGCCCTCCCAACTTAATGTATCTGTAACTTGAACAACAAATTCTTCTTTGTGTCTTCATTCACAGTGTTTTCTCTGGGAAAGGCTGAGTGGAGGACAGCATTAATATTGTATGCCTCTTGTTAGTTAAAATATACTTAGTCCTTTTTGTCCTCAATCTAGCTACAGATAAACAATTTATTAACTTACAAGAAAAAGCTGATTAGGCAGATACAAACCCAAAACACAAATAGGATAGCATGGATTGAGAGAAAAATACAGATGGGGAGTTGCATTTACTATTTTTATTATTTTTTATATATATATCTGTGTTGGTGATTACAGTGCATTACTTGCTTTTGACCCACTTCCCACATTCTCTGATATAAATACGTTATACTCTGTATACTCTCTGATAGCAATCCCTGGTAATTCAGATTTTACAGGCCCCTTACCAGGAAATAAAACAGAAAAACAAAATAATCTTGGTGGTAGAAATGCTTTTTTCCCTTCCTCACAGGCAAAGGAACAGTCAACATTGTGAAAAGCTCCATTTGCAAGAATAAATTCTAAGCTTACATTCTACAATTCTAAGCTGACATTCTAAGCTTAAATTGTAATTAAAGCATTAGCATTGACATAGGTCCACAAGGAACTGGGGAATGGATGTTCAGGGGGTGAAACACCTCCCATCTGAGAGAGCTGCAGATGTCCAGGCTGGAGAAGGGAAGACTCCAGGTGTCCTGTTAGTGACCTTTCAGTATCTAAGGGGGAGATAGAAGAAAGAAAGGGAGAGACTCATGAGCAGAGTCTGTTGTAGTATGACAAGAGGAAATGGCTTCAAATTTGAAGAAGGGAGATTTAGACTGCAGATAAGGAAGAAGCTTTTTCAAGAAGGGTGGTGAGGCCCAGGAAGAGATTGCCCGGAGAGGCTGTGGATGCCCTGTCGTTAGAGACACTCAAGGTCAGGCTGGACGCAGTTCTGAGTAATCTGATGTCCCTGTAGCTGTCCCTGTTCATTGCATGGGAGTTGGACTTTAAGGATCCCTTCCAGCTCAAACATTTCTGAATGAATATTAGACATAACAGTCTGACTAAAATAGATGTGTGGTTCAAAGTTTTCCTGAAATGATTTTCTTCCTCTCCTTCCTGACCCCCACACTTCCTGCCTCCCTCTCTCCATCCCTGTCTCCCTCCTTCTCTTCCTTCTCTGCAGTTCTCTGAGCCCACACTTTGTGTAACCACTCCTCATCCCCAGGTGGACATGGGATTTCTGAGGCCCTGAAGAAGCTGTGTCTGGACATGGCCTTCTCGGTCACCCTTGGAGGTTGCCGCCATCGCTGGCCTCCTCCCCCCCACACCTCTCTGCTACCCGCATTCAGGCCGCCATCGGCTTCTGCAGAGGTGAGCTGCAGCCGTGGAGGGGCAGTTTGCAAACTGAGCGAGGGCCTCTGGGGGTTTGTACCATCAGCACCACTTGATGAACTCATGAGGAGAAGGCTTGAAGCAAATGCACCAAACAAAGCCTCAGTCCCCTGAGTATAGACAGCTCTACGACGTTCATTCCCCAGTTCATTCCTGCCTCACTTTGCGTATTAGAATGACAGAATGATAAAATCAGAGAATCTTTAGAGTTCTAAGGGAGATCTGAAGGCCATCTAGTCCAACTCCCATGCAATGAGCAGGGACACAACAGATAGATCAGGTTGCCCAGGGCCTGATACAGCCTCACAGCAGAAGGAAGAGATCCTGGGCAGTCCAGCTGCTCTCAGGCCCACTTCCAAAGCTTTCTGGGTAAACAGGAACACATATCCCATCTGCTGGGAAGTTTGGTCAAAACAAATTCAACCGGGGTCCGGAGCCAGCCCCGCCCGGGCGGGGCAGCGTGTCACAGTGGGGCCCTTTGTGACACGTCCCTGTGTCACCCAGGCATAGCTGGCACGGACACGGCAGCCCCGCAGTGTCCGTCAGGACAGCGAGGAGACAGGGCAGCAGTGTGCGGGTCTGGCGAGGAGCCCCCCGAGCGCAGCCCACGTCGTTTTCCTCAACCCCCGGCAGCCCCGCGGCTGCCCCCTCCCCACCCTCAGCTCTCATCCAGCAGGATGGAGGAGAGACCCCCCAGCAGCCCCAGGGTAGCCTGGGAGGAGAGTGGGGCTCCCCGGGAGAGGAAACCTCCACCGGAGCCCTACGAAGTGACCGAGGTGCAGCCGCTGCGTGCTGGTGAGTGAGAGCCCCCAGCGTGGTGGGCAGGCCTGGGGCAGCGAGTCCCCCTGCTCAACACCAGGGCCCCTTGTCCTGACAGGCACAGGCAGACTGTGCCAGGGAGCGGGCCCAGGGCTGGAGAGGGCAGAGCTCCTTCCCCTGCTCGCGCCTGCCTTTGGCCCCTCTACAGCGCTGCTCACTCTCCCCCTTGCTTAGATGCTGACTGGCTGCCTGTGTATGCAGTGGAAAAGGAGGCTGTAGATTACATCGAAGCCTATGTCAACATGGAGGAAAAGGTAACTGCAGCCGTCTCCATCTTGGCTGTGCCTGCATCTCCAGACGGTCCCTCGGGCTCAGCCTTCAGGCTGCTGGCTGGGCACAGCTGCTGCTGCCCTCCAGGCATCCCGCACTGCTCCGCAGCCCACAGCGCTCCGTCGTCCCCCTGGCCGTGGCTCTCCCTGCTCACACTCCTTGGTCTCTGTGTGCCTCCCAGGATCTGGTGCAGAAGATGCAGTTCCTGAACTGCATTTGCCTACTCTGCAGCAATGCCAGAAGGAAACGCTTGACAGCGAGCCTGGATATCTTCAGCTTCCTAAACAATCTGCCAGAGCACATTGAGGTGAGGGGACACGGCGCCCTGGTACCTGCATCCTGTGAGGAGGACAGGGCAGGGGGAGAGGGAGGCAGGGAAATCGTGCACGGACACCAAGGTGCCCCAGCTGGGACTCCAGGTGTTGCTGAGACCTCAGCAGTGGAGGTGGACAGCAGCATGTGTGTGCCAGGGCTGGTTAAGGGGCACGGGGGCTACGCGGGCCCTACCAGCCGGTGCCGGGTTTGCTGGTGCTGGGTGCTGGCAGCTGCCGGGTGCCATCCTGGTTGTGCTTTGCAGGTTCTGTTGTGCGAGGAGCCCAGGGAGCAGCTGACCACAGCACTGAGATACCACTGCATGAATGCTATTGCTGCCTTGAGGTACCTGCTCAGCCCCTGCTTTGGCCAGCACAACCCCAGGGCCCTGTTCCTGTTCCACCCCTGCCTCAGCATCGAGGTACTGCTCCTAGCAACAGTGTCTCTCTATTTGCAGCGAAGCGACGGCAATTTCAGAGAGCGAAATATTACATCTCTTAAACGTGTGCTTCAGTGTCATCTTCAACCTTCCTCCAAAAGAAAACCTGAACATTTGCCTCTACAACCATGTATGTACTAGGCAAATTACTGTTGACCCCACGCCTCTGGGCCGCCCCCTGGATTTCTTGTGTCCAGAGATTAATGAAGATATTTGCAGGGCAAGGTAGAAGCCTTGCTTCCCCTCACCCCTCTTACTCTTGCCATGGGGCTGGCAACACTTGGTGCTCGCAGCCTGGTCTGCACACAGCAGCTTTGCAGCCCCAGGGTCTCCCTGTGCATGGATCTGTGGGTGTCTTTCCTTGGCAGCCAGAGGGGTTCACAGCAGTCTCGTGGTTGTGAGGGGGAACTCTGAACGACTTCCACAACCCACTGTTCTCTTCACAGACCCTGAGTGCTATGGACAACATGCTGTGGATCGTGCTACACAGCCATCCCACCTCCAGCATCGATAAGCAGCTGCAGAGCATCTTTGAGGTCTGTGCACTGTGAAGCTCTGCCCCCAGAGCTCCCTTTAGTAGAATTTGAGCCCTCTCCTTGGAAACGGCACTGGCTGCAGCTGGAGCCAGCAAGGGACCCCAGTGACAGTGGCCCGATGATGGGCTTGGTTCGAGCTCAGGAGAAGCCTGGATGGATGCTGTGATTCCAACCATGAGCTCAGCAGACCTTCTTCTGCTGGGCATAGTAGCTCCCAGGCTAACCAGCAGCTCCACTTCTCACAGGTGCTGCTGCCCTTCACCATCTCCAAGAGAAAAACTGTGCGTGAGAGGGCCATGGAGCGGATCCAGAAGCTCTGCGGTTGCACAGCCAGCAGTTTCAGGCAGCAGTTAAGGAGACACGAACATTCCAGCCAGGCACTCTCATTCTTTGCATCCCAGAGCTGCCTCTACAGCTCAGGGCTACCTGCAAGAAAAGCGTGTGCACAGGTGGGAGCCCTCGGCATGCTTTTGACCTGAAGGGAGGATCTTTATCCTTCCTTTTCCTCTGGTCATCCCACTCCAGACAATATTCTCTCACTCAGTCTAACATGTCTTCCCTCCCTTTTTCCTTCTTACTCTAGCCACTTGGAAAGAACCTTCACCCTTCTCAGCGGACAGACATTGTCCTTGCGACCCTTGAGAAGATCACTGGAGACTACAGTTCTGATGAAAAGGAGTGGGCTGAGGCTATACTGGATGTGGTTCGGAGAGACCCTGGAACCTGGCTGATGGATGTAAGCAGTCTGAGGCGGGATTGCCACGCCCTGTGCCCTGCCCTCCACAGCTCTTGGGAATCTCAAGCCATTATAAGGCAGCAAAGAGCTGTGGGAAGGGCAGGAATAACAGAGGCTGTGAAGCAAATGCCTGCGGTACAGCGGCAGCAGCAGTTTCCATGTGTCTTCCCACCAGGTGCCAGAGATTCTGGGGTACATCCAGACAAACCTGAAAATAGAGAGCACATCAGTTCAGCAAATCCTGTTCTCGGTGCTTGATTTGCTGGCCATTCAGTTTCCCAAGGATGTGCTGAGGAGTATGCTGACCGACCTTCCACAAACTGACAGGTATCAGCCCAGACAGCCCCACACACTTGTTCCATGTGAAGAGCAGGGACCAGTGATGCTCTGGTTGCCAGAGCCAAGGAAAGCTGCAGGACATCCCGAGGAGCAGGTCCTCCATCCTGCTGTGCCTTCCAGTGCTGCTGGGCCGCTCAGGGCCGAAGCAGCCAATGCCGACCATGGCAGCCCAGAGGCCCCTGTCACACTCCTGCCCTGCCCCTTGCAAAAGGCCATCCCAGCCTCTCCTGCTGGCCCAGGCTGGGCCCCCAGGCCTCCCCACGCACGCGGGGCAGCAGCACAGCCTGGGGCCTGCTGCGCCTGCCTGAGCCATGGCACTGTGGCTGAGGCAGCCCTACTGACACAGCATTGCTCTTTCTTTGAAGCACTACCCTGGACATGTGGAGCAGCGTGCTTCCCGTGCTGAAAACGTCCGAGCACATCTTGGACGAACTGAGCAATGTTCTCCAGGACCAGCGGTTGTGTGAGAACTGTAACGTCACCACAGCAGAGTTGAGCCTCCTTCGCTTGACTGTGAGTTTCCAGACAAGGCACCGTGCACTCCTTCGGGGCACTCTCTGCCCAGCTCCCTGCCTCCGCGTGTCTTGCTGCCCAGCCTGGAAACCTATTCCCTCCCCTCCCCTCCCCTCCCCTCCCCTCCCCTCCCCTCCCCTGAGGCAGGGCTGTTGCAGAGTCAGAGCCCTGGCTGGGGCCTGGGAGAGCCGTTGCCTCCATGCAGGCTGAGCAGGCTCTAGTGCCCATGGCCACCCATGGCTGCTGCCTCCTTTGTGCCAGCTCCTGCTGGTCAAGCGCTCCTCAAAGGCTTCAGAAGGTCAGAGGGCAGGAGGAGCAGGCCAGAAAGTCATCCTGCATAGCGCTAGGTCTGGGGGGCAGAGGGATGGTGGGGCCCTCCAAAGGTGCTGGGGAGATACCGCTCCAGGCCAGGCGGTGTCTCCCCAGTGCCATGCCCCGAGCTGCCAGAGGAGCCAGGAGCTGCACGGTGCAGGGAGTCCTGCTGCCTCTGCCTGGCTCTCACTGCTGCCTTTGTTTCAGGTGATACAACCCACAGAAGAGAACATGCAGCAGTTGTGTCAGCCAGCACGCCTCCAGAGGCTTCTGAAGATCGAAAGCCTGCCACTCCTCTGGCTGGTGCTCACAGGCCTTGTCCTGCTGTCCGAGAGACCTGAGACGGTGAGCAGGACCTAGTCAAATGAAGCCCTCCTGTTGGCAGCCCGGCACTGGGGCGGTGCGCAACACTGTGCCTTGGCCTTGCCTGAGACTCAGGAGGTGGGGTGGTGGCCGTGGTGGGTCCTGGTGCCTGCCTGGGGAGATTTCCAGGACCCTTCCAAATGGGTTACCAGGGGGCCTGTTGGCAAAGGGGGTGGCTGAGCAGGGGGCACAGAGTCTTTGCTCACCTGTCCTCCTTCTCCTACCTTCCCCATCACTGTAAGTGCACGCCTGGCCACCACCTGCTGGATTCTACTGCTGCCGTTCCTGTGGCAGCTGCCAGCAAGCAAAGCGTGTGGCTGCTGCTCTGTACTCAGAGTTTTTAGGCCGGGGTGGCCACTGCCCTCTTGATGAAAAGGAAATTGTGTGTTTTGTACAGGCAGGAGTGATACGGGCTCTGTTTCCAGAAGTCATGGAGACCCTGCGCTTTGCCAGCACGCCCATTACTCTGAAGGTGCTCAATATCTTCAGAAATGTAATGCGCAATCTGGGGAAGAGGCAGGCCAGTCCCATTGCTCTGCAGCTGGCTGAGAAGATTCTGCCTCTTTTTAATCACGTAAGTCTGCTGTGGGAGGCTGAGAGCCGTGGATGGGTGCTGGACAGGAGGGCCATCGCCTTTCTTTGCTTCTCCAGGCTCTTGAGAATGAGATGGGTTACTTTCTGACCCTCCAGTGCTCCCTTTTCTACCAGCGCCAGGCATTCTCTCCAGGTACCACAGCAGGGATGTGGAGGCCCAGCACGCAGCGCGTGCCCCGGAGGCATTGCCGAGGGCCAGCCCTGTCTCCTCTTTGTGTCTCCCGGTGCCTGGGGAGCTCTGCTTTGACCTGGTGGGGTGGCTGGGGGAGCACTCTGAGGCACAGACCTTCCGTGCTGGAAACCTGTTGCACTGCTTTGCACGACCACACTGCGCCTTTGTGCAGAATGTGGCTCCAAAACATCTCCTTTCTCATCAGCCATGCCTACGCTCGTGCTCCCCACGGGCAGTGAGAGTGTGTTGCTGAGGTCCTCCTGTTTCTTCCCTCAGGTGTCAAGTGAAGTGCGAGAAGGTTCCATCCGCCTCTTCAAAGAAGTGATGGATGCTGTGGTGTGGTGTAAGAAGAGAAACATGAAGAAGGCCGTGCGCAGGGGCCTGCTCCCTCTGCTCTTTCAGATGAGCGACGAGACCCCGAGCGTAGCACAGGTACGAATTTCAGACTTGACCAATATACGGGCAAGGGTGTGCTGACACCTCAGCGGCGGTCTGGGAACTGAGAGTGAGTTCAGCATGCATTCAGACACTGGGAAGTGTGCCTGTGGTGCCATCTCCCTGCATCTGTTGTTCTGTAGGCATCTGGGGAAGCCCTCGTGGCGTGTGCCAAGTTCCTGAAGTGGAAGGAGCTCAAGCACCAGGCCCGGGAGGAGAACACAGTGGGGATCAGGATGTGTTTGGTAAGGACAATCACACAGCCCCCACCTTTTAGCTGGGGGAAAGGGGATGCTGGCAGGAGGGGTTGCACCAGCAGCAGCCGGGGAGGCTCTGCAAGCCCCATGCTTTTCTGCTCTTCTCCAGCTGCAGCAGGACAGGAGGAGAGTGGAAGGCTACCTGTGGCAGAGCCTGCCATATCTGGAGGATTCTCAGGCCTCCCTGCGATGCGAGGCTGTCACATTCCTTGGTGAGCACAACCCCTGGGTCCTTCTTTGGGCCTTGCCCTGGCAGCAAGGCCCAGCTCTTCAGCCCCCAGATACACCCTGCCCATGCTGGTGGCCGTGATGGGTGCCTCGCTCAGGTCCCCACTCAGGCACCCTCCCTGCCTGTGGCACGGGAGGGGAAGCAGCTGGGCTGGCTGGGCTGCAGCCTGTGCTCCGGGGAGCGTCTTGGGGAGCGGGGGTCTGACGGGTACTCTTTCCCTAGGGCTGGCTGTGCAGCACTCCAGGGAACAAAGTGAGGAAATGCTGAATGAAATCTGCAATGGTGAGTGTGCGCAGTGCTGTGTGTGCTGGGCAGGTGGGGCACTCCTGAGCAGTGGCTTCCAGCTGGTCTCTCAGTCTCACGTGCTCCTCCTGGCCGGGAAGAACAATGAGGAGGGCTGGCACAGTCCGGAGGGGATGCCGCTTGGTCTCTGCAGGTGCGTGGGTTTCATCTCTGCTCTCTTCCCTTCTGTTGCAGCCCTTCAGCCTTTGGAAGATGACGCCCATCCGGCAGTCCGTTCCCTGGCAGCTGGGACAATCCAGATGCTGAGACATGAAAGGCAGCAGGCGGCATCAGCACGGAGCAGGCTCGCAGCGCTTTGCTGCTGGCCCTGCATCGCCATCTGAAATGTAATTCTTGTACCCTAACGTTGCTAGGGCAAGCATTCCTGTCAGGCAAGGCAGACCCCCTTAACAATGGAAGGCGCCCAGGGGCATGGAAGCCTTGAAACAGAGAAAGGAGCCTAGCTGGCTAGACCTGGGTCTGTAGTTAGAGACTGACTAGGGTGCCAGAATCTTCTGGGCTCTGCAGCCCAGCAGGCCCTGTCCCTGGCGGTGCAGCTTGGTGGTTCTCGGTGACGCGAGGCCCCTGTGCTGGGGCCCAGCCCAGCACCTGAGCCAAGCATCTTCTGCCAAGGGTACTTTCAGACCCTCCAGTGCTCCCTTTTCTACCAGCGCCAGGCATTCTCTCCAGGTACCACAGCAGGGATGTGGAGGCCCAGCACGCAGCGCGTGCCCCGGAGGCATTGCCGAGGGCCAGCCCTGTCTCCTCCTTGTCTCTCCCGGTGCCTGGGGAGCTCTGCTTTGACCTGGTGGGGTGGCTGGGGGAGCACTCTGAGGCACAGACGTTCCATGCTGGAAACCTGTTGCACTGCTTTGCACGACCACACTGCGCCTTTGTGCAGAATGTGGCTCCTAAACATCTTCCTCATCAGCCATGCCTACGCTTGTGCTCCCCACGGGCAGTGAGAGTGTGTTGCTGAGGTCCTCCTGTTTCTTCCCTCAGGTGTCAAGTGAGGTGCGAGAAGGTTCCATCCGCCTCTTCAAAGAAGTGATGGATGCTGTGGTGTGGCGTGAGAAGGCAAACATGAAGAAGGCTGTGCGCAGGGGCCTGCTCCCTCTGCTCTTTCAGTTGAGCAGCGACAAAGAATGATTCTGCAAAGCTTCTTTGCTGACATTTAGCTCTTAAAATAACGACATTATTTTTAGTATCCTACGTTATTTTATACATTTTATGTTTTGTTAGTTTTGTATTAAATTATATTTTTACATTTAAATATTTTTGTAATAAAATATATTTTTATATTTATATATATCCTAATGTTTTCTATTTTATTATTAGTATTGCATTAGAGATGCTCCCTTACATCCATATTCTTTGTTCAAGCAGCAGTGTCTTCCCACAGTTCAGCTGCCCAAATGGGTTGAGCGAATGAAGCAGAACCTCTATATGCTCCACTCCAGAGTGCAAGAGGTCAGCCTCAGGTATCTCCTGGGGCCTCTCTCCAGCAGGAGTCTAGAGGATGGTTTTTGCAGCGTGTCCCATCCTTACCGGCCCCAGGGCCGTGGCACAGGCTCTCTCCTGTTTACTTTGCTCAAAAGCCCGCTGCTGCTCGGGGCCCCACCTAACATTCTTCTTCTTCTGCATCACCTGATCAAGAGGGCTTAAAACGAGGCTATTGCTCAGAACATGCATTCTCCAAAAGCCCACTGTGCCCAGAAAAGGTTGTGTCTCTTTCTTACTAGTGGGGGAGACGTAGCTGTAATTTTGTTGACCACATCCACTGGGATGTGATGATGCCCATTGTGCCATTTTATACCTATGAACTGCATTTCCTGTGCAGGTCCTTTCACTTTGCTTCACTTAATAGCAAAACCAGCTCACAGAACCTTCTGAATTATTCTCTCCCCTTTCTCAAAAAATTCCCCTGCCGTCTTGTCCACACAATAACGTCATCAATGTACTGTAAGTGCTCGGGAGCACTGCCCTGTTCCACTGCAATTTGGATCCATCTCTGGCAAATTGCTGGGCTGTGTTTCCATCCCTGCAGCAAACAGTTCCAGGTGAAAGAAAACTGTGGCCTGCACTCCACGGCCCAAGGAATGGGCCCAACCACTTGTCTGCTTCTGACTCCAGTTCCTACTGGAGTTAGTCTAGCATGTCCGGCACAGCAGCGCTCAGTGGGAGTGTGCCTTCATTCAGGCCACGGTAGTGTACCGTCAGCCTCCACTCTCCACTGCCTTTGTGCACCGGCCATATAATCACCAATCACAAAATGTAGCACTTGGAAGGGACCTCTGGAGATCATCCAGTCCAACATCCTGCTTCAACTCGCCTTCAAATAGAACCACAGCTCCCTTTCTGTGGGCCTGCTCTCCAGCCTCTCATCCCCCATTCCCCATAAATACAAGGTTACCCCATCTCAGTGTACAATCCAACACTTACTCTTGATAAACTACATGTAGTCGGTGATTGCCCAACCCTCTAATTCTTTAAGATCACTCTGCAAGGCCTCTCTACTCTTGGGGAAGTGAAAAGTTCCTCCCAGTTTACTGTCTTCGGCAGACTTACTCAGTATACTTTTACGTCTTCAAGTCACTGATGTAAAAATCAATGATAACTGAGCCCTGCGGAATCCCATTCAAGACTGACCACCAGCCTCACGGAACAGCATTTACCCCTCACACACCATGCTATGCTTTTATCTAGCTGTATGCTGGACATTTTGTCTAAGAGGATACTGTGAGAAGTTGTACCAACAGCTTTGCTGAAATACAGCATGGCTAAGTCTGCTGGCCTCCGTTGGTCAGCTAGGTGAATAACTTCTGCAAAAGGGTAAGTTTGTTAAACACGACTTCCCCCTCGTGAACCCATGTCAGCTATGACCAATGACTGCACTATGAAATGCTTTTCAGTAACTCACAAAATAGTCTTCTCCATAACTTTATCAGGCACTGAAGTGCGACTGACAGGCCTCTAAATAATTACCGGACTCTCGTTACCCATCTTGAAAACTGCAGTAACATTTGGCAGCTTCCAGTCGATGGGGGCCTCTCCACATTCCCTAGGCTTCTTTCTTCTTCATCTCCAGCAACAGCATCAACGCTCCAGAAAAATAGCCCCTCCTGGCGGTCATTCTTTGTGAGACATCCCTGCTCCGCTGCAGCAGCACCCGCCGAGGATAGCCGTGCCCGCCCTTTCCGGCCGCTTCGGCGTGCTTGGGGCGCCATTTGGAGCCAGCAGCGCTGCGGAGCGGCTGCCCCACGTGCTGCCCCTGAGCGCGGCCCTTTCACTGCGCGCACTCCTCAAGATGGAGGCGCGGCGCCTCCTCTCTTCAGTGCTGGCACGGAGCTACTCCACCTCTGTGGAGACGGAGCGGTGCCAATCCGACGTTCCGCATCTTTCTCCCTTCCCTGCCGCCCGCAGGTGAAGCTCCGCCGCGCCGCGGTGGCTCCGCAGCCTCAGCGCTGGGGCGGTGCGTGCGGTGGTATTTGGGCGACGAAGCTGCGCGGAACGCGGCGGCCGCCCCTGGGGCGCCAGTCGAACGGCGCTCGCTCCTGAGTCAGCGGCGGTGGGCGGCATGTCGCCGTCGGCCCGTCCCCGCCGAGCGTCCCCGGCCCTCCAGCGCTAACCCCCAGCTCCTCTGCTGTTCACGCACAGGAGCGACGGGGCGGCGGAGGCTCCCCCGGCAGCTGTCCGCCGCCGCCAGGTAGACTGGCTGCCGCGGCCTCAGGTGTCGGCGCGGGAGGAAAGGGGCGGCAAATGGAGCCGGGCGCTGCCCGGCTGGCGGCTGAGCTCCGCGCTGAGCGCTCTGTAGCGCCCGCTGCCGAGGAGCCGGGCCCGCGGGGAGGTGCAGCCCGGAACTGCCCTGCCGGCAGCCCAACTCGCGGGCTTGTGCTCGAAGTCATGAAGCCTACTAATCGGTTTGAATAAAAGGGGTCTTCTTTGCCCTCTGACATGCATTCCTGCTGGTGTATTGGCATCCTTTTCTGGTGCAGTTCTTGTAAGTTGACGCCACAGACTTGGTGTACACCTGACTCTCTCAGGATGATGCTCTTGGTGTGGATCACCAGGAACAAACGTGGGCTCATGCAGCATTTCCGTCATGGCGCATTCTCTGAAATAATTGATGCTTTTTTCCGTAGCAGTCCATTTCTTTATCTCAGGCATTGGATCATCTTTGTAGGGGTATTTTTTTCCTTTCTCCTAAGGGAGAAAGACTAATTGACCAAAAATGGTATCAGAATGCAAGTTAACCCAGTACAGTACCATACAATTGGAATTGGGGCTAATAAATCAAATCCAATGAGAGACAGTGTCCTGAACCAAAGGCCTGACTAATGCTGAAGTTGAGACGGTCAGGGAGCTCACACTGCAGAGACAAGCAGTAAAAAAAGGGGACAGTCTCGTGACTCATGAGCAGAGAGCTCCGGCTCTCTCAGCCTGTCCTCGCAGGGGAGCTGCTCCAGCCCTCTGATCATCCTTGTGGTCCTTCTCTGGACCCGCTCCAACAGCCGCGTGTCCTTCTTGTGCTGGGGGCCCCTGAACTGCATGCAGTACTCCAGGTGGGTTCTCACGAGAGCGGAATAGAGGGGCAGAATCACCTCCCTCGACCTGCTGGTCGTGCTTCTTCTGATGCGGCCCAGGATCCAGGTGGCCTTCTGGGCTGCAAGTGCACGCTGCTGACTCGTGTTAGTCTTTCATCAACCGACATCCCCAAATCCTTCTCCTCAGGGCTGCTCCCAAGCTATTCACCGCCCAAGCTGTATCAGTGCTTGGGACTGCCCCGACCCAGTTGGTGCAGGACCTGGTACTTGGCCTTGTTGAACTGCATGAGGTTGGCACGGGCCCACCTCTCAAGCCTGCCCAGCTCCCTCTGAATAGCGTCCTTTCCCCTGGTGTGTCACCTGCAGTGCTCTGCTTGGTGTCATCTGCAAACTCGCTGAGGGAGCGCTCAAACCTGTCCAGGTTGCCTACAGTGATGTTCAATAGCGCTGGACCCGGCACGGATCCCCGAGGTTCAGGTTGGAATAGACCTGTAAGATCATCAAGTCCAGCTCCAGACCATCCCCACCATGCCCTCTAACCAAGTCCGTCAGAGCCACCTCTACACGTCTCTTGAACATCTCCAGGGATGTTGTCATGGATTTGAAGGATGGACTGTTTGATGGATAAGGAATTGTTTGGCTGGATGCAGCCAAAGTGTTGTGATTAATGGTTCTGTGTTGGGCCAGAGACCGGTCACAAGCGGCATCTCTCAGGGGTCAGTCTTGGGACTGGCGCTCTTCAACATCTTCATCAGCAACACAGATGATGGCACTGAGTGCACCCTCAGCAAGTTTGCAGACGACACCCAGCTGAGTGGTGCAGTTGATATACTGGAAGGAAAGGAAGGCATCCAGAGAGACCTGGACAGGCTGGAGAAGTGGGCCCATGAAAACCTAGTGAGGTTCAGTGAGGCCAAGTGCAGGGTGCTGCACGTGGGATGGAGCAATCCCAGGTTTTGATACAAACTGGGGGATGATCTCCTTGAGAGCAGCCCTGCGGAGAAGGACTCGAGGGTCCTGGTAGACAAGAAGCTGGACATGAGCCAGCAGTGTGTGCTTGCAGTCTGGAAGGCCAACTGTATCCTGGGTTGCATTAAAAGAGGGGTGGCCAGCAGGGAGAGGGAGGGGATTGTCCCCCCCCCACTCGGCCCTTGTGAGGCCCCATCTGGAGTACTGCGTCCAGGCCTGGGGCCCCCAGCACAGGAAGGACGTGGAGCTCTTGGAGCGGGTCCAGAGGAAGGCCACTAGGATGACCAGAGGGCACCTCTCCTATGAGGAAAGGTTGAGGGAAAGGGAATTGTTCAGTTTGGAGAAGGCTCCAGGACGACCTCGTTGTGGCCTTCCAGTACTTGAAGAGAGAGTATAAACAGAAGAGGGAACGGCTGTTTACAAGGCTGGATCGTGATGGGACAAGAGGGAATGGTTTTAGAGAGGGGAGATTTAGGTTAGATATTAGGAGGACGTTTTTCACGCAGAGGCTGGTGACGCACTGAAATAGGTTGCCCAAGGAGGTTGTGGATGCCCCATCCCTTCAAGCAATCAAGGCCAGGCTGGATGTGGCTCTGGGCAGCCTGGTCTAGTGGCTGACGACCCTGCACACAGCAGGGGGGTTGAACCTGGATGATCATGGTGGTACTTTTCAACTCAGGCCACTCTATCATCCTATGAGTCTATGATTCTGTGATATATTTAGCGTACATGGGGGTAGCGAGGCCCTACAGAGGGATCTGGATAGGCTGGGTAGCCGGGCTGAAGCCAATGGGATGAGGTTCAACAAGACCAAATGTCGGGTCCTGCACTTTGGCCACAACAACCCCAGGCAACAGTACAGGCTTGGGGCAGAGTGGCTGGAAGACTGTGTCGAGGAAATGAACCTGGGGGTATTGATTGATGCTAGACTGAACACGAGCCAGCAGTGTGCCCAGGAGGCCAAGAAGGCCAATGGCATCCTCCTGGCTTGTATCAGAAATAGTGTGGCCAGCAGGAACAGGGAAGTAATTGTCCCCCTGTACTCAGCCCTGGTGAGGCCGCACCTCGAGTACTGTGTCCAGTTTTGGGCCCTCACTGCAAGAAAGACATCGAGGCCCTGGAGCTTGTACAAAGAAGGGCAACAAAGCTGGTGAGGGGTCTGGAGCACAGGCCTTATGAGGAGCAGCTGAAGGAGCTGGGATTGTTCATCCAACCTTGGTGATTCTATGATTCTGTATAAGGCATAAATCTTCTTTTAATTCTTAAAATATTTTAAAATATTTTCCTCTGAGCGTCCCATGAAAATCAGTGTTACTTTGCAGCAATCATCTGAATGTTTTTGTGTATCTTGTGTCAGTGAAGAAACTTGACCAAACAAACCCCAACAACAAAACAGAGAGAATGGCATCGATCTCTAGACCTCACCGACATGTTACAGACAAATTCAACAAATGAGAGCAGGCAAAAAGAAGAACGGAGCCTGAAAGATGCTCCTGCCTCTTCATAAATGAAACATCAGCCCAGAAGTAAACTTGACAGTCAGTGACTTTGTAATGCAAGAAGCGCAGAGCACAAGCAAAAATTGTGTAACACTTTCAGATTCTCTGAGGCTGGATCCAGGGCTCGCACGTCCCCTCGGTTATCAGCAAGCCCCTTCCATTTCAACCTGACTTCTGCGTCTATCTGTTATGCCTCTCTCTTTCTGATCCCTGAAATGATCTCCGGCATATTGGCTTGATAAAGAATAAAGAACAAGGCTTCCGGGGGAAGAGAGAAAAAGTGTTACAGAGCAGCACTGATAAGATGAGTAAATATTACAAAAAAAGGAAGAAGAGCCAACGGAGTACAATTTTACCCAGACCACCCCAATGGACAGGGACACCAAGGGGAGGCCAAGGCATCAGCTGCACCTCTATGGAGCAATGTGAAAACAGATAGTGTTCTCCATGGCAACGTGACATGGTGAGATTTCAGCCAAGACTTGCTTTGTCTGATGGACAACAGGTT
Source organism: Gallus gallus (assembly GCF_016699485.2). NCBI lineage: Eukaryota > Metazoa > Chordata > Aves > Galliformes > Phasianidae > Gallus > Gallus gallus. Next base: position 67,956,101 of record NC_052572.1, on the reverse strand, counting down.
GATCATGAGCCAGCAGTGTGCTCTGTGGTCGGGAAGATCAGCAGTAACCTGGGGTGCACTAAAAAAAGGGTGGCCAGCAGGTTGAGGGAGGTGATTCCCTCTGTTCTGCCCTGGTGTGGCCACATCTGGAGCACTGTGTGCGCGCCAGGCTCCTTGCTGTGTTGCCCAGCAATGGCACAAGAGGCAACAGGCACACACTGGACCTCAGGGAGTTACTCTGGAACATGAGGAAGAATTTCCCTGTGAGGGCGGCAGAGCACTGGAGGAAGCTGCCCGGAGGGGCTGCGGAGTCTCCTTCTCAGGAGATCATCAGCATCTGCTTGGATGCTTTCCTCAGCAATCTAACCTAGGGAATCTGCTTTAGCAGACGGTTGGGCTGGATGATCTCGAGAGGTCATTTCCAGCCTCTTCAGTTCTGTGATTCTGTGATGTTGCACCTAAGCACCTTTGTCTGTCCCGCCTTTTGCAGATGGACCTGGGGTCTGCCCTGGTGGTAATCTCATTTCATACTGTCTTTGACTCAGCTTGCAGCTGTAACTTCAGCCTGGCTATGGTCAAGCAAAGAATAGGCTTGTTACTGAGCAGGTTTCTTTTTTAAGTAGAACAGCAGCTTGTCTACAGAAGGTGTAGGCCAAGTTTTAGTGTCTTCTGACGCAGCGGATGAAGGATTATCTGCTGGGCCCAAATGCTGGGCAGAGCTGACCTAAGCAAGAGGTTTAAAATGGCGCGCAAACAGTGACAGGGGATGCAGGTGATCCGTAGGGCAGAGAACAGAAATATTAAACAGAGCAAATCTGGGAGGAGCCTCCTCGTCATTTATTTTCAAGAAAGAAGCAGTCAGAACTCAAGCAGAAGCAGGCTTCATAGGGATGGGGAGCACAGCAATCCTGTGCTGTGAGAAGGAAGATCGCTGAGTCTAGCAGACAAAACCTCACACAGGTGAGGTGCCTCCCAGCAGAAGCACAACAGCCTGGGCAGTCCAGCTGCTCTCAGGCCCACTTCCAAAGCGTTCTGGCTAAGCGGGCGCACACATCTCTCCTGCTGAGGAGTTTGGTCTACGCCATTTGAACCGGGGTCCAGAGCCAGCCCCGCCCGGGCGGGGCAGCGTGTCACAGTGGGGCCCTTTGTGACACGTCCCTGTGTCACCCAGGCATAGCTGGCACCGACACGGCAGCCCCGCAGTGTCCGTCAGGACAGCGAGGAGACAGGGCAGCAGTGTGCGGGTCTGGCGAGGAGCCCCCCGAGCGCAGCCCACGTCGTTTTCCTCAACCCCCGGCAGCCCCGCGGCTGCCCCCTCCCCACCCTCAGCTCTCATCCAGCAGGATGGAGAGGAAACCTCCTAAACGCCCCAGGGTAGCCTGGGAGGAGAGTGGGGCTCCCCGGGAGAGGAAACCTCCACGGCAGCCCTACGAAGTGACCGAGGTGCAGCCACTGCGTGCTGGTGAGTGAGAGCCCCCAGCGTGGTGGGCAGGCCTGGGGCAGCGAGTCCCCCTGCTCAACACCAGGGCCCCTTGTCCTGACAGGCACAGGCAGACTGTGCCAGGGAGCGGGCCCAGGGCTGGAGAGGGCAGAGCTCCTTCCCCTGCTCGCGCCTGCCTTTGGCCCCTCTACGGCGCTGCTCTCTCTCCCCCTTGCTTAGATGCTGACTGGTTGCCTGTGTACGCAGTGGAAAAGGAGGCTGTAGATTGCATCGAAGCCTATGTCAAGAGGAAGGAAAAGGTAACTGCAGCTGTCCCCGTCTTGGCCGTGCCTGCATCTCCAGACGGTCCCTCGGGCTCAGCCTTCAGGCTGCTGGCTGGGCACAGCTGCTGCTGCCCTCCAGGCATCCCGCACTGCTCCGCAGCCCACAGCGCTCCGTCGTCCCCCTGGCCGTGGCTCTCCCTGCTCACACTCCTTGGTCTCTGTGTGCCTCCCAGGATCTGGTGCAGAAGATGCAGTTCCTGAACTGCATTTGCCTACTCTGCAGCAGTGCCATAAGGAAGGGCTTGACAGTCAGCCTGGATATCTTCAGCTTCCTAAATGATCTGCCAGAGCACATTGAGGTGAGGGGGCACGGCGCCCTGGTACCTGCACCCTGTGAGGAGGACAGGGCAGGGGGAGAGGGAGGCAGGGAAATCGTGCACGGACACCAAGGTGCCCCAGCTGGGACTCCAGGTGTTGCTGAGACCTCAGCAGTGGAGGTGGACAGCAGCATGTGTGTGCCAGGGCTGGTTAAGGGGCACGGGGGCTACGCGGGCCCTACCAGCCGGTGCCGGGTTTGCTGGTGCTGGGTGCTGGCAGCTGCCGGGTGCCATCCTGGTTGTGCTTTGCAGGTTCTGTTGTGCGAGGAGCCCAGGGAGCAGCTGACCACAGCACTGAGATACCACTGCATGAATGCTATTGCTGCCTTGAGGTACCTGCCCAGCCCCTGCTTTGGCCAGCACAACCCCAGGGCCCTGTTCCTGTTCCACCCCTGCCTCAGCATCGAGGTACTGCTCCTAGCAACAGTGTCTCTCTATTTGCAGCGAAGCGATGGCACTTTCAGAGAGCGGAATATTACACCTCTTAAATGTGTGCTTCAATGTCATCTTCTACCTTCTTCCAACCAGGGTCTTGAACATTTGCCTCTACAACCATGTAGGTACCAAGTGAACTCCTGAACCTCAGGCCTCTCAACATCTTCCTGGATTCTTTGTATCCAGAAGTTAAGAAAGACATTTGCCGGGCAGGCTCTCAGCCTTGCTTCCCCTCACCCCTCTTACTCTTGCCATGGGGCTGGCAACACTTGGTGCTCGCAGCCTGGTCTGCACACAGCAGCTTTGCAGCCCCAGGGTCTCCCTGTGCATGGATCTGTGGGTGTCCTTCCTTGGCAGCCAGAGGGGTTCACAGCAGTCTCGTGGTTGTGAGGGGGAACTCTGAACGACTTCCACAACCCACTGTTCTCTTCACAGACCCTGAGTGCTATGGACAACATGCTACAGATCGTGCTAGGCAGCCATCCCACCTCCAGCGTCAATAAGCAGCTGCAGAGCATCTTTGAGGTCTGTCCACTGTGAAGCTCTGCCCCCAGAGCTCCCTGTAGTAGAATATGAGCCCTCTCCTTGGAAACGGCACTGGCTGCAGCTGGAGCCAGCAAGGGACCTCAGTGGCAGTAGCCTGAGGATGGGCTTGGCACAAGTTCAGGGGAAGCCTGGGTGGATGCTGTGATTCCAGCCAGGAGCTCAGCAGACCTGCTTCTGCTGGAGTTGGCATCAGCAGCTTCCAGGCTAACCAGCAGCTCCTCTCCTCCCAGTTGCTGCTGTCCTTCACCTACTCTGGGATCAAATATGTGCGTGAGAGGGCCATGGAGCGGATCTGGAAGCTCTGCGGTTTCACAGCCAGCAGTTTCAGGCAGCAGGTAAGGAGAGACGAACATTCCAGCCAGGCTCTCTCCCTTTCTTTTTGCATCCCAGAGCTGCCTCTACAGCTCAGGGCTACCTGCAAGACAAGCTCGGGCACAGGTGGGAGCCCTCGGCATGCTTCTGCCCTGACGGAAGTGTCTTCTTTTGCCCTTTTCCTCTGGTCTTCCCCCTCCACACCATGTTCTCACACTCAGTTTGACTTATCTTCCCTCCCCTTTTTCCTTCCTACCATAGCTGCTTGGAAAACTCCTGGACCCTCCTCAGACTACAGGCATCGTCCTCAAGACCCTGGAAAAGACCACTGCTGACTGCAGCGCTGAGGACAAGGAGTATGCCAGGATTATACTGGATTTGGTTTTGAAAGACCCTGACACCTGGCTGACGGACGTAAGCAGTCAGATGCTCTTGGGCACCTGAAGCCATTTTAAGCCAGGGCAGTGCACTGGGAAGAACAGAAATCTCGGTGGCACACGGCAAATGGCTGCAGTACAGCAGCAGCGGTATTCTCCCTCTGTCCTCCCAACAGGTGCCAGAGATTCTGGGCTTCTGGAGAAAGATGAAAAGGAACAGCACGTCAGTTCAGGCCATCTTCCTCTCAGTGCTTGATGTGCTGGCAGGCCGGTTTCCCAGGGATGTGTTAACAAGCGTGTTGACCCAGCTACCACACACTGATCAGAGGTATCAGCCCCGCATCTTTGTTCCATGAGAAGAGCAGGGCTCAGGGATGCTCCGGCTGCCAGAGCCAAGGAAAGCCGCAGGACATCCTGAGGAGCAGGCCCGCCACCCACTGTGCTTAACAGTGCTGCTGGGCCGCTCAGGGCCGAAGCAGCCAACGCCAACCATGGCAGCCCAGAGCCCCCATCGGGTTCCTGCCCTGCCCCTCGGGAAAGGCCGTCTCAGCCTCTCCTGCTGGCCCAGGCTGGGCCCCCAGGCCTCCCCAAGCACGCGGGGCAGCAGGGCCAGGGCTGCAAAACAGCCTAGGGCCTGCCGGGCCTGCCTGAGCCATGGCGCTGTGGCTGAGGCAGCCCTGCCGACACAACATTGCTCTTTGCTTGCAGCACTACCCTGGAGGTCTGGAAGATGGTGCTTACCCTGCCGGAATCTTCCGAGAGGATCTTGAATGAACTGTACAGCATTCTCCAGGACAAAGAGCTGTGCAGGATCGCCACAGCGGAGTCGGGCCTCCTCCAGCTGACTGTGAGTTACCAAACAAGGGACTGTGCTCCCCTTCAGGGCTCTCTTTCCCCAGCTCCCTGCCTTTCCCTGCCTTGCTTCCCAGACTGGAAACCTGGGGCAGGACAGGGCCAGAGTTGGGGCCGTGGCTTGGGCTAGGGAGAGGCACGGCCTCTGCACAGAAGGAGAAGGCTGCAGGGCCAAGGAGGAGAAGTGCCCATGGCCACCCACGTCTGGTGCCATTTTTGTGCCAGCTCCTCGAAGGTCAGTTGCTCCTCAAGGCGTGACAGCAAGAGGCTGCGCTGGTCTGAGGGCAGGAGGAGCAGGCCTCGTCCCTGGCAGCACAGCTTGGTTGTCCTTGGTGACGTGAGGCCCCTGTGCTGGGGCCCAGCCTGGCCGCTGTGCAAAACATCTCCTGCCAAGGGTACTTTCAGACCCTCCAGTGCTCCCTTTTCTACCAGCGCCAGGCATTCTCTCCAGGTGCCACAGCAGGGATGTGGAGGCCAGGCAGGCAGCGTATGCCCCGGAGGCATTACCGAGGGTCAGCCCTGTCTCCTGTACGTCCCGGTGCCTGGGGAGCTCTGCTTTGACCTGGTGGGGTGGCTGGGGGAGCACTCTGAGGCACAGGCATTCCGTGCTGGAAACCTGTTGCACTGCTGTGCATGACCACACTGCGCCTTTGTGCAGAATGTGGTTCCAAAACATCTACCTTTGCACCAGCCATGCCAATAATACGTCCTGCCCTCCACTGCTGTTTGGCACCTGAAGCCATTTTAAACCTGCAAAGAGCAACAGGAAAGGCAGCAATAGCAGTGGCTGGGGGGCAAATGGCTGCCGTGACAGCAGAATTCTCGCCGTCTTCTTGCAACAGGTGCCAGAGATTCTGGGGTCCATCCATAGAAGCCTGGAAAGAAACAGCAAATCACTTCAAAAGACACTCTTCTCACTGCTTGATGTTCTGACCATCCAGTTTCCCAAGGATGTGCTGAGGAGTGTGTTGACCGACCTTCCACAAACTGACAGGTATCAGCCCAGACAGCCCTACATCTTTGTTCCATGTGAAGAGCAGGGACCAGTGATGCTCTGGTTGCCAGAGCCAAGGAAAGCTGCAGGAAGGACATCCCGAGGAGCAGGCCCTCCATCCCGCTGTGCTTAACAGTGCTGCTGAACCACTCAGGGCCGAAGCAGCCAATGCCGACCATGGCAGCCCAGAGGCCCCTGTCACACTCCTGCCCTGCCCCTTGCAAAAGGCCATCCCAGCCTCTCCTGCTGGCCCAGGCTGGGCCCCCAGGCCTCCCCACGCATGCGGGGCAGCAGCACAGCCTGGGGCCTGCTGCGCCTGCCTGAGCCATGGCACTGTGGCTGAGGCAGCCCTACTGACACAGCATTGCTCTTTCTTTGAAGCACTACCCTGGACATGTGGAGCAGCGTGCTTCCCGTGCTGAAAACGTCAGAGCACATCTTGGACGAACTGAGCAATGTTCTCCAGGACCAGCGGTTGTGTGAGATCTTTAATGTCACCACAGCGGAGTTGGGCCTCCTTCGCTTGACTGTGAGTTTCCAGACAAGGCACCGTGCACTCCTTCGGGGCACTCTCTGCCCAGCTCCCTGCCTCCTCATGTCTTGCTGCCCAGCCTGGAAACCTGAGGCAGGGCTGTTGCAGAGTCAGAGCCCTGGCTGGGGCCTGGGAGAGCCGTTGCCTCCATGCAGGCTGAGCCGGCTCTAGTGCCCGTGGCCACCCATGGCTGCTGCCTCCTTTGTGCCAGCTCCTGCTGGTCAAGCGCTCCTCAAAGGCTTCAGAAGGTCAGAGGGCAGGAGGAGCAGGCCAGAAAGTCATCCTGCATAGTGCTAGGTCTGGGGGGCAGAGGGATGGTGTGGCCCTCCAAAGGTGCTGGGGAGATACCGCTCCAGGCCAGGCGGTGTCTCCCCAGTGCCATGCCCCGAGCTGCCAGAGGAGCCAGGAGCTGCACGGTGCAGGGAGTCCTGCTGCCTCTGCCTGGCTCTCACTGCTGCCTTTGTTTCAGGTGATACAACCCACAGAAGAGAACATGCAGCAGTTGTGTCAGCCAGCACGCCTCCAGAGGCTTCTGAAAATCGAAAGCCTGCCACTCCTCTGGCTGGTGCTCACAGGCCTTGTCCTGCTGTCCGAGAGACCTGAGACGGTGAGCAGGACCTAGTGAAATGAAGCCCTCCTGCTGGCAGCCCGGCACTGGGGCGGTGGGCAACACTGTGCCTTGGCCTTGCCTGAGACTCAGGAGGTGGGGTGGTGGCCGTGGTGGGTCCTGGTGCCTGCCTGGGGAGATTTCCAGGACCCTTCCAAATGGGTTACCAGGGGGCCTGTTGGCAAAGGGGGTGGCTGAGCAGGGGGCACAGAGTCTTTGCTCACCTGTCCTCCTTCTCCTACCTTCCCCATCACTGTAAGTGCACGCCTGGCCACCATCTGCTGGATTCTACTGCTGCCGTTCCTGTGGCAGCTGCCAGCAAGCAAAGCGTGTGGCTGGTGCTCTGTACTCAGAGTTTTTAGGCCGGGGTGGCCACTGCCCTCTTGATGAAAAGGAAATTGTGTGTTTTGTACAGGCAGGAGTGATACGGGCTCTGTTTCCAGAAGTCATGGAGACCCTGCGCTTTGCCAGCACGCCCATTACTCTGAAGGTGCTCAATATCTTCAGAAATGTAATGCGCAATCTGGGGAAGAGGCAGGCCAGTCCCGTTGCTCTGCAGCTGGCTGAGAAGATTCTGCCTCTTTTTAATCACGTAAGTCTGCTGTGGGAGGCTGAGCGCCGTGGATGGGTGCTGGACAGGAGGGCCATCGCCTTTCTTTGCTTCTCCAGGCTCTTGAGAATGAGATGGGTTACTTTCTGACCCTCCAGTGCTCCCTTTTCTACCAGCGCCAGGCATTCTCTCCAGGTACCACAGCAGGGATGTGGAGGCCCAGCACGCAGCGCGTGCCCCGGAGGCATTGCCGAGGGCCAGCCCTGTCTCCTCTTTGTGTCTCCCGGTGCCTGGGGAGCTCTGCTTTGACCTGGTGGGGTGGCTGGGGGAGCACTCTGAGGCACAGACCTTCCGTGCTGGAAACCTGTTGCACTGCTTTGCACGACCACACTGCGCCTTTGTGCAGAATGTGGCTCCAAAACATCTCCTTTCTCATCAGCCATGCCTACGCTCGTGCTCCCCACGGGCAGTGAGAGTGTGTTGCTGAGGTCCTCCTGTTTCTTCCCTCAGGTGTCAAGTGAGGTGCGAGAAGGTTCCATCCGCCTCTTCAAAGATATGATGGAAGCTGTGGTGTGGTGTAAGAAGAGAAACATGAAGAAGGCTGTGCGCAGGGGCCTGCTCCCTCTGCTCTTTCAGATGAGCGACGAGACCCCGAGCGTAGCACAGGTACGAATTTCAGACTTGACCAATATACGGGCAAGGGTGTGCTGACACCTCAGCGGCGGTCTGGGAACTGAGAGCGAGTTCAGCATGCATTCAGACACTGGGAAGTGGGTCTGTGGTGCCATCTCCCTGCATCTGTTGTTCTGTAGGCATCTGGGGAAGCCCTCGTGGCGTGTGCCAAGTTCCTGAAGTGGAAGGAGCTCAAGCACCAGGCCCGGGAGGAGAACACAGTGGGGATCAGGATGTGTTTGGTAAGGACAATCACACAGCCCCCACCTTTTAGCTGGGGGAAAGGGGATGCTGGCAGGAGGGGTTGCACCAGCAGCAGCCGGGGAGGCTCTGCAAGCCCCATGCTTTTCTGCTCTTCTCCAGCTGCAGCAGGACAGGAGGAGAGTGGAAGGCTACCTGTGGCAGAGCCTGCCATATCTGGAGGATTCTCAGGCCTCCCTGCGATGCGAGGCTGTCACATTCCTTGGTGAGCACAACCCCTGGGTCCTTCTTTGGGCCTTGCCCTGGCAGCAAGGCCCAGCTCTTCAGCCCCCAGATACACCCTGCCCATGCTGGTGGCCGTGATGGGTGCCTCGCTCAGGTCCCCACTCAGGCACCCTCCCTGCCTGTGGCACGGGAGGGGAAGCAGCTGGGCTGGCTGGGCTGCAGCCTGTGCTCCAGGGAGCGTCTTGGGGAGCGGGGGTCTGACGGGTACTCTTTCCCTAGGGCTGGCTGTGCAGCACTCCAGGGAACAAAGTGAGGAAATGCTGAATGAAATCTGCAATGGTGAGTGTGCGCAGTGCTGTGTGTGCTGGGCAGGTGGGGCACTCCTGAGCAGTGGCTTCCAGCTGGTCTCTCAGTCTCACGTGCTCCTCCTGGCCGGGAAGAACAATGAGGAGGGCTGGCACAGTCCGGAGGGGATGCCGCTTGGTCTCTGCAGGTGCGTGGGTTTCATCTCTGCTCTCTTCCCTTCTGTTGCAGCCCTTCAGCCTTTGGAAGATGACGCCCATCCGGCAGTCCGTTCCCTGGCAGCTGGGACAATCCAGATGCTGAGACATGAAAGGCAGCAGGCGGCATCAGCACGGAGCAGGCTCGCAGCGCTTTGCTGCTGGCCCTGCATCGCCATCTGAAATGTAATTCTTGTACCCTAACGTTGCTAGGGCAAGCATTCCTGTCAGGCAAGGCAGACCCCCTTAACAATGGAAGGCGCCCAGGGGCATGGAAGCCTTGAAACAGAGAAAGGAGCCTAGCTGGCTAGACCTGGGTCTGTAGTTAGAGACTGACTAGGGTGCCAGAATCTTCTGGGCTCTGCAGCCCAGCAGGCCCTGTCCCTGGCGGTGCAGCTTGGTGGTTCTCGGTGACGCGAGGCCCCTGTGCTGGGGCCCAGCCCAGCACCTGAGCCAAGCATCTTCTGCCAAGGGTACTTTCAGACCCTCCAGTGCTCCCTTTTCTACCAGCGCCAGGCATTCTCTCCAGGTACCACAGCAGGGATGTGGAGGCCCAGCACGCAGCGCGTGCCCCGGAGGCATTGCCGAGGGCCAGCCCTGTCTCCTCCTTGTCTCTCCCGGTGCCTGGGGAGCTCTGCTTTGACCTGGTGGGGTGGCTGGGGGAGCACTCTGAGGCACAGACGTTCCATGCTGGAAACCTGTTGCACTGCTTTGCACGACCACACTGCGCCTTTGTGCAGAATGTGGCTCCTAAACATCTTCCTCATCAGCCATGCCTACGCTTGTGCTCCCCACGGGCAGTGAGAGTGTGTTGCTGAGGTCCTCCTGTTTCTTCCCTCAGGTGTCAAGTGAGGTGCGAGAAGGTTCCATCCGCCTCTTCAAAGAAGTGATGGATGCTGTGGTGTGGCGTGAGAAGGCAAACATGAAGAAGGCTGTGCGCAGGGGCCTGCTCCCTCTGCTCTTTCAGTTGAGCAGCGACAAAGAATGATTCTGCAAAGCTTCTTTGCTGACATTTAGCTCTTAAAATAACGACATTATTTTTAGTATCCTACGTTATTTTATACATTTTATGTTTTGTTAGTTTTGTATTAAATTATATTTTTACATTTAAATATTTTTGTAATAAAATATATTTTTATATTTATATATATCCTAATGTTTTCTATTTTATTATTAGTATTGCATTAGAGATGCTCCCTTACATCCATATTCTTTGTTCAAGCAGCAGTGTCTTCCCACAGTTCAGCTGCCCAAATGGGTTGAGCGAATGAAGCAGAACCTCTATATGCTCCACTCCAGAGTGCAAGAGGTCAGCCTCAGGTATCTCCTGGGGCCTCTCTCCAGCAGGAGTCTAGAGGATGGTTTTTGCAGCGTGTCCCATCCTTACCGGCCCCAGGGCCGTGGCACAGGCTCTCTCCTGTTTACTTTGCTCAAAAGCCCGCTGCTGCTCGGGGCCCCACCTAACATTCTTCTTCTTCTGCATCACCTGATCAAGAGGGCTTAAAACGAGGCTATTGCTCAGAACATGCATTCTCCAAAAGCCCACTGTGCCCAGAAAAGGTTGTGTCTCTTTCTTACTAGTGGGGGAGACGTAGCTGTAATTTTGTTGACCACATCCACTGGGATGTGATGATGCCCATTGTGCCATTTTATACCTATGAACTGCATTTCCTGTGCAGGTCCTTTCACTTTGCTTCACTTAATAGCAAAACCAGCTCACAGAACCTTCTGAATTATTCTCTCCCCTTTCTCAAAAAATTCCCCTGCCGTCTTGTCCACACAATAACGTCATCAATGTACTGTAAGTGCTCGGGAGCACTGCCCTGTTCCACTGCAATTTGGATCCATCTCTGGCAAATTGCTGGGCTGTGTTTCCATCCCTGCAGCAAACAGTTCCAGGTGAAAGAAAACTGTGGCCTGCACTCCACGGCCCAAGGAATGGGCCCAACCACTTGTCTGCTTCTGACTCCAGTTCCTACTGGAGTTAGTCTAGCATGTCCGGCACAGCAGCGCTCAGTGGGAGTGTGCCTTCATTCAGGCCACGGTAGTGTACCGTCAGCCTCCACTCTCCACTGCCTTTGTGCACCGGCCATATAATCACCAATCACAAAATGTAGCACTTGGAAGGGACCTCTGGAGATCATCCAGTCCAACATCCTGCTTCAACTCGCCTTCAAATAGAACCACAGCTCCCTTTCTGTGGGCCTGCTCTCCAGCCTCTCATCCCCCATTCCCCATAAATACAAGGTTACCCCATCTCAGTGTACAATCCAACACTTACTCTTGATAAACTACATGTAGTCGGTGATTGCCCAACCCTCTAATTCTTTAAGATCACTCTGCAAGGCCTCTCTACTCTTGGGGAAGTGAAAAGTTCCTCCCAGTTTACTGTCTTCGGCAGACTTACTCAGTATACTTTTACGTCTTCAAGTCACTGATGTAAAAATCAATGATAACTGAGCCCTGCGGAATCCCATTCAAGACTGACCACCAGCCTCACGGAACAGCATTTACCCCTCACACACCATGCTATGCTTTTATCTAGCTGTATGCTGGACATTTTGTCTAAGAGGATACTGTGAGAAGTTGTACCAACAGCTTTGCTGAAATACAGCATGGCTAAGTCTGCTGGCCTCCGTTGGTCAGCTAGGTGAATAACTTCTGCAAAAGGGTAAGTTTGTTAAACACGACTTCCCCCTCGTGAACCCATGTCAGCTATGACCAATGACTGCACTATGAAATGCTTTTCAGTAACTCACAAAATAGTCTTCTCCATAACTTTATCAGGCACTGAAGTGCGACTGACAGGCCTCTAAATAATTACCGGACTCTCGTTACCCATCTTGAAAACTGCAGTAACATTTGGCAGCTTCCAGTCGATGGGGGCCTCTCCACATTCCCTAGGCTTCTTTCTTCTTCATCTCCAGCAACAGCATCAACGCTCCAGAAAAATAGCCCCTCCTGGCGGTCATTCTTTGTGAGACATCCCTGCTCCGCTGCAGCAGCACCCGCCGAGGATAGCCGTGCCCGCCCTTTCCGGCCGCTTCGGCGTGCTTGGGGCGCCATTTGGAGCCAGCAGCGCTGCGGAGCGGCTGCCCCACGTGCTGCCCCTGAGCGCGGCCCTTTCACTGCGCGCACTCCTCAAGATGGAGGCGCGGCGCCTCCTCTCTTCAGTGCTGGCACGGAGCTACTCCACCTCTGTGGAGACGGAGCGGTGCCAATCCGACGTTCCGCATCTTTCTCCCTTCCCTGCCGCCCGCAGGTGAAGCTCCGCCGCGCCGCGGTGGCTCCGCAGCCTCAGCGCTGGGGCGGTGCGTGCGGTGGTATTTGGGCGACGAAGCTGCGCGGAACGCGGCGGCCGCCCCTGGGGCGCCAGTCGAACGGCGCTCGCTCCTGAGTCAGCGGCGGTGGGCGGCATGTCGCCGTCGGCCCGTCCCCGCCGAGCGTCCCCGGCCCTCCAGCGCTAACCCCCAGCTCCTCTGCTGTTCACGCACAGGAGCGACGGGGCGGCGGAGGCTCCCCCGGCAGCTGTCCGCCGCCGCCAGGTAGACTGGCTGCCGCGGCCTCAGGTGTCGGCGCGGGAGGAAAGGGGCGGCAAATGGAGCCGGGCGCTGCCCGGCTGGCGGCTGAGCTCCGCGCTGAGCGCTCTGTAGCGCCCGCTGCCGAGGAGCCGGGCCCGCGGGGAGGTGCAGCCCGGAACTGCCCTGCCGGCAGCCCAACTCGCGGGCTTGTGCTCGAAGTCATGAAGCCTACTAATCGGTTTGAATAAAAGGGGTCTTCTTTGCCCTCTGACATGCATTCCTGCTGGTGTATTGGCATCCTTTTCTGGTGCAGTTCTTGTAAGTTGACGCCACAGACTTGGTGTACACCTGACTCTCTCAGGATGATGCTCTTGGTGTGGATCACCAGGAACAAACGTGGGCTCATGCAGCATTTCCGTCATGGCGCATTCTCTGAAATAATTGATGCTTTTTTCCGTAGCAGTCCATTTCTTTATCTCAGGCATTGGATCATCTTTGTAGGGGTATTTTTTTCCTTTCTCCTAAGGGAGAAAGACTAATTGACCAAAAATGGTATCAGAATGCAAGTTAACCCAGTACAGTACCATACAATTGGAATTGGGGCTAATAAATCAAATCCAATGAGAGACAGTGTCCTGAACCAAAGGCCTGACTAATGCTGAAGTTGAGACGGTCAGGGAGCTCACACTGCAGAGACAAGCAGTAAAAAAAGGGGACAGTCTCGTGACTCATGAGCAGAGAGCTCCGGCTCTCTCAGCCTGTCCTCGCAGGGGAGCTGCTCCAGCCCTCTGATCATCCTTGTGGTCCTTCTCTGGACCCGCTCCAACAGCCGCGTGTCCTTCTTGTGCTGGGGGCCCCTGAACTGCATGCAGTACTCCAGGTGGGTTCTCACGAGAGCGGAATAGAGGGGCAGAATCACCTCCCTCGACCTGCTGGTCGTGCTTCTTCTGATGCGGCCCAGGATCCAGGTGGCCTTCTGGGCTGCAAGTGCACGCTGCTGACTCGTGTTAGTCTTTCATCAACCGACATCCCCAAATCCTTCTCCTCAGGGCTGCTCCCAAGCTATTCACCGCCCAAGCTGTATCAGTGCTTGGGACTGCCCCGACCCAGTTGGTGCAGGACCTGGTACTTGGCCTTGTTGAACTGCATGAGGTTGGCACGGGCCCACCTCTCAAGCCTGCCCAGCTCCCTCTGAATAGCGTCCTTTCCCCTGGTGTGTCACCTGCAGTGCTCTGCTTGGTGTCATCTGCAAACTCGCTGAGGGAGCGCTCAAACCTGTCCAGGTTGCCTACAGTGATGTTCAATAGCGCTGGACCCGGCACGGATCCCCGAGGTTCAGGTTGGAATAGACCTGTAAGATCATCAAGTCCAGCTCCAGACCATCCCCACCATGCCCTCTAACCAAGTCCGTCAGAGCCACCTCTACACGTCTCTTGAACATCTCCAGGGATGTTGTCATGGATTTGAAGGATGGACTGTTTGATGGATAAGGAATTGTTTGGCTGGATGCAGCCAAAGTGTTGTGATTAATGGTTCTGTGTTGGGCCAGAGACCGGTCACAAGCGGCATCTCTCAGGGGTCAGTCTTGGGACTGGCGCTCTTCAACATCTTCATCAGCAACACAGATGATGGCACTGAGTGCACCCTCAGCAAGTTTGCAGACGACACCCAGCTGAGTGGTGCAGTTGATATACTGGAAGGAAAGGAAGGCATCCAGAGAGACCTGGACAGGCTGGAGAAGTGGGCCCATGAAAACCTAGTGAGGTTCAGTGAGGCCAAGTGCAGGGTGCTGCACGTGGGATGGAGCAATCCCAGGTTTTGATACAAACTGGGGGATGATCTCCTTGAGAGCAGCCCTGCGGAGAAGGACTCGAGGGTCCTGGTAGACAAGAAGCTGGACATGAGCCAGCAGTGTGTGCTTGCAGTCTGGAAGGCCAACTGTATCCTGGGTTGCATTAAAAGAGGGGTGGCCAGCAGGGAGAGGGAGGGGATTGTCCCCCCCCCACTCGGCCCTTGTGAGGCCCCATCTGGAGTACTGCGTCCAGGCCTGGGGCCCCCAGCACAGGAAGGACGTGGAGCTCTTGGAGCGGGTCCAGAGGAAGGCCACTAGGATGACCAGAGGGCACCTCTCCTATGAGGAAAGGTTGAGGGAAAGGGAATTGTTCAGTTTGGAGAAGGCTCCAGGACGACCTCGTTGTGGCCTTCCAGTACTTGAAGAGAGAGTATAAACAGAAGAGGGAACGGCTGTTTACAAGGCTGGATCGTGATGGGACAAGAGGGAATGGTTTTAGAGAGGGGAGATTTAGGTTAGATATTAGGAGGACGTTTTTCACGCAGAGGCTGGTGACGCACTGAAATAGGTTGCCCAAGGAGGTTGTGGATGCCCCATCCCTTCAAGCAATCAAGGCCAGGCTGGATGTGGCTCTGGGCAGCCTGGTCTAGTGGCTGACGACCCTGCACACAGCAGGGGGGTTGAACCTGGATGATCATGGTGGTACTTTTCAACTCAGGCCACTCTATCATCCTATGAGTCTATGATTCTGTGATATATTTAGCGTACATGGGGGTAGCGAGGCCCTACAGAGGGATCTGGATAGGCTGGGTAGCCGGGCTGAAGCCAATGGGATGAGGTTCAACAAGACCAAATGTCGGGTCCTGCACTTTGGCCACAACAACCCCAGGCAACAGTACAGGCTTGGGGCAGAGTGGCTGGAAGACTGTGTCGAGGAAATGAACCTGGGGGTATTGATTGATGCTAGACTGAACACGAGCCAGCAGTGTGCCCAGGAGGCCAAGAAGGCCAATGGCATCCTCCTGGCTTGTATCAGAAATAGTGTGGCCAGCAGGAACAGGGAAGTAATTGTCCCCCTGTACTCAGCCCTGGTGAGGCCGCACCTCGAGTACTGTGTCCAGTTTTGGGCCCTCACTGCAAGAAAGACATCGAGGCCCTGGAGCTTGTACAAAGAAGGGCAACAAAGCTGGTGAGGGGTCTGGAGCACAGGCCTTATGAGGAGCAGCTGAAGGAGCTGGGATTGTTCATCCAACCTTGGTGATTCTATGATTCTGTATAAGGCATAAATCTTCTTTTAATTCTTAAAATATTTTAAAATATTTTCCTCTGAGCGTCCCATGAAAATCAGTGTTACTTTGCAGCAATCATCTGAATGTTTTTGTGTATCTTGTGTCAGTGAAGAAACTTGACCAAACAAACCCCAACAACAAAACAGAGAGAATGGCATCGATCTCTAGACCTCACCGACATGTTACAGACAAATTCAACAAATGAGAGCAGGCAAAAAGAAGAACGGAGCCTGAAAGATGCTCCTGCCTCTTCATAAATGAAACATCAGCCCAGAAGTAAACTTGACAGACAGTGACTTTGTAATGCAAGAAGCGCAGAGCACAAGCAAAAATTGTGTAACACTTTCAGATTCTCTGAGGCTGGATCCAGGGCTCGCATGTCCCCTCGGTTATCAGCAAGCCCCTTCCATTTCAACCTGACTTCTGCGTCTATCTGTTATGCCTCTCTCTTTCTGATCCCTGAAATGATCTCCAGCATATTGGCTTGATAAAGAATAAAGAACAAGGCTTCCGGGGGAAGAGAGAAAAAGTGTTACAGAGCAGCACTGATAAGATGAGTAAATATTACAAAAAAAGGAAGAAGAGCCAACGGAGTACAATTTTACCCAGACCACCCCAATGGACAGGGACACCAAGGGGAGGCCAAGGCATCAGCTGCACCTCTATGGAGAGAGGAGAGATGTGAAAACAGATAGTGTTCTCCATGGCAACGTGACATGGTGAGATTTCAGCCAAGACTTGCTTTGTCTGATGGACAACAGGTTGATCATGAGCCAGCAGTGTGCTCTGTGGTCGGGAAGATCAGCAGTAACCTGGGGTGCACTAAAAAAAGGGTGGCCAGCAGGTTGAGGGAGGTGATTCCCTCTGTTCTGCCCTGGTGTGGCCACATCTGGAGCACTGTGTGCGCGCCAGGCTCCTTGCTGTGTTGCCCAGCAATGGCACAAGAGGCAACAGGCACACACTGGACCACAGGGAGTTACTCTGGAACATGAGGAAGAACTTCCCTGTGAGGGCGGCAGAGCACTGGAGGAAGCTGCCCGGAGGGGCTGCGGAGTCTCCTTCTCAGGAGATCATCAGCATCTGCTTGGATGCTTTCCTCAGCAATCTAACCTAGGGAATCTGCTTTAGCAGACGGTTGGGCTGGATGATCTCGAGAGGTCATTTCCAGCCTCTTCAGTTCTGTGATTCTGTGATGTTGCACCTAAGCACCTTTGTCTGTCCCGCCTTTTGCAGATGGACCTGGGGTCTGCCCTGGTGGTAATCTCATTTCATACTGTCTTTGACTCAGCTTGCAGCTGTAACTTCAGCCTGGCTATGGTCAAGCAAAGAATAGGCTTGTTACTGAGCAGGTTTCTTTTTTAAGTAGAACAGCAGCTTGTCTACAGAAGGTGTAGGCCAAGTTTTAGTGTCTTCTGACGCAGCGGATGAAGGATTATCTGCTGGGCCCAAATGCTGGGCAGAGCTGACCTAAGCAAGAGGTTTAAAATGGCGCGCAAACAGTGACAGGGGATGCAGGTGATCCGTAGGGCAGAGAACAGAAATATTAAACAGAGCAAATTTGGGAGGAGCCTCCTGGTCATTTATTTTCAAGAAAGAAGCAGGCTTCATAGGGATGCAGAGCACAGCAATCCTGTGCTGTGAGAAGGAAGATCGCTGAGTCTAGCAGACAAAACCTCACACAGGTGAGGTGCCTCCCAGCAGAAGCACAACAGCCTGGGCAGTCCAGCTGCTCTCAGGCCCACTTCCAAAGCGTTCTGGCTAAGCGGGCGCACACATCTCTCCTGCTGAGGAGTTTGGTCTACACCATTTGAACCGGGGTCCAGAGCCAGCCCCGCCCGGGCGGGGCAGCGTGTCACAGTGGGGCCCTTTGTGACACGTCCCTGTGTCACCCAGGCATAGCTGGCACCGACACGGCAGCCCCGCAGTGTCCGTCAGGACAGCGAGGAGACAGGGCAGCAGTGTGCGGGTCTGGCGAGGAGCCCCCCGAGCGCAGCCCACGTCGTTTTCCTCAACCCCCGGCAGCCCCGCGGCTGCCCCCTCCCCACCCTCAGCTCTCATCCAGCAGGATGGAGGAGAGACCCCCCAGCAGCCCCAGGGTAGCCTGGGAGGAGAGTGGGGCTCCCCGGGAGAGGAAACCTCCACCGGAGCCCTACGAAGTGACCGAGGTGCAGCCGCTGCGTGCTGGTGAGTGAGAGCCCCCAGCGTGGTGGGCAGGCCTGGGGCAGCGAGTCCCCCTGCTCAACACCAGGGCCCCTTGTCCTGACAGGCACAGGCAGACTGTGCCAGGGAGCGGGCCCAGGGCTGGAGAGGGCAGAGCTCCTTCCTCTGCTCGCGCCTGCCTTTGGCCCCTCTACAGCGCTGCTCACTCTCCCCCTTGCTTAGATGCTGACTGGCTGCCTGTGTATGCAGTGGAAAAAGAGGCTGTAGATTACATCGAAGCCTATGTCAACATGGAGGAAAAGGTAACTGCAGCCGTCTCCATCTTGGCTGTGCCTGCATCTCCAGACGGTCCCTCGGGCTCAGCCTTCAGGCTGCTGGCTGGGCACAGCTGCTGCTGCCCTCCAGGCATCCCGCACTGCTCCGCAGCCCACAGCGCTCCGTCGTCCCCCTGGCCGTGGCTCTCCCTGCTCACACTCCTTGGTCTCTGTGTGCCTCCCAGGATCTGGTGCAGAAGATGCAGTTCCTGAACTGCATTTGCCTACTCTGCAGCAATGCCAGAAGGAAACGCTTGACAGCGAGCCTGGATATCTTCAGCTTCCTAAACAATCTGCCAGAGCACATTGAGGTGAGGGGACACGGCGCCCTGGTACCTGCACCCTGTGAGGAGGACAGGGCAGGGGGAGAGGGAGGCAGGGAAATCGTGCACGGACACCAAGGTGCCCCAGCTGGGACTCCAGGTGTTGCTGAGACCTCAGCAGTGGAGGTGGACAGCAGCATGTGTGTGCCAGGGCTGGTTAAGGGGCACGGGGGCTACGCGGGCCCTACCAGCCGGTGCCGGGTTTGCTGGTGCTGGGTGCTGGCAGCTGCCGGGTGCCATCCTGGTTGTGCTATGCAGGTTCTGTTGTGCGAGGAGCCCAGGGAGCAGCTGACCACAGCACTGAGATACCACTGCATGAATGCTATTGCTGCCTTGAGGTACCTGCCCAGCCCCTGCTTTGGCCAGCACAACCCCAGGGCCCTGTTCCTGTTCCACCCCTGCCTCAGCATCGAGGTACTGCTCCTAGCAACAGTGTCTCTCTATTTGCAGCGAAGCGACGGCAATTTCAGAGAGCGAAATATTACATCTCTTAAACGTGTGCTTCAGTGTCATCTTCAACCTTCCTCCAAAAGAAAACCTGAACATTTGCCTCTACAACCATGTATGTACTAGGCAAATTACTGTTGACCCCACGCCTCTGGGCCGCCCCCTGGATTTCTTGTGTCCAGAGATTAATGAAGATATTTGCAGGGCAAGGTAGAAGCCTTGCTTCCCCTCACCCCTCTTACTCTTGCCATGGGGCTGGCAACACTTGGTGCTCGCAGCCTGGTCTGCACACAGCAGCTTTGCAGCCCCAGGGTCTCCCTGTGCATGGATCTGTGGGTGTCTTTCCTTGGCAGCCAGAGGGGTTCACAGCAGTCTCGTGGTTGTGAGGGGGAACTCTGAAAGACTTCCACAACCCACTGTTCTCTTCACAGACCCTGAGTGCTATGGACAACATGCTGTGGATCGTGCTACACAGCCATCCCACCTCCAGCATCGATAAGCAGCTGCAGAGTATCTTTGAGGTCTGTGCACTGTGAAGCTCTGCCCCCAGAGCTCCCTTTAGTAGAATTTGAGCCCTCTCCTTGGAAACGGCACTGGCTGCAGCTGGAGCCAGCAAGGGACCCCAGTGACAGTGGCCCGATGATGGGCTTGGTTCGAGCTCAGGAGAAGCCTGGATGGATGCTGTGATTCCAACCATGAGCTCAGCAGACCTTCTTCTGCTGGGCATAGTAGCTCCCAGACTAACCAGCAGCTCCACTTCTCACAGGTGCTGCTGCCCTTCACCATCTCCAAGAGAAAAACTGTGTGTGAGAGGGCCATGGAGCGGATCCAGAAGCTCTGCGGTTGCACAGCCAGCAGTTTCAGGCAGCAGTTAAGGAGACACGAACATTCCAGCCAGGCACTCTCATTCTTTGCATCCCAGAGCTGCCTCTACAGCTCAGGGCTACCTGCAAGAAAAGCGTGTGCACAGGTGGGAGCCCTCGGCATGCTGTTGACGTGAAGGGAGGATCTTTATCCTTCCTTTTCCTCTGGTCATCCCACTCCAGACAATATTCTCTCACTCAGTCTAACATGTCTTCCCTCCCTTTTTCCTTCTTACTCTAGCCACTTGGAAAGAACCTTCACCCTTCTCAGCGGACAGACATTGTCCTTGCGACCCTTGAGAAGATCACTGGAGACTACAGTTCTGATGAAAAGGAGTGGGCTGAGGCTATACTGGATGTGGTTCGGAGAGACCCTGGAACCTGGCTGATGGATGTAAGCAGTCTGAGGCGGGATTGCCACGCCCTGTGCCCTGCCCTCCACAGCTCTTGGGAATCTCAAGCCATTATAAGGCAGCAAAGAGCTGTGGGAAGGGCAGGAATAACAGAGGCTGTGAAGCAAATGCCTGCGGTACAGCGGCAGCAGCAGTTTCCATGTGTCTTCCCACCAGGTGCCAGAGATTCTGGGGTACATCCAGACAAACCTGAAAATAGAGAGCACATCAGTTCAGCAAATCCTGTTCTCGGTGCTTGATTTGCTGGCCATTCAGTTTCCCAAGGATGTGCTGAGGAGTATGCTGACCGACCTTCCACAAACTGACAGGTATCAGCCCAGACAACCCCACACACTTGTTCCATGTGAAGAGCAGGGACCAGTGATGCTCTGGTTGCCAGAGCCAAGGAAAGCTGCAGGAAGGACATCCCGAGGAGCAGGTCCTCCATCCTGCTGTGCCTTCCAGTGCTGCTGGGCCGCTCAGGGCCGAAGCAGCCAATGCCGACCATGGCAGCCCAGAGGCCCCTGTCACACTCCTGCCCTGCCCCTTGCAAAAGGCCATCCCAGCCTCTCCTGCTGGCCCAGGCTGGGCCCCCAGGCCTCCCCACGCACGCGGGGCAGCAGCACAGCCTGGGGCCTGCTGCGCCTGCCTGAGCCATGGCACTGTGGCTGAGGCAGCCCTACTGACACAGCATTGCTCTTTCTTTGAAGCACTACCCTGGACATGTGGAGCAGCGTGCTTCCCGTGCTGAAAACGTCAGAGCACATCTTGGACGAACTGAGCAATGTTCTCCAGGACCAGCGGTTGTGTGAGAACTGTAACGTCACCACAGCGGAGTTGAGCCTCCTTCGCTTGACTGTGAGTTTCCAGACAAGGCACCGTGCACTCCTTCGGGGCACTCTCTGCCCAGCTCCCTGCCTCCGCGTGTCTTGCTGCCCAGCCTGGAAACCTATTCCCTCCCCTCCCCTCCCCTCCCCTCCCCTCCCCTCCCCTCCCCTCCCCTCCCCTCCCCTGAGGCAGGGCTGTTGCAGAGTCAGAGCCCTGGCTGGGGCCTGGGAGAGCCGTTGCCTCCATGCAGGCTGAGCCGGCTCTAGTGCCCGTGGCCACCCATGGCTGCTGCCTCCTTTGTGCCAGCTCCTGCTGGTCAAGCGCTCCTCAAAGGCTTCAGAAGGTCAGAGGGCAGGAGGAGCAGGCCAGAAAGTCATCCTGCATAGCGCTAGGTCTGGGGGGCAGAGGGATGGTGTGGCCCTCCAAAGGTGCTGGGGAGATACCGCCCCAGGCCAGGCGGTGTCTCCCCAGTGCCCTGCCCCGAGCTGCCAGAGGAGCCAGGAGCTGCACGGTGCAGGGAGTCCTGCTGCCTCTGCCTGGCGCTCACTGCTGCCTTTGTTTCAGGTGATGCATCCCACAGAAGAGAACATGCAGCAGCTGTGTCAGCCAGCATGTCTCCAGAGGCTTCTGAAAATCGAAAGCCTGCCACTTCTCTGGCTGGTGCTCACAGGCCTTGTCCTGCTGTCCGAGAGACCTGAGACGGTGAGCAGGACCTAGTCAAATGAAGCCCTCCTGCTGGCAGCCCGGCACTGGGGCGGTGCGCAACACTGTGCCTTGGCCTTGCCTGAGACTCAGGAGGTGGGGTGGTGGCCGTGGTGGGGCCTGGTGTCTGCCTGGGGAGATTTCCAGATGGGTTGGGTTCTAGATGGGTTACCAGGAGGCCTGTTGGCAAAGGGGGTGTCTGAGCAGGGGGCACAGAGTCTTTGCTCACCTGTCCTCCTTCTCCTACCTTCCCCATCACTGTAAGTGCACGCCTGGCCACCATCTGCTGGATTCTACTGCTGCCGTTCCTGTGGCAGCTGCCAGCAAGCAAAGCGTGTGGCTGCTGCTCTGTACTCAGAGTTTTTAGGCCGGGGTGGCCACTGCCCTCTTGATGAAAAGGAAATTGTGTGTTTTGTACAGGCAGGAGTGATACGGGCCCTGCTTCCAGAAGTCATGGAGACCCTGCGCTTTGCCAGCACGCCCATTACTCTGAAGGTGCTCAATATCTTCAGAAATGTAATGCGCAATCTGGGGAAGAGGCAGGCCAGTCCCATTGCTCTGCAGCTGGCTGAGAAGATTCTGCCTCTTTTTAATCACGTAAGTCTGCTGTGGGAGGCTGAGCGCCGTGGGAGGGTGCTGGACAGGAGGGCCATCGCCTTTCTTTGCTTCTCCAGGCTCTTGAGAATGAGATGGGTTACTTTCTGACCCTCCAGTGCTCCCTTTTCTACCAGCGCCAGGCATTCTCTCCAGGTACCACAGCAGGGATGTGGAGGCTTAGCACGCAGCGCGTGCGCCAGAGGCATTGCCGAGGGCCAGCCCTGTCTCCTCCTTGTCTCTCCCGGTGCCTGGGGAGCTCTGCTTTGACCTGGTGGGGTGGCTGGGGGAGCACTCTGAGGCACAGACGTTCCGTGCTGGAAACCTGTTGCACTGCTTTGCACGACCACACTGCGCCTTTGTGCAGAATGTGGCTCCTAAACATCTCCTTTCTCATCAGCCATGCCTACGCTTGTGCTCCCCACGGGCAGTGAGAGTGTGTTGCTGAGGTCCTCCTGTTTCTTCCCTCAGGTGTCAAGTGAGGTGCGAGAAGGTTCCATCCGCCTCTTCAAAGAAGTGATGGATGCTGTGGTGTGGTGTAAGAAGGGAAACATGAAGAAGGCCGTGCGCAGGGGCCTGCTCCCTCTGCTCTTTCAGATGAGCGACGAGACCCCGAGCGTAGCACAGGTACGAATTTCAGACTTGACCAATATACGGGCAAGGGTGTGCTGACACCTCAGCGGCGGTCTGGGAACTGAGAGCGAGTTCAGCATGCATTCAGACACTGGGAAGTGGGTCTGTGGTGCCATCTCCCTGCATCTGTTGTTCTGTAGGCATCTGGGGAAGCCCTCGTGGCGTGTGCCAAGTTCCTGAAGTGGAAGGAGCTCAAGCACCAGGCCCGGGAGGAGAACACAGTGGGGATCAGGATGTGTTTGGTAAGGACAATCACACAACCCCCACCTTTTAGCTGGGGGAAAGGGGATGTTGGCAGGAGGGGTTGCACCAGCAGCAGCCGGGGAGGCTCTGCAAGCCCCATGCTTTTCTGCTCTTCTCCAGCTGCAGCAGGACAGGAGGAGAGTGGAAGGCTACCTGTGGCAGAGCCTGCCATACCTGAAGGATTCTCAGGCCTCCTTGCGATGCGAGGCTGTCACATTCCTTGGTGAGCACAACCCCTGGGTCCTTCTTTGGGCCTTGCCCTGGCAGCAAGGCCCAGCTCTTCAGCCCCCAGATACACCCTGCCCATGCTGGTGGCCGTGATGGGAGCCTTGCTCAGGTCCCCACTCAGGCACCCTCCCTGCCTGTGGCACGGGAGGGGAAGCAGCTGGGCTGGCTGGGCTGCAGCCTGTGCTCCGGGGAGCGTGTTGGGGAGTGGGGGTCTGACGGGTAGTCTTTCCCTAGGGCTGGCTGTGCAGCACTCCAGGGAACAAAGTGAGGAAATGCTGAATGAAATCTGCAATGGTGAGTGTGCGCAGTGCTGTGTGTGCTGGGCAGGTGGGGCACTCCTGAGCAGTGGCTTCCAGCTGGTCTCTCAGTCTCACGTGCTCCTCCTGGCCGGGAAGAACAATGAGGAGGGCTGGCACAGTCCGGAGGGGATGCCGCTTGGTCTCTGCAGGTGCGTGGGTTTCATCTCTGCTCTCTTCCCTTCTGTTGCAGCCCTTCAGCCTTTGGAAGATGACGCCCATCCGGCAGTCCGTTCCCTGGCAGCTGGGACAATCCAGATGCTGAGACATGAAAGGCAGCAGGCGGCATCAGCACGGAGCAGGCTCGCAGCGCTTTGCTGCTGGCCCTGCATCGCCATCTGAAATGTAATTCTTGTACCCTAACGTTGCTAGGGCAAGCATTCCTGTCAGGCAAGGCAGACCCCCTTAACAATGGAAGGCGCCCAGGGGCATGGAAGCCTTGAAACAGAGAAAGGAGCCTAGCTGGCTAGACCTGGGTCTGTAGTTAGAGACTGACTAGGGTGCCAGAATCTTCTGGGCTCTGCAGCCCAGCAGGCCCTGTCCCTGGCGGTGCAGCTTGGTGGTTCTCGGTGACGCGAGGCCCCTGTGCTGGGGCCCAGCCCAGCACCTGAGCCAGGCATCTTCTGCCAAGGGTACTTTCAGACCCTCCAGTGCTCCCTTTTCTACCAGCGCCAGGCATTCTCTCCAGGTACCACAGCAGGGATGTGGAGGCCCAGCACGCAGCGCGTGCCCCGGAGGCATTGCCGAGGGCCAGCCCTGTCTCCTCCTTGTCTCTCCCGGTGCCTGGGGAGCTCTGCTTTGACCTGGTGGGGTGGCTGGGGGAGCACTCTGAGGCACAGGCATTCCGTGCTGGAAACCTGTTGCACTGCTTTGCACGACCGCACTGCGCCTTTGTGCAGAATGTGGCTCCAAAACATCTCCTTTCTCATCAGCCATGCCTACGCTTGTGCTCCCCACGGGCAGTGAGAGTGTGTTGCTGAGGTCCTCCTGTTTCTTCCCTCAGGTGTCAAGTGAGGTGCGAGAAGGTTCCATCCGCCTCTTCAAAGAAGTGATGGATGCTGTGGTGTGGCGTGAGAAGGCAAACATGAAGAAGGCTGTGCGCAGGGGCCTGCTCCCTCTGCTCTTTCAGTTGAGCAGCGACAAAGAATGATTCTGCAAAGCTTCTTTGCTGACATTTAGCTCTTAAAATAACGACATTATTTTTAGTATCCTACGTTATTTTATACATTTTATGTTTTGTTAGTTTTGTATTAAATTATATTTTTACATTTAAATATTTTTGTAATAAAATATATTTTTATATTTATATATATTCTAATGTTTTCTATTTTATTATTAGTATTGCATTAGAGATGCTCCCTTACATCCATATTCTTGGTTCAAGCAGCAGTGTCTTCCCACAGTTCAGCTGCCCAAATGGGTTGAGCGAATGAAGCAGAACCTCTATATGCTCCACTCCAGAGTCCAAGAGGTCAGCCTCAGGTATCTCCTGGGGCCTCTCTCCAGCAGGAGTCTAGAGGATGGTTTTTGCAGCGTGTCCCATCCTTACCGGCCCCAGGGCCGTGGCACAGGCTCTCTCCTGTTTACTTTGCTCAAAAGCCCGCTGCTGCTCGGGGCCCCACCTAACATTCTTCTTCTTCTGCATCACCTGATCAAGAGGGCTTAAAACGAGGCTATTGCTCAGAACATGCATTCTTCAAAAGCCCACTGTGCCCAGAAAAGGTTCTATCCTTTTCTTACTAGTGAGGGGGAGACGTAGCTGTAATCTTGTTGACCACATCCACTGGGATGTGACGATGCCCATCGTGCCATTTTATACCTAGCAAATGAATTTCCTGTGCAGGTCCTTTCACTTTGCTTCACTTAATAGCAAAACCCGCTCACAGAACCTTCTGAATTATTCTCTCCCCTTTCTCAAAAAATTCCCCTGCCGTCTTGTCCACACAATAACGTCATCAATGTACTGTAAGTGCTCGGGAGCACCGCCCTTTTCCACTGCAATTTGGATCCATCTCTGGCAAACTGCTGGGCTGTGTTTCCATCCCTGCAGCAAACAGTTCCAGGAGAAAACAAATTGTGGCCTGCACTCCACGGCCCAAGGAATGGGCCCAACCACTTGCCTGCTTCTGACTCCAGTTCGTACCGGAGTTCTAGCATGTCCGGCACAGCTGAGATGTTGGATGATACGGGTAGGGAGGAAATCAACCTGATCTGCCCCTTCAGTAGGCCGTTTTGAAAATCCCGATTGTCGTCAGGTGTCTCTGAGTTCATCGGGCTCATCATGATGAGGCACGGTATACATTTCCTCCATCGTATCTTCCTGTTTGCTCTCCATTCTATCCAGTCTTTCAGTTGCTTTCAAAATGGCTGAAACATTGGCTTGTGCTCGAAGTCATGAAGCCTACTAATCGGTTTGAATAAAAGGGGTCTTCTTTGCCCTCTGACATGCATTCCTGCTGGTGTATTGGCATTCTTTTCTGGTGCAGTTCTTGTAAGTTGATGCCACAGACTTGGTGTACACCTGACTCTCTCAGGATGATGCTCTTGGTGTGGATCACCAGGAACAAACGTGGGCTCATGTAGCATTTCCCTCATGGCGCATTCTCTGAAATAATTGATGCTTTTTTCCGTAGCAGTCCATTTCTTTATCTCAGGCATTGGATCATCTTTGTAGGGGTCCAAAAATGGTATCAGAATGCAAGTTAACCCAGTACAGTACCATATAATTGGAATTGAGGCTAATAAATCAAATCCAATGAGAGACAGTGTCCTGAACCAAAGGCCTGACTCTAATGCTGAAGTTGAGACGGTCAGGGAGCTCACACTGCAGAGACAAGCAGTAAAAAAAGGGGACAGTCTCGTGACTCATGAGCAGAGAGCTCCGGCTCTCTCAGCCTGTCCTTGCAGGGGAGCTGCTCCAGCCCTCTGATCATCCTTGTGGTCCTTCTCTGGACCCGCTCCAACAGCCGCGTGTCCTTCTTGTGCTGGGGGCCCCTGAACTGCATGCAGTACTCCAGGTGGGTTCTCACGAGAGCGGAATAGAGGGGCAGAATCACCTCCCTCGACCTGCTGGTCGTGCTTCTTCTGATGCGGCCCAGGATCCAGGTGGCCTTCTGGGCTGCAAGCGCACGCTGCTGACTCGTGTTAGTCTTTCATCAACCGACATCCCCAAATCCTTCTCCTCAGGGCTGCTCCCAAGCTATTCACCGCCCAAGCTGTATCAGTGCTTGGGACTGCCCCGACCCAGGTGCAGGACCTGGTACTTGGCCTTGTTGAATTGCATGAGGTTGGCACGGGCCCACCTCTCAAGCCTGCCCAGCTCCCTCTGAATCGCGTCCTTTCCCCTGGTGTGTCACCTGCAGTGCTCTGCTTGGTGTCATCTGCAAACTCGCTAAGGGAGCACTCAAACCTGTCCAGGTTGCCTACAGTGATGTTCAATAGCGCTGGACCCGGCACGGATCCCCGAGGAATGCCACTCATCACCAGTCTCCACTTGGACACTGAGGTTTTTTCCAGAACTCACCTAATGTGACCACCCACTCAATTCCCTATCCAGGATGTGGTCCGTCAGTCAAATCCATTTTTCTCCATTTTGGCGGCCAGGATGTTGTGCGGACTTTCTACTGCAAATGGATGGCATCTTCCAGTTCTGGAGTAAGAACAGTGGAAAAAAGCCTTTTGACTGGGCTTCTTAAAGAGACTTCTTAAAGTGTGTATCTTTGCAGTAGTTTTATGAGCGTGTCAAGCATCTTCAGACAAAGATTGCTTTCCCATGGTGCATTTCTTTGTCATTGACTTCAAAGATCAATGTGGAAAGCGTCTGCAATCCTTGTTTTGCAACCTAGCTTCCTTTTGAACACTGGCTGTTAGCTTCTGCAGAAAGCGCACTGTTTTTCTCTTGATTTTAGTATCAGCATGACCCATGCATAGGATAGGACCAAAACCATGTTACTTCCTGCCTTGCAGCAGCCTTTTAACCACAGCTAATTTTTCAGATGTAAGAAAGAGCTGAAGAACTTCTACAGACTTATTTAGTTTAAGTTTTCCGGTGCTGGAATATTTTTGCCACTCCTGCTTCGGATCACACGAAAGTGGAAAAATTAAATCTGAAGGTACTTTTATTCTGTCCACCTGAGTTTGTGCGTGCGTGCGTGTGTGTGTGTGTGTGTGTGTGTGTGTGTTTGTTTGAATGGCATCTGCTCCCCCTCATGAAGAAGGCTTTGGCTGGGAGTACGGTCTAAGGCGCTCAGCTGGAAGGTGCAAAGAAATTCTGCTGATCTACGAGAGCCAGATAACAGGGAAGACACATGCACATCAGAGTTGGTCCATACGAGCCTGAGGTGCCTAGGAATTTGCTCTGTTTGCCAGCAAGCACCAAAGTCTGTCCTGCTCCCTTCTGGCTTGAAACTTACGGAAGCTGGCAATCCAAGCTCCTGACACGCTGTGAGCGGTACCTTGTTTGAGCTGACCTATACATCTGAGTGCCTACATACAGATCTCATGACAAGATTTGAGCAGCTGCATGCCAAAAGTCTGCTCCACTAAATGTATTTAGCAGAGAAGTCAGTTCTGCAGTCCAACACCTGGACCAGTTCCAGTGTGCTGGATGAAGTACTTGCCTTTATCCTAAGGGATTTTCATGCATCTCGAATCCCAACATTTTTCTTCTCTTTAAATTAAGCCCTTGCACACTTGTTTTGTGAACTAAAATGACTTTTACTGTGAATCCAGTAGATGTGCTCAAAGGTGTCCAAACAAAGAAATAGAGACTGCCTATAACTAAGGTACAGAGTCCTTTTTCATGGAATCACAGAATTCTTCAGGTTGGAACAGACCTCTAAGATCATCAAGTCCAGCTCCAGACCATCCCCACCATGCCCAATAACCAAGTCCGTCAGAGCCACCTCTACTCTTCACTTGAATACCTCCAGGGCTGGTGACTCCATAACCTTCCTGGGCTGCCTGTTCCAATGCATCACTACTCTTCTGGAGACATTTGTTTATTTGTTAGTTAATTTTTCTCACCACCTTTTCCAATGTTATCCTTCTCCCATCCTACCTGTCAGTACCTACTGAAAGCCTGGACCAGCTCTAAGACCCATTTTTCCTTTGGGTTCATGAGCCATTTCTCTTAAAGTGATATACTGTTCAGTATATTCAAATAAAGCCAGCACTGAAATCTCATCCGCAGGTGTTATATTAGGACATACGAGTCTTACCTTTTAACTTGCTTGGGCCGCACTGAGTGACAAAGAATTGTCTTGGGCTGCATATACGTAGATTGCTCCTAAAGTAAAGTCTTCTCTTTATTTTCTTGGAATCTTCAACAGATACAGGGGGCAAAAGAACCCTTCGAGAGAGAAAATTTTCAGCTACAAAGCACTATTCTTTCAACAAATTCGCCACTATTAGCTGTGCATTTTCACTAGCAATGTACAAGAGCCTGAATACTGAGCTCAACCATCTGCATCAGTGCAGGTGATCAGCCTCATTGTTGCCACCGTTGAAATGCACCACCCACCACCTCCCTGTGCTCACGCCCACTGGTTGGTCTTCGTAAACATTCAGCAAGTGTCAATGGATGTCAATGGGTTCCATTTTTTCCACATGGAGGAATCTAATCACACCCCTTTCCTTCATCCACACTTCCATGACCTATCTTTTTCTGTCAGACTGTCCCTCTGCTGCCATCTGTTGCAGTACAACAAAATGTAACAGGATACTGGTGGTGAGGTTCAACCTTCACTGCCATATCACCAACATCATAAAATCAGATCCATTACTTTTGGAGCAGCCCTCATATAATATATATACTTAGCTTATATGAGAAACAAAACTTATTTTAAGTTTTAAAATATTTTTGTAAAACTTTAGAAAAGGAAGAGAGCAACAAAGCCACAAAACAACTGGAATATGCCACTTTGTGAAACTAACACATCCGTCTGGTTCAGTGGCACTGGCTGCTATTCTCAGTGAGAACCTCTTTGTCAGATGTTTGACAATAATTGCTCACAAATGCACTCAATGCCAAAGAGGTGATGACATGAATATCACCTGATAGTGAAGCGAGGCATACATTTCTCTGGTAGGCCTATGCTTATTAAACTCCAGCAGAGAGATGTGATCCAATTTTTGAGTTGAAGGTCTGACTGCAACATTGCATTTGCAAAAATGCAGTTATGTCAGCTGAAAATGGAGTCACAAACAGAAAGTGATGACTTTTTCCCCAGTCCAAAGAGAAATGATGGTAAGTCAGAAAGAAAAATTCAAAATCTTGATGCTAGCACTATGAGCTAATTTCTACTTACATCACTGTAGCTGGCAGGACAGCTTAGTCTGAATTGCAGCAAAGCACTTAATGGTGTCCTGTGGAAACAGAGCAAGCAATGATCTGAGGTCTGGTGAGGAAACGAAGGAAGAGTGAAAACTGTCTGGTGGTGATGGCTCACAAGTGTGATTCAAAGTCTAGATTTTGAGACTTTTTCTCATTTAATAGTGACTAACAAGACAGACAAAAGCATGCAGCCTGTGAGATGTGGGACAAACTAATGAGCAAAAGGATGCAGGCTTTTTGCTGTGTGGAAAAATTAGGGATTGTCACAGTACCCAGCACAATGAAGACTGAACTCACCCGAGGTGTTCTGGTGTGAACAGGAATAGCAAGTTATCAGAGGAGAAGGTGAAAGAAGTAGAAAAAGAGGAACTCTGAAGAAGAAGTGAAAGTACAGCAGAATCTAAGTCTTCAGCTGCTCATGTTAGGACCCTAAGTAGAGCTGTTACCTTACTATGAATGCTCATATTAAGCAAGTGACAAGGGACAATGTACGATGTAAGGAATGCCAAGGAGTATATTTAGTTCTCCCTTGAAAAAAGTAGGCTGCAACCTTCAGGAGCTTAAAGAAGAACAACAGTAGAAGGCTGAAGTTAACCTTATTTATCCTACAAAGAACATAATTCACAAAGCCGCCACATCACTGAGGCTAAAAGAGAACTCATATTGTCCAGCCACTCACCAAGACGAGGATCAGCGCTGCCCAAAGCCATGTCCAGTCAGATTGTAATTTTTTCCAAGAATGTTGAGTTCACAACGTCCCTGGGCAACCTGCTCCAGCTTTCAGCCAACCTCACTGAATATCTGTGTTTTTTCCTGTTTAAATGAAATTTCCTTTGTTTCAGATTGTGCCTCATGGCCTTAAGTGTGAGCTAAGTAAATAAGTAAATAAATGAATGAGGCATGAGAGTCCTGCATATTTTGGAAAACAAAGTGAGCGGCGTGTGTTTGAATAGCTTGATGTACATGGGTATTGAAAAGCAGGAACCCAGAACACAGTCTAGCAGTAATTGGTTTTCTTAATTTTCTCTTTCTTGTACATTTCCAATACTCAAACTCTCATATGAGTTGGTAAGCTATTATGTAGAGGCTGCCTATTAGGTATAAAGCTTTACAAGCTCATTGTTGATAATGTCAATGTCATGATGAAAACTCAGGCCCATTACAATATGTGGTACAAAGCTATCTAAATGGTAAGTGTGGGTGTTTCAAGCGTGGGTCTTATCTCATTTGAAAATGAAATATGTTCACAGTGCTTGGATGTGGGAAGACTAATTAGCACATCTGTTTCAAAATACAAAGGAGTAGAAACCCATCACAAGGAAAATGGGAAGTGACACTGTTGACAGCTATAGAGGGTGTTACATCTGGAAAATAGTGCAGAGAAGACGCAAATGCATCAATTTCTCTAATCTGAAGGTAAGGAAAATGGTATTTCACACTGACGGAGTTTTCCAAAACAATCCCATGACCACATTTTCTTACTTGCAGCAAGCTAAGATATTGAGTTCATTCTCAGGAGCCTACTGTCTTCATCATACATCCAAGCAGGTAAAAGGAATGAAGGTATCGAAAAGCAGACAAAGAAGGCCCCACACATCTCATGGCAAATTCCGCTCTGATGCATGGCAGTAAAAGACTGGGATGCATTAAACACTCCTTGGTGACATGTGAAAGCAGCTCTCTGCTGTATTTTGGGTTCTATTTCTCCATTTCATATTTTTTCCTATGATCTTTGACTGGCTGAGAATAATTCCCTTTAATATCTCATGTAGGAACTCTCACAGATGCTTCTTTTATTCTTTATAAAAGCAGACTGAGGACACTGATGGTGGTATCACCTTCATTTACATTCAAAGGCTCTAAATATAATTTACTTAAATGACATGGAAAAGCAGCCTTCTGTTGCTGGAACAGCTTTGTTAAGGAGTCTGGGAGATGGCAGGGCTGCTACCTGTGACATGTCTTACTGTAATGAGATGAAAGAGACGTGCTCAAGTCCATAAAATTCAGCTATGCCCCAGGTGAGTGTCTTACTTCAGGTTGCTGAATGGCACCAGATAAATGTATTGAGATGTATATCTGTGCTGCTTAGCACAGAGTGACAAGAAAAAATATCCCAAACTGGTATCTGTCAAAGGAAGAGAGTGGTATATGTAGAATTCAGTTAGAGTTATGACAGTGTAAGAAGGAAAGAAACCACTGTCACCAGAATCCTCCACTAAGGAGCCTCTGCATAAACACACTTCCTTATTCCATTTTCCCTGTTAGGTGGTTTCCTTATCTTCTCTATCCTATCAATCAGCAGGAAAAATGCCCTGAAGTACCCATTCTTGCATGCTCATCTTAATCACAGGAATGTTTTCTTTTGAAAAAGGGTTTCTTTTCAATTTGGTTATAAAACAAATTATTGTTAAAAGGAAATTCACATGTAACTTAATGATAGTGACTACATAAATGAGTTAATTCTGATTTCTGCATAGCCAGAAAAAATCTGGAATTTCAAATTACCTAGAAATAGGTATTTTATATTTCAATATATCTATTGATTAAAAAAAAAGCTGTTGAAAGGCTATACCATGTGTATGCTGTGCACAGAATCTCCTTGAATGCTCTGTCACATTTTTTTTTCAGAGTTAAGGCCTACAGGAGCAGTCTAGCTTAGTCAAAGTCAAGTTGCCTTCTATCAGCATCTCATATCTTCAGCAACTGTAATCACTCCTGAAAATAGAGATGTCTTGTGTTATCTTGATGTTGCCAGGGTTGAACAAAACAAATAAAGTTAGCCTGGTTTTCTTAAAATCAGATTAATCAGCGAGGCACAAAGTAATAAAAGCATGATTTTGATTATCAAACTGGGTGACAGCAGTTGTCAGAAAATGCATATGTCACACACAGAGGTAAACTTGCCACACCAAAATTAGGAGATCTTCAGGAAGAGTGATGGCTATAGAAATGAAAACCTAAAGGATTTGAGCAGAGGTCTCAAGTAGCTCACTCAGTACATACCTGGTTGCAAAGACAAAAGTTCAAATCCTCTTTTGGAGGAAGCTTGGCAATTTTTGCCACTACCATTACACTAACCACAGCTAAGTCTGCGTGCTTTTATGTCCTTACCAAAGTACATGAAATAGATGAACATCCAGTTATTTCTTTTTTCGTCTGTTGCTGTTGCTTTTACTCAAAGGGCAAAAGATACTGGCTTTGCTGATGATCTTCTCCACTCTGTTGCTGTGGGTTTTTAAAATTACTATAATCTCAGTTTCAAAAAATGCAACTTCAGCATTGTTTTCCCTTTTCCAATAATCCAGTGAAGTTCCAGTACCATCTTGATGAGAATAAAGTGAACCATATTGCACTGTTAAAAGAGGACAAAATGTGCTTGCTCCTTCCTCTATTCTTGTGCACAAGGACCTTCCCACCACAGTACCAATTCAGCTCATACAAGAAATTTCCTCAAGTGACTCTTCTCCCTATGCCTTTATTCATCATCCATTTTGGTTTTTTTTGTGTGTTGTTTTTATTATTAGTAGTAAAAATAATATTATTATTGTTATTTTAAGAGTTAAATGTCAGCAAAGAAGGTTTGCAGGATCATTCTTTCCCCCATTTTGAAATACAAACTCAAAATCGAAGATCTCTGAGTCTGGATTTCTGGAGCTCCAAGATATAAGAAAAGAAAAGATGTTTTTTTTCCCCTGAAATACAAACCCATTTGTCTTATTCCACATGACACTCCTGACCAGGCACACAGCACTACTGAGCAAGCAGGAGCTTTGCTTCCCAGCACTTCAGCTTAGCAAGAAGCTAGGAGAGCAATTACTTTCCTACTTCGTACTTGTCACAGGCCCAGCAAAATGAGCAGGTATCTTGCTCAAAGCTACGTATGTATCCGCCATGAAGTTAGTCTTATTCTGTACACGGAGGGGGTAGCCGCCTTTACAGACCTTGAAGAAAGGCCAAGAGGTTCTTAGGAATGATGAATGCTGGTTTGGGAATTTTCATAAAATCATAGAATCATAGAATTGCTAAGGTTGGAAAAGACCCACAGGATCATCCCGTCCAACCATTCACCCATCACCAATAGCCCTTACTAAACCATGTGCCTCAACACAATATCCAAACGCTCTTTGAACACCTCCAGGCTCAGTGACTCCACCACCTCTCTGCGCAGCCCATTCCAGTGCCTGATCACCCTTTCAGAGAAGTAGTATTTCCTAATGTCCAGCCTGAACCTTCCCTGGCACAGCTTGAAGCCATTCCCTCTAGTCCTATCACTGGTTACACGGGAGAAGAGGCCAACCCCCAGTTCACTACAGCCTCCCTTCAGGTACTTATAGAGAGCAAAAACGTCTCCCCTGAGCCTCCTCTTCTCTAGACTGAACAATCCCAGCTCCTTCAGCTGCTCCTCCTAAGGCCTGTGCTCCAGACCCCTCACCAGCTTTGTTGCCCTTCTTTGTACAAGCTCCAGGGCCTCGATGTCTTTCTTGCAGTGAGGGCCCAAAACTGGACACAGTACTCGAGGTGCGGCCTCACCAGGGCTGAGTACAGGGGGACAATTACTTCCCTGTTCCTGCTGGCCACACTATTTCTGATACAAGCCAGGAGGATGCCATTGGCCTTCTTGGCCTCCTGGGCACACTGCTGGCTCGTGTTCAGTCTAGCATCAATCAATACCCCCAGGTTCATTTCCTCGACACAGTCTTCCAGCCACTCTGCCCCAAGCCTGTACTGTTGCCTGGGGTTGTTGTGGCCAAAGTGCAGGACCCGACATTTGGTCTTGTTGAACCTCATCCCATTGGCTTCAGCCCGGCTACCCAGCCTATCCAGATCCCTCTGTAGGGCCTCGCTACCCCCATGTACGCTAAATATATCACAGAATCATAGACTCATAGGATGATAGAGTGGCCTGAGTTGAAAAGTACCACCATGATCATCCAGGTTCAACCCCCCTGCTGTGTGCAGGGTCGTCAGCCACTAGACCAGGCTGCCCAGAGCCACATCCAGCCTGGCCTTGATTGCTTGAAGGGATGGGGCATCCACAACCTCCTTGGGCAACCTATTTCAGTGCGTCACCAGCCTCTGCGTGAAAAACGTCCTCCTAATATCTAACCTAAATCTCCCCTCTCTAAAACCATTCCCTCTTGTCCCATCACGATCCAGCCTTGTAAACAGCCGTTCCCTCTTCTGTTTATACTCTCTCTTCAAGTACTGGAAGGCCACAACGAGGTCGTCCTGGAGCCTTCTCCAAACTGAACAATTCCCGTTCCCTCAACCTTTCCTCATAGGAGAGGTGCCCTCTGGTCATCCTAGTGGCCTTCCTCTGGACCCGCTCCAAGAGCTCCACGTCCTTCCTGTGCTGGGGGCCCCAGGCCTGGACGCAGTACTCCAGATGGGGCCTCACAAGGGCCGAGTGGGGGGGGGACAATCCCCTCCCTCTCCCTGCTGGCCACCCCTCTTTTAATGCAACCCAGGATACAGTTGGCCTTCCAGACTGCAAGCACACACTGCTGGCTCATGTCCAGCTTCTTGTCTACCAGGACCCTCGAGTCCTTCTCCGCAGGGCTGCTCTCAAGGAGATCATCCCCCAGTTTGTATCAAAACCTGGGATTGCTCCATCCCACGTGCAGCACCCTGCACTTGGCCTCACTGAACCTCACTAGGTTTTCATGGGCCCACTTCTCCAGCCTGTCCAGGTCTCTCTGGATGCCTTCCTTTCCTTCCAGTATATCAACTGCACCACTCAGCTGGGTGTCGTCTGCAAACTTGCTGAGGGTGCACTCAGTGCCATCATCTGTGTTGCTGATGAAGATGTTGAAGAGCGCCAGTCCCAAGACTGACCCCTGAGAGATGCCGCTTGTGACCGGTCTCTGGCCCAACACAGAACCATTAATCACAACACTTTGGCTGCATCCAGCCAAACAATTCCTTATCCATCAAACAGTCCATCCTTCAAATCCATGACAACATCCCTGGAGATGTTCAAGAGACGTGTAGAGGTGGCTCTGACGGACTTGGTTAGAGGGCATGGTGGGGATGGTCTGGAGCTGGACTTGATGATCTTACAGGTCTATTCCAACCTGAACCTCGGGGATCCGTGCCGGGTCCAGCGCTATTGAACATCACTGTAGGCAACCTGGACAGGTTTGAGCGCTCCCTCAGCGAGTTTGCAGATGACACCAAGCAGAGCACTGCAGGTGACACACCAGGGGAAAGGACGCTATTCAGAGGGAGCTGGGCAGGCTTGAGAGGTGGGCCCGTGCCAACCTCATGCAATTCAACAAGGCCAAGTACCAGGTCCTGCACCAACTGGGTCGGGGCAGTCCCAAGCACTGATACAGCTTGGGCGGTGAATAGCTTGGGAGCAGCCCTGAGGAGAAGGATTTGGGGATGTCGGTTGATGAAAGACTAACACGAGTCAGCAGCGTGCACTTGCAGCCCAGAAGGCCACCTGGATCCTGGGCCGCATCAGAAGAAGCACGACCAGCAGGTCGAGGGAGGTGATTCTGCCCCTCTATTCCGCTCTCGTGAGAACCCACCTGGAGTACTGCATGCAGTTCAGGGGCCCCCAGCACAAGAAGGACACGCGGCTGTTGGAGCGGGTCCAGAGAAGGACCACAAGGATGATCAGAGGGCTGGAGCAGCTCCCCTGCGAGGACAGGCTGAGAGAGCCGGAGCTCTCTGCTCATGAGTCACGAGACTGTCCCCTTTTTTTACTGCTTGTCTCTGCAGTGTGAGCTCCCTGACCGTCTCAACTTCAGCATTAGTCAGGCCTTTGGTTCAGGACACTGTCTCTCATTGGATTTGATTTATTAGCCCCAATTCCAATTGTATGGTACTGTACTGGGTTAACTTGCATTCTGATACCATTTTTGGTCAATTAGTCTTTCTCCCTTAGGAGAAAGGAAAAAAATACCCCTACAAAGATGATCCAATGCCTGAGATAAAGAAATGGACTGCTACGGAAAAAAGCATCAATTATTTCAGAGAATGCGCCATGACGGAAATGCTGCATGAGCCCACGTTTGTTCCTGGTGATCCACACCAAGAGCATCATCCTGAGAGAGTCAGGTGTACACCAAGTCTGTGGCGTCAACTTACAAGAACTGCACCAGAAAAGGATGCCAATACACCAGCAGGAATGCATGTCAGAGGGCAAAGAAGACCCCTTTTATTCAAACCGATTAGTAGGCTTCATGACTTCGAGCACAAGCCCGCGAGTTGGGCTGCCGGCAGGGCAGTTCCGGGCTGCACCTCCCCGCGGGCCCGGCTCCTCGGCAGCGGGCGCTACAGAGCGCTCAGCGCGGAGCTCAGCCGCCAGCCGGGCAGCGCCCGGCTCCATTTGCCGCCCCTTTCCTCCCGCGCCGACACCTGAGGCCGCGGCAGCCAGTCTACCTGGCGGCGGCGGACAGCTGCCGGGGGAGCCTCCGCCGCCCCGTCGCTCCTGTGCGTGAACAGCAGAGGAGCTGGGGGTTAGCGCTGGAGGGCCGGGGACGCTCGGCGGGGACGGGCCGACGGCGACATGCCGCCCACCGCCGCTGACTCAGGAGCGAGCGCCGTTCGACTGGCGCCCCAGGGGCGGCCGCCGCGTTCCGCGCAGCTTCGTCGCCCAAATACCACCGCACGCACCGCCCCAGCGCTGAGGCTGCGGAGCCACCGCGGCGCGGCGGAGCTTCACCTGCGGGCGGCAGGGAAGGGAGAAAGATGCGGAACGTCGGATTGGCACCGCTCCGTCTCCACAGAGGTGGAGTAGCTCCGTGCCAGCACTGAAGAGAGGAGGCGCCGCGCCTCCATCTTGAGGAGTGCGCGCAGTGAAAGGGCCGCGCTCAGGGGCAGCACGTGGGGCAGCCGCTCCGCAGCGCTGCTGGCTCCAAATGGCGCCCCAAGCACGCCGAAGCGGCCGGAAAGGGCGGGCACGGCTATCCTCGGCGGGTGCTGCTGCAGCGGAGCAGGGATGTCTCACAAAGAATGACCGCCAGGAGGGGCTATTTTTCTGGAGCGTTGATGCTGTTGCTGGAGATGAAGAAGAAAGAAGCCTAGGGAATGTGGAGAGGCCCCCATCGACTGGAAGCTGCCAAATGTTACTGCAGTTTTCAAGATGGGTAACGAGAGTCCGGTAATTATTTAGAGGCCTGTCAGTCGCACTTCAGTGCCTGATAAAGTTATGGAGAAGACTATTTTGTGAGTTACTGAAAAGCATTTCATAGTGCAGTCATTGGTCATAGCTGACATGGGTTCACGAGGGGGAAGTCGTGTTTAACAAACTTACCCTTTTGCAGAAGTTATTCACCTAGCTGACCAACGGAGGCCAGCAGACTTAGCCATGCTGTATTTCAGCAAAGCTGTTGGTACAACTTCTCAAGAGTATCCTCTTAGACAAAATGTCCAGCATACAGCTAGATAAAAGCATAGCATGGTGTGTGAGGGGTAAATGCTGTTCCGTGAGGCTGGTGGTCAGTCTTGAATGGGATTCCGCAGGGCTCAGTTATCATTGATTTTTACATCAGTGACTTGAAGACGTAAAAGTATACTGAGTAAGTCTGCCGAAGACAGTAAACTGGGAGGAACTTTTCACTTCCCCAAGAGTAGAGAGGCCTTGCAGAGTGATCTTAAAGAATTAGAGGGTTGGGCAATCACCGACTACATGTAGTTTATCAAGAGTAAGTGTTGGATTGTACACTGAGATGGGGTAACCTTGTATTTATGGGGAATGGAGGATGAGAGGCTGGAGAGCAGGCCCACAGAAAGGGAGCTGTGGTTCTGTTTGAAGGCGAGTTGAAGCAGGATGTTGGACTGGATGATCTCCAGAGGTCCCTTCCAAGTGCTACATTTTGTGATTGGTGATTATATGGCCGGTGCACAAAGGCAGTGGAGAGTGGAGGCTGACGGTACACTACCGTGGCCTGAATGAAGGCACACTCCCACTGAGCGCTGCTGTGCCGGACATGCTAGACTAACTCCAGTAGGAACTGGAGTCAGAAGCAGACAAGTGGTTGGGCCCATTCCTTGGGCCGTGGAGTGCATGCCACAGTTTTCTTTCACCTGGAACTGTTTGCTGCAGGGATGGAAACACAGCCCAGCAATTTGCCAGAGATGGATCCAAATTGCAGTGGAACAGGGCGGTGCTCCTGAGCACTTACAGTACATTGATGACGTTATTGTGTGGACAAGACAGCAGGGGAATTTTTTGAGAAAGGGGAGAGAATAATTCAGAAGGTTCTGTGAGCTGGTTTTGCTATTAAGTGAAGCAAAGCGAAAGGACCTGCACAGGAAATTCATTTGCTAGGAATAAAATGGCACAATGGGCATCATCACATCCCAGTGGATGTGGTCAACAAGATTACAGCTACGTCTCCCCCACTAGTAAGAAAGAGACACAACCTTTTCTGGGCACAGTGGGCTTTTGGAGAATGCATGTTCTGAGCTATAGCCTCGTTGTAAGCCCTCTTGATCAGGTGATGCAGAAGAAGAAGAATGTTAGGTGGGGCCCCGAGCAGCAGCGGGCTTTTGAGCAAAGTAAACAGGAGAGAGCCTGTGCCACGGCCCTGGGGCCGGTAAGGATGGGACACGCTGCAAAAACCATCCTCTAGACTCCTGCTGGAGAGAGGCCCCAGGAGATACCTGAGGCTGACCTCTTGGACTCTGGAGTGGAGCATATAGAGGTTCTGCTTCATTCGCTCAACCCATTTGGGCAGCTGAACTGTGGGAAGACACTGCTGCTTGAACCAAGAATATGGATGTAAGGGAGCATCTCTAATGCAATACTAATAATAAAATAGAAAACATTAGAATATATATAAATATAAAAATATATTTTATTACAAAAATATTTAAATGTAAAAATATAATTTAATACAAAACTAACAAAACATAAAATGTATAAAATAACGTAGGATACTAAAAATAATGTCGTTATTTTAAGAGCTAAATGTCAGCAAAGAAGCTTTGCAGAATCATTCTTTGTCGCTGCTCAACTGAAAGAGCAGAGGGAGCAGGCCCCTGCGCACAGCCTTCTTCATGTTTGCCTTCTTAGGCCACACCACAGCATCCATCACTTCTTTGAAGAGGCGGATGGAACCTTCTCGCACCTCACTTGACACCTGAGGGAAGAAACAGGAGGACCTCAGCAACACACTCTCACTGCCCGTGGGGAGCACAAGCCTAGGCATGGCTGATGAGGAAGATGTTTTGGAGCCACATTCTGCACAAAGGCGCAGTGTGGTCGTGCAAAGCAGTGCAACAGGTTTCCAGAACGGAACGTCTGTGCCTCAGAGTGCTCCCCCAGCCACCCCACCAGGTCAAAGCAGAGCTCCCCAGGCACTGGCACAAGGAGGAGACAGGGCTGGCCCTCGGCAATGCCTCCGGGGCATGCGCTGCGTGCTGGGCCTCCACATCCCTGCTGTGGTACCTGGAGAGAATGCCTGGCGCTGGTAGAAAAGGGAGCACTGTGGAGGGTCTGCAAGTACCCTTGGCAGAAGATGCTTGGCTCAGGTGCCGGGCTGGGCCCCAGCACAGGGGCCTCGCGTCACCAAGAACCACCAAGCTGCACCGCCAGGGACAGGGCCTGCTGGGCTGCAGAGCCCAGAAGAATACGGCACCTTAGTCAGTCACTAACTACAGACCCAGGTCTAGCCAGCTAGGCTCCTTTCTCTGTTTCAAGGCTTCCATGCCCCTGGGCACCTTCCATTGTTAAGGGGGTCTGCCTTGCCTGACAGGAATGCTTGCCCTAGCAACGTTAGGGTACAAGAATTACATTTCAGATGGCGATGCAGGGCCAGCAGCAAAGCGCTGCGAGCCTGCTCCGTGCTGATGCCGCCTGCTGCCTTTCATGTCTCAGCATCTGGATTGTCCCAGCTGCCAGGGAACGGACTGCCGGATGGGCGTCATCTTCCAAAGGCTGAAGGGCTGCAACAGAAGGGAAGAGAGCAGAGATGAAACCCACGCACCTGCAGAGACCAAGCGGCATCCCCTCCGGACTGTGCCAGCCCTCCTCATTGTTCTTCCCGGCCAGGAGGAGCACGTGAGACTGAGAGACCAGCTGGAAGCCACTGCTCAGGAGTGCTCCACCTGCCCAGCACACACAGCACTGCGCACACTCACCATTGCAGATTTCATTCAGCATTTCCTCACTTTGTTCCCTGGAGTGCTGCACAGCCAGCCCTAGGGAAAGACTACCCGTCAGACCCCCGCTCCCCAACACGCTCCCCGGAGCACAGGCTGCAGCCCAGCCAGCCCAGCTGCTTCCCCTCCCGTGCCACAGGCAGGGAGGGTGCCTGAGTGGGGACCTGAGCGAGGCACCCATCACGGCCACCAGCATGGGCAGGGTGTATCTGGGGGCTGAAGAGCTGGGCCTTGCTGCCAGGGCAAGGCCCAAAGAAGGACCCAGGGGTTGTGCTCACCAAGGAATGTGACAGCCTCGCATCGCAAGGAGGCCTGAGAATCCTTCAGGTATGGCAGGCTCTGCCACAGGTAGCCTTCCACTCTCCTCCTGTCCTGCTGCAGCTGGAGAAGAGCAGAAAAGCATGGGGCTTGCAGAGCCTCCCCGGCTGCTGCTGGTGCAACCCCTCCTGCCAGCATCCCCTTTCCCCCAGCTAAAAGGTGGGGGCTGTGTGATTGTCCTTACCAAACACATCCTGATCCCCACTGTGTTCTCCTCCCGGGCCTGGTGCTTGAGCTCCTTCCACTTCAGGAACTTGGCACACGCCACGAGGGCTTCCCCAGATGCCTACAGAACAACAGATGCAGGGAGATGGCACCACAGACCCACTTCCCAGTGTCTGAATGCATGCTGAACTCGCTCTCAGTTCCCAGACCGCCGCTGAGGTGTCAGCACACCCTTGCCCGTATATTGGTCAAGTCTGAAATTCGTACCTGTGCTACGCTCGGGGTCTCGTCGCTCATCTGAAAGAGCAGAGGGAGCAGGCCCCTGCGCACAGCCTTCTTCATGTTTCCCTTCTTACACCACAC
This sequence comes from Gallus gallus, assembly GCF_016699485.2. Classification (NCBI taxonomy): domain Eukaryota; kingdom Metazoa; phylum Chordata; class Aves; order Galliformes; family Phasianidae; genus Gallus; species Gallus gallus. The sequence continues at coordinate 67,914,315 of NC_052572.1, read as the reverse complement.
CACAGCTTCCATCATATCTTTGAAGAGGCTGATGGAACCTTCTCGCACCTCACTTGACACCTGAGGGAAGACACAGGAGGACCTCAGCAACACACTCTCACTGCCCGTGGGGAGCACGAGCGTAGGCATGGCTGATGAGAAAGGAGATGTTTTGGAGCCACATTCTGCACAAAGGCGCAGTGTGGTCGTGCAAAGCAGTGCAACAGGTTTCCAGCACGGAAGATCTGTGCCTCAGAGTGCTCCCCCAGCCACCCCACCAGGTCAAAGCAGAGCTCCCCAGGCACTGGGACAAGGAGGAGACAGGGCTGGCCCTCGGCAATGCCTCCGGGGCACGCGCTGCGTGCTGGGCCTCCACATCCCTGCTGTGGTACCTGGAGAGAATGCCTGGCGCTGGTAGAAAAGGGAGCACTGGAGGGTCAGAAAGTAACCCATCTCATTCTCAAGAGCCTGGAGAAGCAAAGAAAGGTGATGGCCCTCCTGTCCAGCACCCATCCACGGCTCTCAGCCTCCCACAGCAGACTTACGTGATTAAAAAGAGGCAGAATCTTCTCAGCCAGCTGCAGAGCAATGGGACTGGCCTGCCTCTTCCCCAGATTGCGCATTACATTTCTGAAGATATTGAGCACCTTCAGAGTAATGGGCGTGCTGGCAAAGCGCAGGGTCTCCATGACTTCTGGAAGCAGGGCCCGTATCACTCCTGCCTGTACAAAACACACAATTTCCTTTTCATCAAGAGGGCAGTGGCCACCCCGGCCTAAAAACTCTGAGTACAGAGCAGCAGCCACACGCTTTGCTTGCTGGCAGCTGCCACAGGAACGGCAGCAGTAGAATCCAGCAGGTGGTGGCCAGGCGTGCACTTACAGTGATGGGGAAGGTAGGAGAAGGAGGACAGGTGAGCAAAGACTCTGTGCCCCCTGCTCAGCCACCCCCTTTGCCAACAGGCCCCCTGGTAACCCATTTGGAAGGGTCCTGGAAATCTCCCCAGGCAGGCACCAGGACCCACCACGGCCACCACCCCACCTCCTGAGTCTCAGGCAAGGCCAAGGCACAGTGTTGCGCACTGCCCCAGTGCCGGGCTGCCAGCAGGAGGGCTTCATTTGACTAGGTCCTGCTCACCGTCTCAGGTCTCTCGGACAGCAGGACAAGGCCTGTGAGCACCAGCCAGAGGAGTGGCAGGCTTTCGATCTTCAGAAGCCTCTGGAGGCGTGCTGGCTGACACAGCTGCTGCATGTTCTCTTCTGTGGGATGCATCACCTGAAACAAAGGCAGCAGTGAGAGCCAGGCAGAGGCAGCAGGACTCCCTGCACCGTGCAGCTCCTGGCTCCTCTGGCAGCTCGGGGCATGGCACTGGGGAGACACCACCTGGCCTGGGGCGGTATCTCCCCAGCACCTTTGGAGGGCCACACCATCCCTCTGCCCCCCAGACCTAGCGCTATGCAGGATGACTTTCTGGCCTGCTCCTCCTGCCCTCTGACCTTCTGAAGCCTTTGAGGAGCGCTTGACCAGCAGGAGCTGGCACAAAGGAGGCAGCAGCCATGGGTGGCCACGGGCACTAGAGCCGGCTCAGCCTGCATGGAGGCAACGGCTCTCCCAGGCCCCAGCCAGGGCTCTGACTCTGCAACAGCCCTGCCTCAGGGAAGGGAAGGGAAGAGAAGGGAAGGGAAAGGAAGGGAAGGGAAGGGAAGGGAAGGGAAGGGAAGGGAAGGGAAGGGAAGGGAAGGGAAGGGAAGGGAAGGGAATAGGGAATAGGGAATAGGGAATAGGGTGACAGGGAGCTGGGGAGAGAGTGCCCCGAAGGAGTGCACGGTGCCTTGTCTGGAAACTCACAGTCAAGCGAAGGAGGCCCAACTCTGCTGTGGTGACATTAAAGATCTCACACAACCGCTGGTCCTGGAGAACATTGCTCAGTTCGTCCAAGATGTGCTCTGACGTTTTCAGCACGGGAAGCACGCTGCTCCACATGTCCAGGGTAGTGCTTCAAAGAAAGAGCAATGCTGTGTCAGTAGGGCTGCCTCAGCCACAGTGCCATGGCTCAGGCAGGCGCAGCAGGCCCCAGGCTGTGCTGCTGCCCCGCGTGCGTGGGGAGGCCTGGGGGCCCAGCCTGGGCCAGCAGGAGAGGCTGGGATGGCCTTTTGCAAGGGGCAGGGCAGGAGTGTGACAGGGGCCTCTGGGCTGCCATGGTCGGCATTGGCTGCTTCGGCCCTGAGCGGCCCAGCAGCACTGTTAAGCACAGTGGGTGGAGGGCCTGCTCCTCGGGATGTCCTTCCTGCAGCTTTCCTTGGCTCTGGCAACCAGAGCATCCCTGATCCCTGCTCTTCACATGGAACAAAGATGTAGGGCTGTCTGGGCTGATACCTGTCAGTTTGTGGAAGGTCGGTCAACACACTCCTCAGCACATCCTTGGGAAACTGGATGGTCAGAACATCAAGCAGTGAGAAGAGTGTCTTTTGAAGTGATTTGCTGTTTCTTTCCAGGCTTCTATGGATGGACCCCAGAATCTCTGGCACCTGTTGCAAGAAGACGGCGAGAATTCTGCTGTCACGGCAGCCATTTGCCCCCCAGCCACTGCTATTGCTGCCTTTCCTGTTGCTCTTTGCAGGTTTAAAATGGCTTCAGGTGCCAAACAGCAGTGGAGGGCAGGACGTATTATTGGCATGGCTGGTGCAAAGGTAGATGCTTTGGAACCACATTCTGCACAAAGGCACCATGTGGTCATGCACAGCAGTGCAACAGGTTTCCAGCACGGAATGCCTGTGCCTCAGAGTGCTCCCCCAGCCACCCCACCAGGTCAAAGCAGAGCTCCCCAGGCACCGGGACGTACAGGAGACAGGGCTGACCCTCGGTAATGCCTCCGGGGCATACGCTGCCTGCCTGGCCTCCACATCCCTGCTGTGGCACCTGGAGAGAATGCCTGGCGCTGGTAGAAAAGGGAGCACTGGAGGGTCTGCAAGTACCCTTGGCAGGAGATGTTTTGCACAGCGGCCAGGCTGGGCCCCAGCACAGGGGCCTCACGTCACCAAGGACAACCAAGCTGTGCTGCCAGGGACGAGGCCTGCTCCTCCTGCCCTCAGACCAGCGCAGCCTCTTGCTGTCACGCCTTGAGGAGCAACTGACCTTCGAGGAGCTGGCACAAAAATGGCACCAGACGTGGGTGGCCATGGGCACTTCTCCTTGGCCCTGCAGCCTTCTCCTTCTGTGCAGAGGCCGTGCCTCTCCCTAGCCCAAGCCACGGCCCCAACTCTGCCCCTGTCCTGCCCCAGGTTTCCAGTCTGGGAAGCAAGGCAGGGAAAGGCAGGGAGCTGGGGAAAGAGAGCCCTGAAGGGGAGCACAGTCCCTTGTTTGGTAACTCACAGTCAGCCGGAGGAGGCCCGACTCCGCTGTGGCGATCCTGCACAGCTCTTTGTCCTGGAGAATGCTGTACAGTTCATCCAAGATCCTCTCGGAAGATTCCGGCAGGGTAAGCACCATCTTCCAGACCTCCAGGGTAGTGCTGCAAGCAAAGAGCAATGTTGTGTCGGCAGGGCTGCCTCAGCCACAGCGCCATGGCTCAGGCAGGCCCGGCAGGCCCTAGGCTGTTTTGCAGCCCTGGCCCTGCTGCCCCGCGTGCTTGGGGAGGCCTGGGGGCCCAGCCTGGGCCAGCAGGAGAGGCTGAGACGGCCTTTCCCGAGGGGCAGGGCAGGAACCCGATGGGGGCTCTGGGCTGCCATGGTTGGCGTTGGCTGCTTCGGCCCTGAGCGGCCCAGCAGCACTGTTAAGCACAGTGGGTGGCGGGCCTGCTCCTCAGGATGTCCTGCGGCTTTCCTTGGCTCTGGCAGCCGGAGCATCCCTGAGCCCTGCTCTTCTCATGGAACAAAGATGCGGGGCTGATACCTCTGATCAGTGTGTGGTAGCTGGGTCAACACGCTTGTTAACACATCCCTGGGAAACCGGCCTGCCAGCACATCAAGCACTGAGAGGAAGATGGCCTGAACTGACGTGCTGTTCCTTTTCATCTTTCTCCAGAAGCCCAGAATCTCTGGCACCTGTTGGGAGGACAGAGGGAGAATACCGCTGCTGCTGTACTGCAGCCATTTGCCGTGTGCCACCGAGATTTCTGTTCTTCCCAGTGCACTGCCCTGGCTTAAAATGGCTTCAGGTGCCCAAGAGCATCTGACTGCTTACGTCCGTCAGCCAGGTGTCAGGGTCTTTCAAAACCAAATCCAGTATAATCCTGGCATACTCCTTGTCCTCAGCGCTGCAGTCAGCAGTGGTCTTTTCAAGGGTCTTGAGGACGATGCCTGTAGTCTGAGGAGGGTCCAGGAGTTTTCCAAGCAGCTATGGTAGGAAGGAAAAAAGGGAGGGAAGATAAGTCAAACTGAGTGTGAGAACATGGTGTGGAGGGGGAAGACCAGAGGAAAAGGGCAAAAGAAGACACTTCCTTCAGGGCAGAAGCATGCCGAGGGCTCCCACCTGTGCCCGAGCTTGTCTTGCAGGTAGCCCTGAGCTGTAGAGGCAGCTCTGGGATGCAAAAAGAAAGGGAGAGAGCCTGGCTGGAATGTTCGTCTCTCCTTACCTGCTGCCTGAAACTGCTGGCTGTGAAACCGCAGAGCTTCCAGATCCGCTCCATGGCCCTCTCACGCACATATTTGATCCCAGAGTAGGTGAAGGACAGCAGCAACTGGGAGGAGAGGAGCTGCTGGTTAGCCTGGAAGCTGCTGATGCCAACTCCAGCAGAAGCAGGTCTGCTGAGCTCCTGGCTGGAATCACAGCATCCACCCAGGCTTCCCCTGAACTTGTGCCAAGCCCATCCTCAGGCTACTGCCACTGAGGTCCCTTGCTGGCTCCAGCTGCAGCCAGTGCCGTTTCCAAGGAGAGGGCTCATATTCTACTACAGGGAGCTCTGGGGGCAGAGCTTCACAGTGGACAGACCTCAAAGATGCTCTGCAGCTGCTTATTGACGCTGGAGGTGGGATGGCTGCCTAGCACGATCTGTAGCATGTTGTCCATAGCACTCAGGGTCTGTGAAGAGAACAGTGGGTTGTGGAAGTCGTTCAGAGTTCCCCCTCACAACCACGAGACTGCTGTGAACCCCTCTGGCTGCCAAGGAAGGACACCCACAGATCCATGCACAGGGAGACCCTGGGGCTGCAAAGCTGCTGTGTGCAGACCAGGCTGCGAGCACCAAGTGTTGCCAGCCCCATGGCAAGAGTAAGAGGGGTGAGGGGAAGCAAGGCTGAGAGCCTGCCCGGCAAATGTCTTTCTTAACTTCTGGATACAAAGAATCCAGGAAGATGTTGAGAGGCCTGAGGTTCAGGAGTTCACTTGGTACCTACATGGTTGTAGAGGCAAATGTTCAAGACCCTGGTTGGAGGAAGGTAGAAGATGACATTGAAGCACACGTTTAAGAGGTGTAATATTCCGCTCTCTGAAAGTGCCATCGCTTCGCTGCAAATAGAGAGACACTGTTGCTAGGAGCAGTACCTCGATGCTGAGGCAGGGGTGGAACAGGAACAGGGCCCTGGGGTTGTGCTGGCCAAAGCAGGGGCTGGGCAGGTACCTCAAGGCAGCAATAGCATTCATGCAGTGGTATCTCAGTGCTGTGGTCAGCTGCTCCCTGGGCTCCTCGCACAACAGAACCTGCAAAGCACAACCAGGATGGCACCCGGCAGCTGCCAGCACCCAGCACCAGCAAACCCGGCACCGGCTGGTAGGGCCCGCGTAGCCCCCGTGCCCCTTAACCAGCCCTGGCACACACATGCTGCTGTCCACCTCCACTGCTGAGGTCTCAGCAACACCTGGAGTCCCAGCTGGGGCACCTTGGTGTCCGTGCACGATTTCCCTGCCTCCCTCTCCCCCTGCCCTGTCCTCCTCACAGGGTGCAGGTACCAGGGCGCCGTGCCCCCTCACCTCAATGTGCTCTGGCAGATCATTTAGGAAGCTGAAGATGTCCAGGCTGACTGTCAAGCCCTTCCTTATGGCACTGCTGCAGAGTAGGCAAATGCAGTTCAGGAACTGCATCTTCTGCACCAGATCCTGGGAGGCACACAGAGACCAAGGAGTGTGAGCAGGGAGAGCCACGGCCAGGGGGATGACGGAGCGCTGTGGGCTGCGGAGCAGTGCGGGATGCCTGGAGGGCAGCAGCAGCTGTGCCCAGCCAGCAGCCTGAAGGCTGAGCCCGAGGGACCGTCTGGAGATGCAGGCACGGCCAAGACGGGGACAGCTGCAGTTACCTTTTCCTTCCTCTTGACATAGGCTTCGATGCAATCTACAGCCTCCTTTTCCACTGCGTACACAGGCAGCCAGTCAGCATCTAAGCAAGGGGGAGAGAGAGCAGCGCTGCAGAGGGGCCAAAGGCAGGCGCGAGCAGAGGAAGGAGCTCTGCCCTCTCCAGCCCTGGGCCCGCTCCCTGGCACAGTCTGCCTGTGCCTGTCAGGACAAGGGGCCCTGGTGTTGAGCAGGGGGACTCGCTGCCCCAGCCCTGCCCACCACGCTGGGGGCTCTCACTCACCAGCACGCAGCGGCTCCACCTCGGTCACTTCGTAGGGCTCCGGTGGAGGTTTCCTCTCCCGGGGAGCCCCACTCTCCTCCCAGGCTACCCTGGGGCGTTTAGGAGGTTTCCTCTCCATCCTGCTGGATGAGAGCTGAGGGTGGGGAGGGGGCAGCCGCGGGGCTGCCGGGGGTTGAGGAAAACGACGTGGGCTGCGCTCGGGGGGCTCCTCGCCAGACCCGCACACTGCTGCCCTGTCTCCTCGCTGTCCTGACGGACACTGCGGGGCTGCCGTGTCGGCGCCAGCTATGCCTGGGTGACACAGGGACGTGTCACAAAGGGCCCCACTGTGACACGCTGCCCCGCCCGGGCGGGGCTGGCTCTGGACCCCGGTTCAAATGGCGTAGACCAAACTCCTCAGCAGGAGAGATGTGTGCGCCCGCTTAGCCAGAACGCTTTGGAAGTGGGCCTGAGAGCAGCTGGACTGCCCAGGCTGTTGTGCTTCTGCTGGGAGGCACCTCACCTGTGTGAGGTTTTGTCTGCTAGACTCAGCAATCTTCCTTCTCACAGCACAGGATTGCTGTGCTCTGCATCCCTATGAAGCCTGCTTCTTTCTTGAAAATAAATGACCAGGAGGCTCCTCCCAAATTTGCTCTGTTTAATATTTCTGTTCTCTGCCCTACGGATCACCTGCATCCCCTGTCACTGTTTGCGCGCCATTTTAAACCTCTTGCTTAGGTCAGCTCTGCCCAGCATTTGGGCCCAGCAGAAAATCCTTCATCCGCTGCGTCAGAAGACACTAAAACTTGGCCTACACCTTCTGTAGACAAGCTGCTGTTCTACTTAAAAAAGAAACCTGCTCAGTAACAAGCCTATTCTTTGCTTGACCATAGCCAGGCTGAAGTTACAGCTGCAAGCTGAGTCAAAGACAGTATGAAATGAGATTACCACCAGGGCAGACCCCAGGTCCATCTGCAAAAGGCGGGACAGACAAAGGTGCTTAGGTGCAACATCACAGAATCACAGAACTGAAGAGGCTGGAAATGACTTCTCGAGATCATCCAGCCCAACCGTCTGCTAAAGCAGATTCCCTAGATTAGATTGCTGAGGAAAGCATCCAAGCAGATGCTGATGATCTCCTGAGAAGGAGACTCCGCAGCCCCTCCGGGCAGCTTCCTCCAGTGCTCTGCCGCCCTCACAGGGAAATTCTTCCTCATGTTCCAGAGTAACTCCCTGTGGTCCAGTGTGTGCCTGTTGCCTCTTGTGCCATTGCTGGGCAACACAGCAAGGAGCCTGGCGCGCACACAGTGCTCCAGATGTGGCCACACCAGGGCAGAACAGAGGGAATCACCTCCCTCAACCTGCTGGCCACCCTTTTTTTAGTGCACCCCAGGTTACTGCTGATCTTCCCGACCACAGAGCACACTGCTGGCTCATGATCAACCTGTTGTCCATCAGACAAAGCAAGTCTTGGCTGAAATCTCACCATGTCACGTTGCCATGGAGAACACTATCTGTTTTCACATTGCTCCATAGAGGTGCAGCTGATGCCTTGGCCTCCCCTTGGAGTCCCTGTCCATTGGGGTGGTCTGGGTAAAATTGTACTCCGTTGGCTCTTTTTCCTTTTTTTTTTTTTTTTTTTTTTTTGGTAATATTTACTCATTTTATCAGTGCTGCTCTGTAACACTTTTTCCTCTCTTCCCCCGGAAGCCTTGTTCTTTATTCTTTATCAAGCCAGTATGCCGGAGATCATTTCGGGGATCAGAAAGAGAGAGGCATAACAGATAGACGCAGAAGTCAGGTTGAAATGGAAGGGGCTTGCTGATAACCGAGGGAACATCCGAGCCCTGGATCCAGCCTCAGAGAATCTGAGTGTGTTATACATTTTTTGTTTATGCTCTCTGCTGCAGAGAGGCCCCAGGAGTTCCCTGAAGCTGACCTCTTGGATTCTGGAGTCAAGCATATAGAGGGTCTGAAGAGTATTTTACTCCGTCTGCAAAGGAGATCTTAGTTGTCTATGAGGGGGTTTGAGCTGCTTCCAAAGTAATCAAACAGTAAGGAAACCCAGCTCTTTTTAGCAGCTTGACTGCCAGTGCTCAGTGTTTAAAAGAAAGGTTCCCCCCACCCATCATGGCACTGATGCCACTTGGATTAATTGGCTTGCATTGATTACACAGCGAGCCCAGATGGGGAACCTTATTCAGCCGGAAATCTTAGAAGTCATCATGGACTAGCCTGTAATAAAAAGTTTGGAACACCACTAGGACAAGAAGCATGGCATGCTAAAGAGGCCCCATCATACAGTAAATTACCTGAAAACAAAAGGAAATCTGCCCTGCTCACAGATGGATCACGTCACGTTGTGAGGAAGCATTGCAGATGGAAATCTGCTGTGTGGAGCCTCACATGACAAGTTGCAGATGCCACCAAAGGAAAAGGAGAATCAAGCCAATTTGCAGAGGTAAAGGCTGTCCAGATGACCTTAGATGCTGCTGAACGGGAGAGACTGCCAATTCTGTATCCTTATGCTGACTCATGGATGGTGACAAATGCCTTATGGGGTGGTCATAGCAGTAGGAACAAGACAACTGGCATTGAAGTGGTAAACCTATTTGGGCTGCTGAACTGTGGGAAGACACTGCTGCCTGAACATAGAATATGGATGTAAGGGAGGATCATGTACATGCTTCTGTGCCCAAGAGTCAGGGTACTGAACAACAACAAAATAACCATCAGGTAGATTGAATTGCCAGAATTGAGGTGGCACAAATAGACTTAGACTGCCAACACAAGGGTGAATTATCTCTAGCTTGGTGGGCCCACCAGACTTCAGGCCATCAAGGAAGAGATGCAACATACAGGTGGGCTAGAGACTGAGGTGTGTACTTAACTGTGGACACTATTGCACAGGTTATTCATGACTATGAAACATGCACCGCAATTAAACAACCAAGAGGATGAAATCACTCTGGGGGGAAGGGCGATGGCAAAATGGTTGATTATACCATCTTGCCACAGACCTGCAGTGGTAAGTGTTATGTGCTTACCATGGTGGAGGCAACCACTGGGTGGCTTGAAACATAACCAGTACCCCATGCTACCACCTGAAATACCATATCAGGTCTCAAGAAACAGGTCATATGGCAGCATGGCACCCCATGAAGAAATGAGTCAGAGAATGGGACACATTTAGAGAATTCACTTGATATTCTTGGGCCAAAGACCATGGCATTGAATGCAGAAAAATGAGGATATTCAGTGTGTACCAGAAGGGTATTTGATGCTGAGGGAGTGCAATAATTCCATGAATGTATAGAAATGTGTGAGTGTGCGTGTGTTTAATGTATGTTAATTATTGTTTGATCATATATATATTAAAGCATGATATAGTGAGGTGGACTAAGGAGTGGAACATCATGGTTTTATGTTTTTTGTTATCAGTTTTCTACATCAGAACATCATGTAGTGCACTGGGAGTTAGAGAGTTAATGCCCCAGTTCCATGGGTTGTCAATTTTTCCAGATAGCTGGTTCTCTGAAGAGAAGAACTACATCTCCCAGAAGTCTTCACTGTTCCATTTCCATTTTTCATTTAGAGGGAAAGATAAAACTGCTCATGAGACAAGTGATTGTCCCTTCTTCTACTACTCATCTCCGCGGTGTGTGCTCCCTAGCTGTCTCACCTTCAGCTTTAGACTGAATAAATTAGTAAAGAGTCTTTTTTTTGGTGTACACTGTGGGACAATATTTCCTAAAGATCAGTTATGATTCTCAATCTACAGTATTTGTTTATTGCCACATAAGAAAAAAATGAATGTTTCATACATGATCTAGTTACATTTTCTCTGGAGGCTATGCATATTTTTGGTAAGAAATGACAGTTTTCTCTGAAATGTTTAATAATTTCACAGTGTCCCTGCTAATGAAGTCCAGGATGCACCCTTATATTATGTCAGAAAGATTCTATATTACTCACAGAGTCCCTTAGTTTGAAAATATATCAAAAGCTCCTGAAAATGAGATGTCCTTTTTGCCTTTGGTCAAGAGGCCTGAATACTGCAATAGTTTTTCTTATTGTACTGCTGCAGAAAGTAAGATGTGAGAAATTCACACCTGAATGGAGCATCAAACTCTGCTAGAAATGGAAAAGAAGTGACCTGCTATTATTTCAGTTTCAGAAGCCCAGTGCATCAAGTTACTGCTAGCTGCTAAATGGCTTCCGGTGCTTCCAAGGTTCTTCAGTCTTTAGGAAGCCTTAAGAAGTTCCTTCTTTTGTTAATGCTACCACTTGCCATGTAGACTTGTTATGCTGTTTCAAAAAACTTTACCTTCACCACTGTTGAATACACCTCTGTTGAAGATACTGTATCAGCTGGGTAGCTTTAAAAACATCTTTCATTCTAAGCATGAGCCTTTTATGATATTTCTAGCATTATTAGATTACTAGATTTTGCAAAAGTGGGAATATATCTTCAGAAGTCTAAATTTAAACTGACTTACAAAACTCATTAATGCATTTGTCATATAATGGTATGTAAAGCCCATCCGTCTCCAGCCTCTCTGCTGTGGGCTGGTTGCTAGCCACCAGCTCAGACTGCACAGAGCCCCATCCAATATGGCCTAGAGCACTTCCAGAGATGCCCATATCTGGAGATGAGTTTACCTGGGAGGCCAGTGCTAGGGCCTCACCACTGACATAGTGATGGATTTCTTCCTTATATGCAATCCACATTTCTCTTCTTTCAGTTGAAAACCATTCCCCTTTCTCCTGTCACTATCAGACCTTGTAAAAAAGTCAGTCTCCCTCTTGTTTACAAGCTTCCTATAAGTGCTGGAGGACTGCAATGAGGTCTTCCTGGAGCCTTCTCTTTACCAGGCTAAGCACTTTTTCATGTGGTAAAGACATAAGTACAGATGCAGTAGGAATGATCACACTTCTTAAAACAGAAGGTTTCATTACACTTGGGTCTCCTTTGATCTTTCTTCAAAGCATGATTGCATGCATTTTTCACAAAGGGATGCCAGTAGCACCCTTGGACCAGTAAAATCAAGGTCTGGGAACAAAACGAGGGATAGGTGAAATAGTGCTCACCTTTGATTATGGAACATCGCTGATCCTGAGTACTTCAACATCTTACACTCTCTTTAGAAATGATAAGCCACACAGAGAGCCAGATATACTTTGAACCGTGACACTGGGTCTTCTTAAGATAACAATGTCTTTTGCATTTTCCCAGTATTCCATTATTTATCCAGCTAGAGCTACCAGGAATGCTGTTTTCTGTCCATTTCATCTGTGGAACAAACTAACTAAACAGCAAGTCAATTTTTCAGGGCGTATTCTTAGTGACAGTGTTATGAGGCACATTTCCTCAGACTCATTCTGTGGCTGTGGAGAGAAGTTAATTTAAGGAGATTCCTTAAGCAGATTCCTGCCCTGCTTCCTTTTCTGGAGGAGCATTTTCCTTTGTCTGCAGAGGGGGACCATGGAGACAAGCCTTCAAATACAAATAAACCTAAATGCATAAAAGTAGTTAGTGCAAGTGCCCCTATCAACTCCCAGTTAACAATTTTTTATCACTGGCTAATTTCTCTGGGAAATTGTATGGAATGTGAATCTTCAGGGGTCAAGGGATTCTGACCAGAAAGACAAATTCCTGTTGCATCTTGAAGATTAGCTCAGCATCCCTAAAACTCCATCTTGCTGCAAAATGGAGAATGGAATTGACAAAGCTAGTATCTGCACAGAGATTGTTCCCTGGAAGCCACAGGTGACTAGATTCCTCCAGGAGTCCTATAAAGATGAGCAAGTTTCCCTCCATGCCATGTGCAAGATGTGTATTGCTAGTATCGGCTGTCCTCTCCATCTGTGTCCTAGCAAGTCAATCCCCCTCCAGCAGCTCCCAGATGCCTCTCTGTAATAACTGCTGGAAGCAATCACAGGCTTCCTTCTTGCTCCTCTAGTGCCTTGCATTGCTCATGATCCAACCTGTAAGGGATAACACGGGTAACACTGGGATGTTTCAGGAGGCAACAACTGTAATTGTGCTGTAGAACTGATAAATAAGACAATAGGTTAAATATTCCATTAGTCCTCTGCAGCATGGTCTGAAATCACATGTTATAGAGACAGATCATTATTGCTGCTGTCCTCCAACAACAACGTCAAGAGTAAGAACTGAGCTGCTTTTCATAATGCACATTCCTATTGATGTCATTCTGCAAAGGCAGTATGAGTGAAAAGGGAGGTAAAGTGGCTGAAAATTGTGATGCTTGCTTTCAATTTTTGTGATCACAGCAAAGTGAAATGTGTTTAAGAGTTCTGTAATGCCTACTTGATCCCTGTAGTACATATTCCACCAAGATACTAATTTCCTTTCCTCTAGTAAAAATAAATTAATGCGACACTGCCTTAAACCTGGCTGCTAGGGCATCAAAGGAAACAAAATAAAAGGAAGAAATGAAGTGAACACAATGTCTTGATGGTAAAAACATGGAGTGATAATGAAATGAAAATTACACCAGAAAGTGGAAATTAGTATGTGAATGGAAATGATGAAATGACAATTCAGTATCAGTATCTGAAAATCTTGTAGAATATGACATATGTGCAGGTTAATCAATGACAAGACCTGGTTACACTTGAATAAAAGCAGGGAGTTATGTCATATAGCTATAATACCTTCACATGATTATAATGTTTGCAGCTTGTCTCTGAAGCATTTATTTCTCTATGAGATTCTTTTAAAATGAGTTGTAGTGAGAAGCAACTGTTCTTCCATCTAGTCTTATGGAGCACATACACTATTTTCAACATCAATATAAGGAACAAAAGATTTTTGACTTAAGAGCACTGCATCTTTAAAGCTCCATTATCCATGTTTAATCTAAATTATTCATTTCAATCTTACATCTGTTTATTAAATAATTCAAGCAGTGTAAATTCTTACTAAATACATATTTTTTCTCCTTTTAATGTATGAAATCTCCTGGCAAGCAATAAAAGGCAGCAAGCTAAGTAGTTGGGAAGAAATTCTCTTTTGAGGGGATATGGTAGAGACAGCACAAGGAAGGAAACTGTTGCAAATGCCAAATGCACTGATTTATTTAGTGTTACAGAAGTGTGTCAACATAGCACGAACAGTCATAGATTAATGAGTTACATGAATTATGTATTTAAGATCTTGCTTACAAAGCTCTAGACTAAAATATTACATCCTTTTTCTTTCCCTAACTGCTTAATTGCTCTCTCCTGACTTTGTTGACAGAGCTGAAGTACCTTTTGTTCTGGGCAAATAGGCACTTCAGTCTTCCTTTAACTTGTCATATCTGTAAGGAATTGGAAACAGACCTGAAGGAAGATGTGGAATATGCTGCTTTCATACTGATTAATTTCCTGCAGAAAAACTTAGGGTAAGGCTCAGTCAATCTGTCACGTGAGGCAAGATATCAGTACCATGAGGTTTAAGCAGTAAGTATTGTGCTAGAGAAAACTCACCCTCTTCTTTCTTTACCCAGATTTACTAACTCATCTGTGTAGAGTCACCACAAGCCTCTTCTTTATAATGCAATATTCTTCTGCAGCTAAGACATACTGAATATACTGAGCAGCTCAGGTGTGAGTCTTGACTTACCTGCCTGTTCAGTGAGCAAATTACCAATCCCAGAATATACTGGACTGTGATTAGGAAGTAGTGTGACTGGACCAGAGACCAACATAGGGGGAAGGTAAAAAAAAAAAAAAAGAAGAAAGAGTCATCCTCACATCTAGATAGATCTATCTGCTTCACTGAAAAAGACAGTTTTATTTATGTTAGTGTTTGAAGGAAAGCCCTGTTAAGTTTCTAAGCCAATCCTTCATTTCTGTTAAACTTTTGAGTTCATAATGATGTGTATGGTTGTTTTGTTGTTGTTATTGTTTGTTTGTTCTGTCTTAAATTTGTTCATTCTTCTCACTTGCTGGTTCTTGTTAAGAAAACAGTTCCTTTTGGAAGGTAACTTGAAGAAGTTCAGGAAGAGCACAAGAACCTAGAGACTAATTTTGGGGAACAGAGTATCTACATTACCAACCTTTGAGAATGTGACTTACTATTTTCTGCATCCATGACTGAATGGACATCTTTATGCTTAGGTTTTAGAATGCGTGTCATCAGATTCATAGGACTCAGAGATGATGTAGTCAGAGACCTGTAAGCTTTCAAAATCTTGTGCGTGCAGCCAGTTCATCAACAAGGTCTGTCATGTAAGATTAACCAAAGCAAGGTACAAGGAGAACTGACTGAAACTGCCCACTGAGAAGAAGGCTACTTTCTCTCATGCACAAGATGGTACCTATGCTCCACCTGACAGTATAGAGGGCAGACTGAAAAGATCAAGCCAGCAGTGCTGGAAAGGATTAAACTTATCAGAAAATACATACAAGGCATGTGTGGACATTTGGGCGTATGGCAGGAAAGCAAGGCAAGGAGGCAGGCTATGAGACTTTTCTTAGAGGAACAGGGCAGTCTTAAGCAAGGAGGGAAAAAATGTGTTGATGGATGAAAACACATAATGTTGTGTATTACTTTAAGAATTTCTCTACTTTGACTAAGAAGTTCAACTTTGTGAATTGTAGCATTTCCAGTTCATACACATCTGGAACAGCATGCTTACCCTGTCAGAAACTTCAGAGCACATCTTGGACGAACTGAGCAATGTTCTCCAGGACCAGCGGTTGTGTGAGATCTTTAATGTCACCACAGCAGAGTTGGGCCTCCTTCGCTTGACTGTGAGTTTCCAGACAAGGCACCGTGCACTCCTTCGGGGCACTCTCTGCCCAGCTCCCTGCCTCCGCGTGTCTTGCTGCCCAGCCTGGAAACCTGAGGCAGGGCTGTTGCAGAGTCAGAGCCCTGGCTGGGGCCTGGGAGAGCCGTTGCCTCCATGCAGACTGAGCAGGCTCTAGTGCCTGTGGCCGCCCATGGCTGGTGCCTCCTTTGTGCCAGCTCCTGCTGGTCAAGCGCTCCTCAAAGGCTTCAGAAGGTCAGAAGGCAGGAGGAGCAGGCCAGAAAGTCGTGCTGCATAGTGCCCTCCTGCTGGCAGCTCGGCACTGGGGCGGTGGGCAACACTGTGCCTTGGCCTTGCCTGAGACTCAGGAGTTGGGGTGGTGGCCGTGGTGGGGCCTGGTGGCTGCCTGGGGAGGTTTCCAGGACCCTTCCAGATCACGGAATCATAGAATCGCTAAGGTTGGAAAAGATGCAGATGATCATCCAGTCTCACAATTCGCCCATCACCAATGGTTCTTGCTAAACCATGTCCCTCAACACAACATACAAACGTTCTTTGAACACCACCAGGCTCGGTGACTCCACCACCTCCCTGGGCAGCCCATTCCAGTGCCTGACCACCCATTCAGAGAAGTAGTATTTCCTAACGTCCAGACTGAACCTTCCCTGGTGCATCTTGAAGCCATTCCCTCCAGTCCTATCACTAGTCACATGAGAGAAGAGGCCGACCCCCAGTTCACTACAACCTCCCTTCAGGTACTTATAGAGAGCAATAAGGTCTCCCCTGAGCCTCCTCTTCTCTAGACTGAACAATCCCAGCTCCTTCAGCTGCTCCTCATAAGGTCTGTGCTCCAGACCCCTCACCAGCTTTGTTGCCCTCTTCTGGACAGGCTCCAGGGCCTCGATGTCTTTCTTACAGTGAGGGGCCCAAAACTGGACACAGTACTCGAGGTGCGGCCTCACCAGGGCTGAGTACAGGGGGACATTTACTTCCCTGTTCCTGCTGGCCACACTATTTCTGATACAAGCCAGGATGCCATTGGCCTTCTTGGCCACCTGGGCACACTGCTGGCTCATGTTCAGTCTAGCATCAATCAATACCCCCAGGTCCATTTCCTCTACACAGTCTTTCATCCACTCTGCTCCAAGCCTGTACTGTTGCCTGGGGTTATTGTAGCCATAGTGCAGGACCTGGCATTTGGCAAGAGGGTGAGATGGGTTGCCTGGGGGCCTGTTGGCAAAGGGGGTGTCTGAGCAGGGGGCACGGAGTCTTTGCTCACGTGCCCTCCTTCTCCTACCTTCCCCATCACTGTAAGTGCACGCCTGGCCACCATCTGCTGGATTCTACTGCTGCCGTTCCTGTGGCAGCTGCCAGCAAGCAAAGCGTGTGGCTGGTGCTCTGTACTCAGAGTTTTTAGGCCGGGGTGGCCACTGCCCTCTTGATGAAAAGGAAATTGTGTGTTTTGTATAGGCAAGAGTGATACGGGCCCTGCTTCCAGAAGTCATGGAGACCCTGCGCTTTGCCAGCACGCCCATTACTCTGATGGTGCTCAATATCTTCAGAAATGTAATGCGCAATCTGGGGAAGAGGCAGACCAGTCCCATTGCAGAACCAGCTGTACCTGAAGGATGTTCAGGCATCTTAGCAATATTAGGCTGTCAAATTCATTAGTGAGCCAACCCCTGTGTCCTTTGGGCCCTGCCCATCCAGCAGTCCATTCTCTTGCAGCTGATGATGAGATCCTGATGCTGAGACATCAAAGGAAGCAGGCAGCATCAGCACAGAGCAGGCTCACAGTGCTTTGCTGCTGGCCCTGCAAAGCCATCTTTCCCACAGAAGATGACTCTAATTAAAACTTGCATTGCAAAGCCATTCCTTTGGTGTCCTCCTGTGTTAAGCCTACACGCAAGGTTTCTGTAGCAGTGGGCTGTAGGTGCGACCAGTATGAGGAGAGCCTGGGAGCTTTCCCATAGCAGAGAAGAGCCTGCCCAGATGGCCTTAGAGGCGACCTGCTCCTGGAGGAGCCCACGTAGGAGTAGCTGTGATCAGGGCTGAAGGAGGCTGCAGCCCACAAGGGGAATCATGGCTGTGCAGACTGTCCCCTGCAGCTCATGGTGTTGAGAATGGACAGAACTCAGAGGATTGGTCTGGATGCAGGAGTTCATCCTCAGCACGTCTGCTGGCGATACTCAGCTGGGAGCTGCTGTTGATTCTCCAGGGGGACGAGAGGCCTTGGCTGGGGATACAGATCCCCTTTGCAGAACTGGACAATCAGCAACAGCATGCAGTTCCACTGAAGAAAATAAAAAAATTCCCAAACCAGCATTCATAATTCCTAAGAACCTCATGGCCTTTTTTCAAGGTCTGTCAAGGCGGCTACCCCCTCCATGTATTCCTGAGATTGTTAACTCCAACCTCCCTGCTAAAGCAGGTACCCTACAATACGCTGCACAGGTCGGCATCCAGACGAGTCTTGAATATCTCCATAGAAGGAGACTCCACAACCCCTCAGGGCAACCTGTCCCAATGTGCTGTTACCCTCACTGTATAGAAGTTTTTCTGCATGTTAGTATGGAACTTCCTAAGTACAACCTTTAGGCCATTTCTCCTTGGCCTATTGCTACACAGCACAGGGAAAACCTGACCTCCAACATCTGCCTCCCCCCTCCCTTTATGTATTTATAAACATTGATCAGCTCCTCAGTCTTCTTTTCCCCAGGCTACACAGACCCAGGTTACTCTGTCTTCTCTCGTACAGGAGATGCTCCAAATCCTTTAACTCTGAAGTCAGTGGTGTGACACCAACAGGGAATTTTGCCATGCAGCCTTACCTCTAATGAGTGATTGTCATTACTACATTTCATTTGACACATCCCCGGATAAGCTGCGTGCTCCTTGCAAATCACACCCACAGTTTTTGTAGGTGACTACATTTAATCAACTTCAGATTACAAACATGTAGCTGTGCTGTAAAGCAAATATGGAAGTAATACTGATGTAACAGAACAGAAAAATGCACCGTTTTTTTACTGTCCTGAAGGGAATCTTTCACATCTCCAGCAGCAAGGAGCATCTTCAAGAGGATTACACTATAGATTGCAGTGATCTTCATTAGTATCGTCTGGAAAAGTTGCCATACAGATTAAAAAAATACCCCTAAAAGCTTCAAAACTATGGAAATTACTTCACTTTTCATATGTAAAATAAAAGCATTAGTCACACACACACACACACACACACAAAACCAAAAAAAAAAAACCAAAAAACAAAAAAACCCTGAGGAAAAAGTGGATTGGTAAATGTATTTTCTATGCACAATGCAACATGAATTAAAAGAAGTTGGGTTTGGTTGTTGTTGTTGTTACTGTTGCTCTTTAGGAATGTATATCTTTCAGCTTCTAGGAAATTACCCCACTTTCCAACAGAAAATAGCTAATTACCTATACTAATGGAAATTTTTCACTCAAGCTGTCCATGTTCCTCCAATTCTATATGTGAGTCCAAGAGGATGTTCAAAGTTGAGGATAGAAGCTACACACCCAGTAAGTGTCAAAAAATTGTTTGTGCTTTTGACATACAACCTGCAATACAGATGAAGAAGCAGCAGCCTGAGTTTCAAAGGTGAACATTTCGGAACTTCTATAGAAAGAGCAATATTCTCATGGCCATAGCATAGGAAGTTCCATTCTGACATGCAGAACTTCTTTACAGTAAGAGTTACAGAGCACTGGAACAGGTTGCCCAGAGAGGCTGTGGATGGAGGTTGTGGAGTCTCATTCTATAGAGATATTCAAGACCTGTCTGGATGCTGTCTGTGCCATGAACCAGATGGAGGAACTGCTTCAGAAAATGCAAGGCTTTATTTCCAGCCACATTATTTCCTTAATGCAACACAGCAAGGGCTCCACTGGAAAAACCAAGGGGTGACTGATCAAGAAAGACCAATAGAGGGAGGGAGATTAAGGCAGCATAGGCACTTTCCTGACGATGGAGTTAGCAAGAGTGCGACATAAAAGGCTAAAGATGTGACAGCATGGAAGAATGATTTTCTAAGACTCTGTTCACTGTTCTCAACTAGAATGAGCAAAAAATGAATAATGAATCCAAAATTCAACATGCAACAGCTCACTCTCAAGAGTGAAAGATGCTACTAGGTCTAAAGTGGTAGACAAGCATTTTAAATGAGACAGCAAGAACTTATTGCACTCAAAAGCAGAGATGGATCACCTGATGGTAAGTTCAACCAGCTGGTTAGTAGTGTGAAGGACTAGTTCAGTAGGTAGTGGTTTTAGTGAGAGGTTTACTTCATGTGTATAAAGTATGGTGGGAGGTGGTTGAAGTTGAGGTGGATGCACCTTTTATCAGCTGGTTTCCTGGGGGACAGACACTGAACTGAAGCACATTTTTCCAAATCCTCCCACACCAAAAGACATCAGATATAAAACCCTGCTAGAATTATGAGTGCAAAAACAGCTCTTCTTTATGTTATATTACCTTATGCTATTTTACTTTATGCTACTTATATTAATGTGCTTAAAATGTTTTTCATGTGTTTGACACTGGTTCTGAGTGTGGAAACCTGGCACTAGAATCTCATCCTTTCTTAACTGAAGCACAATTCCTTCAGCAACATGTTTGTGACTAGCTATTTATAAGCTCAAGGCAGAAATCACAGATAGGAATATTACACCAAAACCAGTGGAATTCATCTGATTTACTTCAGCTAAGGATACAGTCCAACAGTATCACTTTCACAGGACAGAATGGCAGGCTGTTCCCAGAGTACCCAATAACCTTGATACCTCTCCGCGGGAAGATGTAATTATCAGTGTGTCTTCTTCCTACCCTTTTACTTTTCCTTTCTTCTCTCACCATGGCTTACACTTTCTTGTACTGGGTAGAGCAATAACTTTAATCAATTATTAAAACATTTGCCAGTAAAAGTTTACCACCTGTGTAGATAATACATAATACAACTCTGCATTAATACTCCCCTTTCTCTCCTTCCCATCTCTACTCATCTTATTTCTTTAATCACAATGGAGAAAAACTGAAGAATGCCTACATAGCTCAAAATATGTGTTAGCCTAAAACCTTTTTTGTTTGTTTGTTTTTTTCTTTTTTTTTTCTTCCCAGTTTCTCTTCTGCTAACTTTAAGTAATAGATTCTCCCCTTCGACCTATTTCTCTTCCTTATTTTGGCTGACCTGTACCAAGCATCACAGGTTATTTTTCATTATATTCCCTAGAAAATAGTGCCAAAATACAGAGGCTTCTCCACTTCCATAGCTTCAAATGAGTAAATGGGACAGAAATAATTATTTTTCATTCTCAGTCTCCTTCTTCTTCTTGAGCTACTTAGAAAATGCCAAAATTTGTCAGGTGCAAAAGTATCCAATCTTAATTAAAAGGAACTTCTTAAATATGGAAATTAACAAGTTTGCATTTCCATTCCTTGTGACTCATTGCCTCATCTTAACAAGAATTCACTGTTGTAACAGCAAATGTTAATTTTAGCAGTTTCGTTCTTTTTGGCCAGAAATTCATAAGTTCATATATAATTTTCTTTTCTGTGGCTCATTAATTTCAGAGTATTTCCTTGCTGCTTGAAGGACTATCTCCTGAGGCTAAGCATTTTCACCTGGAATCAGTTTAATTTCCACATGTAAGCCCCAGCTTCTGGCTCTTCTCTCCCTTTACTACCTTTCATTAAATCCCTTGTCCTAACAGAGATAAAGGATGGAACTTCTGTGACTCTTACTCCTGGCACCAAGCCAGCTTTGTGTTGCTTCTAGAATTTTCCCAAAGTCTCCTTTTTGCTGAGACTTTAACCCTTCTCAGGACTATAGGTACATTTTGCTTACTAATCTCCACTGAAAATGCTGGTCCTTAGCGTACTCTAATGACAGGGATTTTGTTGGCCTGCTCATCACTTCCTATAAGCATGTAAGAGAACAATTAAAGAACCAGTTCATTGTGATGGATTGGAGTGACCTTGGGAGCAGATGACATGCGAGCAGTTGCCATGGATGAAGCGTAGAAGCATTTTCTATCCAATTCAGCTGCAGCTAAGTCAACATTAATGGCTCTGGAGCTTTATATCTTTGAAATAGCTGCAAGTAAAAAAATGCACAGAAGAACAGCTTTTCCTTAAACTCATGGAACATGAATTACTTGGAAGATTAAAGGCAATCTGTATTACTTAAATATAGCAACTAAATACTAAGAGAAATCCCAGAAGAATTTGAAGATAGAGAATCCTACTCTCAGGCCTCTTTGCCATTCAGGCATGGTACTTCCACGGCTACAGAAGTAGCTGCTAATAAGCATGTTGTTGTATTCACATTCACTTCCGTTGTAAAGACCTGCAAATTTATTTGCTTCTGTAATTCCGTGTGTCCTTCTAAATGACTTAATTAAGAAGTTCTAGACATTTTTTTCCTGATTACCTTGCTCTGTGTAACTGTTACACACTTTTAGTTTGAGAAAGTTCCTACTAACGTTCCAGGCTTTCAGAAACTGCAAGCATATTCCTTCAAGATGTTCAGACAGAGGGATAAGATACAAGACATAAAAGGTCTTGTAAAGGTGTTGAGAATAAAAGGTGTTGTCTCATAAAAGGTGTTAAGAAACAGTGGTTCTAGTAAAAGAATCTTGTAGCCAATCATAATATGTTCCTTTTGCTTTACACAGAAGTCCAGTCATGGCAAAAAAGTATGTATCATACCTACCTTTACAAAAGATGAGCCTAAAGAAATATTAAATGTTTTTCTTGAGATCCCTTCTGTGTATTTGTTCATGAAAAATATTTTCAAAAGATAGAACAAGGAAAAGATATATAAATGTCTTAAAAATTATGCAGGAATAATAACAACTCTTCAAAATTAACATTTGAATGGCCCATGACGTGGAACAGAATAGAAGGATCCTGTCCATAAATGCCTGACTTCAAGGCTGGTGCTACACGCAGGGCTTTGGGTTCTTTGATAAAGGCTGGTCCTATAGGAAACCAGACCTGACAGTAAAAATGTTTATCCCACAGTGGCAAAAGGCTCCTGGGACAAGAATTATTCGGGCTCATTTGGATAGCTTTAAACCAGATTCAAAGAGGGACAGGGTTGTAGCTGGAATGGCACTGATGGGGCAGTGCTCTAGTAATGATGAGGACCAGGAGGCCTCCCCACCCTCCTAGGGCAAAATCAGCATGCTCAGCTTGTTCCCTGAAGTACCTGTACACCAGTGCATACAGCATGGGGAATAAGCAGGAGGAGTCCATGGACTGTTTGATGGATTAGGAATTGGCTGGCTGGACGCAGCCAAAGGGTTGTGATCAATGGGTCTGTGTCAGGGTGGAGGCTGGTCACAAGTGGTGTCCCTCAGGTGTCAGTACTGGGACCAGTGCTCTTCAACATCTTCATCAGTGACATAGATGATGGCATCGAGTGCACCTTCAGCAACTTTGTGGATGAGACCAAGCTGAGCGGTGCAGTCGATACATTAGAGGGAAAGGAAAGCATCCAGAGGGACCTGGACAGGCCGGAGAAGTGGGCCCATGAAAACCTAATGAGGTTTAATAAGGCCAAGTGCAGGGTGCTGCACTTGGGTCAGAGCAATCTCGGGTATTTATACAAACTGGGGGAAGATTTCCTTGAGAGCAGCCCTGCAGAGAAGGACTTGGGGGTTCTGGTGGACAAGAAGCTGGACATGAGCCAGCAGTGTACGCCTGCAGTCCGGAAGGCCAACTGTGTTCTGGGCTGCATTAAAAAAGGGGTGGCCAGCAGGGAGAGGGAGGTGATTGTCCCCCTCTACTCAGCTTTTGTGAGGCCCCATCTGGAGTACTGCGTCCAGGCCTGGGGCCCGGAGGACAGGAAGGATGTGGAGCTCTTGGAGCGGGTCCAGAGGAAGGCCACTAAGATGAATCAGAGGGCTGGAGCACCTCCCATGTGAGGAAAGGTTGAGGGAACTGGGCTCATTGCGGCCTTTCAGTACTTGAAGGGAGCATATTAACAGGAAGGGGAACGGCTGTTTATGAGGGTGGATGGTGATAGGACAAGGGGGAATGGTTTTAAACTAAGACAGGGGAGGTTTAGGTTGGATATTAGGAAGAAGTTTTTCACACAGAGGGTGGTGACGCACTGGAACAGGCTGCCCAAGGAGATTGTGGATGCCCCATCCCTGGAGGCATTCAAGGCCAGGCTGGATGTGGCTCTGGGCAGCCTGGTCTGGTGGTTGGCAACCCTGCCCATAGTAGGGGGGTTGAAACTCGATGATCATTGTGTTCCTTTTCAACCCAGGCCATTTTATGATTCTATGATGATTCTATGAGTTAGAAATCCTTGTTTGGACAGGAGATTATGATCTTGTGGCAATAACAGAGTCATGCTAGGACAGCTCACATGACAGGAAAGACAGGCCAGCAAGGCAAGCCACATCCAGACTGGCCTTGATTGCCTGCAGGGATGGGGCATCCACAGCCTCTTTGAGCAACCTGTTCCAGTGCATCACAACACTCTGTGTGAAAAACTTCCTCCTAATGTCTAACTGTCTCAGTTTAAAATCATTCCCCCTTGTCCTATCAACATCCACTCTTGTAAACAGACATTCCTCCTCCTGTTTCTGATTCTGTGATTGATTCTGAATCAATTACATTGCAGACAAAACTAATACTAAGGCAATGTAGGTCCACTGATGAATGAGGAAGGTGCTCTTGTGACAGAAAATACAGAGAAGGTGGAGTTGCTAAATGCCCTCTTTGTCTCTGTCTATACTGCTGGAGGCTGTACTGAGCAGCCCTATACCCCTGAGGCCCCAGAGAAAGTCAGCATCAAGGAAGAGTTTGCCTCATTTGATGAGGACTAGGTTAGGGACCAATTAAGCAATGTGGACATCCACAGCAGCAGATCTGCTGTGCAGCAAAGGGACCTTGCTTAGAAGGTCCAAATTGTGCCAAAAAAACATGACAGAAGGGCTCTAAGCAGCTGAGGGAGTGTGAGGCAGCCCTCCCAACTGTTTCCTCCCGCCCCTCCATAAAATAGCTCTTAGATTATGAAAATCATTCCCAAGATGGCTGCAGCTTAGCCTTTTTAGCCTTAACATAGCACTTAGTTTCAATTAGTTGTTTGTGTTTGTTTGTTTGTTTGTTTGTTTGTGCAAATTAATAGATTTGTTGTCTTCAGAGTAAAACATGCAACTTCTTGATTAATTTGGCTGTAGTCTGCACTCCGAGCTTTTACTGTCAGAGTCACTGCAAACTGGAAGGAGACAGCTCAGATCTATGGTAATATATTAAATAAGCCTCTAGAACAAGTCAGCTGTTTAGAAACTGTATTCTGTGAACAAGCTCTGGATGTGCTTAAGGAAAATAATGGTTTTAACAGTGAATTTGTGCCAGAACAACAGAACAATTTGTTAACAATAGGTAAGCACAGCCAGGGCACAGAAGTGCTCCCAGGCACTGTGGAAGCTACTAAAGTAAATGCAGCGTTACTTTCTCTTACTACAGTCATGGTTACAATAAAGACAAATGGCAGTGGCCATTTTGGCTACCGATGTCTGTCATGCACTGAACACATTTCTTTTCTACTACATCTTCTTTCATCAGCTGGAGATGTCAGGAGAAAGATGCTTCTTCAATATACTTTCTGAGGCATATCACATTAACTTGGTTTTGAAACAAAACTTGGTTTTGAAATACGTAACTGATTCATTTGCTATTTAAAGTCATGAATAGTTTTGCAAAAAGTAAACTGTTTTTTATTGTGAGTAAATAATGTACACTCACATGCTATTTACTACAGATTTTTTCATTTACTGAATTAACTAAAGAAATTTTCTTTCTTCTTTTTTTCTTTTCAGTTTGACCAGTCTCAGCTGATAGTAAAGTAAAAGGACTGGTAAAGGAAGCTCGTAAAGGAGCCATCTCTACTAGGAGATAGTAAAGCAGCCATTGAAACCCTATTCTATGGATTACTCCACGAATGACTCACAGTCACTGTGTCAGTACTGAAAGTATTATCACTTTTCTACTTGGTATTTACAATGCCTTTGTTATTTACAAATCACATGCTATTTTCTGAACAAATCCCAAAACCACAGAGCTGTCCAGATAGCCATGTGAATGCTTGTAGTGACAATGCTCATGCAAGCATGTGCTCACACTCTTATTTCTGATATTTTACTTTGCACTGAACATTTTTTCTGAACAAAAATTTGCTTTCACAAACATTTCGAGAATGGAAGTGAAAAGAGTTCTGCACGCTATGGAAGCTGATTCATGGTTTCTATTCAAATAACTATGAGTGAAGCCTTGGTTACAATCATCAGCATATTCTTCTCCCTATGACCCAGTTTAAAACAGGAAGTACATATGTAACTTCAAACATGCATATAGCGTCAGTTATGCACTGATGTACGTGTGCAGTTATATTTCTTGCTGACTCAGGAGCTCAATGATTCTTGCTCATGTTCACCTTTTATCTACCTTTTCCTGAATTTTTATTAGAAATCCTGAAGGATTATGTTAATTCTACGTAAAGCAGCAACTTGGCAAACATTAATCAGTAATTTCAATGACATAGTATGAGCAGCAAGAAAGTATGAGAATGAAACAAACAGAACAAAGCAGCAGATACAGAAGAAAAGCAGCCATGGAAAATGAACATAAAGCCAGAATGGCTGCCAGTGTAAGAATATAAATGCAAAGTTGATGGCTACAGGATTTGAAAAGCTCATCAATAAAGAAATTGCTTGAAATAATTCCAGTGGTAGAACAGGTTGATGATTATAAAAAAAGGTAAGTAACTTCTAAAAGGCTGGAGTCTTACTAGGAAGGAAAATTTGTATGTAGCTGGGGGAAACCAAAATACAAAAATCATGTTACCAAGGAGTCACTACAACATCACTCTACAAGTCCCTTCCTCCTTTCCTTCCTTCCACTTCTCCATCCACCCTTCCTTCTACTTCCACCCCTCCCTCAGATTCCCTCTCCTACTTTTCGTGAAGAATTCACAGATGCCCTAAGATTACACTTCTCTCTCCTTTGAGACTGTAAGCACTCTCACAATCCACTTTCTACAGGGCAAAGTTTGAATGGTATTAACTGCATCCTCTTTTCCTCTAAACCATACATAATGAGGCTTGTACCAAAGACATGAATATTAAGAATACTCAGTCACTCATGCATTTTTATCTTCTTTCACTAATAATCAGCAGCAAAGGGAAAAGAAGACAGAACCTGAATACATAAGAGAAGGATTAGCAATAATACCAATAATAACTGTCATAATAATAATAAAAATAATAATAAAATTAGAACTCGATTAATAGCTTTGTATGACCCAGAAGGCGAGCTTATGTGAAGCAATAAGTAGGTGTGATTTGCTATGCTGAGATGATGCTATGCTGCAGGCTCAAAGAAAAATAGTCATCTTTTCTTGAAGCAAAAATTAAATTTTTTCAAAGCCACTAAAATAAATAGAATGCTATATACTTCCATGCATCTGAGCTACTGGATAGTTATTGTTGAATGAATATCTGTGTTCTTCATATTAAAAAATATTTATGATAAAATGTTCAAAAACTGTGTTCATGATAAATCAGAAATGGTATTCTGGAAGCAAAATTTCATTGTTTTGATAAACAAGTACACTGATATAAATGTCACTCAGGCAAGGTGTTAATGTTCACTGATAACCTCATGGCTGTTTATCTTACCTCAAGTCAAGGATGATATCAAAGTCGAGGATACCATATCTAGTCAACTTAGTCTTGAGGCTCTGAAAATTATCTGAAGTGCCTTTTCTCATTAAAATGGTGCCACTTTATTTTCCATGTTTAAATGTCATCCTTGAAGTAAAAACATATGATCTGAAGTAAGGGAAATTAGGGTTCGTACACAGGCTGTGCTAAGGAGTAACCTGAGGAGGCTAACACAAGACCTCCTCTGTTGTGGGTACTGCACTGTGTTCAAACTAAGATTTCTCCAGAAAGTCAACCTGCATAAATTGCAGCCGTCCAGAGGCTAAAAACATGCCTCTATTGAATATACACGTACATTCTATAGAGCAAGAACCTCAGAATACCATGTGGCAATGACAACATTCTGACAAATAACATGGTAATGTGCCCTGCTACTATATTCCTAGTGTAAACCACCCCGATCCTTTTCTGGATCATTCCCTGTCCTAAGAAGACAGAGACCATGGCAGTTATATTTTACATCCTCACTAGTGTCAATGGGTTACATGGGAATTTGACATGAAAATGAGTTGGGCTGTGAAGATGAGATAGAGTTATGAAGATGTACAGTTATGGTTTCAGGACAGAGATAACAAAGCTGACTAATTATTTTTAAGGAGTTCTATATTTGCCCCTTCTTCTAATTATCAGAAAAGATGTTCTAATGGCACATCATCAAAAGTCCTGGGGGGAAAAAAAAGAAAAAAGAAAGATAATCATAGGATTTGTTGGAGGGAATAGGTGTGTTATGTACCCGCTGGAAGCTCTTTTGTGCAGTTAAAAATAGCTGTAGACAAAGATAGCTGATGCTTGGAGTCATCCAGCTGGTACATCACACTCTGTGTGGGGTTAGAGTTAATGCTTTCCCACATTTCAAAGTCAGGGTTTGAGTCAACACTTGTGTGAGCAATTAGCAGAAGGTGAGCTTTGAAGAAGTTCTCCTAAGGATACATGGGGGCGGGGAGAAGAAGAAAAAGGAGAGAAAGAGCAGGCAGAGAGGAGTGGTGAAACAAGTCAGAAGGCAGCAGTCTGCTGCAAATGAGAGATGGTGTCGTGTTCCCAACACTATTGAGAGAAGTCAGGCAGGCAAGGAGTTCATGTAAGCCAATCGTGCTTCTGATGATGTTTACATACTGCAGTACAGTTTTTCATCCCCTCAAAATAAGAACTCTGATCTTTGCAGAATTTGATAATTATCTGCCCATAGGAAAACAACCATCATTGGCAGTGGAATGATCTGCTATGGATGTGTCATTTTTGCTGGAGATATGCTTGATTGTCTGACCTATGAGCAGGGATACTCTCAGCTGCATCTAATTCAGCCCAGTGGTATAGGCCTGTTTGTTTAGCAATATAGATCAGTACATTAGTTTAAGGACCAATATATTAGTTTAGCAAAAGGGATCAATGAGTGCTAATTCTAAAACTTTCCATTTCAACTTTGCTTGGTGTGTGAACAGCCTTGTTTTCTGTTAATTCTGCTTCACAAAAGCACTGGGCTCATAGCAGATTGCTTATCTTTGCATTTCACCAGGTGCAAGGACTTTTTACTCAGATTCTACATATATTTTTTTGGAAAACAGGTACTCCCCAGGTCTCAGATCAGGGGAGTTACCTGTACACTTTCAAGCATAAGACAACAATTTCTACATCATTTTCTTTCAAATGGGTACCAAGAACATAGGGGCACAAGTGTGAGGACTATGAAAAGAGATTTCTGGGCCCTGGGGAGACAGCTGAAAGACTCAGTAGCACAGACAATATTTTCCTCAGCCCTCCCAGTTATGGGGAGAAAGACATATGAAATACTTGATTACCATATCCACCATAGTGTGTGGATTTGGCGCATTCTGACTTCCACCTGTTCAAGCTGATGAAAGGTGGACTGTATGGGTAGCATTGTCTCAGCACAGATGCCAATATGCATAGCATCTGTGAAACAGAGGGTCACCTCCACTGGTGTAGGTTTTTACAAATGTGACATGCAGGCTCTTGTTCATCACTGAAAAAAGTGCATAGCTAATGGTGATGGCTATGTCAAAAAATAGTGCTTTGTAGCCAGGAATTTGCTCTATAGTGACATAGTGTCACTGTGCTCTTTGTATCTGTTGTAGTTTCCATGGCCATAAATAGGAGGCATTACTTGTGGAGCAATCTAGATGAGTCACATGCTTTCTGTACTTTTTGCCTCATTATTTAATATTATGGTAATTCTGAGGCTTTTAACATCCTTCCTAGTAACATGATGTTACTCCATGGCTGTCAGTATTCAAGAGGCTTTTGTACTCAGTATGCTTTAACTTTTGTTTAAGATTCAAGAGGTCAGGCAGTTGGACAAGATAATATCTGAAGGTCCCTTCTGTTCTGTTCTGTTCTGTTCTGTTCTGTTCTGTTCTATTCTATTCTGTTCTGTTCTGTTCTGTTCTGCTCCGTTCCGTTCTATTCTGTTCTGTTCCACTCCATTCCACTCCAATCCACTCCATTCACCAAGCAGCTCTCTCTTTGAGTCTTAATTGCCTGTTGATCATCCTGGGTGTATTAAGAATCAAGTGTCATTAGGCAAAGAAGCAACAATGTCTGGGAAACAAGAGATCTAAACACTTGAAAATGTTAATTTCACAGCTTAAAAACAAGCAAGAAATCAACCAAAGCCCACAGGATTAGTCAGTAGTTATTACAGTGACTAGAAAAGAAGTGGAGAGTGATCTGGGAGTCTTAGTGGGAGAATCATGAAGAATATCAATTAAACATATTGAAAAAAACTACAAAGTGAACAAAAGAAATGAGTGGATAAAATGAAAAGGATTCAGTAGTTCTGAAATTCAATGTCATTTGAAGTTATTAATTAAGTTATTAATTAAAAAAAAAAAAAAGTAGATAAGATACTTCCTGTAGAAGTCAAAAAACATTATTTTTAAAAGTATTCTACCCAAACTTCTGCTTGGTGGTTTGAGGGAAAACTAGCGCTTTATTAACTGGAGTCCAGAAATCTGAGAATTCTAGTTTCTGGGCTTTGATGCTAACAATTACAAGACTTGATTCTCAGATCCTTCCTGTGACTGGCAGCACCAGCCAAAATTGAAACGTCAAAAGCCCAGGAAAACTATGATTTTCACTTGGGCCAGGAACTGAAGAGTTTGGGAGCTACTTCATTTCTAGCAGGTGGATAGGCTATAGAGATATTAGGAAGAAAAGACAGCAGGTTTCAAAATTGTGGCTGGTCTATGACACCATCATAGAAATCAAAGTGTTTGTGCAAAAATTTGAAATTTGATGAATTTTCAACCTTTGATGTAAAAATTGTTCCCTTTGAGAATTTTTGAACTCTCTGTTTAGCAGACTTGAAATACATTGTTATTGTAGAGATAAGACTTGGGAAGTGATGAAGAGTTCTTTTTTTTTTTTTTTTTTTTTTTTTTTTTTCAGTACTCTCAGTGATTTCTGATCAGGCTTATTGTAAGTTTGTTCTATGTCTTTATCTCCTCTTATGATGGCCCATACCTACTTTACAGCTTTATCCTAAATGCCCTGTTTCATCAGTTTGAAAGCAGCTGAGAAATTGTTTAGACACACAATTGTTTATGTCAAAAACAGACTTTGTAACCATGGTATTGACTTGTTGCCACTGTGGTATGCTGGTATAAGACCTATTTTCACAATTAGACATTAAATAAATCCTCACAGTTTGTATAACTGCAGGACTGAATTACTTGCTCTGTGGTTAGCAGAAGACTGTTTTCATCATATGAAAACACCTAATTGCACAAACAATTAGCTTAGCACACTTGAAAGTCCTCTGCCAAATCAAAGTTGGCTGTTAAAGGATACAACCTTTTTTTTCTGTTTTTAATAGACATTTTTCAACCATCTGTGCTTCTACGAATGTATGAAACTCAAATTAAAATATAGAAGTCTTAATAGCCCACAAAAAGGAATTCTCTGAATTATTTTTCAGTTCCTTTCAAGCCCAGCATTAGAAAAAAATCGTGGAACAGTGTCATTAGTCGTCCATCCGAAGTGCCGTATGTGTCTCTACACAAATGCATGCAGCCAAAGAAAGAAGGGGAAATAGAAGTTTTAGTTAAATCTCAGGGCTAAGATGTCATTGATCTCAATGAGATATGGTGGAGTGACTTGCGTGCTGGAGTGCTAGAATACATGGTTACAATCTCCTTAGGGGAGATAGGAAGGGAAGGAGTGGAGGCAGCATAGCCATGTGCGCTAGGGAGTGTCTCTACTGCTCAGAGATTGGTAATGGTGATGAAAATGATGAGTGTTCCTGGGTAAGAGGCAGGGAAAAGGCACGTAAACTAGAATGTGTTTTACTTTATCTGTTGTTTGAGAAAAGAGAGGGATTTGAGATGGTTTGGGGCTGCACGGGACACAGAAATTGTGAAATTACAGAGTTTTTGATCTTTGGTGAAGTAAGGAAGGCAGTTAGCATAACTGCTACTTCGGATTTCCAGAGAGCAGACTTTGGCTTGTTTAGAGACTTTGTTGACAGAGTCCCTAGGGGGGTGATTCTGAAAGGCAAAGAAGTCCTGGAAGGCAGGACATTCTTCAGTGATTAAATATTAGATGTACAGTTAAAGGCTACGTGCTGGAAGTGTCGCCAATGGAGGAGAAGTCCAGCCTGGCTGAACAAAGAGCTCCTTCTGGAACTCACAAATAAAACAGTTGATCAGCTGAAGTTGTATGGGGAGAAAATTGGAAGGAACAAAACATAACCAGAGCTCAACTTGGCTAGAACAGTAAAAGATGATAAAAATGCTTTCACAAGCACATAAACAGCAAAAGGAGGATAAGCAGAATCATCATTCTGTGTTGAATGTGAGGGAGAAAATAGTGATGCAAGATGAGGATAAGACTGAAGTAGTTAATGACTGCTTTGCCTTGCTCTTTACTAGTAAGGCTAGTCACCTGTGGCATTCCCCAGGGCTCAGCGTTGGGGCCAGTTTGGGTTAACATTTTTATTAACAATCAGGATGAGAGGATTAGTTACACCCTTAATAAGTTCAGAGATGAAACCAAGTTCAAATCAGAATCAGAACTGTAGAATCACACAATCGTAGAATGCCCTGGGTTGAAAAGGAACACAATGATCATCGAGTTTCAAGCCCTCTGCTGTGTGCAGGGTTGCCAACCACCAGACCAGGCTGCCCAGAGCCACATCCAGCCTGGCCTTGAATGCCTCTAGGGTTAGGGCATCCACAACCTTCGTGGGCAACCTGTTCCAGTGTGTCACCTCCCTCTGGGTGAAAAACTTCCTCCTAGTATCTAACCTAAACCTCCCCTGTCTCAGTTTAAAATCATTCCCCCTTGTCCTATCACTATTCACTCTCGTAAATAGTTGTACACCCTCTTGTTTATACGCTCCCTTCAATTATTGGAAGGCCAGAAATGAGGACTCCCTGGAGCCTTCTGTTCTCCAAGCTAAACAAGCCCAGTTCCTTCAACTTTTAGTCTTGAAAAGATGAGTTTGAGGGGACACCTCATCACTCTACAATTACCTGAAAAAAGGTTGCTGTGAGAAGCATGTCAGTCCCTTTTCTCAGGCTGATAAAAGCTGCACCTTTAAAAGTCCCTTAATTGATAATCTTGTAGTTTGTTTAGATAATGGGAAGGATCAATGTCTTTGTATGGAACTGGTAAGAGAGGTTCTGTGAGACTTTGTATTGAATAGATTAGAGAGGTTCCTGAGACTTTGTTTTTGAATAGATAAGGAAAGTACCAGGAGTCTTTGTATAGAATATGCATATACATCCAGGAAGGTTTCTGAATATATAAAGCTGAAGAACTTTTTGTGCAAGAGAATATAGGAAGAGAGTATCCCCCATGTACCCAGCACCGATACTAAAGAAAGCCCCTACTTTCTAACACTCCAACTTGAGTCATACAGATTTTCTTGATCCACTGCTCTACAGTAACAAAACAACACATGACAGGACATAAAGAAACAGACTCAAGTTGCAGCAGGAAGGATTATGTTAGACATTAGGAAAAAATTCACCTTACAGAGGTTGGTCTATCATTGGAATGGGCTGCCCAAGGAAGTGATGGGGAACATATTCCAGTATGTATTCAAGAGATGCGTGGATGTTGCATTTAGGGACATGGTTTAGTGACGTGACTTGTTTCAGATCTTAAAAGTATTTTCCCACCCAGATTATTCTATGATTCTATGATTCTAAATGTTTCACTGCTATGACAAGAAGATCAGAAGAGTAGTTCAAGTAGCTTCCTTCAACAGAATTTTTTTTTTTTTTGCCATAATATCAGTATGTATGAGCAAAAAGAGTCATCAGCTGTGTACAGGGAACCATTAGAGTTCACTTTATGAAGTCATTTATGTAAATGGACACATGTTTAGCATAAGATATATCATCCTAGGTCACCAACTGGGTAAATAACAGTCATTTGTTTGATTTCAGGTTAATAATGCATTTGTTAGGGTTAAGATCACAAAATAGGTCAGTTGTAATTCTGATCTGAGAAACATTTTTCTGTGTTTATCAGTTTAATAATTGAGCCCTAGTGTGGATGTTAAGGGAGGGAATTCTGTGAGGGAATTACTATTGTCATTTGAGAGGTGGTGACCTGAAGACATTGAGGATTTTTTACTTGTATGAAATGTTGCTATTTCCATAAATGTTCTAGGTCTGCTATTTGCTTCAGTAAATTTTTATCACTACTTCTAAAATGGAACTTAGCATACGAATTCTTAATATCTGGATCCCAGATAGGCTACTCTCTGGTGGTCCATATGAAGCAGTGACCACACCATGACTCCTGGCTTGTATCAGGAATGGTGTGGTGAGCAGGACTAGGGAAGTAATCCTGCCCTTGTACTCAGCTTTAGTGAGACCTCACCCTGAGTACTGAGTTTTCGGCACCTCAGTACAGAAAGGACATTGAGGTGCTGGAGCAGGTCCAGAGAAGGGCAACAAGGCTTGTGAAACCTCTAGGTGGGGACCAGGGGAGTAAATCCCTCCCCACTGTAAGGGCAGAGCAAGTCCGAGACCGCCTCATGAGACTGGATGAGTACAAGTCTTTGGGGCCACATGACGTGCATCCCAGGATTCTGAAGGAGCTGGCTGAGGTGGTTGCTGAGACACTCTCCATCATATTTGAGAAGTCATGACTGTCGGGCGAGGTCCCAGATGACTGGAGGGAGGGTTATGTCACTCTCATTTACAAGAAAGGGAGCAAGGAGGATCCGGGGAACTACAGGTAGGTGAGTCTCACCTCTGTGCCTGGGAAGATCATGGAACAGATCCTCCTGGACAACATGCTCAATCACATGAGGAATGAGCGTGTGATCTGAGATAGCCAGCAAGGCTTCATCAGGGGGGGTCATGCTTAACTAATCTTGTGGCCTTCTATGATGGAGTGATGGCATTGGTGGATGAGGGGAAGGCAACCGATGTCATTTACCTGGACTTGACCAAGGTCTTTGGCATGGTCCCCCACCACATCCTTATCTCCAAATTGGAGGGATGTGGATTTGATGGGTGGACCACTCATTAGATAAGAAATTGGTTGAAAGGCTGCAGACAGAGGATGGTGATCAATGGTTCTATGTTCAGGTGGAGGCCGGTAATGAGCGGCGTCCCCCAGGGGTCTGTCTTGGGACCGGTGGTCTTTAACATCTTTATCAATGACATTGACAATGGAATCAAGTGCACCCTCAGCAAGTTTGCTGATGACACCAAGCTGAGTGGTGCAGTTGACATGGAGGAAGGAAGGGATGCCATTCAGAGGGATCTTGACAGACTTGAAAGGTGGGCCTGGGTGAACCTAATGAGGTTCAACACGGCAAAGTGCACTTGGGCTGGAGGAACCCCAGGCATCTATAGAGACTGGAAGGAGCAGTCCTTGAGAGCAGCTCTGCAGAGA
Source organism: Gallus gallus (assembly GCF_016699485.2). Classification (NCBI taxonomy): domain Eukaryota; kingdom Metazoa; phylum Chordata; class Aves; order Galliformes; family Phasianidae; genus Gallus; species Gallus gallus. The sequence goes on along the minus strand of NC_052572.1, from coordinate 67,879,456 downwards.
AGGACCTGGGGATCCTGATAGATGACAAACTTAACATGAGCCTGCAGTGTGCTCTTGCAGCTCGGAAAACAAATGGTATCCTGGGCTCCATCATGAGAGGGGTGGCCAGCAGGGACAGGGAGGTGATTGTCCCTCTCTACTCTGCTCTTGTGAGGCCCCATTTGGAGTACTGCATCCAGGTCTGGAGCGCCCAGTACAAGACAGAGCTGTTGGAGAGGGTCCAGAGGAGGGCCACAAAGATGATCAGGGGGCTGGAGCACCTCCCCTACGAAGACAGGCTGAGGGAGCTGGGCTTATTCAGCCTGGAGAAGAGAAGGCTGCGGGGTGACCTAATCACAGCCTTTCAGTACCTGAAGGGGGCCTATAAACAGGAAGGGAGTAAACTCAGATAAGATAACAGCAGGACAAGGGGGGACGGTTTTAAGCTGAAAGAGGGAAGATTTAGGTTGGATGTTAGGGGGAAGTTCTTTACAAGGAGAGTGGTGAGGTGCTGGAACGGGCTGCCCAGAGGGGTTGGGGATGCCCCGTCCCTGGAGGTGTTCAAGGCCAGGTTGGATGGGGCCCTGGGCAACCTGGTCTAGTAAATGGGGAGGTTGGTGGCCCTGCCTGGCAGGGAGGTTGGAGATTCATGATCCTTGAGGTCTCTTCCAACCCAGGCCATTCTGTGATTCTGTGATTGGGCAAGGGTAAGTTTAGGCTGGATGTCAGGAAATGCTTCTCTACAGAAAGGGTTTTTAAGCACTGGAACAGGCTCCCCAGGGAGGTGGCTGAGTCACCATCCCTGGATGTGTTTAAAAACCATTTCGATGTGGTGCTCAGGGACATGATTTAGCAGAGGGCTGTTAGAGTTAGGGTACTATGGTTAGGTTGTGGTTGGACTTGATGATCTTTAAGGTCTTTTCCAACCTGAGTGATTCTATGATTGTATGATTATATGACTCAGAGAGCCAATGGTTTGCAAATGATGTTAGGTAAAGAGAAGAACAGTAGTTCAAGTATTTATTTCCAAAACACAAAGATATGATCAGGCAACACTCCTAAGATATAGAAAACAGGACAGATGTCTTCAGCTCTCTGAATTTAGATTGCTTGAAGGTGTGAGAGAGCACACAAACATCAGTTTTCTTTTTCACAGTTTTGTATTTAGGAACATGACTTCCACTGAAACCTCACTTAGGGCTTTTCTTGTGTATGAGAAATCTAACAATATCTTAGCATGAACATGTCCCAGTGTAGGTCTCACAGAGCACTGAAGAAAGAAATTGAACTTTGATGTCTATAACAGTGCCATATGTATACGCATTTTGGAAAGCTATGACTGCAGAAGTTAAGAACAAGGGTCAAGATGATAACTCTCAGGGGAGATTGCTCGAAGCCATTTTTGTGGACAGGCTGCCACCCCGTAGGGAAACAGAGTTTTGGGTCCAGGGAGTAATACTCAAGCAACAAATCCAAGGGTCCCCTTGTGTATAGGATACTTAGGGTGTTAGCTATGAATGGAAGAAGTGGAGCTATGGGTATGCCCATCAAGTATCCAAGGGGCTGCTGAGGTCCCATAAACCACTGCCAAAATACTCTGTGTGATTTTTGAGATCACAAGAAAAAGGCAAGCATGGATTGTGAAACACAGCTGTGGTCTTCAGCTTTGACAGCATTCCAGAGGATAAGAAATGTTCTGTACTCATAGGAGAAAAAGAAACTATACCTCTTGGGTTTTGCTTTAGGGCCAAAAGTCTCCTGCTCCTGCTATGGTTTGCAGAGTTGGTCAGCATGAGTCAGTACATATAAATACCTGGACAATGTAGAAACAAAAATAATAACAAAAACTTGGCTTAGGTGATACACATGCACAATATTTGAGTGCTGTGATTTAGCTTGGGCATGCATTCCATGACAAGGGGATTTGTTTCCAAAGTGATGGAAGCTTTGCACAGTCAGAAAAATCTTGCCCAAAATAATTATTTTAAAAGAGTTTGCATAATAAGAAATAAAACATGATTTGAAGGGGTTTTATTATCAGTACAAGATACATTTGTAAGATATTTCACACCTGATTTAATAAAGTGTGTCTTCTTTTCTCTTTGGATGGTGCTTTATAATTGCTGGAATGAATTTAGTCTTTGTGCTGAAGGAGTAATTTTGAGATGAGTTTGTTAAGTTGATAAACATGTCCTCTTTCCTTTCTCTTTAATATACTATTGTTTTGCATAACAGTCAAAATAAAAGGCTTGAGCCACCAATCTGAGAGCTAAAGACTAAGGATTTACTTAAGCCTCCAAAACTGTATAATAAATATGTGTGTTTGTGTATTTTTATTAACATTGGAGATGCCTGTGGTTACAAGAGCACAGAAAAGGTAAAATGAGATTTAAGAAAAATAGGATAATAAATATACCCCATAATGTCAAAAAATTAAAAAAATAAATACATTTTAAAAATGGTTCAATGCATTTGCTTGTGTTGGGGAAAACAAAAAAGGAATTTATGAATAGCAGGTAACTTCATTTCTGGCTGTTCAAATTTATGCAGGATTTGTTATTCTCTGGAAGGGGGTTGAGGGCTGGGCTGTAATCATAATCACTCCCACCTGTTACCCATCTGCATCCATCACACATTTGACGTGGATCTCTAAATCACGTGGAAAGTATCATGTGAGGAGAATAATAGGAAGATTTGCAGATTAAGAAAATGATGTAATTTGTGCAAGAAGTCAATTATCCCGAATTTTTCAGCATCAGAGCATTGCTGGTGGCATGTTTTTATGGTGATTTTGATGGGATGATATTCTACCTCCGTCCAGCAATTTAGTAGGGAACGCTGATGTGGGCATTGAGCGCTGCCATGTGAACACAGTGATCCAGCCTCCAAACTAAAATTGACCTTTTTGTGTCAGTATAGTCACACCTTTCCCAGTCTTCCACAACCCCACATCTGGGATATGAAGCACAGATCTAAGATGAGAATGAGATATATGTTTGGAACATCTTCTTACCTGAGTTACAATGGCTATTGTAGTCACCTGGTTGTTCCTGATTGAAATTAATTGATTGACATTAAATGCCTGCTGGGCATCCTCAAGCTAGACTGTTTTTTTGATTTTGCTTCAGTACCTATTAAATGTGATAAACATTCAAGTTTCCTTGAGCTTTGAATTCCATGTAAATGGTCTTTTGCCAAAATAACCCATGAAGTGAGACTTGCTCATTTTTTGTTTCTTAGACTTGTCAAAGGTGAGGCAGAGTAAAACAGCAGAATAGCCTGCCTCTCTTGGAGCTCTGACTTCTATCCCTCAAGCATCTTCTGTCTCTATTCATCTTTCATGTAAGTAATTTTTTATCTTTTCTTTCTGCATTCACCTCATGAGTGGTGGATGGTCCTTTCTTTCATAGGTTAAATGAAAGTTGTGTTTCTTCTCTTCAAAGGTGTAATTTTTAATGCAGATGGGAGTTTTGATATCTCATCTCACACAAGTTGAACCTTCTTATCATGTGAGGAAATCCTTTTGTAATTATTTATTTATTCAAACTGAAAGAGGACAGATTTAGACTGGATATAAGGAAGAAGTTTTTTACACTAAGAGCAGTGAGGCATGGGAACTGGTTGCACAGAAAGGTGGTGGATGCCATGTCTCTGGAGACATTCAAAGTCAGTCTGGATTGGGCTCTGAGCACCTAATTGAGCTGTAGGTGTCTGTGCTCATTGTAGGGGAGCTGGACTAGATGGTCTTTAAGGGTCCCTTCCAACTTGAATGATTCTATGAGTCTGTGATTTATGACTGGTATTTTCAGTTTCTAGGAATGTGCAAAGGGTCAAGCCTCAGTTTATTTTCTTGAGCCTTAGTCTGCTCTATGGCCAACACCTTTTTCTCATTTGATAGCTGGGGGGCTCCTGAATATACTCTAAAAGAGTATTGACATTGTTCACAGCCAAGATGTTATGGAACAGGAAATCAGAGAGGACTTCAAGTAACTATCTGACAGACGTATTTTTTGGGGTTCTCCTTAATTCTACGTGCACTTTGAATTAAAGGAAAATATTTTCAGGTTCAGGTTTTAACCACGCAGACTGGTTCCAGGGAGGGACACACATGGACAAGATTTGCACCATTATCCAATGACGAAGGTGACTCCAGGTCCTCTGGACTGGTGTCCTCAGTCCTGTAGAGTCACTGGATTAACTTCAAGTGTGGAACTCTACTGATGTCTTCTGGTCTAAGTGTGAGAAAGCTGAAAGCATGATATGGACTGTGAAATCCTTGTAGTCCACCGGGCTAACGTAGCCAGCGAGAGACAAGTCAAGACCTGATCAAACACACTAGTTTGTCACATGATTTCCTTTGTAGCATATTTAACTCTTTTCTCCAATAGTTTGTTGCATACTGGTGTGCACTGAAGTCTCACTAGGTGCAAAAACTTCACTACTAAGAAGATGCTCTTTTATTTACACTGTCTGACCCCGACATCAATATTATCTCCACCATTACTGCCTTCCACGCAGGAAAGCAGGTAGGAGGAAACAACATGCACTGAAAAAGTTGTTAATCTCTTTGCCCTGTTCATTTGTCATTCAACAACAACAAAAACAAAAACAATTAGCATTCTTAATTTAGAACAACTGACCTATCTAAATCCTAAGCATGTGTTCTCAAGAGTTGATCTTACAAAGAGCTGAGGTAATGTAGTTTTGTTGTTGCTAGATCCCCACATTCAGAGTCACATTTTACATGAGTGGATTGTATGTACAGAACAGCTACAAAATTCACCTTCTTTACCAAGCATATGTGTAAGATTACTACTGCCTCTATGGTTTCCAGTACCTGACTTAAAAATGAATGGCTGCAGCTAAGATCAGAAGAGGAAAGGAAGGGAGGAAGGGAGAGAGCAGGAAAGAGAGAAAAAGAAAGGGCATTTTTGGGAAAAGAAATTACATACTGCCTAAAATTTTTTTGAGTAGAGTTTGAGTGAGTTTTACTGAATTTTGGAAGAAGGATTAAAAGCAAACAAACTAACAAATAAAACCAGTGGTACTAGAAATGTTTAAATGCAATTGTTCGCATTCCGATGAAAATTCTTTAAGATAACAGTTAATAAGTTGTGTCCACTCACTGTTAGAAACTGAAATCCAAATACAACAGAACTATGGTACTACTGCAAGTGAAATTTAATGCTCAACAAGAAGAGAAAGGGCTACTTTCTAATTTCAGTGGGATAAATGAAGCACAGAAATGGTAACACACAACACAAAGTGACTTAAATGTATAAATCAATTACTGTAATAAAACATGGGCCATCACGTAAGACACTGAATGGGTAAATGAGAGCAGATATCTGGGCTGTTAAGAGTGTCTTCAGAAAGGCAAACGAATGAAACAGTGTGTAACATAATTAGTATGCTTTGATGTGCCTCTCCTAAAGCGAAATGATTGGAGAGAACGTGAAAGGAAATTCTTGCTTCTAGGAACCAACCTCAATTCAGTAATAGTGACAGACGTCCAAACAGCATCTGAGATCACAGAATTTTTTTAATCAGATTTCAAGACAGAGAAAATTCACTGCTGTTTTGTACAAATCACTGAAAGCATAGACTGCGCCTAGCCAAACTCATGCATAAATAAAATGCTAACATGGAACATTCTCCTCAGCTTCAAACTTTGCTCACATCCCATCTAAGCTTTAGCATATAATTGCATTTTGTTAACTGCAGAGAATGAAAAAGAGCAGGAAAGGGAAATGGAAGAGAAGTTCAAGTTCTCTGTTCCTAATATGCTGTGCAAGTGATACCGTAAAGCCCAAGGAAAACCATTTATTCTCTCTTACTGTAATGTTGCATCTCCAGTTGCTCTGAAATCACCTGGAACTGCAGGTAAGAAGTTTTGCTGGTTATTCTGATACCTCTTCATCTGAAGTACTCTGACAGTTTGTTGATAGGACAGGGTGAAATGACTTCCTGGACCATTTACAGGTAAGGCTTATAATCTCATCCATCTATGTGTATCTGACTTAACACTGACCTGATTTCAGCAGTATTATTTATATAGTGCTGTTCTTTCCTGCCTTCAGAGAAATTTCTGATGGCCTGATTCTGACCTCTTTTTAATTACATGACATAAAAACATACATTTTGAGAACTAAGAGGTTTTTCCTCACCACTAAGCTCTCTCTGATACCTGGCTAACTTCCATTGCCATGGCTGGGAAAGCTGAACTGTGTCAAGTGTTAGTATTTTCAATCCACTAAGGTAAGGAAGGACTGTTATCTGTATTTAACAGGCAGAGGGTCATCGTCATACAGTTTGTTGGAAAAATGCTTTTGGACTTTTGGTCTTTATAAATGCTCTTTTTGCTGGCTAATCCTATCTGATGCTGAAGTCTGTGCTGACTTCAGGGTGAAATTTTACACAACTTTGTTTCCATTCTAAAATATGCTGCAATTCTTCATTTGTTTGTACTTATTTTTCTTTTTCATCTTTATTAGCCATTTGAAGACATTCAACTCCTGCACTGTGTAGTTCATGGTCCGTAATTCATTTTAAACCACTTCACCCAAATGAGAGACATTCTCACTGGATTTTACTGTTCACAGAGGTGACTTAGTACCATGTTTTCTTAGACAAAAGAAGCATCAACTTTAGAATCAGTGTTACTGAGTGCATGTGAGTCAAATATTTTTCTTCTACAAAAATCCTACAATATCAGAAGTTTCAATAAAACCTGTTGAAAGTTATTTTATTTATAGGCGCAGAAACATCTGAATATAAAAGAGGTAGAGAGTTGAATGTTGTGTCATAAATCAAACTGCCCCACGTAGCTGGGTATTGATACTGCAATAATCCCTACATGTGTATATGAGCAGTTTGCAAGACCAGATCCCTAATATTTTCTCTAGGACAATATTTATATAATGTTTTAAAGTACCTGCTTAACTTCTCTCAGTCGTTCTGCCCAATGAATGGTGTGCAGTTGAACCATTAACTTTTGTAGAGCATTGCAGATATAGAAAAGTCTTATTTAATGCTCCCATGTGATCTTAAAGCTGACAGTCCTGCCAGGATAGGGCAATGTAATTTTGACCGCTTTTCCAGATTTTGCTATGAGGCTATTGACTTTCTGTTTTGTTGACTCCATGTGATTCAGTTCTATGACCCACCAGCGATATTGTGGTTGATGTTTAGCAGTGTTTCACCTTAGCTGAACAAACCTGGGTTTGCTCAGCCCAGAGCAATGGCATGGAGCTGTGTCAGGGGAAGGCAGGGGGGGGAGAAGGTTAGGGAAAGGCTCTGCATCAGAGGGTGGTGGTCATGAAACAGTTCTCCAGTGCAGTGGGCATGGCCCTGAGCTGCTGGAGCTCAGGGAACATTTGGGCACTGCTCTCGGACATGGGATTTGGGTTTGGCTGGTTCTGTGCAGATCTGGGGATTGGATTCAATGGTTCTTGCAGGTCCTTTCCAACTCGGGGTGTCCTATGATTCTAGCCTATGAATACATGCTATTTTTCATGGAGATTCTCCAAACCAAAATTATTTTATAAGTGTATCCAGGTCTGTATGCATTTGTGTGGAGTTCTGTACTTCTGAACTGGTTATTATCCATAAATCACCAGAAGGCCTTTTGCAGGTAAAAAAAAACCCAAAGCCCTGCATATGGGGTATTCTCAGTATCTTGACTTGCACTGCCTTTTGTAAAGTCAGATTAAAACAAGAATTTAAGGGAAAAAAAATTGTTTTTAGGAAGAGGAGAATGGAAGAGCTCTTCCCTTACACTGCTTGAAATGGAGAAGAGAAACGGATGAAGGGAAAGGAGTGACAAGTATCCAGCTTAAATGTGAACAGAAGACTAGAGGTGAAATTACTTGCTAAAAGGTTAATTAGTCTTGGCAGAATAAAGAGAAATTCAGAGATGGTATTGTGTAGTGATACCGGAATCTGTTTTAAATGAGCAGATCTAATACATGAGCTGGTAAAGAGTCTTGAGAAGCCTATATACGATGATGATGATGTGAGAAATAGAAATAAAAATGTAGAGTGAAAAGCTGTATGTTTATGTGGCTTTTCTTTTCTTTCTTTTTTTTTTTTTTTGGTCACTTGTTGATTATGTCCAGTTTTTTGTTTCCATTTTTTGAGAGATAGTAGTGAAGGATGCAATCTGTTTGCTTGTGGATACATTTGCAACTGCAACCAAAAAAGCCCGCTGTTTCTTTAGAAACATTTCTCAAGCAATTTATCAGCAATGAAATACTCAGAACTCTTTGCATAAATACTGGGAATAAATGCTTGAAAAAGGATATGAATATGACTAAATTGCTACTGTGAATTTGAAGAAACATGTTTCTTCATGCCCGAGCAGTACACTTTTTTTTTTCCCCCAGTCACTGTGTTTCTAAATAATAAAGGCATGTCAGAAGGTGTATTTTCTTAGCCCTTGTCTGTATTGAGAGAAAGAAGAAACAGTGAGTTTACAGCATTTAGTTCAGACTTTCTGAAGGGTCTGCGCAGGGACCATTTATTTATGTAGTGTGATACTGACTATACCACACAATCAGTTACTCACTAATATGTCTAGAATGGCGTGGAGCTACAGGAGCATTAGCACTGCCCAAGTTGAAGACATGAATAGCCATCTGAGAGCTTCCTGGAGGCTGCTGTCAAAGAGCTGATGGGCTCAGCAAGCTTGTTACTCCTTAGTGTGTATCTGTCCTGCTCATGGTGGTTGGTGTCCTTGCCAGAAGTCCTCATGGAGAGGAAAAAGCAAGTGGTTTTAACACCGAGTTCTCACCTGCCCAAGCAAGTGCCAGGAGCCACTGATGGCACAGCACGTGGGCTCCCATTGCCACCACTTTGGCCACAGCTCTGGAGTTGGGCACAGAGAGGCTCATGAAACACACAAATCTCCACTGAGAGCAGCAGGGTGTCTTCACTGGGGCTGAGATGTTGCACTGCAGCGCTGTGCTAAGAGTGAATTTCACACAGCCTTTCTGACTGAAAGGATTTCATTTCCACAGCCACAAACCTACTGCCTTCCACCAGCTCCACATTCACTTTCAACTTAAATAAATTGGAGCAGGCAGCAGGGCAGGGGAAATTAAACTAGCAAAGGAAAAAAAAATACTTAGACTGGAACAGTTATTGCTGCCTGCTAGGAAGTGTTTTTCTAGCCTTTTATTACCACATGCAAACCCTAGTCCCATGTGATTAACAAATTCATCTTGAAACACTGGTGTTGCTTGCCTGCAGATGAAAAATTAAGTGGTATCTTTAAATTCTAGCTCCTCATCTCATTTAAAAGAGATATTTTGCAGCACTTGGATTCTAGCACATATAATCAGACTGCACATTTCCTATCACATCCAACACCTGGCAATCTCCTGTGTGCCAACTGTGCACAGTGCAATGATATGTCTAGAGGTAATTATTTCCATCACCCACATAATGGCAAAAGAGATGAGAGCCATCACGTGCTTACATTTTGTACAGTCTTTGTTTTTACTTGAAATGACTGGGTAGGTTGGTCTGCACAGGGGGAAATATTTTATCCCAGAAATGTGTTCCTGCAAATGAATACCAGGGGACACGTTTGAAAGAAAGGGGCCAAATCTGCTGTGTTTATTTGTGAGTTTCTGAAGCTTCTGCGAGTGGAGGATATTTATTCTCTAGACAGAAGAAACTCATTGACATCACTGCAACGAACTGACAAAGAAAGGACAAAACAAAGAGTGGTTTCATTTATGGTCCTTTTTTTTTTTTTTTTTTTTTTTCTGTGATACAAGAGAGAAGTCTGGAAAAAGGGTCCTCGAAATATTTATGAAGGAAAGGGGAAAGACACCTCACCCCTTCCTACAGCTTTATAGGAGGAAAAAGCCTTACTTGTGGCTGTGTAAGGAGACTGACAGGCCACCTTCTCTGAAGTGAACCACTGCACAGCCCCCTGCTGGCCCCTGTGCCTGGACGTGACCAGTCTGAAACACCGGTGAGATCCAAGAGGAGGAAGAACCCCATCTCCACACAGGACCATGGAAACCCAAACCCTGTGTGTGAGAGCAGTGCCCAAATGCTCCTGAACTCCGGCAGTTCATGGCTGTGCCCGCTGCCCTGGGGAGCTGTGCTGTGCCCACCACCCTCTGGGGCACAGCCCTTCCCTGACCCCCGACCCTCCCCTGACGCAGCTCCATGCTGTTCCCTCTGTCGCTGTCACAGAGAGCAGAGCTCATCACTGCCTTCCGCTCCCTGTGAGAGCTGCAGCTGCCATGAGGCCTCCCCTCAGCTCCTCCGCTCTGGGCTGAGCAAACCCAGGCTCCACAGCCACTCATGCGCTCATCAGGCACTTTACCACTTTACTACGAGAGACCTGGCGTGGGCAGAGTTAAAATATGCTCCATTTGCCCTATTCTGTTTTCTCAAAATCTGGGAACCTGTCCGCTCCAGATGACTTCCATTCAGCTCTGAAAACATCGCACACAACAGCTGGGATCAGACAGGACAAAAAGCAGGGTTGGTGGGGCTGTTCTTCTGCCAGGATGTGCTTGTAGACTCTGGAAGCATCAAATAACATTAGAAGGACAATTTATTGTGCTTTGCAAATAGATCAGAAGGCTTAATATCACAACTATAGCTAAAAACGTCCGACCTTTATTAGGCAATAGAAATGGAAAGCATGGTGCCATGTTATCAAGGAGCTTCCTTGAAGCAGGACGTGTGGCTGGATGCTTATCTCTAATTTTCTCCTCTCTGCCCATTTCAGACCTCAGCTCCAGCTCTCTGTTGCTTATAATTGCTAACAGCCCCACAGCAAAGAGAAATAAAAAATAACGTGAGGGATAAATAGATATTTCAGGACCCATTTTAGGTGTGCCCATGGCTGGTCTTTTATATTAACCATAAAATTCTGCAAAGTGGGCATCCAGTTTTGTATTAATATTGCAGCCATGACTTGCAAAAACTCAGCTCTGGAAAAAAAAGCACTACTTGCTTTCAATATTCAATAATTTTCCACACCAGGGAATTAGCTGAGATCAGTAGTTTCACTTCACTAACAATGTCTCGCCAGTTATTAATTAACGATAATGCTTAGTCAACCTGCATACAGAAATACACAAAATACATAAAAGGCTACTAAAAGGTAAACTGTAAATGATCCTCTGTCAGCATAGCAAGTGAGACTCTGCTCCAAAAAGCAGAAGTAAATAGTGTCTGCATTTCACCAGTGTGAAAGACTAGGAATACTACCTGCAGTGATGTCATGATATTGCCAGCACAGTGTCATAGAATCATAGAATCACCAAGGTTGGAAAAGTCCTCCATGATCATCACGTGCAACCGTTCACCTACCACCAATATCTCCCCACTGAACCACATCCTTTAGTACAACATCTAAATGTTTCTTGAACACAAGAATGCAGTATAGCACAAAGATGCAATATAGCCTCATATAAAAGTAGATAGGAACCAGTCATCTCTGCTGCTTAAATGAAATGAGTCAAGTGATCTCACATGTCTTTGGAGTGGATAGTTATCCACATTTTAAAGTAAAGAGTACTAATGACATCTGATGCTAGTATAGGATGGAGAGTACTGCAGATTCTTGAGTGACACCAAGGACAGAATAAGGACAAAGACTAACCAACACTTCCAGCAGTTCCTCCACAGCACGTAAAGAAGTTCATTCACTTGTTGTCCTTGAAGGCTGCTCTGAACAGAGGATGCTGGGATGGGGCAGTGTTTGATGGGTGTCTTGGCCAGGTCAGCTTATTTGGCTACTTGTAATGGCTGAAGGAAAGTGAGAGTGCTTGGCTGGGAGAGGAAGTGGGGAACAAAGCTGCAGGATTTATGCCTGATTGAATATGAAGGATTTTGGCTGTAAACAAGGGATTGTGTCTCCATTCTCTACAAAATTTTATTTTTATTGCAGTACTTTCATTTTAAATACTGAGCTTTATTGCTCATATTTTAAATAATTATTTCTCTGAACTTTGTTTCCTCTAGTATACCTACTATTTTTAAGTCTTTCAAATTTTTCAGTGAATAATTTGAACAATTTCCCAAGATTATTTTTTTTCAGTCACATTGTTTTCCCAACCTTAAGGTAATCCTTTACATTTTGCTACAATAGGTTAACTGTACCACCTTAAGTTAGTTCTGCTTCTGTAGGAACACCAAGAGCACACTACTGGCATATATGGGACCAATCTAGAGTCAGATTTAGCTGCTGCTAGTAAAACCCGTATCTGGAGTCTTTCTGATAAAGGAGGTTGTAAGAAAGTAGGTGAAGGATTCTTTGAGCAGGGTCTGTTGTGGTAGGACAAAGGGAACTGCTTCAAACTTGAAGAGAGGAGGCTTAAATTAGATATAAGGAAGAGGTTTTTTTACAATACAAGAGGTGAGGCACTGGCACAGGTTGCCTGGAGGGGTGGTGGATGCCTCCTCCCTGGAGACATTTTCAAGGTCAGGCTGGACAAGGCTCTGAGTACCTGATACAGCTGTAGATGTCCCTGTTCACTGCCAGGCAGTTGGACTAGACAGCCTTTAAGGGTCCCATCCATTTGAAACAGGTCTATGACTCTAGAATTCTGTGATATTGAGTAAAGGGAAGGAGGCAAGCTAGCAAATCCTGACAGCCAACACCGGGTCAGTGGAGAGTAAAATGAATTTAAAAGACTATGCATTGTTAAATTATACATAAAGATCTCTGTTTTCAACTCTAATATTTTATTTGTTCATATATAAGTCAGTTCTTCACATACAGCATTCTGTTAAACTTCTGAAACCTTCCCAAAAGTGCTTAAGGGACGTGTTCTAGTTTCCGTTGCTGTATAACACATGAAGTTGCATAGAAATGCAGCACTGCACAGAAGAGTCGGCCATTGATACTATCTAATTCAACATAGTGCCAGTGCATTCTAGAGCTGATCATGCTGAAACCATAGAGATGGGTGTGTTGTGAAAAGTACCTGAGACAGGGTTGGCAATCTACTCTTGCCCTGAAGTAACTGTGTAATTTGCAAAGCCAGCATGGCAGCATTTGAAGAGAGCACTGTATTTTTGGTGCATTTAGCTAGGAACATATCTACTTTTGTTTTACAGAGAAACTATTTTAAAATGTTCTCCCTAATGCCCTCCAGTTTCCATCTGTAAATTTAAAATGCTTTTAATCAACTATTTGGGGGATAACTGGTAATCTTTTCTTTAGAAATGTTTATTAACATTATTATCAGATTTATTAAGCAAATTGTACCATTTACAATGTTACATTTCAGAAGGTGCCAAAGTACCCTTTTCATTTACAAAATAAGCAAAACATGAATTTGAGATGTTAATTTTCCAGCTACGTGAATTTTTGGATAGTAAGGTCCTGAGTAAGGTTTCCTGCTCAAGGGGAACTGTAAGTATGATGAGCAAGGAGAAAGCCCAGGAAAATGTGATCAAGTGGCAGTTGCATAGATGGAAACAATCTTTTAAGACTCTGTGAGACATGCTAACCCCTTGCTGTATGAAAAACAACTCTTAGAAATCTCTTCAAGAGTGATACCCACCTGGGAGAAACTTGGTCTTAAAGGAAGATTTGATTTCTATCAGGTAAAATGCATCACAAAGCAGGACCATGGAATGCCTCCCAAGCTTACCCTAAGAAGGAAGTAGGGATTTCGTTTTATCAGGAAGATACCTAAAGATGGGCAACAGCGTGGATTAAGAAATTTTGAGTCAAAGAAGTTGCATTTATTATTTTAGCTTGCATGAGATGCAACCAACCTGTGGTCCCTACCTCTACAGTTTCTTTGGGAGAACTTGCCATGGTTTCATAGCCATGTAACAGTGATGTTCTTGTCAAAGAGACAATGAAGAGGTTGCAATGTACAACTTGTACTGAGCTGAATTTTCATGCTGAATCTGATCTACGTTCAAAGAGGTGAAATTATGGATCCCTTCTGTAATGTTGGGTTGGGCTGCTGAATAATTCCTCAAATTCAGGTGTAGCTAGAGGTGAAAACTGGGTAAGTGCTGGGGACTAAGCAATGGCAAATGCTCTTCATTACTGTGGGTAGGAGATAAAATGTTCAACCAGTGGAGCTTCCTTTGCTAGAGGGACCCAAAGCCTAAAAGAGGGCAGGGTGGAGACCCTCGGTTTGCTGTGCTACGTATGTACTTTGAAAGGATGAATTTACAATAAACTTCAGGGAGATATCTTTCAGACACACCCCACGTGTTCGTATTCCGATGGCCTTCATCCCTGTGCTTCCAAACTGTGTTCCAAACTTGCTGTTGCCCCACCAAAATTTCTCATTCATCTCTATTCTCTGACATTCAGACAGGGTTGGATTTGTTCGTGGGGGAGGATTGTGCTGTGAGAGCACAACAAAGCACAGCATACATGTGTGATTCATTTCTGTCAGCTGTGTACTGTTGCTCGCAATACACTTAATTTTCTTCTCTTGTGAGAGAAAATAGCTTTCTTAAAAACAAAAACAACAACAACAACAACAAAACCCAAAAAGCTCATGTGACCAATATCAATGTGGTTTTAGATAAAATCCCACGGGTTATTAATTTTATCTATAATTTATACAGTGGCCCTATGTTTTATAATACAGAAGGAGACTGCAAAATGAAATGCGTACAGACACGAGACCATTAGGTACTGCAAACAAACAGCCACTTTTCATGTTAACAGATTATTTTGTCAATGGTATGTGGAAAAAATGATGACATATTAAGAAAAAATTCTAACAGATCAGTCACCAAGCGTCCATTCATTTCTGTTTTTTCTTCTAATTTACATCTAGCAATTCCCTGATGGACCTGGCTTCTTTTTTAACCCTCCAAAAAATCCCTGAGTTTCTCCTTTCATCTGGAGCCTCCTTGTATGCTATAGATCTGTCAACTCACCTAATCTGCAAAAGCCTCACAAATTTTCAAGTAACCACTATAAGGCTTGAGGAATGCTCTACTGAAGGACAATTATGAGAGCACCAGGATTACTTTGCTCTCAGGAGGTGCGACTGAATGCAAATCAATCATAGGAATTAAAAGCTTTTGGCAAATAAATAATTCATGCATGCTAAATTAATTAATGATTTTCCTGGACAGGCTCAACACATTTTCCTGGGTGAGCCACCAGCACATCAGCACAGCCAGAAGAGCTCTTCCATCTTTGCTACCCAGGGTTCTAATGCAGATTTGGAAACAGGTTACTATTTTCATAACTTTTGAGCATCAGTGAATGGCTTTATTTTATTATTTTTTTCTAATAGCCAAAAAAAGGCTGTGTACATTTTACTCTTTCCATTTCCCCCACCCACTGCAAGATACTGAAGCAAAGCAACTGTTTCTTCATCAACACTCCGATGACGGTGCTGAATAGAGTTGACATTTACATAAATGGATTGCAGTGCAGTTGTTGAACACATACAGGGATGAATCTCTAATCCCATTTTAATTAGATGGATGTTGCACGCATGCAAAAATCACAAGCCTCGCTCCGCGTGGTGATGCCACACTGGCAAGGAATCAATCAATGGGGCCTGGGTTGCCATGGAAACTGATTGCTCCTGCACCACCATCTAAGTGGCAAATGATTGGTGGTGTACACACAGCGCGGGGAGAGCAATGAGTTTTTATATCCTGTCCAGCAGCTGTGCCAGAGAGTTAATTAAAAGCAGAGAACATGAAATAAATCTAAATCTGTGAAGAAATGAAATGTACGGCACAAATTGAATTCCCGTGTTGGACAGAAATTAATATGCAGCACAAACCTCTGAGCGCCTGAATAAGCAGCAGCAATGAATCCCAGGAACCAGCACCTCTGTGGCAGATAAAGCCTGAATGTGGAGAGAGCACCTCCTCATCTTATTACCAAAACAGCGCTTCCTTTGCTGCCTCTGTGCATGCAAATTGCATTCTTAAATGCTAAAGGTTTGCACAAAGGCGGGAAGGACAAAGCTTAACTAAGATTTAATTAGCAATCTGTTAGCAGCTGTGGTTTATCATCTCTGAACACGGTGTAAGTAAACATTTGTGCTGCTGTACCCAAACTCACCAGACAACTACTACGAAAGTCAGTGTGCTCTTCCTGATAAGGTGTGAATTCCAAACTCGTATTTGAAATATCACAGGTATGGCAGTTGCCCCTGAAATGTTTTCTCAGAATAGGATTAGTTTGGCATAACATATTTTCCAGCACAGTGGGGTGCAACTGATCAGGCATGAAATGGTGAAGGTGTGAGGCTGCCTCAGCCCAGCCCTCCCTCCCCCTCTGCATTGCCATGCAGGAGGCAGATTTCAGCCAAGGAGACTGCACCGCTTCTCCACGCTGGGAAGTGTTTAACTGCTTGCACATGATAAGCACAGAGAGCAGCCACAGAGGCAGCTGCTCCACATCACCCTGCACAGCAGGAGGAGGAGGAAAGAAGCACTGAGGAAGTTTTGTTGCATTACCAGATGCAAGCGTGTCTTCTTTAGTCATCTTCTGACTGATGGCCAGTTATCTTCAAAGCCTGCCAACAGAAGTGACTTTGGCACTTCTTACATCTGAGGCTTTTTAAGTGCTTTGTGTCTTTTATCAGCTCTCAGGGTGGAATATTTTTGGTGATTTTCCATGCTAAGCAGCTGAGTCAGCCCTGCTGTCATGGGTCCTGATTGTGTTTTAACTCAGTGATGCTTATGAGTCTCTTCCACCTCGGGATACTCAATGATTCTACAACTCTTTCTCAAGTCCTCTCTTCCTTGTCTGCCAGTGAAGAAGCTTTCACCTGATTTCTGCTGGGTGGAAGTCCGGTGATTTTTCTCAAATCTCTAAAATTTAATACGGAAAGGCAAGGCTGTTGAATCCATTTCTTGAGATAAAGCTTTGTATGGCATTGCATCACTGCACTCTTCAACACTGCCGATCACTGTTCTGTAAAAACAAATACTAGTTCTAAAAATTGCTTCTTTTTGGCTTTAAAATCTGAAGATCATAGTAAGAGTCCATGGCCACTTCAGTAGATGTTTTACAGCCACCTGCGGAGGACAAATAATAAACTTTACTCAAAAGGCAGTTCTGTAAATTTCCTAGTAATCTCTCACTGATGGGCAGTCTTGCTTTTACTTTTCTAACAGTGCATTTCCTACTGTTGCACAATGGATGTCATGAAAAGGTGCTGATGAACATTACTCATAGTCTCTGAAAAGCCTTCTTGACATAGGACATAAATGGAAGTAAAAGCTTTAACAATGTGAGCTTAATGAGAAACTGATAAATTCTCTTAACCAAATCTTTAGTGATTTGCCATCACCTTATATAAGTTGCATGGTCAGTCTAGCAGTTTTATGTTAATTCCATGTCTATTTCCAATTACAAAATCTTTTGCATAATTACAACTTATGAATGTGTGTGCAAAGCTTCCTGATTTTTTTCCTCTTTACCAATATGTTTCCCAAAAAAGCATTCTTGTCTAGCAATACTTTCTTTTTTTTTGTTGTTTTTGTTTTAAATGTTGGCAAATTCTGTAAAGAAGAAAAATCTCTGCTTTGAATGAAGATGTTTCTCAATAAAACAAATTTTTCAAATCAAAAGCAAAGGTACAAGAGAGCAAGGTGAAAATTAAGAAGCAATTTATAGACATCGTGTGCTACAAAAGGGTATTTTCACCAAGTTATGGTGATACTAGGAAGCTTATTTTAACACTGATTATTCCAGAGAACCCAGGTGATAGTTTTCTAGGCTTTAATTGTATTGTCTTTATGTATAACTGGTTGAAATGTAAGTCAGTGAGAATATGAGCAAGAATTGCCAGATACTGTGTAGTCACTGATGTTACACGGTTGAGAGCTATAAACTGATAGAGTGATAGACATTACTGCTTACCTGAAAAATGAACACGTGTCATGGCACACCAGTCACTTTTAGCCTGGAAAGACTCCCTGTGGCATAGATAACATGTAAAGAAAGCCTTAATTAGACATAATTAGGCACTCGCTTCTATACAAAAATAAGGAAAACTAGAACACTCATTAAGCCATTATAGTTTCAGTTAAATTAATTGCACATACCAAATGAAGTAGCTGCTGACCTTCTTGCTTTAGCTGCATCTGCTTTTGCCTGTGTGGTTGAAGAGACATCATACAGTGGATGTCAGTGATCTGTTTTTCCTGATGTGTAGAGTAGCTCAGAGAGAATTACTGGCCTGATAGGTCAGCCATTTGTTAGATTATGCCCAGAATTTGCGTGTTAGCACTGTAATGATACATTTTATGAACTACTGACTATTACTAATTATAGAAGTTAGTCCCTGCTTTAATTGCGTTATTATTGTGTGATTATATTACTATGTTTTCTAATGACAGTAAGTAGTGCATAGGAAAAGGTCGAAGGATGCAACAACAAAAAAATGTAAGTGGTAGTGACCTAATACAACAAACACCCTCTGAAATGAGTATTTGTGGGAGAAGATGTAATTTTGTTGAGTGTGCATGTGAGACAGAAGAGATGATTTTGAACTTGCTTCTCATTTACATATCTGTGTACATGTTGACTTTAATGGCAGTTCTTTCCAACGTGTAAAACAAACTGAAAGCAGAGTAGAGCCCTGAGGTGAAAATGAGATGCAAGTGGAATGATCAGATATTGAGCAGCTGCACTGCCAAAGCACAGGATATTGAAAACAGGATGTAGGTTGTCTGCCTGTGAAATGTGGGTATCCAGTACTTCCAGGGGATTTTGACTTTGGATAGATGATGTCACTGTGGTTTGTCATTACAGCAGGCATTGCCATGTTTGCTCTGGCACAACAATCCATGGGTCCTGTTGTCACAAAGGACAGTCACTACTTTGCTCACCACTGCTTCTATTCCTGCTGAGGGATGGCGACTTTGCTGGGGCCACATCTTTTGGTTAAAATCATTGTCTATCAATGTGTGTGCACTTCAGAAATGTTACATAAGGTTCTTATCTTTATTCAAAACTGTACTGTCATTATTTGGAAGCTGTGCTATGCACTATAGTCTTGGGCCAGGTTCAAAGCCTAATTCTGACCGTCTGCTGATGTTCCACTGCTGAAGGTCAAATTTTCAAAAGACTTTGAAGTGACCTGGTCTCCAAGCTCTCTGTCAGCAGGAAGTTCAGTTCACTAAATGCCTCCAAAACACCGCTTTGTTTTCAAAAGTGCAATCGGTGATGGATGGAAGAAAAGTCGCAATTTTCCAGTATTAATGGTGAAATTACCTTTGTTTGTTTTTTTCAGGTAGGGTCATTATTTTCCCCTGTGTGTTCCTCAGTGCAGCGAATCTGCAGGAAGACACCCTGTAGTGCACTGCAATACAAGTTAAACAGCAGGGATATCATTGGATTTATCGTGTTATCTACCTATTGTGAGCTCGCCTGTTTAGATCTAGTCTAGACCTAGCATTGCTTCAACTGTAACTGAGTGTTCCAAATACAAGCATTAGTCTTTTAACAGATAACATTATGGCTTGTCTCTTGGTATAGGTAAAGTATGACTTCATATTATGTACTGTCTTGTTGGTAGTGTCTTACAAATGCTGACCTCTACCATGAAAAACACATAAATTCTTCTTAACATTCTTATGCTAATACACTCGGCAATAAGAAAAAGCTGAAAGAGCCAGATTATATCTCAGTACAGAATTTCATAGCTTCAACATAACATTACAATGGCATGTATAAAATATCACATGTATTTGGGCTGTCAGATACAGGTGTGTCAGAACAGGAACAGTTTCTTCACCTGAGTTGTATATCATTTGTTGATAACTCACTTCAAGACAACAAAGCAAGCTCTCTGCTTGACAAGATCTGACAGCTCCTGTCAGGGATGGTGTTAGGTGAAGAGCACTGGTCTAACTCAGGATACCTCTACTTAGATTCTTCTCCAAATATAAGAATGTTGGTTTTCATTTCATAGAATCACAGAATGGCCTGGGTTGAAAAGGTCCACAATGATCATCGAGTTGCAAACCCCCTGCTGTGGGAAGGGTTGACAACCACCAGACCAGGCTGCCCAGAGCCACATCCAGCCTGGCCTTGAATGGATCCAGAGATGGGGCATCCACAACCTCCTTGGGCAACCTGTTCCAGTGTGTCACCTCCCTCTGGGTGAAAAACTTCCTCCTAATATCTAACCTAAACCTCCCGTCTTAGTTTAAAACCATTCCCCCTTGTCCGGTCATGGTCCTCCTCTGTAAACAGTCATTCACTCTCTTGTTTATACACTCCCCTCAAATACTGGAAGGACACAATGGAGCTTTCTCTTTTCCAAGCTCAACAAGCCCAGTTCCCCCAACCTTTCCTCATAAGAGAGGTGCTCCAGCCCTCTGATCATCTTAGTGGATCTTCTATGGACTTGTTCCAAGAGCTCTCTGGCTTTCTTGAGCGGGGGGCCCCAGGCCTGGACGCAGTACTCCAGATGGGGCCTCACAAGAGCTGAGTAGAGGGGGACAATCACCTCCCTCTCCCTGCTGGCCACCCCTTTTTTAATGCAGCCCAGAACATAGCTGGCCTTTTGGGCTGCAAGTGTAGACTGCTGGCTCATGTCCAGCTTCTCGCCCACCAGGACCCCCAAGTTCTTCTCCCCAGGCTGCTCTCCAGGAGATCATCCCCCAGTTTGTATAAATTCCTGGGATTGCCCAGGTATTTCTTTTATTCTTCTCTGCTCTCTCCATGTCTTATGTCCACACTAAGGAAGAATAATGTTTCAGGACATGTGAGGGGATTTTTATCACTAAGGGAAGTAAGTCAAATCTAGAAGATTTTCTGTACCACAAAAATATTCCTTCTGTAATTTGCAGTTCTACCCTCCTCTCTCTGAGCTCCAAAGCACAGCTGCCATGCTCACAGCATTTCAAAGGATGTTTTCAGGTCCTTTTAGGTTCTAGTTTCTGTCTAAAGAAAAAAAAAAAAAAAGAAAGGGGGGGGGGGAGAAAAAAAAGGAATCTAAATTGGACGGTTTGACACCCCCAGGAGGATCTAAGACCTGAAAAAAGCCTCAGCCACCTGTGAAATGCTACTGAATGCTGCAGCTGCGTGCTCAGAGGATGAGACAGCATTCACACTGCCTTCCTCACAAGTATACATAGGGATGATGTATCATATGGGTATGTGGACCACTTCTGTATTTCCTCTCCATCTGAAACGCACAATCAGGTGCATGAAAAGCCTTCCCTTTTTCTTTTACTGAAATGGTAACTACTGAAGTGGCTTTCACAGGGCTCAATGAATGAGCAGTTGAAAAAGCAGGGTCAGAATTTTCAGTGGTTGAATGGTGCAGCACTGCTGAACTCAGCTGCTGAAGAGCAGTGGCAAGCACACCTCTGGGTGTTCAGTACGCTCATGAGGCAGGTAGGTTGCGGCAGAGGAAGAGAGGAAATGATGAGAATGAAATAAATCTACAGTAAATACATAATAAAGGGGATGAGAGCAGTAGTGATATATTTCTGCAGTGGAATCTTTCCTGCCCCCGTTTTTACTGTAATATCAGTGAGATTTCTTGTATAGATACAACAGCACAATGCAGGAAGCAGGGGTCTCACACGGCACCGCAACCCTGTCTTCCAAATAGGACCCATATCCATGGTCAGCACCAGCACTAAGACTAGGTCAGTGTGTGTTTTACATAATGCCTTAGCCAGAAATCTCCAAGTAGGTGAAAATTGCTGATGCCACCATGATGTTGATCAGCTATCTTGCTAACTTACACTGCATGTTCAGCCATCTGAATGCGTAATACAGCACCATGCAGTTTCCCACGAAGACACCAGTCCTCACAAGTTCTGCTGAGTGCTCATTTCACAGAATCACAGGCTTGCAGGTGTGGAAAGGGACCTCTGAGATCACCCAGTCCAACTCACCTGCTAAGGCATGCTCCCTACTGTAAGTTACATAGGAAAGTGTCCAGGTGGGTTTTGAATGTCTCCAGAGAAGAAGACTCAACTCTGGGCATCCTGTCCAAGTGCTCTGTCACTCTCACAGTAAAACGTTCATATGGAACTTTCTATGTTCTGGTTTACGCCATTGCCCCTTTTCCTGTCTCTTTGCACAACTGAAAAGAGCCCGGTCACATCCGCTTGCCTCCCGCTCCTTAGATATTTATAGACTGTGATGAAATCACCTCTCAGCTTTCTCTTCGCAAAGCTGAACAGTCCCAGGTCTCTCAGCCTTTCCTCACAAGGGAGATGCTCCAGGTCCCCAGTCATCTTTGTGGCTCTCTGCTGTACGGTCTTTTTTGACCTGAGAAGCCTAAAGCAATGCAAAGGTTCCTCCATATTTTTAGGGTATCGACATACCAGTAAAAACAGCAGATTACTCTGCCATTGACAAGTTAAAATCCCACAGAAAAGATTTTGTGGGTTACTTAGTTTTACGAGTTCAAAAAGTAACTGCAGCACCACTGTATTGGTGTCATCCGCATTAAATTACGTAGAACTTTCCATAAGTGCCACTAAAAGTGTTTTAAGAGAACACCTTTCAAGTTGGCTGTTTTTCTTAATCAGTTTCCAGACTGCTGTAAGCCACTCTGATCTGTATGAAAAAAAAAACATCTACAAAGAGAGTGGAAGTTGTTCTCCTTCTCTGGAGTTTAAAATCAGTTTAATTCCTTTGAGTCCAGAAGATTTGTTCAGTTTAAAAGTGGTGGAAATGAGATCGTAAACAGGGCCACTGCTTTTATTTATTTAACTATTTGAAGTGAAGAGAAAAAGTAGCATTCCCATAGCAGTGCCGAGGAGGAACTGTTCAGCAATGAAGGGGCAGAAGAGAAAGTGAATTTATTGATCTCTTCTATTTGAAGATGGTTGTTTCCAGATACCCCACCCCTCCCCCCCACACGCTGTCCCTTAGTAATCATCAAAAACTTTTTAAGCATTTAAAACAAACATTTGGAACAGGAGGATCACATGGGATGTGTGCCTACCAAAAAAGGAAACAGGTCCCAAATACGAATGGGTCTGAAGTCACCAGATGCCCCCAAGGGAGAGATACCATTATTTTCAAGTGACTCACGCTTTTATTTTGATACACACTGTTCTGCTTTGGAGGAGAGGCCAAAGCACAACGGGTTAATCTGCAAAGTAGGTTGCTCTGAAAGTAATGCCTCCTATTTATTTCAGCGGAAACTACAACAACTATGAAGAGCACAATAATAGTATTTGATAGAGAAAATTCTCGGCTACAGAATGTTATTTTTCAGCCTTGTCGCCACCACTAGCTCTGAATTTTCAACAACAGTGAATGAGAGCCTGCATGTCATGCTCATAACAATCTGCACCAGAGAAGTGGCTGCTGTCACTTTCACAACTGTGGAAATCATAGAATCATAGAATGGTTGAAAAGGACCACAGTGATCATCGAGTTTCAACCTCCCTGCTGTGTGCAGGGTTGCCAACCACCAGACCAGGCTGCCCAGAGCCACATCCAGCCTGGCCTTGAATGCTTCCAGGGATGAGGCATCCACAACCTCCTTGGGCAACCTTGTTCCAGTGCGTCACCACTCTCCGTGTGAAAAACTTCTTCCTAATATCCAACCTAAACCTCCCCTGTCTCAGTTTAAAACCATTCCCCCTTGTCCTATCATTATCCACCTTTGTAAACAACTGCTCCCCTTTCTGTTTATACACTCCTTTCAAGTACTCGAAGGCCAGAATGAGGTCTCCCTGGAGCCTTCTCTTCTCCAAACAAAACAAGCCCAGTTCCCTCAACCTTTCCTTATAGGAGAGGTGCTCCAGCCCTCTGATCATCTTAGTGGACCTCCTATGGACTCGCTCCAAGAGCTCCACGTCCTTCCTATACTGGGGGCCCCAGGCCTGGACGCAGTACTCCAGATGGGGCCTCACAAGAGCTGAGTAGAGGGGCACAATCACCTCCCTCTCCCTGCTGGCCACCCCTTTTTTAATGCAGCCCAGAACATAGTTGGCCTTCGAATGTACCACCCACCGCCTCACTGTGCTCACATCCACTGTTTTGTCTCTACAAACCTTCAGCAAATGTTGATGAATGTCAGAGGGTGCCTTTTTTTTTCTTTTTTTCTTTTTTTCTTTCTTTTTTTTTTTTTTTTGCATGGAGAAACTCAGCTTCACCCCTTTGCTTCATCTGCATTTCTATGTCAACATGCCATTCTGTCAGAGCGCCCCTCTGCTGCGATCTGTCACATGGCAATAAAATATAACAGAATATTCCTGGGAAGGTTCGTCTTCTACTGCCATGCCACCAACATCCACTTCTGACATCGTGGACCAACACTGTAAAATCGGAGGCATTACTTTCAGAGCTGCCTTTGTAGCATTGATTAAATGAATACATTTAACTGCCTGAAGTAAATAGATAGGGCTGAAGGCAGATTTCAGCTACACTTGTGGAGCCGCAGAAGCTGTGCTATAAAACTCAGAAAAACTGTAGCACAGTACATAACTTACTGTCAATCTCAGTTCACAGTTATCTTTAAATTGTAATCTACCTTTTTGTAGGAAATCTTTGCTAGCTAAAGCTTGCAAGAAATTTTCCTTCAGGGTCACAAAAACTGCGAGCTTTTAGAGCAAAAGGCACAACATCCCTCAGTGCAAAAGGAATGGCCTCTTACTTTAAAAAACAAAAGCAAGCAAACAAACAAAAAAAACAACAGTGTGAGGCATAGAACGTTGCCTAACAGGATCACACTGTTTTGTGGCAGAGTTCCTCAAAACTCCGAACAACAGCACCTTATTTCCCAGATTTCCCTTTGATTACTGAAGTAACATCTGATTCTTTGCTTTTGTTCATGCAGTTGTTGATATTGTGTTGTACAGGCATTGTGTATTAGAATAAAACTGTATTATGCCAAATTTGAAAATTTTTCTTTGTTATTAATGATTCACTGAAATTAATTGTTCATATTTTTAATAGGAGAAACCTTAGACATTGTGACACATGTATAATTTGCGTCATGCCCATGACTTTTCCTGATAGAGATAGAACACCACTGTGTTAAATGAGGATTAAATCTTTCAGTCCATTCTGAGGTGAGCACCTGTTGAGCTTCTTCCATGTCAAAGACATCCTTCATGGCCTCTGTTGCTGCTGCTGTGACAGACACTAACTGAAAACACAGCGAGGAGCTGTGGTATCAACTTGCTAAAAGTACCCACCAGCCTCCAAAGCTGTGGAGAAAGTAAATCACAGCACTTGAGACAGAAAGGCAAGATAATTTAACAAACTGTCATGCATCACCTGACCTGCAGAAACTTAGCAGAGGCAGTACCAAATGACAGGGAAAGCACTTTATTTTACTGAGATTTTGCCTATTATTTCCCATTTTTATCTACATAAGAGCACACCTTCCCTTTTAAATGACCTTTTATTAGTGCACACTGACTCCTTTTGGATGAATTTTTGTGACAGTGCTTTATTAATATGTCTTAATTGTTTTGCTGGGAACTGAAAGCTGTTAAGTTCTCCTGTAAATCCAGTCCTTTATCTTTGGTTTTAAAAGATACAAACTCACAGACGACTAGTTCTAATCAAGTCAATAGCCTAAAGCTGTAGTAGTCTACAGCTACTATAAACCCCATGGGGTTTATGATATCATCACAGAGAGGTTTCTAGCTTTCCCACCAAGCTGGCGACTGTTACTCCCCTTCACTCCCCTAGGAACACACATGGAACAAAATTTTCTGGACACTGTGCCTGCACTGCTGCATTGAGATGATCGTTAATTACTCTTCAAGTTTGTCAGGGTAAAATGGAAGTTTAGATAGAAATTTACATCGTACAGAAAACTGCATTCTCAGCAGCAAGGTCTTTTAAAGCATCTTCTAATTTTAGGTAGTGAGGGCTCACTATGTCTCTTCAGCAGGTTTAATATTTTTCTTTATGCTTAACGGAGTGGAGCAAACCAGTTTTTAAATCACACTGTTACACGATCCTTCTTTACAGCTGCAGGCAAGATGGATCATGGCCTGCTGTTTTAGAGGCCCTTGAGTTACAAAACTAATTATCTTCCCCAAAAATCTATTGTTTTACAAGGACTACTGTTCACTACTTACTCTCATTTGCAAGGAGAGAAGCATATATGCAACCACGAACACATACACATACTCAAACACAAAAGATGCATTATTTCTGTTCTTTGAGCAGGTGCTGAAAGTGAGACCTTGGTCACTCCTATAAGCAGGCATGAGAGGAAAAATCTCCTATGAAAGGAGATTTCTGCTTCTGTTAAATAAACAAAACTTATTAAAATATAATGAAGCTCTTCTGTGTGAATATGAAGTATGTTAATAATTCAGCAAAAATTATGAAGTTCCTGTGCTTCACTACATAAAAAGGTAAACTACAAAGCTGACCTAATTTTCAGGGACAGACCTTCTGCAAGAATATGTTTTCTGTATACTAAAACTGAACTTTTCTTGTGTTTTCTCCTTTTTTTTTTTTTTTTTTTTTAATGAAATGACTGAATTTTTTATCAGGATGTTGTTTGTCCAGTGAGGTCACTGTTTTCTCTATGTGTGGATAAGGGACAGGATGCTGCATGCTTTCCCACTCAAACATTTCTACTGTGAAATTTTCGCTTCTTGTCCACGGAATAACTTTGTCAAGTTCTGGAGAGCTTTTCAGCTTGAAGACAGCTCTCCAGTGCAGTTGTCCCTGGGATGTGTGGTATCACAGACTCACAGGATTGTAAGGATTAGAAGGGACCCCTTCATTGAGTCCAACCCCCTGACAAAGACCCTACAGCACGTTGCACAGGAAAGCACTAAAACCAGTTCCATTTCTCTCTTCAGCCCAACTTCAGTTTACTCATGGAGACAGCCCATGATGGCCCACCAGGGCATTCTGTACAAACCTCCAACTGGTCACTCTGGAGATACCAGAGGACACTCAATGCAATTTTTAATTCAGTTTGTTCAATTCCCTTAGGTACTCAGCTCCCTTTTAATGTTCAGCTCTCTTGTTTTCATTATACAGTTGGTTCAACATATGAATTTTCCTGATACTTGTCCAAGTGTAAGCCAGTTACAGGAACTGCCTAGTGAATTTGGTCTCTTTTCATCAAATACACCACTCAGTCATTTTCAGTTTGACTGGCCCTGTATACTGCCATGTTTAAATACACATCATTCAATACCTACTGAGAGTTCACACATGTTTACTGGAAAGTGATTAAATCTTCCCCTCAGATCGTACACATAACTGTTATGGTATTGCTTCAGAAGCATCAGGCACCAGGCAAAAGTAAGCAACAAAGAAAGAAAGGACAAACAAGCATTGCTGGAATGAAGAGAAAAAAAAACTCAGATAAAAATGTTTTAGCAGGGACCTCCACCTTGGAGATTGGTACAACAGATCCAGGCATGAGCAATACTTGTGTTCAAGGATCCAAGCTCAGGTGGAATTTGCTAGGAACCACCCTTTATTTTACATTTTTGAAGAAGTGGGTGTACTCACAGGTAGGCACACACTGTAACAGACAATCAACAAAATATTTATTACCATTGACCACAATTCCCTCCCCCGGTTCCCCAGATCAGGCACAATGGAGTCCACAGCCTATCTGGGCTGCAGTTTTTGATTTATCTCCTTGTAAGGCATTACCTTGAGAAGGTTCTGCTTTGTTAAGACACCCCAGTCTTAATTTCCAAGGTTGTAGAGTCAATATTACAGTGTTTGTGACCCACAATTCCCCTACAGTTACTGGTTTCCCAGTTCTTGCTCAAGCCTTGTCATGTAGGCCTAGCTATGTTCTGTAGCCCACTCCCTCGTAGCAACAGGTTGCCTAGCAATTTCTGGAAGGACAACATCACGTTCTATACATCATGCAGGCAATAGTGCTGATACCTTATGAAAAAACAATACATTTTGGGGGAAAAAAATAAAACAACAAAAGCTATTCAGTTGCAATGTCCTACTCAAAAAAAAAAAAAAAAAGAAAAGAAAAAAAAAGAAAAGAAAAAAAAAGAGAAGAAAAAAAAAGAGAGAGATTGAGAAAGAAATACACTAAAATTGTATCATCTTTTTACTTTCCTTAAGTAGGATGGACATGATAAGTGAAATTCTTACATTACGAAGAGCAGATGGCTGCTCTATGCTTACACAAAAATCCTTCCTGAACTAAAACTGTGGGGGTGTCTTAAAAGTGAACTTGTGACTAGGCGATATAGGTCTGAGATTTTTAGTATCACTTAGATACTAAACTTGATATAATCATGCTACAAAAGATATAACTTTAAAAAAAAAGGAAAAAATACACATGCCTGTATTTTCTTTTCTATCAAGGAACAAATATCTCCTGATAACACAATAGAAAAATATCCTGCAAGGCCCTTTCTGATGACCAGAGAAAGCTGTAAATCACTGCCTCTGTAGGATATAGACATATCACAAAGGGATAGCAATTTGGTGTCTTTTCCAACAGGCAGACATTGCCACACTGCAAAGCCAGGGACAAATATCACTGGTTAATTCTCCACTGTGCGAATTTCCTTGTCAGTGGAAAAGATATCAACTATATGTTTTGCATAAGATACAAAAAAGAAACATCACCAAATCTGTCTGGAGTTTCTAGTGATGTCAACAGAGGAGCACAGTTCAAAATCATATTCATGTTGCTGTATGGAATAGTCAGTTATGTAGGACAGAGTTTCACCATGCATTGATCGAAATTGTAACTTTATTTTTGCATTATTTAAAAGAAATTGCCAGTGTGCAATCACGATTTGCTGCAAAAAGATGCTAACATTATGCTCTCAATTTGGTTCTCGAGTGAAACTCTCCTCGTTAGTTAGTGTGAATGCATTTTGTTCAACTTCAGGTCCTACATCCCCTTCAGGATATTCAGATTTGGCTGTCCATACGAAGGTGTACAATGGATCTGAGTAAGGAGCACCACGTAATAGGATGTAAACCAGGCTCTGTCAAGTTCATTTTAATCCCCCTCTGAAGAACCTCAGTGAATCTGACCACTACTCAAATTTGAGTACCAAGCAAAGCAGCCAAGAGCCATGAAAATGAAGGAACCTAAAGCAGCTATTCACAGACATTATGACAAGTAGTCTGGGCCAAGTTTATCCATTGTGCCAGTGCTTTGACTACAGTGAGGTTATATGAGAGATGAATTTGTTCAGCATCCTCTGATTACAGGGAATTTCAGTTCTAAAATAGGAGAGAAAATTGGTGACCTGACCATAATGAAGAGGCATGGACTGGCAGGGGCCAAATAAATGAAGATGGAAACTCATCGACTTGCACTATCCTGAAAGTCAATCTGCCCTTGTAAAACTTTATTCAAACATTGCAGCAGATGAAAATACATACTTGGAGCTCTCCAAATCATCTGTTCAAGAGGAAGACAAAGTGTACATTCACTGAGGCTGCAAACAATATTATTGAGATTAAATTGCAGCAACTGAAGAAAATGTGTTTTTCAGGCACAGCACTGCAGGATCTACATAACAGCTATTACAGGCTTCAGAGGAGGAAGACAATATGACAGCTCACAGGAAAATCATTGGACCAGCTTCCTCCATGGGGCAATGTACTGAGCTGTGAGAACATAGGCAGCCTGATGAGAATATTTCCCCAGAAACTATTGCATTTAGGGATGTTTTTATATAGAAAACTCTTTCCAGCTTGATTATTCCTTGGTAATTTCTTTTTATTTTTCGTTATTTCTTAGGGTTTTTGTTGTTGGTTATGTTTTTTTGGTTTGGCCAGTTTGGATTTTTTGTTTTGCTTTTTGTTTTGTTTGTTTTTAGTTTTGCAGTGTGATGCAAAGCTCCTAAAATCCACCAGGGCAGAAGTTTCAGAGTTCCCACTCCTGAGAGTTAAATCAGCCTTCTAAAATACATCATGATTCAATGAAGTACTGAAAGAAGCTTGAAGCACTCAGTATAAAATATGAAGGTTAAGTCTTCCTGTTAAGAATAACTGAAGGAAGTAGGCTATCTTCACATGTTCTGACATACTGGATTTCAGAATCTAAAACTGCTTTTATCTAACCAATACATCAACAACCTTCAGTCTTCATGATCACCAGCAGTCCCTTTTCTTCCCTGTCCACAAGTATTCAATAAGCAGTAGCTGAACTGTTCTATACAAAGCTGACTATAGCCTCATGGTCCATGGGAAAACAAAACTAAACACCTCTTTTTCACTGATGGACATCCTTGAATTGCATGAACTACGTTGTTTCCTAAGTGTAATCAGGGATTAGCTTTCCCTTCTGGCTATTAAATATAATTGATTATATAATAAGGAATTGATCAGATCTATTTGTGCCATCTATTTTTCTCAGGTGTTATTTAGAAAAGTATTACAAGTTGTTGCATGGCATAGTGAATTTTCTTCTTCAACACAGTATGTATAGCCATAGCAACATCTGTCCTCAGTGAATCAGCAAGTCTTACTGTTAGAGAAGCACTTGTTTTAATGTTCCCTTGGCCAGAAGACGCCACAAAATTGCAGGAAGATAACGCAACTCTAAGAAGAAAAGGTTACAATCCACTTGAAAACCCAAACAGAATCTGATAGCTTTCAAATATTCGTTATTTACTGTTGCATCTTTTACATCATGAAGTCTAACTGTAAACAAGGTAGTCTATGGATCTGTGGGCACATTTTGAGTTAAATACAAGAATTGAAGACCTTGTTATAGACGATTTTAGTTAAATAACTATAAACTCCTTTCAGTGATACTATCCACATTATAATTTTTTTTTCTTTTCATGTATAAACAGTGCAGCTTGTTAAATGGTATTTTTCATTTGATAAGAGATATAGCCTATTTGATCACTTCCTGAAATGCCAGTTACATGTTTAGTCCTTATTAACTTATTCTGCTACCTCTCCATTTTTAAAGCTCTATTTCCACTTCTGTCAGCTCAAGTCTAATGATTTTCTTGCTCCTAGAGTATCAGTAGGGACGAAATGTATGGTAAAAATTTACAAGAATTAGCAGTTTTCTCCCAGAGAACATTGTTTTGACAGGAAGGCTGACTGGATAGCACCTAGAACACAAAGTTCTCTTCACCTGGACTTTCTCAAGAAGTCTTCCTTTGCAGAAATTCCTAAGAAGTTCAGTAAATTTAACATACTGGGCAGGTGTATCTGAAGTCAATTTCTACCTATTAAGATGCTATTTCCCAGTGATCCACAATTAACAGGAGACTGCTGATTTAAAATTGTACATCATTTCATAGTTTTCTTAAAGCTGTGTGCCTCCATTTAACATGTTAACATGTGTTAACTGAAAACCTCATGCTAAAATATATTTTCCCTACTGCTTATTTTATGCATTGCATACAATTTTGTACAACTTCTTTCATGGCTCCTCTCATTAATCTTAGAAGTTTTTAGCAGATCCTTGAGCAAAATAATGACATAGGATTATTGAAAATGATTATGTGATTCTGAAATAAGCAAACATATGAGGAGGTTTGGAAATCCAAAATAATTCTACAAATGACAAAGTAAAAAGCATAGATTTGAATATTTGTTTATTCTTCAGATTGTGTGCATAACTTGAAAAGAACACACAAGGAATCTGAATCCCTGTCTCAAAGAAACATACAGAGATTAAAGAATACTCAGGCAGAACCTAAAATATCTCTTTCTTTCCTCACTCCAGTGCTACTGCTTTAAGGAATGTGTGTTTTGTTTTTTGAATCACCAGTTCCAGGATCTGTCAAATATTTTATGACTGCTCCGTTGCCAGAAATTTATTTCTTTTCTGCTGTATATGTTCTGGGAGCAAAGGAAGCAATAAGAATCATTTGCCCGTGTCAAGCAGCAGAAAGGCCCATCGACATCCTTTTTTTTTTTTGTACTGTTGAAACATCTGAAGTTCTGAAAAATGCATGACTGCTCAGAAATGGCCAGTTGTAATAGCAAGGTTAGAGTACATGCAGCTCAGTCAAATTTCATTGTTGCCATTTCAAAGTTGAAATGGAATAAACAACAAGGCTATCCTAAAAGATATTGCCAGTAATTTCCAAAAATATTGTGCAGATGGAGACACATAAATAGAAGCTGGCACAAATAGGAATAATTGGAAATTTCTGCTGGGGACAAGACATACCACAAGGTTGCGATGGGGACTGATTGCCCTTTGCCCTTCCTTGAAGTTTATACCACTTGACAGAAGTACTTTTATTTCTAGGATGACTTCACAAGAGTTTTGTGCAAAATTCTGATGAGAAGTAGTGGACTATCACTTTTCTGAGTGCTCTCTGTCAACTCACCTCTTTCTCAGAAGCAATGGCTTATGCAGAGCTCCTGGAAGGCCAACAGGCTGAGAACTGGTTTTGCCACACAGGCCAGAATATAATAAATTGTCTCATTAAAGGTACTTAAAGAGTCTCAGAAGGGATAGGAAAGAAGGGTGAAGTGGAAATGGAAATAGAAATAGGAGTAGAAGGGAATGAAAAAGAAATCATTGTCATGTCATGATGCTTCTGAATCTTTAACAGTGATACTCACTGATCAAGGACACAGAAGAAAATCTAGCAACAAAAAGGAGATAAGGATTATCAAAGACATAAAATTCTTCCTTACAGAGCAAGTAACAAAATGCAATGAGGAAGATAATTACTAGATGGAATATATAAGAAAGTATAGAAAATCACCTATGGGGAGGAGAGAGGAGGGCAGCTATTACTTTCTTCGGGAGCAACAGCTTTGAGACCTCAAGTCACAAGTTCTCTGATTTATACCATGTAATAAATCCCGGGCAAAAACTGCAAAGTTCAACTAACATAGCATTCCTTCAATTATTAACAAGGATCTGGCATAGCACGTGAGAAAATTACATGGAGGAGAAATGATGCAAGGCAGGGTCTGGATGTCACGGTAGGGAGCATTGCTTTTGCTTGTGTGGTAGCAGTTCATGAGTACCACAGCGGTCAGGAAGGAGCTACAGGGTGGCAGCCACCTATGCAAGTATGAAGCAACACCGAGTGGACAAACATACTATGTTCACAAGAGCAAAGGAAGGACTCATTTCACAATAGCCCCCCCGAAAAGTTGTCGGAGAAGTGGACTGAATAACCCAGGAAGGAATGTTGTGGTGAAGTACTGAAAGGGTTAATAACTCCTACAGTTCTTACTGCAAACAAAAGTACTGCAGATCTCAGTTACTGATTTAAAAAAAAAATGTCAGAGAAAACATTATTCTGATCAAAAGTCTGGCAAATTGTATCTGACAACACTGGCTATTTGGTGTCTATTTTTAATCTTAATCTCTCCTTGTTCTTTCAGTTACACAAAGAGCAGCATCAGTACTCTCTGTTACAAAGAATGCCAGGCTCCTAGAAGTGCACCCGATGCACTATTTTAATTTCTGATACTGGATTTAACAGTGCAGTATTGTTTTACAGTGTCTGAAAAGAAAACGATATAATTCCAGTGGGACTATAGAACACCATGAGTTGTGAAAGTTAGTTAAAATATTGCATTAGCAAGCCCTTACATCATTTTCTTCCTTTGCCTTTCTTTTTCTTTAAGAATGCATAGTCTTTAGGAAAACACTTTTTACCTTTCTGATTCCAGTATCCCATCTCAGTGAGTATGTTCACATCACCAGTAAGATGAGAGTTAAGTGGGAAGAAAGGGAAGGGAGTGGAGGAGCTGGGAGTAAGAAAATGGAGGCTTAAGCCCAGTTTGAGCTACTGTTGAATCAGTTTCACACATATTTCAACACAAAACTCTTATGGACTGAAGGACAAGTATCATGATTTCTCTGGATGTGTAACAGTTTAATGTTATGTCCTTCAGACCACCTCACAGCGTTATGATATGTCTGCAAGAAAAGTAAAATCTTTAATATCCTTGTTCCTGTAAGAGCAATATGATTTCCCAGTACCTACAGAGTGCTCAAAATAAAACAGTGTCTTTTTCCTGCTCATTAAAGCAGCGCTAATAAAGGATGGGTACTGTTCAGCAATGTCTCCTGCTGGCTGCCACGCACAAGTGATACTATTTCTCTGCAAGATGTCTGCCACGCACACAAGAACATTACTTATCTGTAAAATGGCTGACGACGGCAGTGGGCTCAGAAGTGGCATTTGCTGCCTTGGAGCAGGTTTTGCCGAATATGCATGCTGAGAAATGTTTCCTACATTTCCATCTTCCATAATTCCAGGCTGAGCAGGAGGTTTATCTCTCCTTAAAATGAGAAACGTGTCACTGACTGAGACATTTGCCTTTGTCCCTTTAAACAGTGAATTAAGGTCACGATCTTAAAGAAGGTATTAATAAAGTAACTACATAATAGAGATGAAAGCTTAAATAATGCAGGGGCTTTATAGCTAGAAATCACTTTTGCACTCAGCACTAGCAGCCACATATTCAATGGGGGAAAAAAACGGTATAAACGTTAAAGGAAATCTTCAGAGCATGTAACTTCAATTGCGGTATTAAAGGAAAATGGAACAGGCAACACTACAGAGAATGAGAGCTTAGCTCCTTTGTCTCTATCCTCTGCTTGCTTCTGGTGTTAAATAATCCTTAGCCTGGTGGGTATAATATATTGCAGTAAAAAAAGGTCAATGTGGCTTAAACCCTGCAGCAGAGACCACGTGAAATGATCAGGTGGGAGTTTGCCACTATGCAGACATATGCAAAAAGAGATGGGGACAATTGTCCAGCTCGTGGTAAGAAGGGTAGCTACTTAGATCAGAGGCAATTCTTCAGAACCACTGAAAAAAATCCTGGAATAAGCGTGTAGGGGTTCAGACATCTGAGGGAATGGCATATAAAACGGAACATGAACAGGAATTTTAAAAGAACAGCATTAATTAATTGGGTAAGAGACATTTTCTAGTCTCAGACCATCAAACGGACTTCATTTTGTGGCTGTGCTTCAAATTACCTGAGAGACTTATCTCCTGAAGACAGACCTATTCGGAACAAATGGCAAAATCTCTCGGGGCTTCAAAAGCCGACATGCAAAGATGTCTGGCATTCAAATGTTAGCCACTACTGAGCATGCTGCATGAGGCTTTCAAAGTACTAATTAACTCATTCACTGCATTTTAGATAATCCAAGTAACATGTTTTCGCTTTTATTAGATTTCCCAGGCTTTCTTAAGTCCTGCCTTAAACTCCACCCAAAGATGAATAATGAATCACTTGTGGTGCCGGTAACGTTTCTGAAAACTGCTCCTTCACCTTGCCCCTTCACCCCACTTTCATATGGAAGTCATTACCATTAAATATTTTCCAAGTTGGACAAAATAATAACACAGCTCCAGTAGGTAGGATTAGGTATACAGTA
This sequence comes from Gallus gallus, assembly GCF_016699485.2. NCBI lineage: Eukaryota > Metazoa > Chordata > Aves > Galliformes > Phasianidae > Gallus > Gallus gallus. The sequence continues at coordinate 67,844,240 of NC_052572.1, read as the reverse complement.
TTATCTGCACTGGACAGATCTCGTAAGTGAGACACGTCCAACCTTCCCTGTGCCTCTGTCACACTATGAACTTTGCTCTTCTGCTTTTTGAAGAGATGCAAACTCAGATTAATGTAAATAGTTTAATAAAAACCAAACAATTATTTACATAACACTGAAAACTTGTTTTCAACACACAGTGCTCCTTCCAGGGCTTGAAGCATAAAACCGAGAAGTCTCACCTGTTAAAAACATCAGAAAAGCCTACAAAAGCAAACCAATGAATAAAAAAGTCAGTACCCCACTGGTAAAAGTTGTTTAAAGACAAACTTTGGCAATGACCTGGACTACTAATTGTCATTCTTTTTTCAGATCCAGAAGTTAAATATTCAAGCCCCAGATTCTGAATAGTGGTTCCAGCTTAAAACAGGTGACAAAGCAGTGCAGCCCAAGGCATTATGCTTCCCCTGTCCCTACGGGATAATCATAAATCACTGAGATTGGATCAATTGGGCTTAGACAGAATATAGAATCATAGAATCGCTAAGGTTGGAAAAGACCCACAGGATCATCCAGTCCAACCATTCGTTCGCCCATCACCAATGGTTCCCGCTAAACCATGTCCCTCAACACAACATCCAAACGCTCTTTGACCACCACCAGGGTAAGTGACTACACCACCTCTCTGGGCAGCCCATTCCTGACCTGACCACCCTTTCAGAGAAGTAGTATTTCCTAATGTCCAGCCTGAATCTTCCCTGGCACAGCATCAGAACCAGCAACCTTGTGGTGGAACCACACTATCACAACAGACCATATAGTCAGGAAGAAGTAGATGAGGTCCTTTTCCAAGAAATGGAAGAAGCCTCACGTGCACAGAGCTTCATATTCAGAGGTGACTTGAGTCACTGCAAAGTTACATGCAATCTGGGAGATGACAGAGTTCAGCATCCTGAGAGGAGAGAGCTGGCCAAAAAATAGGACTTTGGCTCAGCAGTGGAGATCAGTTTTGGGAATATTTAAGCAAACTGGACAAACATAAATTCAGAGGGCATGGCAGAATGCATGCACAAGTGCATTTTGAGTCAACTCTTACTTTTAAATGATCATTGTGGCCAAGGAAGTTACCGAGGACTAGGAGAAAGCAAATATCACATCTATTATCAGGAAGGACAAGCAGGAAAAGAAGCAAGAAAATCAACAGCTGAGCATATTGGATTTTGATCAGCGGCACAAAGTCCATTTAGTGCTGGTAAGACTGTACCTGGATTACTCGGTCTGGTTCTGGGCTCCCCAGTACAAGAGAGATATGAAGCTCTCTCTATTAGAGACAGCCCAGCTAAGGGCTACTAAATTGACTAAGTATCTGGAGCTTGTCTCCTATGAGAAGAGGCTGAGAGAACTAGGACTGCTCAGACTGGAGAAGAGAAGGCTCAGGGATATTTTAACTTATCTGATGGAAGCCAGTAGCGAAGACAGAACCAGACTCTTCTCAATGGTGCCCAGAAAAAGGCCACAAAATGAGACCCATGAAACCCCTTTCAAAAATAAGAAACATTTCTACTGTGAGTTTTCAAATGCAGGAACGAGTTAACCAGAGAAGTTGCATAGTCTCTATTCTTGGGGATACTTAAAGCTCAACTGGACATATTCTACAGCAACATGCTCCAGGTGCCCCTGCTAATAGCAGGGATGCAGACTTGATATTCAGCAAATTATTCTGTGGCTCTGTGAGCATGGACTACTGTGTTCTGTGTTTATGAATTAAAACAAAATTTCTTGGAACTTCTTAAAATGTATAAATAATGCCTTTGTTCTTGTAGATATAGTCTTTCTTGGCTGAAAAGTGACTTAGCACCTATTATACCAAGGGGATAAGTGCTGTTTTTTTAAAAGGTAGTGGAATCAAACCTTCAAGGATGTATAATACAAACTTCTGAATTTTAAAAGGTTACTTAGTTTGCTTTGAAAGTATTCAAAATACCAGTAGCTTATTATCTACAATAATTTCCATCATTTGAAGTAGCCTGAAAAGTTACTGTTTGCACATATTTACGCATTGATTTTCTGGCTAATATTCATAGTGTCTGAATACACTAGTCAGCAGTACAAAGCCTATTTGTGCAGAAGGATCCTGATATTTAGACAGCGTAAAGCTGTACATACTGTGACTGCTTGGAGCTCTGTTTCGAGCAGCTGAAAGCTGAAAAAAAGTCTTCGTCAGTTCTCTATTTGTTTGTAAGATGAGTGAGACTTTACATTTGATACCAAGATTTCCAGGTACAGACTTACATTATTCCAGAATCTTCTTTTGTTTTTTCCTCTTAAGAAACATAGCATTTGGTTCTGTCCTCGTGCTCTGAAGAAAGAAAAGGGAGCACTCTTCCACTGCTCCCTTAAAACCACTGTTGTCACAGAGAAGAGCCTTCTCAGGATCTTCCTTCCGAGTCTATCTATGGAAGAAAGGATAATGAGAAACAAGCAGCATACTTCCAGAAACATGATTACGAACAATTAAAGTAGGATTGGCTCCTCTGGGGAGCTCCTGGGGGAGCCCTGCTGTAGATATTTGAATTGCAACGTGGACTGAAATAGAAGTGCAGCAAAGGAAGTGTTGTACACTACCTCCACTAATGTCCTTAAAGCTCCTCTTCACGCTTCTTATCAAGTGATAAAGAAAAGCCCAACTAGCATAGAAAGAAGAGCTCTTATGGTCCTGTCCTTGGCTACCCCAGTCCCATTTCTGTAAGGAAAATAACATGTTTTGAGTCCCTGTGTGTTGGCACATTCTCCTCCTTGGCCATGATCAAACAGACCATCTTGGTACCGTTTGTGCTTCGCGGTCAGAAGATGAATAAACTTCACAGCGAGAGAGAAATTCTCCCCGGTTCTGACAAGGACAAAGCCATGTGTACATTATGAGGCTGTTGGGGTAAGCTAAATCATTTCCTGAGTACCAGGAGAGTATTCAATTAATTTCTTTGACTTCTGCGATCCTTTATAAGCCTAGGATGATATTAATAATAACCAGTATTTACTGACCCTTTTTATTTAACAGTTTGCATCTTGAGAGCTACAAATTATCTTAGCTGTAATAAAGGCAAGACATTTCTGAATTTATTGCTAGCTCCTGGCTTTTCAGATCCTTGGGAATTCAATAATGTGTTAGAATTCTGCAAAATCATTTTTTTTCCCCTCCAGGCAGAGCCATTGTTTTTATAAGTATTTTTATAGATCATGGTCATAATATTCATATCTTGAGGTAAACAGGTATATTGCTCAATGAATTTCATTTATCTATAGACAGATAGTCCTGGACAGCCATGTACACTACAGTCTCATTTTACCATTTATAGCTAAGAACTTATTTTCCTTAAGTCTTGTTTTCATCTGGTTGTTTAGAGAAAAATACTAGCCCATAACACTTGAGTGGGAAGGATGCTTGTTACACCCCGTCCATGCCAAAGAATTAGATATACTTTTTTCCCATCTTTTTTCTTTCAGCCTTCATTCTGTTTCTTCTCCACATTGTTCTTACAGTACATACCATATTTTTTCAATGTGTATATGCAGAACTGATCAACCAAATCTCCACTCGTGCATCCTATCCTATCTTAACTTTGTAAAAAGTGGGTCATAAAATAGTATGTTTCAGGACAGATAGAAAAAAAAAAAAAGAAGCAGCAGTTAAGTTTGCGCGGCACAAACTTTATTTCAGTGAATGTATACATGGAAAAGACTGTAATTCACATTGTATTCACACAAATCACATGATATAATTAATTTGTATGCCCTGCAAGACTGGCCTCTCTTTTCCTTCAAGCTACTGAGTTTGTGTGATACAGGCTGTGATAATATCATGAGCAAAATGGACAGTTGCATGAACAGCTACACGATGATGCAGAATAATTACTAGATTTACACAGGATTGCTTTTATTTTGTTAAGAAACAGAAAGAATCAGTTGATATTTCATTGTTACAGCTAGTTTGTAGCTCACAGTCTTTGTGAGCTTCACTCTTTGTGAAGAGCAAAGACACAAACCTGAACTGTCACACAAGTCAGCGAGCTGCTCCGCATTCTTTGCACAAGCCCTGGCAAGCAGCCCTTGCTTGGGCTTGCAGGACATGCAAATACATGAGCTCACCAGGTTTCTGCCACTGAGCCACACGCTGACTAGATCTGCACATCACTTACACCCCAATTCAGCATTTAAGAATGCAGAATTCAAGTGTCTGTTCTCAAAAATAAGCTTTATAACAACCAATCTACTGCTTAGAGCTGGCACTGAAAGCCACGGGCTCGTGAGTTTTAAGGACACTGGTTAGATTATTTTCCTTACTTTTCAGATCAGACTTAGAACAGATACAAACAGAAGGAGTGATGGTTTTTGAATGCATCCAGCAAACAAAGGTAGTGTGTGATGACAAGTGCAAAACCAAAAAGGAATGAAGGAAAAATGATTATAAAAGACATTCAAGGTGAAAATGATGGATATATTAGAAAATATTTGAACTGTGCTTTGGAAGCAGGACTCTGTGATTCTGTGAGCTAACATACCAAGGTACATTGTATACTTCACTATCAAGTGGTCATGTTCAAACTTCCCTTTATTAATGGTTTTTCCAGATAGTCTTCTCATATCTTCAACTGCTGTGTCTTGAAGCACTTTTACGGAATCCAAGGACCTGGTGAATCACATTCCATAGAGTCTTTTAGCCTTTGAGTTACTCAGAACAGCAGCAGACAGACCTGTTTGCTTGCTTCTCCCACACTGGTACTCTTACAAGGCCTTTCCACCTCTACCTTAGCCCCTTTGCCTCCCCATCTGCTGTTTCTTCCTCATCCCCTTGGACAGACCCAAGCAGAGAAATGGTTGAACTGGTTTGGTGTGGCACAAAGAAAAGGTAAATATAAGGAGAATTCTTGACGTCTGCCAGATTGTATATCTAAATGGACAAGATCTCCTCCACTGTGCAATTAGGTGCTCTGCATGACTCTCTCCTGGAGATGGTCACCTTGCAGATCCTTCCAGAAAGCTTCCATGCCTAGCAAGGCACAAAAAGGTGCCTGATAGCCCACACAGCATTAAGTAATGATTACAGCTTATCAGTGAGGGAATTATTAAATTCACTGAAGACTTCCAGTTGTATTAATTGAGACAATCCAGTTGCATTAATTGAGACCTAGGGCCTTTCCATTGAAGACAAAAGGGGATGATCACCCTTCCCAGACTGAACCAGGGACCCTGTGGTAAAGCTTCCATGCTGTTATGGAAGAGAATGCATGCTAATGTCAATATATATATGCGTAAGGAGGGGGAATGCAAACATACTGGAGCAAGCACAAATCTGGCAGTTTCTCATTTTCTAAATGCAAGACTTCACAACTTCAGTGTTCTTCCATTCTTCTAACTGAGTTGAGTAAGGGTATTTATGGGTTCAAGGCTACTCTTTGGAACGCTTTTTTTTTTTTTTTTTCCTAATTTGATGAGCAAAGTGGACCAATTAACTGTTGAGCAAGTAATGTCTCAGTGTACAAAACCAATTCAGGTAGGAGTTGTTCTGGCTGTCTTTGAGACAAGTAAACTCCAGCTGTGAGAGTTGAATAAGTCTGTTTTTACTTCTGAAAAGCCTATCTACCACAGTTAGGATTAAGTGTGTCTTCTCCAAATGCCAGAACTCAAAGAACTAATAACTGTGCAGGTGGTAGTTGGCCCCCTACTTTTATTTTGCTGTACAGAATAGGATTCTCAGTTGTGGGCAGTTTACTTTTACTGCACAGAAGATACTATTCCTTAAAACACTGAAAAATCATAGAATCATAAAATATCCTGAGTAGGAAGGGACCCATAAGGATCATCGAGTCCAACTCCTGGCTCCACACAAGTTCACCCAAATGTGAGATCATATCTCTGAGACCACTGTCCAGATGCTTCCTGAATTTCTGCAAGCTCAGTGCCATGACTGTTTCCCTGGGGAGGCTGTTTCAGTGCCTGACCACACTCTTGATGAAGAAACTTCATGAGCTGAATTAATGAGACTTGAAAAAAATTCTAGAATAAGTCTATTTCGAAGTACTGTTCAGTACAATACTTCAAATAGACTTATTGTACTGACTTACTGTTCAGTACAGTTCTCGTTATATCAGTTTGTCTCTGAAGTAACAACTTTCAACCTAAATTTCAAACACATTTATGACCCTGACTGCATCACATACCTTTAGAAATTTGACTTCATTAAAGGTAAAAACTTATCACGACATTTAATTATCATTGCAGATTAATGGACAGGGTCAAGTTAATAGTTCTAGTCTGTCCTAAGATACCATGATATTATCAAATAATTATGGTCTAATTAGCATATTCTTCATCATCTCTAGAATAAGTTCATCAATGATTAAATAAATAGCACTTTCTCTGATATTGTTGGTGCTGTTATTTTAAATCATAGTTTCAAGACAAATCAGACTTGATACTATGCTTTTAATGTACACAATAGGCTTAATTTAAGCAAAACCGTAAGCCTACTCTGAATGCTTTAGAAATGTACTTCCCCAAGGTTTGCTGAAATGTTGTTTGACCTGAGTGTTCACAGGAAGGCTTTGCTAGAAAACAGGGAAGCCTCACTGCTGACCACTGCCTCTTTCATAAATGCCTTATTTAAGCAAAAGATGAAGTGAAAAGCTATAGTCAGTATGATGCAAAAGACAGACTAGAAATTCAACAGCAGCCTGATTGCTGAATTAGGAGGATGCATGGTGTACTACACAGTTTCCAAGTTGTAATGCCTTTCTGTGGTTGTTTAAATAGTCAGAAAACATGCAAGCATTGCATAAAGGGCAGAATTTTGTGTCACAGTCTAGGTTCCATAGCTATCTGTAGATTAATACCTTGCCAGAAAGGGCATGTTAGGACTATCTCTTGCTGACATAAAAGTCTAGCTATGTCTAGGCTATTGAACAAGACCATATTTTCTTCAGAGAGGTGGGACAACTCAACATGAGTTTAGGAATTTCCTAAAAGGAGCATTGTCCTTTCTGTGCTAACACACTGACAACACCACCAGCTACTGCAATACTTCACAACTGTGTTTTACAGATTCTTAGATTTAGTAATTACTTTGTTCTTTAAACTTACACTTCTCACCACATCAGTTGTTTACTAACACACCTTTTTCCCTATGATTTCTTCCCAGTAAGAAATTCTTATATGTTCATGTTCACTTTCCTGTTGACCTACTTTGAAAAGCTGAACTACTGAGTACGAAAGACCATGCTGCTTGGTGACTTATGAAGAGAGCATGCTAATGAATAGAGGCAAGTGGAAAGCAGATCTACAGTCTCTCCAGGTGGAAAAGGACAAAGTTTTGGCTCCTATAGAGATAATATTTCATTTTCCTTTGCTTTTGGGGATTTTAAATGAGGTTTTTCCTTTCAGGAAACTTCTGACAAAGTCAGAGAGCATCCTGATTAATATTTGTACCGTGGCCCCAAGCCACAATCCATTGTTTACACATAAAAACAAAAGTACAAAAGGAAGTTGTTGGTGATGAAGTATCTGCACTTGTTCAGCATGCCACATCAGTTCTTTTGCACTGTTCCTCAGTTAAAATTTCTGCTTTACATTCCTGCTATCTTCACCACCCCTGACCACTTTCCTTTCTCCCTTCCTCCTTTTCCTTCTTCTATTCACATTATAGTTCTTCTTCCTGTTTGGATTTATTCCAGTATTCAACTCCAAACTTTTTTTATTTCCATGTAGAAAATAAAGTAATTTGTCTTGGTCAATTCCCGGGCTGCAGAGCTTTTATTATTTACCTGATTTGTTATTATACTTAATGGTATTACTACTTAGGTCTGCTAATACAGCAGAAAAGCAAAATAAATTGATAGCAACAAGAAGCTTTTAGAGGCAATATTTAAGCAATAATGACCCCTGAGTCAAACATTTCCTGGCAGCTAATGACTGGCTGGAAGAGTAAAAGTTCTAAAATACACCCAGGGGCTCTTCACCCAACCCACCATTAACTGCCAAGAAACACCCGACCCAGGGATCGCTAATGTTATTATACATCATAAAAACATAAAGAAAACCTAATTACCTTCTTGCTTGCTGGAAAACTAAAAACTGAACTTCAGCTGGTCATGTGTTTTGTGCCCTGTTTCTGCACTTGTGTTTTCCTAGGTGCTAAATATAGTTCAGTTATCAAAACAGAAACTGGTAATAATTCTTTTGGAGTCAACAAAGTTATTTGGCCCCAACTGTTCACCCCGGTGATTAAGTCCAGGTACATTTCTTTGCAACACACGAATCATTATAGATATTAAAATGATCATAAATACAAAAACAACCCATCAGTTCAGTGGGAGCATAAATACATGTTTCACCGTGAGTTTAGACATCTTTCTATATATGTAGGCATCTTTGTATCAATACAGTATGAGCAAACATATGGAAAGAATATATGTAGTATTTTTAATGCCACTCTCCACACGATGAAAGTTGGAGATAAATGTTTTAACATCTTGTGTTACTGAATAGGATAGGGTACTGGTTTGAGAACCAGCTCAGTTCTTATTCTAGAATAAAAATAAAAAGATTTTTTTCATGATTTCATGACCTGGTCATTAATAGCCTTTCTCTGATGTAGCTTCTCTTACATTTCAGATGCCTGTGATTTTTTTCCTTGAAACGCTTCCTATGGGTTTTGTTCCATTTTACATTAACCTTTAGACATGACTTCCTTTTGCCTCTACCTCATCCATTTACTTATTCTTGTTCTCTCTGTAAACAAATCTCACCTCTTCTGACAGCTGTCCTAATATTCTCTGAGACAAAGCTTTAGTGTATTCTGTAGGAAGGGAAGTTGCTGCAATGAAGGGGCTCGTGAAGCATTGTGTGTGGATGGGAACCACTGCAGAAAAAGCAGAGAGCTGGTGCTGTCAGTTGCAAAATGGAAAGCAGGTTGAATAAAAAGTAGTCCATTTGGAAAATGCTACTCTTCTCCCTGCTGAAGGACTGGACATGACAGCATTTCTGCTGTTTGCTTTATCTAGGGAACAGACTGCACAGTACAGCTATTGCCAAACAAACACTTCCATCCACTACTGATCAAATTCAGTGTGAAATTTCATGGGCCATTCTTTTCTAAATATATTCCAAAAGTTTTATTTTTTTTTACATGTGCATCTGTATCCACGTGAGCTCGAAATTAGTTCTTGAGTAAACACTTCTTGTGATTTGTATACCCATTGCTAATTTGAAATCCTCGAAGAAAGTCAATAAATCAGAGAAAATCCAGGAGGAGTTATATGGTTTAAAACAGCATTTGCTTACTTAGATTAATATAGCAAGGCAGGATGGAAATGAAGAAGTGGCTCTGTAAGAATCACAGCTACAGAAGACAAATAAACAAAGAGAAGTCTAGCTACAGCCTTTTCCTTCTTGATTCTCCACCCTGATAAACATATTCAGCCATGGTTTACAAACAAAACATTACAGAAATGTCTTCTGACCAAAAACTGAGCTCAAAGACCCTGACATTCTTTCTTACTTGTCACATTACAAAACCCACCGTGTTTAAATCCAGCGCCCAGATCTGCTCTTGAGCACTTGGAGATGTACAGATCCATTCTCTAGTAATTACCAACAGTGCAAATACTATTGCTCAACGATTTTGTAGTACAAAAATTTAACCTGTAACTCATTTTAAGTGTTGTTTTGCCATAATAATCTGTCACATTCTCTAAGAGCATTATCAATAATTTCTTAACTTGATTCTTTTTGAGATGGCAAAACCATGAAGAAACAGCAGTCTAGTGCTGTCTTTATTTTAAATTTCCATTTAATTTACTACCTATTCTGCTAACTCTTTTTAGACACATGGGAAAGCCACTGAACTCAGATCAAAAGAATATTTTTGCACATGAATTCGTAAGACTTAAAAGTCAAGTCTTATACAAAAATCATTTCTTTGAACATGATGTTCTTTACTTACTTTAGATTAGTAGAAAGGGCTGGAACTGAGTCCTGTTGATTGTGACAGCTACTTTTGATCACTGTTGCTTAGACTGCAATGACACTTACTCTAGTTCCAACTCCAAGGACACAAAGTTGTTTCTTGCTTTAGAATGACAGGCTCTGCATGAAAAATCACTAACACAAGGTGTCACTGCCAGGTTTGCTTAGTGCAGTGGGTTAATGAACTAGCTTTGTGCCTCAAGAAAATGTGAGCAAGCAGCTATTGTTGATCACAACCAGAATAAGAATCGGCAATTCTTCTGTGTTTATTTCTGCATTCAAACACTCACACTCTATTTCAGTAGAGACAGCTTGAAAGGGATAAAACGAAGTCCAAAGGTGGGCTATGAAGATGGAGAAGGGACTGGAAGACAAGAGGTGTGAGGAGTGGCTGTGGTCCCTGGATTTGCTCAGCCCAGAGCAGAGGAGCTGAGGGGAGGCCTCATGGTGGCTGCTCTCACAGCTCTCACAGGGAGCGGAGGGCAGCGCTGAGCTCTGCTCTGTGACAGACACAGGGCCTGAGTGAATGGCATGGAGCTGTGTCAGGGGAGGTTTGGGGGGTCAGGGAAAGGCTGTGCCCCAGAGGGCGGTGGGCACGGCACAGCTCCCCAGGGCAGCGGGCACGGCCCTGAGCTGCTGGAGCTCAGGGAGCATTTGGGCACCACTCTCACACACGGTTTGGGTTTGTGTGGTGCTGTGTGGAACCGGGGGTTGGGTCCCATGGTCCTTCTGGGTCCCTTCCAGCTCAGGATATTCTGTTTTCTGTGATTCTAATGAGGCACCTCCATTTCATCTGTTTCCCAGAGTGAATGGAAATGTAAGTCTAAAGCTTTGACGTGAATCAATAAATGCAACTATTTAATGCAAACATTGCTTTTCGTTATTTTGTGGAATTATGCCTTTATTTAAATTAAAAGCTGAAAAATAATCAAGAAACAAGGATCCTTTAAAGCATTAGCTGTTTAACAGGAGACTAATTCAAGCTCACTTCTGTAAGCATATATGAAGAAGGAAATTCCCACATGTGGCATTTTGGAAATTAGGAGATTGCTGAATTAATACAATGATTCAAAGCTGTTGGTTTTAAAAACAACACTAAAATAGAACAATCTACAGACTAATAAGGACTCTAGGGGGTGTGTGTTGTTTTATATATTTCCATTATTTAAAGGAATTGGAAATAGAAAACTTAGGTTGAACACAACTTGACAGTAATCACTCACAGCTCCTAATTCAACATTGTAAGGGAAAATGTTCCTCTCCTTTTCTATCTTCCTCTCCATTAATTTATTTCAAGCAGGATATTCATTGCAAATGACATTTCCCTTTTGCTGTTACTATTTTCTAATAAAAATACATATTTGTGTCAGTAAGGAAAGCAAAATAATATGTGAGGGCTGCTCCAAAAGTAATGCCTCCTACATTATGATGTTGGCCCTCAATGTCAGAAATGGATGTTGGTGGTATAGCGATAGAGGTTGAATGTTCCCACCAAGGGTTGAACTTTGCTATGTGCTATCTACAGTGCATTGATGATAACTATCTCATACAGATGCCGGAGGAGCTGATGAGGAGGGGTGTGCTATTTGACCTTGTTCTTATTAATAAGGATGGGCTAGTCAGGCATGTAAAGGCTGGAAGCATCTTGGGATGCAGAGATCATGAGATGGTGCCATTCAGTATCATTTGTGGAAGAAGAAAAGCAATAAGTAGGATTGCTAACCCGAACTTCAGGAGAGCCAACACTGACCTCTTCAAAAACTTACTTGGAGGTATTCCATGGGCTGGAGCATTAGAAGATAAGGAGGCCCATGAGAACTGGTTGGCCCTTAAATTCCACTTCTTCCGAGCTCAAGATCAGTGCATTCCTAGGAGTAAGAAATCAGGGAAAGGTGGCAAGAGGCTTGCATGGATGAGCAAGGAGCTCGTGGATAAACTAAAAGAAAAGAAGAAGGTCCATGAAATGTGGAAAAAGGATCTGTCTACCTGGAAAGAATATAGGAATATTTCCAGGGCCTGAAGGGATGCAATGAAGAAGACTAAGGACGTTTAGTTCTGTCTTGGAACTAAACCTTGTGAAGGAGGTTAAGGATAACAAGAAATAGGTTTTCTAAAGTATATCAACAGCAAAAGGAAAACTAGGGAAAATGTGGGGCCCCTCCTAAATCAGGTGGGTTCCTTGATACCAGGGGATGCTGAGAAGGCAGAGAATCTGAATGCCTTTTTTGCCACAGCCTTTAATACTAAGACTAGCGCTCAGGAATCCCACACCCTGGAGGTGTGAGAGAAACTCTGGGTAAAGGAAGACTTCCCATTGGTCGAGGAGGATCCAGTCAGAGAGCATCTTGCCAAAATCAATGCAAACAAATCCATGGACCTAAATAGGATACACTATGTGTGCTGAGAACTGGCAGAGATGACTGCTGAACTGCTCTCTATCATCTTTGAAAGTTCTTGGCAAATGGGAAATGTGCCTGAAGACTGGAGGATAGCCAGCGTCACTTCAGTCATCAAAAAGGGCAAGAAAGAAGATCCAGGAAACTATAGGCCAGTGAGCCTCAACTCCATCCCTGGAAAGGTGATGAAACAGCTTGCTCTGGATGCCATTACCAAACAATTGAAAGAAGGTTATCAGGAGTAGTGAACATGGATTCACCAAGGGGAAATCTTAACCAACCTGGTAGCCTTCTATGATGTCATCACTGGCTGGGTAGATGGAAATAGAGCAGTGGATGTTGTGTACTTTGACTTCAGCAAGGCATTTGACACCATCTGCTACAACATCCATATGTTACGAAACTTACACAGTATAGGACAGATGGCAAGGTGGATTGAAAACTGGCTGACTCACAGAACTCAGAGGGTTGTCATCAGTGGCACTGTCTGGTTGGAGGCCTGTAACTAGCAGTGTTCCATAGGGGTCACTGCTGGGTCTGGTCTTGTTCAGCATATTCATCTGTGAACTGGATGAAGGGATAGTAGACAGTAGAGGCCCAAAATTTGAACAGTTCCATATAAACATGCATAAGAAATTCTATATGGTAAGGATGATGGAACACTGGAACAGGTTACCCAGAGAGGTTATGAAGTCTTCTCTGGAGAATTCAAGACCCGTCTGGAAGCCTACCTATGCAATCTATTGTAGAGTACCTGAAGGGAGACTGGACTCGATGGTCTCTTGAGGTCCGTACCAAAACCCACAATTCTGTGATTCTGTGAACATTCCATTCTATGTTGTTGCCATGTGACAGGTGGCAGCAGAGGGACAGTCTGACACAACCGTGTCTGACATGAATATGCATATGAAGCAAAGCTGTGGATCTGAATTCCTCCATGTGGAAAAAATAGTAGACATTGACATTCATTGACACTTGCTGAGCATTTATGGAGATCAACCGGTGAGCATAGTGAGGGAGTGGCTTGTGGGTTTCAGCAGTGATGACAGTGGCAGTCAAGATAAGCCACATTCTGGATAGCCATAGAGACTCTTGTTCAGGCAGCACAGAATTATAGAGGTTGGAAAAGACCACTAAGATCTTCTAGTCCAAGGATCACTTACAAGCCAAGCAGAGGATGGTTTCAATCCATCGACCTCTGGGTTATGGGCTCAGTATGCTTGCACTGTGCCACTCTGCTACGCAGGTTCTTGTTTATCACAGGTGAAAATGCATAACTAATGGTGGTGACTATATTGAACATAGCATCTTGTAGCTGAGAATTTGCTCTATCAAATAGTGTCATTATACTCTTTATTGTAGCTTCTATGGAGGTAAACTGGTGGCATTACTTTCAAAGCTACATATGTATATTTCCTCTTTTTGCAGAGGGAGAGTGTGAGGAGTTTTTCCACATAAGAGCTAAATCTCCATTCTTTATCAATTCTTTTATCATGTTTGCCAGAGTGTATGACAAATTCCAAGTTCTGGTTCATTTGGATTCTTCACTCCTAGCAGTAGAAGGTTAATATCCTGAAACATGCAGGTCTGATGAAGAACTGCTTCAGTTATAACAAGTTGCAGGTAAGCAACTTTTCTTAAGGTAAGAGCTTTAAAGAATAAAACAACTGTACTGTTGTTTTACTCTGTTAGTACGCTGTTAATGCATTCAGTGTCATTGAAAGATGCCCTTGCTGAATTTGATATAAGAATTGCAATATAGCAAAATAGGTTTTGATACTGACGCTTCTTATAATTGCTTTTTCCTTCTTCTAGTCAGGAGAAATCTGTACTAAGCTAAATGTGTCCATGCAAGATAAATGAATTTCACCAATAAAACCAAGTACGTTTTCTCCCTCACTTGCTTGCCTGCCTTCAGGCAGCCATTCTGAAGCAGCTTTCCCTCATACCGGTGCACTCCTCTTGAGCTCCTCTGGCATATTCCCAAGGATCTGCAACACCTGGAGACTTTCAAACCACCTGAAACCTGCTTCAGGTTTGTTCCAGAGAGTGAGCAGAGCCTTGTGGAGCACTTGTGTGTACCCAGGGGAACATGAGAGAAGAGCAACCGGCAAGTGGTATCCTGATTCAGGTGTATCAGGCCATATCAGGTGGATCAGCAGTGTGGAAAGTAGGGGCAATGTACCACTTCAACATATGTATTTGTGTACATTTTTTGAGTGCCAGTGCAGCACTGTGATGCAACCCCTGTCAGTCATCTGCAGACGACTGCACCTTAGGGTGCAGAATAACTATGCCACATCATTTTTAAACGCAGGGTTAGCTGGGTCTACCAAGTAGCCAGAGCACTTTGGTCGTAACCATGGCTACTCCATGAGTGGAGTCTTTCAGCACCCACTCCTCTATGCATTTACCTCAAAGAAAAGCAAGGCTGCTTTATAGTGCAGGTAGAATTCACTACATTCAATACTGAAATCACAAAGTCTCTGACAATAAAGAGCACCCCCTCCCTCTCCACCCAATCATCCTGAAAGAGACAGAGAATTCAACAGCTTCTGCTAAATAGCACAGGGTATTTGAATATAAAAGGAGAGAAATAGTAAATCAGAACCCAAAACCAAACAACGTATAAAGCTGATAAATTCAGGATCCAAGCCAGAAAACAAAGCGACTGATCAAAAAACCTCAAGCACCTTCTTCTGCAGATCAGAGTTCTCACAGAAGCCTATCAACACTTCCTGAAAGCAATCCTGTGCTCACAAATCAACTGAATTTCAAAGACAGAGAAGAAAAAGTGAATTTTAAAGCAGCCGGTAGCAAAAAGACTTTGTCTTATGGTAAGAGTTCCATCAGGATTGTTGCATTTTGTAACTGCATATCTCCTTAAATCCAAAGAAAGAGGAGTCCAGCTAAGGCATTTCAGGGGTGTGCTACATGCTACCAAATCCAACCAGGCCTTCTGCACAGCGGGCTGTGCCTGGCTGTCTGTTATTGACAACACGCCAGTGCTGGTATGGCCCTGCTGCAGGTTACACTCTGAAGCATGAGAAGTACTGAAAAGTATTTCAACATGCACAAAACATTTATTCTTTCTGTTCTTCAGAGGGCAATACGAAACGTCTGTCAGTGAAACTGTGGGCTGAAGGAAAAGCAGTATAATTTAGGTCTGTGTGTTCCCACTGTAGTAAGAGGAAATTGGATGCTCTAGGGTTTGTTTGTTTGCACGCCAAATGCTTTTTTTTTTTCATAATGTTTGCCCTTCAGTTTTAAGGTTTATGGAGAAATTGCGTGGAGATTGTCACTCACTGTCAATGTATACATGGGCTTTAGTCTCCAGATGTCATTTATGTCGTCAGGGCAAATCCGTACATACTGAGCAAAGGTAGGTCTGTTTGGATGTGTATGTCATTACTGGTCTGAAGCTGGTAGTTATCCTGGGGACATGTTTGGTCTTTTAGGTCTGGCTGTATTGTACTGCTGGCGTGAAAACAATTGTGTATCAAGGACCATTAGGTCAATGTAATTTTGCCTGTGATTGCAGGGAGTCTCACAGTGCAGTATATCTTGTACCTAGAGAAATCTTTTTGCCTGCAAAGTTTTGTCAGTGCTGATAAACACTAATGAAAACTGGCTCTGTTAGATAGTGAATTTGCCTGGGGACTTTTAAGTATGTTGATAAGTGTGAATATCCTTCGTATACAATTAGAATAATTGGGACACAGGTAAAGCAAGTAATTTGCCCAGTGGTAAGGCCATGGTAACAAAGGAGATTGGGTAAGGAAAAAGGCCTACAATGAAAGCGTTTCTTATAGTCTGACATTCAGGTTCACACCTCAGTCACTCTGCTTACCGAGACGCATATTGCTTAGATGGGATATTTTATCCCAGATAGCCCATAACTTGTGCGATCAGTGGAGCACTGTCCAAGCAGGTGGTCATTTCTGTGGTCAGGATGTAAATGGGGAGATCAACTGAGGCTGGTGCACCAGCAAAGAAGGTGATGGGAACCACACCACTGTCATGATATAGCTTTATTTTAGTCAGAATCTTATGACAGGCATTTGGGAAGTAAAGCCAATGTGAAAGTATCAGCTCTGTAAATATGCCTGGAGTCAGTGAGAGCTGAATGTAGGCAACTACCATCAGAATCAGGCTGCAGATCTGCCCACCCTTCCCCTGCTCCTTCAGAGACACTATGCTGCTTCTTTGCCTGCCCTGTTGTTGGTGTTGTAACATTTAATAAGCATTAATTAAGGTCTGTGGAGCACTTTGCAGACTCAGAGTGCTTTGTGAGGAGCTTAAGTATCATGAGTGAGGGCAATACAAAATTGCACTGCCAAGAAGGCAAAAAAAAAAAAATGTCAGTAATGTATTTAGGTAATACTGCAGTAATATTGTTGAAAGTCAAAGAAAGAACCAGTACCACTGTGGTAGCTACCACCGTGATTAAAATTCAAGAGGATTTCTTGGCCAGGTACCCAATTCAAGACATTAAGCTTTAACAGATAAGGGCCCTGGCTCAGAGGTTTTATACTGCAATACTCTGAAGAGCAGAAAACAATACAGAAAGTCTGTTAAAACAAAACTTTAGAGAACCTTGGGAGAGAATATACACTTTAATAAGCTTTTATTCCTCTTTTTCTAATGTATTCCTCTGAGAGGCTGTTTCTGAAGAGTGGTGCAGTGAAAAATTTGTAGTTTCACATCATTTTGATGTGAAACCAGGCAAATCTCAGCAGACATAACAACATGGGTTTGTTGCACTTAAATGCAAACATTTATTTGTTTATTTATTTATTCCTTGGCTGTTTCAGAGTGTCCTAGTTGGATGGTAGAACTGTTTGAAAAAAATGGAAATACTTCTCATAAAGTAACTAGAGAGAAATGGTGAAATATTCCACGAATTTTAACTATATGCATGCTTTTGCTGTTTTTTTTTTTTTTTTTTTTTTTTTTTTTAATCTTGCTACATGCAGCATTGCTCAGAGTAATAACTTTCAGAGGTAGGATTGTCTTTTTGCTCTGTATTTCTACATAACCTTGTAAAGTTTTTACAAATCCTGGTGGATCTCTACAACTTGCAGGCAATAATTAAAGGTGTGCACATGAGGTTCTGCAAGCAGCATCTAAAGCACCACATTGGAGATGAGATGTACTTCATTTTTACAATTAGAAAAATCAAGAGCACCAAAATCACTTCTCTTCCGATATCTTTTCATTTCTACTTTTCAACATCTCAAATTAGAGGAAAGTAGAGCTTGGAAAAGGCTTAAATTCTGATGGTTTGAGGAAGAGAGATGGTTATCATTATAGACTGAGTCAAATAAGATCATTGAATCCATCAGTACACCAATTTCCTTCTTTTCCTTTCATTTCTTTAACTCACTGTACTATATAAATTCCACTATTAAAAGTGTTTATTAATGTACTGGCAGTTCTACTTTCTGTTTATATTCAGAGAGTTCTTTGCAGGGTTATGTGAACAGAACACTCTTATTCTTTTCTCATCTGTTCATGAACACAGCTAGGAGAATGAGTTAGATCTTCTGCCTTGCTCTCAACAAAATATCTGGAAAAGTTATGATCTTAGAATCCTTAATACTGGAGAAACGTAAAGGGCGAACCTTTACTTTCAAGTTCCAAAAGCTTCTCAGAGCCAGTTATAATAAAATGCTTTAACTGTCACTTCTAAATGGTCCAACTTAAGAGACAATGAAGAGATGGTAAATATAATGCTCTTGAGACAATACATCCTGTTTATTTTTCAGAGTAGAAAGGTCCTTTGAAATAATTTCACTCTCCTTCCAATAAGAGTCCGAGTCACATCCTGAAGTCAGCCAGGTGCAGGTCAGACATCATGCAGGATTGTAAAATTGGAGGGAATTAGTCAGGGGCCAGGTGCTGTTCAGGGCCTAGATGAGTATCAGTCAGCAGGTGGTGAGCACTGCATTGTGTATCGCTTGTTCTGTAAATATATATACATATGAAGTTATAATTACTGTTATTTCTCTCTTCCTTTTCTGTCTTAGTTTACCGTTTTTATCTCAACACACAGTTCTAGAGCATTGTTTCCAAATTCTTATCACCCGTTCCCCTCAAGATGTCCAGCATCCAGGAAGGAGTTTGTAAAAAGGTCGTAGAGCTGCCGGTTCATCTGAATAAGTGAATCAAAACCTGCCTAAACATCCAGCTGCTTGTGCAGACATTGCTAATTCAATATCAAGATATTTCTCTGGTGTTGTTTATTGCTAATTTTACCATTATTTATGTTAAGATGGGACACACCTGTTTGCCTGTGGAAAGACAGTGTGAATTGGTTGCAACTCACTGCAATGGAAAGGAAACCTCAACCACAGAAAGACAGCCTAATGCATCTTCTAATACCAACCCTTTTTCACATGAAATATCCTGCTATTTTGGGCAATGAAGCTGTGAAGGGTCTGGAACACAAATCTTACAGGGAGTGGCTGTGGGTACTGGGATTGTTCAGTCCGGAGGAGAGGAGGCTCAGGGGAGACCTTATCACTCCCGAAAAATCTCTGAAAGGAGGTTATGGAAAGGTGGGCGTCAGGCTTTGCCTCCAGGTAAAAGCAATAGAACAATACCCTCCTATGAGGAAAGGTTGAGGGAACTGGGTTTGTTTAGCTTGGAGAAGAGAAGGCTCCGGGGAGACCTCATTGTGGCCTTTCAGTACTTGAAGGGAGCGCATAAATAGGAGGGGGAACAGCTGTTTACGAGGGTGGATAGTGATAGGACAAGGGGAATGGATTTAAACTGAGACAGGGGAGGTTTAGGTTGGATATTAGGAAGAAGTTTTTCTCCCAAAGGGTGGTGACGCACTGGAACAGGTTGCCCAAGGAGGCTGTGGATGCCCCATCCTTGGAGACATTCAAAGCCAGGCTGGATGTGGCTCTGGGCAGCCTGGTCTGGTGGTTGGTGACTGCCTGTGGCAGGGGAGTTGAAACTCGATGATCATTGTGGCCCTTTTCAACCCAGGCCATTCTATGATTCTATGATTCTCTGAATTCCAGAAGTACTGCAACCAGTCCTAGGCACAGCAACTAGAAAAAATGCAATGAAACTCTCTCAAGAGATTGAAACAGGGTAAGTGCTGGACAGAGCTCGGGTGCAACCCTTGCTTGAGTAGGGATCTGCTCAGGTGAGCTTTTTGCTCATATAAATCCCATAGGAAAGCTTTGTGTTACCTCCAGTAAATCCATCACCCTTCATAGGCAGCTTGATTTACGAGCTACCCCAGAAGGTAACTGATCAGCTCCTTAGTCCATTTAAGCTGGCTTTGTTCTCTGTGTCTGCAGAATGCAGCTTTCCACCACATGGTGACCCACTCTCTACCGACATCTTCAGGAAAGAGCTATGTTTTGTGTTGTCACTGTAAAGTTAGATTCATACGTATGAATGCAGGAATATGCAGTGCTGGGGAACAGTGATGGAAAAAAAAATGAAAATACTCAGATTTTGTATTTGCATGTACATGTGTAGAGAAACATGCATGGTCCAAGCTGCCACTGCTTCAGACTAAAGATGGACAAAATCAGCTCTTTCTTGCTTAAGGTTCCAAGTTTCAGCTTCCCTACTCCCATGTGCTTTCTTGCCAGTATTAGATTAAATTAGAGATGAGCAGAATTGCAGGACTTCTGTAATGATGATGGGGACGCAGTTATGTTTCACAGTTAGGAACAGAGGAAGACACTGTACTCTATCAGACAGTGGTTTCTGTCATGTTGAAAACAACTTCTGCAGGGCAATTCCCTGCAACTGTTTTCAGTGAGTTTTTGTTGCTGTTTTCAGTGTTGATTAGAGTAAGATTCAGAACAGGATCAGGCAAAAATGAAAAACAATTTATATTCATAATAAAATTTTAATGTCCTAATACACATTTGACACTGTATTTGTACTGACTTTGCCCCCCCCCCCCCCCCCCCCCCCCCCCCTTTTTTAGTTATTATTTGAGATGTCTTTTTTGCTTGCAGTATTTTTCTTAGGCAAACTGTGGATCTTAATGTTCAGTCAACAACAGATTCAGCTGCCAGCATTTCATAGGAACTAACTCAGAAGCACTGCAACTGCATAGACATAATAATATGTATTTGGCTGAGAAATCTGTACACAAACACACATAAGTTAAAAATTATCTCAGGCAACCGTAATCAGATCCTGTAGCCAATTCTGTCTTCCTTTGTAAAAGGACAACAGCCTGTGGTCTTAGTTAAAATGAAATACATGCCACTCCGGCCTCAGAAGGGTCAAGTTTAGCTGGAGCGTCCTGTGTTAGTCCGTGACATCCACACACCTGTTGCTTCATGAAAAGCCTATCTTTCTTCAGAGAGTTTTGTGTCTCCGTACCTCTTTCCTTGGAAACTTCCCAACTCAACACTGCCATCTCCCGGGAAACACCGTGCATTCGTTAGCTTTTCACACGCACACAAAGTGATGCAAACTATTAAATACTATCTCCGAAGGGGTTTCTAGCAGTTGGCTGAAAAATACTGCCTTCTATGGAAGCCAGAAGTCGTAAGATTCACTCGTCTACCGTGAAATTACAAAACAATAATACTCATTTTGCAAGCTTCTAATCAACTCCCAGCACCACCAGAACATTTTGTTCTCAAAAGAGAATATTCTCTTACAAAACTTTACATGTGGAATATTAAGAACACAACACTACGCCTTACTAAATATATATGTACATATACACGCAACATAGTTATATATTATATAAACTGAATCAAAATAAAACATCTGTTTTGACATTTATTGAATGTTTTTACATAAGAAAAAACCGAGCTTATGTTAGAGCCTGCTTTCCTGTGTTTTTGGTAAAAACTGCACACATTTCTACAGAATATCTCTGTTTTTCACAGACTGCACTTTCTTGTGGATTTCTTCTTTCCAAAAAAAAAAAAAAAAGAATAAGCACTAACAGAATGTCTCTTGTCAGGTCATCATCCCAAAATGTGAGATGTCTCAGGTCAGCAAATGACATCTTTAAAAGGTGGTGGAGCTGAAAAAATACACTGTGGTAAAATAAATAATGGCCTTCCATTTTGGTGCGTGGTCACACATTTTCCACATCGCACCAACTGGGGATAGGCCATTTTCTCCTGCTTGTTTTGAAGTCAGCGTTTCTAGCCTAATGGATTGGCTGACCCCTCACCTGATTCAAGAGCTATTGTACCCAACATACAGCCTAGAATCATTTTGGTTTGTATTTTGTGATGCTTTGCTGTGCTTCGTGATGTTCCAAATGTACTGATATGCACAGCAGCCCTCAAGGCTGTGTTCTCATGGTGATTACAGTGATTTTCCTCCATGTCAGAAGTCTGTTACTTTTTCTCAGTAAGCAGTAACTTGTCTTGCTGCCCCACCAGGATCTGTCTGAAAGGGACAGTTTTCTGTTAGGAACAGGAATTTTGTTATCAATTTGCTGGTTTGTGTTCCTTAGGCATTTGCACCCATAACACACTTATTGCTTCTTTGTAATACTACTTTTCCTAACTTACCAGGTTGCCTATGTATACAGATGAATTCTTCCTTCTGGAACCTGAGATGGGGCACCTGAACGTTCTGATGGCAAAAGACAACCCAGTCTGGAGCCTGATCAGGAAATCCAAAAACACGCTATTCTCTCTTCCCTGCTCCTACAGCTGAAAAAAAAACAGGGCTGAGTCAGAAGAAAGAAAAAAAAAAAAAAAAGACCTTGTCAAAATCACAACAGTTAAAGAGCCGTGAGATAAAGTAGGCTGTGAAGTCCTGAAAGAGAAACATGTAGGAATTAATGGGTGTCGAGCAGTGTTTGATGCAGCTTAACTGTCCAGATCCATGAGATACACAGCACTGCCATGAGTAACGCGCTGCCATGAGGATTTCAGGATCATGAACACAATCTTCAGAGTAATGTCTAGGCAGTGAATATCAGCAAGGAGAAAAGCTTGGAATTAGCACTGCTTTACAGATACTGGGAGGATCTGCTGACATATAAGTTATTTCATACAATTGTGTTACAGGAGAAACAGCCCTCACCACTCTGGCTGTAACACTGATCTTCACCAAGATGCTTGAAACCATATTCCAGGCATCTTTCACTGTGTGTTGTTCTAACTGGCAGTATGTGGTACTTGGAAGACATACTGGAATGACTGCAGTTGTAGTAGGCAGTCGTAGTTATGCAGTGTAAGTGCAACTCATTTGGAGGGAGGGCCCTCTCACTGCTAACCAGAAATGGCCTTTTTCTAATATTTTTTAATATTCACACATGTATTTAACTTGAGGGGGGGAGGGGGAAGGGAGAACAGTTTAAAAGTCAAACAAAGGAAAAAAAAAAACCAAAAACAAAGCGTACTATGCAAACATAAAATCCAACTACACATTTTAGTTAGAACAGAGGTTTTTTGCACTTTGAAGTTGTACCACCCAGTTAGAAAGCTGATGTTTCACTCGGATTTGGAAGAGCAATGCATTTGTTGTGAAAGTCCAGATCCTGCCCAGCTTTATTTCTTTATTTCTTTATTTCAGTGTAGTACCACAGGGACAATAACTGTCCCAGGCAAGCCATGACATAACTTCAAGCTATTTAGGCAATCAGTTACAAGGGGAGCAGGTATCTCAGCTCGGGCTGCTCTCACATGAACAAATGAGGCCACCTGATGGGCTGTAGGGCCTGTTTCCACATGCCTTGCCTGCTGGCTGAGAGGCAAATGTCCAGGGTATGGTTCCTCCAAAGGCAGACACTGTGGCAGTACTGAATCGGGAAGGAGAAAGGACAGGAGCAGGTACTCTTATGAAAAAAAAGCTGTTGTCAAATATATCAAGATAGTTTTTCTATGTGTATTTAACTGTAGGATCAAGGGGGGAAAAAAAAGAGCAAACAGGAGCTAGTGTTTGATTCCCTCATCTGTTTTCTATCACACCATTCGCAAGTGGCCCTTAGAGCCACTTCTTTTCTGTCTGCTGACTGTGTATATATATAATGTGGAAAGTCTCCAGGAATGTGATTCTTGTATACAGCTTCAGTTTTTGACAAACTGTCACTTCCTGCAAAAAGAAAAATACATCTTTATCAACTTTTATTTGGAAAACTGCCCAACTCCTCTGACTGTGTCAGAAACAGAAGCAATGAAACTAAGATCAACTAATTTCTTTGCCTTTTGCAAATCCAGAACTCTCTCTGAACCTGAATGAAAACATAAGACATCAGCAAGGCAAAGACATCATCCCTCTGTGCTTATGCACAAGACAGAAGTAATATTATTTTTTTTTCCTGCAAGTCTTCTCATACTGTCCATTAGGACACCAGTAACAGTTGTGGTTACAGCACAGTACATTGGGCACAGCTGCCCCAAAGCCAAACAAGTCAAATAGATCCAAGAGGCAGCTTACAAAGCTGCAAGGCTTGGAGGAAAGGAAAACACTCATCATCATAATTCTTCCACCAAAGTCAGTCATGCATGATTGCAAAGAGTTGCAGCAGAGAAAATCATCTTCCACAACTACGTGACATGATCTAGCATTTTAAACACTTTTAAGATACGAAAGTTTAGTCATTCTGGACTTCTGCAGTCAGCATCCAGGTTTAGTCTGGAGAATTTTTCAGTTACTCTTGGTCACAGCAGAACTTCGTTCCCGAACTGAGCAATGTATCTTTAAACAAACCACTATCATTTTAAACTACTGAAAATAGGGGCTTTGCAAGCAGCATCGAACCCTTGGTTGCCAAAGAGAACGCCGCAGATGTGCTACATGCAACATCTGAGTTTATAAACAGATCTGTATGTAGCACTATGCTTTACCTATTCAGGATTCTGTGTTCTAACGCAAGGCTTCTCCTTTACAGGGAACTGAAGAAAATTGTACAGTCATCATAATGAATGCTATTTTAACAGTCTTTGTTCAAGAACTGTTTACAGGGCTCTCAAATGTTTTAATGGGAAATGAGTCTGTATGACCTCATCACTTACTCTGGTATGGAGGCTGGAGAATATGAAGGCTAGATATCTCAGCTATCAAATAATGATCTGAGGATAAATATCCTCATAAAGTCTAATTATAATGGACTTTCAGAGATCAGATTTTTGCTCCTGTTAGCTAATTGAAAGTAAGTGGGAAAAAAAAATAGATCTTTCTTTCATGCACTTGTTAGAAACTCTCCTTCGTTTGTATGAAATCAGGAACCTTGATGACGACTCCAGACAGAGGCTTCTGGGAACCAAATATGTTAACTTTGGATAAAATATGAGATACGTTTCAGATATTATGTTTTGTAGCACGAGCTTTATATATTATTCTAGTAATGATGTATGAAAATACAGTATGTATAACTATAATGATCAGCATTACAGTGAGAAATGCACAGAACTCCAGACTAGTATTTTTCCTTTCAGTTATGGATTTCGTCTCCAAATTTGACATCAGAACTGTTCAGCAACCAATTAGAGCTTCATTATAATCTTAAAAATGACATATTTATTTACAACCTGGTAAAAGACATTTTGGAGCATTTCCCTTAGAATTTGTATCCTCTTGTGATTGTTTTCCATCAGTCCAGTTAAACGGCAACAGTAGAGTCAGGCAAGGAGCAATGTAAATCCAGAATGGAATACATATTGATACAACCTCATGGAAATCTTAATGGACCATCAACGAAAGCTGCCCACACAGTATAATCACTTCAGTATTTGTCATTTCCACCATTCATTCTGTGTGGCACCTGTTTGCCTGATAGTACTGAATCAGCATCAGTCATAAGGAAGCACAAACCTATACTTATCGGTGGACTTCAGAGCACCAATTGCGCAGGAGATTCCTCTGAATTCATTGCAGCATGTTCATATACGTAAGAAGGATTCTGGTTTATCAGAAGGTTTCATGTTGGTGGTGTTGCCAGAACTCAGGCTTGTTACTCCTGGAATAAGTACACATGGTGAAGCAGAAAAACCTGACATCCACGCTGATGTTGTGGCTAACTGAAGTATCCCCAGTGACACAATTAGATGTGACATCCACCTGAGATGAAAATACTCATCATCCCCTTTTGCCCTCTTTTGGGTCAGTTTGCTCCAGAATTCTTAGCCACTTGGAGGTGGTGTCTGAGCAGAACGTAGCACAGGTGCACAGAAGCAAACAGCACTCCTTCTGACCTTTCTCATCCTGAAGCAAATAAAGCACAGAATTACAGAGTAATGCTGGAGTGATTCAGAGGAAGTACCACAGTATTAATGTGATTATCACGGATGGCACATTTCTACCAGGACACATCAAGAGGAATTTCTTTAACATGGCACTGCTCTATCAAAATGCTATTTGCATGCTATTTCCATAGAAGATGTCTCTTAATATAATTTCAGATCCTCAGGTGGTTGTTTTTTGTTTTGCCAGATGTCACTTTCAGGAAGGCTTGCATTTTACTTCTATATGTGTAGTAGTTACAGATTGGGAAAGGGAAAAGGGAGTGGAAAAGGAAAGGAAAGGGAAAGGGAAGTGGAAACGGGAAGGGAAAGAGAAACAGAAGGGGAATGAGAAGAGGGAGGGAAAAGGAAGGAGAAGGGAAAGGGAATGAGAAGGGGAAGGGAAAAGGGGAAAGGGAAGAGATATAACAATCACATATATTACAAGGAATTCTAGTGACAATGACTAGATATTTGTTCACTGTTTTTCCACTGGGCAAAAGCCACTAAGATTTTCTGAAATAATCAGGTAAACTAATTAGAATATGAATTATTAAACATAAACTAATCATATGACATCCCTTACAGCGTGAAAAATTAAAATGTTGTTACTGTTATGACTTTGAATGACCTCTTCCACACACACATTTATTTTCTGGACTGTTTGCTTCAGACTTGTCTCTGGGATGTTCATTCATCAAGAAAATGCTTCTCTGTTACCTTAAGACATAAAACATCTCCCCAAGAGCTTCTAAGAGTGCTCTCTTTTAAGAAGCTGAAACATCTAGGACCCATCTTCAGCCTGGCAAACAATGATAGATGATACATGATAGACCAACATGTACTGTGGCTCTGAGTAGCCTAGCAAAGAGGCCTGTTTGATATACAGATATTCCTCAAGTTTTTGATTTTACTGTCAGTGATGCTCAGTCCTTGTTCAGGATGTATATGTATAATTATCATTCCCATTTTTTTTTCCTCTCCTCCTTTTGTGTCTTGGTAAAAATACTTTTATCTCTACCCATGAGTTCTACTTTGTTGTTTTTGTTTGTTTGTTTGTTTTTCCCAATTCTTTCCCTTGTCCCACTCATAACAGCTGTGTGGTGCTTAACTGCCTGCTGTGTTAAACCACAACAGTAGGATAGGTGCTCCAGCCCTTTATTATTGTATTACTGTTTTCTTTTTTTGCAACTGGCTTAGGTACCAAACAAGATAAAATCATAGAAAAAGCTCGGGGTATACTGACAGCATACCTTGAGGCAGTGATGTTCCTTGAAATTAGATACTTGCAGTCTCATGTTGTATATGGCCAACTGTGAGTAGATACTCTCCAGGAAAGCAATAAAGCAACGTTCCCCTTGCTGAAATGCATAACAGTAGACCTTGCTGCCTAAGGAGCTTTTGTACTCAAAGGTGTGGTGTCACCTCATTAATCCAGGATGGTAATAAAATCTCTGTGCATTGCAGATATTGGAGATCTGCACCACATTTTCAGTAGCAACATAAAATGACTCTTCAGGATTTAGATACCAAGCTGTAGTTCTCCATGCCCTCATCACCATGTTTGCACACACAATCAACTAGCATCTGGCATGGGGGATCCACATCTGCCAAGCCAAGGTACATGGGATGTACGCAGTAAGGAGCTGGTAGTAGTGGGGGCTGAAGGATCTGTCCCATGCCAGACTTAAGCAAGGCTTTTGATGTTGTCTCCCATGACATTCTTGTAAGTAAGCTGAGGAAGCATTGGATAGATGAGTAGACAGGAAGATGAATTGAGAACTTGCTAATTGGCAGAGCTTGGTGTACTGTGATTAGTATCACAGAATTGAGCTGAAGGCCTGTATCTAGCAGTGTTCCCCAGGGGTCAGTTACGAGTCCAGTGTTCTTCAATGTCTTCATCAGTGACCTGGATGAAGGAATAGAATGCACCTTCAGCAAGTTTTCTAATGATACAGAGCTGACATACCAGAAGGTTGTACTGCCATTCAGCAAGTCCTGGATAGGCTGGAGAGTGGGAGCAAGTGGAAATGTATGAGGCTTAACAAGGGCAAGTGTAGAGTGCTACATGTGGGGAGGAATAATCACATGCATCAGTACAAGTTAGGGGATATCCTGCTGGAAGGGTGCTCTGAGGACTTAGGGGGCCTGCTGGACAACAGAATGGCCACAAGTCAGCAGTGTGCCCTTACAGCCAAGGTGGCCAGTAGCGTCCTGGGATGCATTAAAAGAAGGGCCAGCAAAGTGAGGGAGGTGATCCTCCCCGTCCACTCTGCCCTGGGGAGGCAACACATGGAATATCATGTCCAATTCTGGTCTCCCCAGTTCAAGAAAGACGGGGAACTTCTCGAGTCCAGCAGAAGGTTACAAAGATGGTTAGAGGCCTGCAGCACCACCCTTATGAGGAAAGGCTGAGGGACCAGGGACTGTTCAGCCTGGAGAAGAATGAGGGGGAGATCTTATCAATGCTTATAAACACCAAATGGGTGGGAACCAAGAGGATGGGCCAAGGCTTTTCTCAGTGATGCCTCGTGACACAGCAAGGGGCAGTGGGCACAAACTGGAACATTTCAAGTTCCATCTCAAATGAGGAAAACCTAATTTACATAGAAGGCAACAGCACTGGAACAGGATGCCCAGAGGACTTGTGGAGTCTCCCTCTCTTGAGGGATTCATAGCCCGCCTGGATGCTTTCCTATGGAACCGACTGTAGGAAACCTGCTCTAGCAGGGGGTTGGGCTAGATCTCCACAGGTCCCTTACAGCCTCTACAGTTCTGTAGTTCTGTGACTGTTCCTGAAGCACTGTGCCCTGTGGGAAGGATCCCTGTGGGACAAGAGAAATAGAGTGAAGAAGCAGCAACAACAGAGACAAAAATCGTTACAGACTGACTGCAACCACCCTCCACCACCACTTGTGCTGCTCAGGAAGAAGCAGAAGCATCAAGAATTAATCTGGGGAAAAGTGCCTGGGAAGAGAGAGTAGGAGGAGAAAGTGAATTTACGTTTTTGTTTCTCACCATCCTACTCTAATTTTAACTGAAAATAAATTAAATTAATCTTCCCTGAGCTGAGTTTGGCCATGACAATAATCACAAGTGATCTCCTTGTGTCCATCTCCACCCAGGAGTTTTTCCATCCTATTTTCTCCCTGTCCTGACAAGGGTGGAATGTGAGAGTGCCTGTATGGACATCCGGAAGCCAGCCACAACCATATCCACCACACAGGAAGGCAGCTTTGCAGAAGGCATGGAAGCCAGCTTCTGGGATCAGCACAGAGAATGCATGCTGTGCCCAGAGCCAGGGACCCTGACCCTGCTTGTCCCCATGCCTTGTACACACATACAGCACGATGTCCAGGGAGGTGAGCTGGGGAATGGCTGAAAGCAGTGAGCTCGGGAGGAGCTGGCAGTTGCACAGTAACAGGATGTGAGGTAGCAGACACAGAAACATGAGAAGGACACATGGAGGAAAAAAAAATAATAATAACATGGCAGTAGTCTGACATTAGAAGAGGTAGCACAGAGAAGCTGTTGAACATTCAAAACTAGACAGATCCTGAAGAACCTGATCAAAAGCATTCCTGCTTTCAGTGAGAGTTGGAACCTGATAATCTTTCAGCCTGGAGTACCCCTCTCAGCTCAAACAGATTGACATTCATTTTTTTAGAACAAAAACTCTTATTGCTTTATTAAGATATTCACATAACTCATGTTACTGGAAGTGCTGTTCAATATGTACGTAGAAACTGCTTTTCTGCAGAGATCACCTTAAACCATACAGATCAAAATGATGGTACAATTTATCCTGAATCATTTTTTTTATGAACTAAGCAACTTTCCTCTGTAACAAGAGCAATCCCCATAAAGTGTATTCACTGTCTTTTGGTTTATGTTTTTTTTTTTTTTTTTTTTTAAACACAGCTTTGAAGTACTCTGTGGATGTATTTTACATACACATTGGCTTTACAAAATTCTAACTTCCAAAGGGACCTTAAAGATCATCAAGCTCCTACACACCTATACTCACTTGACATAAAAGTGCATAAACATTCAATGGGTTTAAACATTTCCCAGACACTTTTTAACTCACTCACACACACACACACACACACACACACAGAAAAACACCTGGTGCTTTGTTCTTATAGGAGAAAAACATAATTAGAAACAAATTCACAATTTTAAGGATTGTTCAGCATAAAATATGCTACATGTTTTTTTCAAGGGACTCAAACCAACAAGATCTGTTGACAAGTCTCTTTGGCAGTCTCAGTATCAGTGGTGGTCTCTCTGGATGCCCTAGTAAGGAAGTCCTGGGGGAAGACAGTTGACTGGAAGGCGCTGCCTGTGCTTCTTGACTAACTACAGTTTCTGTGTTACCACTTGCTGTATCAGCTAAGTCAATACTTCGATCAGCTCTTTCTGTTGCTTCCACAAGCTCAGCTCCAGCATTTGTAATGTCACCATCTAAGTCCCTTCCTCTGGTAGGAATACTATATTTTTTCACTACTCCTCTAGTTTCCTTACTCACTCTGTAAACATCTTCACATCCTGTAATCCCCAGGAAGGAAGATGGAGACTCACATTCCCTCTCATTCAAGTGAGTTGTGCCAGTCCAAGTAACACTGCTATCACATTCAGTACTTTCTGGCTCCTTGCTACTATCACTATCAATTGTAATAACCACTGGAGAAGAATGTGCTGAGTTACTCATGTGATGTTTTCGATGTTTCTTCTTATGTTTTTTCTTTTTCTTTTTAGCATGTTTCATTGTGTCTGTCACTTTGCCTTCATAGACTATCTCCACACTTGGACTTCTCATCTTTTTCTTCTTTTTCTTATGTTTTGTCTCACTACTTACTTGATTGTCCGAAAGGCTGTCTTCATTTTTGCAGCAGTCACGGAACTTTGAGAAAGTTTTCTTGGGGTCCTTTTCTCTCTCCATACTGGTGCTCTCCTTCACTGCATTCTCCAAGTGTCGAGTTTTGTACTTCCTCTTTCCACCAGGCTTTTCACTTTTCAACCTGTCTGTCCCTCCAGAAGGGGTCCTTGACCTGGTGCTTGATCGACTCCTTGATCTGCATCGTTCATAATAGTAGTAATGTCTCTCATGCAATCCTCTCTGGCTATGTGGGTCTGTTCTTTCAGTAAAAGATTGTATCCTGAATTCTGGACTAGCAGATTGCCTTGAATAGTGAGCCTTAGACTGAGTCCTCTTCCTGCAGGAGGAGCCATCTCCAACTGTCTTTCGACTATAAAAAGCATAACCCCACTGGTATCTACTTTGGTAATTGTCTCTTCTATAGTAATAATCACTGTCTCTGCTCCTTGACCTCCTTTTGCCATGGCCTTTGCTACGTGATCGTGATCTGCTTACCTCTCTGGATGTAGTGCTCTCACGACTAAGGGAGCCCCTCTGGCTTTTTAGGGAGAGGCTCGTGTCACAGGTTCTTGACCTCCTCCTGCTTCTTTTACTGCTATATTCGCTACCATCTCTGCTTCTTGATCGTCTCTTTTTAGACTGGCATTTGCTAGGATGCTCCCTCCTAGACCGATGGCCATGACTGTCACGACTCTTCTGTGAATAAGTTTGAGGACTCCTGGTCTTTCTCCTTCTGGGCAACCGCTGACTGTAAGGAGAACAAACAGTGCCCATTTCTGGAGACAGGCTCCTGACTGAGTCCAGTGGAGACAGATCTTTTACTTTACCTTTATTTTTACTATAAGGAGAGCAAACGGTGTCTGTCTCTGGAGACAGGCTCCTGATTGAGTCCAGTGGAGATAAATTTTTTACTTTACTTCTATTCTTTCTATAGGGAGAAGAAGTGGTGTCTGTCTCTGGAAATGGGCTCCAGACTGAGTTGTGTGGAGAAAGATCTTTTACTTTATCTTTGTTCTTATCATCAGCCTTTGACTCTGTCTTTTCAACTGCAGAGGATAAGGAACTCCTACAACTACTCACATTCTCCTTGTACAGGGGAGAGCGAGGTGATGAAGCCCTGCTTGGTTCACTGTCACTCCAGCTACGAGCCTGGATTGACTGTTCTTTCTTCACATCTTCCCTCTTCTCCTCCCTGATGGACTCCTCAGAGTCTGAGGACAGCTCAACCAGTTCTGGTGTCCTCTCAGCTAATGGTTTAACATACCCAATGATAACACAGTTGTCTGATGAAGAGTCACTTTCATTGGAGTCAACACCAGCCTGTAACTGAGGACGCAGTGTGGTCCTTTTCCTAGCAGAATCCTCATCAGAACTTTCTGACATCTCCAGAGGAGAAGCCACAGTGGCACGAACCTCTTCTGAAATGGAATACGAAGGCCCTGGAGTTTCGTCATCCCAAGGGGCCTGACCAACCCCAGACATGGATGAACTGTGTTCTGGCCCTTGAGGATCTGCCTCATCTGGAGAGATTGTAATAATTGATGAGTCTGAGCGACTTCCTTCATCATACGATGGCGCAGGACAGTCATAATTGACATGCTGATCATATGCCTCTAAGTTAAAAGGACATCGAGCAAAACTGATGAATTCATGTAGGAAGTGTTCAGTCCGATTCAGTAAAAATGGCTTTAAATCATCAGCAAAAGCCTGGCTTTCCAGATCATACCTGGTCACATTACTCATGATGATATGTTGCACAATATTAACTAAAGAACCATGGGCACCAAACAAGACTGTAAGCTCTCGCTTCAGCCAGGGAACCAACCTGTGTAGACAAGCAGGGTTGTGGCGGAAGAACTCTGCGGAAATGTCTCGATAGCGGCCTCCATCCTGAATGCTACGAACACGCACACCAGTGCGGTACAGGGCTCTGCGGAAGTTTATCATGTCCTCCTCCTGGATCTGCCGCAGAGATCTGCCCTCTGCACTAGCCTGCCTACGTGAGGCCAGCCTCCGTATCATCTGCTGAATCTCTCCATCTCTCTGCCGCACAGGTTGGCTTGACAGCCCTTCAAACAAAATCCCATTATCCGGAGGGGACAGCGTCCTTCGAGAAGAGGAATTGCCTCGATGGTAAGAGGAAGTGCGGCGTTCCCTCGTTAAGGTGGTACGGTAACGAAATCTCCGGCCATCAGGGCTGGCAAAAGAACCATTTTCTGAAGGTCTGAGTATGTATTCCTTAAAATCATCTTCAGCACGAACTGTATGAAAAATAGAAAAGAAAGGCTGTTTGCAGAGTGGGCATTCTGCTTTGTTTTTTGACCATTCCTGGACACAACGGAAGCAAAATCTGTGCAAGCAACGATCTAGATAGGCAACATTGTCAAATCTGTCCAAGCAAATGGGGCACTTGGAGTCAGGAGAGGCATCTGTTGGCATGGTCTGGTGCAGCTTGCTGTTGCTAGCTTTTGGCAAAAAGCTGCTGTCTTCTGAAAACTCCCTGGCTGCGTTAGTTGTGTTCTACAAAAGAAAGAGACAAAAAGATCACCACTCTTCCCGAGAGACAGAAGCGTATAAGTCTATACACAGAAACATGCAACAGCCACTTTTAAGGCTGAAAATGCCAGCATTAGTTCTGAGAGAACACCAAACAGGGAAGCAGTACACCTCAACTGCTCTGCTTGCTTCTCTTCATTTTAAAATCAGGTTTCCCAGTGCTGCAAGACTTAAATGCAGCCTAAATGATGCTGGTGGCTGTAACACTAACAAACCCTAAGTCTGCCTTCCCCCCACTCACCACTTTGGGACTATCAGTAAGTTTAGGATTCACTCAGAATCCTCCACAGCACACTTTCAAAGTAAACCAGCACTTAAGATATGGACGATGGGAGAAGTTACTGTTATCTTTTGAAAAACCAGGTTCTGTTGGCATTTGGCTGGTCCAACAGTGCCGAGTGCACCTCGTACAGCTCGCTGGACCAGAAGACTGGTCCAGGAACGTGCTGAACCGTTCTCGCTCGGATGATATCGCAGCCAGGAATCACGCCCGCGCCCGCACCCACCGTTGGACCCACAGCTCCTTTGTTCCGCCAGGCCGTCGGCGGTACTGAGCAATATATCCGCCTATTCTGAAGCTATGTAGGGGACCAGCGCTGCCCTCGGACGCTGCGAACCGCTGCAGGCAAGTGCCCGCGCCGCTTCCACGGCAGCCCCCTTCCCGCCGGCCGCGACCGCCACTGGCAGCCGAGGGCCCGCAGCCGTCACCGCACGGATACGCTCCGCCACCCAGGCCCGCCCCGCTCCTACCGCCGGGCCGACAACCGCGCTCACTTCTGCCGAGCCCTCGCTCCGAGTCCGAGTCCGGCTCGATGGCGTCTTCAGCCCGTGCCGAGGCCGGCTGCAAATGTTGCCGGGCCCGTCCCGCCGCTCCTCCCCCGCGGGATGGCGGCGGCGGCGGGTGGCCTTCGCCACACCTCGCGGCAGCTCCGACATCGTCGGCGGAAGTGGCGTTGCCACGGGAACGATTGCCTCCGCCCCCGCCGCCAGCGGGGCAGCGCCGTGCTGTCGTTAGCGGGACTGGTCGTGAGTTTTATACGTCACTTCCGCCCTAACGGGCGGCGCCATACTGCCGTGCGGAAGTGGCGGGCGCGCGGTATCTCGGCCGGCTGTCCGCCATGGAGCCGCAGGAACGGCGGGATCTGCGCCCGCTCTACCGCCTGGTGCGTGGGGGCTGAGGGGTGCCGGGAGAGGCGGCTTGAGGCTGGCGCTAACTATTGGCCTCGTAGGTGCTGGTCGCTGTGGTGCTGCTTTCCTGGTTCTCCGTCCTGTACGGGGCGCGGGAGGCAGCACGGCGGCAGCTGCAGAGCGAGCAGGCGGTGCCTCGGCTGCCCTAGGCGGAGGCGGAGAGGCCGAAGGACGGCGGCGTGGTCTCCGAGGGAGCCGTCGGAGGACGGGAGAAGTTGCTTGGCCAACTGGGCGAATAAAGGCTAAGCTGTCTTTAAGAAAAAAAAAAACGACAAACTTAAAAAAAAAAAAAAATCGGCTCCTTACTGATTTGTTACATCGTGTTGGGGAGAGAGAGGCAGGCAGAGATAGTGAGGCTGCAGTCAGCAGGCTGCCTTCCACAACATCTGTGTATAGAATTGTGGAAACATAAAATGGTTTGAGTTGGAAGGGACTGTTAAAGGCCATCCAATGCACATCTGCAATGAACAGGGATGCCTACAGCTCCATCAGGGTGTCAGAGCCCAGTCCAGCCTGGCCTTGAGTGTCTCCAGGGACAGGGCATCCAGCATCTCTCTGGGCAGCCTGTGCCAGTGCCTTACAACCCTTTTTGTAAATATTTTTTTTTTTACGTCTAGTCTATATCTCCCCTCTTGATTTAAAACCATTTTTGCTTTTCCTGTCACAGCAGGACCTGTTTAAAAGTCTGTGACCTTCTGTACTCCCTTCAGATTCTGAAATGCTGCTCCCAGGTCTCCCTGATGCCTTCTCCAGGCTGAATAGCCCCAGCTCTCAGCCTGTCCTCAAAGGAGAGGTGTTCCATCCCTTGGGTCATTTCTGTGGCCCTGCTCTAGTTGCATTCCATCAGGTCCATGTCTCTCCTGTACTGAGGACTCCACATCTGGATGCAATACTCCAGTTGAGGTCTCACCAGTGCAGAGTAGAGGCGTGGGATAACCTCCCTCAACCTCCCTCAAAGCTGGACAGCTTGCTGTGTACCAGTACCCTCAAGTCCTTT
Source organism: Gallus gallus (assembly GCF_016699485.2). NCBI lineage: Eukaryota > Metazoa > Chordata > Aves > Galliformes > Phasianidae > Gallus > Gallus gallus. Next base: position 67,809,041 of record NC_052572.1, on the reverse strand, counting down.
TTGGCAGAGCTCATGCTCATTGGTTTCATACACTAGCTCGGTGTCATCCCAAATGCACATGTACTTCTGCTGTCATCCTACAGATATTCCATGCCTCCTCACACACCCACACGGGCCTCTCTACCCATGTGTATCCTTGCTTATTTGCAGGGCAGAGGTATCACCAGCCAGCCACGCTTAAAGTTTGCTATCAAATTACATCCCTCTGTAGATGTGTTTCCCGATGAGATTTGGCAGTGACGCTAAAACACTTTGGCTTGCCAATACCATATATATGCTGTGACCAGCAGTCCTGGTGCTGGCGCTTGCTTTTGCTTTACTTATACTGGTTGTGCCAATTGCTGCACCTGGGACACACACACTAGTCTTGTCCTAGGAGCTAAGGCTGAAATAATTAACTACACTCATTACTGCCACCAGGACACTTATCTGCTTCTCTTGATGGCACAACAGGAGGGACACCGATGCAGATGGTTCTCATTTGGTCTACTTCCTAAATGCACTGTGCATGTCATTTCTAAGGCAAGCTAGGAACCACTTGGAGTCCTGTGACTCCAAAGTCACCATATGGGTAGCTGAAGGTGCTCTCAGTGGGGGAGGTAGCTCAGCAAAGAGAATAATCCAAAGTATTTAGCTGTCATTTTCATTGCTATCCACGTTGTCCAAGAGAGAACGATGGAGTCTGGGCACAGAGAACTGGGACAGGCACAAGGGACTTGTTGCATTATTGTTAAATATTGTTCATTACTGTTCAGTACTGTTCAATATTGTTCGATGCAACCATAAAGAAGTCTGTCCAGCTTAAACATAATCAGTTTCTTGTCACAGCATCTAGAATTTGTATTGCGAAAAGCTCAAGTACAGTAAGGAGAGACTCATGAGGCCAGGTGTTTTTCTGCATGGATGAGAAGAGTAGAAGCCTGGTGATTCCTATCCCAGACCCTGTGCTGTCCTGCTTCACCTCTCCAGACCTGTGAACCTCTTCAGGCTTTGCTCCCCAAGCCACTGACCCTTTGGCATCTCCATCAGCAGCAGAGCAGGAGGTGTGACACTATACATGGCCTTCAGGTCCCATGGGGAGCTGGAGGCTGTGGGCTGAGGAGTTTCTTGTCAGGCACTGCAGTGACAAGATCAATCAGTGGCTTAGACCGTTCGATTTGTGGGTTGTTTTGTTTTGTTTTGTTTTGTTTCAGGCGTGTGCGTTTTTTGTTTATTTGTTTGTTTTTAACAGATCCCCACGAATACATGAAAACTGTCGTGGGTTCAATAGTGCTGTGGCAAAAGTTTCTGTGCAGACAGCTGAGTAACTGAGCATCCACCACCCAGAGCTGTTTCACCGCTGAGCGGCCACCAGATGGAGAAAGCACTCCACATCATGGTTTCTGAGTCCAGCCAGTTCCCCTGCCCACAGTGAGTGGCAGACCTGTGCTGAGGGAAGTATCTCCATCAGCCCCTGAAAAGCTGGAGCTGCTCCCTGTCCCTGGAAGTGTGAGCCCACAGCTGCTCACGTCAAAGATATGAGATGCCCAGAAAGTTCCTGCAGCTGAGTAAGTAATTGCCCTGTCACATTAAGGAGGCAGAAAGATTATCCACAATTATTGCACTATCCTAACTAAAGAAGAACTAAAAAAGCAGTGTCATGTCCTGCAGGTTTAAAACTGAGTCTCCAGAGCTTCTATGCCTTGCCTCGTACTTCCTTTTCTCTGTCCTATACAGCAGCACACCTGAGTCACTGTTGAGACTGGAAATCCTCAGTGCTCTGTCCAGATGTGAACTGAAGCCATGCCAAGGTTATGACAGCAGCACAAAGCAGCTCTCCCAGCTGGCAAAGGAGTGGGATGAAAGTCTCTGCAGAGGTGGGGAAATACCTCTTTCAAGAGTAGTTGGGAAGGCACAGCTTGCAGTTTCCATCACTCGACCTTTCTGCTGGCCTCTGCTGCTTGCCTAGTAGCAGCAGCTTTGTCAGAAAAAGAAATTAAAATCAGATGCACTTTGAAGTGTTGAAACCAACCCCTCAAGAGGACGGACCTCTCTGTTGTGCCACTCAGATCATCACAAACCTTGCAGCGAAGAGATCCATTTAAAGACAGAAATCCCAGAAACCTATGATTTATGTTCAGCTCAGTTTGTCACACTGGAGAAAATCTTCACTGTGAATCTTCTGCCCAGAAGTTATGCATTGCTACAAGGCCAAAGCCATAAGGGTCATTGTCCAGGACTAGCCTCCTGACAAGTGATTTAAGAAGACCTTTAGTAGATAGCTAGTCTTCTAATATGACAACATAATCTCACTGTTTCATCATTAGCAGTGTTAAAAATTCAGTTCCTGTGCAGTTTCGGTGACTGTTGTCTCTTTTCTTCATAAGCTGAAATCCCCTCTCTAAAGGAGCACATGCAAACCCCTTAAGCTTGCATCCAAGGTGTTGCAGGAAGGGCCCAGACCCATGCTTAGCATCCAGCTGGGAGCAGTCAGCTCTCCTTACCCACAAAGATGGAGTAAAGAGCAGAAAATGTTTCCTGTCCGAAGTGGTACAGCAAGCAAAAACTATGTTTAGGCAGTATTAACCATTTGGATGTTATCACCTGAGGTGGCTGTTCTTATGCCTTTCATCCCTAAAGGAACATATTCATAATGCTGACGAAATCCCCTCAGATGTTTTTATTTATTTTTTAAATAAAGTGTTGCCTATTTCTGACAGCAAAGCTTGTTTGTTAGTCATGAAGTGTTTTGTTTGTTTGCTGAGGTTTCAGGGGGTTGTTTGGAAAGATTGTGATTTTGATGCTTTTGATTAGCATCGCTAAGAGGCACTTTAAGTTAATGAAATGATTAATTGATTCATGCAGGAATGCAGTCACACTAACAGCTGCTTTTGCAGATACAAAGGATTCCCTTTCAAATACATCCATGCCTCATGTTAGTACCCATGGATACGTGTTAATTACAAGGTTGACAAGAGTATGTAAGCGTAGCTAATGTTGGAGCTGAGTTATTTAATGAAGACAGCTGAAAAAAAAGTCAAAAAATGGAAATAAAATAATCAGCCAAGCAGGAAATGGTGGGCTGAGTTCTGCCTTAAATCACCTTAATCTACCAGTGATAAACAATTTCTCCCAGATTGTAACAGCAAGGAGGCAGGAACGTAATTGCTTGATTCCTGCATTACAGACTGTTTGAAAATGGAGGAATTACTTGAGTTCAAACCACAGTTTAGCAGCACCCTTTGCTTAATAATTGTATACTCCTATTGTCCTGTCTGTTTTTCATGCAAGATAACCTGAATCCTAAAAGCAATATAAATACAGATTTTGGTAAATATACACAAGCTTATAGCTTGGTAAAAGGATGCCTACCAATTTTTAAAAAAATTTTATATTTACTGCCCATATAATGTATATAGCCATAAAAGACAGTATTAAAGGCTTTGTGGTGAAAGACAAAAAAGAATGTATGGCACAGGAGCACAAAAAAGGGTAAGAGAGAGGCACAGCACAGTGGAGGACAGCACAGAAACAAACAGGGCGGTGTGTGTTGGGAGACATTACCAAAACTTCCTGATTAAAAACGCAGAACAGACATAGGACTGGCTTGTCTGAGTGGGGATGCTGCCAAAAATCACATAAAAATTTGGACTGAAGAGCTCCAACTCTTTATTTGAAATGCAAGCAGGGTGGTTTCTTACTGCATTGCTACTACAGGTTTCTTCCCCTGCTCACTGCAGTCATCTGCCATCGCTCATCCCACACTGTGTGCATTTAATACATCATAGTGGAAAGGAACACACAGATCTGAACAGAAACCAATGTTACACTGCCCCGGCCACTGCCAGTGGCTTGAGAAAACTACAGAGCACATAAATGTGATCAGCTAAAATGAAGCAGTAGCATCCAAAAACCTCTGCAGAAGCTAGACGGCAGTGTTGGCACGTGCTTCAAAGCACAGGCAAGCTATTGCCTGCATTCTGCACAGTGGGTTGAAAATTGTGAGTCCTCTGCTTACAAGGATTGGGTTTGGACCTTCTGTTTTGTCATCTGAAGTAAAAATGGCTTCACATCTATGAAACTTCAGCCTGAAGACCAACAAGCAAAAAGTTTTATGCAGATTTCCCCAAACAGAAAGAATATATCATTTTCTTTAGGGGCCTTTTTTTTCCTCCCACCTAATTCAATTTATGTATGTCTATAGACTAATTTAACAGTGACACAACACCAAATGATCATGTCACTGAGAGGAATGTGTATTATTAGAAGTTAGTATTTACATTCAAATAAGAAGAGAAGTGGAAGGCTTTGCCACAGACACTGGAAGAAATGAATGGTTAAAAAGATAAAGACCTTCAAAGACCATATGTTGCCCAAAGCAAGCTTTAATGAATTTTATTGTGGTTCAGTGAATCTGGTTTGCTTTTAACGGTTCATTTGGCAAGCTGTTGCTGCAGCGATTTCTAATAAGAATGTCACAACAATCTTTTAACCGAGTACAGATTTGTGACCATACAGGACTGCTCTGAAGGCAATTTCTGAACTTGGTAAGATGGCAGAACATATGCAGTGAGCTCCTTGAGCCTCCTCCTCTGTGATATGCATCGCATGGAAGAACAAGAGGACAGCATTCATGCTGAGGTGCAGCAGAAGGTATTCTCTTCCACTCAGATGGGGATTATTTCAAAATGATAACAGCAGCTGAGAGCATAATATTGCCAGCAGATAGGGACAGTGTTTACTTCATCCTTTGGTGTGACTTTAGTCTTAAAATCTTTGGCTGTTAGTAATTACAGACAATATGACAATGTGTTTTTACTCAACATACTCATTTTTTTTTGGTTGAGGTTTCTTCCTAGTCCTCTTTTCCAAATGGTGTTTTGACTCTGCACTTATGCTGATTCAAGTAGCAAAGTAACAAAAAAAAAAAATCACTAAAATATTTAAGAAATGATGAACTGCAGTTAAGACTAAATATATACTGGTTTTCGTCATAAAGCACGAGCTCAATGCCAGCAGCATAACTCAAATACAGGCAAAAAAAAAAAACAAAAAAAAACCACAAGGCCCATACCATTTAAATACTTGGCTAGCTAGGCAATTTGATAACCATACTTATCTTTTTGCAACAGCTGCAGTCATGCAGCTGTACCTCCACATTTCTAGAGGCTCTCAGGCACATGATAACACATTCTGTCTTCCGTACTATCATTTTCCAGCTGTAACTGTGACTGGATAACATTTTGTAGCAGGCAGAGCACGCCTAATGCTAGGAGGTGAAATCTGCAGTGCAAGAAAAGGGGGAGGAATGGGAACTGAGGCCTCCCCTAGCAGACTAAAGCCCAGACCTATACACATGGCCCACATGCCCTTAAGTGTCAATGAGATCTAACCAACAAGCTCCACCTGAGTAAATGTTGAGCTCTTCTCCAGATAGTAGAGCTGCTTGGGTATGTCATATACACAGAAATACACTGAGCAACATGAACATTTCAGCCCTGGTTTCCATTTTTATGCTATTGGTGACAACTGTCAGGAGTGATGTGCCAACTGAAAAGGTAGTCCATTCAACTCATATGCTCTGCTGTAGGCCACACAGGGCTGCAGCCTTCAGATTTCATTCACTGTGACAAGAGGGTTCCACCTCAGTAAAGAACCAAGAGATGTAGCATGCAGCAATGCAGTTATCAACTCTGCCCAAACCAAACCAGAGAGGAGTTCTCTTTCTCTCCTCAGCAGAAGGGGCTGTGCCACTCACACTGATGGATCTGCCTCTTTCCTCGCAGAGATTTTTCCTTTCTGAATAGCACATTAATTCTTCCTCCCAGTGGGGGAAAAAAAATGAAAAGACAGCTGCACAGGAAATTTTGGGCTTCAATAAAAAGGGATATTTCACAACAAACATTAGCACATTGTTGAGAATTCAGAAAAAAAAGTTACTTTTCCAGCTAAAAAGAGCATGTCAATGTGTATTAGCACAAAGTCTGTGTACAAATATATAACTTCATATGCTTCATTAAGAAGTTGTATCTTAGATAACTGACTCTTCTTTTGAATAGACAGTAAAGCAGAAAACTTACATTTCTTAGCGTGGATCTCAGCAGACCTGGGTGAAGACTCCTGATTGTATTGTCTGCAGAAGATCCACCCACAGTTAATCTATGAATAAGTGAGTTGAATGTTCTGTAATTTTTTTTTTCTTTAGATACACTGAAATTAGGAAGACTTTATCCAACAGGAAGGAAGGTAAATAGCTGCATCTCAAAACAACTTCAATCATTGTACAGTCTTGTCATTGGCCAACATAATTCTCACAGGCCCATCAATGTTGATGATAAATACTAAATGGTTCTTTCTGGGAAAAGAGTACCAATGCTTATTTGAAGAATGCACACTTCAAGTTTGAAAAGCAATTTCTGAAATGGCTTAGTAAGACTCCTCTATCGCTGCTTAATAGGCATGTTCTCTGATTGCTGCTGTTGAGTTAAATGTTTGCTCACTTATGCTGTTTTTTTTTGCTGTTGAGGGTGGATAACGAAACTGTAAATGATGCTCCAGAAATCTTTCTAAAACTTCAGTGCTAAATTAAATGGACAATACCATGCGCTAAATAAAAAGCGAGCTACAATTAATTTCAGGGGAGAGCAAGCCATGCCTGCAGCCTGCTGATAATTTACATTTCCACAATCGCATTTTTCACTGAAATAAATGCTTCTTTCCCTCCTGGTGGTGTGTGAAAGGCCAAAATGAAGAGACAGTAAGACTGATGATATGCGTATGAATGTAGCGAGCTGCCAGTACTAAATCAGGTATGTCTCCATGTCTCTGCCAGGGGACAAAGTATCCCAGCAGAGACTTCTGGAACCACCTGCACTCCAGAAAATGAGGCCACCTCCAGCAGATGAAGTTTGGCTCCCTTTACTGACATGAACAGGTCAGCACACAGAACATTACCCCTTTGAAAAGAACTAAAAGAAAAAAGTGTTCCTTGCTTTGTTGCATTTGTAAGTTTAAGCACATGTTGACAGCAATTGAAATTAAAAACTCAAGTAGAAGTTGGGTTTTTGGTAGGTTCACACAGTGTTCCTCTAAACTCCAGCACAGTCAAAGATTTGTAGTATAAGTAGGCAGACAAGTCTTGAAAGAAGCATTCAAGCAGTAAGTAGAACTTAAGACAACAGATGAAAGTCACTGAGACACCACCTATTTTATACCCCATCTTTACAAATCTGTAACTATTTAAAGAACTCATTCTCCTTCCACACATGCATGGGTAAGCTGAATTACTGTGGTACTAAGCTGATATGGTCAACATGTGAGAACAAAGGCAGGATTCATGCCTCTTAATATAATCCACCCGCGATTTAGGTACCTAACCTGAATTAGTCAGGTTCCTCACCACACCCTGGGTCATCTAATTTTTATTAGATCACATGTCCTCGTTTTCATCCAAGTGTCAGCCACAGATGGCTTGTAAAAAGAAGACCAACAAACTACTGATTTTTTCTTAAGTTCTGGAGGACCGCCTTCAAAATGTGCACTGGACATGAATCATAATTGCATTGGTGCCTGCAGGAGAGTATAGACATCCAAGGACAACAGCTATAATGGGATCCTGCTATGCCAGTACAATGCTAACTTGAAAATCTATCTGTGATTTCAATTTAAGCAGTAGAGGGTAGGAGAGTGGAAACAGGTTTTAACCACTGCATATGGGAGATCATCTCTACTGTTACTCCCTGAAACTGTCCATCATTGCATGTACAGAAACTGCAAGGCAAGAGGGCTGTTCTGTGATAAAGGTCACAGGTTTCTCCATGCTCAGTGTGCTCCAGGTTCAGTGCAGAAGTGTTTATGTCTTCTGAGACAACAGTTTTGCCAACAATAACAAAAACAGTGATCCAAATTTTTCAGCAGGAACATAAGGCAGAGAGTTGCCACTGAGATGGGACAAGTACACAGCCAGAAATAAAGAGTGGACACCTCCTCAGCACCTCATCCATTTGCTGCTCATCCTTTCAGGACTTACAAGACATGTGACCTAATTTAACTAAAACCACCTTAAACAATGGCATTTATTAAACAGAATGAATGAGGATGAAAAGGAATTGAGTGACACAGAAGTTCACCTATGCATGGGGTGAGGGTACAGACACTTTTCCTGTTTGTGTCTAACAATTTCCTTAGAGGTCAATCATGGAGAATTTCACTTCCTCCTTTCATCTGAGTAGGGAAAGTGAAATGTCATTTCCAGAAAAAACCTAGACAAGGTTTCCCTGACTTTCAGAGAAGCATTAGAAGACTCAAAAAAGAAAGGCATCTCTATACCTGTGAAGGTTTACATGGATATACAAAGTGCCTCCACTCCGTATGCCACTTTGTACATGGAAAGTATGTGGTACGTACTGCCAACTTTTCTACATTTCTTGCCTTATACCACCTTGCAATTAGCTTCTTCCATACTTTTTTTTTTTCCTGGTAGTCTGGGAAACTGATCTATCATTTTCCTTAATGTCCACATCAAAAACCTTAATTTGTTCTTTTCACGGATGTCAAGCTATTTGCTGAGGTACCTTCAGCTTCTGAGAATAACACTCTGCATGTGGAGTAAAATCAGCAGCTTTGATCTCCGCTTCTTGATTCGTTTCACCGGAAGAGTTACATATCAGTCAGTGCACTTCATATCCTCCTACTGAGCTTGAAAAAAGGCAACCAGCAACAAATCCATCTAAATACTCCAAAATAATGAGGTGAGCTTCACTGTTGAAACACAAACTCATCAATTACCTTATAATGAGAACAGTAGCAAAGAATCAAGGGAGTATTTTTTTGTCACTAAGCAAGTCTAGCATATGCCAACATGTTTAAGTACCTAAACAGGCATATTTTATAAAACAACACACATAAAAAGAAAAGCAGCATTTGGCATTGTCCAGTCCCTACAAACCAAACAGGGCATGCCTTACATGAAATCATTCAGGGATCTGAAGCATGGGATGTTTTGTATCATGTATGCTCAGGGAAAGCACTGATGTTTGTGGCACTCATTAAAAAAGTGAGAGAAAAGGGCTTGCTCCCCAAGAAATTCCTAATGAATAGTTCACCCCAAATTGCTCTCCAGCTATGGTGTGAGATGCTGCAGAGACCAGCTCAGACTGATGGGCACTAGAGCAGGCTCAGTGCAAAGAAGACTTCATCATCTGCCTCCCCTCAGAGTTTTCAGTGAGCAGCCAAGGGTAGGTTCACATGTGATTCCCACACCCTAGAAATCCAGGCTTTCCTGGGGAGCAAGGACTTAGCTGTTTCAAAGAACAAAGCTAGCACCAGTTCAACACAGAAGAACTACCCATTTCAGAGGTATTGTTATTTCCCTTGGATCTGGCTAATACCCAAGGCAGCCAGGTTCGAAGTCTTGTCAGAGATCTGAACACAGACACAGGACTCTAGAGATGGTGTAGCAAGAGAGGACATTTAGCCAAAGAGTTCAGTGAACTGACCAGCTCCTTCAGTTCCACCTGGATAATGGCTGGAAAACACTGGCATCTCTAGCATCAGCAGAAAGAGTTTTATCCATTTCAAGAGAGTTTGGATTACTTTCCAGTGTGGGACCTAAAAGTCTCATGCAGGAAAAGCATCTGTCTAGCATGAATTAGTGAATTAGCATAGTTTTGCAGTGGATTGCATACTGAAAGGTGAAAGACTCCCTGAGATTGGTTATAAATGCACTGTGTTATTACTGCCTTTAGTTATTGCAGTGATGAATTAGCAAGCCATATGAGATCAAGGATGAAACTGATCTACCTCTGCACTCAACTATCAAAAAACCTGCAATGCTGACAGAAAGGAAAATATTTACTCATTTTATAGGTGGTAGTCTCAGACAGATCAAGGATTAGCTCTGCAGGAGTCATCTAAAGAAACAGAAATCACGTGGTATCCTCTCCATGCTTTCCAATGTCTTGGCATGCTTTCACATGAAAATTCATTTCAGAAGAATCCAGTGAAGTCCAGCAGAAGGCATCTGGCCTTAACAGAATCACAGTAATCTCCTGTCACAGCCCACTGCATGTTGTAAAGCCACAGACAATATGTACCACCAGGTTGATAGGGACTACTTTTAGATATTTCAAGAGGAAGTAACATCTGCATTACTTCACCTCTCTGGGCCCCAAATGCATTATGTGTGCCAAATAAGCATCCACTCTTGCTCTGATGGTGGGGCTGGTTCTCTGATTCTCACTGTATGTATAGCACAGAGCCTATACCACAGACTGATATGCTCACCCAGTGTTCTTACTGCAATAGGAGACATAGCTTTTTGGCCTCACCTCCGCTCCAGTCAAGTGACCACCTTATTCTTGAGACTGAAGCAATGCTCCTTGGAGGCTCTGTGAGCAACAGCTCCTACTCTGGCAGGCCATAAAATGAAAGATGAATATCTACAAGTAAGCAGTGAGCAAGACTTTCTAAGGCCATCCTACCTGGGGTACAAGCAAGAATCACACATAGCTTGTGCTACTAATTAACACCACCACCTCTAGGGGGGTTTCCCAGAGTTTGGACAGTCAGGATAAATATCAACTCCCTCTGTACTCCCTTTTGTCAGAGCCTGCTGATGCCACAGCAGAACTGTAAGTTGAACAAAATGGTACATCCTAGGCTTCATCATTTTGCCCCACACATTACCTTCCTTACCCTAGCTGCAGATCCACTCCCAGATCCTTCTGTGTCCCCCAGGCACGAGGCGTGCCATGTTTTGATCCTTTTGTGTGAGGACAGATCTAGCAGAAGAAGGAAATATCAGGACTGCTTATCTGGGGTGAGTTCCATTTGCCACTCACTACTCACAGGGGACAGCTGGCATGCGAACTGTGCATCTCTAAATAAAACTTGTGAGGACATAGCAGTGAGGAGATGGGCAAATTCCACGTGAAGTGGGTTTTTCTGCTCAGCTTTTTGTTCTCCCAGAGCACATCCACACTGTGGCAAACTCCGAGTTTGTTTGCCTCTGAAAACCAGGCAGCAGCCCCTAATACCTGTATGCATTAAAGAAGGAACAAGCAGGTTGGTATTTTTGCAGAGGCAGAACTGAATCTCTGCCTGAGAAAAGATGCATGTGATTGAAAAGGCATTTTCCCAGGGGAGTTCCTGTTTCCTGAAGCTCTGTCATTGCTGATTATTTTCCCTGGATTGCCCATTCACGTCTTTTCTTTCTAACTTTCTTATCTCCTAGAGCGACTAGCTTTTTAGTAACTTCAAATGAAGGAATAAAATCAGCAATATTCTGATTACAGACAAGCTCTGAAGACAACATACCCGGACTTTTAAGAGCATGGTGTTAAACCACAAATCTGGCAGTGCCCAGTTGCTGAGACACATCCTGGAACGTAAGTCACTTTCTGACCTGAGAAGGAAAGCAAGTTTACTCACAGACAAAAGGGCATCTCCCAGTTAGAGAGCATCATCTGTTCATCTCCCATCCCTCTTCTTGGCACTCAACCAAGGGTGCCCATGAGGTCTCAACCTGAAGGTGAAATGAGAGGTTTTTTAGTTTTCTTTGATTTCCCATAAGCCTCAAGCACTGGACATGAACCACCATCTCATTTTGATGTGAGCTGCAGGCAGCTGTCAGATGGTAGCATGGCACACCAGTACGTGAACATGAATTGAGTCAGACTTGGAAAATAAAGCTTAGCTTCCATAACTGCTCCAGTAAGCTAGCTGAGAAAGAAAAATAATTAAGGGTAAAGGAATGAAAACAAGGAAAAAGCATCAAATTTAAAGCATTTTAAAACTAGAATTATCCTCCAAATTTAGAAGTTAATAATATTCTCTGAGGAAAACTACACACATTCCGTCTCCTGGAGATGAAAGGACATACAGAATCTAAACCAGCATCATAATAAAAAAGACAAGATGTATACGGCATGCAGCAACTTTCAGAAATAACTGATTTTTTGCAAAATCACATGCTGGGGAGTTCTCTGGGTAACAAGTGGACGGGAAGTCACAAACAAATGCCTTCTAGCATAATTGTATCTGCAGCTTTTTATCTCTGGATGTGGAATAATAATCCTTGGCACAGGCTCCCTGATGCAAGCCCTTGGGTCTCTCCAAGACCCTTCAACCAGCAAGCTGCCCATCCTCTCGCCACACTTCATGCTACTGCAGGGATGCACACACACCGGATGAACTTCCCACATCCACAGCCTGCTCCTGTTCAGCACCTGCCCCTTGGCTGGCCGATGGCAAAGCAGCAAGAGAAGCTGGAAAGGTCAAGCGGAAACCACCGAGCAGAGAGGCACCGAGTAAAGCAAGCAGTGAGCTCACCGGCCCTGGAAACCCTGGGTCAAACAGGTCAGAAACAGAGGCTGTTAAGCAAAGTGAGAAACCAAGGCTGTTATTTCAAAGCTACGCCACCAAACAATACTGGCCTGTGGCCATGCTGTGCTGTGCTTTTGGTGCCACTCTGCTCAAGGCAGAAATCAGAGAACAGCGGGAGTTGTACAGAGCAGGCACAAGTTGCATTAGCAGCAGTAGTCATATATAAAAGCAGGAAGACAAGGAAGAAAAAGCAGGAATAACCACCCTGAGGAGGGGAAGGCATTAAACTACATGCTTTTGAAGACAGACAATGACAGCAGGACTCCTATCCGAGGGGGCTTTGCTGTTTTCCCTTCCAGCAGTCCATTAAGCCCCTGCTCCCTGCAGGTGAAGGCAGCATGAATTTTAAACCCATCCTGTGGACCGCGGGGCCGGGTCTCACCTCTGTGCTTACAAATGCAGGGAGATGCCTCCTCACAGGGTGCTTCTCCAGTGCCAGCACAGCCAGGTGTGCATCAGCTCAGATGTTGGTGAAAGGGCTTCTTTCTCTTATATACCTGACTCCGTTTTTTATTTCTCTCATTAAAGGAACTATCCTTTTGACATTTAAGCAGCCAGTATCGAGTGGTCCAGTTTTGGGAGCTGAAGTTCTCAGAGTCAGGGGGATACTGAAATGCGTGAGCTGCATCGATTGCATACCTTCAGGTTATATAAGCAATTTTTACTGGACAATATATTAAATGTTCAAATCTGTTTTTATGCCTTATTTACCTCCACTTCAGAGCTTGAACACCCAAGTGGAAAACTTGGTCACATCAGTACAATCCACATAGTTTGAGTTTTGGACATTTAGGAAGGCCTTTCAGAATGAAAACTGAGGACTTGGGAAAGTTTCAACGTTTGACATTTACTTCATTCCAAATTTTAAATTTAGAATTTCTGTACTTTGGAAAGTTTGGTGTCCAGTTGGATCCCTCAGAGTTAAACCTTTCTATTTGCCTTTTAAGACAGGCAAACTGACTTCTGGCATTGCCAATGATGCAGTTTGCAAATGCCTTCAGAGCCCTCTAGAAGTGCTGCCCTTTGGTACCTGCAATGGGTGTGTGATTAGACTCATTGCCAGCACCAGGGCTGTGAAGGTTTAAAATCAGCCTGCAAGATAAAACATACAACCACCATCACCACCTCAACTTCATGTGCTAAAGCACTACATAAAAGGATATCACTATCATTAAGCAGAAAAGCAAGAACACGGAAGAAACGTAGTAAATATTTGCTTATCCAGCCATTAAATAAGGAAAAAATAACCTAGATGGAGAGTGACGAAAATGGAGGACTTCTTATGATTCAAACTATTATTGGAGCCTTACTTAAACAAAACTGCACGAGCAAGAGAAAAACTCACGGTGCACTGGGAGGGGAGCACATGTGCACTCATGCTGTAAACAGCAAACTCATGGTGTCATGAGGCAGGTGACCTCACACCTTGCACTACAACTGAAAGCAGGAGAAAAGTAGATGGGGGCAAGGGGAGAAAAGAATTCAAAATACATATTTTGCATATTCTGGCATTCTCCTTTCCATACAAGTGCAAGTTTCCACATACCCTTTTTAGACAAAGTATAGTTACATTTTCTTGATGGGGCCACAGTCATGCACAACCTGAAGCACAGGGGATGCCTGCAGCAGTGGCTGTGAAAACCCTGTGCAGAGCTGGTGGGCAAGCATGGTGCAGAGCTGCAGCCCAGGCTTCTGCAGCGTGGTCTGCAGAGGCTGTCATTTAGAGAAGGTAAAAATAGGAAATGGCATCTTTTGAATGAGGCATCAGCCTTCTGTAGTGCTGCAGGTGAATGGTAGCCTGTCAAAGTCATGTGGATTTGGGTCAGGCAGGAACAGTGAAGGATGGAGAAAGGGACGGGCAGATGGGGAAAAGCAAGGCTGCATAGAGGACATGGTGAGGAAGAGGAAAGAAGACCCAGGGAGATGCCTCTCCATTGACTACAGTAGCAGGAGCTCATGCTGCAAACAGCAATTGATACCCCAGAATGCTGTCCCAGAAGAAAGACCAGTCACAGTGCCTGCTCCCACCTGACACAGGACAAAGGAGCTGCTGACCCAAAGCTTCACTCTAAGCAGCCCAGGGACCCTGCAGGGAGGCAGATGAGCCCTCACAGATGCTCTCCTCCCTACAGATGGACAGCAGCTCAGGCCGGCATCACGAGAAGGGCAGCACATAAGTTATTATTTCAGTAGCACTGTCCTCTCAGGCATTCTGAACAACATGCTGTGTGAGCCCTGGGCAAAAAGCCACCAGCCCCCAGGACCTTATTCCACTTCCCCAATGAGCAAAGCAGCCAGCAGGACAAGGAGGGCTGTGGTACAAGTACCTTGCTTCCGGCACCAAAGCCATTTGGGGAATGCTACAGCCACTTGGGCCTACTGCAGCCATTTAAGCCTGCCACAGCCATTTAGACCTGCTGCTGCTGCAGCCATTTGGGCAAATGGGGCCTGCTGAGGCCTGATAGTACAAGGGAAGTTCTGCGTGCTTTGCTGAGATGTGCGTGAGGCCAAGGGCAGCTGTTCACCATCCATGTGTAACCACTGTATGCTATGAATGCTTGAATTAATTGGACCTTTGGGGCAGAGTGCAATTACTTGAGCTGGAATTTGTCCAGCCTGAAACAAACAGCTTATTCTTGGGGAAAAAAAAAAAATTAATAATAGTAACTCCAGCAATCTCCATAAAGAAATCTGCAGACCAAAAGCACCAAGAGTACTGGGTTGACACTTTATAACCCACACACTACTGCAAAAATGCAGTGAACCAACCAATCAGAACTAGCTTCACTTCCCAAAGTCAAGAAAATTTCAAGGGGTTAATCTCATGGCAGGGTCTGGAGAATGAAAAATACACATCAAATGACACCAACTGACCCTAGCAGAGATGCTTACATCAGTTGATAAATGTAGTACTTTCAGCCAAGGTATGATTTTTAGGTTTTTTACAGCATGAGACAGTTAGTTAAAATAAAAATAATAATAATAAATAAAAAAACACAAAAAAACATTAATATTTCTTTAATTGCTTTGGCTGCCCTGAAGGCAGCTGTCATGTTGCAGATGCTCAGCATCTGAGCATGCTGACAAGTGACCTAGAGCTACTGTTGGACTGTGGCCTCTCAGCAGGCCCACATCTCAATCACTCTGCAAATTTCACACCAGACATGTTGGTTTCTCATTTAAATTAAGCCAGTTAGAGAAATAATAAGCTAATTGACAAAGTTAAGCCACTGTTAGAATGAAAAGTCTAAGTCACTACTGAACTATGAAAGATGAATATTGTACACTGATGTAACCAGAATAAACTAGCAAAATTAAGCGAGTTAAACTGATCCTGTTTTTTGTGATTATCCAGAGAAATATGCCCAAACTCAGTCCCGACACCTTCTTTTCCACAGCAGGGTCTTTGCAGATGAGGTATTTGAGGCACGTGGTATTTCAGTTACCCACCTGCCCGTGCAAACAAGGAGCCATCCAA
Source organism: Gallus gallus (assembly GCF_016699485.2). NCBI lineage: Eukaryota > Metazoa > Chordata > Aves > Galliformes > Phasianidae > Gallus > Gallus gallus. The sequence goes on along the minus strand of NC_052572.1, from coordinate 67,793,200 downwards.
GCTCCAAATCCTGCCTGTCAGCCGCATGGCATCAGAACACTGGCCAAAGCCACCCAGGGTCCAGCACTGTCTGTGTGGTGCTGACCCACCAGCACCAGGGACTTGAGGACTTGCTCAGGAACAAATCCAACTGCAGAGGTTGGAATGCAGGGCATGGCCTCACGGGAGGAGGCTCTGCTGTTCAGGTAATAACAGGCCATCTTCCAGTACACAGCGTCCCACATCCACACCGAATAAGACATTTTTATTATTAGAAAGCTACAACCTACCTCTGCAAGTTTCCACCAGGCTTTTTTGCACTTGCACTATGAAACTAAAATCCTGGTATTACTCACAGTGGTCTTTTATGAGATGTTTTTCACAATCACAAAGCAGGACTCAATAACTGCAAGCTTAATTAAAAAAAAAAAAAAAAAAAAGGCAAGATTGACAAAAAGAATACTACAAATTTTCTTGCCTATTCACATACGTTCGTGTAAGGATTGGAGGGAAAGAGGGACAATCAGTCTGGATAGCTGTAACTCACAGAAATGTTCACCCCAAATCAGCGAAGCACAGTTTTGCTTGGCCACAGAGAGCTGGGCGTGCCATTCATCATTTCAGATCTCGGATGTGCATTTACGAATTTGATCCAGTTAATGTGAGCTTAAGCTTTGATCCTGTAAACATCTCCCCGGGACATATGGATTGACAAAGCTGATGACACTGTCCCAAAATTGGCTCAGCAGTGACGGTGGGCAGCTGTTACACAACTCAGCAGCACCAAAAGCTGATCTCGTTTCATCAGCAGTCAGTCAGGGAGTCGCCTGCCCTCCAAGCATTTCAGCAGAAAGAAGCAGGGATCCCAGCCAAAGGAAATGAGAAGGCAATAGGCACAAAAAAGAAAGCGGCTCGAATTCCAGGGAGGGTGATGGACTGAGGCTGAAGGCAGGAACAGCTCTTCCCGCCTGAAAGCTTTACTCCCATAGGGGTTCAGTGCTTCCTCCCCAAAGCTCGGTTTCACACAAGGGACGCTCCTGGAACACTCTGAACACACAGTGAAGTGTTTGGAGGCGTTTCTGGAATGCTAGAACAAACTCCGTGCTGGCGCAATGGGGAAACAGTTACCACCAGCAAAACATTTGCTCTGCTGGCACAGTTGTAACCACAGAATTTAATTCCCTTTTCCTAACTGTATTGGAGACATATTCCATAAATATAAATGTTGGGGGAAGGTGAGGAAATCATCTCAATGTTCCTTCCTGTAAAGCGTCTGCTAGAAGAAATAGAAAGGAGCGGAAGTTCAAAGCAGGGTCCTGCAGCATCAGTGGCTGCACCGACCAGAAATGCAGAGCAACAATCTCAGAGGTAACCTTAGGCCAGCTCTGCCCGCTGTGAGCCATCTTCCAGGCTTAAGGCTAAATTTATTACAATGAGAGAAAGGGCCATAGCAACACCTCTAAACGCATGCTGCACTGTGAGGGCGAGCCGGCGTCATTCTAAGGGGAGGAATTGTGCATGCCCCCATCCACTGCAGGGAGTGATCCTGCAACAAGCTGTGGGACAGCGCGGCAGCTGCTGGCTCCTGGGGGCGGAAGGGGGAGGAATTCAGGCCAGGGATGTAGTGCAGTACCAAAAACATGACCACAGAAATATGGCCATGGTCTCCAGTGCAAGCCCCAGGACTCCACAGTCTGTCTGCAGTGTCTGGAAGGAGATATCGTACCTGCAGGGAGTTGGGAGCACTACAGTGTCGCGACACAGAGAGACTTGCAGAGAGTCTGAAAATGACAAAGGTGCACCATTAGGTACAATACACTGCTCAGTGCTTCTGCTGGGGCTGAGCAAGCCTCTACAGAGAAATATGTAGAATAGAGGTTGTGGTCAGTTGGTGCATAAATATAGCTTGGACTCAAGGTCTTGACTAGATTTAGGCTCTCAGAAGGGTCTGCTCTGGGATGTAAGTAATGGGCGTGGGACCAGCTTCAGAGCCCAGAGAGACTGAGTACTGCAGAGTGTCTACGCATCCCATTCACTTAAACACCAAGGCACACAGGGCACATGAGCCTATGTCCCAGGGACCCTGCGTGCAGAATCCTTAGAAACCAGCCAATGTTCCTGAAAACTGCTATTTAAAACTGCAAAAGAGCAACCAAACAAAAATCCCGAAGAGCTGATTGTTTCCTGAAAACCAGCCCCAGCAGAGGCAACGACTGCCCCAGGGCACAAACCTGCAGTGCTGCCAAGCTGCACTCAGCTGGGGCAGGAGCTCTCCAGGGCTACTGCAGCAGAGCGAGGGACTTCAGGAGGCCACATAAGTGCTTAGAATGGAAGAGTATGGCAGTGCACTTTGCACCAACACACTGCCAGCCACTTAGATCAAGCTTCTCCTTAGAAAAAGGTCTAGAAGCCCTGCCTAATAGGCTCCTCAGAGGCTGAGAGCTCAGGGACAGCTCCTTGTCACCTGAGTTCTGCAGGCATGCTGGGCTTGGCAGAGCCTCTTCCACGCACTCTGTTGCCATGACACAGGGCAACGCTCCTGTTTCTGCTGGTGTGGAGCTGCTGGGGGAGAGCGAAACAACAAGTAGACACAATTAGGTGCTGAGACACACCATCTGAAAATCCCACTAATGTTTTCACTTCCCATGAGTTAATAGATGTGAGAACTGAGTGTAGGTAGAAAAGCACGAAAACGCCTGCTGTTGTCAATGAAGAAAGGTGATCTGGACACCTTTGGGCAGGTGGCTTTGAGTAGAGGACTCGCAGGGGCAGCACAAGGTTTGCTTTTCAGTCTTCAGTGCAATGCTGGCCCAGCCAGGCCTGATCCCGGGGTCCTCCATCACCCCAGGTTGGATGGAGCCACCGCACACGAGGCAGCCGAGCCATCAGCCTGTCCCCAGGCACCACCAGCACTTACAAGGTCACCTTCAGCTTCCAGAGCCTCTGGAGGCGAAGGTAATGTCTGAGAACAAATGGCATGACACACAGAATTAGACGGGAGCAAGTGTTTTGCCTTGATAAAATTAGAGCAGTATTCAGCAAAACTGTCTGGGCTTTTGGTGGCTGGGAACTTGAAATGTCTGTTCAGGTTCCTGCTATTTGTCCCATAAATTAATCTAACGTGTCGCCTGTGAAACAAACCATTAGAGAAGCCTTTGTTAATTTGTACCAAAGTAAATGGTTATCTAAAATAGACACCACAGGGAGGTTCTTAATTAGTCTGTTGTCAGCCGGGACTGGAAATGCCCATGGCAGCATGAGGCTAATTAATTACTCATCCTGCCACATTGCAGCTTCCAATCAAGGCAGAAGGTGCTTCTCAGCGCACACCGCTGGCTGGCTGCTCCTTTTCAGAGACCACAAGAGCACCGCAAAGGGGTCCTGCACTGACCTGCATCCACTCTCCATGAAGGGGTGGGCTGGAGGTCCCAGCCCCGGCTAGGGAGACTTTCTAGGCAGGTATTTCACAGCAGCTGCAGAAGCCTGTGCAGTCGGACACCAGATCCCGTGCAGGGGATCTGTTCTCCCATCACACCAAGTCCTCGCTCCCTGAGCGTGATGGGGACCTTTCCCTGCTCCACTCCTCCTCTGCAACATATGTAGCTGTTTGCACAGCATCCTTCCCAATGCCTTAGGAGAGACTGGTCTGTTCTGCAGAAAGGGAGTGAGTTTGCCGTGTATTTACACCCACGCTTGTAATCAGCAGCCATTTGATATCCTCTGATACTAACATGCAAGGTTTTTACCAGCTCTGAGCCTTGCAATCGCTTCAGCCTTAACACAGCGTAAACTTTAACATCGCCTCCTCCGCTGATTGCACTGAAATAAAAAAAAAATTGTATATTGTGATAAAAGGTGTGTAACAATGGCCTCCTCCACCCTCATCCCTCACCCACTGTGGCTTAACATCACCGAGTAAATGTATGTTGTACTTTATTTCTAAAGCTTTTGCACAGCTGCTCACCCAGCACTGTGCACAAATGTCCCTGCTTCTAAAACCTGCTCCCCAGCACTGAACAGTGCTGGCGGGTGGCTCACAGCCACCATCACCTCGCCACCTGTATAAGGGCTTGGTTAATGGATACTGCAGGTGCAGCTTTAGGGATAGGCAGAGTGTGTCCTGCAGCAGGTGACCCATACCTGCCCCATTAGTTGGTATGGTGTTAAGGCCAGCCAAGCATACAGCTTGCCACCATTGAGACAGTGCTGGTCCCTTCACAAGCCAGTTTTAGTTTACAGACAAATCACAGCAGACAAGAGCCATGCTAAGGTTTGGGCATTTTCCTTCCCAGCAGAGCAAGCGAAGAAGAGTGTGACAAGGATCAGACACGCTGCCTCCTGAAAACACAGATCTCATGTTATCTGGGGACACAGATGCCCTATTCGTGTCTCACTGCACTCCTCCCTACACAGAGAACTTCTAATGCACCCCACAGATTTCATCACCTCCAAGGAGACCTGCTTGCATCCCCATTCTCCAGGAAAACACTCCTTGCCCTTCTCCATCTGCTGCCCCTGCACACGGTAGCCGGGGCTGCCTAACCCATGCTCACTCTCACCCAACATCTTCTCTGATGTTACAGAATCCCAAGATGGATGAGGTTGGCAGAGCCCTCTGGGTCCACCTGGCCCAACCCCTGCTCCAGCAGGGACACTCAGAGCAGGATGCCCAGGACCATATCCAGGAGTCTTCTGAAGATCTCCAAAGAGGAGACTACACAAACTCTCTGAGCTTTATCACATTTCCTGATGGTAGAAGGGGAACCTCCTGTGTTCCAGTTTGTACCTTTTGCCTCTTTTCCTGGCACTGAGCACCACTGAAATGAGTCTGGCTTCATCTTCTTTGTCGCCTCCCTTCAGGTATCTGTAGATATTGATGAGATCCTCCTGGGGCCCCTTCCTCCTCGTGTTCCAGCCTTTCCTCAGAGGAGGGGTGTTCCAGACCCTTCATCATCTTCATGGCCCTAAGTTGGTCTGTCTCCAATGACTCCATGTCTCCATGGTACTGGAGCGTCCCCCACTTTTGTGTCATCTGCAGATTTACTAAAGGTAAATTGTTTACACCGTTAAGAAGACATTAAACTGGACCGGAACCAGTACTGAATCCTGGGGTACTCTGCTCATTACTGGCCTCTGACTAGATTTTGCATTACTGACCACTGTCCTTTGGGCCTGTCCATCCAGCCAGTTTTGGATGTAGCTCCATGTCTACTCACCCAGCCCATACTTCAACAGCTTCTCTGTGAGGAGATAAGGGGAGGCAGAGTCAAAGGCTTTGCTAATTCTAGGAAGGGAATATCCACTCTCTCTCCTCATTCATCTCAGCTTATAATCTCACTGTAGAAGCTTGGCCATGCATGACTTCCCCTTGGTAAATCCATGCTCACTAACCTTGATCGCCACGTGCCTGGAATTTTCAGAAGTTCTTGGCAAAGATGGAAATGTGGCAGAAGGCAGTCAGAGAGGATGCAACCTGGACTGTTAGGAGAAAGACTTTGCTTTTAAGTAACATGAACTGCTGGTACTCTTCTGATAAGCTCCCTTAGTTTGTTGCTAACTTTCCCTAAGCAGATAGGAGGGGTACCAGCAAGCCTCCCATCAAGAATTAGTCATCCTGAGAGCTGCAATATGTGGTCAGTTTTGCATGATTATGCTCAAAACTGTTTTAAGGTGTTTCAGCACATCTGAAATCATTAGCTTCTTTTGTGGAGTTGGGTCAAAACAACCCGACATGAGCTATTTTCCCTCCCTCTCCAAAGATGAGAGATTTCAATTAGAGACCCTTCTGAAGAAGTACAGACTGAGTTTGCCATATTCTCTGGGACAAAGCAGGATACCTATTATTCACCATTATGTGTAACATGAAGTACTTGCCGTTGACTATGCCAGATTATTGCATCTTTTGTCTGAGAAGTTTTAGGCAGCAGAAATAAAGTGTATTTAGTCAGAAATATGTTAAAAGGAAAAAGCATACCAGGCAGAATTATACAGCTAAGCATAATTTCCATTGAATTATGTTGGCAGGGTTTTGCTCCTATGGTGAAAATGTACCGCCTGGCACTGTGAGTCATACAGCAGCCCATACTTCTGCAAGAGCAGCCTCACTGAAGTTCCTGAGGTTGCCTCTTGACTGATGCATGACTCAAGGGCAGGATTTTTGAGTCCTGTTGCTGGTGTGATGCCTCTCAGTAAAAGCACAAACCCTTCAAGCATCTGCTACATGCCCTTTGCCACTTGCTTCCTGAGAGGACTCTCACACCAGCAGAGTCCTACCACATCTGACCTACAACAATTGGACAGCAATTAGCCATCAAGCACAAGAAACTGCCTGCAAACACTGTGACCCAGAAGCATTAGTGAACAGCTAGGTTCTGTAAATCTTTACTCAGTTGAGCTCCTTGTAACAGAGGACATGAGGACAGAGAAGCTGTGGGTGCCCCATCCCTGGAGGTGCTCAAGGCCAGGCTGGATGGGGCCCTGGGCAGCCTGATCTGGTGGGCAGCAACCCTGTCCATAACTGGGGGCTGGGGCTGGGTGGGCTTTAAGTTCTCTTCCAACCCAAGCCATTCCATGATTCTGTGACAGAGAGAACTGCCTGCAGCTTTGAAATAGGACAGGAGGGGTGGAAGAGCTGAGAGGTCCTGCTAGAGGTCCCCTAAGCAACACTGTAAGGGTATGTTGGTATGGGGAGCCGTGCGGCTCACAAATTAAGAAAAAACAAGCTATAAATTAATGGACAGAAGGGCCTCAACACACTTGTGCACAGCAAAGAAAAATCAGCAAGTATTTTGTGGCTGAGAAAACAACATTCAAGAAGGCTTGGAGGTGCACATGGCATTCAGCATCCACCTCCAGCACTGAGTACTTACTGTGGATAACAAACTGAAAGGGCCTGAAGTGCCACTGACCTCAGCTGAATGACAGTAGCATACTCAAGCTAATGGAGTGGCTCAAATATGTGCACAACAGCATCAACGCAAAAGCTTGAAACTTGAGCATCCCAGCCCTCACAGAACTTGTCAGCAAAGCAACTTATTTGTTTCATGTCCAAGTTACAGCTAGGACTTACATGATCCCACACTCAGAAGTGGTATCAAGTTGTGTCAAGTTTTAATAGAGACGTAGAACTTGGAAGGTTCATTTTACCTGTGGTGTTAGTAATTACTCTTCTGGAGTCTCAGTGTGGTATGTCTGGGATGTTAGAGAAGTCGAGGTCACCACAATCTGAGGGCCCAAGCATTCAGAAGAATGATTTTCACCTCCATCAGCGTGCAGGACTGCATCAAGGCTCACAGCACAGCATGAAGTCAGGGCTGCTGAAAAACCTCAGGTCTTTAATGCGTTAGAAGTCCAGCTTCCCAGCGTGTGCTCAACATCATTTTATTCATTAAACTTTCATTTCACTATTGCAATTTATGTGTTTTACATTTGATGGATCAGGAAGATGAAAAAGGAGATTGAGCATTTCAGGCTAACCGATACAATTAATATGACTAAAGCTAGAATAGCTAGTGCACTTTGAATTAGCTCTTAATTTTCATAGAATCATAGAATGGCGTGGGTTGAAAAGGACCATAATGATCAAAGAGTTTCAACCCCCCTGCTATGTGCAGGGTCACCAACCACCAGACCAGGCTGCCCAGAGCCACATCCAGCCTGGCTTTGAATGCCTTCAGAGATGGGGCATCCACAACCTCCTTGGGCAAGTATTCCAGTGTGTCATCACCTCTGTGTGAAAAACTTCCTCCTAATATCCAACCTAAACCTCCCCTGTCTCAGTTTAAGACCATTCCCCCTTGTCCTATCACTATCCATCCTCATAAATAGCCGTTCCCCTTCCTGTTTATATGCTCCCTTCAAGAAGCGGAAGGCCACAATGAAGTCTCCCTGAAGCCTTCTCTTTTTCAGGCTGAACAAGCCCAGTTCCCTCAACCTTTCCTCATAGGAGAGGTGTTCCAGCCCTCTCATCATCTATAATTTGCAGTTTTCCAGCTTCCACACAATGGCCATGAGGAGCTGCGGGAGGTGAGACCTTTGTAAAGACTTTTAATGTGCATAATGTTCAGATATTTACCTAACGCTGACCAGTATTTTGCATAGTAAACAGCGAGAGAATGAGAAGCAGATTACCTAATTGGCAGTTACACTAAATTACTATGTAGAACAGGAAAAGAATTTTGAACCTAAGCAAGTAAATGGGGAAATGCATGCTGAGCAAGCTGAAATTAGCATCCCTGGAACACATCAGCTCCCCGTTTAATAACTTTGTTGAGACTTGAAATGTAAACATGGTGCCTTGTGCCCAGTACTTGCATTCTGCCTGCCCTGGTGAGGGATGTGTGTTCACCAAACCCCACTTCTCTCTTCCAGAGAGATTATCCCAATTTGACCCATCCTTAAAAAGCTGAAAAATCAGAACATAGGGAGGGTAAGATCACTAATTTCCCTAACATCAGCTTCAGTTCTGCTTTGAATGAATGCTCCAAGTTATTGGCACTGAAAGATGGTTAATCACCACCATCATCTGTTCAATTAATCTGAAACAATACTTGCAATTTTCAGTCACTAGGATAGCTGGTCCAGACCTTTTGCACAGAGAGCGCATAGGAAATGTGCTTCACCTCACAGAAGTCAGCTTTTTCTTTCTCTAGTTTTGAACAGGAGAGAAAATTCAGCCATTACCACTTCTGCTCACCTATGTAGGTGGAAACTTGATGACCTCTTGATTTCTGTTTTGGAAAGACAACTTTGACAACTGTATCATGTTGTCCTGGAGCAGGGTGCCTGGCTTACCATTTCCACCGTTCCCAGGAAGCATGCAATCTTCGCACTGTTGGTCCTGGAAACCATTCACAAAAGGACAAATTGGAAGCACTCAGTTCCACCTTTGTCCTGACAGCTTCTGTAAGTATTTTCCTGCCTGCTAACATCTTCCCGTTCCAAAGTAGATGTTCTCTCTTCCGTCTCAGTAACCCTGTCACTTAAATCCAAAGAGCCATTTTTATTCCTGTTAGATCTTCTGACATGTACTGCAGTACTTACAGTATATTTTCCTCTCCTCTGATGCCACTAATGACATTTACATTTCTGTGTCATCTTCTGAGGCGTTTTCCTCCCTCTCGTGGACCCCGATGATGGCTATTCCCAAAAAGCGTGGTTTCTTTTTCTGCACACAACCAATTTTCAAACCAACAAGAACTCTTAAGGACTGTGCAAATGTGCAGGGGGAGGTGAGGAAAGGTGAGGGAGCAGGGAGCAGTGCGTCCCATAGTGTTACCAGCACAGTCCTGCTGGGCCTTCAACACCCCGTAGCTCCGTATCCGGTTAACCTTTCCCTTTACCCAAGTTTAGCAGAGGGGTAGGAAAGGCATTATTCATTCTAATGTGAGGACATAAACGCTGTGTATCTAAATAACAGCAGATGGAAATAAGCAGCAGATTCTCACTCCAGAAAGTGCAAGCCAAGAAGCTCTGATCATTGCTCACCCTGCTAAATCCTGCTCAGTAACAGAAGAAGTTAACGTGTGCTGAAACCCAGCTGGAAGATTCTAATTTGCTTCTAAGAGACCAAATTTCTCCTCTCTGAGCCCATCCAAGCACAGGCCAGAGCTCTAAGGGAGTTTTTACATGGCAGCTTTGTTCAAATTATGGTAGTGGTCCTTGGCAAAATTTCCATCTCCAAATGGGATCACCACCACCAGTTCAAACTGCTGTCCTCGAGATGCCTCCTTCCTGCTCCCTCCCTTCAAATTAAGGCATGGAAGGCTATCACCTGACACCTAGCTCGTGAGGGAAGAGTCCAGTAAGGCAGAAACCGTGATCTAAGAGGAGGGGACACCCATGGGTGGCGTGAAAATGAACAGTACAGGGCCACTTTGTTCTTGGTATGCGGTAGGGATGGTGAATAAGAAATCAGACGTTTCTGTGGCAGGAAGATGAGGATTTATGTTGTTGTTGATTGTAACGGTTTCTCTGAGCTTCCTGTACTCCTTGTCTCAACGCGAAGTTGACAAAGAGAAATCATGTTATTTGTGATAACTTAAGAGTTCACAGTGTCCTTTCTCAGACTCAGACTGCGACTTTTTTTTTTATCTCCCAGCACTTCTGCTCCAGGTGAAAGCATTACTCCTGGTGCCTCCGGCAGTCAGTGCTGAAGCATCCTGCTCGTGAGGCTCCTCCCTCCTGTCACATTCCCACACGTTTCAGATCCCCTCCTGCTTTCCGTCCGACGCCGTGAGCTACCACCGCCCGTGGGCACCACAACACTCAGCAGCCACAGCAAAGCCAACTCAGCAAGCAAGCACCACGGGACCCCAGGGCACACCCCGACAGCCGGAGGGGTGCAGGGGACGGGGTGACCAAGAGAGAGGCTTTGCCTCAGGGCACGCTCCGGCGGCACTGCAGCGTCTCCCGAGGCTGTGCTCCCCGGGCTCGGCGCTGCCCTGTCCGGTGGAGAAAGTCCCAACCCCGCAGCACCACAGTGCCCCGGCCCGCGCTGCCCGTCGGGGGAGCGGTCAGACGGGGCTCTGCGGCCCCACTCCCGGCAGCTGCCGACGGAGCCGCGGCGGCCGTCATCACCCCCAAACCCAACCTTCCTAAAGCCAACCCCCCGAACCGGCGGCGGCCCCCGTGGGCGGTGCGTGTACTCACGGCTGCGAGGAGGAGGAGGAGGGAGAGGAGGAGGAGGAAGAGCAGGCGTTCCTTGCAGTCAGGGTCCTCCTTCCCCCCCGCCTCGTGTTTCCTCAAGCCCCGAGCCCCCCCCCGCTCCTCGCACAGGCTGCGGGGCCGGGCCCACGCGTGCCCGCCGTCACACGTGGGAGGGCGCGGCGAGGCTGCCGGCGGGGGGGCTGCTCCTTACCATAGCCGAGTGGCCGGCGGAGCGCGGCGCAGAGCGGCTCGGGGGCGGCCGGAGGCAGGCAGCAGCCTGCCGTCCTCCGCGGAAGCCGAGGGGCGAGCCGAGCGGTGCCGGCCGTCGGTGCCTCTCCGCCGGGAAGCTTCACCCACGGCTGGGGAGGGTCTGCAGCGGCGAAGGGGAAGGTCGGCGCACACCGTCGGGATGGCGCGTACCATGAGACCCGACGACATCAACCCCCGGACGGGGCTGGTGGTGGCTCTGGTCAGCGTCTTCCTGGTGTTTGGCTTCATGTTCACCGTGTCCGGCATCAAGGGGGAGACTCTGGGGGACATTCCACTGTTGGCCATCGGGCCGGCCATCTGCCTGCCAGGCATTGCCGCCATCGCCCTCACCAGAAAGACTGATGGCTGCACCAAGTGGCCCAAGAACAAGTGTCCGTGCTGTAAGGAGATCAGGGACCGGGACGTGATGGAGCTGCTGAGAACTCCTTCAGACCTGGAGTCTGGCAAGGGAAGCTGTGACGAGCTGGCCAAGAAGGTGTACCAGAAGGACCGGAGAGTGTTGCGGGGTGAGGACTCGGTGTCCATCTGCACCACCACCACCACTACCACCACAGGAGAGTGCAAGAGCCTCATCAGAAAGGTGGACCAGGAAGAGATGCTGAGGTACCTGGAGACCTGCTACCCGGAGATGCCGGGGAATGTGTTCGTGGGAGATGGCTCCCCGTACAGTGCCTTAGAGAAGAAGAGCTCTTCTCCCAGCAGAGACATTGCTGCTTGCCCAGACGTTGAAGACAACATTTTTGTTGCTCCCAAAGACAGTATCATTGTCTGCTCTTACAAGGAGAACAGCCCTTACGAGAAATACTGTTGTTACATAAACCCTACTGGAGTCGCCTCGGACCAGGAGACCATTGTGTGAACAGTGCATACTTTAAATATATGTATGTATCTATACAAAAACTACAGCAACTTCTTGATAGGGGATAATATAGCTGACTGCACTGCATGGGACAATCCTGATACTATTACAGTTTAACCTGGTATGTGACTGATTCTCAAACCTTTTGTGCCTGAAATACTTTCTGTAAGTAAATAAGCATGTTTAAAGGTTAAAGAATTCAATTTTTCATTTTGGGGGGGAAAAAAAAAAAAAAAAAAGTCCATGTCAGTTTTCCTTTCTGCTCTCCCCTTCCTTTCGTTTTTCTGCTTCTCATTGTACACAGACCCACAGACACAGAGCAGGAGGTCAGCAGGGATCAGGAGCTGAGCCAGGATTCTGGAGCTGCCTGTAGGAGGGACGGGGGCCTCGAGAGGTCTTAGCAGTGGTGTTGCTTTGTGTGTGGGGGGGGGGATGGAGAGATGTCAGCATGCCCTCGGACCACTGGCCGATGTTGGGAAGCATGGAAGCAGTTTGCCTCTTCTTCCTGGCAGAATTTTATTTTCCTGTTTCAAGAAACTGATGTGCTAACTCTGTGGGCCCTTCTGAAAGTCTTCAGGAGCTACACGGGCTCAGGGGAGCTTTTGGAAGGATAGTGCATTACCCACTGCATGAAAGGTACAGGTTTTAGCTCAATTCCTTACTGTTACTGAGTTCACTTGAATGTTACTAACACTTCTGGGTTTTGTAGGCTTACTTGACAAGGGGATTGCACTGTGATTGTGGCACAGTTCTTGCAGGGAATAGGAGCAGATGTCAGTGGAGTTGAGATCTTAAAAATATATTTCAGTAACTCGTAGGGAATAGACTTACATGGGTTTTGCTCAGAGCTGGATCTGACTCTTCAGATAATGTCATTTTTTTTATGTGCCTTTTCGACCATGCCATGGCTGATGAATGATCACAGTTCATACAGGAGTGGAGGGATCTGAGGACCTGGCTGACAAATGGTTTTGTTAGCTGCATATGGATATATAGCACAAGAAATACAGGGTAATAGAATTAACCATTCAAAACCTGTGGCTTACACACAGAAATGCAATTCCTGCCTGTTCTCTCCCACAGAAGATTGCATGTTCCATGTAGTGTATGAAATTTTATCTAGCAGCCATGTGGATACCACAGAGATGTGATGTTGTGTGATATGTATTCTGAACAGCTACTCCAGGGGCTGAGCCTCTAGCTTCTAAAGCATGGAGTCATTTGCAAACAGCTCTCGGTGTCCTGGCTCCTGTAATTCATAACTGCTGCAAAAAGTTCCTCTGTGATGGCAGTCCTTACAGTGCTCTCATTCCAGCAATTTTCAGTACGCTGTAACTTGCACCAGACAAAAAAAATAAAAAAAAATAAAAAATATTGAATTATCCATGTAGGAGGTAAGAAAAGCAGCCTTTCTCTTGTCACACCCTGAGACATTATGTAGAAAGTGGCGAGGAATTTCCCACTGAAAGAAGGTGTTTGTCAGCTTTGCTGACCGTGGAAGAGTTTGAAAAGTGGAGGGCAACTTTATGCATCCCCTCATTTACTTGTTTGGAAACGTATGCCTGGTTGTCACAGAATAACAGTCTCTGAAGAGATTTGGGTTTGGGAAGGGTTTCTTTCTGTCAGACCGAAAGGGATGTTCATGCTGAAGACAGGTGTTGGATGAATTAGGAGAAATTAAGAAACAGTGCTGGCTGTTCCAAGCCTCTTCATAGGTGGCTGCAGTACTGTGGGAATAAATCAGCGGTGGTACTCAGTACAATCCAAGTGTCATACGCCAAGCAAAGGAATTTCACAGGAACAGACCTCTACCTGAACCGCTCAGCTCTCATGTCCACATAAAGCCCTCTGCCATTGTCAGACAGGTCTCCTGCAGGCTCAGCCACCATGGGGCCTTATTCTGCAATGTACAGAAGCAGCTCTTTGATGGCACTGGGAAATCTGATTTCATAACCTCCTGGAGTCAACAGCTGAACTGCTGCCGAGGTGCCTGGCGAGGAGCAGGGTTCTTCATTGCACTCTGCTCCCAGGGGACAGAGATGAGGGTTTGGGCATGTGCCCATGGGTGCCCCGCATCCCTGAGGTCAGACCGCCTGAGTGCTGCCTCTGCCCAAGCTGTGAGCAACCTTCTGCCTTGCATAAGGCAGCACAGCGCCAGCCTGCTGGGAACCTAGATTTGTACAGTTCTGCAAATATATTTAGGAAGAGGTCAAGTTTTTCCATTTTGTCTAGGATTAGATGTTCCCTGTCAAAAGTTATAAGGGGTTTTAAGAAGGCGAGGCGGCAAACTCGGGTGACAAAGAGAATGGTAAATACGTAACTTGAGATACGCAGATCTAAGGCATGTACTTTATTGCATTCCTACCCTAAAACCTAGAGAGTATTCTTATTAAGGCAAAGTTTAATGGCAGTGAAATTTTCCCACGGTGTAGGAAGAGGCATAAGAGCGTGCATTTAGAACAAGGTATTTCCAGGCAATACCTTTCCTTCATCAGATTAACTCAGCTAAGATTTTGCAGCAAAATGTGACTGTAGGCAGTATGTCCCAGCCAGTCCATCATAATCCATGATAGGGTTTTTATAAGCACCTGTATTGCCTCTCACATCTCTTTCTCTATGACTTTCTTTTTCCATTCCCTTCTGCTAGCTAAGCAGGGAATGAAATGGACATTGATGAGTCTGGCAATTTAAAAAATATAAATTTGGCCATTTAAAAATGAAGGTTTTTCTTTTTTCTTTTTTCTTTTTCTTTTTTTTTTTTTTTTTTTTTTAATAAAGTGAGCTTTTTTCATCCACTATTATTTTGCCAGGAAAAATCCACTGCTTGTTTGATCAAAGACAGCATGACAGCAGCCTCAGGCTTTTTATGCAGATAGTCTGGTCAGGCCAGAGAACTACTGAGGCTTTATTTTCATTCAGCTCATGTGGTCTCTTCTGATGGCTGCTGGAACTCGTATGGCCTGATCTTGGAACAGGCAGCAATAATTACATTGCTTTTCAGAGAAAGCTGCTGCGTCTCCTGAGTCTGAGTTTGGTTTCGGGATACCACAATTTTGGGTGAGTCCAAGCCATGCCATGGAGATAAGAGCTTCTTTCTATCCTTACTTTATTATTTCTCTGGGTTAATATTCTCCTTCTCAATGCTGTTCTTCAATGAAGCAGTTATTGTGGTGGACAACTGTCTGTGAGGCTAACGCCTGGTCTTGCTGAAGTCAGTGTCCACACACTGCTTGGTGCTGTGTTACGGGTGGCAGGGCATATTGATGTGGACACTCAGAGGAGGTTCCTAAGATATATAAAAATCATTTTTAGACTATAATGTGTAATAGTGCTGCAGTGGAGTTCACCTTTTAAGAAACAATATGACACAGCTCAGTTGTATTCAAAAGAATTCTGTCTTGCTTTGCTTATATTTCTGTTGTCATAACTAGCATTTTTACAGTCATACAGACTGGACATTGCAAAACCTTGCACAGAAAATCAGGAGTTTAATCAGCATGCTTTGTCCCTCTCGAGCAGTCAGCAATAGCTGGTTCTGCTGGAATTGATCCAAATGAGTGGCAGGTGAGCATCTCTTGGGATCTGTATTGCATTCATGATCTGAGTTCTGCAGAAGTGTGGTGGTCTTCCACAGGCAGATGTTTCTCTCCATCTGCCAAATTTGCTGCAGGCTCAGATCCAGTGAGCACTTATCCCATGGTAATGAGCAGAGTAACAGCTGCTGTGACTCCTTTCCAGCAGTTCTCCTGATATATACTGAGGTTGCTTGCAGGGAGGGCTCCTGCTCTTGACCAGAGTGGCACAATCTGACTCCATGTCATGCATCTGATGCAAAAGGCATCCGACTTCATTGCCAGCTCTTTCATCCCAGGCCTGATACTTTGCATCTCTGTGAATTACCATTCAAACCAAAAGAGCTATAGAGATGGGTTAGAGATGGGTGACTGTCAGTCATTTCTGGCCTGGCTTCCACGAGCCTTTAGGAACTGATCTATTCATGTGCAGAGCATAAGCTGTCCTGGGAAGCTGGAATCTCAACATACTGCTCGTAGAACCATACTGCTAGAGAATGCAGTTCGGACAAGGAGAGATTTTCTTAGTCCTGGAAGGTTTCTGCATCAACTGCTGGTACCAATAGTATTTAAACACTGTTTATTGAGGAATTTCTTAACAAGCTAAGGACAACTTGACACAGTCTTAGCACACAGTATGGGGCGGTAGCTGCACAGCAGCCCTCCAGAGCTCATTTGCGATCTGCAGTTAATCTGAACATGCGATCCCTGCTGAGACACTGTAGGTGGGTTTGTTCCTTGTCTGGTGCTGAGGGCTCTGTGACCTCTTGTGTTTAGAAATAACAGAGAGACCAGACCTAGAATTCACTGTCGGTGCTTTCTAGCAGACTTTCTTCACTAAACAGTACCTTTCTGTCCTCTCAGTGGAGGAATGCTGAATTCTACATTTCTTGACCAAGCACGAAGGTCCAGCTACCACTGGTTTTTAAATCATATATTTATTTCTGTTCAGGACAGTTGCAAGGATCTTCCCTGACTATCCCATTGTCAGACGCCTGCAGAAAAGGTTTATTCTTATTGCTTAAAAACACTCCATCACACATAGGTGCATATATCTATATAGATTAAAAAAATGTTTTGAAAAGCAGGCAACAGAACACGCAAACACAGTAATAAAAATCCATTTGAGATCTACTCAAAGAACCCCTCTGTCCTTCGGATACATCACATAAATCTTTGGCCTCAACCCTACCGCTGCTATCCTAAAAGCTTAAAATTCCTCATGTCCTTTAAAATGAGAGAATCTTTCAAAGGAAAACTATTATCATTCTATAAGGACAGAGTTCTTCCACCAGGCTACAGAGGGTTTGTACGTCCCAAGACTGTGTTTCATCATAGCCCCTGTGAAATTCAGGCTCCATCACTAACAGTGAACTCAAATTTTCCCCTTCTTTGCATTGAGCAATTCCCCAGACCCTTGGGAAAATCTATGAACCCTTGGTCAGTTCTGGTAGGTTCTGTATGACAGAACCTACATACATGTCTACATACTAGGTATGTACATACAGTATCATTTCAACATGCAGTTTCTTTACTTAGGGAGTGAAAAATACTTTGAAAATACTTTGAAAATCTGACTCTATACCTTGTTTTAGGAAGGCAAGAACAGAAAAAAAGAGATACTGTAGTTATTCATGAAAGTGAAAAAAAACAAAAAGGCTCTGTAGACAGCACTGTATTACTGAGTCATATTCTGGTCACATAAGCAGTATGTTTAGTGCACTGCTTAGTGTGTGCAAGACTTTGCTTTGGTAGCTTAGCCTGAGGGGGCTCCACAAGCAGGGTCCAAGAGCAATGTCCTGCCTGGAGGCAGAACACAGGAGTTACAGGGGAAAAAATAAATAAATAAAATAAAATAAAATAAAATAAAATAAAATAAAATAAAATAAAATAAAAGGTATGTAGTAGGGGTCTGCTGCCAGAAATGCCAATTTGTCTTCAGGTTTCATCAAAGCCCTTATTTACACATCACTGTATTTTACTGTGGAATGCAGTGATAATCATTACAATTGTGCCAACTCATGCACATAAAGATGCCACTACAGTAGCTTTCCTTTTTTTTTTTTTCTTTTCTTTTAACATTCTCTGTTTTAATGGCATTGAAATTCAAGGCAAAATTCCCAAAGGTGTAAAAAGTAAAAATTTAATGTGGGGCTTCAAGGTCAATCTTAGTGCTACATGAAAATCCAGCACTAGAAGTTAGTTCCTAAAAAGGATGCGTATGTGCATAAAGCCTGGGTCACTGCAAAAGAAGAGATGCAAATACAGATGGGACAGCCTTGTTCCTTTGTACACTTACAAATCAGAGGATTGGGGTTAACATTTTATGGGACATTAAATAGCATCATGCGAATTCATGTGTGCTCTTCTGAAGGTTTCAGTCATCACGGTTCCTGCGCCAACAAATTGTACAAAACACACTCTCTCACATTTTGAACTGGTTTTTTTATATCTGTACATCAGAAAGTGCATTTTAGCAGATTTTAAATTGGTAAGAAATGGAATTTTCCCCCATTTTCCTCTGAGAGAACACTGAGTTGCAAACTTCTATCTTTGCATTCCATGTTAGAATGCAATAATGCATGATCTACTGTTGTATGCTGCCTGGTGTAAGGTAGAGGAAAATTCAGACAGGAATTAGGAGAACAGAGTAGTCATTATCTGGAAAGCAGGTATATTAGCCAGCTGAAGAACAAGGATAATCTTGCATTTTACTTGTCTAAAAAGACAGCCCCAGAAAGATAGGCTGAAAAAACTAAAGACTCTTACTACAGAGTTCAATTCAGGTAGAAGAGCTGCTAATAACACTTGGGGTCTGGGTGGTGTGGGAGAGAGATGCCTGCCTGCTCTACATCCTGGGGAACCACGTGACAATCTCTTCTCAGACATAATCAAGACACCAGGCATTTCTCTGACTGTAGTCAGGCTCAACATTCATACTATGCCCTCATACTGTTTGCAAAGAATGCCTGATTGCATTTTCTTTAAACAAATTAATGAGTTTGATTTCACTTCATAGTTGTAGAAAGAAGCAGACAGCTTTTCTGTTTACTCAAAAAGGAGCATGGAACTGGAGATATCTGTAAATATCAATAACAAGCTAAATAAAAGATATTTGCTGGGGATAAAGTCTAATGTTTTAGTGGCAAAACAGTCTCGTTCCAAAGCCAATGGTTTGGAAAAAAAAAAAAACACCTGGAAATGCATTGACCATTCTTTTTAAAACTTGCTGGTACTTCTTAAAATATTGTGGTTATTCAGTCTATTCCTCAAAACTCAAATGAACACAATGGAGTGGTGGTTTATCAATCTAATTAAAGACTTTCATAAGTCAGTTTTTGTGTTATGTGATTTATTTAAACAACCTGCCCGTGTCTTCACCTCCATGTAGCTGGAGCTGCAGTGAATAATCACCACATTAACTGTAAATAGTGAAACACATAATCTTTCCATAAAATCACCACGAAATGAACACAGTGTTAGTATTTACTGTATTGTTTTCCACCACTATAGACACTGAAAGATTCAATGAAGAACTGAAAGGATCTAGAAAGTACGCATCACCTTCAGATCTTCAGTGCTATTACCACAGCTGTCACATTTTGTAGTAAGGATATAATCTCCCATGAAAGGAGGAACACATCACATATTTATCTGTGTACAAAATCTCTTTTCAGAAAAGAATACCTGCTAGATTAGCTGACAGAGTCCACATCTGGGATGTCAATCTATGCAAATCTAAAGTATCTTATAGGAGAGCATTACATGGTTGTCAGACTTTACATTGACAAGATGGCAGTCACTAAGCAGAATTTTTCCATATTGCCAAGGTTGCTAGGACTTTAGGCAGCAGCTTCCAGAGTAGCTGCAAGACTTTGCTCTACTTCTAAATACCAGTAGCTTTAGCAGAACTCTCTGGAGATCTGAGTTTGCAGTAGCCTTAGTCACAAGTACAGCCCCACACAAGGATACTGATTTAGAGCAACAGAATGGGAGCATTTATATTTGTAGATGTTATAAAGACCACCTGTCCTTGTATTTGAAGTTCATGTGGGCAACCATTCTTTGTTCTCTCAGTGCAATCAAAAGCTGAGATGTTTGCAGTGTTCAAACATGAGACACTTCCAATACAGCTGTTGAAAGCTTTGTGACATGCTGGATCTTGATTTGCACTAATCTCTCTTTATACAGATATATTTAAAACTATACATATTTGATGTATAGTGTTCCTTAGTCTATACAGTTATATTAGATATTCATATATATATATTCTTTGATCTACGTGTACATATGTGTGCCCACAACAACACAAAAAAAATCAGTCTGTATAGCTATGTCATCTTCAGGAGGTAAAAGCAAGGCACACCTCACAGCCTTTATGCTGCAGCCACCTTTGCTGAACAAGCTGTGCAGTACAACATCTAATGATTGCTGCTTGTATCTGATGTCTGGTAAAAATCTGCATAGCTGTTTAGCATTCATGTCCCTGTAATTTGCCTATTGGTAGGTGGCACTGAAATATGGCTGTAGTCAACAAATCATAGAATCATAGTCTCATTAAGGTTGGAAAAGACCTCTAAGAACATCAAGTCCAACCATCACCCATCCCCACCATGCCCACTAAACCGCGTTCCTCAGTGTCATATCTACATGTCTGTTGTACACCTCCAGGGATGATGAATCTGATGCCTTCCTGGCAAACGCCTTTCAATGACTAACCACTCCTTCCGAGGAGAAACTTTTCCTAATATTCACCCAGAGTCGCTGACAATAGCTTTCAGAATGCCAGAAGTAAATCTTAAAGACGTGTCAATTGAGTGAGGATAGATCAGTTTGCATCTATAACTGTCACTGCTTCTGTATTCTGGAAGATGAACAGTTCAATCTCAGTCAGTGAACAAACTGCCATTAACGGGGACTGCTATTTGAAGTCTCAGGAGAGACACCACAGATTCCATAATTCTCATTCTGGACATGCTTTTTTTTCAAGGAGAGAACCAAGAGGTTGAGAAAACAGGGTTAGGCTGACACTGGTTCTCCTCAAGCTGCACCTCTTTTGCAGGTAACCATACAGACTCTAAACCTCTTGAAGTCAACAGGAATTCCTACATTATATTCAGCAGAATTTAAATACTACCCAAAGATCGGTAATGACATCTGTCAGTCCTACAGTGCTCATGGCCACTCAGCATTTGTTTATACATAGAACATTTCAGACTGTGAACACATTAATTTTTAAGCTTTTAATTCTAAAAACAACACAAAGGAGATTAAAACTGAGTTAAAACTGCAGTGCTACTACAAATGGACATAAAGAACATGCTTTCACATTTATATTTGATATATATATATATATATAAACTTTAGATATGGCTTTTCTAAAAGCTTATAACACATTAACTCAGTAAAATAATAGCATAAAGCCACAGAACAGTATTATGCTGTGAAGATACTGGACAAACAGAAGGCCGTCAAACTGAAACAGTTAGAACACACACTGAACGGAAGAATATTACAGGCAGTGAACTTTCCCTTTCTTGTAAAACAGGAGTCCTCTTTTAGGGACTGTTCTAATTTATACATGGTAATGGAGCATGTTACTGGTGGTGAAATGTTCTCACATTTAAGAAGAGTCAGAAGGATCAGTGAACCACATGCACAGTTGTATGCAGCTCAGATAGTGCTAACATTTGAGTACCTCCATTAGTTAGACCTCATCTACAGAAATCTAAAGCCTGAAAAACAGCAAGGATACATCCAGGCCATGGACTCTGGCTTTGCAAAAAGAGTAAAAGGGAGAACTTGGACATTACGTGTTACTCCAGAATACCTGGCACCTGAAATAACTCTCAGCTCTATGAAATGGCAATATCCCCCATTCTTGGCAGATCAACCCCTTCGAATTTATGACAAGATTGTGTCTGGCAAGGTAAGGTTCCCATCACGCTTCATTTCAGACCAAAAGGATCTTCCAAGAAATTTACTTCAGGTAGATTTGTCCAGATGATATGGAAATCTCAAGAATGGTGAAAATAACATAACGAACCAGAAGTGGTTTGCAGCTACAGGTTGAATTGACATTTATTAAGGAAAGCTGGAGGCTCCATTCACACTGAAGTGCAGAGGCCCTGGAGATACCAGCAACTTCGACGACTACAAAGAAGAAATCTGTGCATCTCTAACAGAAAAAAATGTGCAAAAGAATTTGCTGATTTTTAGTAGGAGTAAGAGGGCAAGATGGCACCAGGTCTCACGTTGGGCTCTTTGCACTCTGTTAACAGATGAGCTGGAGCTGAGACCATCATAGGTCAAAACAGTTACCTAGTTACTTCATTTCACAGACCTGACTGAGGTCTTTATTGCCATCTTCCATGTGTGCAGTATGCACCAACCCTGCTGACTGGGCACAATTAAGCAAACACTGTGCAGTAACACAGAATAACAGATCGCTTTCCTGCTGAACTTTCGTTTCTGTCATTGTTTCTTTGTATTGTTCATTTTTTTCCACTTTAAAATGAAGTAGTTTTTTTACCCAAGAATGCCCCATTTTATTTTGAATAAGGCATTATTTGTGTGAGTGAAATGGAAGGTGTTGCGGCTAGTGTGATTTAGACTGAAGTGAAAGGTAAATGTTTCTTCTAGTCTGTGCCAGGCAATAATTCTTGTCTGTCTCATGTCTGATGCTACAGTTTATAACAATATTTTTTTTAGTAGCTCACACTAAACCTAGCCAGCATTTTTAGTGCTTTTGAAGGTAGTATTTATTATCATATAAATGCCTGCTAAATTAACTTAGCAGAAGAAGGAGTAAATGCTGCTACATCACTTCCAGTGCTTGTTTCTCACCTCCTCCCTGTTAGTTTTGGGCAGTCCACGTCACATTACAGCGGAACTGCTGTGACTCCTTATGCTTTCTTCTCCGTATCACATGTCTAATTCTATTGTACCATTGATCAGATCAGCTAGACTAAGATCTTAAAAAAAAATTAGTTCTGGAGGGTACTAAATAGAACTCAATAATGTACAAGCATGGTTCACCGTATGTATGCTTTGTCTTTAAAGAAAGTCAACACCAGCACTGCTTACAGAAACATGTTTATCAACAGACTACTCCTCTTGTAGTGATGCATCTCCCTTTACAGGAAATGCTTGTTCAGGAATGACCTTTTCTAAACTACACACTGACTCAGAAGCGTTCCTGATTTCACAGTCAGACATCTAGCCAGTAGCAGGAGGTTCACAGCTGTTGTAGTCAAAGCCACTCCATAAGTTGTTTTGTTAACACAGTTAGCAGTAGTTAACTAGTAAGTTAACATTAGTCGCAAGCCTATGTTAAGTGCAGGTCTTCAGAGAGATCTCAGAGCAGCCAAAGACAAGAGAAGTTGTAACAGACTCTCTTCTGTTTAACAGCTTGCAGTGTTTTCCATTTCTCTCCTAAAATTTCAGATCTCTCTTGTAAAATGGAAGGTATCACTGAGTGTTAAGTCTAAGCAACTCCTCCAACTTTCTTATTCTTCTTCTTTCTATGCTCCAGGCAATGAGAGACTGAAGCAAGAACCCAGATTCCCATTTGGACTTGTATCCATTATGCTTGCATGGCTTCACTCCTTCTTTCAGTGGGCCTTGTTTTCTCACACAATCTGTGTTTCCTTTTTTCTTTTACACCACAAAACCAATGATACCCACAAGGTTTATCATACTATTCAACAGTAATACTACACTGTCTTTTTCTTTCCTGTGGGGGCAGCTACAGGCTGGACTGTCCAGCCACCTGGTTGTGAAGGGATGGAGGCCGTTTGCAAAACCTTATCAGCAGTTAACATTGAGAGCTAGCTTCTGCCCTCATAGCTGGTGACACTGCTAGTGTTAAGCATCTATTCCTGTAAAGCAAAGGCAATGACAGAGACTTTGAGATACAGGTGCAATAAAATAAGATATCAAAGAAAGAGGAATTAACTCACTCCTCCCGGCAACAGTTTGGAAAAAAGGGTGAGCTGAGAAATGCAACCTTCTCTGGTTTGAACTCTGGTGCACTGGAAAACAAGGGGATGGCAAACTGCACAGGCTCTGAGTGCATACATGCTCCTGGAAACACGGCCAGAAGCACCACCGAGGGGAAAGAGAGAGCAAGAGTGGACTGGGGCTCCCCTGCTCCGGGCACTCAGGTGCTCACATACTGGTTCAGCCTGTGACCTGGAAATTCCACTACATTCCACCCCTTCACAGCATGAACCAGTGACTGAGCAGGTAGGGGGTGAGCTCTTGCAGTTTTGGTGGTTCAAAATACAATGTACATCATGACACATGTACAATACCTGCCACGATGCAGAATGTTAAGGCACTGAAAGCAAGTATTGGCGTCTTTTTCATGGTTCTGTTCGGCCAGTACTTGATGTTCCTTCTCGAGGCATACCTTCTTCAAGGACCAGTAGCAGTCCAGGTTCAGGCTTGTCAGTTCCCAGAAGTTCAGCAGTCCACCATGGGGTGTCATGATGTTTGCTCATGGACAGTGGAGCATGCTGAAGTGATGTTGCTCCTGCTGGCTGTCCTGTGAACTTATAACCTCAATGGGAGTAATTCACATGTTGAAGAGGTACAAGGAGGGGTAGGTCTGCACTCCACAGTATGATACAGGCCGTATTTCAGTCTTGAGTCAACACCTCTGCCTGTATCAGGGCATGTCCTGGCCTTTGAAACCAGACCCTTTGGCCTGATATCTGTAGCTGGATCACTGTATCAGGTACCAAAGGAGGGTAATTTGCCCATGGACATGATTAACGTCTCCTTTGCAATGATAATCAGGGTGTCAACCACTACCTCTGCTGGCCATGTACCAACCTCTGGAGGATTTACTGATCCCCCAACCTCTAACAATCTCCCCTAGCGTGCAAGGAAACCACACCATTTTGGTACTACTGTTGTTGTCGTTGGCCCACTTCTGCACAGTTGCACCCATTTAATGTGCACCCTGGTTGCACTCGATGACCTCTGGAGTCTCATATGATGCCATCAACCTAGTTAGAGCCTTAATGGTATAGGCTTGGCTTGCCTTTGCTACAGGATTGGCTTGCATGAATCCACTCACTCTATCACAGAATCATAGAATTACTCAGGTTGAAAAGGACCTCAAAGATCATCAAGTCCAACCACAGCCTAACTATAGTACCCTAACTCTAACAACCCTCTGCTAAATCATATCTCTGAGCACCACATCCAAACGGCTCTTAAACACATCCAGGGATGGTGACTCAACCACCTCCCTGGGAAGCCTATTCCAGTGCTTAACCACCCTTTCTGTAAAGAAGTGTTTCCTAACGTAGGGCATATTTGGCCCTGTCAGATTGAGGCGGGGGACCTATATAATCTATCTGTCACTGCTGTAATGGGTGAGATGGGCTACTGTACTTTATCATGTACTAATGCAAAATTTAAAAAAAGAGAAAGGAATCTTCTAAGTTTTGGAAAAACAAACAAACAAACAACTGCTGGAAAGAGGTTGGCCATGTCCCTTTGACTCCCACATTTAAGAAACTTACAGACATTAATGAGATCCCCTCTGAGTCTTCTTTTGTAGGGCCATGGACTCCGGCTTTGCAAAAAGAGTAAAACGAAGAACTTGGGCAGTATGTAGGACTGCAGAATACCTGGCACCTGAAATTACTCAGCAAGGGTTACAAGAAGGCAGTGGATTGGTGGCCATGAGGAGTGTTACTCTATGAAATGGCAGCTGGATATCCCCCATGCTTGGCAGATCAACTCAAAAGTGCCACCAAGGGGAGAGAGAAAGGAAGGGTGGATGGGGGCTCCCCTGCTCTGTGCACTCAGGTTCTCATGTACTGGTTCAGGCTGTGACCTGGCAATGCCACTGCACTTCTCAAGATGAGTTTTTGCTTTTTTTGTACTTTTCTTGCCACTAATGGAACAGTGGGAACAGAAGCATCCACGAGGCAAAAAGAGCATTCTATTTTCTTACTTTCTGAATCAGAAGAATCAACTAACAGACTGAGAGCAGACTGGAGTTAGTGAGTGGCTAGTAAGAAGGACTTGAGACAGGATCACTCTGAAGGACACCTGGTATCAAACTAAATGAAGCTCTGTTGGGATCTTGAAGAGTCACAGATGGGTTGGGGACGGTCTTCTGAGTGGCAGACACTTTCTTACCTTCAAGCCAGTAAGTTACCATGTCTCCTTTTCCCTAAGAAAGAAAGTGAGTCATGAGGCTGCAATAGTACTCATCATTTCTGTAATCATCTTTTAATTACACCTCAAATTATATATAAGAAGACTGAGACACAAAATCTCACCTTAAAAAATAGAGTGCTAGTGGCAACAGCATGGATTAAAACAATTATTTGAAGTTCCCTCCAAAGCTATGTCCAGAAATAGAATCATAGAATCATAGAATCATAATATAATAAATATATACTAGAAATACACTAGTTGTGTTATAGAAATGTTATTTATGATGTTTGTCAAGGAATTCTTTTATTTCAAGAAGTTCTGTGAGAACTGCTTGTCAAGTAGTACTTCCAAGTTAGGCTTAGCCCTTCACTCTCTGAATTACCAGACTTATCCTGATTAAATGCCTGAGGTACCTCTCTCAAAGGGCAGGAAACAGTCTAATCCACGGAATTTAACAGAGGATTGCATGGGTTAAAATTCCAGAACTCCAGAGTACTTTCACACTCTCCTCTTTGAAAAGCTGAGTGTAAATGTTGCATACACACCTTGACTTGTAAATTCCCACGACATATTAACACATAGTCTCCAATCTGCTCCAACAGCTGGTATGCACTTGAACTGCACTGTATTTTAAGAGCTGGAAAAAGAGACAAATGTCATATTATTGTAATGATTTAACCATTCAGGACAGAACTATACCTTCTGTGTACCAAAAACATCAAAACTCGTTAATGAACATTCCCTTAATTTTTCCACGTTTTTGCAGTCATTCCATTGTTATTTGAAATGTTCACACACACATGCTGCAATACCCTGGCCTCTTTGTGAGGACATCTCAGGACAAATAAGTGGCTGTCAACAAACACTGCTCCTCACATCCTGCATCTAACATTATTTTTCTACTCTTCATAGCTTCCTGGCTGAAATTACAGGCAAGCAGCCCTTTTGCCTAGTAAAGAAAACCATGAATGCGTAGTTCTACCTCATGGTTTATAAAGAGCCAGTGTCTTCTTTACACGAAGTGCTTACAGAAAAGTGTAACCATAAAGAATACTTTCATCCTTGCTCTGCTTCCAAGCCTGTAAATAAAAACAGGAGGAACGGATAGTATTACTGTAATTCCTCTTTGTTTTTTCTTTTCTGTTTGTTGGTTGCTTTTTGCTTAAATGTATTTTGCTGAAAGACTCGAGATACTCCATTTAGATTAGTAATACATGTTTCAATATATCCAGATACATAGATCTGAGACATTCTTTCCAGCAGATATTTAATACTTCAATAGCTTGTCCTCATTTCAAACAAATCACTTAGCACTCAGATTCCAACTGACAGAAATTATAATTTACATTGGTAGTAATGTTTATTAGCTCATCTATTTTACAATGATCATTTGGGGGTTAAAACATGGTAACATATTTTGAGATCCTTAGATGTATGTGACCAGAGAAAGAGGGGGATAAAAGAAACTTTTAAAAGATAAGAATCTCTGACTCTGTATTTAATTTTTACATGATTATGAGCCATAGGTAAGATAAGTAAGCATACAGGCTAAAAGATAAAGTGTCAAGAATGACGGAAGCAGATTTTGAAATCATCACTTTTTAAACCATTCCAATGACACCAGATCATACAGGGAGCCTGAAAGGAGGAGTAGGAGAGAAGTTACTTGGGAGAATGACAGGAGGGAAAAAAGTTACGTGTGTTCTACTCAGGATAACATTTGTTTTGGATAAGTGTTTGTAATGGTGAGAAGGAATGGATCCTGCTTGATTTCTCAAACACCTAGGCTAAACCAAAGCCATCCAGTAGCGCCACTCCTCTGCCTTCCTGCATTGTTTTTAGTGGATTGGTTTTTTTTATCCTGAAACTTAAAAACACCTTGGAGTCTGCCTAATTCAAGTCCTTTTAGAAAGAATTGCAGTGCAAGCCATAAAACTACTTGGCTTCATTGCATGAATGAAAGAAACAAAAACAAGCTATCAAGGATGCCTGGTATTGAATCATTCCCTCGTTCTTTTTTTTTTTTTTTCTTTTCTTTTTTTCAGTTCTTCTAGTTCAGGCTAAAATATTTCAGAAGCTGAGATTCAGATTCTCATACTGGCTAAATATAACGCTTGTTAACTAAACATGGAGCTCTGATATCCCCTGGGAAGAAGTGAAATTGAAGTTATCTTCAGAGTTTATTCTACAGAGATTTTGCTCTCATCTCTTTGCTGAGATAGATAACCTTCTGTGCTGGCTAAAGACAGACACAGCTCCCACGGTGTCTTGCTATCTCCTGTGTTCTCCATTAGAAGAACATTACTAGTTAAAAAAAAGAATACATAAAGTATTTTTCCTGTAAATTCAGCTGGGTTCCATGTAAGAATCAGAACAGTGAACATACCCACGTACCTTTTTCTGATCTTCTCTGAAGTCTGTTTCTTGTATACTGTTTTCTATTGTAGAGAACTTCAAAGCCATGAAAATGCCCCTTTAAGATTTGAGGAATTGAGGGGATGTTGTTACAAAGGTTTTAGAGAATAGCACTGGCAAATTTCCCCATGGGCTATGGATCCAGAAATCATAGAATCATAGAATCATAGAATGAACTGGGTTGAATAGGACCCCAGTGATCATCTAGTTTCAAGCCCCCTGCTATGTGAAGGGTCACCAGCCACTAGACCAGGCTGCCCAGAGCCACATCCAGCCTGGCCTTGAATGGATCCAGAGATGGGGCATCCACAACATTCTTGGGCAACCTGTTCCAGTGCGTCACCACCCTCTGGGTGAAAAACTTCCTCCTAATATCTAACCTAAACCTGCCCTGTCTCAGTTTAAAACCATTCTCCCTTGAATGGAAGGGAGCTCCACATCCTTCCTGTACTGGTGTCCCCTGGCCTGGACACAGTACTCCAGATGGGGCCTCACAAGAGCTGAGTAGAGGGGGACAATCACCTCCCTCTCCCTGCTGGCCACCCCTTTTCTAATGCAGCCCAGAACACAGTTGGCCTTCTGGGCTGCAAGCACACACTGCTGGCTTATGTCCAGCTTCTCGTTCACCAGGACCCCCAAGTCCTTCTCCGCAGGGCTGCTCTCAAGGAGATCTTCCCCCAGTCTGTATAAATACCCAGGATTGCCCTGACCTGAGTGCAGCACCCCACACTTGGCCTTATTGAACCTCATTGGGTTTTCATGGGCCCACTTGTCTAGCCTGTCCAGGTCTCCCTGGATGGCTTCCCTTCCTTCCAATTTATCAACTGCATCACTCAGCTTGGTGTCAAATCAGCACCTTTCTTACAGAAATTGCAGTAATTTAAACAGAACAGGACTCAAAGTTACAACATTCATTCAATACTCATTAAGGGATGGTCAAAACTGCACCTGCAGTTTGCTCCTCATTACCTTCGCTGGTAGATTCCATCCTGGAAGCTGTGTTCACAGTATCTCCAAATAAACAATACCGTGGCATCTTGGTCCCAACAACCCCAGCTACAACTGCCCCTGTTAAAGAAATGGAGAAAAAAGATATTTTGTGTTTTTAAATCGTATATTTAGCCATATAAGTTTCCTACATTACCTTATTTCTCATTTATTGATAAATAAGGACTAAGTGTCAGTACTGCCTCATATGGGTTATACATTAGGTCAACAGGTGGCTTCCAGACACCATGGAAGAATGTGCAAAAAGGCCTCAAAAGAGAATGGTGGAGGAAGTGAGGATGAGATAAAAGAACAGTCATGAATTAAAGCACCTGCAGAAACTGTATTTCAGCACCACAAAATAATATTTTGAGGGACAACAAGATAGGAATCCTCCCAGTAGGAGCTACACACACAACACCCTCAAGTCATGTGGAAAACTGGGAGTAGGAAATAACTTGATCCTGCTAAAGGCAGAAAATGTCTGTGTCCATCAAATAATAGTTTTGATTTCTGCATGTCAGCCCCAGGGGATTTATGTAAAATTTGATCTCTTGCTGAGACAATATAAGCTGCTCAACTTGCAGACACTGGACTGCATAGCACGTACCAAACTCAGTCTGTCTATCAGGAAGGAGCTGCAGTCACATACCAGCTTAGATGAGCAAGATGAGAGTCTGAGAATGAAGGCTAGATTGAAGACTCAAGAAGCAATACTGTTTTGAGAGGAGAACAACTGAGAAGGGGAGCAGTGGAGCCATCTTTATGTACCCAGTGTACCCAGTAATCAGTTCTGTTGAGATGACCTCTGTGAGGTGCTCCACCCCATGTTGGGAAATTTACTTCATTTTTATTGGAGAGGAAACACATCTAGGGAAACATCTGATAAACCAGAAAGGAGCTCTTTTGTAGCTCTCCCAACATACCTGAATGTATTCCTGCTCTTATCTTTAGGAGGGTGTTGGGCTTGTGTGGGATCTTAAAAGTCTTGCAGACATTCACAAGGTCTAAAGCCATGCTTGCAATCTCACCAGCGTGAAGGATCCCATTCTCTTTGGGTACTCCAGACACTACCATATCTTAACACAACAATGCAACTATGTTAACCTGTGACATTATACACGCACTTATCAAAGTGCCACGATAATACAAAAGAAGCCCTATTCTTTTGTATACTGAGGCACAGCTGTGTCTACTAAGCAGATACAGTTATCCACTGAAAAAATTTCGGATTTTGTTCTTAGTTTTCCTACACTTCCTCCCTCCCCCACACCCCTCCTGAGGATCTTTGAAATGGGACTGGTAGTGGGATTCCCACTAGGCCCTCTCCTATACCTACTGGTAGTGGTGATTCTCACTGTGTTGGAGACAGGTTTTTTCGGGACCTCTTGGGTGCATTTCTTCAAGAATTCCACACTCTACAAAGCAGACACCATACCACAGAAAAAAAGAGTTTGTTTGTTTGAGTTCTCCACTATCTAAAGAATTCCTGTTTGTCTCATCCCAAGCTTCTGCCAGATTCTGCTAGGTTTTAGAAACCAAGTAAAGAACAGGGGTTGTTTGCTGCACCCTAATGTCCCATCCACAACATTCACCAACTGTAGAAATGATGAAATACATGCATGGAGGTGTTCCAAAAGTTTGCTGGAGCTGTGCTGGGATTTCTTGCCTATTTGTTTTGTGTGTCTTCCAGTGGTAATAAGCTTTCTAAATCTCCTATACCTGCCCTTCCTTGTCATCAGTCTCTATCTTGATGTCCCAACATTTTCCACAGTTCAAAGAACTTACAGGCATCTCCTATCGTCTCCACCTTATAGACATCATAGTTATCTATGATTTCATCAAAAGTCGTATAAAGCTTGTTCAAGAGATCTACCACTTGGTAAGGTGTGCTGCTGCTGGATAGCTGAGTGAAGCCAACAATGTCACTGTTAAAACACAACAAGAAGAACATACGTACTATCTTAACCATAGCAATCTGGTAATTCTAGACATACAATAACAATTAGCTCAGACTTCACTTTTTCACTTTGTCTTTGGCTGGTGATCTTACAGAATAATTATATCATAAAATGTTTACTTAAACTAAAAAGCACCCCTCCCATGTGAAGGGACTGACTAACCTAAGTCTTCCTGCTTACTAATGGAATAAACTGTTGTTTTTTTTTACAACTAGACTTTAATCTGTCAGTCTAATTAGTCTCCAATTTTAGTTTATGTAAAAATGAAAGAAACATAGTATCTATCCATTTATTACAAGAGAAATTTTAATTTACATAGTGCTTCAAGCACACGTAGTGACTCAAGTGTCAACAACTGTAAAGGCATGTTGACTCTAAGGATGGATATGTTTCCTTTACATAGCTAAATACTGGAACCTGCACTTAGGCTTGTCCTGTGACATGGGTATGAGTGTGTGTAACACCTACAGTGATGTGCTAGCATGTTTGAGCTCTGCAATAGTCTCATTTTTCATTTAAATAATTCTGATGAAAAAACTGAATCACAGAATCATAGATTATTCTGAGTTGGAAGGGACCCCCAAGGACCATGGGGTCTAACCTCCAGCTCCACAAAATGCCACACAAACCCAAACCACGTGTGAGAGTTGTGCCCAAATGCTCCCTGAACACCGGCAGCTCAGAGCCGTGCCTGCTGCCCAGGGAAGCTGTGCCATGCCCACCACCCTCTGGGGCACAGCCTTAGAATGTGACAATTTTGAAAGACACTATTTGCAGTCAAGTGTTGCACCTGATAGAAGCAGTGGTAGTTTAGATAGAAATCTGGTACTCAGCTAAAGCTTCAGCTATGGTAGGAGCCTAGATGCTGCTAGAGAAGGAGTCAGTTCTACTCTTATTGTTCACTTTTATTTACCTGAAAAAGATGGTGGCACTTAAGTAACTTTGAGCTTGTGCACGTTTTCCCTGCCTGAGATCATCCGCTACTTGCTTTGGCAACATACCTGTTATAGAAGGTAAAGCATTTTTAATACTTTGACATAGATAAAAGAACACAGTAATAATAACATGTTTGTTTAAAGATGTAAGAGCAATGTCTGTAAAGCTGAAACATTCTGAAGGTGAAAGCAGTCTTAAGCATCAAAATCTGTTCTGCAGATAGTGTGAGAATTCACCATAAATCTCACTGATAGCAAGTTCAGATTTTTCAGATGACTCATATTTTTCAGCTATAAGAAACCAGTACCTATACATTCCAAGAAACGTCAAATTCTAATAGGGTGACTTGGGATATTACTAACTCATTTTGCCAACTTTTTGTTAGTGTTTTCCTCCTGTGTTGGTTTACTATCTCTCTGATTTTCTTTATCGTCTTCATGTCTACCATCTTGTACTTTTACAGCCTGTTCCTTTTTCTCTCCTAGGAGTTATCACTATTTCATCATCCCTCTACTCTTGAGGAATTCCAGAAGACAGGCTGCTAGCAAAAGTAACCTCAGTCCAAAAGCAATTCCCCAATATTTATAGTTATATAGAAAGACAGCCAAACAAGGTCAAAACAAACCAGAGCACTACAGAGAATCCAGTGGAAGCTCTGAGATTAGTGCACTGACTTACAGGAGGGGGATATAAAAAATAGCTAAATGTCTTTTAAACTTTGCAAAGATCATGTGTATCAATTCATTGATAATTAAACTTATTACAGAAATTTTCAGTTGGTAATTAGACAGCTAACATCAAATTAGTTGGAGCTTTTTTTCCTACATAACTTACTATACAACAGACGATCAGTCTTCTGTTTTTCATGCATTAAGTCCTGGGTTCTCTCAGAAACCAGTATCTCCAGGTGTTTGCTGTATTTCTCCATCTAAATAACATGGAAAATTGGACAAAATAATCCATTTACTGAAACAGGTTCATAGTTGGACAGTATCTAAGCATTTGAATTATTGTGCTTTGAAAATATTCAGATGGACAAAGCCCTAGGTTTGAGATAGCTTGTTGCTTTTCTTACAGAATGCAAAGACCAGCTTCTCCTGAGGTAAATTCACAATTCTGTATTTTAGATTGTTACTTACACTAAAAGGGCAGAAGTAAGTCCCAGTGTTTTCAAGGCCTATATAACAGCAGGGGTCAAATCCAAAACAGAGACCAAGTTTCCAGTGTTTACTAAAATATGTTACCAAGACCGAAGAGGTATATAAGTCTCTTTTTTTGTCAAAAACTCACATTGCTGTTTCATAAGCTTTCCTGCTATGCTATGTTTTTTGCGCCCTTGCTCTGTAGGAGGCAACAAGATGTTAAGGCAGGATTCTCTTCTTTCTGCTGATGTGCTTAAGACACACTGCTCAAAATGCGTGTGTACACATATTTGTGTCATGCAGGGTTTCTATAGCTCCAGCACTGTAAAATCACCACCTAGCCATGGGGGAGGGAAAAAAAACAACAGTAGTACTTGACTACAAAAAACAAAGTTTTCAGCTGTAAAGCAGTTGAGAAAGTTAAGAACAACTGACAGAAAGAGGATGAGAAGGGAAACAGGTCTCAAGGAGAACTGCAGCTTTGTTTTTGTAGCTCAAGTTACAGTTAATCTGCCAGAAGTGAATAACTGACAGAGTATTCCCATTAAACACAAAATATGAGATTAAACAACAAATAAAATAATATAACATAAAACAAAATATAAAATAAAAACCCACAAACCCCCGGAAGTATGGAGGTAGATGCTATTGCAAGCAGATAAATCGAGATTGGATTAAAAATCTAAAATTACCAGAGTCATCATCATGTCAACGGGGTTAACTTTATTAGGATTCATCTTGTTCAACATTTTCTTGATTTGTTCAAATGTAGGTCTCTGGACTGGATTATTTTTTCTGCACTTTCTGATTAGCTGTGGCACAGAAAGAGAATGAGAGACACAAACAGCCTTTTGTCATTCCAAGCACATGTAGAGTTTCTAATTGATGCTATTACTTTCTTGGTGCTAGCTGTGCAGGTGAAGCTTTATCTGCAGCAGTGAAAAATGGCAGGGCTATACCAAGACCTCTTGACTTATACAGATCAATGCTGTGTAATTGAATGAAAGATGTTAATTCGTGGAAATTCAGCTGGGGAAAATCAAGAAGTAGATGCTCACATTCCTTCTACCAAATTCTGCGTAAGATCTTGCGCTATAAGATATTGTTATGCTGCTGAATCAAATGACCATTCAAAAAATTCACAAGCACTTAAAAACTCACGTGTGTCTTAATAATGTTAACTGCCCACTGAAATGCAATACTGCTTATGAGAAGCTTGTGACATTTAGGTTGCTACAAGTCATTATAGGTGAATTATTTAGCTCTTAAGCTGAAATAAGGATGCCATAAAACCTCATTTTAATTTAACTGAACAAGCAGGGCATGCAGCTTCTTCGTTTGAGGCTACTGAACAAGTCAAAATTTTGCATGAAAATCAAACTGAACTCAGGATTTGCCTGAGACATATACTTCAGTACTTGAAAACATTTTGTTTTTAAGCTAAACACATATTACTAATAGTTACGGAACTCAACACTTCACAATAAAGTGAAAATGCACAAAAATCAATGACTGAATTTCAAAACATTTTTTATTATACTGACAATTTGAGGGGACAAATGAAATTTCTATTTGGGAGGATGACTGCTCTTCTACTTAGGACATGAAATCAATTTTGTTGTTCCTTGTTTGAGATGTGCATCTTGATTTCTCAGTTCCTTACATCCATCAGTAATATTGCCATGAAACTTCCTTAGATTCATTTCAATAAAGAACTTTTCTATGCAACATTGTATCTCACCTCTATGTAATCTGTGGGACAGGGGCAGGAATCCTCTGCCTTTCCTGAAATTAATTCTGCTAAAGGTAGACACCAAGAATGTTCTGATGAAGGCACATCATCTTTCTAGAGAAAAAGGGATTAACAGTGTTGATTAACAGTGTTGAAAAAGTGCCATGTTTTTTCAGACAGCTTTTCAAAAATACATTACTATGACAATCACTATTTTTATGACAGCTTCCCTATCACTTTTTTTACAAAAAGATATAATTCAGTCTAACCTGAGTAGCCTTGTTTATAACGCTTTTCATTGCTGTAAGGCTTTAATCCCAGTGTTTATATTAGGTAAACAGATTTTGAAATGAATATCTGGCAAGATATTTGCTGACTTTAGAGAAACCACAAGGCCCACATTGGTCTATTATGAACTCTAAGAATTGCAAGAATGTTAGTTTTAAGTTTTAGTTGTTAGAACTACTGTTAAGTAAATTATTTCAAGCAGTATATAAGTATATATTCAGAACATCTGATTTCAATTTCAAGGTGCAATTTCTGTGTTTCCCATTTAACACTGGCCATGCAAAGACATTTTTCTTACAGTAAGCAGCTCAGTTGCCGTTCTAGTACATTCTTACCAGTGCAAGTCTCCACGGACAGGACTGGGAATATAAGGAAGGAGGAGAAACTACTGCAGCAAAAGAAAGATGCTAAGGTATGCATTCACCCTCTCATTAAATGTCAAAGAGCTAACACAAAAGCAATTTTAAAGCTACAGTTATTTTCTTCATACACTCTTCTTTAAAGCTTCTTTAAAGTCCTGGAGGGTAGACTGATATGTTTATGAAGAAGCTCTAGTTGCACTTTCCATTGGAACTGAATTTGCACCCAGAAGGTAAAGAGGAAAATGTGTGCCATTCCGCCCTCCTTCAAAGAAAAAGTACAATTATTCAGAGTTTGCACTGTACCTTCAACTGAAATGGAGTCAAAATTACCATACAAACTTCAAAATTCATCTTTACTTACTGGCATAGGGTCACTTCTTGTGGCAATTTCTAGTAAAATGATGGCATAACTGTAAGGTAATAAAAACAAATCTTAATGGAGTAATAGTTAATGGAGTCAGTGATTTCAGCTTTCCAGGATTTCTCATTCCTCCTCATTTCATGACTGAAAGCACAGTATCCCATAAGGAAGGCTAGCAACTTTTCTGCTGTCTGTTACTTCTCCATGTTTTTAGAGATCTGTCACTGATCACTTAGCAGCAGTCTACTCACAGATGAATCTCAGAGATCAAACATTTGAGTTGATGGACAGCAAAGCAATTTTCTCTGGAATTTAATGGAATCCATAGGGGATATGTGCAAGGACTACATGATACCTATCAATTAATCATACAAGACAGGTCGGACATTGTAATCAATGGGCAGAATCAGATCAACCAAAATCATAATAGGGATGGGTAGTCTTTTTTTCATTGTAGATCACTGTTCTGGAAAATCTCCATGAAATTAATGATAAGACATAGTGTCCAGAGTAGATCTTGCACAGTAAGCATTTTTGCTGCTCCTTTATGAATGATATCTCCATCATCATCGTCATCATTCTCCTTAGACGAACAAAAGTTAAGCACACTCATCAAGGTTGAAGAATGGAACAAAAGTGTTAACAACTCGATGTTCCGTCTCTGTATTAATTACAAGTCTCACTCCAGTAGTCTCTACTCTTTCTTTGTTTGGGCCAGATCTTCAGGAACATTAGTGTATTTTTTTGCTCAGGAATTTTGAAAATTGAGGATTTCAGTTCGAGGCTTCCTGGCCAGTGAGACCTCACGAGTATCAGGAAGGCTTACACATGCTCATATGAATGAACACAAACTGTGTTAAAATGCAGTTTCTGAATACTAATTCTCTTAAAGAGAAAAATCGGCGATACTACAGGATACATCTCTTTTTCTCCATCTTTCTTCCGTGACTGGGCATTTCAGCTCTAACTGTTTTTTTTCTTTTGCAACAAGCAAGGGTTATCTGCAGTACAACAAAAGGAAACCTGGATTTTGCAGACACAGGAACTGACAGCAAAATATATTCAGCAAGCATTCAATAAATCTGTCAAAACTGCATTGTGTAGCCATTTATAATATAAGAAAATCATCTGTTAGCACTATTTTAAGGGGTGTCTTTGGCAAGAAATGGCTTCAGGAGGCCAGGTTGTCTGCAAAGACAAGTAATGGCATCTAGCCTGAATATGGGCAACATGTAAACCAAGCAGGCACCAAGGAAATAACATTTCTGGAAAAGAGAATGCATCTTGAATGTGGAGCAATTATAAAGTGCAATGTATAACATAACTCTAAATTACTGCTTACTTAAAGCACAGTAAATCCAGTCCATACTGACAATGTCAAAATTGAGAAAGGACAGAATTACAATAGCCAAAGACATCGACATGATGACAAGATGCTTTTAGATGAGCTATTCTGAAGCAAATTAAAAAGATCTATTTGTGCCCACAGATAAAAATACTACAGAGACCTCAAATTCTTATTTCCATAATCTGACCTCATAGAATGGATTAAAAATAATAATGTTTTTTTGGCAGGTACAGGTATTTTATAAGCATACACAGGAATAATGTGAATGAATCCAGTAAATCTTGTGATTTACAAAATCAAGCCTCAAACTTGCCTTCAGACTTTAATGAATCCCAACCGAAAAAAAGGAGATTTAAACATTTTCTGTTTCTGTAACTAAATTTTCAGTGCTCATTTAAGGCAGTACACATGTCGTAGGCGAGAATAACCCAGAGTAAAACTCGGAGCTTTTGGTAAAAAAAAACAGTATCTACCCTCTCATAAATGTTTTCAACAAATAGTGCTAACAGCAATGCCCTCATCTGCTCAACAATCAGCATTTCAAGCTCCATTTAAATTCCAGTGTTTTATGCACTGCTAGCTAATAAATTACTCAGAAAAAAGGAGTCTTCTGCTGTTCTAGGAAACAGGAAAAAAAAAAAGTAAGAGAAAAAAGTCACAAAAATCATGCATTACCATCCTGCAATTTTCCCTGTCAACTACCTTTAACTAATTCATTTCTGGAAGTAAGCACAGAGGAAGTATTGTTATAATAAACTAGGATACACCACGAATGCAGTTATTTCCTACTTAATATAGAAAATCGGTGGGAAAGTCAAGAAATATTGATATAGTATTTTTCAACTCAGTTTGATGATTTTGTTATTAGACTATTTTTCTTTAAAAATTCAATGGTAATCCCTTTTACTTGAAAATTAATTGGATCTCCTTTATAGGAAATCACTTCGCAATGGCTTTTTTTGGCTATCAAGTTTAGTATTGCCAGCTGTCTGTCACTGGTAATGCAAACCTTGATAACCAAATAAGCCCTTGCAGTGATCTCCCATAATGGCTTTCAGGAGAGAGATAGAGTAATTCACTAGTGCTTATCATTATTCACTATCTTTCTAATTGTTACGTGCAAACTCAATATTATCACTGCCAAAACAATGTGTTGTCACTAATTTTAGAACTATGGGATGCATAAATATCCTATCCTGGAAAACTGATGTTATTAACTCTAAGGTATTGCCATTATTGAATTTTTTTAAATGTATTCTAGCACATCCATGGGATAACCATGATACTCTGAGTCTAAAAAGTGAAGAAAGAATACTTGACTTGAGATGTAAATATTAAGTCAAAGAGGCAGAAAATTACCTGTATACATCTGTCATGGAATTGGGTTCAAAATCCAAAAGGGAATGGATTTCAGGAGCTGTGTAAATCTGTATCAAGTGCTGCTGGTAGCCCTCAGAAGAATCTTCTTTTCTGTACAACTGCAAGCCATAATCTACCAAGGAAGAAAACAGAAAACAAACCAATCTGTACTTCTCTGAAACACAGGTACATAGTGACAAAACATGTTTAAAGGAGTTAGTTTTCTCTCTTGGAAATACAAATTTCTGTTCAAAATGATGTGTGCCTGGTAGTCTTATCTCTCTTAAAAATATTAGAAATTTAGGATCTGGAGAGTAAATACTTCCATGAGATTGCAATAACAGCCTTTTGAGAGGGCCAGTTGAACTAAATGGCTCCTTCCAAGCAGAATTATTCCATGATTTCATACAACTGTATTCAGAGACAGTATGTTCACTTTATTGCAAGAATTAATATGCAAATACAGATTTCTTTTCTACTTATTCACCAATCCTCATTACTGACAGATTGTTAGAGCAATTACAAGTAAGACAGACTAGAGCTGCTATAAATCAGGGTGGGCTTTACATGCACACCACTAGCATGAGAACAAAGGCAGATAAACGTAAAACATATTTACAGCTATACTTTTCAGTTTAACACAGAAGAGGGTCTCAGTATCTGACTTGGAATTGAAGAGGAGAAAAAACCAACAGATGTCTGTTTATTTTAGATATAAACAGCACTCTGCTGAGTGTATGGGGTGGCAGGAGGTAGACCCCTGTTTGCCTTTTTTTTTTTTTTTTTTAATGGAATGACCTCTAATTAAGATAGTCCTAAAGCTTCATTCTCCATATTGGATCTCATTGGAGTTTTCCAATTAGGTCCCACATTGTTCACTTTTGAGCATCTTGGCATTATGAAAACCACATAAACCAAGATTATGCAAAGTCCCTGCAGTATTTCCATTGAAATTCTCAGTTATTTCGTGGGTACCTCATTTAAAGCAGAGGTGCTGTGCAAATGTGATGTAGCTGATGTAGTCCAGTTATTTCAATTTTTTTGTCTTTTTCCTTAGAAAAGGCTCCAAGCAAAGCACATTCTTGCAAGCAGAAGGATACTAAAGGTGGTAGAG
Organism: Gallus gallus; assembly: GCF_016699485.2. NCBI lineage: Eukaryota > Metazoa > Chordata > Aves > Galliformes > Phasianidae > Gallus > Gallus gallus. The sequence continues at coordinate 67,753,686 of NC_052572.1, read as the reverse complement.
AAACAGCCATAGCACTTTGTAGGGGCCTTATTCTTAGGATAATTCTTCAAAAGACAAGTCTATTGCAGTTGTTTTTAAGATGCCTGCAGATTACAGGTTGAAATAACTAGCTTGGGGAGAGAGGAAAAATTTTTCCAGTCCTTTGGCAGTTGTACGATAATCTAGGCTCTCTAGTGGTTTTCATGTCCCCACATAATGTCTTCCTGTCGCAGAAGAAGAGTAACTATAGATTCATCTGTAGGAGAAGATAATTCAGTTTTGTGTACAGGATTGAAAAGCTGAGCTGAGTCTGCTTTTCTCCATGGACTACCTTGTGTTTATCCGTCAGCATTATTCTGTGTCTTTACAGCAGTGTCCATTGCTAAGGTTTTCTCTCTGCATCATAACTGAGAATGAGACATAATTTCTGTTCAGCCTGATGTTGATAGACTTCATCACGTATGGAACCTGATGCATGCAGCAGTAACCCACTTTAAAGGAGAGGCCTGACATGATCGTGTAACACCAGCATTTTCACCAAAAATGTCAAAATGAAGGTGCCTGGGAGCAGTGTCAATTGTGAAATCTACATGCATTTGTAGGCTACCTTGACAGTTCTTAATTTTCATTTATCTTCTCTTTACCTGCAATTTTACAAACCCATCGGTCATCTATTACACAATTATTAGACTTCAGCCGTCCATGATACATTTTGTGGTGGTGAAGATAGGCCATTCCTTGGGCAATATCAGTAGCAAAAGAAAACCTGAAAGACAAAAATCAATAAGCAAATATGTCAAAAAAGCCAGATCTTCACTCAAGAGTGGGTTTGAAACCTACTGGAGCTAACAGAAAGCCTCTAGTGATTGGAATAACTTTGAAATCTGTCACTCCATGCTCATTTTTCCAAAACACATGAAGTGGGTTGATGAAAGCCATTAACTCTCACTCAGCTGTTAGGGTCCACAGACTCTTAGCTTCTATTAAGACAGCTCAGATTCCTTTAGAACCTCCAAGTATGTTTGTATTATTTGAAGTGCTTTTCAAATGTTTACAAGAGATACACTTTCCTTCCTTACACTCTTTTTCTTTGCTGAAGGAAAACAATAGGCAGAAGTAAAACGAGCATGCCAAGAAGATCAGTCTCAAAAAATAATGAAAGTGCCCTTGTGGATTGGGACCATAGCTCATTTTCTGTATCAGTAAATATAACAAAGCATGTGTAGATATGTTAATCATTTAATCTATGTGACTTTACAGTGCTTTTTAATTAAATGCAGATGCCCAAGATGTTTGAGAAATAGATGAAATCGCGTAGAAATAAAGGTCTGAAAACAGTAGCAGTATAAACAAGGGTGGGTTGAAAAGTCATTAACTTAGTGTAACCAGTGCTCAATGTATGATTCATCAAAAATCCAGAAACTGAGTTAGGCTGGATATTTGACTCTCTTTCTTCTTCATTCTCTCCACATCGCAGTGTAAGCCTCATTCCAATTACCTATCTGTAATTATTATTTTGTCCCAAACAGCACATAGCATCTGTCAGCACAGTTTTGTATCTTTTAGCTCTTTTTTTTTTTTTTTTACCTGAATCCCCAGTTCAAAGGGATATCTTCATTGAGCAGAACATCATGAAGGCTGCCTTTGGGGCAGTACTCTGTCACTATGGCAACATTTGGTATTTCTATACAACCACCAATGAATTTGCAGAGATTAGGATGGTCAAGTTCCCTGTAAAAATGAGCAGAAATCACAGCACACAAATAATTTTCATGGATCTCCTTCCTACTTTCTGTACAGTAACTGGAAAACTAGAAGCCTTGTCTCAAAAAGTAAAGAGAAAAGTAAAACAGCTGTAAAAAGATTTCAATCTAGTGTCAAAGAAAAGTTTGAAGAAAAGAAGAATAGGAGCGTATTGTAATGTCTGGACAGGTTGTAACCTTTAAAGAACCATTATACACATAGAACAGCATACAGTTCTCAGGTTTCACTTCTTACCTTACTTGCTTTACTTCCTTACGTATGGATTTGGATAGGGTAAATGCCTTCTTCATTATTTTTTTTATGGCCACTGTTCTACCATCACTGAAACAGAATTAAATGCTGTTCAGAGAATATTAGGCCAAATACATAATTTCATAAGGCTAGGAAAATTGATGGATATTTTTTCTACTGCAAGCAGCTTCATATCTCTAGAGATGAAGCAGAAAGTTTGAGCATGTCCGTATGTAGGTGTGAAGCTGCACATGAGTATTTGACAAGATCCTGCTTCTATGATAAGGCAAGCATTAACACTTATTGTTGAGCATTCCTGTTGTGTGTATGTGTCATGGTTTCATGATTTTTGGTTATCAGTATTCCACATCACAACATCATGCAGTATACTGGGAGCTAAGGAGCAAATGCTTTAGTTCCGGGTACCTGTCTGGAAGAGAAGAAGAACTACGTTCCCCAAGAGCCTTTTCGAGTACTGTTATCATTCCTGCTCAAGGGAACAGATATAAGGGCGCAGGTCATCTGACTCGCCCCTCTTCTCGTCTCGCTGTGTTCCGTGTCAGATCGGCTCACTACTGCTGCGCCCGACTGCACGCAAGGCTTCAGTATTAGTGTAAGGCCTTTGGCTCTCGGACAATCTTTCTCTCAATTATTGCTGATTTATATTGTATTATAGTGTGTTATCTTACATTCCGATACTATATTTAGTAAAATAGTTTGCTTCTCCTCAGATCGTTGCCGCTGTTTTTAATTATTTTGGGGTCCTCTGTTTCCCTTCCTGGAGGCGCGGATTTTGCGAAATCCCTCCGCCCCACTAGTCGCAGAACTGGGCCAGACCAGCCCTTAAACCGTTGACAGCATGCCATTTGAAATATGAGAGTGTTAAAGTAAATTTAGGCAGCTGGATGATTGAGTAGCTGCAATGGGAATATCAGAGGTAGTGAAACACAGCAGTATCTATTTATTATTTCTCTGTCTACTGCTTTAGAGATCCACCACTAATATTTAACATCTTTTTGCTTCCATGGCATGAAGCATTCTCAGTGGTGAAGCAGCTGACTTTGACACACAGCAAAACAATTTTCCATTAAAGAATCCAGTGGGGATGTATGCAGGAATTAGCTGATATTTAACTGATACTGTATGGTACCCAACATATAAACACTATGCCATTCTTCAAATAATCCAGCTGTGCTCTACCTGCATTTTAGAAAAAGATCTGCATTGAAACTTTGGTTCCAAATGTATTTGAGCAGTAGGTGTCATTCATTAACAGATGCAGGTCACATTATGCAGCCACCCTTGCAAGATGTCCCAAAGAGAAAAGGCAAAATGATAGCCAAAACAGAAGACAGCGTGTTTCAGATTTGACAGCCAGTAAGTGGTACAGAAATCAAATGATGCTGCTAACGTACTAGATTTGATGTAACAACAGAATTTCAAGCTTTTAGACTACCTATTAATAGCAAAGTTACAAGAAACATAAAGTACAGTGAAACTATAGGATAGCGGATACTGAAGAAAATTAGTAATATATTGACTTACTATCTCCCAGTCTGGGTGAAGTGCTGTTTCTTGGACGCATTAGCAGCTGCAGTGCAGGAGCTCAGAACAGTGATACAGCTGGCATTGGATTCACTTGGTGCTGGGGGACCACTCATCACGCTTCCTGTTGCTGTCCAGAGTATGTGATCTAAATAGGATGTGGGATTAGAAGAGGCACCTGAAAATGCACACTAATACAAAGGTATGGACTCTGGAGGCAGGCAAATTTAAGAAATTCACCAAATCTTTACATGCAGGTCTGGTCTTGTTAACATGTAAGACAGAAAGCTATTTTTTTTAGAGTGTGACTGCTGCATAAAAAGTAAAACAACCCAAGAGGTGATACATTGCCACAAGTCTTTCCCACTAAACCTCAAGATTCAGTGCAAATCTTCCTGATTTCAGGATGATCGGTCCTTGCTGCTAGTGAAGTGCAGAGGACAGATCTCAGGGAAGCAGAGTGCCATATTTTAATAAGTCTATTTGGTGCTCCTCTAAGACTGTAGAGTACAGGGATGTGGGAAGTGACTCTGACAACAGAGAGAAGTCAAAGAAGAGCAATAATACAGTTAGATGGGGAAAAAAGTGATTTCAATGTATGTTTTTAAATATAAGTTGATCGGCTTTAGGTTACACAATGAATTTCAAAGAAGATTTTTAATGAATTACTTATTGTTTCACCATCTTCACCAGGTTTGGCCAGTTACTCTGAGCACTGACAAAACTGTCAAGGTTTGCATTCTATACTCAAATTAATTTCTATACCAATCTCTGTCCTTTACTGCAACAAGGATATCATAGTAAAGCTAACTACACAGAAATTTACACACATGTCCAAAGATGAAAGTATCACTATAACATTAGCACAAGAACATCTTCACACTACTAGAAACAAAATGACATAACATAGCTAAAACAGGTCTTTCTAGCAATTCCTTGAGGAAACAGAAAATCACAGAGTTCATATCAGCACAGGCTTATCAACTTCAGTCAATTTCTACTAATCTGCCTCTTCTTGGGGTCTAGGCATCTCTCTGCTTCTGAGTGCTAAAGCTCTGGACGGGAAAGTGAATTAAGTGCAGCATTGTACAGGATTTAATAACATCTGATCTTATTCTTAATATATTTAGCTACAGCCAATTAAAATCAAATTTTATATCCTGAAGGTAAAATGAAAAAGAAGTCAGGTCACAATGAATTAATCTTTGCAGCAAAACTGCCAAAGACAGTATTCACTGAGAGAAATTAAGATCTCATTACATCTTTCATTTTATTTATGTAAAGGCCGGGTAAGCAAGTGAAGCCAATTATACAGAACCACACATCCACTGAAGCAAATATAATTTACTTTGTCCACGTCTAGCAGTTATCTGTTTATGTGGGGATAGACCTCTCTTTCTGAACTGAAAATTTTCATTAAATAAGAAGGAAACTATTTAAAATAACTTTAATAACTAAGGTTTCAATAAAGAAGAATGTCATCAGTCAGCTCACAGAGAATACAAGGATGAAACTCTGGATATGTATTTCCCAAACTGGCTCATCTTTTGCAAGATTCTGAAAACAAGATGTACTTACGATTGAGATTATTTCATAAAATTATTAATGAAACTGGTAATAGTAACAAAATTAAATGTTCCTAACCTTGTTTGATGCAGGTGAACTCTATAATCCAGCTTTCATCCCAAAGCATCTTTTGTTTCTGATACTGAAACCACTACAAAAATAAATCAAATTCATTCTTGAATTAAACTCTACCAACTTTGAAGGAACTAATCCAGAGATTATTTTTTTTTAATATGAAAATGTTTCCCTCAAAAATCTGACGTTTAAGTATCTAGTCTATATCATATCAGCAGCATTAGAACTAACAGACCTAGAGGAAAACAGAATCTAACAAAGATCTTTGGAACAGTATTTTCTATATTCTAGGATTTATTGACATGCAATATTTTGCATTGGCTACGAACTCTTCCCATTACTGTCAGTAATTTAACACAATATAATTAGATCTCAGCCTGGACATCCAAACAGTTGTTTACGTCACATCATAAAATGGAAATGTCCTACCTATGCTGCCTAATTGCATGACAAGAACATATTGCTCTCCAGCCCCAATAAAAGGAGCACTGTATGTTATAGACAGACTTACAAACGAGACCACATTAAGTCTAATACATTAGTATAAAGAATATCAGATATAGATGTTGTGGCTATTTTATAAAGATGACATAGATGCTCTCTTAAGATACATAGCTGTGTTAGGATATTTACAAAACATAAAAGTGTAAGCATATGCTTTCAAAAGATGAGCAGCAGATTAAATTACACAGCTGCATGGCTGCAGTCAATGCCAAAACAGCAAACCCACTTTTCACTTTAATTATACCATTTTCTGTAGTGTAGAATTGAATATTAGAAATCATGCATTCATTGAAACAGTTAACAGAAGTCCAAATAATACTCAAATGTACTTTCCAGTAAGTGGAAACTGTTTCTATATTGTGGAAGAAATTTATGCCTCATGTAGAGCTTGCTGAATCAAAATGATACCATCCCATTTATTTCAAAGGATTTCTGAGAAAAGATATCTGCATTTTATTTTGTAAAGATACGACCAAAGACATATTAGCTACAAGTGACCACTAGTCTTGCTGCAGACACTGAGATCAAAGGAACACTCTCTTCTGCTTGACTGATTAAAAAGATATTAGATGCTATTGCGGAATTTAGCAGGAGGTGTACGTATATAGCAAAATAAATTTAAAAATAAACCCTCAAAAAATCCCTAAAACCTACCAAAAAAAAAAAAAAAAGCAACAGTAATAGGTAAGTTTCACTACATAAACAAACATTTTTACTTCAGTTAAATCTATTAAAGGTCAAGAAACTCCATTTTCTTTTTGTTAAATGTCAATTGTTTAAAAATGTCTGAACTTGTCATCTTTTCAATTACACATTTCTGTAAGAACATACTGTTTTACCGGAAAGTTACTATAAGCACACTGCCACAGCCTTCGTGTGGATTATAAAGGCTCAGATAAGAAACAGAAACACTAGGAGATTAAGGCCTAGTTTTCAAAAATACTTCAGTTCCTAAGTTGAAAAGCCACACAAAGAGATGCAAAACAGAAAAAAATCAAACTGAGACCACCCACAGTAACTTACTCTGTGGGCCATCAGCATTCTTCCATGCCTTTTCAACACACTCAATTACTTCAGGTAATTTTTTAAGATGTGAATAAATGAGGAATACGGATCCACTCCACCAAAGACACTATGAATTGGCAGTGCTAAAAGTAATAGTGCAAATAAGTTGTAATAATTTGCTGTCATCTCTATACAGAGATATTTCAAACCAAATGAATCCACAAGACTAGTGGTCACTTCAGGTTAATTTGCCTTTGTTCAATCATACTTTTACAAAATAAAATTTAGATTTTTTTTTCTCAGAAACTTCTTGAAATAAATGGGGCAACTTTGACTGAGTGAGCTCTGTATCAATCACAAATTTCTTCCAAAATATTGACACACTATGTTCCTCTCTCATTATCCTTTTGCTTTTCCTTCACAAGTCTTTTATAATAATCCATAGCACAGATAATCACTAAATTAGTTCAGCTACATTAAGAAAATAAGCTTTTTACACACACACACAAAATCAGCAGGAAAAAAAAGAAATATCTTCTCGTTATTCCTTTGGATATCCAGCTATCAATAACCTTAAAATATCCCAAGTTGAATATATTCTACAACAAGATGTATTTGGACACTCAGACTTAATGAACTCTGGTGGATCTAATCCCTTTATGAATTTATCTAATTTGTTTTAGAATTTATGCATACCTCTAACCTCCACAGGGTTTTGGAGCAGTTAATTTCATAATAGGATTTTATTGAGTCAAAAGCAATCTCGTATCACTGGCAACTCCTATCTCATGTTGTGAAAGACTTAATAACGAGGTGCTCTTATTCCACCATTACATATCCTTCTGTTAAATTCCCCTTCAGTCTTAAGCCTCAGGGGATGAAATTTCCTATCACAAACAGCCTTCCCTTCTAGAGAAGTCATTAATACTCTCTTTTCTACCACACAGTTTCAGGATGCAGAAGAAAACTTACCCTCTACTAGGAGAAAACTCCATTCAAAATAATGAAATAACGAAGGCAAGAGTAATGAAAGAAAGAATACTTACCATGACTGTCATAATGAAGCCAGTGCAGACTAAACATATGGGTAAGGCAATTGCTATCCTAGCATAAGCAGACAGAGGGCATTCTCCACAATCTGCTGGACAGATAGAGCAGCTTTCTTCTTCCTCACAAAAGCCATCTCCGCAAACTGATAAGAAAAATAAATGAGAATTAGGTTATTTTAAGGTAGTTTCATTAACCAGAAAGGTTGAATTCAGATTTAAACACGTGTTCTTGGGCTGGGAAACCTCAGAGTACCTGAAAGAATACATCTGAAGAATCCAGAGATGGTACCACCCCAGAAGCTGAAATAATGGTGTTTGTTTTTTCTTTTTTTCTCTTAAAGTGATGTAGGTTCTGCTTGATCAGATGAAACTGTTAATGATGTGAGAGCCTTTGACTTTTTTTTGTGTTGTAACTCATTGCGCATCTGTTTGGTGTTTTTTTCTGAGGCAGGAAGTTTCTCAGGGTGGATACTGTCATTTGTGTTCTTTGTACTTAATCCAACCCTTGACATCTCCAGAATTATATGATCCTGGGTACTTCAGAGTGAAACCCTGCAATTCATGCTTCAAGGATTTATTTTTCTCCAAGGCCTTAAGAAAATTATCAGATGTGATTTAAAACAAAAGCCCTAGAGGACAAAACTCTGTCTCCGGTGTCTTGAGTTCTGTTTCAATTTTACCTCTGTGCCTAAACTAATACAATTCTGCACTTCAGCCTCCTGAGACAAGCTAAAGATATTATTCTGTCACTATGTAATACATTTAAAAAAAAATCCTCAGCAAAACAAAATCCATTGCTTCCATCCACTTTGGAATTGCTTCAGCTCTGCTTTTTTTATAACGCTGAGAAATATATTCTCAGACTTTCAGAACAGTAGCTAACAAGAATACTGTGATGTTTGCTTAACCCAGTATTTTTCTTCAAGCTGTGTATTTAATTTATCAAATAAGTTTTTCTTCTTAAATTTCATTTTGCTAATATAATTTTTCTGCTTTCCTGCATATAGCTAAACTAATGTGCACAGAAGCCTGACGCCTTTGGAAGCAACAGGATTTTAATGTGAACAATGGAACCAATTTGGGTTTCTACCCTTCCAACAAGGTTAGGGCTAGTCTGCATCCCTTCAGATGAAGAACGTCCAGATCCTCACCACGTCATGGCTGGAAGAGTATTTTCAAGGTATTTTCAGCTGAAGCTGTTGGTCTTGATTTCAGTTTACCTGTTTGGCAAGAGTGGTTTCAATGGTAGAGGGGTAGCTGTCGCTCTTGGTATCCATGCATGAATGTTAAAAACACTGAGATTTGCAGTCAATGTGCAGTTCCCTCATATCTTCACTCTGTATCATACCTACTGCAGGAAGGACTGTGGTCTTTGCTTCCAGAGCAACTTGCATTCTCCCAACTCTGATGTGTGCGATGAGAGAAGTCACACCCACATGAACCAAAACAACCTGCGAAACAAGTGAGCAAAGCTGCGAGGATCAAAACTTCACTTGCATACAGTAGGTCATTTTAACAAGGATTATCCAGTTGAGAAGTTCTCAAAAAGAAGGTGTGCATTTTTCAGTATCAGGAAGGAAAGTAGTGCTTGGCTGGTGAGATAAACAGCAACAAGAAAGACAAGCCTTTTGGGGAAGGCTCCAATTCCTCTAACTGGTATGTTTTCTTTCAGCTAGGCATGGCTTTCAGCCTATGCATCTGTCACATTTGCTTTCCCGTTATTTCTGCTTGGAAGAAAACTCATAAAGATCAAGCTAACCTGTAACACAATCCAATCAGTAATGCAATATTTTCTTAATGCAGCCTTTAAACAGACAGATTAGGCTGTGTTCTTCCTTCCCATCCCCATTTTTTTCTACAAACTTCATAGGATGTAGCAGTATAAAAAACTGGTGCTTCCAATCAAGTCAGCTAGGAATTGATGATACTCAGCCATATGTACCACATACATACATAATCTTGACATAAGTAAATGAGATATGGAACATGCAAGTGATCTGTAACAACCTACTAGGAAGCAAGTTCTGAGAATAGCAAACCATTTGTTGTATTCAAAAAATAAACTTTACCTTGGAAGTCCAGTTTCTTTGGCTCATTTTGCCAGCTGTTGACAGAGTGTGAGTAAATATCTGCCCATCATCAGGAATCCACGGACCACATATTCCTCCTCTGCCCTTTATCAGAGAGATTGGTTGTGTCACTAACAGTGACAATAAAAATCCTAGGTCTCCCCCTTTTACCTTTTTAGTATGATTTATATTCTTCTCAAGAAATAATCAAATCTGTTAAAATAACAAAACTCAAATAATAATCATACAATGAATTAAAATATCTCTCAAATCTCATTACTGTTTGAAATACATGAACCGAAATCTTGTCATATATTTAGCTACAGTAATTTTATGAAGCTAATACACTTTTTTCAGTTTTTGCTGCACAAGAACAAGAAACAGAATTGTATCCCACATCTTATATTTTTCTAAAGGAGTTTTATTGCAACTTGACTTTTGATATTGCAGTTTATTTTCTTTAAAAAGGAAAGGATCTTTTATGAGTCAGTGCCAGTTTGCAGAGCATATCTCACTAAAGCTGTCAAAAAGTAAAGAGAGATAATGATATCTGCAAATGACAACTCACTCTTTCTTTCTCTACTGACTGTACAGAAAGGGTGAATAGGAGTCAAGTAATCTTTAAGAGTTGAAACCGGTTCCATTAAGCATAATGAGCAATTCTAAATACTACCTTGTCCAAAAAATACAAGTACTTGCTTTGCAGCCTCAAATATAGTACAGAACTTTCTGAAATTGACCGACATCCCCACAACTGCTTCAGTGACCTATTGATTTGGTCTAATTGTAAATACAGAAAAAACTTCATAGACTTGATCATTGTAATGAATGTCTTATCCATTATCACAAGCAGAATACATTAATTCATACTGTCATACTAACCATGAAGGCCAAAGGACAGGAGTGAATATTGGCATGGTGGACACAGCAGTTCTCACCATTTGCATCTTTCCAGCTGGCAGGGCACTCATGCTCCTCACAGAATTCCTTTGCAGCACTGGCATTGCTAGCCAAGGAACAGAGAAAGAGTGACAATTTTATATTAATTCCTTCTTCCTCAAAAATTGTAAGAAGAACATAAAATCTTTCATAGAAAAATTACTAGCATAAACATATGCAGTGATAGAAATATTGTTACATCATTTCTTTCTCTTTTGTTCTACTTCTGGTTGAAGCAATCCTATAGCAAAGAGTGCTTTCAACTGGATCACCATCTGTGTTAAATAATAGGGAGTTCTGGCAGATAATATAGCTTAGACAGCTACCAACCTCCATTCATGTCTCCACACTGACTGCATAACCATATGGGATTAGTTGGCGCTGCTGCATCTGGCTCAGAAGGATTACCGTTACTATACTTCCGCTATCAAAAATCTGTGTCCCTGGCTACTTTCATTCTTAGTATTTTGTTGTATTCAATTGCATACGATGTTCACCTTTGCATGTGATTCCTATTTGACTTTAGCATTTTCTCCACAGCCCAAACAGACAAGGGTAGTTAGCACACTGGACAACAGTATCAGACAGAATTCCCGAAACCAAAAGCTTAGGTTAAAAAGGGGACTATACAAATAGACTGTTCTTCAAAATAGCCACAGAATCATAGAACAGCCTAGGTTGGAGCAGACTTCAAAAGATCATCAGATTCAAACTCTCAGGAGAAAAGGGAGCCTCTGTGAGATTATCTAGCACCCTGTCACAACTTAAAAACTTCCAGTGATGTTGACTCAACCACAACAACCCTGCGCTGATTGTTCTGGTTACTAACTGTTCTCGCTGTAAAAAAAAATCCTTCTTAAATCAAGATGAAACCTCTGCCTGTGCAACTTTTTTTCCCATTGTTCCTTCTACATGTGGCTGCTTGTCAAGTGGCCCCAATCTTTTTAGTAGCCACACTTGGAAAACTGTGGTGTGGTCCTCCATAAAGCTCCACTTATGCAGGCTGAAATGTTTTAATTCCTTCAGCTTGTCCTCACAGGATAGGTTCTTCAGCCCTTTGATCATCTTCGTGGCCCTTCTTTGGATCTTGTAGAGTCTGTCTGCAGCTTTTTTTGAATTACGGGAACCAGAACTGGACACAGTACTCCATGAACAGCTTAACAAGTACTGAGAAAAACTGGCCAGTACAGAGTAGCCTTAAAATAGAAGACAGTATTATATGAAATAAACGTAAGGTAGAGCTTTTGGCAGTTCATCACTAAAAGATGAATGTAGTTCCCTGGAAATGTGTCACACTTTTTTTCCAGTCTGTTTGCTGAGTTATACTTTCAGAAAAACAACTATTTCTCTGAAGTTGATTATCACCTTAATAAGCATATTTTGCTTTAAAATAATTTTTTAGAATCACAGAATCATTAAGTTTGGAAAAGACCACAAAGATCACCAAGTCCAAGCATCAGCCCATCCCCACCAGGCCTACAAAGCCACGTTTTTTGAACACCTGCAGGGATGCTGGGTGACTTCATCATCTGCCTGGGCAGCCTAATCCAGTGCATCACCACTCCTTCTGAGAAGAAACTTCTCCAAATATGGTTGACTCAGGAGATACAGCCAGAAGTAGTTCTATGGTTTAGTTTGAAAGTTATAAATGATAGTTCTCTAAATTGAAAGTAATGCCAGCTCTCCAGGAAATATATACATACAGGCTGTTCTGAAATGCCTCCTATTTATTTCCAGAGAAACTACAACAAATGCAAAGAGCACAATGACACTATTTGATAGAGAAAACTCTCAGCTACAAAATCTATTTTTCAACAGAGTCACCATCATTAGCTATGTATTTTTCTTTTTTGTCGGCAGTGAATAAAAGCCTGCATGTCGTGCTTGTAGCAGTCTGCATCAGTGGAGATGACCACTGTCACTGTCACCACTGTTGAAATGCACCACCCACCCACCCCTCACTGTGCTCACATTCACTGCTCAGTCTCCATAAATGTTCAGCATGTATCAGTGAATGTCAATGAGTACAATATTTTTTGCATAGAGGATTTCAGTGAAACACTTTTTTCTTCATCTGTACTTCCATGTCAGATGCTGTTTTGTCAGACTGCCCCTCTGCTCCCATCTCTCACATGCAACAAAATGTAATGGAATATAGGTGGTTCAGCCTCTACTGCCATACGAGCAACATCTGCCTCTTATGTGGTGGACCGACATAATAAAAAAGGAGGCATTACTTTCAGAGCAGCAAGATCAAGCAGCCAGAACCTAGCAGATTTAAGAAAGAAGATTGTATTATAAGAAATAAAGGCAAACACGGGGGATCAGGTTGACATAGGTCACATTAAGGACCAGATTCAGGTATAGACATACCCAGTATCTGAAATAAGCAATTCTGTCAATCCCTAAGACACCTAAATAAATAAAATATTAAAATATTAAAAATATAAAGCTCAAGATGAAAGTTAAAATTAAAAAAAAAAAAAGGAAAAAAAAACTCCAAACCGTAAGATAATTATTCCTTAATGCTGTTAGGACTTTATAAATGCTTTTTAGAATTTACCCTCCATTTGATACTGCATTCTGTAGTTCATCAGCACCTTACTCAATCCTTCTGAAGCTCATACAATGACTTTGCCATCTGCAGTCATATTTGAGTCAGGCATTTGGAGAGACAACCAGATAGTTCGTAGTTACTGAGGTACAAGTTTGATGCCTCTGTAAAACCACAGCACAGATGCCTCTCTTTTTAATATTTACAGCCTGTCTCTTTGTGTAAGATATGTGTAAGTACTCAAAAAGCAGAATTTCTGAACTTCTAACTAATATAAGGGAGCAGGTCACATTGGAAAGACCAGAAAAACAGATTCATTCCACAAAGTGAAGATGAATGTTTCTTGGTCAAGTTCCTGGAAATATCACTAGCCAGAAATCTCAGAAAAACTGATGAAAAACTATTATACAGATCATCAAAATACCTCAACTATTTTTTTTTCTTTGACATTGCAAATGGATTATAAGTAATCTTTCAATCTTAAATAAAATCACTCTCTACGAAAACTTGTACAGTCTGAACTTTGCAAAGTGATCACACACACTGACAAAGAAAGTATGTGAGGTTTTTCCATAAGCATCTCTTTTAGTAGTCAAATAAAGCACAGAGAGTGGGAAATTATGGCTGCAGTCTCTGTCACAAACTTTTTTTTATGTGGTTGGAGTATGTTGTGTACAGCTCACAAATGTAAGGTCACAACATGTTAGCATTTTATTGACATAAAGTTATACACATACAAAAGTTGTACCTAACTTACACTGTCTACAGTTTGTGAGGTGACAGACAACACCATAGAAATCAAAATAAGCTCTTCAGTGAGTTCTGGAGATTCAATTCCTACGTCATTTATGTTGTGCACTTTGAACACTTTTATTATTAAAATTGGTACAGACTACAGTGAGTTTTAGAGTCTCACTAGAATTTCAGTTGTAAATTCCTTGTGTAGAGATCAGAAGTAACGCTCAGAGTTGCACTGAGACCATAATACAGATGCAGGATGACAAGCATTGTCGCAGACATGCAGGTGAATATGTCATGATGTGATAGCAAAGCCATCCCAGAGGGGCTAATGACAGTGCAAATGGTGCTAGGAGAGAACTAAAGAGATGCAAGAAATTAGTAAGGAGCACAAGATCACGTGTTCTGACTGTGTTACAAAAAATGCGTGTACATACAGAATCACCATATACTCATGACAATGAAAACATGATAGGAGGTAATACCTGTGAGAAAGGATTCCATTTTGTACGGCGTACTGATAAAAGCCATCTGAAGCAAAGACTGCATAGGTCACATTGAAGAATTCTCCACTTACTGCCGTTTCTGGAGGCTTTTGCACCCATGCCATCTCCAGACCTAGAAAGAATAAAATTTTAAGCCTTTTCTACTTGACAGTTGTGTAAAAATGTAAAGTTTCTTCTGTAGTATGGAACACAGTGTAGTGAACAGAAGTGTGATTTCCAACTATTTTTCCTGCTGCTTTTTACAAGCCCCAAATATTCATCCATCTTAGTGGCTGCATAGGTAAGTGCAAATGCGCATTTATATAACAATTCTGACATTCACATTCTCCAAGCAATTGGAGTAACAGGACAGAAAATCTGATCATTTTATCTCTAGTAAATTTAATCCCAGTATAATGGAGTGCTACACTTGATTTCCTCTTACATTAGGTAATAAACATTGTTGGCAATTCTTGGCTGCTCTCACTGAGGCCTACCTCCTGGAAGAACAGACTACTTTAGCTCCCATGAAATACAGTCAGAACTGTTAACCTCACAAGATATAAATTACGTGTGCTAATTAAACACTTTAAAAAGTATTATCTTCTTATAAAACCATTTGACACCTAGAGCAGAGGACAGTGGGAGTACTGCTACTCAGACATTTGTCTTTTTCAATTTCTATATCCTTACAAGGAAAAATAATTTATCCCACTCATTTCCCTCATTCTTGGGACACCTTACTACCAACTCTAAACCTAGAAATGAAGTGAGATTATTCTCAAACAGTACTATCAAAATCTTTCCATTCCTTTCACCAATCTTTTCCCCTGTTGTTAATTGAAGGTTTTAAATTCTGACATGTGAAATTACTAACATTATGCAGACACGCAGACCTCAGTTTGTCAGGAAATTTAAAATCCTTTTCCCAGAGGATGGGTGAACCTGCTGTTCAGTTGTTGTTCAGTTACAGACTCACATATTAGTCCGGAGTTGTCTTTACAAGTGTATTATACACTTGCACTGTCAGTGAAATAAACTACTACTTTTCCCCTTAAACACAAATCCCTTTCATATATGAAGAAACAAACTGTAAACTAACCTAAAGATATCACCTCTCCCTCAAAAAGTAAACACTCATTATAGGAGCCAGCATTATGAGAGAAACTACAAAACAAATATTTACATAAAATCCTAATATTATTTGCATTAAAAGGAATGAGAGCTAAACTTCAGGAAAAGTGAGAGATCGAAGGTAGAAGGTCAGCATAAATTTCAGAAAAAAGTGTATTTATACTTCTCTTTAAAGGTCTCACAAAAGCAAATAAAACTCTTATTTCAATGATAGATACTTCCACTTCTAAATGATTTGAAGATCTTGCATTACAAGTTAAATTCACAGAAATACAGTAGATGCCTATTGCTTTGCATTTAGCAGTGCACCAAAGATGAGAAGGAAGAATCATAGAAAAAGGCAGGATAAAGATTGAAGTCTGTTCTAAAACTCTTTGAGAAGGGTTTATGTAAATGAAACTGCCTACTCATATTAGTTTCCTCTGTCCTACATTCACACTGATTTATTAGTAAGAATATGCTTCAAACTAGTCTTTTTTTTCTGGTAAGTAGTAGTTTCAGTGTTAAAGCAGTAGTAAATTCTTACAGCTTGTCAACTTACTTGACAATTACCTAGACAGTCTTTCAGTTTCTTTGTTCAATCCAAACTCTTCACAAAATGTTTAACTAAAGCATGGAGTGGAGAGCATCGCCCAGCAGTTTATTTCCTGGACGATTTTTACCAGTATTACAGTTTCTCTGGTGTACTTGTTTTTCTCTAAAAACCCTATCAAGAAAGAATTGTCTCCAGTTCCAACCTTTTTGAACATAAACAGAAGTGTTCCACTTTGTTTTTCCATCTCAAACAATTCAGGAGATTAAACAAAAAGATTATTATTTTTTTTAATGCCATCATGTAAATTCAGTTTTCAAACTGGAGTAAGTGGTTAAAGATCTCAGATTTTAAGTACTCATGGAACACAACTTTGAGCAAGGAGAGAAAAGTATAAAATGTAGAAGTGGTGCTTTTACTTACTGGCTAGAGGGTTTAAATGGTTCACTTTTGAAATGATGCCACAGAATTCCAGGAATAGAATTTGCAACAGTACTGAGCTGACTACCTGATTTTTTTGGATTATGCTGCATTCAGTTTTCAAATGAGAAATAAAATGTTTTCAATTCTTATTTTAGGGGGAGAGGCTCAGCTGTTGCAATTTTTCTTTTGGAAGCAATGAATACTGAGCAAATAATTGCTCGGAAGTATCTTTTGACTGTTTTCTTTCACCTTTTTCTCAAGAAAGAATGTCATCACCTACTCTGATGCCTTCCACCATGTGAAACATTTGTTATGAGTTAGGTGTCAGTCTGAGCACTTCAATTTTAGGTCCTCAACCATTCTCTGAGCAAGAAATTATATTCCTTGAGCAGCTTTAGAACTCACCTCCACAGTCCATCATGTTATATTCATCTGGTTTTTCCAGGGGCCAACAGTCATAGTCTTTGTTGTCTAAATCATGCCATCCTTCCACTAATATCACCTGCCAGAAACAGACCTCATAAAACACTGTATAGAAACAGGGGAAGGATGCTTTCCATCTGTAGTTTGTCTTTCTATCTAAAGCAAAGACAGATACAGTACTTGGCATATTTTGTTTTGTCTCTTCAAGTTCTGGAGACAAAAACGATAGTTTCCTAGGGATCGGTGTATTATTTTTATCTACCCAGTAATGATTCGTAAGACAATTAGGTGACTTAACTAAAATGTCTCTCCCAGAAGTTTTCCTCTGCAAAAAATGGGCAGTTCTAGGACCATATGCAGAGAGACATATTATTTAAAGATTTTTTTCTCTGTGTTTAAAATGACGTACACCTGCTGCAAACTGTCTTTCTTTTAATCTTTTACACCTACATTACTTCGATGACTATTTTTCATTAAAGCTTTAATAACAAAATACAATTAATTGTACAAATGTTACAACAGGCAATTATAGACAAGATTATCTATGCCTATTTCTTGCAGAATACAGCATTATAATAGCATACAGAGTGAATTTGAATGGTTGCAAAATATATAATATACCTATATATATATGTTATACACTACAAATGTTTTTATACTAATCAAGTAATAAAATATACCTTGTAGACTGTAGATGAAAAGATTATGATTATACATTTTGTTTTTAATCCACAATTAGAAAAGGATATTAAGTTCTGTGATTCTGTGATCCATATAATCTATTTTTTCTGTGCATATTATTGGAGAATAATCATCTACTGGTTTATGCAATTACTTATCCCATTATTCCAGGAGGAAGATTTATATAATTGATTTTTACACCATATTCTGCCATTATTCTTGTTTTTTACATTACTAAAATAGCATTCAACAATTATCTGAAATTAATAGCCATCTCCCTGCAATAAGCCATCTACAGTTCCTTCAGTACGCACGGACCACACAAATATGTGATGGTAAAAGGATCTACATAGCTTACCTACCAATAAACTGAGGAGGCTTTGGAGCCTGAAGGCAAGTATTTTGGTAGCTCGCATGCTCACTAATGTGCATCCAGCTCATCAAGTGATGAGGCTGCTTCTAATACTGCTGTTGCTGCTGAATTAGATGCCCCTGTCTAAGAAGCAGGGTTGCTAGGCAAGCTGATCCTGACAACTCCAGCTGCTGC
Organism: Gallus gallus; assembly: GCF_016699485.2. Lineage (NCBI taxonomy): Eukaryota > Metazoa > Chordata > Aves > Galliformes > Phasianidae > Gallus > Gallus gallus. The sequence goes on along the minus strand of NC_052572.1, from coordinate 67,735,443 downwards.
AGATGTTCTGCCTCCCCCTTCCCTCTTCTACCCTACCCTACTTCTTCTTGATGCAAGCTGAAAACACCCCGCCACACCTCTGCCAAACCTCTCTGAAAAAACAGTACTCGTCTTAGGGGCAGCCCTCCTTTCAGACTGGGGCCATTTGTGCTCCTGTCAGCTCAAAGCTGGAAGAGCAATGGGAGGATTTTATTGCACTGCCCGGTTGAGTTTGGATAGCATCCGACCCTTAGATGGTATCAGGCAGATGATGAATTAATAATGTGAAAATAATCACAGAGACAAGTCGGGCCTGGGTGAAGAGAGGTGTACAAACTTCATGGCAAGACAGGGCCAGCTAGAGGTTGAACTATGTGATCTCCCAGGGTTCCTTCCAATCTGAATGATTTTAGATCCCGTAACTCCAATTCCTCAACCCTGGAAGTGCAGGACAACTTCTATCTGTGATCTGCTACACAGGTTAAAAAATAATTCTGCCTAGCCATACTGAAAAGATATTTCTAGGACTCTCTCTGTTTTCTGAAGTCACTGTTAACACTGGATGCCAGTAGTGATTTGGCTCTTCTGAGTAACTTGTCTGGAATTCTGGCTCTCAACCCAAACCCACTTCAAGAATCTTAGTCACCATGCTTGGACTTCAAAATCTATTGAATTGAAAGTTACTTTGATGCAATATGTACCCTGTTCATCTTGAAAGTGGTTGTAGGTCACTTAAAAAATATGTATCTCCTTGTACTTTGGTATGAGCATTTCACCCAAATCATTGGTTGAAATATATGAAAACATTTATAGACTATTTCAACTTGGCTAAGTGGTAGAAAGAGAGGAGAAATAAGAATGCCATTTTTGGCTAGAATTATCTGCTTAGAAGAACTCTACATATATCAACACTGAGCGAGATTTTCTTAGTGATTTCTTTCAGGATATTTTGTGCTTAATGAGGAATTTGCTGGCAGGAAAGCTAAGGATTACAGCTTGCTAGATCCTACAGCAACCAACAGATTAACAGATTGATCCTATTTTATTTAATAGGGCTGTCAAATATTCACATGACATTAGTATCATGATTCAAGGCATGCAAGAATAACACCTTACCTTTACAGCTACTCGTCTGTCACAAAGTTTAGAAGTCCTGGAAGGTGGCCATGTACAAGAAGCTGTTCCAGGAATCTGAATTAAAGATGGATGAAATCAGTGGCTGGTAATATATGATTTAACAACCTATCTGAGCAATACATTAGTTATGTCTTTATACAATAGTGTGTATACAGAGGAAGTCAGAAAGAGATTTGAATAAAGTAAGATGGTCATCCGAATCTTAATAATTTTTTGATTTGCTTCTTTTTCTCTTTGCAAATTATCTGCACATAATTTGTATTAATTTCTCAGTACTGCATTATACTATGAGTTATATTTCAGACACAGTCTGACTAAAATATAGATTATTCCACCTACTGCCACTTGATTGGCTCACCACACGCAATAATAAAGCTCTTTGGATCCCTCTCTTCTAAGAATTTCTGCAACTGAAAAAAAAAGTAATTTCTACTGCTTTAAATGAAGTGTATACAAAACCTTATTTTTACATATTTATTTCTGTTGGTTATGCTCAGATGGTCATTTAAGAAACCTGGTTTCCATTTCATTCTTTAACTTGCTTACAATTTCTAATACCAAATAGAGAGGAAAAAAGGATAGTTCAAAATTCCATAAGAAAAAACACCTTTGATATTGGTGAAGACATACATTTTCATTAATGTTTGCAAAAATGAAGGAAAACGCTTCTTTAACTTAAACTTTTTTTTTTTTTTTTTTTAACATATGACATGCTACTATGCAGTGTATATTATTACCTAGATGTTATCAGAACATTTAGTTTGTATACAGGAAAAGACAGATTTAGAAAATGGAAAATAAAAAAGTTTTATAACCATTTGGATAGACTACAAAAGATACAGTCAAGAATGAATCAAGAGGGACAGCTGAAGGGGAAAATGTGAAAAACTAGGCATGTATTACATAGAAGTGTACTGACAAGGTGCATGAAAAAGGTTCCATTAGCATTTATGCTTCCTAAAGAGGAGTGGTTTATATAATCTTTTATATTATGTGCATGCATTCACATGCAGGGATATTACAACCCTAAAAACCACAAAAGAATTCCAAGCAGAAACTGCAGGGATCCTGACCAGAAGACCATCATACATTGAGGAGTGGTGAGCTGTTGTGTGCTGCGTACCCAGAAGGGCCATCAGGCAAGCAGTTTCTTTTCTGACACTATAATTTATAGGCGGAGTTGTTTCCTTGCAATAAAAACGTGCAATAGTGTGAATGACTGAAAGGGGACAATCTCTGCAATGTACAAGCTCTGCATGACATACTGTGTGTGGGTTGGACGTCTGCCTGGTGCTTCAGGGATTGGGGTTCCCAGCATCTGAAGGGACACAAGATAATCTGCAGTATTCTTTTTATAATCTTAGCTCAAATATCAAGTATTCTAAATCGAGTCCGACTGCTTTTTTTTTTTTTTTTCTTTTTTCTTTTTCTTTTCCTCGCTGGGACATAACGGACCAGCACCTCCTTGCACGAAATAGAAGGTTCTACAGTAATTTTTGCAAAAAGGTAAACAAGCGTGACCAGAGCACTCTGAGATCTCCCTCTAGTGGCGTAATGGCAGCACAACGAGAGGACGATTCCCGCTTGTGCGCAGGTAAGTTTAAGTATAGCTTCCTCTTGATGCCAAAGGTTCCACAAATGGAGCATCTGCAGTGTCGCCTGCCCACGAGCAGTGCAGCACAAAACCTGTTTTATCTTCTCACCTGGGAGTATGGCGAGGCACTAGTGGTGGCTCCCTACCCCTTCCCTTCAGGAGAGTGATGCAAAGGACACAGACTCAAGAAATTGCTGGGTTTCAACATATGGACACGTACATAGCAAATTGCTACACATCCACTGTTTGCACATTTAGCCTGCAGAAAGTGCTTTGCCATTCTACTTAATGCAGCCCATAAACAGAGAATATTGTTCCTGTGCTGGAGCTCCATGTTGGCACAAAGTACATGTGTTGAGTTCTCCCAGCAGGGGCTTCTTGTGCACTCTCCCTGTGGTATTGGTACTCCAGACTTTCTGCTAATTATGAGATTAACTGGGCAACTGGATCAGAATCATGATCTAGATACAACTGATCTTTTCTTTTCCTTGTTCAGCTGCAAATGTTCTAACCGGGTCAGTGTTTTTTCCTCCCACCCTTTGTCTTTTCTCATCTATTCTGGCTGCAAAAATCACTTGCATTCAAGTAAGAACTGGATATGTGTTCATGATATGATTCAGTGAGACTCCAATCATAGGGAAGCTTGGATTACTAAGATCAAGAACCAGCATCTCATTTTCTCTAGAGGTCTTGGTAATTTGATTAAAAGACTGAAAACTGTCATGAGTTTTGTAGTAGGTCAGTGGCTTCAGAAGTACTGATTATCGGGAATGTTGAACTGACACCAAATTACAGTGTGGTGAAATATTGGAATGCAGGAAGCAAGCTCCCGAGCCTTGCATAAAGCACACCATCACATCCCTATGTAGTATCTTTGGATTTCCCTCACTCCCCCAAATACTGGGAGAGAACGCCAAAGAAAAAGGCCTTGGGCTAAAAGTATGCTAATTAAAAAAAAAAAAAAAAGAGAGAGAGAGAGAGAGAGGTAATAACATATATGATTTGTTCCCAAAGGTCTGAAAGCTTAATGTTAGATGATTAATCTTTGATGATAGTTTAACTCAATTGCTGCAGAATGAACAAACAATTACATAGTTTACACAAAGGAATAGAGCTGGAAGGCAGTGTGAAAGCATGACAAATTAGAGAAAGAGTTTTGTGAAAAGGTAATTACGGGCATTGAAAATTATAGCTAGGAAGCTGCTTCTTCTGACTACAATCTAGAATGTTACAGACTTAACAAATTCACACAAATCTCAAAAATGCAAATAACATTCATCAGTAGGGTGACAGGTAGTCTTCACTGGACTCTCAAGTTGCTTAACAAATTTACATTTTTATAAATATATTCCTTACGCCCATTCCAGGGCGTGGAGAATGACAGAAAGGCTTGTTCTGCGGCTGCAGCAGTGTTTAATCTGCAGCACTACATAAGATTAAACATTTAATTCATCTCAGAAATGTTTAAAAAAATCAGAAATCAAAGCATGAAGTATCAAGTACACTCCCTGCCAATTGTGTGAAAACTGTTGTCTGGGATATGTTGCAGACGTGAAGTACTTCTCCTTAAGAATATATGCTACTGTCTGTTCAGAGAATTGATTAGTACACAAGCTGTCATGGAAGGTATGCAAACTTTTAGGATTTTCACTGTGTAAAGGAATCTATCATTTTCCTAATAAGAAGGTAGAAGGAAGGCTGACACCTGGAGTTTCACAACCAGAATACTCACAATGAGAAATCTAGCAAGCAGTAGTGATTCTCTAGCTGGAAATTCTGTTGATCAAAAACTTTGAGATTGGATAACTAAAAAAGAACGTGCAGTTCTCATTAGAACCAAACAGGAACTTCCCTTTCTAAGTGATCCAGGCTAACCTTCAGAAATTCTTAGCCTAAGTACATAACTTAAAAGAGATTTCTGCATCAAGACATCTCCTTGAATTAATCACTGGGTTTCTGCTACTGTAACACAGAATGCCAACACCAGAATTGTTCAAAAGGCATTCCAAAAGCCTGAGAATGTGAGAATCCTACTTCAGTTTGATAGCATGACTTGCTGAGAGGTTTAAGAAGAATTGGTCCGAGTTCAGCACAGAATAATTCTGTTTGGGAAGAAACTGAGTAGAACATCTCTGACGTTCTCATCATTCAGTACTCCCACACAGGCAGAAATGTTATAAATGTCTGTAGTCCTACAGAACAAGGTAACTTAGCTATTGTTAAGATCTGCTGGGAAGGATCTTGGTGTCAGAGAGTGATAGCAGTGGAGGGACATTTCTGTTCCTCCCATATTCCTTAGGTACACTGATCACTCCACAGGTTGCAGTGACATTTGAATGAAACCTACTTTTTGCCTTAATTGGGTTTTTCTCTCTTCCTCCTTTCTCACTGCATGACTCATTTCTGTTTACAGAATTCTTCAGTGATTTTCTGACCATATTTTTATCCACATTAGTATTGCATATTTATTGACATTTCAAAAAGACACCCTTATAAGCCACAACAGCCTCAGTGTTTCTAGGGACTCATGAGATCAGGAATTCCTAAGTGATGCTGAGATGTCAATGACACAGGGATCTTTTCACCCTATGCTAGTGAAGGATAATTTGGCCTTCTGGACAATATCTTTGGATCAGACCAAAAATGAAATGGGAATCCCAAATTATTCCCTGAAGTCATGATTATTTTTGCATATGTCAAACTAGACAGATGTTTGCTTGACTTCTTTTTAATAATCTTCAGTATGATCTTTATCCCTTCACTGGTGGCCTACTCCAATGATTCACTAGTCTTCCTTGTAAGAAAGCATTTTTAACGTCCAACCTCTTTCTATCTTGCCATAATTTCAGCTCAGAACATGGAAAACAGTTAACACAGTCTGATTTGTACTTCAGGACTACAAGACCACTCTCATACTGTAATTAAAATAAATATCACACTTCTAGAAAGACATGGGAAGCATTATTTGCTTAATATTCCAGTCTATCTGGATATCTGGAAGCATCATCTCAATGAACTTCTTAAATCTGTGCACCAAGTGGAATAAACTTGGTAGATGTCCAGTTTGGCATAATGCCATTTTACAGACTGTTTTGCTGCTAACTAGTTGTCAGAACTGTCTTTTGGGAGATGCTGAGGATTTTCAACCTCTGCTGAACCTGAGAAGATTTCCATGCCATTCAAGATCCTCTGCCTCTTTGAGTACATTGCTTTCTTTGCTAAAGGCAGATGTGCTTTCCTTCTGACAGAAATCAGTGGAGAGCCAGCAACTCTATTCCTGCCACATTTAGCACCCAAACAGAGATCAATCTAATATTTGCACTGTAGCTTTGACATAAGGCACAGTGGCTCAAGAGCTGGCAGAAGAAACAGAAAAGAAAATTGAATTTGAAAGCTAAATATCCAGTGTGTCTTACCTGTTGGGATAAAATAAGGTATACTTTTGCATGCAACTATCATCTGATGTAGGACTCAGCCTCACTTTGAAATGCCTGGCACACATAATTGCTTTTTCCAATGATATGCTAGGCCCAGACTGAGGAACTTGAGGAGAAACTGCAATGAAAATCTTAGGCATACAAAATCATTATTATAAAGAGGATTTGTATTTTCCATGGTCTTACTTTTTTATTTCCTTAGGCAAGTGGCTATTTAGCTCTTCCTACTGTCTTTTGGTATCTCTCTCCTTCAGAGAGCACATACTAGAGTGCTGTCATTATTACTTTCCAGTAGCAGCAAGGTAAGTAGATGCACAGGGTGTCAGCATGATTCTACCGTCATATATTCCTTGCTCTGCTCTGTTAAACATCAGATAGGACTTGAGCTGTGTCTTCTCACTTATACTTCCCTCATTCCCTTTTTAGCTTGTATAATTCCTTGATTACTAAACTTCTTAAAGCAGTCATCTTGTAGGAAATTCTCAAAGGCACCAATAGCAGCCAGAAGCCTGATACCCACTGAGTCTCTCTATGGTATGCCACTTCTTTTTTGGAATAATCTCTCCTTTTTGTGAAAGCATGTGTTTGATGAGTAATAAAGGAGACACTAAGAATCTTGACAGAGGCTATCAGGACCTGGGTTTATCTCTCCCTCCTGAAAGCTATGCTGCCTGGACTTAGAGCCAACAATGACAGCACAGCTATCCTCCTTTGAAGTGATGTGAGGGAGAGCTGTCTAAGAAGCCCTAGCAGAAGCTCTCCACCTTTCTCTTTTAAGCTGCTTTTAGGCCAGGCTTTCATGCTTGTTTTCTTTCAGAACAATGCTGTTCCTCTGCCCATACCTGACCAGGTACCCTCTTGATTTCAATCCTGACTCTGAAACACGGACTTGACTTTAGGATTCTCAAATCACTGTGGACTTGCCTGGAAAGCTGCAGTCTTGGCTGACCCTGTTTACCATTTCCAGACCTGTTCTGCATGCTCTGTTTTGGCACTGTGGCCCTTGATCTGGAATGATACTACTCTGACTGCCTTGCTGTCACATGCAGCTTCTCCACCTTCCTTCCTTGTGGAGGACTCTTCCCCTGCAGCTCACTCTCAAGGAGATCTTTGCTGTAATGCTACAGAAAAAAATACATATATTCTGAGGAAAAAATGCAATAGAGTAAAATTCTTCTCAGAGAAGAAAACATAAATGTTTTATGAAAACCCCTCTACTTTTCATGATCACCATTTCTTTCATCCTGAAGTCTTTGGTATATTTTCCTGAACTTTCTCTAAAAGCAAGAATGGCTTATAGCAAAGACCTACTCTCTACAAACAAAAAAATGCAATTGGTTAAATTTTAACTACGTAATTATCATACAAAATTCTACGTAGAATTAACTTCAAAACCAGGCCTTATCATACTTTGAGACTTTCTGGGCTTTTTGTAATTTTTTAAATAAACAATACTATTACATATTTATTTTGCTTCCCAAGCATACTGCTACCCTATAGCATTCGCTTCAGACTGGCAGTGGATCTAAAGATTTGTACTAAATTTATACAAGCATTTAATTTTTTAGCAACGATAGCTCTATTCCATTAACTGACCACTACTGATTGTCACATTAGAGCATGGCCAGCAGGCCAAGGGAGGTGATCCTCCCCCTCTACTCTGCCCTAGTGAGGCCTCACTTGGAGTATTGTGTCCAGTTCTGGGCTCCCCAGTACAAAATGACAGGGATCTCCTGGAAAGAGTCCAGCGGAGGGCCACAAAGATAATAAAGGGCCTGGAACACCTCTCTTATAAGGAAAGGCTGAGCAACCTGGATCTGTTCAGCCTTGAGAATAGAAGACTCCCCAGGGACGAGGAGTGTCCTCCCCTCATGACAAAAGGGGGTTAAAGAGTCAGGCTACTTGTCAAAAGGTTAGGAAAACTAGATACGCCACAGAGACAGAAGAACAAAGGAAATAAATTGCTCTTCTACCAACTCCTACAGAAAGCAAGGCTTCCCAGGGATCGTGAGGCTTGTTCACTTTACTTTTGGAGAGCAAACATCCAGACTGTGAGGACTGAGAAGTATAGATCTTGAAATTAGCTTGATGTTAGAAGATTCTGTGTTCAAAAAGAGAAGGGGTGTATGAAAACCTGAATGCCCAAGGAGCTGGTATGCCTCTGTACTGATGAGGAAGGTATGCCATTTTAATGGTGGTTTGGGATGAACTCATTAGCACATTGAGCGTGACTCATGAGGACTATTATAGAATATTTTAGAGATTTTTCCCCTTTACATTTGAGCAGAAGGATGCTTTTCATCTCTGGCTCGGCTATTTCTGATACTAGCTAGGGCATATTTCAAGGCATTCTCCATGTTTCATGCGGGGCTTATGAAAAGACTATTTTTACCACATGACTATTAGCAAGTCTCTCCAGCCCTCCTGCCTCCCTCAGGGTCAAATTCTCCCCTGAAAATTCACTCTGATTATGTAAGAGGTATAAATTGAAATTCTACTGGGGAACTGTAGCTAGGGTAAATCTGAAGAGAAGATTACTTACGTGGTTTTGGTTAAGCACAAGTGGCTCATTCTTTTAAATAACAGTTGTTATTTTTGTTCCCTCTGATGTACAGTGGTTCAATAAATGTCCTGCTCGTAAGTTCAGTTCTTACATCAACTTACACCTTGTTCTGCTTCAGAAAACAGTCAAGAAGAAACAAATCTATTTGAATTAGTGAGCTTTTATGATAGAGGTACACCAGTTTGTATTATGAATAGAATGTATTTAAAATCTGAATTTTCTATAGAATTCCTTTATTTCTGAAAAGCAGTCTGAGATCACTTCTTCACTTCTGGTCATGGAATAAGCATGGAATACCATTCCTGTTTGTTCACAGTGTGTAGCCAGTGGCACAGACTGTGACTTTCTCAAGAAGCAACACTTCTTACTGTGTGCTTGGGATGCCCTTTTGTTTAAAAAAGAAGTCGTATTATGTAAGATGATCCCATACTATACAAGATAGCGTGTTGTAGTGTATATTTTGTTACTGTGCATGGAAACCAGGGTAAAACAGCTTTGATGAGTATGCAGAAGTGATGGTTTTGGGGTGTAAATGTCAAAACTTTCAAAGAAGAAAGCAAAATAAAATTCTCATAGTTGCCTAGGCTTGTATGACCAATAGGACTAGCTGTATGTGTTCTAATAGAATTCAAATAACCAAAATATGTATGGTTAATGGAGCACACGGCAGAGCAGGCAGTATCCAGGTGAGAAAGCAAAAAGCAGCAGGCAGGATCAGTGATGAGTGCTGCAAAGACAACAGTCGACATGTGCCTGGCATCACACAGGGAGGAAGTACTTGTACTTCTGTATTGAACAAATGTGTTTCACTGGATTTCTGGGCTGAAAGTGACCCTGACAGGATGCAGATATACTCCAACTTCTCTGTTATGCTGTTCTCTTTTTCTGACTGTAGTTTCTGTTTGCTAAATGAAACTAGCTGACAGTAACGGATTTCCTGAGTACTGCCCACTGGCACAGTAGAAGACTGCAACATTGCCCTGTGATTTCTTGAGATCTAGGTACATGGCAGTGAGAATTCATGCAGAATGATACTTGACAGGCAAGCACAGAAGCAGGTAGAGGTGCAGGATTTACTGATCCTCTCTGAAGAACTGTGGCTTCTAACACAGAGTAAATATCAGTTTGGTCTGATTTAACTGTGAAGGACAAAAGAACCTTAAAGGAAAAATGAGCCTCAGTTGCCATGGAGGAATGGGGAAGCGCTGCTCAGAACTATGCGATAAGTAGTTACTATTCATTAAATGTATGAAATGAACCAGAGTGACAAGAGCCAGGAATATCTGGACTCACCTCATAATGTCACGTAGAACATCTTTTCTGGCTCTTATGAGATCTGGAACTGATGCTGGCTACTGCTGTCTTCTGTATAGAAAGCAGTGTCCATTTTTCATGTAAGTGTGCTGAAATAGTCAGTTTGTCTTAGATCTACAAGGAGTAAAGACACTTGTTTACTAAATGGAATCTCAGATGCTAGGAAAAACTGCCAGTGCCCAAGCAAGTAACTTTACTTACACATCTTTTAATAAATGTCAGGCAGATTATATTTTCATACGGATAAAAAAAATTCTAGTCACATGCCTAATATGGATTCTTCACCTGTGTTTGCAAATCTCTGGCTCTGCCTGTGTCAAGCATTCTTATTAAGGGATTTGGTTTTAGACTGAAAGACTCAAATTCATACCCAGGGACGTTTATACACAACAGCGAAAGAACAAGGCAAGTTTCTACCTAGTCTGCCATGAAAAATCAACTCTGTAATTAAAGATAAATGTCTGTCTATGGTTAATCTGTCACAGTGAGTATCTCTGGTAATGCAGGATATTTACAATTATTTTTCAAGTTCTTGTAGTAATTATTTGAAAGCTTACTTTTAGTTACATCAATAAAAACACATTCATTTAATTCCACTAGTTCTAGTATGAGAAGAATCTCAAACATAATTCTGTACACATGACATTCCTATATTGTTACTGGAGACTCACAGTTCTGCCTCAGTGGTGAATTGTGTCTGACTCGTTATAAGTAACAACACTGATGGTTAGTACCACACAAAAGTAGTATCATCAAGAAGGTGAATTTTTGGAAACACGTGTTTTATTTTAGGTTTGTCAAAGTGCAAAATGTGGAAGCAGAGATAAAGAATGAATTTGTATTACAGCAGCATATTGATAAATAAATCAGAACTGAATAACTTCTATGTTTTCTTATCTTCTTCTAGGTTCACAAGCCTTGACTTAGTGTTGGCTGCAGAACTACAAGCTGAATTTCTACTCCATTAGACTGCACTGGGAATTCAGCACACTAGGATGTATTTCAAGCAATTTTCTTCAATTGTTTCTCCTCCATAAGCTACTCAGCTTTGACAAAGCTGTCCCAGAAAGTGTAATTGTGTTGCGCTGATTATACTTGTTTGAAAATTTTATACCTTCTTTCATTTTATTAGCAGTTGGCTTTTATTACTCTGACAAATTATGGGGAAAATACAGTGAATATTAATTGCCAGTGTTAACTTAATTTTCTTCTCAACAATTTTCACTTAATTAAACATTTCATACAGTATTGGTAGCAAAATCTAGGTATAATAAATGATCAATTTACCATTATTTTTCTATTTCTTAAGCCTTCTCCTTGAAGGACAGTCATATATTTTTAAGCACCTCACTTTTCAACTGAAGTCTTATTAATCACTTATACATTGCTTTTTCACTGTTAAGATTTTTTTTTTTAACATGCTTAAAAGGTTTTCAGCAGCATGCATTCTGATAGTTATTTTCTGCAGAAAAGAGGAAAATGAGTTCCAGAAGATGAGGACTAGTGAAAGGAATGTATTCTGGTAGTACAAAGCAGCACTGATTTTCTCTTTAGTGGAAACTGATCTTAGTTAAAAACTCAGTTCAAAAACTGAGTGCACTGTAAGTAGGAGAGGCACACTGACACTGAGTTTATAGCATTTGCTTTGAAGTTCCTGTAGCTCTACAGTCAAAATAAACAAACCAGCAGACAAAACCCTAGGTCCCACAACTAAAATTAAACAAATCATTTAACAAACAATTAAAAAAACAACCAACAGGCTTACCACTTTTACTTAGTGAAAAACAACTGCACTGCAGTGCTAAGTTATTGGAGGGGTTGATGATTTGGTTGATGATGAAACTGTGTTAAGGTCAGTTCAACCTCTCTCTCTGTAACCACAGTTCTATGATGGCAGTACATTTTTACTCAACCTGTCCTGAGATAATGCCAAGGAGGCAGCTTACTGCACTCGTGCTGACTTTCAACGTAACCTTACTTATGTAGTTGCTTAAATTAGGTCTTCTAGATGCCTGGTCACAATCAATGAGATCCTGATTTACCACAAATGAGAGGCCTACTCAGTGGTTTTACAAAGCAATCTATTTTTAACCCACACATACACTCAGAAGACTAATTTAAGGCACCTTCATCTTACAGATCTTTACTTTTCCTTTCCAACTAAATGATCCAGTTATTTCAGTCCCTAGAGATGTCATTTCAAAAGCACAGGTCTAAAAATTTTATAGCCAAGAGTAAGCTAAGGAAAGTCATTAATGGTAGACAGACCAAACTCCTTGAAAGAAAGAAAGAGAGGTGGGCAGTGACCTGTCAGTAAATTGGCTGCTATCACTAACTTGGGTAATTTAAACTAAAATCCGAGGATACCATTGCCAGCAAAAACCTGAAGGAGATATCTATACTTACGTCAACAGATTTTGAATCATTTGGCAAGTTACTTCTATTATTTTATCTAGCTCAAAAATGTAAGCAGCATTGTGCTAACAGGACAGTATAGCCCAGCAGAGATGAACAACCAGCTCCATCTCTGCCATATACCTGCTCTGTATCAGTGTAGTTTATCAAACTTCACTTATCTTCAGTTTTCCTATTTTTAAAACAAGGCTACGAATAATTAACTATATAAGAACCTAGAGATTAGAAAAATGCTTTATAAAGGTGGAAGTATGGTTGTTGCTAGGCAACCAATAAAAATAAATAGCACTCCTTACAGCTGTGAGCATGTTTGTCTAAAGACAGTGGTAGCAAGTTGACATTAAGTAAAACTCAGCATCCAGTGTGATCCTGTAGCCTCTTTCCTATAAGTAGGCTGAAATACCAGAGATTCAGAGCACAATTTGCAACTTCTATTACCTCAATATTGTTATTAATGCAAATGTTTCTGATACCAGTTAGGCTGTGATAAACATTGATCCAAGTGTTCATTTTTATCTATTTTCACTCATTTTTAGAAGCCAGTTTTCAGCGCTTAGTAAGCATCTTGTCTTTTCCTTACAAGCAGACAAGCAGCAGCCCTATGTGTTGTCAGAGAGTCTGTGTTCAGAAAAATATAGTGCATTTGCCTGATTACCTGAAGATGTCCTATTATCTTGGGAGTTTTACGTTGCTCTTTTTCTTTATTTCTAAAAAGAGATAGTACAGTGCCCAACTACGAAAAAGCTCTCTTCCCTGCATTTTGTAGGAGCTTACCAACAACATCTTTTGGCCTTCTAATCACCAATCTGATGTCACTGTCTTCCCTAAAGATACAAAATAGCGAGCCTCAGTTATCTATTTTGGAAGAAAATAAAAGTTCCTTCAAAACAACGGACAGTACCAGTTAAGGGCAGTTTATCCCATCTTTAAAACCCTTGGTTGGTGTGATTACTTAATAATCCCTACTACTTTATATCACAGAATGATAGAATGGTTTGAATTAGAAGGGAGTTTTAAAAAGTCGTCAGGTTCCAAACTCCTTTCTGTGGGCCCTGACCTTGCCATTCCCAGGGGTGCAGCATCCACAACGCCTCCAGGTAACCTGTTCCAGTACATAAACACCCTCATAACAAAGAACTTCTTCCTATTATCTAATTTAAATCTACTACCTTTTAGTTTAAAACTGTTATTCCTTGGCCTATCACTACACATCTTTGTAAAGAGTCCTTCTCCACCTGTCTTGCAGACTCTTCTTATGTATTGGAAGGCCGTGATGTGGTATCCTCAGCTCCTTCTATTCTCCAGTCCAAACAATCACAGGCCCCTCAGCCTTTATTCAAAGGAAAGGTCCTCTAGCTTTCTAATATCTTCATGTCCCTTCTCTGCATCTGCTTCAACAGCTCCATGTCTTGTGCGGGGGGCCCCAGACCTGGGCACAGTACAACAGGTGGGGCCCCACAGGGGCAGAACAGAGGGGGAGAATCATCTCCTTCATCCTGCTGGCCATGCTTCTTTTAATTCACCAGTACCCCCAAGTCTTTCTTTGCTAGGCTGCTCTCAGTACATTTATTTCTCATCCTGTATGGATGTCTAGGATCGACTCCACCCAAGTCATAACTCTATAGTCTCAAGTATTCTGCTGACCATATCAAAGAGGATACAGAAAAGGAAGCACTGTATGTTTTACACACAACCAGAACGTGCCACTATTTTCAGTACAATCTCTGAAATACAAAATATTGAAGAAGCAAGATTAAGCATGAGGAGCATGTTTTAGTGGCTTTAAACATCACAAGATTTCACTCATCCAATAAAATAGAATAAATAATATTGTTCTATCACAAATATGAATACAGTCCCTTCCATTAAATTTAGCACTTCTAATGGGTATTCTAAGCATAAAAAAAAATCTTTGGAGAAAAAAATGAAATAAATAACGTATGTTAGCTTTGTGGTGAATCAAAAATGGAAACTGTAAAATGTATTGTTTGTGTAGTTGCTGCGATGTCCATGAGATTGGAAGATGGAACACCTTAAAGTATAAGTGATTAAAGTGTTGTCCCGTTCATACAGTGTCCATAGATTCTTGAGAACGCAGAACTTAGAGAGTTGTTAGCATCTTGAATTAAAAGACTAGAAAGGAAAAACATGTTACATTGCCTTTTCATCTTTCAGTTTCAGTGCTGACTTTAAGGAAATATTAAGTGTCTACAAATACTAGCAGATGTGTCAGTTAGATACTAAATAATGAGGAAAGCAAATTACTTGTCTAACTAAGTCAAGTCAAATAAATTAAACTGGTTTTCAAAATACTGCATAAATTTCTTTGCAATATTGTGCCTTGAAAACTAGTTCAAAGCTTTATAAAGAATGAATGACAGCAAAGGAAAAACATTCAAAAATATGTGAGGCACTGAACAAGTTACCTGACACCAGTCAGACTTTCCAGTGAATAACTAAAAATAAAAATAAAAATCGAAAATCTAGAATTATCTGTCAAAAATTTACCACTTTTGCAATCACCAGGTGATTTACTGATTCAGAGGTTGGCAATCCTGACCACAAGGTAGAGGGTTGAAACTAGATGTAATGTTCTATGTTGTATCTTTAATGTTCCTTCCAAACCACACCATTCTATGGTGTTATGATTCTACGATTTCCAACACTGATTTTGTTTGTTTGCTTGTTTCCTTGGCAACTTTTTTTTTTTTACTTTTATTTTTTTCCCTGAGAGAATGATAGTTGAAACAGTCAAAAGTACCACATGGAAGCTGCATCTGACCAACAGCCAGAACCCAGAGTTACTCAGCAGAAGCTGATAGTTGTGGCAATCTGTAACTGCCACCTGCCGGTTACCAAGTTTACTGATTGTCACAAAACATTTAATACTAAACCACCTACAATCAGAGATGATGTTGCTTTGATCAGATGCTGAATTTAGATCTGTAAAAATTAATACACAACTCTTTGAAATCAGACTGTTTGCTACTGATGAAGTTTGTGTTGTGTTCGATGGACAAATGTCTGCATCACAAACCATCAGCATACCTGGAGATGCAGGGCTGCAGAGAGGAGCTCCAACATGGGGTGAAGATGTGATTGGTTGTTTTTTTCTCCCTAGTGCTACAGCACAGCTTCAGGTTGAAAATGAGGACGGACTGTGGAAAACACTTCCATTATGTGGAAGAGCTTGTATCTCAACACTGACACCTGGAACAAACAAACAAACAAACAAACAAACAAAAAAGAAGCGAGAAAATGAAAAAGAAAAAGAAAAAGAAAAAAAAAAGGACAAGTCACCCAATGTTTTCAAAGTTTTAACTGGCTATACAGTGATCAGGGGTGAGATTCTTACAGATTCCCAGGCTTTGCCCTTGGCTGTCATGTTTCTCATGCTCTCAGCACGGTGGCAGCCAAAGGAGACAGTGGAAATCCCGCCACCCGCACACTTTCCTCCCCCACCTTTTCTTCTTCCTTTTTTGGGAGGGGGTGACAGAGAGGGGGATATCCACTAATTTGAAGTCAGGACAGCTTCATGAAGCATCCGATCACCAGCAGATGGCAGATTTGCACAACACATTGCCTCCCCCTGGCTCCCTGCTGCCTGAAGGAAGATGGCGGTGTGGGGCGACCCGGGAAGATGGCGACGGGCTGCCTGAGGGGCCCCGGCAGGCAGCGTACGGTGCCCGGGCTGTCCGGGAACGGCTGGCTGGAGCAGGCAGCCCGAGTCGGGACGGAGTGGAGGGAGCTTCGGTTCGCATGGTGATGGAGGAGCTGGGCAGCTTCAGGATGGTCCTGCACGTTGCCAGCGATGTGGCTGCTACAGTTTCTCCGATCTGGTTTCTTACACTCTAGAATCCTGACGGCCTTTCTGGGGGTTTCCAGCTGTTGGTAGCATGGTCTCCTGTCCTCCATCCTGCCTTCAGCCGCCTTCCCCACCAACCCTGGCATGGCAATCAAGTGCTGATTGCCTCAGTGCATAAAGGACTGGATGAGGTGAAGAGAGAAACAAGCAAGCAAGCAAAAAAAAAAAAAAAAAAAAAAAAAAAAAAAAAAAAAAAAAAAACCATGCATTTTAGTTATGCAATGCTCCACAACTTTGGCTTCTTTGGAGACTGGTGCTCAGTGCTCAGATGGTGACACCACCACTTCCCTGGGCAGCCCATTCCAATGCATTACTACTATTTCTGAGAAGTTTTTCCTAATGCCCAGACTGAATTTTTTCTGCTGCAACTTGAGGACATTACCTGTCATCCTATCACTGTCACCTGGGAGAAGAGGACAACTCTCACCTCACTACAACCTCCTTGCAGGGATTTGTACAGAGTGATGAGGTCTCCTCTGAGCAATCTCAGTTTCCTTAGCTACTCTCCGTAAGACTTGTTTTCCAGTCCTTTCACCAGCTTCGTTGCCTTCTCTGGACATGCTCCAGGATCTCAGTGACTTGTAGCAATGGCCCAAAACTGAACACAGTACTTGAGATGCAGCTTGAGAGCAACAATCACCTCCCTGGTACTGTTGACTATTAATGGGCCTCTTGTGTGTTTTCCTTCTTCCTTTGGTGACATACCACATAATTCACTGCACGTAAAGCAAAAATCCATCAGTGCTCAACTCTGTAAACTGTGTGTCAACTGATAGAGAAGGAAGAACACATCTTTCTTTTTCTCTATTTGATCTCTGTTGAAATAGTGCTTACACAGGCCAAACACATACTGATTGTTACCACATAGTAAAATTTCCTTATGCAAGAATGTATATTGTGTGGTGTGGTATAACTTGCACAAACTTTCTCTGGGGAAAACAAACAAACAAACAAACAAACAAAAACAAAATAAACCCACTGAGACCATAGGTTCAGGAACTGTCTTTTCTCCTGGAATTTCTGGAGAATTAGCAGCTGCATCAGTTCCAGTAGACCAAACCAAATAGAAACAAATAGTACACTGGGAACATTCACTTCACAAAATACAAATACTGGTCTGGTACCAAACATACAGTAACTTATCCCAGATGGTATTGCTGAAGTAACGCAACATGATAAAAACATCAGTGTCTTCTCTCCAGCTCTATCATAAACACATTTTTTAACTAGTGCACCCATATTTTGGCCCTCCATTTTCTGGCCTCTTTCTAGAGAAATCTCCCAAAAGAGGATAGAATTGCTCAGTAAAGCAAAGAACTGAAATGCAATTCTTAAATTTCTCAGTTTTGCTGTAAAGCATATTGATAATTTCCCCCTCTTAGGTGGCCCATGCTCATCCTGTGGTGAACGAAGCTGCTCTTCTGGCACAGTTTCCTTAAGTTTGGCTATGTTTTCCTCGGTTGATGCTATGAGGACAAATTGGTGATGTGGGTTTCACGCTTAAAAGCCCTACAATTCTGGAAAGGTATGAATACATTGCTCAGGAAAACTCAGTAAAATAGTATTAAGATGAATGGCCTCTAATTAGCAGTACTGATCTGTTTTGTATTGTTTACTAGTCAGTAGCATGATTACTCAAGATGATTAAAGGGTGCTAGCTGTCTAGCAACCTCTTGAATGCTTCTGCTCTTTTGTTGTTGCAGTGTAATCTGGAAGGCCTCACGGCAGAGCTGCAGTTTGTGGTACCTCAGTATCATAGAATCATAGATTCATTAAGGTTAGAAAAGACCTCTAAGATCATCTAGTCCAACTTCTCACCTACCACCAATATTGCCTACTAAACCTTAACCTTTAGCACAACATCTACATGTTTCTTGAATGCCTCCAGGGACAGTGACTCCACTACCTCTCTGTGCAACCTGTTCCAATGCCTGGCTACTGTTTCTGAGAATAAATTCTTCCTAATATCCAATCTGAATCTCCCTGGAGCATGAGGGGAGCCTTCCCCTCAGTTCATGAGGTAAATTAGGGTGTTTCACGGTGTACATGTCAATACAGTCTGTAAATTGTGGCAGTATGTCCCCAGCTCATTGTGTGATACAAATAAAACTCACTGAAAGCAGTGTCAGGACAGCACTGGGGATAAACATGAAGCTGCAGAGCTTTTCTACCAGCTGGAAAATGCTTAATTAGACCTAGACTTAGATGCCTTTAGCACTCCTTTCTGAATGTGCAATCATCACAATTGTGTTTTCTGTGTTTTCAATACTAGAAATGTAAGTATACATTACTTATTAAACTCACAGGAATTGCTAAGTTATATGTTGTATATATGTGCACTGAAAAATATAGATTAAGAGCTAGACAAGTACTAAGAAATTTGCTCATTTGCTGGTAGCTGGTATAATGTTTTTATACATGTTCTGAAAAAGCAGGTGATTATTGAAGGAAAGAGACTTAAGCAGCTACGGAAACACAGCTGCCACACAGACATGCACACAACAAGTGGTACCTGACTTTACACTCCCTTAGCTTTGCTTACATTTTATTATACCACAGTCTCAGTTGTTACATAACTTCAGATATGTGACTAATATGAGTGGTGCTATATAAAGAAATGTGTGACTCTGCTTGTATTGCACTTTTTAACATTGTTTTAATTAGGAGAACAAGGAAATTTTCTGTGCAAGCTTAAAGCCAACTTTTTCTGTTGCCAAATGCCCATCACTGGAGATGTAAGACAAATATACAGTATAAAGAACTGGATGCTATATATGACTGTGTACGTGTGCTGGGCTCCTCTTTGACAGACAGCTAGTATACCTGGGGTGTGGTGATCCTGCTACCCGACTAATGAAAAGGGGAAGAAACTGTTTAGAAATAAATAATTTATATATCTTAGTAAATACCATTGAATAAAACAGAACAGCTGTAAGTGTGAGTGAATTTGTATCAAAGATTTCATTTTACTCTCTTGTAGAATTAAGTATGTGGCAACAATTTCCTGTGATGTCATCCATCAGGATACAGAATTTTTGCTAGGTTTATTTAGAGATTTCTCACTTTAAAAAATGTGAGAATCAGTAGTAGACAAAATGTTCCAAAAGTCTTTCAGTGGAAACACTTTAAAATGCATTTGTTGGATAGTGGCTGACCAAGACTGCATTCCATAATGAAATTACAGCATGTGCTGTTCACTTATCCTTGTTCCCTGTTAAACGGTAAAAATTATTCCCATATTCATGACTACAGGCCTGGTTGGGCCAAGTTAACTGAGTCAGTTCATTTCATATGGGCCAGCAAATAGCTGCTAGATAATGACAGCTTTCAATTCCTGCTAAGATAAATTGGAATCAGCTTGTCACTTTAGAAATTACAGGGCAAAATAATTCTATTTAAACTGCTACTTTTAATCTGCTCGAAAAACTTTTCAAACAGTCAAGGTTTCATTTCTAGTTGCCCTATTAATTATTTCTAGAAAATGCTTAAATTCCGTTGTACATGAGATATGCATGAACCCATGCAAATATGTATTCGAAGAGTTGTTTGATCTATACATCCAAATGTAGTTAAAAAAAAAACACATCAAACTTGTTCAGTATAATGACTGTCTTGGGTCTGACAATTTTGGCAATTTTTTCTCACTAAACAATGAGTTGGGCTTGATCCTGAGATTCTACAGGCAGAACTAGTAGACGCATCAAAGAGAAGACATACATGGTCATGTGTCTTGTATGTGTTCATACAAATCAACACAAGCACCATTGTTCTTTTCTGCAGTCAGTCCATTGTTTGTTCTTCCTCTGGCCCACTATTTACCAACCATGGCAGGCTAGTATATAATTATTGAGCTGATAGGCATTTGGAGCATGCTGTGAATCATGGTCATTTAAGGGTGTCTGAAGTAGCAGACATGAATAAATGACAGAACAAAGGTTCTGGATTGTCTCTTGGCTAGAGTAGAGCACTTCAGAAAAAACTTGTGCACGCTGTTCTTGTGAGCGTTCCACTGCATAGCAGCCACCATCAAGTCATTCTGAAACCATTCTGAAGATTCTTGTTTCATTTTGAAAGGGGGCTCAGGGATGTCCTTTACATGTCTCTGAATATTATAAAACTAGCACAGTCACTAAGTTACTTAAGTAGTGCATTTTTTTATCTTGCACATCATCTGAATTGTTTTTCTCCAGGATATGGCAGCCTTGGAAGTCCTCTGATTTTGAACAGTAAAATGTAAACAGGTTTTTGATTTCGGCATGGTAATTTGTTTGACAGATCCACATCACTTCATTTAATTCAAATTCATGGCACAGTGTTTGGCTGAGGTAACTGACATGGCAACCAAACTACTGGAACACTGCCTTTTCTTTTGGGTTGTACAGAGAGCAGAGGAGTGACTCTGGGGATAGATTTGTTTTCCTCCTGCCTGCCCATGGCTTGCAGGAAACATGGGTTGCAAACTATCTGGACTTTAAGAGGCAGTCAGGGTGAAAAAACACAGCTATGGAGATGAGAAAGGCCAGGAGGTGTACTGGAGTGAACACAAGCTTTCTGTTAGTCCACTGACCGCATAACAATTCAAGCCATGCCTGCCCTCAGATAAGGCTGCCATTCAGTTTAGAAAAGTGAGGAATCTGTCAATTCTGGCCAGGTTTGTGATGCTCTTTCTCTGCACATGATTTAGTGGCACACAGCTATACCCCACTGTGAAGATATTCTGAGAAAATATTCTTTCTCAGAGCTGTTCCCATGAGTCTTCCATCTATACCTCCTGATGGGATGTCACTTTCCCAGAGAGGACAAAGCACTTAAGTGCCTAAATTTTGACCCTACCTAGTGAAGTAGGATGAATGATGGGTTGAGGTAAAGCTGCTACTGCTCAGAGTGCTGGCATAAAATCAACTCTGTCAAGCCCCTTACTCCAGTTCCCTGCTCTCTTTACAGTTTCTCTGAAACCAGGCTTTCTTTGATGCATTTCTTTTCAACACGTAAAGCTTGCTTCTCCAGCTCACTTTGTTTGCTGCATCATTTACTATGATAGAACATGTAATATTCATGTAACACTGAGCTCCTGAAACTTCTGTGGTTTTCTAAACCACAGCCTTCTAAGCTGTGGCCTTACAAGACTCAGTAATACAGTAAAAATTGAAACAGTGAACAATCAGGACCTGTGTTGATCATCAAATGAGCAACAGAAGCAACCCTCACATTACAAAATCAGCAGTTTCTGAAAATCTGCTTTAAAGAACTCACCGTCCTGAACAGCCAGATGACATCTGTACAATATTGTCCAAAAGACCTTGATTTTCTTGCTTAAAATTAAAAACTTAAGGGGAAAAGCAAACCAACAAAAAAGCTCTTCACCAAGATTTTACTTCCAGATTAGCTAAGTCCAAAAATACGTCCCACTGGTCTAAAAAGATACATTCTAGGGTTTAACTTTAATATAGATTTTCATTTGCTTTTGATTTTACATGAGAGTCTAGACAGTGTAAAGCAAAGCTATGCTTTCCTGTAACAAGAAACAGATCAAAGGGAGTGGCAAAAAAAGAAAAAGGGGCTGAGGAAAGTAATGCAAAACAAAATCCTGTTTTGCTCTCTTGAACAACTGCTTGCCTTTCAGTGAATCAAGGTACAATTATTGGAACTGAACAGCACAAAAAGTTTCGCCACATGAGCAGGACTCATTCTTTCTGTATTGGTAGTTGCTGTAATTCTATCTGGAAGTATATATTAAAGTTTAAGAGATTTCTCAGAAATAACTTAAAATGCACAAGGAACGGGGACTGCTGCGTGTGGCATAAGTAGCAGAGACTTCAGGGCTTGTGACATGTTTAATCACTTGCTGTATGTAGAAGTGCTCCAGTAAAATTACAGGTTGTCTGTTAAATTCAGTTGTGTGACAGCTCTCCATTCCATTGACCCTTGCAAATTTATCTCAGACATTAGCATTTTAGATGGCAACGATCACTTCTTCCAACCACAATAAAACATGGTCCCTTGAAAACACCAAAGGTTTTTTGAATCCTCGTGACCTGTATCTTTCTAGCAACAACAAAAAAGCCTGTTCCCATGCCTTATGACAAATACAGAAGACAAAGCTCTACCTGAATATTTGAATCTAAGAAATAAAACCCTATATTTACAACTACAACCTCACAAGCCGCTGAAAACCTCCTGTTAAAATCTACTTTCTCACTCCCAAGAAACAGATGATACTTTCAGGTTTTGGATGAAGGGAGAAACTGAAACACAACTGAGAAACATTGTTCAGTGTTCCTTTGCCTCCTAAGCTAAAGAAATTTTCTTTGCCTGTCAGTTCTATGTACTCATGAACTCATTGCGAAGCTCGTTTGGAGGAAGTAAGGAGGAAAAATGAACCTGAGCCATCATAAACGGGCATGAAATCTTTATAGGTGGTTGGTCTATCAGGCAGCGAGATAAGTGACTGTCAAAGGAACGAGAGACAGAAGTTAGCTTCCAAGGTAAAGAGTGCATTGGGATGTTGTGATCAGAATGGACACTTGGGTACTTGATTTAAAACCACATGGTTTCAAGCTGCCTGGACCAACAGAGGCACTGGAGGCCACTTGCGTGAAAGCACTCACATTCAGATTTTCCAAGACTGACTTTGTTTTGACAAGCTATGCCAAAATAATGTGTTGTAAACATGAAGACATCTGGTCTTGTCCTTGAAGGACATTCAATACAGTGGAATTTATTATCCCAAACACCAGTCAAATGTGGAAAATGGTAAAAAAAAGAAAAACATTTACTGTGGTTTTGTTTTTGTTTTGTAACTGAATTAAAAACAAAACAAAACATTTCTGTCTGAAGGAGGTGTGAGTGCTTGAGAAAAAACAGTAAGAGATAAAATGCACATTGATGAAGCGAGCCCTGTAACTTTCTGCCACTGGCAGCTGCATTGTCTATTATAATGCAGGTCTGAGTCTAAGACATTTCCCTGGAATGCACTTGGGGCTGTTGTGTTCTTTCTTTCCTTATGGAAGTAAATGAGAACACTTATATTACCAAGCTGTTCTTTGAAAAAAAAAAAAAAAATACAACAACCTAGTTGGTAGATAGAAAGGGATATTTCAAGTTGTTACAAGTCTCATCTTGCAAGCTGTTCTCTCCTGTCATTCTCTAATTCAACAGAACTATCCAGTTTTTACTGTTTTGCCAAGCAGAAAAAAAGTGGTAATTACATTTTTCCTTTCTCTGTATTGATGTGAGGCCAGATTATTTTTGAATTTGACAAAGGTTGTTCAGACTGTAATGTCAATGAGGTTTGTAGTGTTTAGTTCTGTGAATTGTGTAATTTTATTTGTATCGCTCCTTCAGTAAAGATCCCAGTTAAGCAATGTGTTTACATTAGTGCATAAGAGCATTGAGGGATCAGAATTTCAAATCCATACGTTGCTGGGAGGTTTGCTTTTAGGCATGTGCCTAACAAGCCTCAATTTGGGGACAGAAGTGTTAAAACCAAATATATACATTACTAAGTCCACTACGGTGGTCATGGTCTGGAGAAGCTTTTAGGATAAAAATGTTATATGATAATAATGTTGCTGATAGGTGGAGCCTAGCTGAGGTCTGCAGGAACCAGAAAATGGTGCTGTGGTTGGGTGGAGAAGTCTCGATCACAAAACCCATTGATCCTTTTCTTCGGTCACCCACCATCTCCAAGAGGGCTAAAGTATTTCCTGGAATGAACTGCTTTCCCACAGCCATGGGTGAGAGCGGCAGCACAGATCACAGAGAAAGTTGAGCCTGCCATGGGGCATGTGCATGCACGTCCAATCACCTCCTGCCTGTGTTCAGCATTGAGCAAGGAAAAGCTCTTTACAATGCTATGGGTGCTGGCATATTTCTAGAAGAGCCCTTTTCTTTGCTTGCTGAGTGCAGTATTCTACTGAATGCTTGCATTTCACTGCAGAGCCACGTGTTTTGTGCAGCTTTGTTCCCTGCTAATATTGCTACTCTTCGCTATTATTTAAGGCCTGCATAAACAAGCCTGTTCCTGTTCCTTTCTTTTCTTTCATCAAAAGATGTAATTTCCTAGTCCTTCTGGCTACTACTTTCTCTGAGGGAAGGCAGGCTTTGGATTGCATCTTGCTGTGCAAAGGAGCTAATACAAATCAAGCACTGAGTGTTCCCTATTGTCTCTGTGAGCACAGGTTTTTCAGGTGACATATACTGGCTCAGGGAGCTTCAAAGTGAAAAACAACAACTGGATTCCATGTCCATGTTACCACAAAAGGATAGAATGTGTAGAACTTCCTCCTGCAGTGTTCTTTGCAGCTATGATCACTGTGGTATCTGAGTGCTTGGATTCCTTTGAGATGGGTGGCAGATGCCTTCCCTTTACTTTCCATGTTTTGCCCTTAATGATATAGATTTCTTCTTCATCTTACTTCACTTCTTAATTAGTACTCTGCAACTGTGAAGGTGTTGTTTGAATAAGGCACCAATGAAATTAGGAAAAGCTACTTTGCCACCGCACTGTGTATTCCATGACAAATAATGAGCTAGAAGTATGTTGCCTGCTCTTCCTCATAATCTTCCCCTGGAATATTAATAGAATATAACTCAAAGATAATCCACTCCTCTTATCATAGCACAAATAAGAAAGATCAGGGGACTAAGTTATCTTGTGCTTAGTGCTTTCATAGCTAAACAATAAAATAGGACATGGTATAAGTGTGTTAAGGACAGGACTATCAGCTCAACAAATCCTCTAGCATGGAAAGATATTATTGCAGAAAAGCAGACGTCCTGGTATGGGAACTTGCACAGAATCTGAAGGGACTGGAAGTCTCTCTCTGATCTGCCTGGCTGCTATTAAATCTGTTGGACTTAAATACTTCTGCATCTTTTAATTTTTTGCTGCCACAAGTGACATTGTTGAATCAATGAGATTCAACAGTGAAATTGAATCAAGAATTGCTGAAAAAACCTTTCTGCATCTTGTTTAGTAACATATCAGTCTTAATTCAGGGCTTCATGGGAAAAGAATGTCTAAGTTTACTAACCAAGAAGATGCATCAGGAATCTATTTCAAATGAAAATACTGCTCTTAAGAAAAAAAAAATAAAAATACAAAATGATCTCTTCTGAATACCACTGGGTGCCAGTGTTGTCTTATTATGGCAGTATCATTTTATTACATTTCTCTTTTGAACTGTTTCTGTTTGCTTTTAGCAGTGACATCAGTTCCTTCCAAACAGTGTTTTGTCCCTCGTGTCTGAAAAAGCTGTGTCTGAAAAAGCTAAGCAGGGAGTCCCTTCGTATTTGCTTTACCTGCACTTCTGGAGTTCTTGGGAGGTTCCCTTCTTAACCCCACTCTTTCTTTAATTGTCTTCTTAATAATGAGTGTATGAGAGGATGACTGACATAGGCTTATGTCTCAGACACGGCTTTCCTATGCTGTACACACTGAGAAATGCTTCCACTTGTTGGAGGAGATTCCTGCACCAGGTCACATGGGATGGCCAGGGTGGTCCTGTGACACCTCAGCACCCAGAATCCAGGGCAAAATGCACACCAGTCTGCACCCACAGTGCCACTCATCCCTGAGGATTGTTCTTCAGTGTGAGGTGCTTGAGATGCAGCCTCGCATTACTTGCCATTGGCTACTGTTTGTTTTCTTCATCACCTACCACAGCTTTCTGATTCAGTGCTTGTTCTACATTATACTACCAGCCTGATTGTAAGGGCTGCAGTGTTTATATTTAGTTTTGTATTTTTCCAAGTACCATCAGTCTTCCCAGGAAAGGGCTCTTCTCATTTATTAACCTGGGAAGTGGATTCAGTTAGATAGCTCTGTTTTTTCACACTTAAGCTGATCTTTGTGTCACTCTTCTGGATGCTGTTCCATTAAAATCTCGCCTAAGTATTGCTGAGATTGAACACTGACATTTTGATGAAAGCCATTGAGACAGATAATCAAAACAGTCCCGCTTGTACCACATAACTGAATGTATAGTTAAAAATTAATTGTGATTTTAAGAGATCACAGACATGTTTTGTTTTGTTTTGTTTTGTTTTGCTATCAGTAACTGATGTATACAGTTGCATCAGGAATGTGAGAATGCTATTTATTTATATTCAGTAGCTTAAAACAGTCTAGATCTAGATCCTGATGTTGCTCAAACTCCTTAGTGCTAGATCTGTAAGGCAGTTTAGTATGTTGGGTGTGAATAGAAGCAGAAAACTATAAAAAAATAATGTTTAATTAAAATAGATATTCTTACAGGGCACCATGCAAGGCAGTGCAACACACAGCATGTCGGTATGAAACTTTATGAGCAAATTTTTATAACCATAGCCTTTCTGGTTGTAAGTGTAAAAATAATGAATTTGTCCCCCTCTCCTGTCAAATCCTTCTGTTTCATAAATTTTTACAGACACATTCATATTCATGTAGAAATCCGGGCTCGTGAACTTTTCACTGTGAGTACCATTTGGGTTGCAATTATATTAATCATACAATCTTAGTTCTGGGTAATACTGAAGATAAAAATTCCCATGGTGAATTGAGTGATGCCATCACAGACAAAAGGCCTTATGTTGAGAAGGAAATTAAAATAGAAGAAAGACAAATATGTAACTGCTTTGAAGCATGCTTGGGGGTGCAACTGAGCAATAGCATGCACTCACTGTAAAGCAGTTCATGAAGAAATTTAGCACTTTTTTTTTCTTTTTCTTTTTAAATTATGGACAATATATTTAATCAGCGCCATCTTTTGGGATTTTTCTTTCTCTGCAGTTCTTTATTAAAACGTGTCTGGGATCGTGGCTGTGTTGTGGACATTTACACTCTTGTTCACACAGACAGCCTCTATTACGCTTAGCTTAGAGGACCAGAAGTCTGTTCTCTAGGGCACCGGAGGACACAACTAGCCACAGACCTTTGGATGTTTGCGTGGAATAATCTCCATCCTCTTCAGTTACCCTTAGTTCACAATGTTCTGCCAGACCCACACTGGTGATAAGTCTATTTCTCATTTTGTGCTGGCCTTGCCTGCCTTATCTTGAGGTCAGAGCTGAGCCCATCTTTCCTGCAAGTGATTTGTTATGTGCCAGTGTCATCTTGCCACCGGTAGCGGTGTGCTTTAATCTCCTCCAAGGATGCTGCCTACGTGCCAAGTGAATCTCTTTGCAGTGGCTCCCTGCCCAGGGCCCCATATGGCTGAACACTTGCTTCCTAAGCTGTTGCCCGTAACATCTGCAGGGATAACATAACTTTAACAGCAGTGAGGGGCTGGACGCTCAGCCACATGCTTAGGATGGTCAGACTAGCTGGCTGCCATATTGCTGCCAAGACACCAAGACTTCCTGCAGGAACGTGCCACCTGCTTCGCCCCGTAATGCACTGAGATGGGTGAGATGGGTGTTATGTCAAGAGGTATGACAGATAGCTCAACCAGCTGCTGCCCCACACCATGGGACATGGCAGGGGAGAGAAGATCCTCTGGGTTCATTTTCAACTCCTGTTGCAGAGCTGTGGGAAAGCAGCAGTGCTTAGCTGTTAGAGGATAGTGATCCCCAAGCCCTTGGTTGTGGGCACGTGCTGAAGTGTACCTAGAGGACATTTAAAACTGAACCTATGAGTGACAGTGAGAGCTGTGTCTCAGCAAAGACCTGAAGACCACCACTAGATCTGAAAGACCCAGATTGGTTGTGCACCAGAAGTAACAAGAATCTCTAGTTCTAACTATAGTGGTTGTAACTCAAATGCAAGAGCATGCAAAGTTGTGAAATAGGAGCAGTGAATATCTTTATAGCCAGGAAACAGAGGTTAAGACTTTTCCTTTTCCCTCCTGCATAAACTCCTGCATAAGTGGAATAATAACATCCCAAAATTATATTTGCAGAACTCTTAACCATACTGAAATTCCTTTGGAAACTATACAAATGTACCATGCTGCTCGTTGCTTTCTGATCAGAGAAAACACCCTGAGGTCTGAAATAGCAATCCTATGACTATAAGACCTCAGAAGATATCAGTAACATGAGTTGCTACAGAAAATGTGGTATTCCATTTCCATGTTTGTAATGGGAATAAGTTGGGTAAAGAATGTGATCTGGTGAAAAGTAAGAAGTGATGCAAATGCAGTTGTACGATTAAGCTTTACACTATTGGTTCTTTAAATATTGTTCTTACTGATGACCTAAACCAGGTTTGTTCTCTGGTTCATTCTGACTAGTGCAAATGCCATCTAATTCAGTTTTTAGTAGGGTCTTTGTTAATTTGCTTTAGAGGAGTCTGTGAAATGAAAGGGTGAGAAGATCTATTCTTTTTCTGATATCAAGAGCACACTCAACTTTTGTACTAACCTTCTCTGTTGGAAAAAATCATTAATGGATGTCTCTCTTTCTCTTTGCTCTGCTCCTGATATTATCAACATGAATTCTGCTGTGATCCTGAAACTTCCACAGCCTTGCTGACGTTTTGGGTGCAGTGCAGGTATGACCTACCATGACAGCACATCATTGCGGATCATTGAATATATGCTTATATGTAAACCTTAGAGTTCTTTGGGTCTTGTATTTTCACCCTGTTCAAGAGCTTGTTGCTCTGGGATGAGTGATGCTGCATCAAGTTTTCAGGAGATAATTTGATTTCTGAAGCAGCAGAGTTTGTCCTTAGAGACCATGTTGCATTGAAGGCCAGATTTCTGGAGAGCAGTATCTCTGGACTGGTTCCACTGAAAAATATGGATGAAGGTGTTGTGGCTTATATGCTGTACAGCCAGCAGCCTGTTGCACTGAGAACCTGGGAGACACAGCCAGGTAGCCTAGGAATATGGGCAAGACTTAGGTGTAAAATAAAAGCTTATATGCTTGTAGGTGCCTCTGCTCAGGCTATGTCTGAGCTCTGTCAGGAGCTGCGGAGGATATACTTGGTGCATGCTAGACATATGTAACAGGGAAAAACAGGTAACATTTAAAAGGTGTGTTGCCCATAACTTTACTGAACTTGGGAAGGGCCTGCCAGTTGTCTTATGGAACACACCAACATGCAAACAAACAGAATCTTTAATACTGTAAACCAGAATTACTTCTACATAGTTCATGGTAGGTCTTCCAGATCTCATTGCACTCAGTGCTGAGACCATTGCTTCTTCCAGTATATTGGTAACGGAAGTGTGTGATAACCTCAGGATTAAAGCATCATCTCCTGGGTCTCCACAGCAATTTACACTGTAGATGAATTCTGCCTTGTCTTCTGCAGTTTGAACCTTAGGCCGGGCTTGGTCTTTAGGAGGAAACCAGCACTGGTTTCTGCTGTGCCCTTAGAAAAGGAATTATTGTTCTTATCAGACACAGAGGAACTACAGAGAGCTTCATGTTATATGTTGTAGGCATGTTTACATTCATACTCCTCTCTGTTTCTGCTGGAATCTCTGTTAAACAGCTGCTTTAGTTCCTTGGGTCTCTGACTATTCAACACTGTACGTATTCTACACTGAACTGTGTGGGCTACTTCTGTTTATCCCAAGTTGAGCTTCTTGTTCTTTCAGATGTGAAAAGAATCTGCCCTGAAAGGACTTTTCTTTTGTTTTATAAAACTCACAAGCTGTTGTGACTATAAAATCAAAGATGTCATAGCTAAAACCTGTGCATGTTTTAGATTGTTTTGTTTTCTGAAAATAGCTACTCCCATTTACCCAATTTATAGGGCTGTATTATGGGCTATTCTCTTGGAAAATGTCTTAAAATTCCTCCAAGAATTTTCACTTATTTTCTTCTGTGCAATTTATGGTACATAATTTCACATTTTCACAGTATTGTCAAAATACATCTTTGAAGTTTGCCTTCAACTGATAAAAAGTAGGGAACTCAGACTTAGGGAGAAATGTTCAGTAAATTTGCTTTCTGACACCTAATGGCCAAAGAGCAACAGGATCCTGCTGCAAGACCATATGGGAAAACTCTTGGCTTGCCTTGTTACATCCTTTCCGGTAATCCCTGCATTCACTGAGAAGATCTAAAAAGTGCTCACCATTTGCAAAATACTGTGGCCAATATATTGTAAAGCAAATTGTCTGTCCTCATACCCTTGGCACAATTCATGTGACTTGAGCGTTGATGAAGTTTCCTCTGTTTCCTCTGGACGACAAATATGAAAGGCTGCTCTAACTCACAGGATGATAAAACAGTCTGAGACTAACCTCAGGCTGAAACTTTCCTCAGAACAAGGAGATGTTGGGAAGCTCACTTCAAGATCTGGGAGAAGACAGAAGGGCTAGATCTGTTCTGAGAGGGATCTGTGTTTTCTTGGTACAGCTGTAGTGCAACAATAGTTTGAGAATGAAGTAAAAGGCAAAATACTAAGTCCCATTCATGTTAAAAAGCTGAAATCCATGTCACACATCTTTTTCCTTGGCATAATTCTACTGTCATCTTGTTAAGGAACTTAACTTTTACAGGATGAAAGTCTTAGCATTGAGATAAACTTTCTTGATGAATATCTGGTGGATTTGTCTGGTCTTCAGTACTGTATCTTTGGCCAAGCCTGACAATTCTGTCTTCAACAGATTCAGCAATAACTGCAGCTGGAGCTGCAGCTGTGGGAGGTATGTTCAGTGAATTTCTCCTGGCTCCCACTGACCCTACTATTGAGACCACATTATTAGAGTGGAATGAAAAGATGGTTTGAATACCAAGGTAAAGCAGCTAAACATCTGTGTGTGTATGGAGACTACTCAGGGCCAGATACTGAGAGTGAAAGAGACTGCTGGAAAATAGTAGTAAAAGAAAGGCAAAATGCATAGTGGAAATATTAGAGTGGAGAGACTAACCCTCTGAGATGGGGCTTTGCTTTTGAATTAACTTTTCAGTATAACAAGGAATAGGGGGAGATTTGAAGGGTGGAGAATTTTGACTTGGCAAGAGAAGACACTGGAACTGGCCCAAGGAGAAAAGACTAACATAAATTACATAAAATTAAATTAAAGATTAGGCAGTGAGAGTGGAAGCCTGGAGTCAGCAGAGATAGCACAGCATGTTGTGCAAACTGCGGATGTCACAGTCTGATGTTGTACTCAGTTAGTGAGAGGGCTATGCATCATCAGACTTCTAACGTTTTCTCATGTTCTGGATGTTCTGAGTACAAGATCTTGCTGAAAGTAGTGATCTGTTGGAATCTCAGTCCTGTTTTCTCCCTCCTGCCTCTCTATCTCCACATATGCTCTTCTCACAAAGTTCCTTGTGTTGACCTGAATTTGAGAGGTTACACCACCAAGATATCTTTTACTATGAGAGAAATTGCTTCCGGATAAAATGGTACATTGCACTTGCAACCCACAGACTTGTCATCAGTTTATTTTGGAGTCATGAAGACTTTCTTACATCTTACAGTATGGGGCATATGCATCCTACTTGACATGAACTGCCAACACTTGATAACTTGGACAGTGAGGTGAAAACCTGATTTCTTATTAAAGAAAATACAGTTCAGGGAACAAGAAGCAAATATGTTTCTTACACTTGTTGGCTGTATGTGTTGCAGAAACCATAGCCTCAAGCATAGCCTCTGAATATATTTAGCAGAAATTATTTGGTTACTTGAATCGTATCAAGCATGCTTCTAAGCTTTGTGATGAATGGCAGTCAAATACTATGCAGAGATGCTTATCACTTGAGCTGATACTTAGAAAATTACAGAGAAAAATATTTTTGATGAACCTCAAGCATGGTAACTTTGAAATAAAATAGAGCAAAAGCTTGTGAGGTGACATTGAGAAAATCATCCTATTTGGTTTTATTAAAGCTCACAGTCTGGGTGTTTAGTCTGTTGCCACTGTGCTTTTCAGCTGATTTCTGTGCATTATGTCTGCAACTGAATATATAACGGAGTGTCTTGTGGGTGACTCTCATCATAATAAGTGATTTTTGCATCTCACTTCTTGACCTTTGTGCTCTTTTCACCTGCTTTCATCAGTCCTGCTTTCTGAACATGAGAGACAAATCAGATCACTTAGTTCATATGCATATGGCAGTGCAGGTTTCTGGAGCAGAATGTGACAAAGGCACTTTTCCACTGTTCTGTTGCCTGCTTAATTTCATTACTGTGCACAGGAGTACAGTGAGACTGGAAGAAATACTCTTTGTGAGACAAAAGGATACTCCAGGTGCGAAGAATGCAGGCAAGCCTAAGTGGACACTAAAAGTGGACTCTAAGGAGTGATGCAATTTTGAGCTTAGGGATCTTAGCTTTTATTTTAAAAGAAGAGGCAGTGAGTTCACAGTAACTTACACTGAACTGATAATATTCCATCTGTTCACCAGTCCATGTGGTCGTGGCTAAGTGCATTACTTAAGAAGACACAATTTTAAATTTCTGAAGAGTTTCTCATATTTTTATGCTTAAAATTAAGCAAATACTCTTTTTCCCCTTAAGGCAGCTTCATACTGTGCAGTGTGGGGGACTGAAGGACTGAAATCACCAGCTGTTCAAAATCCTTATCAAATGCCCTAATGGCTCACCTGCATACACCCGGTTGGCAGCCTTCAGACAGAAGCAACACAAGATTTCAATGAAAACTGTGTTGCAACCCAAAGTCCTGAGGGAATTAGCTGACACAGTCACTAGGACACTCTTGATTATATTGAAAAGTCATGACAGTCAGGTGAAGTCTCTGGTGACTGGAAAAAAAGGCAATATATCACCCATTTTTAAACAGGATTAAAAGAATGACCCGGAGAACTACCTACCTGTCAGTCTCACCTCTGTTCCAGGAAAGATGATAGAGCAGATCCTCCTTAAACAACGTAAAGGCACATGGAGGGCAAGGAGGAATTACAGACAAGCATGGCTTCACTAAGGACAGGTCCTCCCTGAACAACCATGTGTTTCTTTATGATGGTGTAACAGCATTTGTAGATAAGGGAAGAGTCACTGATGTAATCTATTTGGACTTTGGTAAGGCGTTTGACACATAACATCCTTCTCTATAAATTGGAAATATATGGATTTGACAAGTGTACTCCTCAAATTAAATGAGGATTGGCTATAAGGACAAAAGTTTTTTACAATAAGGACGGTGAAGCACTAGAACAGATTGTCCAGAGAGATGGTGAATGGCTCATCCTTGGAGACATTAAAGGTCAGGCTGGACTGGGCTTTGAGCAACCTGATGCCTCTGTGCATTGCAGGGGAACTGGGCTTGTTGGCCTTTAAAAGTCCCTCCCAACTCAAATGGTTCTATGATTCTATTTAACTATAGTTCCTTTTTGTGTGGTTTATGGACATTAGTGAGGAATTAGTAGCAAGTGACTAATCTGAATTTAGAATGAACTTAGCTTTAGTCTATAGAACAAGTGCCTGATTTTCTAGAAAAAGGGTTTGATTCTAAGCTAACCAGTTTTCTGAAAATAATGTAATCTATTTTTAATGTATAGCTGTCACTTCCTTTTTGATCTGTGAGCTGTAGAGTTTCTGATTACTTGAGGCTGATGGCAAATTTCCTTCTGATTTACTGCAGAATAATAGCAGTTATACTATGGTTAACTTACTGCAGTTAATAATTCTCAACATTGATCAAGTCAATATTAGGGAGATTTTTTTTTTTTTTTACAGAATAACTTTGC
This sequence comes from Gallus gallus, assembly GCF_016699485.2. Taxonomy (NCBI): domain Eukaryota; kingdom Metazoa; phylum Chordata; class Aves; order Galliformes; family Phasianidae; genus Gallus; species Gallus gallus. The sequence continues at coordinate 67,701,538 of NC_052572.1, read as the reverse complement.
TCTGCAGTAAGTTCTTCCTGATCATTCTAGTTATTTGTTGCCCCGTTTCCAGAAGGTGGCAGTTCCAAAGGTCTCTGTATTTTATTCAATTTTTATGAATTTACTAGCAGAATACTTAATATTCTACCCAGTGTAAATATTTTAATACTTACTGTAAATCAACCGTATAAAGCTTCAGACTGATCCTCTTGGAGTTCTCCCTGGCTGCTAGTTTAACATCATCTCGGCTGAAATGGGAAAGTGTACCCCATAATAATGGAGTTTTGTGTGTGAATTTTGTGAGTGTGTGTGCTCTAGCTAATGGAATACAGTGATTTTTGTACTGAACTTTTCCCTACCACTCAGACAAAGGTCCTCTTTGTGAAGAAATCCTTGGAAATGCAACTAAACACTGCTATCCTTGTCTTCAAAACAGTGAGATTTTATGTCATTTCAAATAGGATGGATTTTTTTTTTTCAGTACGGAAGGATCCTATTTGGATCATTTTTCTGCGTAATGAAAAATAATACTCAGTTAAAGGTTAAACGTGGTTAGCGGACACATAATACTGAATCTTCATCCTAATTAAACTGATAATACTCTTAATGGCTTAGTAAACCAGGGTGTTCTTCTAGCAAGGTTATTCGGAGAGATTGTACCAGTGAGAAATCCTATCCTCTCACCTGATGGAGTCATTCTTAATCAAAGCCAGCTTTCTAGCCTTGGGAACAAAGCTTTGCTAGCCACAGATGAGAAACAGGTCTCTTTTTCGCCTCAGGGAAAAAACACAAGAATGAGAAAAGTCAGGACATAAACAGGAAGCAGGGCAGATGTCTGAAGGCTCAGGGTTACCACTTTTACAGGTTTTAGGGGCTATAACAGATGCCAGAGAGGGCAAATCATCCCTTAGCTTGGCTTTTCAGACTCTGACACAAATCAGGCAGTATATTCTTGATTTCTTTGAATTTTTCAACAGTCTTAACCCAAACCTTACTTGTCATGTTTAAAGCTATTTATTTTATTTTTTATTTTTTTGCATCAGTTTATCAAATGAGGGAAGTAAAACCCTCTTCTGAAGGTAGTTCTGCTACTGTGGCTTACTCTAGAAGAATATTTGGCTTCATTTTTGTGATTTTTGGGTACAGCATACACTGTCATTTCTTGATATATAGTATTATCCTTGAAAATTAAGATTATGTAAATAAGTGGCAGCTCTGTCTCTCACCTGGTAGAGCCAGCTCCATTAAACACCAGATAAAAACAGCAGAATTTCAAGTGATGAGTGCTTATAAAAGCCAGGCATTTGGCCTGTGGCATGAAGAATGATTGTTTATTTGTACCTGCAGTAACATGGTTATAGACTGACACTTAACCCTTGCTGTACAAAGAAAAATAATTTTTATCAGCAATGGAAATAGACTGAAGATAGTCCTGTGCTTGCAAAAGGGAAATACAGGTGGCTGATATGATTTAATACTTACTGTTAAAGCCAGCCATGTTCTTCAATTGATAGCATTAGGCATTGTGGGTCAGAACCTCACAGAGATTCACAGAAATGAGCAGCATTTCCCAAATAATCTGCACTTTTTATGAAAAACAGGTGTCTGGTCTGCCCCAGAACAAACAGCCAAGATTATCTAAGCAATGCATCCAGCTGCTGAAGGAAAGCTCTTTCAAGTGTGGTTCATAAAGTGCCCCGTGGCTTAAGTGATAACGCGCTTAGGATCTAGATCAGGGTAGATATCACATGACTTTTTTGAAAATAAATAACTTATTCAACCAGTCACCAGTACTGAGGCAGATTTAAAAGGCTTTCCTTTTACCTAGCCTTTTTTTTTATCTCTGCTACCTCATCCAGAAATTATCCTGAGGTCAAGTTATGAAAGTAATTTATTTGTTATGAATTTGGGCTTCGTAGATGTTGTGTTCCTCTTCATGATTCTCTCTATGCATATGTTCAGGGAAGGCGAATAGATGACTATAGAGAATTGTGCATCATTTGAGATCATAAATTAGCTTGTTGTAAATAAAAGAATTTTTAGAAAAGGTTGAATGTAAACTAATTTGACAGGGAGGAATCTGGGGCTATTCAGAAAATAAAAAAAAAGAGAGAAAACTGAAAGGGAAAATTGGAGATAGGACAAGGTAGGAACAAATTATAGAATCAGAGAATCATAATCATTGTGGTTGGGAAAAATGTAGTCCAACCATCAACCTGCCACCACCATGTCATGCCAACCATGTTACTCAGTGCACATCCACACATCTCTTGAACACCTCCAGAGCCAGTGACTTTACCACCTGCCTGTTCCAGTGCCTGACCACTCTTCCAGAGAATTTGGTTTGTCTTTGCAACTTTGTTTGGGAAAGAGATCCAATCTGTCCTTTCCTGTCCTTTTCTGTCTTTTCACTGTACCACTTGAAGGCCGGGCTATGTCATTACAGAAGGAAATCAGTGCTAGAAAACTCAAGAGCAGTTCTTAATGCTAACTGTTGTGACTCTGCACAGCTAGGTCCCTTTCTGGATGCTGCACAACACTCAATAGCAATGTTCTTAAAGAGAAAAGGGAAATTTTGTTTATTTTTCTCTTTTTTCTTAGAACTTTATCCGTGTAAGTGATTGTAATACCTTTCATAGTGCTGAGGTAGCATATTTTATTCACTGTAAAGGGCACTTTCTCAGCATGGAAAATACTGACCTGAAAATTACCTGATTTTCTACTGCAAGGAAAGCTTTTTTTTATTTTTTATTTTTATTTTTTTTTAATTTTATTTTGAGGTAATTAATTTAAGAGGATTATTCCTTGTCTGATAACATTCCCTGCTTTTTCAGAAAAATAGTCATGTTACTTTATGTTCCAGTCCTCCCTGTAGTACAATATTTCTAGGAAGTTATGTGTCAGTTTCTTACATGAATCAGAATTATTCTGAGGAGTCAAAGAGAAAAGCAATTGTGGTGGAGGGTATTGACTAGCAGTTCTTGCTGCACACTGATGCACTCCTTCTACTTCATACTGAATACCATAATCTTTTTTTTCCAAGGGCACCTTTCTGTCTTAATTTAAAATGGCTTTTTGATGGATTATATGATAATAAATGTTCCTTATCCACACAATTTGTTGCTTATACACCTTTAAATTATAACTTCCAAATAAAAGTTGGACTGGCTCATCCTAGTGGGTTCTTTCAAATGCTGGACATTCCATGATTCTGTAAAGGCAATTAGGATGTGGATAGTATGGTCCAGGACTTGGTCAACTGTGTCCACAGTATTCCAGTTATTTTTATGAGGGAGAGGAGACAAGCAGTATTGTTCCTATTTTATAAGGAGGGAGTTTCTTTACAGAAGTTTTTTGATTTTGCATTTGGAAGTGTCAGATGTATTCCCCAGGGTCTCTGCCACTTAGCATGATAGTAAAATATGTGCTAGAAATGTGTGGTTTGGTTGCTAAATGTGTTACGGGTTTATTAGGCTAGATATTTCTCTTTTAAGTGTTAAAAGAGAGCTATACTGAATGACAAATATTGGTAGGTAATAGTGATTACCTAGCAGCAAATACCTGAAATTATAGAATCCTCCAGAATGCCATCTACCCTCTGATTAGTTGAGTTACAATAAAATGTAGAATTTACTAAGATCCTAATTAAAAGCATTCCATGTTGTTAAAAAGAAATCCCCTTCTCTTGTTGCTAGAAAACGTAAGCAAAAAGAAACAGTGGAAATAACCTTCATAGCATTTCTCAGAATGGTGTAGGGTGGAGGGGACCTTAATGATCATCTAGTTCCAACCTCCTGCCATGCACAGGGTTGCCAACCACTAAATCAGGCTGCATTAGATCAGGATTCCATCCAACCTGGCCTGGAGACCTCCAGGGATGGGGCCCCTACAGCTTCTCTGGGCAGCTCTGCCAGGGCCTCACCACTCTGAGTAAAAAAATTATTCCTAGTATCTAACCTAAATCTCCTCTCTTTATTTTAAAGCCATTCCCCCTTGTCCTGTTGCTATCCTACTGTGTAACAAGTTTGTCTTGTAAGCTCCCCTGAAGCACTGGAAGGCTGCAATGAAGTCTTCTCAGAGCCTTCTCTTCTCCAGGCTGAACAAGCCCATCTCCCAAAACCTTTCTTCATAGGAGAGGTCCTCTATCCCTCTAATCATCCTCATGTCCCTCCTCTGCATCTGATCCAACAGCTTCACATCTTTCTTGTAGTGGGGGCCCCAGACCTGAATGCAGTACTCCAGCTGGGCCTCACAATGGCAGAGCAGAGGGGAACAATCTCCTCCCTCTCCCTACTGCTACCCCTCTGTTAATATAGCCCAGGATACTGTTGGCCTTATTGTGTTCTGAAACTGCACACTGCTGGCTCATGTACAGCTTTTTGTCCATCAGGATCCTCAAGTCCTGATGAATTAGCATTGATAAACAGTAAGGGTAGCTTACTAATTGCTGAAGATCATGTTCTTTTGTTAATCATTTATATGTGTACCTCTTTTAAAATGTTTTATTTTATATAAGAATAGAGATCCAGTACTGTTTCACATCTTCATTAACATTCAAGACAGTAAGGCAAAGTTTACCCTAAGCAAACTTTCTGATAATGCATAACTGGGAGGAATGGTGTATGGTGAGAAGTTTGGTGCCACAACATTGTGGAGTCTCCTCACTGGAGATATTTCAAAGCTTCCTGGGTGTGTTGCTGGGCACGCTGCTCTGGGTGTCACTGCTGGAGCAGGGGTTGGAACAGACAGACTTAGAGGTCCCTGCCAACTTCATGCCAACCCTGCCAACCATCCCAGCCATGCTGGGATTCTGTGATGAGTGCCATAGCAGAAATTATAATCCAAGAAAGCTGAGGAGGATAATACAGAATTTCTTTTCCTAAATTTAAGCTGACTCACTGAAATGACTGAAACTACGCACTGAAATGTTATGATTCAGAGAACAAGGTAGCCAGTAGACTATGGAACAAAAAGTAGTTAGGTGAAACTCATTCAGCAATTGTTCCCTTCCTTCCATTTCATATTCAAGGACTTGCATATGTGAAGCACTAGGTGAAAATTATGCTGCTGTTCAGTTTCTCCAATGAATACTGAGGATCCAAGGTTATGCTCTCCTAGTGTGTCAGGACGGACTGTGTCATCTGGAACACGGAAACAGCAACAGGATAGAATGTCATGACAGTCCGATCTTTCAAGTAACTTGATCACAAACTGAAATCTATTAAATACATTAAATTCTGTTTTGCTTTGTTATTTAATCTTCCTGTTTTAATAATGTACTCTTGATTAGTCAGTGTTTATTGCCCTTCAGGAGAATATTCACCTCTAAATATATTACTTACTTTAATAGTTAAGAAATGGGAAGTTTGTAGTGCATTCACACTGCAATATATGGGAGAAACAGTATGCTCTGAGGAACCCAATTTATCTACCACAACTCAGTTTCCAGAGTCCACATTCAAGGTCTCAGTTTCATCTAAAGAATGTACCTACTTGACCAGTTCCCTGGGAATGGTTACAGAAGAGTAAGATGTAACAGGAAATCACTTTTTCATGTTTTTAAAGTGAATCCAGAGTATTTCAAGTTTTATTTTCTTCCCTCATCTCCAGGAACAGACATGAGAATCCAGGATTTCTTTGCTCTGTGCTGATGTCCTATCTACTGTGGGCAAGCATTTTGCTTACTCTACTCTTGCTTGCCTAGGTTTCCATTACATATAAGTATGCACAAGGCAACTAATTATTTCTTGAAAATAAGAAAGATTATCTTTGAGGTAATCTTTCCACAGAATGGTGACACTGAGGACATGAGAGGAGAGTAGTCAGTTTCTTCAGCAGACAGACTCCTCCCACGTGCTGTTTTATAAAGAATAAAGACTGGCATTTTTATTTCTCTATTTTCTTTGTTTCAAAGACTGGTAAACAAGGCAATTTTCTTGTCAGGTTAGTAGTTTCTTAACCTTTTCAGACAAAATATGGCACCGTATTTGCATGGCACATCTAGTTTGGAAGCACCTGGACTTTATTTGCAAATGACATGAGAAGCACTGATTCTGTGTTTAATTTTAGATGAAAACCATGTGGTGGTAATGCCGAGCAGCAAACACTTCTCTTTCTTCCCTTTACTCCCAGCTCCCCCAGGTGTAAAGTATTAATACGAATAAAGAGTTGGCGTGAAACCAGGGCAAGAGATCTGGAGCTCCTGGGTAAATAAAACTTACAGCTCTAGCTAATGCTACAGTACAAACCAAGCAGGAATCTTCACTACAGTGGAAGTAAAGAACAGGGTACTAGAAAGGTCAGGAAACAAAAGGTTGTTAAGTACAAAAAGAATGGAACTACAGCTGCTGGGACAAATGCTGTGGGCAAGTTTGTTCTAGAGTGTACACACACTGCAGAGTCCAGTTATTCTCCTTGAGACTGCTTCCAGCCACATGGAAAGATGCCTTTTTTTTTTCAAATAGGTACTTTTAGATTAAGTTAGCTGTTTTATACAGTACAACCAAATTGTCTCTGATGGCAGCTTGCCCACTGACAAGTAGAAAAAATCTTCCTAATTCTGGCTGCTCTTGTGCCTTCCCACAGTATCCCTTTACTTGTACAGTGACAAACACGTTCCTGGGAAGGAGAAGTAGTGCACCTTACTTTTTGCAAGTGAGGACTCAATGACAGAAAGAACTACAGTGCAAGAAGATGAATATAACAATGGAAACAAATGGAAGTTGTGGAAGGATTTCTGGGCCCTGTGAGACCGTTGGGCTGTGGCCTTGTTGAAGTGCAGAACTTAAATACCTTGGGTTTTGTTTCTGCTGGCAAAACCAATGTTGTTATTGCCCTTTCATTAGACAAAACAGAGAAATTCTATATCCAAACCCACTGGATAAAGTCTAGAAAAACCATTCTCTGAAATTTTCAAACAATTAGGTGTCACATCTCCCAGAGATATAAGTTTTGCTGCATCTTGAACCATCCAGCAGAGCTACATGCAACACAAGATGACTTCCAAGCAACTTTCACCCTCAGTTGTTCCTGTAGGGCTGTGTCTCCCAGGTGTCAGCCACAGGCACTGGGCTGCACATTGGCAAAGCTGTGATCTGTGATAATGAAAAAAATGCTGGTAGGGTGAAATCTCAACCTAAGTCTTTACAGTTTTGGTCAGTGAGAACTTTTCAGAGTTTTTCTCTTCCTTTCTGCTTCCCTTTACCTACTCATCTTCATGGGAGTGCAGTGACCGATACACACACAGCACCAGGCAAGGCTTCCCCTTGGAACCCTCCCTGAGATTACAGGAGGTAGTCAAAGGGCCAATCAGTCTGTGAATGACCTGAAGAGCTCACCACATGCTGTGTGTGTTGTGTTTCTGTCTTCTCATTCCTTCATTACTCCTTTTCCTTCTTGTTCCAGGAACAAACTGTTTCTTTGAAACTACTCTTGATTTTTTGTCATGAAACAAAGCATGAAGCTGGAAGATTTTTAGCTTCTGCAACTTAAAAAAAAATCATTAAATTTGTACTTAATCAAAAAAACCCGACTTGTTTAAGCTCAAATTTATCCTCTTTTGGTGGGCAGGAAATACGGGAAGACATGTTCCTACCTCTCTAATCAATCTATCAGAGGAAAGTGGCTTCACTATTTTACATTGAATTTGGTTCTGTAATATAAGAAAGCTGTAAAACTTGTCAGTGTTGTCCTGGCAAGTGGATGAGTGTCTTGTAAATTAGAAGACAATTTGTAAATTGTGAAGCATCACTCCCAGCAGCTTATGCAAGTGAGAACATTGGTATGCAGAAATATTACAGAGCTTTCTGTGCACACATATAAGCCTCCTCTTTAAGCACTGTGTCTTGGTGTCAGAGGCCTTCTGAGGAAAACCAGATTTCTGTAAGGAAAGAGGTGAGCTGCTCTTCAGCAAAACTGTGGTTTCATAGACTTTTCCAAAATCACATAAAGAGAAACGGTTTGTTTTCCTGGAAGTAACTCAGTTATTTTTCTTTCATGATGAGAAATTCCAGATATCTGCAATGAAATGATTTTCTTCTTTCTCCATTGCATATGAAAGGTTCTCTAAACCCTTTTCAGAGAAAAAAATACAAGTATTCATGGTTTCAAGCCCCTTTCCATTCCCAAGTTTGGCAGCAGATGATCTGGCCTGCCTGTCAGGCTGAGTTCTGCAGTAAGTGCTTGTGTGGGTGCACACACAACATGCTCCCCCACGGTAGTACAGGACTACCTATGTGGAGATTCCAGCAGAGCAGGGCTTCAGGTTGCAAGTGACAGCTCCTCCTAGGACTTTCCAGTGCTGCTACAAAGACATGTAAATCTGCCCACAGCAAAACAGATGACTTGCACCCTGTCCAAGGTACACATAAGCAGACAAGAAAATGGTTTTACGTGAAACCTTTCTCCAAAAGCATCAGCTATTAATACAGGTAAATGCGGACATCTGCTTAACAACAAAGAATGGTCTGCTGGATGCGGGATGGATACAAAAAATGTGCATGCAAATACAGACATAGAATCACAGAAGTGTAGAATATCCTGAGTAGGAAGGGACTTACAAAGGCCAACAAGTCCCACTCCAGGCTCCACACAGGACCATGTGACTAAGTGTTGTCCAAAAGCTTCTTGAACTCCAGAAAGCTCATGATAAGATAGTCATGTATACAGGGACATGCTGTCAGGTTGCAGCCCCATCTGTGTGTACATGTGCATATTTGGCCCTGTTTTTTTTTTTTAAATCTCATATTTATTCCTTGTGGGCAGGTGGGCTGGAACTTGACTAGGAAGGGTTTAATTCAGTAGTGTTTCTGTTTACAAACTGGGTAATGATCCATTGTGCTGCTTTTCATGTCAGCAGCCCAGACTGGTCCAGCTCTCTTCTTTCTCTTAAATACCCTTAGCTCCCAGTTGGGCTATCTCACCAAAAGAGGAAAAAACTCCAAATGGGCTGTGAAATGGACTGTGATTGTGCTGGAAGTTACAGGTTGGGAGACTTGAAACATTATAGAAATAACTGGAAAAGGTAGACACCATTGTTTTTAACTTCCAATTTATATTTTTAAGCTGTTTTGACCAGTAAGTCTTACATTAAGGGCATAATGCAGAATCTAAATTGCCCCCATGTCCTGGAAAAGATGTAGGTGACTGTATCAATCATATCATTATATCCATACCTGTATCAGTTATGAAATGAAAGCTGGAAATATCCTTGTGGTCTGTGTCCTGATGTTGTCCTACTCTGTAAATTAGCACCTTTGCACTTTTTTGGAGTATCGCAGATACTCAGTCTCTGTAGCACCACTTTTGACAGAGCTCTGCTTTCCATCATTGGCCCAGATGCTTCCCTAACATATCGAAAGAAGTTTCAAGTACTTAATTTTCCATCATTTCGAAGGAAGTCATTTCTAAGTCACCATGACATTAATCAGATCTTGGACATTGATTCAGTGCATGCAATTGATGATTCCACCTGAACCTAGAACCTTCCAGGCAAACAAGAAATCTGCAGAAGAGCAAGGAATGCCTTGCTTTTGAAGTAACGATGTAAAGGCTGTGTGTTTGACTCATGAAGTCTTGTACATTTCCCTTGATAATAGTCAGGAGAGACATTTCAGCCTCCACACGCCAATGAACTTAACAGAGTCATTCAAAGAAGGCATGTAAACAACATATGATCTAAATGAAACTTCCTGGAAAGCAGAGCAATCGGGACAGGGCTGGCTGTCCCCCCCCAGGCAACACACAATGCAGCCAATGTTCCATGTTTCCAGGAACTCTGGAAACTAATTCGTAATGCCCTGCTGTTCGCTTGCATCTCTCTTGGTGACCCTGTGCTAACACTTGCACTACTGTGTGGACGGGAACTCAGCACTGCTGTGTGTTTCAGGTGGGATACTACAGGAAATTTGTGAGCCAGGGGAGGGAGGAGGGACAAAATAGTTTTAGTTTACTCATACCATTGTGAGGATGGTCTCTAGGTATAGGTATAACTCTACCTATAGAGTTATACAGGTATATATAACTCTAGGTATAACTAATGGCATCCTACCTCCTCTACAGGATGGTGTCTTGCTAACATCTTTCTCTCTCTCTCTATTCCCTCTTTTCTTTTTCTTTCTTTCTGTTTAATTTTAAATTAAGGGTTAGATTCCACAGAAGCTGAGGTGAGGTACCTGGGGATGGCATTTTTGAGAAAGGAGGGAGCTACACAATCCCAAAAAGGGCTGACCATTTCAACATTATTCTTCCTCTGATCTCAGAAGTCATCTGCTAATGCAAAACTTGGTCTAGTGGGACGTGTCCCTGCCTATAGCAGGGGGGCTGGAACGAGATGATCTTAAAGGTCCCTTCCAACCCAAACCATTCTATGATTCTATGAAAAACACACCCTGCTCAGAATCATAGAACATCCCAAAGTTGGAAGGGATCCATGGGGACAATCGAGTCCAATCCCTAGCTCCACACAGTAAATCCCCAAATCCAAACCCTATATCTGAGAGTGCTGCCCAAACAGTCCTCAAACTCAATGGCGTGGGGCACTGACCACTGCCCTGGGGAAACTGTTCTGTGCATAATCACTCTCTGGAGAGGGTCCTAGCTTCCCAGGAACCAGTACATTATTATGTCTGTAGTCACCTGCTCAGAGAGAAGAATGTCCAACGCATAGTTTCACAGATTCAATACCAGAGATAATGACATATAACGGAGAAGCTATAATTTAAGTCACATCTTGCACTAAGTAGTCAGAGCACAAATTTTCTGATATGCAAAATCATACCTTTTTCTAGGAAAAGACAGCAAAATACACCCCAGTATTATTTGTTTTCGTAAGTCTGGTAAAGACTGGCTAATTTATACCATTATTACTGACCCTTGCTAGTCATGGAAAAAAATGAATGAAAGTCTCACTTAGTCTCCAGACCAGAGAAGCTCTGAAGAATGTATTTGTTTATTTTGGTTTAAAAATGCTGTTGCGGTGCTTCACAAATCCTGTATTTGTGAACTACTTTATTCCCAGCTGATTTGCACTTGCATTTGCTTACAAACTCTTGCACCATACCGTCTCTCATATAATATGCGATCTCAAGGGATAATCATCTGTCAACAAATTTTCAGTCCTTCCTTTTGATCACTGTACTTTTGTATGAAGTTTCAGTGTTCAAAGTTAAGCACATTCAAGTAAACTGACCCGGAATTCTGCAGTCTAATGAGCAGATTGTCAGCCCTGGAGTCAATTGATTTGTTTTATTTGGTGGTGTAATTTAGACTTAAAATGTTAACCGTAACCTGTAGGGATTATGGAACATTTAACCCCAAAGCAGTAAAATATTCCATTTCCTTCTTTCTCAGGCAGTATGTACCTACAGTGACTGTGTAATTCAGCTGAGCTTGTGGACACTACCATAAAATAAAACACTGGATATTTAGTGATCCTTCTGCTGATACCGTTTCCCTGTTTCTATGTCACGGTAGGCATTATCCTGTTGCTCTAGCCTTTGATTTTCTGTAACCGTGTAAATTTGCCAGTCCACTTCTCAACTGCTCAGATGAAGTTGCCCCTTGCTGGCCCTGTCCTTCATGTTGCCACCCATGCAAATCTTGCACTTATCTACCTGCAATGCATTTCTGATTCTTTTTCATCCTCTCTTCAAAACCTTAATGGCAGTGTAAACATCAAAGGAATATTCCTGTCAGCAGGCTCAAAAGTGACCTGTAACTTTTACAAAACACAGAACAATTGTATTTTTGGTCTAAACACCTGGTTTCAGAGGGTTTCTGTTTCTGACACCCTGTACTGTTACTTGTGAATGCCAAACTATGTTTTAATTTAAAAAGTTTGTAATTATAATGGTTAGTTCTTCTTGTCATATAGTTGGCAATGGTTCATAGAAATAACTCAGAGCTGTTGGCCGTCCTGTTCTTGGCACTGGCAGCTGCTTTAGGGGAAATTAAGAAATCTACAGAATCTCTAGTATGGTTGAAGATTGCAATTGTAATGTGATATCGTAATACTAACAAAGAGTTGTGAGGAAATTATTTCTGTACTCTCCACACTGTACCTACAGATTTTCGGATTTGCCAACAAAGTGTACCAAAAGCTGTGCCACTAAGACCAAATTCCTTCTCCATAACTTAAAACTCCACCAGAAATTCCATTCTATGAAACCACAACTATTATTTCATCTACATGTTTGTACCTGGAAAAGCACTTGTGACATTTGCCACTATTTGGATTTCTATAGAAAAAGGGGTGGAAAAATAATTCCTTAAGAACTACCAGAAATGAATAAAATATTTTTTTTTCCTTTTATTTTCTTAATCTGGTTGTAAGTGAAGTTTTTGGAAGAGATTCTTGTTCAGTGGCATAAGTAAAAAAGCATGGATGTAATCATAATCTACAGATTTTTTCCAGGGGATTGGTGACTGCTATTTTTCCCAGATCGTTTTCTTCATGGAATGCATACAGTACAGATAACTTTTTACACAAACATCCTTTTATTTTTACTTGATTACATGTAGAAAGTAAGAATTTTTTTCATTGGACGGCTGTGAAACAAGTATCATAGGTTGCAGTGTGATAAATATGTATGTATTACAAATGTAAAGAGTGCTAGTCACTTGAAAAACTGTGTATTACATTTACCTCACAGATAAGAGTGCCTCAAACTAAACACTCCTAAATAAAATTCATTTTTGTTCAAAGAGAAGTGGGAGGGGATGTGAGGACAAGCCTGAAGAACTGTGGGAAAGGTCAGAATTGGCTATTCAAAGGTAATGAAATGGCACTTACCAGTCTGTCGCTGGCCAGAGTTGGTGTTGTCACACAGGCTGTGTGGTGGGCCCTAAAGCTAAGAGAACAGCAGTGGTTTGGCTATTGCAGGGTGCCAATCCTATGGGAGGCTGGAGCATTTGGACAACTGCTGCTGCATGAAGTAAATGTGCTGTTGTGTATATTAATGAGCTGTCTCATGAAAATAAGGCTAAAGAAGTGCTAGGCTATCTTTCCACGTCTCCTCGGCCAAGACTAATGAAAGCCTGACTTGCACTACTGAAATTCCAGGAGAGGAATATCACCCAAAAGATTGACTTCCTTCACCTCATATCTAGGTTTAAGTGGCAATAAGCTGGCAAAGAGGAGAAAGGCAAAAATGCTCACTGTCAGAGCTTCTCAGCCAAACCACAAGAAAAAGAAACCCTCTCACAGAAGTCCTACTGTGCATGGACTCATCGCTGCTCTTTCTCCAATCTTCTTAAGATATACTGTATGACTTGAAGATACTGCTTCTCTATTACAATCTTCACTCTATTTGGAAGTGTGTCATTTGTGACTTGGTAGTGTGAAGGAAGGACAGAGAACTTCTCTTGTGACTCTTTTCAGAAGGATGATCTAGCTCTCAACTCCTTGTTGGCTGAATGACGCAAAACTTGTCCAAGCAGGCCCATTTTTCACTCCTGTGTTTTTGTATTGCTGACTACATCTACCACTGGAAAGTTTCTCTTAATACTGAAATTATTACATAACTCCTTTTACAGTTGTAGAGAATGGTTTACTCCTCTCCAATTTGGCAGGTCATTCTGAGAAAAAAAAAAAAAAAAAAAAAAAGGGAGTTTGAGCTGGTGTTTCTACCCAGTAATTGCAAATGGCACGTCCTGAGGCTGAGTCCTGTGGTAGTCAGACGGAACTTCACAAAGGTGTCAGTTCAGTTCCAGAGGCCAATAAAATACTGAGTGAGCACAAATTCAGATAATTCCGTGGGATGGTTAGGAGCAGTATTCATAACAGCAAATGTTTGAATTACTTCTTTTTTCCTTTTAAATCCAATTAATTGGGCTTCATAATTGTCCAATGGTAATTATTAGCCATGCCAGTTGTGAAGCCTTATTAGGATTATAACTGAGGTGCTGTACTACAGCACTGAGTCAGAAAGAAAAACCCCAAACCTGGCTGAGAGGAAGGGGTTTCTTTGAAATCAGGGAAGCTCATTAAATCCTTGTGCTCTGTAGCTGCAAACTCCTTATTGTATATGACCAGCGTCCCAGTAAGGTCCAGTGTGTAATGTTCCTTCAGTCCTGCAGGTTTACGTCTCCTCCTGTGAAAATATAGTTGGGCAGTAGCGTGCTCCTTGTGACCTTCAGATACCCTTCCTGTGTGATAGTGGTGTGGTGGAGCCCAGCACAAGCAAGCTATTGTCCTTGCTTGCTGGATGAGTCCTCCCTGTTAGCGCGTGGTGCTGTGTTTTGCCAGCTGCCAAAGTTCCCCTGCCCCCAACACCTCCCTTCCATTTATTTAAAAATTGAAAAGCACTGGAGCTCAATATTTTCATAACTTTCGAGACCTCTTGTTTGGATAGGAAAGGGGAGAAATGGGGAATGTGGAGCAGCTGAAGCAGGCAGATCCTCGCCTCTCCATTTGTCCCTCAGTTTCTTTCAGTGGGTAGATCTGCGCAACCATGCAAGCTTCTTTCCAGCAGGAAAGGCATTTTCCCTGCCTGTATAGCAGGCATGAAAGAAACCAGGGTCAGGACAAGTGGATGAAGTTGCCAGAAGACTGCTGGGGTCACAGGCTGTCTAGGAAGCAAGAAACAAGTCTAGTGCTCACTTTTTGTGTTCCTGTGTTCAAAGATTGAAAACCCAGCAGATCACTAACTTCCTGGTGCTTTGCACTTACAGAGGAGTGGGGTGGAAACCATCCTAAAGGGGATGAGTGTATGGAGGGAAATCTTAGCTCCTCCCATTTCAGTGGAACTAAAACTTTTATTTGTTAGTGAGTGAAAACAAGGAAATAGTGATTTTATGACTATTTAAAGAATATTCATTACGTTTAGAGTACTTCCTAAATTTGTAAGAGTGTGACAACAGAAACTTTGCTCTTAGGCCCTAGGCCAACTAGCCCACATGGCTGAGAAACGTATTCAATACAAATGCTATATGCACCCAATATATTCTTCCTGTCCCATGGATTGCCACTTCTTTTCCAATAAGTTATAACAGTTTTCACACTGCACACTCAGTGCTTTTCTCTGATACTTCATAAAATCAAGTAACTATCCTCTTTGCAATTCCATACCAGAGATATGTCCCTCCTGATTTCCCACTGTGCATGTAAAGATCCAACAGATTTAAAATAACCTGTACTGTTAGAAAAAATATGTATTGTACAGTTTGAAAACACTTGTATTTGAACAATTTTTTTTCAGGCTAACAAAAATTGCTTTTGTGATTAGTAATTAATTCTTTTATGTGGCAGTTTGCATTTCTCTGAAATGTGGAGTGTTTAAGAAATATGTCTCACAAATATATATTAAAACAGTACTCACTATTTTTTCCTTTGTTCATGTTTTTGTTTCTTGTTGAATGGATGAAAACAGGTTTTTAAGGGAAGAAATTGTCATTCTGTTTTGTTCTGAATTGATAAAACTGTGTCGTAGTGGATGACGTTTGGAATCTCTTCACTTGTGCATTCTGTGCTGAAATATATATAGGTATTTTCTAAAAGCTGTTTGTAATCTTATGAAAGAGCTTGTGCTGCTGGAGTTGCAGGATGGTTAGCTAATCTGGCTCTCAAGCTAAAATCAGCTTTAATCATACCATGTTTCATCCTAATCATGAAGGCCCCACGTTTTGTCTTTCTGTTGAAGTGCAGATCAAGGTTTTGATAAAATTGCCTTAAAATCACAGCAATGCTTTAAAACAGTAGTTACACTAATATAATTTGAGAGCAAGTTTGGAGGCATTAATATGATGTCATTCATTCATTGCACAGTAACTGCTTAGTGTAAGAAGAGAAAACAATGAAATCTTAAGGGAACTCTGAGGTTATAAGGCTAACCCTGAGGTTATGAACCTAAATCCTTCAAGAGCCACTGTAAAAAAAAATAAATAAATACTGAAATGAAAGTGTGTGGTTTGCTTCCTTTAGCTTTTGGAGACTTGTACTTCTCATTCAGCTCTCCTTTTACTGAGACTGAAATCTGTGAAATAGGTCAGTGCAGCGCTCGTATGCTGTGGTCTGTAGGATTTCAAAAGGAAAGTGTCCTAGTAGTCATACTGGTTCACTCATGTTGTGGGTGTTAACATTTGAGCTGCGTTTAGCTGGTACATGGAATTGTCCAAACTGTAGGAAAACAAAAAAATCATAGAAAAGAATTAACTGTCTAAGTACTTCATCTGAAGTGCACCAAACAGCCTTCTGTAAAACACAAAACACATTTTAAATCCCACATTTCTCCGTTTCTCTCAAATAATTGCTGGACAGTGTCCTTAGTTTAATGTGGTCCTGGGAAATAGGACACAAATTCCATTGAAAAAGTTCCTCGTCTCCCTCTCCTAGTGTTGAAAATATAGAATGTGACTGTAGAGTTGAAATAAAAACAGCACACCAAGTGCCATGAATACAGCCATTCTGTGTGAATGAATGTAACTGTGTTTTCTTTAGGGCACAAGAGCAAATGAGCAGTGTTTAGCTAGCTATGGCAATAATGGATGTATTTATTCCCTGTGCTGTGGGCAGTGTTACATCAGGTGTTTGCAGAGGAAAGAAGTGCCTTCCTTTTTGAAAAAGAGGAAGCTGCAAATAAAAATGGCAAATGTTGGCATATTGCAAAAAGAGAAAAAGACAACTTTTTGCTCTGTTTTTTACAGGTCAACAAGGAGCAATTTGTAAGTTTGTTGTGTAGCCACCAGCATGCTAGCAGGCTCGTGAAATTTCCAGCAACCCAGTTCTATTGGGACAGTTCTATTGGGACAGCAAGTGGAACATGACGAAGTCTCTGCTTGTCTTTGTTTATAATGACCAAGCCTTGGGACTTGTTTCTTACCTTTTGTCACAGTGGTCATCAGAGTGATGGAGTGGAACACCAGGCTTTTTGTGGGTCAGCACGGCAAGGCTGTATACTCCCCTGGCTCTGGGAGAGGCAGCTACCTGCAGGGACATTTTGAGGTTTGATCATGCCCCTGCTCTTCTGGGGCTACATCCCTTTGTTTTACTACAGACTGAACAATGCAGATATGCTGTCTTCGTTTCAGCTGGGATGGAGTTGTTTTCATCAAAGTGTCTGATATGATGCTATCTTTTGGTTCTAGGAGAAAAACAGTGCTGATAACGTGGATATTTCTAGTTGCTGTTAAGCAGTGTTATACAGAGCCAAGGCCATTTGCAGCGAAGGGTCCAAGGAGCTGGGAGGGAGCAGAATATGGACAGCTGACTTAAACTGGCCAAAGGCATATTCCATGCCATGTGACATCATGCAGAAGGAGTTTTGAAGGGGGGGTGGGAGTTCATCTTGCTCTCTTCCACTGCTCTTGGGGTGATTTGGGCGTTGGTCAGGAGGGTGACGAGCAATTGCTTTTGCATCACTTGTTGTATATGTATGTATATTGTGATAACTATTACCCTTCTCCTTTTCTCCCTCTTAGTAAATAGTTTCATCTTGACCCATGAGTTTTACTTTTTCTTTCCCAATTCTCTCCCCCATCGCACTGGAAAAGGGGGAGTGAGCAAATGACTATATAGCGCTCAGCCATCTGCCAGGTGAGACCACAACAAATGCAAAGACTGTTTTAATTGAGCTGAGACAGAAAATCAGAAAACTACTAGAGGAGGCTGTATTAGAGGAGAGCTGTTGTCAGGATTGACATTGCCTCTAACATTTGGTTTGACAACCTTTCCAGGAATCTCAACTGTCTCCTCTAGGACATCACTGTGACTTGAGTGGCCTACGAGGCCATCCAGATGTGCTAGCCTCTGGATTTGCAGGATAGTTGGTTGCTTTGACAGAGTGTTATGCCAGAGGATAAAATCTCTTGCCAGGGAAGTTCCCTGGAAGAAAGTGACTTCTGTGCTTTCATCTGTGTGAGGCACAGCTCCAGGTGTGGATGAATGAGAGGGCTTGGGCAGACACACCAGCAAACAGCAAGCCTTGTTCTACAGTGTAGCCTTATGTACCTTTTAGTGTTTCAAGACAAGTTTTTATACTCAGAAGTCATGCAGTCCCTGTATTGCAGCAGGGCCAACTCAACCATAACCTTTTCCATGTCATCAAAAAGGCAGAGCTGTGATTAACACGTCCATTCAGTGCAGCTTAATAAAATATAAAGATATGGACATAGAGAACAGGTAATAAAATTTGTGTGAAAGTAATTGTAGCTATATCGTTCGTCCTTGCATAGTGTTCTCATTGTGATCCTGCACCCTTACATATGGACAGTTAATGGTTTATTTTTGAAGATAGCAGGATGTTCCTGATGAAAACATGAGAAAACTTTAAAAGTCAGAGGGAGAGAAGAGGGAATATTATAAAAGGACTAAGAATGAAAATGAGGAAAGTAGGCCATTCTGATGTCTTATTTAAGTAATCTCATAATGTTGGAGTCACTTAAATTTAATGGTGGAGAAATAAGAAAATGGCACTGAAGTTTGAAACAGTACAGTGAAGATAGTATTGAATCTCACTGCTACAAGCATTACTGTGTGTACAACAGATTTGAGAAGGGTCTGATATTACCATTAAGAAGCATCCTACATCATGCAAAATGGGATCAAAACTCTGTGATAGCATTCCTCCTGCTTTGGAGCACATCTCCCAGGTGCGGTATGAGTTAAGAAAACTGTTGCTGTGGGCAAGGAGCCCAATGGTGTGATGAGAATTGTGTCCTAGTGGAATGTCTAGAAGTACCAGCACAGGGTCCCAGCCCATGGGAACTGATGAGGACTCTGATATTCCTCTGCTTAATAGGACCGTTTTTATTGGTTCCCAAAGGCCTGATTACAATGTTTGCCCAAACTTACAGACTCTTAATATACTATGTATGAACTGTAGATATGATTTCATCTTTGGTCAACCATGCTTTCTGGGATCCTCAGGGGTCTCAAGGGCTAATTTTTGCTTTTATTTGTGCTTTCAAAGGGCAAGATCTCACCTTAATTCAGGCCTATATTCTGGTCCGAAGCTCTCAACTTAGCCTTTCTTTCTTGAATAATGGAATCATTAAGGTTGGAAAAGACCACCAAGATCACCAAGCTGAACCACCATCCAATTCCCACCTTGCCCAATAACCACGTCCCTGAGTGCCACATCTACATGTTTCTTGAACACCACCAGGGACAGTGACTCAACCACTTCCCTTGGCAGTCCATTCCAGTGTCTGACACCTCTTTCTGAGAAGATATCTTTCCAAATATCAAATCTGAACCTCCCCTGGTACAACTTGAGGCCATTCCCTCACACTCTATCAAGTTCATCAGTTAAGTCAGCCATGGCAGGTTTGATTCACTGTTTTTAACATGATGGCATCTATTCCTAGTGAATATCATATTCAAGACTGTGCTGAAATCCAGAGATATTTGATTTGTTGATTTTGTTTTGTTTTTCTTCTCTCCCTTGATGTGTTAAGACTTGCAGCTGCTTGATTTTTCTTTTAAAAAAGAGTGTGTTTGCCAACAGCGTAATGAGTCTTGGCCCGTCCAATCTGAAGGTGTTGGTATGTGAGGGAAAAAAAGTACTGAGTATGGTAATCTGCCGTGCTTCAGTCTTCTGTGCGTGTTCCATGTTTGCCTGTTCTGTGTTTCCCTCCTCTTTCCCCTCTGCACTACTGAGTCACATCTGTCCGGCCTCTGGCTCACCTCACCCACCCTCCTCCCTTGCAGGGCGAAGAAAAGTGATCTCATTTGGAGCTCTGCAGTCTCTGTGCTACACAAGCTCTGCTCGCAGGGCTGCGGTGCCCAGAGCTTACGTTCTTGCAGAACCTAAAAATCCAACTTTCTTTTTTGCCTTTTTTAAAATAATGGTTTATTCTGCAAAATAAATTCCTGACACAAGGAAAATTACTTTTATCAGGAGGAATAAGTGTGTGTACTTAAATTAGAACCTGACTGTATGCAATATTGTCACGGAGTTACCTAGATAGATCTGTGCCCGTGACAGGGGGCCGGTAGGCTTGTGGGCCCCCCTCCCCCTTCACTTCCCGAGAAAAACGAAGCGGTGGCAACAATCTAAGAAGGAGAACTTATTTTACTAACTATGATGTTGAGATGCAAGATGACACGATACAATACAATCTAATTGGGAGTAAGTATAATAAACCAAATGGAATGAGGGAGAGAGAGTGAAAGAGCGATAGAGAGGGAGAGAGAGAGAGAGTGAGAGAGTTTCCGAAACCGAAAGCCTTACTTGATGAAGGCGCCCGGCTTGGAAAGCACACCCACTCCTCTCCCGGCAGCAAGCGAAAGTGAAGAAGCACCGCGCGCAACCAGATGACGTATCTTCCGTGATGTGTCTTCCTTCTCTGACCGTGAGGTCCTCTGGGATACGTAGTTCTTCTCTTTTGTCCATGATGTTATGATGTGGAATACCAATAGCGAAGTTACAAAACCATGACATTCCACCCCTTATTCTACATCATTATATCATGCTTAATACATATACATAGAACTACTGACTGCACTCCCCCAACATCAAATTCCCTTGTGGTACACATTGAACGTCCCCATCTTTCTGCATCACCCACCAAGTGGAGCCAGGTCCCTGGGCAAAAACAGTTCCACGGAGAGGTCTGCCCTTTCCAGAGGCTGGAAGGACCCAAACTGCTTTTCCCAACATGCTCTTTACATGTACTACAGGGACCTTATCTCCCTCTACAGTATGTAGGGAGCTGGAATGGGTAGGACCATCACGATTGATAGATCCCCTGGTGTTGACCAACCAGGTGGCTTCTGCCAGATGCTTCTCCCAGTGCTTAAATGTTCCACCGCCCATTGCCTTCAGCATAGTTTTTAACAACCCATTGTATCGTTCAATCTTACCAGAAGCTGGTGCATGATAGGGAATATGATAAATCCATTCAATGCCATGTTCTTTGGCCCAAGTATTTATAAGAGAATTTTTAAAATGAGTCCCATTATCTGATTCAATTCTTTCTGGGGTGCCATGTCGCCACAGAACTTGTTTCTCCAGACCTAATATGGTATTTCTGGCGGTAGCATGGGGTACTGCATATGTTTCAAGCCACCCAGTGGTCGCTTCCACCATGGTGAGCACATAACGCTTACCATTGCAGGATCGTGGCAAGGTGATATAGTCAATCTGCCACGCCTCCCCATATTTATACTTTTGCCATCGCCCTTCCTCCCAGAGAGGTTTCATCCTCTTGGCTTGTTTGATTATGGCGCATGTTTCACAGTCATGAATAACTTGTGCAATAGCATCCATAGTTAAGTCCACCCCTCGGTCTCTAGCCCACTTATACGTTGCATCTCTCCCTTGATGGCCCGAGGTCTCATGGGCCCACCGAGCTAGAAATAATTCACCCTTGTTCTGCCAGTCCAAGTCTATTTGAGCCACCTCAATTTTGGCTGCCTGATCTACGTGATGGTTATTTTTCTGTTCTTCCGTAGCCCGACTCTTGGGCACATGAGCATCTACGTGGCGCACCTTTACCACCATATTCTTTATTCGGGCAGCAATGTCTTTCCACAGTTCAGCAGACCAAATAGGTTTACCTCTCCGTTGCCAGTTATTTTGCTCCCACTGCTGTAACCACCCCCATAAGGCATTCGCCACCATCCATGAATCAGTATAAAGATAAAGCACTGGCCACCCCTCCCGTTCAGCGACATCTAAGGCTAGTTGGACAGCCTTGACCTCTGCAAACTGACTTGATTCTCCTTTTCCTTCAGTGGCCTCTGCAACTTGTCGCACGGGGCTCCACACAGCAGCTTTCCATCTGCGATACTTCCCAACAATACGACACGATCCATCTGTGAACAGGGCATATTTCTTTTCATTTCCTGGTAGTTCATTATATGGTGGGGCCTCTTTGGCACGTGATACCTCTTCTCCTGGTGATGTTTCAAACTTTTTACCTTCAGGCCAGTCCATGATCACCTCTAAGATTCCTGGACGACTGAAGTTCCCCATTCGAGCTCGTTGTGTAATCAGTGCAATCCACTTGCTCCAAGTGGCATCAGTAGCATGATGGGTGGAGGGAATCTTTCCTTTAAACATCCAGTTCAGCACTGGCAGTCGAGGTGCCAGGAGGAGCTGCGTCTCAGTACCGACTACTTCGGAAGCAGCCCTAACCCCCTCATACGCGGCTAAGATTTCCTTCTCAGTTGGGGTGTAGCACTCTTCAGACCCCCTGTATGCTCGACTCCAGAATCCCAGGGGTCGGCCTCGGGTCTCCCCTGAGGTTCTTTGCCACAAGCTCCAGGTGGGACCTTTCTCTCCAGCAGCAGTGTAGAGGATGTTCTTTACATCCTGTCCCGTCCGTACTGGCCCCAGAGCCACGGCACGGGCTATCTCATGTTTGATCTGCTCAAAAGCCTGCTGCTGTTCAGGACCCCATGTAAAATCATTCTTCTTCCGCGTCACTTGATACAGGGGGCTTACAATAAGGCTATAGTTTGGAACATGCATCCTCCAAAAGCCCACTACACCCAGAAAAGATTGTGTCTCTTTCTTATTAATGGGTGGAGACATGGCAGTGATTTTGTCAATCACATCTGCTGGGATGTGACGGCGCCCATCTTGCCACTTTATACCTAGGAACTGAATCTCCTGGGCAGGTCCTTTCACTTTGCTTCGCTTAATAGCAAAACCAGCTTGCAGAAGAATTTGGATTATTTGCTCTCCTTTCTTAAAAACATCTTCTGCTGTATCGCCCCACACAACAATATCATCAATGTATTGCAGATGCTCAGGAGCACTGCCCTGTTCCAATACAGTTTGGATTAATCCGTGGCAAATGGTTGGGCTGTGTTTCCACCCCTGGGGCAAACGGTTCCAAGTATACTGAATGCCCCTCCAGGTGAAGGCGAACTGTGGCCTGCACTCTCTGGCCAGAGGAATGGAAAAGAAGGCATTAGCGATGTCAATGGTGGCATACCACTTGGCTGCTTTTGACTCCAATTCATATTGGAGTTCTAGCATGTCCGGCACAGCAGCACTCAGCGGGGGTGTGACTTCATTCAGGCCACGGTAGTCTACCGTCAGCCTCCATTCTCCACTGGCTTTACGCACTGGCCATATGGGGCTGTTAAAAGGTGAATGGGTTCTGCTGATCACTCCTTGACTTTCTAGTTGACGAATCAACTTATGAATAGGGAGCAAGGAATCCCTGTTGGTTCGATACTGCCGTCTATGCACTGCTTTTGTGGCAATTGGTACCTGCTGCTCTTTTACTTGCAGCAACCCCACAGCAGACGGATCTTCTGACAGGCCAGGCAAAACAGATAGCTGCTTAATGTTGTCTGTATCTACAGCAGCTATTCCAAAGGCCCATCGATACCCCTTAGGATCCTTGAAATGCCCCCTTCTGAGGTAATCAATACCCAGTATGCATGGAGCCCCTGGGCCAGTCACAATAGGATGCTTTTGCCAGTCTTTACCAGTGAGGCTTATTTTGGCCTCCAACACAGTCAGTTCTTGAGAACCCCCAGTCACTCCAGAAATATGGACTGATTCTGTCCCTTCATGATTCGAGGGCATTAGAGTGCACTGTGCACCGGTATCCACCAATGCCTTATATTTCTGTGGTTCTGATGTGCCAGGCCATCGGATCCACACAGTCCAATAAACTCTGTTATCCCTCTCCCTCCCCTGACTGAGGGCAGGGCCCCTCTATTCATTACCTGTGATAACTGGAGCAACTACACTGGTGGTTGGTCTGTTCTGTAATTCTCTCACCCGTGCTCGCAGTACGGGAGTATCTTGATCGTGCCACTTCCTCATATCTTCTCCATGGTCACGGAGATAACGCCACAAGGCAACACGCGAAGCCGTCCTGTTGTTGTTTCTCACTCGAGCAGGAAAGCGTTTGCCTTCGGTAGCTGAAATTTTTGATGTTACAGGTGAGGAGGGGGATCCATCTTCTTTAATTAATTGGATTTTCATTAGTTTAATAAGCTCTTTCATTAGGCCCCTTTGCTTATCTTGATCGTCGTCAAACGTTTCCGATACTATTACGGGTTCTACAGGTTCATCACGATTAATCAATAGGGACATCTGCTCTTCTACATCACCCAGTCTGTTTGCTAACTCTGTGACGGCTGAAATGGAAACGTGGGTTGGGGGTAGATGCTGCTCATAGTTTTGGAGTGTAAGAATCAATTCGAAGACTAGGGGTCTTCTCTGTTGGTCCTCGTATCTGTGGAATGTGGCTAATAGTGTGGGGGCGTATCTGTCTGGTGCTGCTCTCGTAAGTTTTTGCCATATTTCAGGTGTTGTCCTCACTCTCTCCGGATCATGGTTTTGGCGTGGATCATTAGGAACAAAATTAGACTCATATAGCATTTCCACCAGGGCTATTTCCCTCAAATACTGGATACCTCTCTCAATTGTATTCCACGTTTTCTTTGCAGGCTGCAGAAGTTCTTTGTAGGGATACCTTTCCTTCACAGCTATTAGTATTCGGTCCCAGAGGGTTGCAGCTTCATCCAAACATCTACTAATTGCTCTGTCGATGGATTTGTCTCCGGCAATGTCTCCTAATTGGCGTGCTTCATTACCATCTAGAGACAAGCTACTGGCCCCACTATCCCAACAACGAAGCAACCAGGTGACAACAGTTTCATTCGGGCGTCGTTCAAATTCCTTTCTTGAGCTTATGATCTCAGACATCTTGAGAGGTCGACGAACAGTAATAGAGATCTCCTCTTCATCGCTGTCCTCTTCGTGCCTCTTAGTTTTTGCTTTTGCTTTTCTTGGTTCTGAGGAAGTCCCCTCACCTGGATCTTCCTCTACCACCTCCTCTTCCACTTCCTCTCCTTCTTCTTCTTCTTCCTTTTTTCGCTCTAGACGTGAGGACACCCGCTTCCATTTCTTGCCTTCTACAGGGGCTACTGACACTGTTACTGGTGTCTGTTGTGACTGATCAGGTCTGACTTGGAGATTTCCCCCTTCGGCTTGCACCTCCGCTCGGAAACTGTCTCTCTCCAGAACAGTACTATACAGGGCGCGGTAGGCACAAGCCAAGCCCCAGATGAGTCGTGCCTCCTTTGATCTATCTAAGCCGCACTGCCCCTGACTCAAATGCTGGCTCAGTTTCTCGGGATCCCACAGATGTTCAGGGGTGAAATCCCATGGCACGGCGGGTCCCCACGGTTCTAAGATTCTTCTTAAACCTTTCCATATTCCTTGCCAGTCATCATTCTCTGGTCTTGGAGGAGGCTCCTTCCACTTAGCACGAATGAAGAGGAATATATTCAAAGATATCGATAATATGCACGAAAATATGAGCACTGACTCGGTGTTCGAAAAACATTCAACAAACTGGGAGGGAAGCCTAGAAACCGGTTCGAAGGTCTCAAAATTCAAATTATACCACATTGCATAAAGCCACCAGGCAGGTGCCTCTATCAGGGCCCTCACTTGGTTGTATATGAATACAACTCCACAGCAAGACATGAAGAGGTTAATTATAGACCGGTAACTGGCAAGGAACATAATAGCTTTTAATCCCTTATACAGTGCTTTGACAATACAGAGCAACCTCATAGTTGATAACTGCTAACGTAAGGGGGAATAAAGAGAAGGAGGGAAAAAAAAAAAAAAAAAAAAAAAAAAAAAAAAAAAAAAAAAAACGGGAACCACTCGGTACAGTGTCTGGAGTTTGGCGGACTGCCCAGGCTATAATCTAATCTATGAAGGTCACACCAGCACCAGCAATGCTTTGTAGTCTCACAGTCTGGCCTAACGAAATCCTTTTTTTTCTTACTAACGTTAAAGCTTCAGATGAATCTTGCCCGCATTCTCCACCAAAATTGTCACGGAGTTACCTAGATAGATCTGTGCCCGTGACAGGGGGCCGGTAGGCTTGTGGGCCCCCCTCCCCCTTCACTTCCCGAGAAAAACGAAGCGGTGGCAACAATCTAAGAAGGAGAACTTATTTTACTAACTATGATGTTGAGATGCAAGATGACACGATACAATACAATCTAATTGGGAGTAAGTATAATAAACCAAATGGAATGAGGGAGAGAGAGTGAAAGAGCGATAGAGAGGGAGAGAGAGAGAGAGTGAGAGAGTTTCCGAAACCGAAAGCCTTACTTGATGAAGGCGCCCGGCTTGGAAAGCACACCCACTCCTCTCCCGGCAGCAAGCGAAAGTGAAGAAGCACCGCGCGCAACCAGATGACGTATCTTCCGTGATGTGTCTTCCTTCTCTGACCGTGAGGTCCTCTGGGATACGTAGTTCTTCTCTTTTGTCCATGATGTTATGATGTGGAATACCAATAGCGAAGTTACAAAACCATGACAAATATGATAAGCATTAACCCACACCCATCTCTGCAGACATTCAGCAGCAGTGAGATCTTGTGTCTGATGTTCAGATATAATAGCCAACTTCTCACTCCAGCTCTTGCTTTGTTGGGTTATTTATGATACCATGCAGGCAAAAGAAGGTTTTTGCATGTTGTATCACTCTTTGTCATTCTTGAAGGTACATTTTATAAATCAAAATACTGTACTGTCAGACATTTCTGTTTGTTTTGTTTTGTTTTCTGTAGTAGCCGGTGAATGAGGCTTTGTTTGGTTTGCTTTCATGATCACGCAGATCTAAAATCCAGTAGTAGATGCAACGAGACATCTAGGTCAGCAGTGGGAATAGTGTTGTGGATGTCTTTTGTCTGTGACAAACTGATGAATTTTGCACTGCTTCTCTTCCTAGGGATGAATCTTACTCCTACTGTTTTTTCAATACTGCCTTTTAGGGACCATTTTCCCTGTGCTAAAATGGGGACTAATACAGACTTTGATTCACAATGTGCACAGTCATCACTTCTGGACCCACATTTTTGGAACATAGGAGCTGAGTACAGGCTCTTTATAGAATAAAATCTACAGATTTGTTTCTAAGATGTAGTTGAGATAGTGTGTTTCTAAATGAGAATACATTCCTAGAAATAGAGCTTTTAATCTGAGAAGTATTGCAGCTGTTTCATTCTGGCTTTGCTGCATGAACTTGTCAGTGGACAGAGATATGCCTAAATCTGGTTATGACTGCCTTCACATTTTTTGTTGTTGTTGGCTCAAGGCACTGAAAAAAGAACGATGTAGGAAAGAGAAGCAAGCATGAGACCATGATGAGGACGCACTACTGAATCAGTTTTTCCAAATCTCTAACTCAAATTCTGAAATTTTGCATTTTTTTTTTTTTCCCTCTGTCAGCAGATGTCTCTGATCAAGTGTTTCCAGACATGCAGCCTTCGGGGCGATTCTGTCAGTTCACTGGGCCAGACCCTGCGCCTTCGTGTGGTGGCACCGAAGAGCCAGCTGGCGCTGTTCAGGGTCCAGGCCGTCCTGAAGGCAGGTCCCCTGAGAGCCATGCTGTAGCACAGGACAGATTCCATTCAATGCTGAGCTCTCCCCTAGGTCTGGTCCTCAGAGGACCCTTGGATGTTCACTTTTTCCGGCGGAGGTGGTTATATGACAGGACATGGAGGTGAATGTATGTAATGTATGTACGTTTCGGGGTCTAGAATACCCAGATTGCAACCGAGTAGTTGTGTTTATTCACGTGATCCTGCCAATGCAGAGTGCAGTGCATTATCAGGAGCTGGAAATTTAGTGGAAAAACTTTGAATTCTCTGAAATGTTGGTCCAGAGCCACCTCTTCCATGTGATTATGCCAGAAGTAATGGAAAACCACCCCTCTCTCCCCTCCTTCACTCACATCCCAGCAACCCCACATCCCTAAATAAAACTAGCCTCCGAGTATCTTAAAACCACATGCTGGCTCTTTAATGTGGCATATTTGTCTGAAAGCTACTTTCCTCTCTGTGTGATATGGAGAGGTACCGGGAGCAGCAATGATTAGTAACTGCTGTTTTCCCCAGAGCAGTTTTGCTGTGTTGTTTTCATTTAGCGTTCGTTTAATGAAGAATGAGAGAACAGTGAAATTGATAAGGCTGCACAGAAATAAAGATTTCTTCTATGTATGGAAATTACTGCAACAGAATGGAATTTCAACAGTCTTAGGAAACCAGCTATTAAGCCAGACTAAAGAATTCCCTTTAATAGCCTTATATTAAATTATCCTGTTGAATTCTGTCATGTTTTTTTTCATCCTTTCATGTCACAGGATTTCCTGATCAAGGTCTGGACCTGTTTTTACTTTTCTCCCAAATGACTCTCCAGCCTGAGTGAACAAAATCTGAAGCATTGTGGTGTTCACATCCCCTGTAGCTTTTCTCAGAAAAAAATATCACTTGATTGATAGAAAAGCACGATTATTTTTATTCCTCTCCTCCTGACAGTGGTTGAAAGTTTTCTGTAATGAATGTTTTAAGTAGGAAAACAAGTCTGGTCAGGACATCTTGAAGGCAATCTTTTAACTGAGCAAGAGTGGCTCCTCAATCTTATGATAAAGTGATGTTTTGCTTCTTCTCTGTCACTTGCAGGACTTGGCTTTTCTGCTTGCTTTCTGGGTTCTTGGTGATCAAGCCTGCCTCTCTGTGTCTACCGCATCTAGATTGCAACCAGCCTGCTCTCTTTTCTCTCCACAAGCCCTATGTGAGCAGTGAACTTCTGCAAATCATTTAATGTCTTCATTGCTGAAGTGTTTTTTTACTGGTGCCCTGTGTGTGTCCCACTGCAGGCGGCCTGTAACAGCAGGCATTCAGCCACATCCTGTCAGTGCAAGAAGGTCAAGTGATGCTAATGTGACATTTAACAGTGCACATTACTGAATGTGGCATTTTATTGGTGGAGGTCTCATAAAGAGGGCAGTTCAATGAGAATCAGGAAGTGAGCATGCAGTTATAATTTTAAAAATGAGTACACATCTATTTTTCACAGATTTCAGTATGTCATTTATTCAGTATGAGTTAATTTGTAATAGTCATATAGATGAAGGGAAAAGAAAGCAAATAATACTCCAGCTTCTGTTGGAGACCACTGCCATTCTGAAATCTAGGACTAGTTTCATCTGGCAAAAACATATTTTATGTTCTGTTTTCAGCTGTTGTATAAAATTAATACGGCTTGTAAGAGGGAATACGGTCAGTTGGTGTGGTGGCTTTAGCTTTTAAAAGGGAGCCTGCTAGATCTGGGAGATACTTTTGTTTTCAAGAAGGAACACAATATAGCATTATTGGAGACTACGGAACCATTGTCCCATGCCCTTCAGAGAGACTCTGTCATGATAGGACAAGGGGAGATGGTTTCAAATTGAAAGAGGGGAGATTTAGATTGGATATAAGGAAGAAGCTTTTTACAGTAAGGGTGGTGAGCCACTGGCACAGGTTGCCCAGAGTGGTGATGGATGCTCTGTCCTTTGAGACTCTCAAGGTCAGGTTGGATGAGGCTCTGAGTACCCGATGGAGCTGTAGGTGTCCCTGTTCGTTGCAGAGGAGTTGGACTAGATGGCTTTTAAAGGTTCCTTCCGAAGCAAAAGGTTCTATGATTCTATGATAAGAGTTGAACTGACTTGAATTCTTGCAGTTTCCCATTTGCTTTTGTCCTTTTATTATTCTGAGATAGAAGTGGAAGATTTCTATGCATAAATGATCATTCATACCTCATTTTCATGTCAAGATGACACATCCACAGGCTTTTTTGAATGACCCATGTAAATAAGTTGCCTCATTTCTTGCCTCTGCTTTTCAGCACCTCACTGAGGAAGGCTGATTTGCTGAAGTGTCTCTGAAGCATGGCATTCATCAGACCACACCATCACAGCAGGCAGAGCAGCTACACTCCAGTAGAACACAGAGACATGAAATGGTAACCAGAGGAAATATCATGGTTGCTACATCATCAGAGAAATCATGGATGGAGGAGAAATCATCTCCCCCATCCCTTTTAAAGGAACTTACCCAATCACGGTCACAAGCAAAAACACCAGGAAGATGCCAGTTAAAAACTGGATCCAATTTATTCAGCAGAAATGTTTCCAGGAAGGATTAGGAGGGAAAAAGTGGAAAGGAAATGAGAAACAACCTTGTCAAAGTCATATGTAAAGCAGAAAGGCTTTGCTGGTTTCATATCAGAGTGTGGGGGAGAATGGCAGGCCCTAGAAAATGATATCACTTTCTAATCTTGCTTGTGGCCCCCCAGACCACAGCCCACAGTCAGGGAGGGAAAGTAGCTGTCAGACAAATCTGCCTCATTAAAAAGTTGGTATGTGACAGCAACACATTCACAGCTGGTGAGTTATTATAGGATTTTGTTGACTTTGGGTGCATTGGGTTTTTTATTCCTCTTAACATTTGGCAGCTGTGGGCATCTTCCAGCAGGTGACAGGAAGCATACACTGTCTATTCATTGAACATGGAGTTTTCACTTGGCTCACGTACTGTCACTCTAAAGAGAACCCTTAATCATGTGAGCTCAGCACTGAAATGAAGTGTGATGGAAAATGCTTTATTCAAGTGTTCCCAATTGCACTGCCACTGCCACTTTAGCCATTAGTTCTGTAGAAGCTCCAAAAGCAGAAGCACATGTCCACTTTCTTACTAATTTTAATCAGATGCTGAGTGCTCCTTGGAAGAAACTGAGAGCTGTGTGAACTCAAAAAAGCTGTTTGCATAGAGGGATGGAGACAAAAACACATGCCACCAATGTATCAAATGTATTGAAGGATGGAGGGATAGGGAAACAGTCAATAGTTAGTGGAGAAAGCTGGGAAGGAGGACAGGAAGTTCTGGATTTTCACAGAAAATATAAGAAAAGGAAACAGAAAGCTGAAGAAACTTCCCACTGATCGCAAGCTATTTAGGGAGCAACTCCATGCAGAGCCGCAAGAGTAGACATGGCTCCAATAGTACTGATCAACTTTTGGGGACTGAAGATCTTTAGAAAGATAAATATGATCTTTTCACGCTTCTGTCTGCCTAGCTCATACCTCTGTGCAATGTGCATGCAGAATGGATAACTATGCATTGGTTGGGTTTAGATAGGTACTATTCAGGTGTAGCTCCAGCCATCCCGCTAAAGGTTTAATGATTCCTACATCTTTCACTGGCTTTTCTGAACTGAGTGAACTTCACGGTCTATGAGCTGAAAGGGATTTCCTTGTGGGAACTGGTATTACTGTATAATTACAGTAATTGGCGCTGGCAGAAAAAATAATTGGGAAAGGGAAAGGTTAGCTTTGTGATCAGTCTTTTTCACAATAAATAATGGATCCTATTCTCCTTAGAGAGTAAGTGGAGAAGATCTGGGAAATGTATGAGTTTTACATTACTGAAAAGCTGTAGTCACATGCATGGTAGGCAGAGGGAAAACTTCAGAGCATTAGAAGTTCAATAACCCATGTCTCACTGTAGCAAAACAAAACAAAAGAAAAGAAAACTAAACAAAATGAGGGGAGATAGATTCACCTAATACATGAAGATAAATCCACTTGATGGGTATCTCAGGTAGGAGGGATGCAGTGGACAGAGACCTTCTTAGTTATGCCAGAAGCTGGTAAAGCTTATTTCCTCATTTATCCTCTGTTGTGCTACTGCCTTGTTGTAGTTTGGCAACCCCAGGAGGTTTCAAGCCCTGCACAGAACTGAAACTAGCTTAAAATAGTAAAATTGCTAATAATAATATCTACTGATTTTTATTTTTTTTTTCTGATCCACTGGGTTGCAGACAAGTCATGTTTTCCAACTTCCGCTGGAGATGGAGGACCATGAATACATTGCTTTCATCCATAAAAGTATAAACTGTAAGATTTTTGTTGTTGCTTTAGTCCACTTGTTCAAACTATGGGGAAATGTATCAAGCCTCAATAATCATAGATTCATTGGATCATTAAGGTTGGAAAGGACATTTAAGATCACCAAGTCCAGCCATCAGCCCACCGGCACCACGGCCCTCAGTGCCACATCTATGTGTTTCTTGAACATCTCCAGGGACAGTGGCACCATCACTTCTCTGGGCAGCCCATTCCAATGTATTACCACTATTTCTGGGAATAAGTTTTTCCTATTATCCAAGCTGAACCTCTCCTGGTGCAACTTGAGGCCATCATATCTCATCTTAAAATTAATCAAGGATTAACAAATCAAGGAATAATAAACAAAGGAAATAATAAGCAGATACCAAAAAAGACCATTAGTCAGTACTGTCATAGTAGTACTAGCTCAGTGTCTTGTTTGTCTTTATCAGAAGGCTCAGTCCCATTTCCTGGTGTGTTGACAATAACATACCTACAGTCTACCAGGAGGACAACTGCCTACAAACCACTGTAACAACCAAACTTGAGCTCTGTGACTTGTTCCTGTAAAGGGGCTCAGGCCAGAGCACTTCCAGGATAAATACTCAGTTTTACACAGATCTGTGTTCCTGCGACAATAAATGGGATGCTGGAATCATTTATCACCACCCAAAATCTCATGCCCTTGCTTATGCATGATATTGTACAATTCAACAGGAATTTGTTTACTGTCATAAGAACATACGCTGGCAGTTAATGCCTTGATGGAAAAGAGAAGAGGTTGCGAGATTAGTAATAGAAAAATGCACTTCTTTGGTTTCCCAGGATATTTCCTTTCTTTTTCTGCTTAAACCCTTAACTGTAAAATCTATTTAAAATACAACAAGTCCTGCAGACACTGTAGAAACTTCTATGCCAGCCAAATAGCTATTCATTCCAAGTAATGTGAAATAAACTCTTCTAATCTAAATTTGAGGCTGCTCATTTCTTTACTTTTTTTTTTTTTTTTTTGAGAGGTATCAATATCAGAAACTGTTTGAATGTTTTCTTCAGAGTGAGCTTTGCTTCTGTTCTGAGTGGCCACGGACCAGCCCTAGTTTTACAAATAATATGCAAGAATACTTCTGTGGAACCTCTGTGCAGTTTATGAGAGTGATACTCCAGAGAACTACTCCACACAATGACTAATGATGTTCATGCTAGCAGCCCTTCACAGGACTGCTGATGGAAGAAGGCAATGAGTGCACTACACAGACTCCTCTTCCAGCTTGTTCAAGCTGCTCCACATTGCACCAAAATGCATTGTTTGGAGGAACTGGAGAAGCCAGGTTGAGCTGCAAAGAGCAGTGTTGCCTAACCCCTGTCTTGTTTGTAGGTACTGTGGAGGACTTAGCTAGTTTCACCACTGGCTGCTCCTACCACACTGAGTTAAGAAAGATCTAATATCAGAAATCATAGTTTGCTTCAAAATTTCTATTGACATCACCTGGTGCTGTTCTGCTGAAGCATGGAGTTAAACAAAGTGAGTGGAAACCATTTCCTAGGGCACATTTCACTCCCCAGGTTATATGGCCTAGGAAAAAAATACAATCTAAACAAAGTAAAATCCATGGGGCTGTCATTTGGCCTTATACTTTTGCTTAGATAGGAAAAAAGTCTGGAAAATGAGTTGACACTATTTTATTATTTGATCTTTAACAGCTTGCCTTCCATATGGAAAAGCTTTAAAATTTAACTGGAAAATTTAACCCTTTAAAGACCTTTAAATGTTTTAAAAGAAAATGCACTTTGGTCAGTGTTTTTATGCAGCAAATTTTTCAAATAAAGGAGTTGTTGCTAAATTCCAAAATTTGGATCAGCTATTATTGTAAATAGCACAGCTACATTAAAGTCAGCATTGATGTTTGGATTTACACCATCTAAGGGATATGAGAGTGGCCAGTGCATACAGTATTCCATTGCCTTTATCCTGGTTGAATGCTAATAGGTTTGTCCCAAATGATGGCTCACACTTTTCCAATTGTGATTGTGCATCTACCAGCCAGTCTTTTCACAAGGCTTCTTCTTTAGCCTTGCTTCTGTCCGACATGGATGCCATATCCTCACAACTACTTTATGAAGCTAGAGCAGGAGCAAGCTAGACAGTCATGATTCAAATAGAATCATAGCATAGTAGAATCATAAAGGTCGGAGAAGACCTCTAAGATTTTCTAATCTAACCATCAACACATTACCAACATGCCCACTAAAACTGATTGGAAGTTCCACTGTTTAACCTGCAAGGCACAGCCTTCTTACTCTAGTCTACCATGAAAAAAATGGAGAAAAAAGTTGGAACAAGGGGAAACCTTTGGCTATCTTTCAAATCAGGATGAAATCCATGCCTGAATGACTTCTGAGCCTTCCCAGCTTTTGTTAGTTTACACTGATCTGCATTGAATGCTGTATTTTCTTAAATGTTTTCAAGCTATTATATCATTCTCTATTTGCGCTCTACTCCAGACACTGCTAAATCTGTTCTGATCAAGCCAAGTATATATGTCCAAAGTAAACATGCTTTTAAGACAGAATATGGCAGTTCTCCTATTTAGATACATACTTCAGTTTTCACACACAAGCAGTCCATATGAGTTTAGTTCTTTTTCAAAATTTAGTGTCTTTAATAACCCTGCACAATTAAGGCCAAGGAAAGAGATACCTCTGGACTCACAGGTCTGTCTTGTGCTCTGTGTGCAGCTTTCAACAGGGTGCTACGCCTCTGTTGTGTTCCACTTCTGAACGCTAGAATATCAGCTACTTAACATGCCTGACACTAGCAACATGAAATTTGTTGCCTTTTTTTTCTGGCACGTAGAAGCACAACAGCCAGATCTGCGCTGGGCCAAGGTTAGGAGTGCATGGACATGTTTTGACTGAGAAAATGCGAGGAAGGAGGACAGCCAGCAGTGGAAGGGAAGAACTGGGAGAACAGTAAAACTGAGCAAAAGACACTGTGAAGAGCAAGAAAGGTAAAACATGTTGAAAAAGAAAAAGCAAGGAAAATGGAATGATGAAGGAATGTTTGTTCACTTTGTGAGGCAGTTTATTGAAAACCTAATTTGAATTCAGATGAGGATAAAATCCTTTTTTTTTCTTCCAAACGTAATTAATACTGACATGTAAAGTCTTATTAATTATGTAAAATTATGTAGAAAACACCAAGAATTATTTGTGCAATTACTAAGAGTAGAAGTATTTTCTTACAGTTTTCTCACTATTAATTTTACTAATTTTTATTAGCTTATTAAAATAAAAGAGATACAGATTTTAGGGAAGCTGCAATACAATTTCTGATTATATCTGAATATTAACCAAGTCCAGTTATACTAGTGATTTGGAGATTGACTGGTGCATACAGCAGAAAATGGTAATACATTCGCATGAAATATTCATCCTGAGTTTTTATTGCCTGCCTCATTATGTGCTTCGAACAGAGGTTTTCTCACATTGTTAGGATGTATTTAATTATTTTTCTCTCTTAGATCCAATTCAAGAGTCCTCAGCACCATCTGCTCTTGCTCCCCTATCCCCGCCCCAATTAGATCTGCGAGCATCCAGTTGTGTGGAGCACGGTCGTATAAACTTCAACATCCATTCTACTCTTTTGTGAAAAGCTGCTTGTTTTCCACTGCAACCCACTTCATTACTCCCTTCCTTTATTTTCAGTGGCACACCTTTGCTTCATTTGAAGTCTGTTGACATAGTCTACCTAGACTTCAGCAAAGCCTTTGACACTGTTTCCCATGGTATTCTCCTGGGGAAGCTGGCAGCCCGTGGCTTGGACAGGTACATCTTTGCTGGTAAGGAACTGGTTGGAGGGCTGGGCCCAGAGAGAGGTGGTGAATGGAGTTAAACCCAGCTGGTGACCGGTCACGAGTGGTGTTCCCCAGGGATTGGTACTGGAGCCCATCCTGCATAATATCTTTATTGAAGATCTGGATGAGGGCACTGAGTGCACCCTTAGTAAGTCTGCAGATGACACCAAGCTGGGAGAAAGTGTTGATCTGCTTGAGGGTAAGAAGGCCCTTCAGAGGAATCCAGACAGACTGGATAGCTGGGCTGGGGCCAATGGGTTGAAGTTCAACAGGACCACTAAGTCCTGCACTTTGATCACAACAGCTTTAAGCTGAACTGCAGTCTTGGGTCATTGTTTCTGGAAAGCTTTATGGAGGAGAATGTTTTGGGGATGTTTTGCCTCTGACACTGTGGGCCAAAATCATAATATAAGAGGCATTACTTTTGGAGCAGTCTTTTTACTTAATCTGTTGCTAAACTACACCTTTGTTTTTGTTCTTGGTAATGTCCTACAGATCCAAAAGGTTCAGTAATTGTTTTTTAAGGAAATTTTCCTTTTTTAGAGTTTATTAAAAAACTGATGGGAATCTTTCCTTGACCTTAATATGATCTTCTTATTGACTACAGATGATGTCTCTTACTCTCATGGTAGATGAGCTTTTCAACTTCACTGAAGTCCCTGATCCTAACTATACATGTTGTATGGAGGCACTTTGCTAAATGAGCAAATCCACAGAAGCTCCCTGTCTGACAGAGAAGTGGGAGAACTGTCAGCACAAAGACAGATGGCAATTCTAACTACCCTCACATTCAGTTCTCTAAGGAGCGCTTCCTTGTTAGTCTTTGCAGAAGTAATCCTACACCACACACTAATTAAATCAGTGCAGCAATTAGCATTGAACTGTTCAAAGAAAATTCTACAGTTAAAATTTTACACTGATTTCCAAATACACTTAATCTTTGTACTGCATCACAGCATCAGTTTTGGGTGAGATACCTACCAAGTGAGAAGAAAGGAGAGATGGAGAAGAAAGAGGAAAATAAAGGCCTTCTTTACTTGCGTATCTTTGGGATTACCCTAACCATGTTATCAGGTCAGTTGGGTTATCTTAGAGATAATCTTTGTGGTTGCTCATCAAAATACCACACACTTGGGTTCCACTTATTTATTTTACAATTTGAAGATTTCACAGTCATGAGATAAATGAGGTGCCAGATCCTTTCGGTGATAAAGCAGATTCAAAGTGCGGAGAGCGCTACTGCTGGCCCACTCTTTCAGCTTCATGCAGAAAGAGGGTCCATGTTGGTGTAACATAAAACAAAAAAACGTAAAATATTTTTACATGTGAATAACAGGTAAAATTAGAGTGAATATTGTTGTAAAAATCCTTCGCATGACATCTTCTCATCCAGCCCTCTGTTGGAGACTGATGAATGACTGAGAGCATTTGAGACTTTCTGGGTTTGTCAGGTCAAAATCAACCAACTGTGTGTGAGAATGTAGGTTATGTGGGTGAGAATCTACTTATGTGACTGATCCCTGGAAATCAACTTCTTTTCTTATGACACACCCTTGCAGTTTCAGTTTACACAAAGTGTAAAGCAGAATACAGAACAAATTAAGGGACGTATTGCAGTGCACCCTGTGTCAGAAGCTTGGACTGTGCTGAGGGTACACAGCACAGGGTTAACTCATAGAGACATAGAATGGTTGGATTAGAGGGGACTTCAAAGTCCACGCAGCTCCAAACCCCTGCTGTGGGCTGGTTGCCACCCACCAGGTCAGGCTGCCCAGCCTCCCATCCAGCCTCACCTCCAGGGATGGGGCATCCACCTCCGTCATGCCTACTTCAATAAGACAGCATGCTCACCTTGGCAGTGTTAGTGCAAGGCTTACCTGTAGGCATCCCAGTGTGAAGTATTCAGTGCGAGAAATTTATAGTTAAGAAATAGTTAGATTTCTGCTTCCCTGGGCTTCGTAGTGCCAGAAGAAGAGAATAAGGCACCAGCACAAATAAGGTGAAAAGGGACCAGCTGTCTCCAGGGCTTCCACATTAAGGAAATAATTTTCTGAGCGGTAAGGGGCATAATTCCTGTTGTGTTCCTGAGGCCTGTTTCATGAAACTTACACCTCCTGACACTTCCCAGCTGTAGGCTCTGGAAAATGTGTGGCATTACAGGAGCTTCCAATAGCTCTCATTTTCATGAAAAGAGAAAACAGAGAGAGAGTGAAATAAGTCATCTGTGCTAAATGAGTAACACTCTTAAAAAGATGTGTGTGTGTGTGTGTGTGTGTGTGTGTATGCAAGGAGAGAGAGAAACTCAAAGATCAAACTATGATTTATTAGAAAGACATTGAAAAATCTTCATCTCATAGTAAATTTGCTACCATATACTTTCCTGTATATCATCTTGTCTGTATTATGGTTTTAATGGTACAGTACCGCAGCAATTTGGATTTTCTCCTAGGTTAGATACACATCTGCAGGTTTTTAACTATGTAAGAAAACTAGTGCACTTTAGAAACAAGTGCCTACACAGGGAAGAAATAATCTAGGTATAGGATTAATGAAAACTGATCCAGCAACTGATTTTCCTGGTGTGGAAGAAGAAGTGCCAGCCATATTAATTTACTAATGTACATCTTTTGCATAGAGAAGGGAAATGGTAGAGCTGCCAGAGAGGGTCCTAAAAAACTCAGTGTGCTTTCTCTCTGTATGTATGTCATCAGTGCTTTTCATTTAAGGAGTGGAAAGAAACAGACGTGCACATCTTTTTGGTCCATAGTGACAAAAATGGGTCAGGGTCTTTCTTGATAATGCAAAGGGAACCAAAGTAAGTGTTCTCCTCTCTTCAAACACCAAGCGTTGCAAAACTACTGCCGAAAATTCCAGATGTTCCAGTCCCTCCCTCACCCACCTCAGTGAAACATGACATGTAAACAGTACAGTGCACTCTCTGAAGGAATAAAATACACGAGGAAAGCCCAAGTGTGTGGCTGAAGAGTTGTTGGAGCACAAGAGGGATCGATGGGAACAGCCTAGTTGAAGTATTCACTCCTTTTCTTGTTTCTCCTCCTCCATCTGCCAATTTGTATTTCATAACATGATGAGTTACAGAAGGTTGTGAGGCAGCATGGCGTGGCCTTACTTCATACCCCTGTGAGAAGGCTGAACACAAAGGCTGTATGCCTAATTCCCCAAGTGCAGCATGGGTCATAACCTGTTATTGTTGTTTGGTTACAGTGGTGCCAGAACAGACATTTTTCTTGTCCAGCTTCCAGTAATATATCTCACAGCTTGCTTTTTTTTTTAATTACTGAGCTAGTCTGTCTTCTCAGTTTACGTTTTCCTGAGTACTGTCCATCGCTCCATTGGCTACTAGATTGCTGAAATCTGCTGCAGTCATTCCCCCCATGATGATGTGGGAGAATAAGACAGTGTGGCTGGGGAATTGCTGTATATGAATAGTAGAGGGAAGGAATGACACATGCTCTGTGCAAAGCTGGCCACTGGCTCACATGTGGTTGCTGTTTCTCCAGAACTTTCCCCTTGATATCCCTGCACTCACCTGAAAAAATTAAAAAATGAAAAAAAGTGAAAAGGGGAAGAGAAGAAAAAAACACCAAAAACTCACTGAATTTTCCAGGATTCTTTCCTGGTGAAATCACCCTGACTCTAAATGGAAAAGTGGTTGGGTGGGAAAGCGAGCCTAAGTGTGGACTGATCAGATGGGAGGGTTTGTCTTCACTTTGCTCCTATGGCAGACCTAGGCCTGTTCTGTGTCTTCTCACAGTTGGGATTTACTTTGAGGCAATGGTGGAGAAACTGAGAAGGTGTAAGTGGTAGCACATTTTTCCAGATGACTGCACACCCATTAACCCACTTTGTCTGATACTCAGTGCACATTGCTAGGAAGAGATGTGGTGAAAGAATAGGAAAGTTTTCGAGAAAACATATGTCTTATGTCCAAATAGAGGTTGATAGTTTCTTAATATTTAATGTTTCCCCACATTTATGCTATGGGTTAGGACCTTTCTTTGCCTGTGATGCCGAACAATACTAATCTGTGAGAAAATGAGAAAAGACTGGGTTTCTTTTAAATAAGCTGTCATTTAGTCATGTTATTGACCCTTTTAGAGGAGAGTAACTCAGTTGCAGACCTTAAGAAATGTTCACGATGTCTGAGTTTGGTCATGTCTCACCAGATGCTCAGATCTCATTCCAATTCTCTCTGCAGATATAAACTTCATGAAATGCAGTCATGTCTTGATGAAGTACAGCTTGATTTCATTTTGAAACATGATCTTGGTTTTTTTTGGAATAGTAAATGAGATCTTCATGAGGCCTATCACAGTCCTCACAATTTTTAACATGCTTCTTGAAGTCTCACCTACTATATCCAGCAGATCTACACTGATGCCCTCCACAGGTATTTGAAATGCCTTACTTCTGCACAAAACCTTGAGCAATGAGACAAGCATACCGAAACGATTCAGAAAGTGTTGAAACTACTTTTTAAAGTGTTCATGATTATTTAAGCAAATTCCTTCACGACTTGGAGTCTGTGACAGCTCATCCTGTCTCTGTCAAGCAGAACCAGCATGGCCGTACAAGCTCACAGGGATAAGAAAGGAGATCTAAATGGAAGTGAATGTGCCTTACCAATCCCAGGGAGCTGTGAGGGAGACAAGAGCAGCTGTTTTTTCTGCACAGAGAGTAGAATTTTGCCACTGGGCTTTCTGAAGGAGCAGAGTAAAGGAGTAAGAGTGAAGGAGATTGTGGAGAGAACATGGTTTTTCATCCCCTTTAAAGCAAGATTATCTGTAGATAATATGTTTGTGCAGTAGCCTATATGTGTGTGGCTGAATCTAGGAAGCAAGTACAAATGCAATTCCCTTTCTCAAAGGAAAACATGAATATTTCAGCCTGCACAGTTATTCTGTTACATACTGAAAGGGTAATGGAACAGCTTAGGACTGCCTGCCTGCATATTTTTTCTGCCTTTATTTGAAGATACAGATCTCATTTGAGAAAACAAAATCTAAGAGAGCTTTCCAGAGCCTGAAAATAACATTATTTATGGATAAGAATGATTTAAATTGATCTGAGAGACATATTTTTGAAGATTCTGGCCTAGATATTATTTTCTGGGAAAGCTGGAAAAATAAAAAGTATCATGTCCCTCTTTATAAATGATTTTGAAGTGGCTTAGGCCAAGATTTGAAATGAACTGTACAGACACAGAACTCTTCTCCAGGAAAGTTAAATAAACAAGACACTAAGTCAGCTGATGGCCAATGGAGAAGCAATTTGCTTGAGAACGAAATACATCAGAGGAGAAACTCTAGTGTCCTAACCACCTTACATAAAAGATTACACTGACTGCCTTGCTCCAAGATCAGAATAATATGTTTTCATCTTCTTATATCACATTGTTGGAAGAGTCTAAGAAATGATGTTGATCATTTTGAAACATTTTGGAGGAGGCCAGAGAGAAACTATAAAATAAGGCTGTTAAGAGATAGCTGAGCGAACAGCCATTTAGTCTGTAAAATGGATGGAAAAAAGGAACAGAGCTATCTCCTGAAGTATGAAAGCCTGATGCAAAAAAGATGTGAATTACCTATAATTCTTCCTACTCCAGGTGTTGAGCATCAGTAGAAGAAGGGAAGAATCAGGTTTGGCATCAGAAAGGACATTCTTTTGTTAGGAATTGAGAGAAGGTTTAGGGACTGCTTGGACTGGAAGTCATGCTAGCAGGACTTCGAGGAAATCATTGAGCTTTCTTTGAGGTAGGTGAATAGATTAGATGTCCGTTGAAGATCTTCTTATCTCCTATGTACTGAAGCATATAGTTAAGAACAATTCTGCCTGTAGCATTTTAAAGCCTATTGAAATTCCTGAATAGAATAAGATGTAGAGAAACATGGTAGTGACTTGTACTATCTGTATCTGGGTATATATAATATTACAATAGAAGAATCATAGAATCATAGAATGCTTTGGGTTGGAAGGGACCTTCAAGATCATCTAGTTCCAACCCCCCTGCTACAGGCAGGGACACCTCCCACTAGACCAGGTTGCTCACAGCCCCATCTACATATGTAATCGGGAAAAGAGAAAGTGAACTCTTCTTGTGACAACCAAAGAGTTTATCTCCTCATTTTCCCCTGCTGCCTGTCCGTGAAAGACAGTATTATATCTCACAGCAGTTAGAGGGAAATAAAGAGAGTAGAAGAGGCTGCAGCATTATTTGTAGGCTCAAAAGCAGGAGCTACTTTCTGCTCTACTTATGCGGGCATCCAACTTATCTCTCTGTTTCATCCTCTAGGAAGTCATTGTCAGCAGGGCAGCAAGTAGATCTAGGAAAGTCTTGCAGAACAGTAAAATGTCCTTGCAGCACAGGACATTTTGTTGCTTGTTACCAATGTATTTTGTCTGTTGGGTAATTTTTTCCTTTATCCATAGAAAGACAGTAACCTTTGTGTCCTTCTACCCTCCTTTCACCACTGCTACTTTTATTCCCCCAGCAAAGACATCCAGCGGCTGACAAGTGGTTTCACATGTCAACAAAAGCTTGCCAGTAGTTCAGGCCCATTTGTTATAACCAATGTCTTTTCGTCTTCACCCCAATTATATCTTTTGGTCCCTGACCAGCTCATTTATTTCAGGCAGACTTTCTTGTCTGCGCAGAAGGGGAGGAATTTCAAAGGGTTCCCTTCCTTTTCCAGTGGGGACAATCAGAAGAACAAGATAAGCCTTCCAGAGGATCTTATCAAAGAGTTCCAGCACTCCTCATTTCCTCTTTTCTGTGCCTGTGTGACAGCCCATCTCTTCAACTCCTCAGGTTGTGTAGGACTGAAGACATACTGCTTCATCCATCTCACATTCCATCATGTCTTCTTTCACCCAAGTGTCATATACACAAGGGACAGTCAGTGATGAAGAAGAGATAAGCAAGGGAAAATAGTGCTTGCTAAGGGCTTCTGTGCTATTGCTGAATATAGATATGTTTTATTTCTTAGCTGTAGAATGTGCTCATTAAAGAAGATTCATTATTCCTTGCAGACAGCTACTTTGCCTCCCTGTTTCATTTGCCGCAGAGGGCTTACACTGATTCATGATTTAAAGGTATTGTTCCACGTATTGTAAGAAGAACAGATAAAACCATCTTCTTTTATTCCCCGCATTCACAGACCGTAAGATTTCACCCATATGTCCAGACGTAGGAGTCTTCATGATGAAAAAAGGACATTTCAATGTGTGGCTGTACTGAACAGCAAGGTATTGTACTAAGTAAAGGGAATGTTGCTGCAGGTGTCTAGAACAAAGAACAAATAAAAGTTTGCACTCCATGTTGTGTGGACAAAAGCTTGTGAAATAGTATACCATTAGGGAGAGATTTTCCTGCTT
Organism: Gallus gallus; assembly: GCF_016699485.2. Classification (NCBI taxonomy): domain Eukaryota; kingdom Metazoa; phylum Chordata; class Aves; order Galliformes; family Phasianidae; genus Gallus; species Gallus gallus. The sequence goes on along the minus strand of NC_052572.1, from coordinate 67,658,667 downwards.
TGATTCATTAATTTCCCTTTAAGGCGCTTCATTTCCCTTTCCAATCATCTGTCAGTCATTTTTTTGCTACAACACCCCTTGAAGTGTGGAAGTACTTCAGCTTCAGGTCTGGCTCTTGCCCTCTCTTCTCCTCTGTCTGTGACCTTAGGACTTCAACACTATTTTCTTTCCTGAGTCAGGAAGAAGGGGGCAGCTGGCTAGGACCTCGCACTCATCACTGTTTTTCCAACTACAATATGTTTGCTTTTCTTTCCCAGCTGCAGTTTTATCTTGCCTCCTTCAGTCACTCATTCTTTGGCATGTACGTTGTGGGCTCAGTTCTCCACTTACTTAGCATATGTACAACACTGCTGGTTTTAGAGAGGTTTATGGTTTTAATGGAGAAGGAAGCTTGACTCTGTTCTTGTGCTGCAGACACACGTTCCACCAACCTCAGTGGGAAGAAGTTGCCACGGGTCACAAAAAGACATGTAGAAATGTAAGAAGTTTGCTGATGTCATGTAAAAAATTTTAAAAAAGAAATTAAAAAATGGACTGACAAAAAAATCTGTTAGCATGGCTGCTGGAAAAATGAGGGTAGAGGGAGAGAACAGCTGCAATCCTCATCTTTTATACTGCAAGCGGGCTGTGACAGTGTAATTCTTCTAGCACTCTTTTTGCTGTGTATTTCTCCTCATCTTCCTGAGGCAAGACTTAGAGTCCTGTCTGGAAAGATGGCAATTAGGCCAGATGAAACCTTGATGTGATACCTGGACAATACCAAGCCTTTCTGTAATGAAAAAGATGGTTCTGCCATGTGTTGGATTGGACTTCTTTACTAGCTATTCTGCTTCAAAGGTAGGTGGGGTGGGTGAACAGGACAGTGCCGTTCATCAAATTCCATCTGCAGATGGTTGTGCTAATTGAGCAGAATTTCTTCACCAAATGGAACACAGAAAAAGTGTCTTAAGATGTCCAGGAGCACGCTGCAGTTTCAGCTAGATCTCCGTCATGGACGGCTGTTTTCAAACACAAGCACTTAAATTCGCATAGAGCTCCATCCTGCAAGTTGCTGCGCACTCTGACCCCAGTCCAGTAAAGCACTTAAACACATGCCTAACTCAGACATGTTGATCTTACTGTGTTTCCTCGCATGCTTAATATGAAGCACATGCTTAATAGCTTTGCTGGAGCAGGATCAGGATGCTTTGCAGCTTGCACAATGGGACCCATCACTCACACAGATAATCATAAAGGTTTGAAAGCCTTCATAAATTAGCAACCAGTGATTTACTGTAACAGCTAATAGCTATTGTTTCTCTTGAAACCAACAAAAAGAAACCCATTTTGAAGAGAGTTCTCTCTGTAAGGTCACTTTCTGGCTCCAGTTTGTCAAAGCATTCATTGTGAGCTTCAGTGTAGAAAAAGATAACGTTAGGCAGTGACACAGCGAGGCCAACGAACAAACCTTAGCCTTTATGACAAATGGGGTTGTTTTTCCAATGGGCTATGTAGGTTGACCTGACTCTGGGTAGCTTACTTTTGAACTGCCCTGGGTACTGCCTTGCAGTTTGGAATCCACTGCCCAGGTGATACTCCCAGACATGTACAAGTTGTTTGCTTAAAGCTAGCAAGGAACTGCAGGGGAGCCTCACTGATTCTAACTGAGCCATTTTTCCAGAACTACTGCTCCTCTGCATGTGCCCACACATGCTCATATGCATAACTGATCATCTTGTCACACCAGGTGCTTTCTACTTAAGTAATGGAAAGAGGCATGTATGTCTAACTTGGATCAACGTGTCTTAACACTTTGGCCCTCAGGCCCATGTTCTGGACTGAACCTGCTGCTGCTGCTGTGGTTGCTCTTTTCCTTGGTCAGACTCATAGCTAAATGAAGAAAGACGGGTCATAAAAGTCTCTAGTGTGTCACAGGGCAAAGTCAGTGTAGGTGTTATTTAACACTATTTAAATCAAGCCCTGGACATCACCCTGTGTTCGACTTTTCTTTCCCCATATAATCTAGAATATTTAATATCTGTTTTGTAATACAGATACAGCTTTGCCACATTTTTGCTGTAAATGAGCTACTCAGCCATCAGACTGAGTGTGATGTGCGTTACCTGGAATTTTCCAAACCTTATGTAGATCTTTTTCACTCCATCCTCAAACCCTTGGCTCATGACCAGAAATCTATATTGGCTAGACGTGGATTAGTTTGGTAGAAATTCTTGATGACCGCGACAGCTGGAGCATACGTGTTCTCAACTCTTCACATATACATTTTTAAATAATTACTATATTTTATACATATACAATTTGTAGAGAACACACAGAGGTAATCTTGGATCAGCAAGTTTAGAAGTGCAACGACAAGTCCCTTCTCCTGCTTTTAAAATGCATTTTGACGATTGAAATCTGCATGCCTTTTAGTTCTGTATCTGTGTAAAAGCCTTCTGTTTCATATTTCTACCTGTTTTTCAACTTATTAGCCATTATTAGAAGGACTGCACCAGCCCTGCATACTTTTTCTTACATTTCCAGTGGTGAGAAGTGCTCTGTGAGGGAGGCTGCAACAGCTAGCAATTGTGAAAGTGCCAGTGGGTGAATGTAGCCCTGAGCTGTATGCCACAGCCCACAGGCACCCCTGTATGGTATGGATAAGTTGTTGGTCCACCCCTATGTTCACATCTTTTTGTCAGGCTTACTGTATCCCTTGGAAGTGGGAGTTTAATCCAGTCACTATGACATTGTTGGAACTTGCTCAACTTCCAAAAAACCTATTAGCCTTGACAAAAGGCTTGGAGGGACAAATAATCTGCCTTTTCTCCGAAGTAATTTGTGTCAGCAAATAACATTTCCTATAGGCAAAACCATTTCATAGAATCATAGAATGGCTTAGGTTGGAGAGGACATTAAAAATCTTCCAGTTCCAACCCCCAGCCATGATCAGGGTTGCCAACCACCAGCTCAGCCTGCCTAGGCCCAATCCAACCTGGCCTTGATGCCTCCAGGGATGAGGCACCCACAGCTTTTCTGGGCAACCTGTGCCAGTGCCTCATGAACCTCCAAGTGAAGAATTTCCTCCTAATATCTAATTTAAATCCCCTCCCCTCCCCTCTCCTCTCTTCTCCTCACCTGGAGAGGTGAGCCTGGTCTTTGGATGGCAAGCTATTGTAAATCCTACAAAGCTAAAAGGCCTTCACTGGAATACCCTTCCACTCCCACTGTAACTTTATTCTCAACAAGTTCGTTCATCAAAGAGACGCAGTGGGAGTGAAACACTGAGCTAAAATGTTATGGGTTGAATTTTCTGCACATAAGTAACCAGTTTTAGAGCTTTACCTTTTGTGTGGTGTAGTTGCAGCTGATCTGATAATTAATAAAGCTGATTTTTTTTTTAATTTAATGTAATATTTTCTGCTTTTGAACTTAAAAGGGGTAATGCTTGTTTGGTTTTATTTTATTGATCTGTTTTGGCCTAGCTTATTGAACAGGTTGGCATGCTTTCAAAGCCTCAGAACAGGTATTTGACATAAGTTGCTGTAATTTGCTCTTCTAGTTTGTCCTTATGTGCAGAATTAACTGATATTACCTAGCCAACCTTTGGTACTTACAAAACACTTCATTAATAATGTAATGTAATGTTGCATTTCATTCGTACCTGTGAGGGTTTTCTAACATAATTCTGGTGCAGATGTGGTATGCTAACAGAGCATTGGTATGCTAACAGAGCATGCTATGCTATTACCAGCTAATTAGAAAGATAGGGGTGTAGGGAAACTCAGGTCCTAGACACCAAACAGTGAAAAACCAGAAGCCCTAATGAGCTGGTAATTTAGTGTGTCAATCAGGAGATGCAGGGCAGCTTCCATAGGGCTGTGGGGAGGGCATAATGGGCAGGCTGGGGGACTGTGTGCTCCCTGCGCCCGGCCCCCTGCCCAGAGTGGGGCAGGAAGCCACAAACACAGATCCTGGAGACCACATCTGGAAACAACATGTTTCAAAGGGTTTCAAATCTCAAGCTCAAAAAAAAAAAAAAAAAAAATAGGCTGGGGGTGGGGTAGGCAGAAGCAGGAGGGAGACAAAACAGAGGGCTGTGGTGGGGAAGGGCAACACAATGAGAGATGAGAGGTACTTTGACTGTGGGATGCCATTCTTGGTGCTGAAGAAGAAAAACGTGATTTTTGTGCACCCAACCAATAGTGATAAGCAAATGTGTTTGTTCGGGCCAACAGTGAGAAGACAAGTTCTGCAGGCTCCCAGCCTGGCCTTCCCTACTCTTTTGTGTTGAGGTCAACCTCTCCTTGCTCTCACTCACCAGCCTGAAGGTGAGATCAGCTGCACTAAGTGAGCAGAGCTGGCTGCTTGTTCCAGGGCTTTGCCCAAGCCCACCATGTGCAGTGCCAGAGATGTTACAGTACTTACAGAGCTTGCCATCCAAAAGGAGCTCCTTGTTGGGCTTTGAATCTGCCCTTTCCACAGATGTGGAAGTCCACCTGGTCACCATTGCACTTCAGCCTTTGCCTGGAGACATGCTGGTTTGTCCCATGCCAAGGAGAAGGTACATTTTTGCCAAGTCTCTAACTTGGTAGGGTTGCACCATAGGAAACCACCATTGTGCTTCCAATTCCCTTCATGCAGTTGATTTTGAAACTCGTGTGGGGCTGTACTGCCAGCAAGGATCCTCCACTTGATAGGTACTGCTCCCACAGCTATCAGCCACGCACACTCCCTTCAACTGATGGTTTTGTTCATCCATTTTCAGCTCAAGTTGTAAAGGCTTTTGCCTGAAATGCAGGAAACCTCCTGTTCATACTTGGTGCATTGTCCATGATCAGAATTGTGACACAAGTGGAGAGATGACAGTATAGCACCAAATTTTTCTCTGCTCTGCAGAACTTAGTGAAGTGACCCACCACTCTGGGCTGTTGAACTGGTACATTCAAATGGAAAGTCATCACTGAATTTAAGTTGTTAAGGAGAAGCAATTTGTGCCCTGATTAGCGTAGACATTTTATGCAAGTGATATTTAATATTAATATTCATTTCCCAAGATTTTTTGTTTAATTACACAGTTTTTCTGGTCTTTGGTCCCCTCTTAAGTAGCATGTTTTTAGATGTGATAAAAGAAAAATGAGAAAGAGAATTCCTATACTTGCCATACTCACTAGCAGTACTGATTATCCTCCGTGGTGCAAAAGCAGGAGATTTTCAATGTCTCTAACAGTCACCATGGTTATACAGTAAGAGTAGAAACTGATGACCAGTTGTGTGTCCTACTTCTGTCTCATACAAAAGCCTCATGGATGATCTTAGAGGTCTTTTCCAGCCTTGGTAATTCTGTGATTCTATGATTCTTGTATCATGAAGTGAGTGAGAATGGATTAACATCAGTATCTGAATATTGTTAGTAGTGACTGTAAATGAAAAGTGGACATACACTTACAAATAAAGATAACAAGAAACATTTTGATGTCATATTTGATAATGATTGTAGAGAAATTCTGTTTCCGAATTTCCAGACTTGTTCCAGTGTCATTCTAATGTCAGTTTGGCATAATGTCTTCTGAAACTGTTATCCCACCTTAAGGTATGCATCGCTATTTTTATGTTACGTTTTGCTTTTTGAATTAAAAATATTGCTAAATCTAAAGTGTAAATGCTGGCTTGATTACAAGCAAGAGTGAGCTCCATTTCGGAGGCCTCTAAAGAAACTGGTGAAACAGGTGTGATTTCCACTTCATTGAAGAAAGCCCCTTTTGATGAAATACGTATCTTTAGAAACAAATAACAGCTTCCCTTTTTCTGTCTATTGGAGCACAGAGCCCCGATTACGTTGTGGTTATCTTAAGCCATTGGCACTTCTTTTACCAGTCTGCTTACCAGTTTGATTGTTGCCAGCTGATGGATTAAGATGTTCTCTTGGTCTAAAAGACTTTCTTTAATAAAGATTTCTTCATTTTACCATTTAAATGTTCTTTTATACATTTTCATTTTCAGTATTCTCCTTTTCTAGTTACCACTAGCTACCACATTAGGCGTTTGCTCATAGCTTTAAAGAAAAATGACAAGATACTGTGTAAGGTGCAACTTACATCACAGTGAACTTGACAAAATCTCTTCATTCACTACAGTATAATTGAAGGCTTAGTCATGCATCTTATTCATAATAACATAATAACTCGTAATAACACATTACATTAATAAAAACATTTCCAATTGTTGTGCCGTTTGCCCATTAATCTTTGCAAATTTTAGGGCATTTTCTTTCAGTAAAAGTTGCACGTTGCATTGATCACAACAAGCTGAAATAAAATATCAAATAATGGAGACTTAGCATTGGAAAATTGTGGCTGAGATATGTAAGAAGTTCTAAAGAGAGCCTATTGTTTTAAAGCTCCTCAGTTAGTTATGGAGCAGAGCACTTCTGGAAAATTTCCTGGCTTCAACTCCAAAACATCACAGCCTACAACTGAAAACATTAACATTCACTTCTCATTTTCATAGGCTTTCGTCACTTATCACTTCATTAAAACCAGTCTCATGAATTTCCAAGACTATCAGCTGTAAAAATGAAAACCAAATGAAACCAGAAGTTTCCATGAACGTGCTTTTCTCCCAGGTGTGCTATCCTCCTTCTGTCAGAGGCAACCCTAACACTGGTCACATGTCTGTTTGCTTTACTAGCAGTGCCAAATTCTGGCACTCATGGACTGTCAGCAGTGAGCTTTCCTTCTCAGGTTTCAGTGCACTGATATTTTGTGACTTTGGATGGTTTCTCCACTAACCTTTCCTCCCACTTTGAAGAGAGACCTTAGCACCTTACATCCGGTTGCTGTGAGCCCGTGGATAACATACCATTCATTCCATTGCTGATGTCTATCTGTCTGAAGGTAAACACAAACTCTCCAATTGAGAGGCACGTCCTAATAAAGTCCTACATGTGCCTCATGCTCCTGCAGTTCCATCAGTCTCTCTTCCTTGACTCATATACTATTACTTGAGTTCCTATGTTGTGGCCATTAAACACCCTACAGGATACCTGACAATACCAACACCAGTCCTTGTTGCCTTCACCTACTGTGTTGACCACAGATTCTTCTCTGCCTCTTTCTGTGTAGTCCAATCAGCCAGCAGGGCATGAGAATGAATCCTCTTTGACGCTTGTTTGTCTTAATTTCAGCTGAGATGGGACTGGTTTTTTTCAGTGTCTGATATGATGCTATGTTCTGGTTCTAGGAGAAAAACAACCCTGATAATGCATGGATGTTTACAGTTGCTGCTGAGCAATGTTGTATAAATACACATATATATGTATGTATATTTGGCATAATTATGATCTTTTTCCTTTTCTCTATCCTAGTAAATAGTTTTTTTCTTTACCCACAAGTTCTACTTTGTTTTGGTGGTTTTTTGTTTGTTTGTTTGTTTGTTTGTTTCTATTCTCTCTCCCAACCCATTAGGAAGGGGAGGAATAAGCAAATAACAGTGTGATGCTCTGCCACCTGCCAGGTCAAACTACAACACTGCTGTTAAAGCAGCTTAACACGATTTGCAACATCCTAACGTTGTGCAGAAGCTTACTGCTTAAATAACCCTCTAGAGTTTACACTGATAAATCAAAATGCATCTTATTGTAGGTTTTCGCAAGCAGTTAAAACCAAGATTCTCCCTGTAACTCTTCTGAGACTCAGAGCTTCTGAGACAGAGGTGACCCGAACCTCAGGTGCCTCAGAAGCTGAGCTGACTGACCTTCTGGAGATACATGGCTCACTACTGGCTGTAGTGGAAACCAGGTGCTCACTTACAAAGCAGGAGCAAGTTTCGGAGCTAGGGAAAGCAACCTTTGCAATGAGGAAGCTTTGCAGTTTGTCTTGTTAAGAACTATGTCTATGCTAATCCAAGCATGAAAGCATACTTAAGTACACAGTGTCATAAGTACACTAGTTATGCTTCTGTGAAAATGATACTTTTTGATTTCTGTCGTCCTCCAGCTTGGAAAGATTATATTTTGAGGGCAGTAACAGGAAGTTTCTCATCCTTGGAGTGTTTTGAAATGCAAGCTTAGGCTGAGTAGATAGCATATCCCTGTGTCTCCCCTGCTGAATGAGGATATATCTTCCTTCAGCAACTGCTTCTGGCTGAAACACATTCACCTCAGGCTCTGCCTGCCTCTTTGGAGGATCATTTCTCATACAGGCAAGAGACAGGAGACCAGTGCTAACTGTGTGGAATATTTCTATTGTGATGCAAAGAAATAAGTACAACCCAGAATGTCTTATCTATGTACTGCACAGGATTCTACTTTCTGTCTTATTTACCTCATTTGAAAACACAGTGTTTTGGTAGTGTAGTAGATGTTACCAGATACACAATCTGCAGAATACAGAATAATGTCAAAGAGACCCTTCTACAAAAGCACAGAAATCTTGTTTCAGCACTGGTGTCCCACCCAGGACATGGTCAGGATTTACAGACCAATTCTGAGAGTGCATAGGATAGAAGTTAATACCTGCATGAAATGGAGGTGAATAGACAATAGAGCTTAGTATCACGGGCTGCACCTTCTGCCTGTGTACTTAGGCATCACCTATTTCCCAAAACATCCTGTGTAAATTGGATTCAGTAGCAAAAGATGAGAGCATAGACAAAGACAACAACTGCAACTCTTCAGGTCCCATTTGCTACATGAATGAGCCAGACCATTTTATTGAAACAGAGGAGTAGAAGAACTGTGTGAGAGTTGTGCAATTGCCCTGGGGACAGCAGTGAGGTTGGCCCGCTTGCCTGAAACCTCTCAGCATCCTGACAAACATGGTACTGATGCCTGACAAGGTCAGGCATTGGAAAAGACTGCCCAGTGAAGTGATGGAGTCATCTTCCATGGAGATGTTCAAGACACATGTAGACGTGGCAATGAGTGACGTGGTTTAATGGGCATAGCGGGGATGGGTTGACGATTGGATGTGATGAACTTTCAACCCTAATGACTCTCTGATTCTGTGATTCTATGGTGTGTGAGAGAGTCTATCCCAAGCAAATCTGTGAGCTATAGTTTGGAGGATGTCTGGAAACAAGAAGATAGACTCTAAAAACTGTAATGGTTATAGCAGCACATTAGAGAACTTGGGAATTTATTTGAAAAGAAAAGATAAAGATATTAGAAACTCCTAGATGTCATGTTAGAGGAAGACTTTTTAAACATCTTGATTGAAGGAAAGAACAGGAGAAAAAGAAGTGGTCAACTATTTCATACATTTTAGGTATTCATAATATTTTTTAAATACCAAATGCATTGTGTTTCTCTGATTCTGTATGCAGCCTGCATCATTTATTGCTGAAAACCACTTCCATCCTAAATTCAAATCTTCTAAAATTATTTTTTTTTTTTAGTTCTGTTGATCACATGGTTGTGGAGTCCAAAGAATTGTCTTTGATCTGTTGCATCCTTCCTGAATACTGTGATTCAAAAAAGGGGTGAAAACATGAATTGAGAAAGAGAATTCCAAAAAAAAAAAAAAAAAAAAAACAATTTGTAAAAGAGAAGCTAAAGAAAGATGGGACCATACTGGGGTTTTTGTTTGGATTTGAGTTTTGGTGGGGTCAGTTGTTTTTGCTTTTTTGTTTGCTTGTATCACAGGGAGCTTAAAGAAGAGGGAGAGAAAAAGTAAAACTGCAAGTATGGAAGTCTTGTCGCTGCTGGAAAAAGCACTACAGTGTAAAAGAGAAAGTGCTAACTTGCACTGTGGAAAGAGAATAAAAAGATACAGAAGAGAGAAATCATCCTATTTCACACTTTTCAACTGGCCAGAGAACTGAGGCAGGTCGTTATGGTAAAGCCTTTGTCCATCATCACCAGCTGGTACATCCAGCTGGGACTGTTTATTTTTCTTCTGTTGGTGATACCTATGGTCTCACACATCTAAATGCTTACTGCATACTGAAAACTGACCAACAGTTGGGAATCTGTCCCTTTCTCAGGCATATGAGAAAACTGACATAAAATATGAAAGGTTAGAAGTTCTTAAATTCTGTTGATGGCACAAATGTCCTTTTATGATATGTGACCTTACTTTCTATAATAGTATTTCCTATACCCAGTTTAGTACTTCTTGCAAGACTTTGCTAATTTATGTTGCTTCTCTCTTCTAGATATCAAAGTTTCTCTAGGTATGGAGTCTACTGATTTTCAATGAAAGCTGGCACAGGTGATTTGCACCACGTTTTGTGATTATATTCATCTTTTCACACAGAGGGTGGTGACGCACTGGAACAGGTTGCCCAAGGAGGTTGTGGATGCCCCATCCCTGGAGGCATGCAAAGCTAGGCTGGATATGGCTCTGGGCAGCCTGGTCTGGTGGTTGGCAACCCTGCACATAGCAGGGGAGTTGAAACTTGATGATCACTGTAGTCCTTTTCAACCCAGGCCATTCTATGATTCTATGATTCTATGACTCTATGATTCAGGTCTCAAATGCTCTCTCTGCTCAGTAGCACCAAGAATTAATTACTTGCTTAAACCCTTTCTTACATCAGTTCTGTTTTTGCATGTGTAATTGAGTGTTCAAAGCTCAGGTGTTCAAAACTGCAGGCAGCCCTTTCAGACTGCATTTTGCAAAGTGAAGAATTCCAGGGAATATATAACATCAAGGACACTTCATTTTTGTTTTTCCTGAAACTTCATACAGGAATGATTATGTATTCAGACTGGCAAGGAGGATAGCCAACATGGGAGATCACTCTTTGTCAGATTCATTATTTTAGGGGAACTCAGTGCCAGCTCAGGCAGAATATGTTTTTTCAGTATTCTGGAAACTCAGTAAGTGCTTAAGAGATCTACAGAGTGGAGAAGGACTTGTCTAAAGCAGGGCAGGTGTTGGAAAAGCTGCAATTTATTCCAGGACAGGCTCCTGAGTCTTGCTGAGGACAGTCATTGCTGATAGGAGGTCTTGGCCCATTCTCAAATATCAGTCCAAAGATGATGGAGATGACTATTTCTACCTGGCACGTGTCCACTTGTGTGCGTACATCTTGCATTAGAGGTAATCTTGTCATATAAACAAAAACCTGTTCAGACGTGCTCTTTGAAAGTAAGCTGGGAAAGGGAAACTCCAGTTGATACAACAAAACAACACAAAATTTGTTCTGAACTCATCAAGCTGAACCCTTCAGTCTGTTAAAGGTTTTGAACTTGATGGAGATTTGCAAGACAAAGCAATGTTGTTCTTTCAGCCATAAACCCTACCCACCTTTTCCAAACATAAAGTAACTTCTTCTTGGCTGAGGACAAAAGGACTAAAGAGCCATCACCCAGTGTAAGCATGAGAGATTATATACTTCCTATTGAACGATTTTTGAGGAGACCTGCATCTCCACAGAATGTTTTGATCAGTGGATTTTTCAGTGGAGTGGCCGTGATTCTTCTGTTCATTTTCACAACAGATTGACAAAGGGGACACAAAAGGAGTGTAGCAGTTTCCTGATATTAAGTCTGCTACCACCTTGAATGTTTAAAGCTGCATAAGCTGAAGCACAGTCTGTAAAATTTCAGAACTAGGCAGAAATGTGGCACTTCAAAAAAAAAAAAAAAATCTTGTATTTTATTTTAATACAAACAGAAAATTTTGTATTTTTTCCCCCAAGTGAATGAAGCCTTCTCTGTAAATGGCATTGACCTTCACTGAGATGGCTGCAGCAGTTCTACCTCAGCTGTCCATCCACATACCCAGCCCACTGCTGAGGCAGCTCAGCTGCCTCTGCAAGCAGCTGCACCACCCGTGGCAGCGCAGAGATTTAAGGCAAGCAGAAACCTGTGCTGATTTACCTTTTGGTCTGCACACTGCGGTGGGGCAGCAACTGCTTCGTAAGCAGCTGTGTTTTCTGTGGGGTGGTTTGATGGCTTTGGGATGGCGATGGGAGCTCTCCTAGCCATCCTCACATATAGGTCAGGATGTGGAGTTGAAAATCATTAAAGGGCTTTGGGCCACCTTACCATTTTGGGTCTTAGTTCTTCAGAAATTCAAAACTCCCAGCACACTAAACAGTGAAATCTGAGCCTGTGTGGCTCCATCTTTACAAGTACTTAAGTTAGATTGACAACAAATTCAGTGGAAGGACACAGATGTTGTTTCTGAGGGTGGGGCCTAGAATCCTGAGCTTTTACTGTACCTTCAAAGATCAGGGGTTCATTTGTAATATATTAAATTTAACTCACTCACAATTGGCGTCAAAGTGTACTCCTGGATTTCAAATAAAAATGAAGAATCAGATGAAGTTATCTTTTTCAACTGTTTATCCTCTCATAAGAATCATAGGCTCACAGAATCATTAAGGTTGGGAAGACCACTAAGATCATCTGGTCGAAACATCAACCCACGCTCTCAACATTCAGTGCTTTTCATTCTGGGAAAAGATGTACATGAGAATATTTATAAAGAGTATCTAAAGCAGGAGGGACTATTTTGTTGTGCTCTGTGGGGTTTTTTTTGCTGTTGGTGCTGTTATATTTTTAACTATCAAGTAGAATTCAGCTTAACTTTGACCAGCAAGAAAGATGTGAACCTGCCAAAGAAAATTCTGCTCCCAGCAACGTTAGAGAATAAAACTTGAGTCAGCAAAACAATACTAAAAAAAAATGTTTGGAACTTCAGAATCAAATGCAAACGAACATTTTTCTCTGCAGATTGGTTGGTGGTTTGTTTTGTTTTGCTACTGATTCACAGAGTTAACTGTACCATACAAAAGACCCCATCAAACTGTCAGGCTTCTAAGAACAACTCGTGTCAAGATTCCCTGCTCAATTTCACCCTCCAAAAAAAACCAAAATGAGATTTAAAAATCACGCCCTAAAGTGTATGGTGGAATTGGACCAAAAGTTCTTTTCCTTCTGCTGATTTCAACATTAGTTCCTACATTATTATTACATATGTTGCTTGTTATTTCTTTCTGCACTAATCCTGTGAGAAGCTTTGGATTATTTTACTTGCATATGTGATTCCAGAGAATCCTCTCCAAATGGGTACTCGTGGCTTAACTTAAGACACTAATTTTAGAATTGATGATAGCTGCTTAGCAGCTAATATTGCACACACTCTCAGAGCAATATTTCCATGAGCTTCTAAATCATGTTGGCATTTTTAAATATTTGAACAAAGAAGAAGAAAGAAATATGCCACCCACCTTAGGGGAAAAAAAAATTAAGGAGCAACAAAAACAGAGAGATTTGGCAAGTGAGAGAAGAATAAGATCAAGAGGAACAGTGGGGCAAAAGTTTGAAATGATATTATCCTCAACTGTGATCTCCCTTCCTGTGCTGGGAGTGACTGCATTTAGCATAGAGTCAGCAAAAAAGAATGCATATTTCAGCCAATTCAATAGAAAATCCGGTGTCTCATTTTAAAGAGCATAAAAATGGTTTTTCACTACTGTGCCAGATTTTGTTCTAAAGAGGGTCAGGATGTGACTTGGATTTCCTTCTACTGGCATAGTAGGGTGGAGGAGAAGAGACAATTCCAAGGTGTACTGAATAGGCAAAGGGCATTGGCTGGGGTGGTCACCTCTTTAGCACTCAGTGATGCTTTGCCAGGACTCATCTCCATCGGTGTTAGGTTCATGGAGGTGCATAGACAAGTTCTGGTGCATTTGGCATTGTCCAGTGGCAGTGAACTTATTCCAAAAGAATGTCACTATTATGCAGATTTTGTCTCCAGACCTCCTCCTCTCTGAACAACAGCTCGGCCACCTGTGGCAAGAAACGCAAGGAAGCTGGGAAGGGCTGATGGCCATTCATTTCAGCCATCTGAACAGCTGCCAGATTTTGCTCTTGATGTCTGGGGAGGGAATTTCCACTGTCATTTGCGAGCAGGAAGTGGAAAATGCTGTCCCCCACCCCTCAACAATCCCTTTGATCGTAAAAAGGCAACACATCTGCTGCAAACACAAGTAACTCCTCAACCATTGTAGGCCAGCAGCTAGTGGTCTGCCACTAACTATCTCCATTTCCCTTGGGCAGGGGTTTTTGGCCAGCAGTTGGGATTATGAGTGTGTACAAGGTGGCAGAACCCACACAAATGCTATCACTTTCCTTCCGTGGCAAGGGAAGTTGCCTGGCAGTGCCCCACATCCTGAGTCTCGTGGTGCCTGGGCTATTGGTGTCTGGAACTGCAGTAACCACCCTGCACAGATGCAGGTGAGGATGAAGCGTTGGCCAGCCAGCAATTTCTGTCAGTCTTTTTCAATCATCACTATGCTGTGCTGTTCTGCCAATGTTTATAATAGCTTTGAAGAAAAAGAATATGAACACCACAAATCAGAAATCTCATTTAAAGAAGAGAACTAGCTATAACTTCTTCCCCAGATCAAGGGGAAACCTCTAACTCTAACCTTCGGCTCAGTTGGAAACTACTCAGTAAAATAAATACATATGAATTTTGCTTCTTCCCTTCTTAATTCCCTTGTCTAGATTTGCTGAACAACAGTCTAATAATTTATTGCTTACATATTCATTATTCTTTCTTTTTCCTAACACTCAGAAGTGCAGTATTTATGATCTCCAGACTCTCCTATACATCCTTAATAATTTTTGCATAAATTGAAGTTACTAAAATTTTCTTATTGTGAATTCCAGTTGGAAAGAACAGCCAAGACTGTAGGGCTGATTTCTCTGCAAAACTAACTCCCTTTCAGCTGGCTATTCCCTTGCACGACCTACAAGGTTCCATTTTCAGGGAACAGTGTGAATTTATATGGGTCAGCTTTCTCACTTGTAACCTTGTATTCAGGATATCACAGCAGCGAGGAGATAGAGGGTAAGGTTCACTCGGGGGATGATGAATGCACAATGAATAAGCCTGCTTGTCACGACTACTGTGGGGAATTCTGCCGCCTCCCAAACAAGGAGACATTGACCGTGAACCCCGAAGAGATCACAGAAACTCATTTCAGTTTAATTGAGCCCAGAATATTTTTGTTCCTTCAAAGTATTTTTGTTTCAGAAAAAAAAGTACTTTGCCAATACTCATCCAGAAGATACGAAAAGGAAAGTAGCATCAAAATTCTGGTAAAGCCCCACTTAGCTCTGTTCTGTGTAGCTGACATTCAATAGCAGTTGAGCAAACTGATTGTGCGTTTTCATAGCAAATGTATAGGAAAAGAATTATTTCGTATCCATTCATTCCCAATAGATGCCTGTCATGTATTTTTTTTTTTTTTCTGAAAATGTCTCACTCTGCAGAACATCTCAAAAGCATTCAAAGCTACCATAATGTTTCTTTTTGTGTGCCGCGGTCTACCTGATGGACAGGGAGCAGAGATGAGTCTGTTTCCTGACTGACTGATAAACTTTGTTCACATGGGAATGATAAGCAGCTGACACTGAGTAATGATACCTTGTTTGCAAATTTCAGTCTTGGATGTTCTTGCAAGTGGAAATCAAGCAATTTCTTACGTGTCGGACTTCTGGAGACCTGGGCTGTGATGGATGTCAGTGGTAAAGGATTACCTGCAGGTCCCCATGGGACATCCACCGGTGTGGCATAAAAAATAAAACTCTCAGGAATGTGCCATATTCAGAGTAGTTTGTGTTGGGAGGGAAAAGAATAACAGCAAGGAATTAGACTGGGAAGCAAGAGAAAGTTTATACAGCGTGGCCCACGCTACTCCTCAGCTCCACGAGGAGCTCCTGTGTGTGAGGGTGTGGAGGCTGTTATCACTGCAATTCTTTGGATGAAGAAAGCAAGCACTGTCCAAACCAGCAGCTACAATTTCACATTGGTTAGCCCACTGCAGGACAGTTTTGTCTCCTGGATGTTTCACTGTCACAGCGTTTCCTTTCCCTCCACCTCTTTCACTTGCCAGCCCTGCCTCCTGTGCTCCCTTAGCCTGGTTTATTTGATTTATTGCAGAGTCACTGGGGAAGCTCAGGTTACAGCTTTGAAGTGAGCAGTGACTTCAGGGTCCTTGGCATTCACACACTTTCCTTGCCTGCGCCACATCAGGCATTGCCCACTCACAGGGAGGCCCCTCTTCCGAGCAAGGGAGCAGACCTCTGCAGCTTGATCTTTACAAAATGAACTCTGGACAAGTGCAGGAGGATCTGGGGGTTGTTTGTTCTATGTAATTTTGTGTCCATGTGCAAGTCATGCACGTTAGTAGACTCTGAAGTGTGCAAATTATTAGCGTATAAATAAAAGTAAGCTATCATTAAAAAAACCCACAGAGCTACCAGTAGATGTCCTGTAGTAGGATAGATGGACAGTTGCACACAGTTATCTAATAAACATCCTCACCAGCATTAAGAAAATGTTTACTATGCAAAGCAGCAAGTAAAATCCTGCTTTGGAAATCTAGCATCTGTACCAATGGGCACATTTATTATCAAATTTGCAGGTGCTGATTTTAGCGTCTTAATGCATTTTCCCTGCTGTGAATTTGTATTATTTTATTTTCCTTTGTTATTCACACGCACAGGCAAAGCTCTCACCATCTGCAGTGGAACCCTGATGGGTTCATTCACAACGAGCTGTGTACAAGGCTGTTGCTCTGTGTCTTCAGCTCCTGAGTGTGAATGTTTTTTTTCACAGGAAAATACCCACAAGTTGTATTTGTGCATGCAAGTTCTGTCTCACAACAAAACAAATGAATATACAAACAAACAAAAACACAAACCTGATTTAGGTTTTGTTTGTTTGTTTGTTTTTAAGATACTGAGATAGATGAAGGTGTACAGGAGGGGAACCACGTAAGATAAAAGACCTGTGAATGTGTACATGCCTTCCCAGCTCGCTGGTAGTAAATGTCATGTTACCCTCTGGAAATCCTCTCTTGAATGCTCAAGCACTTAATCCAGTTTGTTCCACTCTTTGTTATAGCAATCAAGATATTTTAGAGGAGAAAATTATCTCTGCTGGTGCTCACCACCAATGCAGAAGCATGAGTATCTCCACCCAGATCCATTCAAAGGCTCATGTGTTAACCGGGACCACTGCAAGACTGAGTCACAGCAAAGCTCAAGCTGGGTCTGTCTGCACTGGGGAGAGATGGAAAATGTGGAAATGCTTCAGGGTGCAAGAAACATATCTTGCCATCGTAACAAGTACAAATCCCTAACTTCAGTGTAATACAGATTTGGAAGTATAATTTCGAAGACTTAATTCCCACTGAAAAACTTGGAAAAAAAAAGGGAAAATAAGTACAAACATGGACTAAACCTTTTTCTATCCAGGTGACCAATGACTCCTTGGTTATTTTTTTCTTGTGCTTACGAGCTGCATAAGGAGTGCCAGAAACAGCAACATCTGACATAAAAACTTGAAAGTCTGAAGTCTGCAGGATGCCTTCGCACCAGGTCAGAGTGCTTGAACTTGCAACCAGACCTTAGAGAGAACGCTGCTGAAGTCAGCAAGCACACTGTTGAGTCTCAGCAGCCACATCCAGCAGAAACCAGCCCTCTGTCCAGCTCGTGTGTTGTAAATGGCTCTGTCTGTGGGAGACCTTGCCTGATGTGGGATTTACAGATGCCCAACTTTCTGGTTATTTGATTTTGGACAGGAAATGCTTTGCAATTAGGAAGATTGTTGCTGGACAAAAAAAAATAAATGAGTTTTTAAAAGTCACTTGATGCGATGCTGGAATATGCAAGTGCATGACACTCGCTTTAGGCTAACACCATCCAAATAGTGATGAGCATTTGTGGAAAACTCCAGACAGATTGGTTTTAGGACAAAAAAAAAACAACTGTATTTGTTGTGCCCTGGTTTGTCTCTTTGTTTAGAAAGAGGCATGATGGCACATTCACAATTCTAGCACCAGTATCTCTGAAAAAAGCCTACTGAGCATCTGGCCTCTGAGATGACCAACAGGATAAAAACAAGCTGGCACACACATAGCCTCATACCCACTGCACTCCAGAGTGCAGAGCTATTGCCTCCAGAGGTAGGCAGCTGATCCCTCTGGGAGGCAGCTTCTGAGTTAGTGAGCATTAATCAAGCCCTATGCCTTTAATTATTGAAATACAGCCCAGCTGTGTGTCTGCAGGACCCGTTCCAAATGAGCACAGGAAATTATGAAATGGGCCATATAACTCCTCTGCAGAGCAGTCTGAGTGCCCGGCTGCTTTCGGTGTCTGTGTTACTTCGTGCATTTCCTCTGATTTTATCAGGAGCATTAAATGTGGAGTTATGGCAGGCTAAAGCATAACAAACCCTCAGATATAACACTCAGCTACCAGGATGGAAGGAAAGGGTGAATGATGAAGGCTGGTGGGATGCCAGTAGTCTGTCTGGAAGGCAGGTTTATTCCTGAAAAATGCTTTTTCTTTCCAAAAACAAGCAGTTGGTTATTACTGTTAGTGTTACTTCATGAAACTCTGAATGTCTTTATGTTGAAAATCAGTAAAGATGGTCCCACAGTCCTATCTGACCTTCAGAATCCGTGGGTTTTCCAACCCGCCTTCCGCAGCAAGTGGTTCCACAGTTAGGTCAATTCTGATAGTTTGCAGTTATCTTCTGCAGCACACAATAGTTTGTTATGTGTGAGCCCATATCACAAAACTCCCTTGGTGCATCCTCACACCCTGGTGCTGAGATGGCCCTCTCTGTGCCTTCCACTGAGGGCAGACAGAAGGAAACCCATGGGCTGCTCCAACTCCTGCTGCCCAGATGGGATCCCTGTGCCAAAAGGCTGTGGGACAGAAGCTCTTTTTACTGAGGGGAAGCATGTGGTATAAATGAGATGTGCAGTAATGCATTTTCTGTTCCAAAGCTACTCCAGAGGGAAGTGCTTCAGGGATTAATGGAAAGCAAAACACTGGTTATCTTGTTAAAATTGCATTTATGGTACTTCTTATCAGGACTTAGAAATATGAAAGATACTGATGTTTCCAGGGTGAACAGTATTTCATTCTGTGGAGTGCTCGTGTTTGTAAATTCTACTAGATGAAGTGAAAGGCAAAAGCTAACAAAGAGGAGAAAACCTTTTGACTTAACCTTCAGGACCTTGTCCTCATGTACTGGGGAGGGCTGAGAAGAGGCAAGAACGACTGATGCCTCCTTTAGCAGAAGGGAAGGCACTGGATAGTTTATCTGGAGAGCACAGGAGGTTTAGCCCTGCATTTCTGGAGTACTCTGGAATTGTTCCCCAATTCTGGATCAGCCAAACAGAGAACGGAAGAGACTCACAGCTGCCTGCAGATTTCTATCTTTTCATGGGCAATTTCATATCCTCTGTAATACCAGGTAAGATAACATCTAAAACCATGCCCCAAAGCCTTAACAAATTTTAGAGGACATTTTTCCTACACCCCCTCCCCCCCCCCCATTCCTTGCTACTGGCCTCAGGCTTCAGTTTTGGGGAGGAAGATATAGAAGTGTTTTGTTTTGTTTTGTTTTGTTTTGTTTTTGGTATTAAATATTTTACCAGTTTTCAACTTGACTCTTCTGGTGGAATACAACTTGCAAATGTGGTATGCAGGAATGCAGGGAGTATCCACTGCTCTTCTTCAGATAGAGACCGGAGGAGGAATCTGACAAAAATCAACCTTTTCATGCAGATGGAAACAGTTTCAATTCTGTGAGAAGACGCAGAGGCCCAAGGGCATTCTCAGTAACGGGAAAATTACTTGCAGTCGGTCAGACAAGCTGTCTGACTCAGGTAATCTACAGTTCATCGGGTCACTTGGTTGAAACCGAAGTCCAAGATGAGACGCAATGTTCAGATGAAGGGGATTGTGGAGGCTTTGCGTGCGTGCACACGCCTGCCTTTGTGCGCCTGTGAGAACCTGGGGTTATTTGCTGTACGTGTGCTAAGGTGTCTGCAAAGCTTTTGGACAGCAGCAGAGCAGAGTCAGGAGCAAAGCGGACATTTCATTCATCAGTTTACTTTATAGGGAGAAAAGAGAGAAAGGAGAAACTATGTCAGGAAAGAAGATACAGATGTTCTGCATTAAAAACCAAGGGAATTGGGAGAAATATCCCTTCAGCAGATAGACCAGTGTCAAAGTACCCAGCAGAGTGAGATTCAAATTCTTACTGATGATCAAAGTCACCTAATGCCTCTCCTGACAGAGGATGAGGTGTGTTCAGCATTCATCTTGGTGGTCAGCATAGGATGTATGTCCCAGTGCATCCTAGTTAGCAAGAAGGAGTCTCCTTGCCTTTGCTTGACTCTGTCAGTGAGAGGAGAAATTAAAATTGGTTGTTCATACCATAAGCACAACCTGCAGTTCCCTGGTGTAAACCCAAGCTGGGTTAAGCTGTACCAGCATACAACGGTAGATCGTCCCTGTCTAGAGACAGTGAGAATCAGAAGCAAAGGAAGGGGAAGAGCTTTGGACCTGTTGCTGTCCTATCCTGAGGTCTCTCACTGTCAACTTGTCGAGTTATACAGATGTTGAGACAAAGGAAAGTGCATACATCCACTTTAAACACCATATTAAGATGGGTTGGAAAATACTGTCTTGTACCACAATCACCAAAGCCATCTTTCACACCAAAAACAAATGATGCATCGTGCCCTCAGAAATGCCCAGCGCCACGACACCCATCTAGGCTGGTGCTGGGTTGTTCTGTTCCCTGGTAGCAGATCACAGCACAGCACTGCTGAGTACTGAGAGGGCAGGTCCTTAGGCTGAGTGATTTTTCTCACATCTCTCTTCCAATCTGGCAGCACCCCCATACTATTGCCTACAGGAAGGTTCGCTGATCTATAGTTAATGCCTACATATGCTTCTGATTGTCTTTTCCTCCCCCTCCTCCTGCCCAGTCTGTATAAGCTGTGGCTTGTGTGCAGCTTGGAGAACAGTGAGGGGAAGTAAAGGGCTGCCTTGGGAACTGCCAAGTGTCTCCAGTTGGCCATGGCCGTGACCTGACTGAACAGCTCTTCAGACTTGATAACCTGTAGGCAAACCTTGCTGAGCACTTCTTCCTGGGCAGGAGATCATCCACAGCAGGGGAAAGAAATATGGTTATAGTAACATTATTATGTCTTTAAGCATCTCCTCCCATCCCATAGTTAGAGAACCATGGGTATATAAGCCCTAGCTTGCAGGCCACAGGTATGGGCATCACTGGGGTCTCAGTACTGAGCCAGAGTATGGGGATTCGTACCACTCAGAGAGCTGGGATTTTGCTTCACCATGGCATCAGCAATAAGCAAAAATTTTAAGGACAGAAGTGGCACTGAAGTCAGCCATAATGTTTTACATGAGCCATTTGTGTAGGGGATCTTCTCTCCAGAAAGTAAAAAAGAAGCTTGGAGAGTGAAGCAAGATTTGCCCAGAAACCAAGTCAAATGGAAAATTATTCTGTGCTTAGAACAAGAGCTAGAAAAACAGTAACTAGAGCAGTAGTGGTGTGTTTGTGTGGCTTGTACTTTAAACTGTGAAAGCCACAAACTGTATCTGGAGAGTGATGGATACCAAAATGCCATTCCCAGTCCTCATTTTCTGCCACACTGGGACCACTGAGTTGTGTTCAGGGCCATTAGTAGCTGGTCCTCACGTTGCATGACCAGGATCCTGCAAATGCCCTTCATGGTTAGTCTCAGTTCATCAGATGGATTTGCTTGGATATACCCTCCAACTGGAGCAGCACATCTCCGTACAGCTGGACAGGAACTTTCCCAGTGTTGAAAAGCACTTACGTGTATTGTAACAGCATTTATAATATATTATAGAAACACTTGGAGTCCCAGCCAACATAGCTGCCTCACTGAATTGTTCGCATGGGTTGGAAGAGACTACCCTATGGAGCTTAAAGCCTTCTTACAAACAAGACAAAACACACTGATCAGAGATCAGAAAACATTTCTCATAGTATCCCGATAGGAAAAATTTCACTTGATATTTTGACTTCATTAGAAGCAAGGATATCAGCAAGAGTTCCTAATACACATTACAAATTTTCTGAATATTATCAACCACCAATACCACAGGTTGACTGGAAACTTCTGATAATTTTCCGTGAGAGAAAACAGCTGTTGAACTATATGAAATTCTTTTTTTTTTTTTTTTTTTAATTTCTGAATATATGTATATATATGCTGAAGTTTTGCCATAAGACTGAAATACCCAAATCAGAAATTTTACTCATTTACCCTGAAAATTAAGTCTCCCCAGCATTTCATTTTTCTCCTGCAATGGAGGGGAAAGTCATTGTTTGTAACTTTTGCAAAAGTAAGAATTACTGCAGCCTGCCCACAGGGACAAGGAAGTGTGAACAGGAGCTGTACAGAGCACACAGAGCGTCCTGTGCCACTCACTCCTGTGTCGGCACTGCATTACCAAGCACTGCTTTCCTTGCCAAGTGCAGCATTGCTTCCAGACAGGCCCACAAAGGGCCCATCATGGCGTGTCGGCATCTGCTGGCAGTGACTGTGTGGGATATGCCAAGTGCCTGTGGTCAGGGACCAGCACCCCAGAGCTGCTTCTGCTCCACAGTAATACCAACCTGTCCCAAAAGCCGAAATCTCTGACAATGCCATAGATCCTTGATCCAAAAATGGATCCTCAAGAATGGCCCTGAAAAACTTTTAGTTATCCGAGGTGAAGCCATTGCAGAGTGGACAGAGCCAGAATTTATGGTGTCGTAGAACCATGTCTCAACATTAGAAGAGTGAAGTAAGAAGGTGGGTTGGTCTATGCACCTGAAGTCTACCTGCAGCTTGGCAATGTGTTTAAAGAGCTCACATACACCATGTGCAATTCATTTAGCATCGGCTGGAGTTACTTGGCCACAAGGAGTGGAAGGAAGAGGAGAGGGAATAATATTTCCAGCTTTGGAAAAATTATCTCTGATTACCCATTTTGATCCAAGTGATCAGGGGTAGGAAACATTCACATGAAGGAAAATGTCTTCGACAGTTGCTTAAACTATTACATTTACTCAATGGTGACTGGCAGCTGTTCAAAATTTGGGAAAATGTATAGCCATGGATGACTGTTATCGACTGAGTCAGAACCTGGATCATGACTGATAATGGATTCAACCTTCTAATTTAAAACACAGCCCGTCTTGTTTGGGATACTGACCTGCCTGTGCCTCTCCATCCTGTTTTTTGTACTTGATGAATTGCAAACAATGACTGGCTTTGCATAAAGCAACTGGAAATTGTGTTGAGCCAGATACAAGCAGATTACATGGGCTTTGCTCCTTGAATTCCTGGCTCCCTGTGGTGGCCACGGTAGCTGTTGTCAGCAGCACAACTTCGAGGTTCTCCATATCTCCACAAAGCTGAGAGAAAATTAATACTGGAGAGGTCAGTCTACAACAACAAACAAACATTCAAATTCTGTTAAATAGAAGAGGCTGGGTCATTAAGAAAGACAGGCTGCTGTATTCAGTCTGAGGATGACATAAGGACCCAGGCAACATCTCATCTGTTGAATACTGCCTTCCTTTACACTTCTGCTACTTTTTTCTTTCTTGTCAGCAGTGGGTAAGGCAGTTTTGGTAGTGCTACTGTTGGCACAGACCTGTCAAAGTTAAGTGCAAGTCTCTCATCTTCCCAAATAATAAAGTTGATAAAATCTATTTGTTTACGTATCACAAAGAAAGATGAGGACATCTCAATCGCAAATTTTGGACAGCTTGGAAAAATTTGACATCTTCTGCTACACCGACAGAAAGCTTTCCAGTAGTAGTTTGAACAGCATGAAAGCCCTAAGGGGAAGCCCAGCTGGAGAAGGAGCAGAACACTTTGTGTGGCATGATCTCCAGCTACTCACATTGACCACAGTTCTGTTATTTTTCTTTCCAGCTATCTCTAGCTCGTCTCAAGTTTAACTTTCTCCTTTGTCAGGTGCAGAACCTGCGTTCTGAGACAGCCAGAAGTAGCTCAGAAGCACTGGTGCTGTCAGCCTCCCTGTCAGACGATTTCTGCTCTGCAAATTTTGTCTATTTGCTTGAATTCGATCAGAACTGTCATGCAGCTCCTACCGTGTGGAATGCCAGCATCAGCATGGGGCACTGGTGTTATTCATGACTTGTCTGAAGGAAAGCCCGAATCTGATCTTAAGCCTTATTAGACGCATGAAAATCCAGAACACAAGATCTCAACAGATAAAATGTGATTTCTGCTTATTTTTTTCTGGGCACGTGGGATGCTCAGAGCAGGTGTTTGCTGATGACTCCCTCTCCAAGAGTGTGAGCAGAATGAGTCATACCTTTTCTCTTAACAAAGGCAGTAGTAAAACACTCTTGCTTCTACCTTCTGCCTCTTTTCATGAAGCATGAATGGAGACACTCCTCATTCAATCCAGATGAGGAAGGGTGACAAGCTTAAAAGGTGCCTCAGGATGAAAACAGCCATCCCACTATTCCCATCATGAAGGAAAGGAAGAGTGTGGCTGCATGCACCAAAATAGGAAAACCAACAAGTAAAGGGTGCACTGCTTGTTGAGAACATCTCTTAACTCATGCTAAAATAATTTAGGTTGAAATGTTGGAGGATGGAATTGGAAATCTTAGGATCATAGAGTCACAGAATGGCCTGGGTTGAAAAGGACCACAATAATCATCGAGTTTCAACCCCCCCACTATGTGCAGGGTCGCCAACCACCAAACCAGGCGGCCCAGAATCTTCCCGCCAATGAGACCTGTATGCTGTGGAAACAGCATTATTTTTGTCCACCTCTTGAATAGAAATTAAGTCCTTTCAGGGAAGCCGCTCTTACGATGCATAATAGTACAATACGTAGTTGTTGGCCTTCATTATTCAGGCCTGACATTGTGGTTTTAGGCAAAAATAAAAGCTGGGGACACAGTATAACAAAGGTTGCTCAAGAATTCAGATTTTAAAACAAACTCGCTTTGTCTGTCTCCAACTCCCCATTGTATTAGTAAATATTTTAAGCCCCTATTTGGCAAAGATTTAAGGACAAGCCTAAAGAGCAGATATGTTTACTTCCCAGTAAAAGCCTCGGTACTTTTTAGACTTAACTTGTTTACCGATCAGTGTGGACATGACCCCTGCCATGAGCGAGGATCCTGGAAGCCCTTCCAAGACCTGGTGGAGTTAATAGAAAGGGTTATGGGACGTTCCCGGCTTTGAACCAGATCCTGTTCAAGGCAGCCTTGCTACCACCGTTTGGAAATTCGCCAGGAGGAGACTTCAAACTCCATAACAAGCAAATTGCAAGTGTCAAACAAATATTTTAGCGTGAGTGATTCGCCTGGCTCTAATCAGGGGTATGTTTCTATGAGAATGGCGGACCAGATCCTCATCTGTTTTTTATCAGACTGACTGCATGAACTTGAGAGGAGCTATTCATAACTAGAAAAGCCAAAGGACTGGTCTATTACATGCAGTATTTCTGCTAGAATGAACTACACTCCTGAGACTTCTTAACAGACTAATCAATAGAAAATTTTCTTTCTGCATGCAGATGTGGACCAATACCTACCTCTCATCAGTGCCCAGAACACAGCCCAGGACTCCAGAACAGCCAAAATCTCTGAGCTTCCCAGTGGAGCTGGAAGCTGGGGTGGGGATAAGACTTCAGAAAGTGTTCTGTGCCTGCTGGGCTTTGGCATCTGATGGTCCTCAAGAGGTGGAGCTAGACCAGAGCACAGGATTACTGGAAAGCCCATCTTTGTATCCCACAAATCGATAAACAGTTTACACTTTCTTTGCTATAGAGTCAATCCACTAGAGTGCAGGCTTTATCTGCAGCTGAAAGGAAGGAACAGCCAGGACCTGCTCCTGCTCCGCTGTTGCTTGCTGAGCAGCCCAGAATTGCTTGACCATCCTACCTGCATGGCACACAGAAGTGGGAAACATCATGCTCCAAGCTCCAGGGTAATGCCACCCACATGCCAGAGGAGCAGCTTCATTGTGCAGCCGTAGAAAGAAATAGAAAGAATTGAACTTTCAATTTCTCTCAAGTTTTAAAAAAATTACATTTTCAAAAAATTAAAAAAAGATGTGGTACTGAGAGAGATGGTTTAGTGGGCATGGTGATAATGGGTTAATGGTTGGATTAGATGATGTTAGTGCTCTTTCCCAACCTTAATGATTCTATGATTCTATGATTCTTTCTCTCCCTTCACTCTTTTAAGAAAACCTCCCCAGTAATGGAGTAAAGAGCAGTGACATCAAGGAGAGGGGCAGGGCAGAGGATAGAAAACACCTCCATCTCTCTTGCTTTCCTTTCCTCTCCCCTCCACATCTGCAGCAGTGCAGATGTGCAATCACCTCACCACCACACTGCCAGCACCCTGTGTCCCTGCACAGCACTGGAGCATTGCATTCCCAAAGGAGTCTTTGTACATGGAGGTGTCCGCACTGTATGCAAAGTGAGGATGGCTCCTGAGAAGAACCCAGGGGGCTGTATGTAGTTTCCCAGGTTTTTATGTAGGGTATCCTTATCCTGCTCCCATCATCCTTGAGATAAGAGGCAAATGTCCCCCTTTTGGGAGTGCAACTAGATGATCTCCAGAGGTCCCTTCCAATCCCTAGAATTCTGTGATTCTGCATATATAAGGTAGGTTCTTGTTCCACCTACACTCCCTGATGAAGCTCCATGTGAATGGAAAGTCCATTTTAATCGGAAGCTAACAGCTTCTAGTGTCAGCATCATCTTTTCCATGCGACACCAATGAACAAGGTGCAAACAACTGTGGGTGAAGGACTGGAACAGAGCATGGTGACACAACAGAGATGCCCTGATGTCTGTGACAGCAGGAGTAATTTTTCATAGGGCAATGT
The DNA here is from genome assembly GCF_016699485.2 of Gallus gallus. Classification (NCBI taxonomy): domain Eukaryota; kingdom Metazoa; phylum Chordata; class Aves; order Galliformes; family Phasianidae; genus Gallus; species Gallus gallus. Next base: position 67,631,985 of record NC_052572.1, on the reverse strand, counting down.
ATATAATTACAGGATAATTTTATTTGATAACTATTTCCAAGAGTGCTAAAATAATGGGGGGGGGGGGGGAATGAAAACGCTCATCAGATTTGACTGGCAAACACACTGGTTTTGTGAAATCCTAGCCCAAGAAGAGATGGTCTGCAAGAAGGCTATGCCCAACTATTCAGATTTTTATTTCTTTTGCTTTATGTTCATGTACAGAATGCATGCAGGACATGGCTCAGCTGCCAGTCAGCTTCTTTGATTATTTCCCATTGTCTTTTGTTTCTGTACTTCCCAGGAGCTTACAGATCTTCCAGGTGTTCTTGGAGCTCTGTACCAATGGGCTGCACTGTGGATATGGGGTTATTTTCAAGAGGCAGACGTGGTTTCAGAGACAGGATTAATGAATTACTTGCATCTACCTCATTTATATCATGAATTTCCCAACTGTTTGTCTCCCATTGCATATTAGTGGATGCAGATGGCAGTACTTAGACATCAGCCTCCCAACCTGCATGAGTGGTAGCACTGTGACCTGGAGCTGGCAACTGTGAGTCAAGTGCTGTCTTTTGGCACTCTTGCCTTGGAAACCCCACCATGAGCAAGCACAAGCACACATCTGCTGTGTCAGAAGCTGCCCTTGGAGACCTTCACCATCTTCATACCTTGGGTGCTGGAAGAGAAGGAGGTGGCAGTCATAATGTAATGTAATCAGTTTGGTGCTGCCACCGTGAGATTTAGTCCTGGTAGGTCTGTCATCTGATTTCCAATGCCATAGCTTTACTTCTGGCTGTTGAAAATGAATTTTGTTGTCCTATCACATATTTACCAGCCATGTACAGCTCTTCTTTTTGGTAGTGAAACATTTCAGTTTGGACATGGCAACATTTGTTCCTAGGTCCAGTTTGTGTTTGACTCTTCTGCTCCACAACTCTTCTTGCTTTGTAAATCCTTAACATGAATTAGGAAAAAACATTTCTGCTGATGGAAAAGAATGCCACTGGAAGACTTTGCAAAATTTAAAGAAGTTTTGCTGCTATTTCTGGTATTTAAATTCGTGAGTACACACAAATGTAACGTAGAGCTGTCTTAAGTTGTTCTAAAAGATCTTGAGGCTGTTGTGGGCCTCAGGTACCCACAGTGCTAGGATGAGTGAGTTGAAGGTTGCCTCTGTGCACCTCCAGCTGCACTTGGTGCACTGACGCAGCTGAGAACCTGCTAAAAATATAACCTAGCATTTATCTCAGACTTAAAGCCTGCTGAAAATGGCAGTAAGAATATTTTTGCTTGCTGCTTCTAGGGAAGTTGCCATGGTTAGAATATGCATAACAATATGTCTTTGTTTAATTTTATTCTACATTTGGCAACGGAGAAGCATAAAAAAGGGAACGATATTAAAAGACTGCATATTGCTTTTTTTATTATTATTATTTTTATCAGACACTGCATCATTTCTGTTCAAGCCCATCTGGCTAACAATCATGTGAAATAAATATTTTCTGGTATTCTGTCACAGGAATTCCATATAGCATCCAGTGGCTGCTCCTTAACTTTGGGACTTACGGTGCCATTTTCTGCATTTCTGCTGTGTGGTTTTCCAGTGGAGACTCAAAAAAGCCAAGAGTTCTGTTTCCCCCACAAACACAAAGCTTATGTAGGGCTCCCCAGGCTCCTGGCCATGCACAGGGGAAAGGAATGGGAAAGGAAGCACAGTCAAGAGATGTGCTGGCTGTTGTGTCTTTAGGACAGACTGTTCCCATTGGGAGACACAAGTACAAGTGGAAAAGCTTGTGCATGGGAAGCCCATGATGCAGAAAGATCTTTCTGTTTTACTTTTTTGAATGCAGGATGCCTGTTCTCTGATCCCTCCCACAACACGAGAAGGGCTGCAAGAGGCTGAAAAGGACCAGCAGGGTATAAATAGAAAGGAAAAAGAAAGGATGTTTAGAAAAAGAAAATGCAGAGGAAGGAGGGAAAGCCTGACTCTACTTCAAAGCAAACTTCCCTCTGACAATGAGGAAAGGTTGGTGTGTCGGAGCACGCTCTGTAATTTGCTGAAACTCATGTCCTGTAATTTAGCCACTAGGTGTGTTTGTATGGAAATACAGAACTAAAGCAATTCAGAGTATGTCAGGAATTTGAAGTGGAGTATGCACTTCTTTGGACTCTTTTTCCAGTTGGAGTACCCTTAACCTGTTTGGGAATGCAGGCTTGGCAAAAAGCATTAGCAGAAAAAGGAAAAATTACTATTTTCCTTTCAGAGCTTCTCAATCATCAGGGAGCTGTACTGGAAGTGTTAATGTACTGCTATTTCAGAAGCTTGTTCTGGGCCTGCCACCAAAATGCAGTGACTGGAAAGCCACAAAAAGCCACTTTTCAATCTAGGAATACTCAACAGGAGTATTGAAATATCCCTGCCTTGGAGTAGGGTGTGCAGTCATTTGCCTGGGATTTTGTTGGTGGTGTTTTATTGTTGTTGTTTTTTTTTTCCTCAGAAGCAGTTCTCACACTTTCTGATTGAACTTAATGTTTTTGGTGGGGCAGCCAGCTGACCTCCACCTCCGTTTGCTGTCAGGTTGGAAACCACGGCCATGGAACTCCTCAAACCTGACACTGATTTTGCAGGGCCTGGCAATGTCTGCAGTTGGCAGAGTTGTTGATCTGATATTTCTGTTACAAGCTGTGTGTATAGAGCCCGTGCTCTAGGTTCTTTCAGAGCTAGATCCACACTGTGCAAGGTGCTTGGTAAAGCACAAAGCAAAAGTCAAGGTTTGCAGATGGTGATAGAAGTACTAGACAAGAAGCCAGAAACAGACAGGGAAATAAAGCAAAACAGTGAGATTGCATGGGTCAGGTCAACAAGTAATGTTTGCCTCTTCACCTCATTTCTATTGACATTTCCATCCCAATCCATCTCACCCACTGGTGTTGCTGGTGCCTGGGGACATGCTGAAGCTCTAAAATGTCACCTACAGTAGTCAGGCAGCAGCCTGAACTATCCAGCCCAGCCAGAATGGGTAACGCAGCTCATTTAAAGACACCTGGCTCAAAGAGATCACCCAAACCAGAATCAGGCTTTGAGTAGCTTATTATTTGAGGGGATGTCTGTGTAGGAATGCTGTGGAGATGTTCCAGGTATGTGCACAGGCATGGCATGTTTAATCAAAAATAAATGTGAAATTTTGTTTTGTTGTGACTAGAACTGTTCCTTCACTGATCATTTTTCCTGGTGACCATGAGAGCACAGTGTTAAAAGCTGCAGCTTCTGGGAAGTTTTGAAGGATTTGAACCCAAAAGTTGTTGTTGCTCGCTCAGTGCATCTGCTGAGACAGAAATGAATAGATAATAAATAATTGTTAATATAGTTTAAATATTAGTCCAATGTTCACTGTTAATAGTTAGTGTATGGTTTATAGACCTTAGTTAGTATCATCAGAATAGTAGTCAATAGCTAATAAACAACTGTTGTAGTTACAGTACCTGTTAATGCCACAAGAACGTCTGTAAAAAATAAAGCAATTTTACCATTTGGTCTGGAGCAAATGTAGACATCTGTCACCTAATGGTCTGGAATGGAATAGCCACTGCACTCCCCAGAGCATGGACTGATGAAGACAACAGGTGAAGAGAAAACTGAAGCAGTTCCCTGAAGAAGCCCTTTCTGGCTGTTGTCCCTAATTTTCACAGCTTCCTAGCATGCTGAAAGGCAATTAGCTGCCACTGTGTATGTTCTGAAACCTGCGTTGACCTCCTGATCATCAAAGACACTTAGCTCATATTTAACAGCAGAGGGTCACAGCTGTGGTCACTTGTCAGAGCTTTTGATCAGAGTTGTGGGTGGAGTGGAGTCTGTCGCAAGGTGACTGACAATCCTGAGCTCCTGCAGAAGGGGACACCTGGCAAGTGTTCTGGTCTGGGGCCTGGAGTCTGAGCACAGTCCTCAAAATGCAAGTATCAAGTACTTCTGTGCCAGCAACAGTGACTAAAAACAGGAATTTCAGCTGTGGATGTGGCAACGCTGGGTGTTGTCCACCCTTACTTTCACACATTGGGATGAAAAAGGATTTATGCCCTTCTGAAGGCTCCAGTCCCAAGATTGCTCAGTCTTCTTGAAGCTAAGCTGTGGTGTCTCTGGCTTCCTCAGGGAGACTTGGCTCAAATACTAAAAGCTAAACTGCACTGAGACACATATCCCAGTCACATCCACACACCCATAGCTGCAAAGGCCTGCTCTGTATGTGTCGTGGACTAAGCAGCTGCTCTTCCCTATAAGCCCATAAGGAGCTTTCCTTTGTTGGTTGGCACCTTCCCCATGTTTCCTGGGGTTGAAAGGGGATTTGATTTACACTGAGATTCAAACTAAGCATATTGACATCAAAGGAACGGAAATCAGGCCCCAGTAAGTGGTTTATAAATGCAGCCTAAGTGTTTTGAATCAAAATAGTTATTTCAGTAAAGTTCGTGGGGTACTTCTGTCATCCTTATCATTTTTAGTTTCTGTCTCAAAAACACTGTGAAGTCACTGACACTGAAACCACTCTGGGGATCCTTAGAAAAGAAAGCTTTTATTCCTGAGTGAAGTCTTTTTTTTTTTTTCTGCAGGTTTTCCAATTCTTTTCTAGCATTAGAGGATAGTAACTTAACCCAGTGAGAAATGTCCAGATTATCTCAGAGAAATGCCCTGTGGGTTGTGCTGTACAACATCAGGGAAAGGATTCTCACCTCATGCACAATTTTCTCATCCCAGATGGAGAAGGCAAGGCTTGCTCTGCAGCCTTTGCAAACAGCCTGGAGACTGTTTCAGCCTGCCGAACAAAGGGCTTATCCAGAGGCATCCAGTGAGGACCAGATGTCTGACTCATAAAGTACTTAGCTGAAATGACAAAGATATATTGGTATGGTGGATGTTTCTTTTAGCAAATGTGCTCGTATCTTTAAGATGGCAATGACTAAATTTCCTTTCAAATCTGGAAGAACAGTGTCTTTTTGTAGTGCTGGTGCATCTACTGGCTGCACTGGATAGCATAAAATAAACAAAATGTTAGAAGAAAGAAAGAAGAAAAACCCAATGGCTTTTGGAATAAGCCTTTTGTGTTGCTGAGTATCTGAAACTTCTTGGAGCACATGTGTATAAACATCGTATACAAAATGAGAAATAAGGCTTGAGTAAATATTTTGTACTGCAGTTTGCCCAAACAGAATAACTATTTGAAAGCCACTCTTTATCCATCTTTTACAAATAGATCTTAGATATCTGGTCAGCTGAGCTACAGCAGATGCCAGCACTGTCGTTGCATTGGAACTCATACACTAGAGTGTATGAGGGAAGTCCTGTGCCTCAGACCGATCTTGTCTTCTATCTGAATCTATCTGAAATGATTGTGTAATTTAGTGATGTCACCCTGTCAATAAGGCCAGTAACAAAAATATAAAAAATCCTGAAGGAAAATTTTGTATTTGTATAAAATGAGGTAAAGATTGAAGTCCAAAACCATGGGGATTCTTATTTCCCACTGAAATCTCAATGGGCTGGGCCTCGAGGTTTTACTCGATGGAGAGAAGCCTAGATGAAGCCTTCGTGGTCAAGTGTGAACCAGACCAAATGGCAACCTCAGTGCAAGACGTCTGCTGAACAGAGTTCAACAGAGTGCCACACAGAAACTTGGGTTTCTGTTTCATGCAAAGCCAATGTCTTCATTTTTCACTCTTACCCAGAATGGAGGCAGGTTTTCCACATGAGACAACAACAGGAGAAGCCTCCTCCACTGATGGATGTTATTGATATCCCTAGCAGAAAGACAAGATCTATTATTTCCAATATTAATTAATGACACAGGGGAAGTTTTATTTAACTGTATAGAAGGAACTTATGCAGAAACAACAGGGAATCCTTAGTTCTGGTCCAGAATTAAATTTCCTGTGTGTTAATTTTTAAAGTACTGTAAGCTTGGTAAAATCTCCCTTTCAGTTTGAGCTTATCTTTTCAAAATACAAAACTCAAACAGAGCTCATTTCTTGAGTTCAATTTACAAAAGAATCTCCAAACAGAAAAGAAAGAAAACAAACCTTTGATCAATCATCACTGAAAATCTTCCTTCTATCAATGTAACCATTAAGAACTGCTTTTCTTTAACAGGCATAGGCAGTACCACAACCTTTTTACTCTTATTGAATACAGTGGGTAAACTGTAACTCACACATGAAGTAAGCTGAACTGAATAAATATTCTGCAAATTACTCTTCACAATGAGGAGTCTGTCTAAGCAAAAGCTTCTGTTATTTTCCAGACAATATAGAGAACTTTCTAGCACTGATATTAGAAAAAACATATTGCCCAGCCCAAATCCAAACATCAGCATACTAAGTATGGTAAATGAAAGTAAACCATGGGTGCTTTCCTTTCATTAGACTTTCTCCCTGACCTCTGGATGACAAGGGCATAGGAAAAGGAAGTAATTTTTCTTCTGTCCTGGGGGAAAGAACATTTGAAAGAGATTTCCTGTGACTGGACTACATCACCTCTCCAGTGCCTGTTCTGAAAATCTGGAAGACCACCTTTTCTGAGGATCCAACACAGAAGCGTATTTGATTTTCCCCTTGCAGTAACTTGTGGCAGATTCACAAAAGCTTCAGGTGAATATGCATGTTGACAATTTGAGAAGATGATGCCTTTTCTACCTCAATTTATATCACTTTATGTTGTCATATGCACCACAAAAATAATATCTCTTGTGTGTTTGCAATCCTTTCGAGCTGTGGCCTGTTTAGTTATGTCAAGGCCATACGTCAGACCTTTGTTCTCCGAGCTGCAGATTCCCAGGGGCAGCTGGCTATGGCCAGCAATCCAGAAATGTGTGTTGGACCTCAGGACTTCTCTCTGCAGTGTTGTGGTATCCACATATGGGCTATTTCATTGTTCAGATTTCTGACCAAGAGGGTCTTTCTGATACGTGGCAGAGCTTTCCTTTTGTGCCATCTGGATGAATAGGCTGCCTCAGACTTCTATCTTTGTCTTTTCACTTCATGCAAGTACTGTACAGAAATACCCACAAAGAGCATCAGGATTTACAACAATGGTTTATGTGGGTCATATCAACATTATCATGTTTATGAGGGGCCCCAGTCACACAAGAAGAAAGACACTGAGCAAGATGGAATCTACAAGTAGGAGTAGAACTGACTAGCACACTGAGCAAATTATATTTGAGGCTGCTGCTTGAGTGTGTCCTAGGAGTACATTTGCATTTTGGGTTTCACATTGTCATAATTTTCTGGAGTTACTTTTAGGAGTTAGGAAGGATGGAGAAATGGGAAATTCAGAGTAGAGCAGCTGCTTGTGCTGAGAGCTGGCATCATACTGGGTCTACATTTTGTGTTTCAGAAAATCGTTAATGTTATAGGATAATGACCAAGCATCCAAGTGGGATTTGGGCATCAAGAAATCAATGATCACCTCTGATGTGGATATTCAGAACAAGTTCCTAAATGGAGCTGAGAGAAAAGAGGCATCAGTTACAGGGCTACTTATAGATGTTCTAATTTTAGTGGTCCATAAAGTAAGTCTAGGGTTATAATTAGGCTTTGAGAAGATAAGAACTGAGGTCATAAGAGTATTTCAACTAGTGGAAAGTCAGTTTTTTTGTCTTTGATGCTTATGCTGAGGTTATGATCAAGAAAGGGACACTAAAATTTAAAGCAAAAATGTGATTTAAAATAGCCAAATAATCTTGCATTGAGTCTGATAGCTGTCGTATCTGGTTCCATAACCTCTTTTAAATCTGAGTTTCATGGGTGTTGTGTGTCTTAGATTGAGAGCAGTATTACGTATTGGCTCAGGTATATAACTGGGTAGAGGAATAACGTCGAAGTAGCTTATCAAATATGCTGAAGGATGGTATTATCATTACTTTCATGATGTTTTTAAGATGAGGCTTATAGGTATCGATAGGTTGGGGTTCAGATTTACACTGTTGCTGGTGTTAGAATTATCTTCATGGTACATGAAGGCAGAAACTAGGAAGGATATTCAGTTCTGCTTTAATGTCACTCAGCTTGAGTTTCAGTTTCTAAAAATCCTCAACGCTGGATGATACTGAGGTTTGGTTTTTACAGATATACAAGGGCTGTGATTAAGGTTGGCATTCAGCTGGGAACTAAAAAATAGAAAAGGAAAAAAAGAGAGAGAGAGAGAGAAACAACTGAGAAAAGCCCAGCAGCCTAAGTTAGGAACTGGTGGGGCTTTCTGTATGTTTTTAGATCTAAGGTTTGTGGGATGTGTGAGAATTGAGCTAAGGCTTTGTCTTAGATTATTGGTGATAACTTTCTTAGGAAAAGGGAAGGGAGAACATGAATGGCAACAAAAGCCAAAATTGGAAATGCAAAGAGATGTGGTTGAGCTTGTAGCTAGTATTTCTCCCTGACCTTTTCCAGTTTGCCATTTTTTTCCAGCCAAAAACCTAACTCCAGTTTCAGTAAGTACCATGACTCCAGTGTCCAACAGAAAACTGGAAGGGAAAACTGGAACCAGCTAATCTCTTAGCCTGGCCATATTTTTGGAATATGCTCTTCACTACTGCACACCTCCAGTCAGGCCCCTGCTGCTAGCCCAGGATCTTAGCTATAACTGAGTTCCATTTTATAAGTAATTAATCACAGGGTGAGGTGGCATTTATACTGAACTTACTTATAAGCATAGCTCATATGTCTCTTCTGGTCCTGACTGAAGTCCTTCCTAACCTCAAGTTATCCCTGTCCTGCTGTGCCTGAAGACTCTCAGGAAGCTATAAGATGGTCTTGCACTCAGGTCTCTTGCACATATGTGGTGCATGTATTTTCTGATTCTCTCCAATCTTTCTTCCCATCACTATACCATCTTAACCATAAACCAGATGCTAAAAGAGCCTCTTGATCTACAACACTTTATGGGCTGAAAGCAGTAAGGGGATCGACTTTTGTACTTTTCCTTAATTCAGACTAATGATGCGTTCTGGATTTCTAACCCCAGCTGAACATTTTGTTTTGATTTCTGATCATGGATGTGAGCTCTCTATTCCAGCATTAACTTAAAGATTTGTAAAATGACCCGAAGACGAGTGCTGAAGCAGTTTTTAAATCATTTCAGTGATCATTACTTGTGATACTCATTGGATTTAGGATTTTGTTTTTTGTAGCAGTAAACCGACCTATAACTCTCATACAGCTAGATACAGCTTTATTCTTAAGACAGCTGGGAAACATAACGGGGAGCCACGTGTGGACATTAGTCCTCAAATTCTCATCATAGACTACTTAACACATTCTTCTTGTCAGAGCTTTTTAGTAAGCTGAACAATGTTCAGAACTCCATATTTATTTAATGGCAACGAAGTGTTAAGATCTCAAATGTTTTAAAGCAAGTACCAGGAAAAGCACCCAGCTGGACCCGGTGGACCAGGTCAGAAACCTTCTTAAAACCAAACACCAATTCTGAATCCAAGAGTTATCAAATTAACGTCAAATCTAAAAGTGAAATTCTAGCAGTTAGTGACAAATTTTCTACACCCAGACACTAGTCCCTCTCACAAAAGTCAGGAAACAAAAAGGTTAAAGTATTGCAAGTGCTGCTGTTGGAAATAGCCCTGGGGACAGTGTAAGTGTATCGTTGTAGTATAGTAATTTCTGGAAAAAGAAGAACCTTAGTCTAAGGCTTTTGTTATTCCTTTTCCAGTATAATGGTATCTATAAACTCTGAGCTGAAAAGTTAATACACACATCTCTTTTGGAAACATCTGAACATTTTTTATTTTTTGTGTTTTTTTAATATGGTGGGTGCAGATAACATAATATGGGTACTTCTAACATGGAGGACATCTTTCTGAGCACGTTTCTACTTGAAAGCGGAGAACCTGAAACAATTAAAAATGCACCAAAGTCTAACTGTGCGCAAAATCGTCAGTCAATATTTTATCCAACCCTTATCAAACTACACTTTCTCATATACTGAGACCGAACTCTAGTGTGAGTGTTATGCCTCCGTCAGCACCAAGCATCAAAAATCTTTAAAAAATGAGAGAAAATAAAATGGAGCTTACAGCAAGACAGCTTTTAGGCCTCAGCCAACTGCGCTGGGAATACCAGTCAATGCGCAATGCAAAAGATCCAGGGCCAATGTGCCTTGCTGTAGTCAAACGGCCGCCATTCCTATCAGCACAAGGGCTTAAATGTCACCCTTTTCCACAGCTGTTGAGATGTCCAGCAAGAAGACAGACTGAAAGACGGGGAAAATGGATGTCAGGCTACTGTGGTCATACTGAATTAAAGATCATTTCTGTGATGACAGTTGAAGTTGTTAGACAATCTGGAAGCAACAGGTCCGTATCAGAAAATAACAGAGTAGCAAAAGAGTAATTTCAAAAGCATTATGAGATAAGACTTCAGGAAGAGAGCCTGTACTGGGCTCAGGCGGGTCCAGTAGAAAGCTGGGGCAGCTTCCAGATATAGCTGGCTTTAGCAGAAAAATGAAAGATCCACCAAGGAGCTCCATCTATTAAGCTCCAGAGGATGACACACTTCATTCAGTGCACATGCTTCTTGGTGTCATCTAACTTTGTATCTCAGCAGCAAAAAAAGATGACAGTCTTTGGTAGTGGAGATTAAAAATGTCACGTGGTATCAGCAGCTAAGAGGTTAACTAAATTTGTATGAAAGTATCTTCCTTTACTCTTTTTCTGTGTGACACAAAGAAGATTGCACGAGTGGACGACTTTGGTAAAGATACGGTGGAGTAGTTTTGGAATATAGATAAAGATAACCAATATCTTTTGGTTATTTTCCCCTGTAACACTGCATTTCTGTATTCACATCTCTGCTTCAGCTTGGGCTTGGCTCCTCCTGAAAAAAGCTCCATCCAAGAGGAGTGTAGGGAAAGGAGTTCGACTCATTGAACCAACTTAGGATATTCCCTGATTCTGTGATTCCATGACTCTGTGTAGCCTTTGTGTGCCTGTATGTTGGAAGAAGGCAGAAGAAGCAAACTTGGGATATGCAGTGTGAGTGAGGCCTTCCCCAAGTGTAGAGAGAAACTGTAAGGAGAAAAACTTTCTGCAAGGAATAGCACAAGGTGGGGAACCTCCGCAGCAGCTCAGCCCACAAAAGCTTCAGGCGAGGGGAAGGAACCAGCCCTGATAACAGGGTGTCATTCAGCTCTTTGCTCCCATCCCACTCAACACCACCAGTACAGCCCTCACCAGACCAGTGTCGCTTACCCTTGGGCCGGGGAGTCGCACACTGTATTGAGCAGACTCTCTGCATCTCTGTAACAAGCCACATTCCTGCCTGGATTACTCATACTCCAATGGCTGCTGGTTTTCTTCATGTGCACTCATTTGCAAGCCCTTCAACAAGAGACACAAAGCTGTCCATAAAATTAGGTCACGTGCATTGCTCTGTGAAGCCATTGAGTTTGCCAAAACCCGGATTTTTCTACCCCTCCCCCTCACTGAAATCTGTGCTACCATGTAATAATGATGATGTTCATATATACAAATGCATCCTATGACGTTTTTTTTCTCTGGGATATCGAAGGGCTGCCTTCAGACTGACATTTAATTCTCAGCACAGGCAGATATTTCTTACCCCATTTAACTCACTCCTCTTTCAGCTCAGCTGTATGTGAAAAGGCAACTCCATTTTAAGCAGAATATTATTTTTGTTTAGCGGCATCTCTTTCTTTCATCTTCTGGACTGAACATGAACTGGATGCTTGGATCAGAGAGCAGATAAGAACTGACTCAAAACAGATGACAAACAGGCCAGCTGCTGAAGTTCACCCAGGACCTCAAAGCCAGGACATTCAGCACTTTTGCCATCGCATGAACTGAGCATCATTCCTGTTCTTGGGACTGTGACATTCCCTGGGGAAAATCCTTCTGGTTCAGGGGGAAAAGAAAGGCTGTTCCCTGAGGAACAGAGAAATATAAGCTTGCAAAAAGGATGTTGTCAGAATATTTTTGTAAAAAGCAAAAGTCTACAGCACCACAATCCCCTGATAATGAGAGAAACCCAGCCAATTTGGCCAAAAGCATTGCTACAGAAGTAGGGAACTGGAAGGGGAGAAGTGAGGTGAGCTAGAGGGCAGACATAAGCCACCCGCAGGAGTTTTCCCACTGGGGTGGAAGAGCAACCTCAGAGCAGCAACAGCGTCACCATACCGCAGCACTGAGCCTTGTTTCACTAGAATTTGCATGTCAGCCAGATGCTCATGGAACACAAAACTTTTTTTACACTCCACTTTGTGTTGCTGTCATCAGGTACCAGGAGGATCAGACTAGATGCGTGGATGGAGCAGGAGGCCAGGAAGCAAGACAAGGGCAGTTTTTTGCACCTATACAAGACAGAAAAAACTCTGAGTCTACTTTGCTCTGACCTGTCATGTACAATTTCTGTGCTGAGAATAATTAACATCACAAAATCATTTTTAAGAGAAGCAGGACAGAGCTTCTTCAATGTTAGTTGTGCTCAACTGTAAGATGTGCTCTTCTGGCGGTGCAGTGAAGCCTCTCTTGTTTTCTGCTTGGCGAGTGTTTGTTCTGGAGTGTCTGTTCTGCAGCACAACCGGAAAAGGAATACAAGCTATAAAGCAAGCAGGTCCATGAGTGATTTATTCTTCCTTTTTGTGGCACAGCTTCCTAGCTTCAGGGACTACTGAATGAGCGTGCTGACAAGGTCTCCGTTGTACATGTATTCTGGGAACTCACAGCAGACTTTTTCTCATGAACCTGGGCCAGAGCACAATCACGAGCAGAATTCATTTTAAATCTAAAAAGATGCTTGTATAATTCCAAAGAGGGATTTAGCTTCTTGAAAACTGAAGCTCCAGTTTGGATCCCAGTTGTACAGGTGAAAACCCTCACTACAACTCTCCAGTAACCAGATGAAGCTCAGCACCATCAGCTCAGTGTCACTCCTGGAGGAGGAGCATGGGCTAGTACTCTTCCCAGCAGGGTAAAGCAGTGATTAAGCAGGCATTGCATCCCAAGAAATAGTCTGCTCTGAGTTCCATTTTAATAACATTAATATTTTTGGCCTTCATCTATCAAGTAGATTTATTTCACAGAATCACAGAATGGCCTGGGTTGGAAGGGACCTCAGTGAATCTCCAACCCCCCTGCCACAGGCAGGGCCACCAACCTCCACATTTAATACTAGACAAGGCTGCTCAGGGCCCCATCCAACCTGGCCTTGAACACCTCCACGAACGGGGCATCCACAACCTCTCTGGGCAGCCTGTTCCAGCACCTCACCACTCTCTGAAGAACTCTGAAGAACTTCCCCCTGACAGCCAACCTAAATCTTCCCTCCTTCAACTTAAAACCATTTCCCCTTGTCCTGCTATAATCTACCCTTCCAAAGAGTTGACTCCCTTCCTGTTTATAGGCTCCCTTTAGATACTGAAAGGTTGCAGTGAGGTCACCCTTCAGCCTTTTCTCCAGGCTGAACAAGCCCAGCTCCCTCAGCCTGTCTTCATAGGGGAGGTGCTCCAGCCTCCTGATCATCTATCTGGCCCTCCTTTGGACCCTCTCCAACAGCTCTCTGTCTTTCTTATATTGGGGGCTTCAGACCTGGACACAGTACTGCAGATGGGGCCTCACAAGGGCAGAGTAGAGAGGGACAATCACCTCCCTGTCCCTGCTGGCCATCCCTCTCATGATGGAGCCCAGGATACCATTTGCTTTCCAAGCTGCAAGAGCACACTGCTGGCTCATGTTAAGTTTGTCATCCATCAGGACCCCCAGGTCCTTCTCTGCAGAGCTGCTCTCAAGGACTGCTCCTTCCAGTCTGTATAGATGCTTGGAGCTCCTCTGGCCCAAGTGCAAAACTTTGCACTTTGCCGTGTTGAACCTCATTAGGTTCACCTGGGCCCATCTTTCAAGTCTATTGAGGTCCCTCTGAATGGCATCCCTCCCTTCCACTGTGTCAACCACACCACTCAGATTGGTGTCATCAGCAAAACTTGTTGAGGGTGCACTCAATTCTGTCATCAGTATAATTGATGAAGATCTTAAAGAGCATTGGTCCCAAGACAGACCCCTGGGGGACACTGCTCATTACCAGACTCCACCTGGACACAGAATCATTAACCACCATCCTCTGTCTGTGGCCTTTCAACCAATTCCATTGGGTGGTCCACCCATCAAATCCACATCCTTCCAATTTGGAGATAAGGATGTGGTGGGCAACCATGTCAAAAGCCTTGCTCAAGTCCAGGTAAATTATATCAGTCGCCTTCCCTTTGTCCACCAACGCTGTCACTCCATCATAGAAGGCCACCAGGTTGGTTGTGCATCACCTTCCACTGGTGAAGCCTTGCTGGCTGTCTTGGATCACAAACTCATTCATCATGTGATCTAGCATGTCACCCAGGAGGATCTGTTCCACGATTTTCCCAGGCACTGAGATAAGACTCACCAGCCTGTAGTTACCTGTGCCTCCTTGTTCCCTTTCTTATAAATGGGAGTGATATGACCCCTCCTCCAGTCATCCAAGACCACCTGACAGACAGGCTTTTCAAATACGATAGAGATTGGCTCAGCAACCACCTCAGCCAGATCCTTCAGAACCCTGGGATGCATGCTTTCTGGCCCCATAGACTTGTACGCATGCAGTCTCATGAGGTAGTCTCAGACTTGCTCTGCCCTTACAGTGGGGGAACATTACTCCCCTGGTCCCCACTTAGATGTTTAGGGATGCAGGGCTCAGGAACATGAGAAATATTAGAATCCTGGCTGCCAGTGAAGACCAAGGCAAAACACTCATTCAGTACCTCAGCCTTCTCTTCATCCATTGAATCCAGTTCTCCTTTTACATTTACCAAAGGATGTAGACTTGCTTTGGCCTGTCTTTTCTGGCCAATGTACCTGTAGAATGTCTTCATATTGTATTTCACATCCCTTGCCATGTTCAGTTATGCCTGCACCTTGGCTTTCCTGATCCCATCTCTACAAGTCCGGACAGCATGTCTGTATTTTTCCCAGCTTACATGTCCTTGTTTCCAGAGCTTGTACCCACCTTTCTTTGCCCTAAGTTTGCCCAGCAGGTCCTTGCTGAGCCATGCCAGTTTCCTGCCTCCTCTGCCTGCTTTCTTATTCAGAGGGACAGAGAGCTCTTGTGCTCTCAGAAAGGGATCTTTGAAGAGCAGCCAGCTTTCCTCAACATCACTGTCCTGGCCAATGATTCCTTGAACAGCTTAAAGTTCGTTTTTCCAAAGTTCAGGGTCCTGACCCTACTCTTTGCCAGGCCCACATTCCCTGAGACTGCAAACTCAACTAGGACATGGTCACTGCAGTCCAGGCTGCCTCCACCTTTAATGATCTCCTCTGCATTGGTGAACAGCGTGTCCAGCAACACTTCACCTCTAGTCGGTCTGTCCAATACTTGAACCAGAAAGTTATCATCAATGGATTCTAGGAGCCTCTTGGATCTCTTGCAGCTTGCTTTGTGGTCTTTCCAGCAGATATTCAGATGGTTGAAGTCCCCCACTAGGACAAGAGCCTGTGAACATGATACTTCCCACAGCTGAAGCAAGAAGGCCTTGTCAACAGTCTCCCCTTGATCAGGTGGCCTGTACTATACCCCTATCACCAAATATCCCTAATTCTAACCCTCAGGATCTCAACCTGTTCCTGGCTGTTTCTCAGAGGGAGCTCCTCGCAGTATATCCACTCTTTGAGTTAGAGGACAACTCTCTCACCCTTCCTACCTTGCCTATGCCTTCTAAAGAGCTGATACCTCTCAATGGTGGTATTCCAGTTATGGGAGTCATCCCACTATGTTTCTGTGATAGAAACAAGGTCATAACTTTCGAAGTGCATCATGGTCTCCAACTCATCCTGCTTATTTTCCAGGCTGTGTGCATTGGTATAAAGGCACTTCAGCTGGGCTTTCTGTCTTGTCACCTTTCTAGAGGATCTAGGAACCCCTAGAACAGCAGTATCCCCCTGCCCTACTCCATCCCTTTGTACTCCACCCACTTTGCCCATCAAGCTTGGTATGAGCCCTTGAACTACCCACTCAACCCCAATGGCCCTCCTTTTGTCCCCTTCCACCTTTGTACCTAGTTTAAAGGTACCTAGTTTACCTAGTACTAGTTTACCTAGTTTACTAGGTACCTAGTAAAGGTACCTAGTGTACCTAGTTTAAAGACTTTTCAATGAGTCCTGCCAGTTCCTTGGCTAGGATCCTTTGACCCCTTGGGGACAGGCTACTTCCATCTGCTGCCATCATGCCAGGTGCCAAATAAATTCCCTCATGGTCAGAAAAACCAAAATTCCTGTGTTTGCACCAGCCTCTAAGCCATTTATTTATGAGGTGGGTTTTTTTTAATCTTCTCAGTATCCTTCCCCGCCACTGAAGGTATAGAAGAAAAAACCACCTGCACACCTGTTCCATCAACTACCCACCCCAGCCCCCTGAAGTCTTTTTTAATAGTTCTCAGGCTTTTCTCAGTGACTTCATCACTGCCAGCCTGAACTGTCAATAAGGGGTAATAATCAGATGGGCGAATCAGTCCAGGAAGTTTCCTAGAAATATCCCTGTGAAATATCCCCAGGGAGGCAGCACACCTCCTTAAGGGTAGGGTCACGCTGACATACAGGGCCTTCCATTCCTCAGAAAGGAGTCGCTTAAGACAACCACCCTTCTTTCCTTCCAGGTGGAGGCAGTCTTGAGGCGTGGGGTCAACTGCTTCATGTGAGGCAACCTCAGGGGTGGACCTCCCTCCACACTCTCACCTCTCCCTCAAGTTCCAGGGCTTCAAACTTATTTTGCAGAGGCACCTGGGGAACTGAGGGTGGGTGGGATGGGGGATGCCCACTTTGCCAAGCTGCTACCCATTTTCACTCCTCCTCTCTCAAATTGCTTCACTCTGCTCAGAAACAGCAGGGCAGGAGGTCCACCACTGTCTGATGAATATCACTCTGGTGCCTTTCTGGGAGAGAGTTACACCACTTTTGCTGCTGCCCCACACCCCCCAATTCTTCACAATTTCTGCTAGGGGGAGGAGAGGACAGGGGGTTCACTGCAGCAGGAAAACTGTCTGCCTTCTAGTTCCCCTCTGTGACCTGTTTGCAAGGTGGCAGGGGGTGACGTGCTCCATGTAAAGCCTCAGCTGGCTGTCTAGATCTCAGGGCTGATAGGGACTGGCACCACCCATCAATCTCCCTCTCACATTCCCTTATACTCCTCAGGCTCTCCACCTCCTCCTTCAGGTCAACCACAAAGCTGAGTAAATCATTTAGCTGGTCGCATCTTACAGGAGTGCTGTCTCCCTCACCTAGCACTGCAAAGGCCAGGCTCTGGCACTCACCACAGCCAGAGACCTGTGCACTAGCATGCTGTTTTGGGACCTCGTCTGCATGTCAGCCACTCTACTGAGAGCTGCTGGGCTGCGCTGTTATCTCAGGATTCCCTGGATAAGGCAAATGACCAAAACCTGCCTTTACCTCGCAATCAGTCACTGCGGTTCTGGCCAGGACAGCTCCAAAGGAGCTCACCTCAGTGATCTTCTTTTATAAGGTAAAAACAGTACTGCAAATTTCCTGTCTGACTACATTATCCCTCTCTGCCTCCATTATTGGCTGTGTTGTCTGGACATTATAAATTTGAGATACTGCAGCCCTGCTTCCTTTGGTGATGCTGAAGTTACACCAGGAATGAACATGAGCTTGCATTTTCAGTAATATTTCTAAAATTTCCAAGTGATTTGGATAGCTGGGACTGCAGGGATAATAGTAGAAATCTCATTTTCTCATTGATAATTCTTTCTTAGCTTTCCTTTTCCAGGCAGGAGCTTGGCAGGGGAATGCCGCTGGCAGGGCTGGCCTGCCTCTCACTCTGTCCCTGAAACATTGTGCAGGGAAGACCAGGCAGCTAAAAAATACCCTGCATGCTTCGAATATCGCTGCTATTGCTCTAGTTTGTCAGGCAGATAGATCCTCTCACTCTGACACAGATGAGTGATCCTGGGACAATTGGACACTCCTTGCCTTTTGTCCTTAGTTCCCATTCTGCAAAACTGGGCTTCGGTAGCCTCAGTGTTCTTTACTAAATATGCTTAAAGATTTCTGTTGTTGGATCAACCATCCCACAGCTATTCTTTCTCCCAGGAGATGCTTTTCCTTATCTCACAGATCTATGGGAAGGGTCATCCTCCTCTGTCTCCAAATATTAGACAACAATAACTTGTTTTCTAAGAATGGAGGAGTCTGGAGGAAATGCTTGTGTGTTTCCTAGAAATCTGATAATGAGATTAGCTGCTAAGGATGAAAACACATATGGCCTTAGACACTGTCATGGAATATCTCACGGATGTTAAGCACAGCTGCTTACCCCAGTGTGTATGTATTCAAAACGTTACATATGGGCCATGACCTTTCTTGGCAGTGGTTATGCAGGTTATCTTACAGTTCCTGTGTTGCTTACTAAAAGGCTGGATGTGTAATTAAAGTAAAGTCGTAGATTCTTGGAGAATAAAGCAATCTCATGAACATAGAACCTTGGGAAGGCAGATGACCTTCCTTACCATCTTATATCTTTTTTTATTTGTTCAGAAGTGTTATGGCTTAATGCTGTTCCATCTTGATATAATAGCAGATATGCTTCTGATGTCAACAGGAACAATATCAAACCTCCTATTAGGAAGAGGAAAATGTTTTCAAGTAGAAATTTTTTCTCACAGAATAACAAAGATTTATAGTTAGTGAGATTAGCCTTTAGAAAAACTCAGGTTTTGAGCAAAGAATTATGGAATACAATTAAAATGTACTTCTTTGCTTCACTTCTCATTTTAGTTATTTGTGAATGCCAGAAGTGGTTAGCTCTTCCACTTAGGGTGAATCTTGCATGGTCAAATGTATCTGAAATGTGCACATTTTACTGTAGCTTTTGGCATCACAGAAAAATGCAGTGAAATTTCTATTAACAGGAACAGAAGAAAAATCAGACACTGGTGTCTCAGTATTATGTGATTTACTTTGTACAGGGTTTGAAAGAGAATAACTCTGTGTTACTGCTGTGTGTCTGGACTTCATACAGGGAATGGTGGCTCAAAACAATGTCCATAGTTTTGTCTTCAAAAGCTGGTGGCAGATAGCCACACCAGGAATGATACAGTCTTTTTAGGAAAAGATAGAAGAAAATTATTTTCTTTGAAGTCTGTCCTTTGGTCCCCAGGTAATGATTTTGAGAATGGCTGTAAGTATTAGGGTCTTCTTCCAAAATTAGACCAGAAAAAAGATTGACCATCAGTTGTTTGCATCTGATAGCATGTGTCTGACATTGCTTAAATTCTTGAGCACTGACAAAAAGCTACAGCTCAGAACAGAAATCAAATGGCCTGATGCAATGGTCTGCTCCCCACTGCATCTTTAACACAGTAATTAGGGGGAAAACCCTGAGGAATCTGCCAAAACCAACTCATTGAAATGCCTATAACTCCTAGAACTGTTGTACACTTTGGCCTCTGGGCCACATCTGGATAGAGGTTCTGATAGAAGAATGGCTTACTCACAAGAACAGAAGTATAGTCTTTTGGGAGGCTCTGCATGACTTTCCAAGCCAGGTTTCCATAAGCAGCAGAATGATTGATGATGGTGAGTTAATCATGCCTGTCCATTACTAATGTTTTTTGTCTTATAATTCTTATCTTCTAAATTCTTCCACTGTTTTATTTCTCCTCCGTTACTCTTTCATTCTTAGATTTATCAGGTTTTTGTTGTTTTGATGGCAGGCAATTAAAATCAGTATGCATACTTCTGTTCTGAAAACTTCCTGTTCCAAACCTGTGAAATAACACATGAAATGTGAAAAGGCAGACATAAAATAGCCATTAGGTTTCCATTCTGAAAGAAAAAAAAAAAAAGTGTTTCTGGGATTTTTTAATGTTGTTTGTTTAGTTTTGAAAGTCTAGTCTCCCATACAGTCTACACCTTATGTCTGAAACATCTTCAGTGACATGTGGGACGAATGAAATTTAGTGTTCACAACTGAACAGGTTAATTCTGGTTGTTCAGTAATGTTCTACATACACTACACTCATACCTGGCATGTCTCACTGGTTGTCTCTTTGGCAAAATCATGTGTGTTCGGATCTGCTGCTGCTAAGTACAAATTATCCAAGCGTGACTTTGCTGATGATGAATAATGCAAAGTATAAGGGAGGAGACATAGATAAAGAAGAACAACTGCTGGAAGATTGTATTCTGCAGGTATTTAGAAAAAACAGTCTAACATACATTGTCTCTCTGGGTCAGTACAGTGGCTTTTCTGCTCTAAGACATACTTCTTTAAAAAGGGAAGTTGAAAAAAAAACAATACAAGTCAATCAGATGATGTCTCTGAATATATCACATAGGTAGGAAATGGATCATTGATCATCACTGTTCCATAACCTTTGCAGGATAATCCTTTCCCTTCTTCACGCAGGCTGCATGTTGTATATGACATGTTCACCAGTTTCCTACTAGGGAGCTGAGGGGGCTTTGGCAGGAATGTGTTGTGCTCTTCACAGTGAGAATGGTGGAGTCAAACAAGAGTCATAAAATATTTAGAAAATATTACCTTGATTCTCCTATAAACAGCTAGAAGTGCGGAATTCAGAGGCGAAAAAAAAAAAATTGATGCAGAAGCATATAGAATCATAGAATCATAGAATGGCCTGCGTTGAAAAGGACCACAATGATCAAGTTTAAACCCCCCTGCCACAGTGGTTGCCAGCCAGGTGTGAGTTCAGGATGAGCAGCAGCAAGAGAGCCTGACGGTTAAAAAGAGGGGTATCAGATGAGCTACTGAGGCCTTATATCTGTTTCCCCTGAGCAGGAATGATAACAGAACAGTGAACAGTCTTCTGGGGTATGTAGTTCTTCCTCTCTTACAGACAGGTGCCCAGAACTGGAGTATTAACTCTTTAACTCCAAGTGCACTACATGGTGTTGTGATGTGGAATACCACTAACCTAAAATCATAAAACCATGACAGATTGCCCTGGCCCAAGTGCAACACCTTAGATTTGTCCTTGTTGAACCCCATGGGGTTCACATCGGCCCACCTCTTCAAACTGTCCAGGTCCCTCAGGATGCTTTCATTTCCCTCCAATGTATTGATGGCACTGCTCAGCTTCTTGTTGTCTGAAAACTTGCTGAGGGTGCACTTGATTCCATCATCTATGTCAGTGCTAAAGCTGGGGAAGAGCACCAGTTCCAAGACAGGTCCTGGTCCCCCAAGGGTTGCTTGGGGGACAACTATGACCTGTTCCACCCAGGCATACAACCATCAATCACAAACCTGTGGCTACGACCAACCAACCAGTTCTTAGTCCATTGAACAGTCCATCTTTCAAATCAATACCTCTTCAATTCAGACAGAAGGAAGAGGTGAGGCATCACCGTCCCCCCTTTTTTTCAGGCCATTGGGCCTGCAGGCTTGCAGACCCCATCACAGACACAAATAGACCTAAAGATAACTCCATGAAAAAACATCTGGGAAGGTGCTGGGGAGAAGACAACCCCATGGTCTCAGCTCCTAACACTGCTGCACTTGACCTTCTTCCTCCACTGGATCTAGTATAAAATCCCAGACTACTGGCTCTACCCTAGAGAGCCTCATTGCATCCCCTTCCCCCTTCCTACCTAGTTTATAGCCCTCTTGATGAGCCCTGCTAACTCTTGGGCCAGGATCCGTTTCCCTCTTAGAGACAAGTGACACCACCCTGCAGCCATTAGACCGGGTGCCCAGTAAATGGCCCCATGGTTGAAAAGCCCAAAGTTCCTGCGGCAGCGCCAGCCTCTCAACCACTTCTCCATTACCTGGATTTTCCCATCCTGTTCTGTGTCCCATGCTGCCCCAAAAGGGATAGAAGAAAATATCAGTTGTGGTCCCACTCCCTCAATGAACTGCCCTAAAGACCTAAAGTCTTTTTTGGTAGTTCACAGGCTTCTCTGAACTACTTCATCGCTGCCTGCCTGAACTATCAGTAATGGCTAGTAATCAGAGGGATGAACCAGATCTGAGAGTTTTCTAGCTGTGTCCTTGACCTGGGCCCCAGGGAGGCAGCACACCTCCCTGTGAGTTGGGTCCTGTGTGCATATGGGGCCCTCCGTTCCCATGAGGAGGGAATCACCTACAACAATAACCCTTCTGTCCGTCTTAGCAGAGGCAGTCCGGAGACACAGAGTCGACCGCCTCGCCCTTGGCACTGCCTTAGGCAAAGCTTCCTGTGCCTCCTTGCTCACCTCCCCTTCTATTTTCAGTGCTTCTAATCTGTCACTTAGGAGCACCTGGGGAAGTGAGGTTGCCAGTGAAGGGGTTCGCCCACGATGCCGAGCTGGGACCCTCTTCCAGTTCTCCCCGTCTCTCAGGAACCCCCTCTCTGCCCAACAGTGACAGGACATGGGGTCCATCACTTTCTGGGGGGTGTCTCCCTGGTGCCTTCCTCTTGGGCACGCCTGGGAGTTACTCCACCCATCAATCTCTTGCTCTGACTCCCTGATGGTCCTTAATCTCTCCACCTCCTCCTTGAGCTCTGCCACCATGCTGAGCAGATCATCCACCTGCTCACACCTCACACAGGTGGAGTTCCCGCTGCCCTCGCCAGGCAGCAGCAGGCTCAGGCACTCTGTGCAGCCAGAGACCTGAACAGCCACATTTTGGGCAGGTCGCCATCTGGGTCACCACAGTCTTAGTGGGGCGATCTTGTTCCCTAGTGAAGACCATGGTAAATCTGTGGTCTCAGAGACTGCCAGTAGGTAAGCTGGCCTCCGGAGC
Source organism: Gallus gallus (assembly GCF_016699485.2). Taxonomy (NCBI): domain Eukaryota; kingdom Metazoa; phylum Chordata; class Aves; order Galliformes; family Phasianidae; genus Gallus; species Gallus gallus. Next base: position 67,609,206 of record NC_052572.1, on the reverse strand, counting down.
AAGGAGGGACAGTAATTCTGCGCCATCCTGCACAAGCTCCTACACCTGCTGCTGCAGTATGCTGTGGATGCTGCGCACATGCTGCCTTCTCCTCACTGCACCTGGTGGGCAGCAATGCACTGAGGCCCGCCCATAAGCTTTTTCTAAGGCAAGGGGTGTGGCTGCAGTTCCATTGCCCTGGCAATGCCAGCACCACATCAGCCACTCTCATGAGAACTGTCTGTCGGGCTGCTCTGTTGGCTTGGGGTTCCCCTGGTAAAGGAACTGACCAAAATCCCCCTGTACCTTGCAATCAGTCACTGTAGTTCTAGCCGGGACGGCTCTGAAGCAGCTAACCTCGGCAGTCAAGGATTATGTCAAGTATTATACTTGAAGGTTATCTTGCATTCCGATATCATATTTAGGAAACTGACTTTCCTCCTCAGATCGCTGCCACTGTTTTGTTTTAAGGCCCGTCACCCATCTTTCTACCCTTTTTCCCTTTTTCCCTTCCCCCTTTCCCAGGGTGTTGGTCTGTGGGTCCCCCTTTCCCATTTGTCACGGAAACGGGGTGAACTGGCCTGTAAACCATCGACACCTCTCCGTCATTGCTCCTTTTTTTTCAGGCCATTGGGCCTGTGGGCTTGCAGTCCCCTGTCACGGACACAGACATCTGAAAATAACTCCATGAAAAAACATCTGGGAAGCTGCTGGGGAGAAGACGACCCTGTGGTCTCAGCTCCTAACACTGCCCACTGCAGAACAAGCAGAAAAGAGCGAAGCCAACATGTGGGGAGTATTTTTAAGGTTTATTTTTTTTTTTTCTTTTGTCACTTGAATGCACAACCGTCAGGTAGGGATGGGACACGGCTGTGGGGACATCTTCTCTGATGCTGGATCGGGGAGTGGCTTTATGCCCGAGCTGGTCCACCAAAGAATGAAGTTAACATGCGTGGACTGTCTTCATGGTTTATTTTCTTTGCCACTTAGAACCACAACTGCCACGTGGGGATAAGACATCGCTGCTTCAGCGCCGTCTTGGGGCCTTGCTGTGGGGACGTCTTCTCTGTTGCTGGACTCGGGAGTGGCTTCGTGCCCGGGCTGCTCCCCGCTGCCTGGACCGGCTGCCACGGCCTCCTCGGGGCCGGCTGCGGGAAGCTGAAGCACGACCCCCCACTGGGGATCGACTTCGAGTGCGGGCCCGCCCTCGCTGCCTGGATTGTCTCCTGTGTGCAGGCAGCAAGGAAGGCCTCGAGGACCTTGGTGATGCTGGTGTGGCTGAGGCGCGGGTGCTGCTCTGAGCACCTCGGACTTTCATATGGCTCCCACCATAACGTCTTCGGGGCCGACTATGGGAGCCTGAGCCCCGACCTTGCAGTGGGGAGCGGCTTCTTGTGTGGCCAGTCCCCTGCTGCCTGGCACGCTTTCTGGGTGCAGCTGCCGGGGAGCTTCTGGAGGACCGTGCGGTCCCCCGTCTGGTGGGGCTCTGGGAGGAGGTCTCAGCGCCTGCAGCTGGTGCCCGTCTCCTCCCACCACGTCCTCGGCGCTGCTGAGAGGTGTCCTGCTCCTCAGATGAAATTGGGCGGGTTGTCCTCTGCTGTGCTGCATGCGCTCTGGGCTGGACACTAAGCTCAGGCAGCTGGGAGCTGCAGGATGGGCCTGTTGCTGCCTGCCTGTTGGAGCCAGAACTGATGTTTTCAGGTTGCGAAAAGCTGTCGGCTGGCCCCAGTACCATCTGGCCGGAAGTGCTCGGGCTGGCAAGGTCAGAGTTGGCTTGGGATGCTGTAAGGAGAGACAGGAAGCTCAGCAGGATGAACATGCAGCCCCAGGGCAGGACAGGCTGCCAACCCTCACGGGGCAGAGAGACTGTGGCAAGGCCACCCTGAGCACCCACTGCCAGGCCTTGCCTGGCACCAGTCCCACAGCACGCGGCTCTTTGCCTCTTACCGGTGCCTGCACCAGCACAGGTGTCGCATTCCCAGGTGTTTCTGCCCATGGCCCAGAAGGAGCAGCACCGGTGTGTGCCTTTTGTGGCACAGGAGCTGCAGAGGAGCAGCTGCCAGGGCCTGAGGAAGCAAATGGGTTGTGGCTGTGAGGACAAAGCGAGCCAAGGCAGGGAGCAGCTGGCACAGCTCTGGTGCTCAGTCCTTGCACCCCCAGCCTGTGGTGAGGCTGAGATCCCACGCAGAGCCCCAGAGGACAGTAGAGGTCACTCACCCCTCTTCCTGTGCCCTCTCCCTGCCTCCCAGGTAAATGCACATGCTGGCATCACAGCGCCTGTGCCTTTCTTGCAGCGGCTGGTATGCTGCGTCGTCCCACCAAGATAGTCGTCTGCCAGAGAAGAGGGGGAATGTGATGAGTACCTGGTGCCCCAGGCAGGAGGCAGATCCAGGGCATCCCTGCTCATCCACCGCGAGCTCATTCCCAGCTTCTCCACAAAGCTGAGACCAATGCTTCCAGGATGGCAAGGGACTGGGCCTGCCGGGGCAGTTCCTGGGCAGGCACAGCACCTGTGCCTGAGTGCCTGCAAAGCCAGGCAGAAGGACACCAACCTGACTGGAATTTGGATCCCCAGTGTGCTCATTTGGGATCGGAATATCGCTTTTTCCCCGCAGACAGGGCAGAAGAAGCGTGTGGTGGCAGCGTGCAGGGCATGTTTCTGCAGGAGAAGCACAAGCACGAGCGTGAGCGGGGCTGGGTGCTGCTGAGCACCGGCCGTGCCCACAGGGCGAGGGGAGGGCTCCTACCCTGATGCAGCCCCGGTGGAACCAGGCCTGTTTGCACACCGGGCACACCACGGTGTGGTAGGACGTGCTGTCCCCCACAGGCTCCAGGCAGATGACGCAGATGGTGTTCTGCATTGGAGCTGCCTCCGCTGCCTGCCGAGGGCGATGCTCCCAGCAGAAGGACCTGGGCAGGAGGGCAGAACGGGTGAGCATGGGGAGAAGTGCTGCGCGGAGGGCAGAGGACCAGGGAAGAGCGCCAGGCCTGGGCTCTGGCTCTGGCAGGATGCTGGGAGGTGTCGCTGCGGGCAGTCCTCCCTGGGAGGAAGAGGGAGGAACGGCAGCTTGGCTGCTGCTGCTGAACGCCCTTACCTGTGCTGCCCAAAGTATTGGGTGACACATTCCCCGTCCTCGGCGCAGGGCAGGTGGAAGCTGCGCTCACAGCCGGTCTCCGCGCAGCTGATGGAAGCTCCCCTCCCGCCACAGACAAAGCAGTGCTGGAAAGAGCAGAGCAGCCCCCATCAGTGGTGGTGCCTCCGCAGCCAGCCCCACTTCTCCGGGCGCAGGGTGTGGGCACCGCTGCCTCGCACTCTGCAGAGCTGCCTGGCAGATGAGGCTCATCTGCTGTGGTGGGACTTTGTCCTGGAGCTGGTTAGAAGGGCCGCAATGGCTCTCTTTGGGCCCAGGCAAAGCCGGTGCGAGCCTCTGTCGGCACCAACCTCCCTGTTCCGTTCAGGTCCTCACCTTCTGGTCTGCCAGCTGGATTGTGCGCTGGATGGCATCAATGGAGAAGCCAAAAATTTCCCCCACTGGGCTTCTCCATTCCAAAAGGCCATTGGCAAAGAACTGTAGGAGAGAAAAGGGCAGGATCTCGTGAGGCCAGAAAGGAAGGGAGCATCCCTGGCAGGAGCCCTAGCCCTTGAGGGAACTCACCAAGCAGAACTGGTGGGCACAGAGCCCACCACAGGCAAATGTCTGCCCGCAGATGTCCGGGTTGACCTGTGCCCGGTGGCACAGCATGCACACTGGAGAGGAAGGAGAGAGCAAGAGTGAGCAGCGGTGAGCACCTGGCAGGGCCGGGTGTCCGTGGGGGCCGTCCCCAGGGCCTGCTCCGGGCCTGCCGTGCCAGCTGAGGGGCAGGGCTGGGGGGGTGGAGGGGAAGGGGGCATTGCAGGCCCACCGGTGCCAGCAGGCAGCCACGGCCCAAGCTGTGCCCCCTGGCCAAGGAGCAGAAGGGCCCTGCCTGCCCGCGGCACTGGGGAGCCCCTGCCCCCCCCCCTTCCTCCCCTCCCAGTCTCAGGCAGACCCCCAGCAGCCCTGTGCCCAGCAGCGAGGAGCTGCACGCAGGGATACGGTGCTCTCACCTGGCTCCCCAGAGTTGGGGGCCTCCTCCTTCCCTTTCGACATGGTCGGCATCAACGGCGAGAAACAAGAGAGTCGCTGCTCTCTCCACGCCTCACCAGGCCGCACTGAGCACGGCCCCAGCCCCGCAGCCTTTGCTCTGCTCCCGGCCCCGCGTGTCACAATGGCCACTCCCTGACACCACTGTGACATCACGGACACCACCTCACGGGGCTGAGGGCGCGGCACCCACGCAGGTGGGCAGCAGCTCCTGTGGGCAACGCAGAGCGAGGGGCCCGGTGCTGCCATCAGCAGGGAGCTTGCATCAGCAGGGAGCTTGCATCAGCAGGGAGCAAGCATGGCCTCCATCAGGCCTTTTGCACGGCGCCCGTGCTGGGGCGTCGCAGCAGAGAGTCTAGTAAAGGTCTGCGGGTCAACAGCACAGCCGGCGTTTCTAGTGCGTGTGCTGACCGACTTTCCATGGTCTGATGGTGACAGGACAAGGGGGAATGGTTTTGACCTGAGAAAGGAGGGAATTCCTCACTCGGAGGGTGGTGAGGCCCTGGCACAGCTGCCCAGAGATGCCGTGGATGCCCATCCCTGCAGGCACTCCAGGCCACGTTGGACAGGGCCCTGTTCTAACTTAACCTGCTGGGTTGCAGCGTTCCCAGGTGTTTCTGCCGGTGGCCCAGAAGGAGCAGTACTGGTGCATGCCTTCTGCGGCACAGGAGATGTGGAGCAGCAGCTGCCAGGGCCCTGGGAATCAAACGTGTTGTGAGAATCGCACTTTTGCACTACAAACGGGGCAGAAGAAGCGGATGGCCTATTTCTGCAGACAAAGCTCAAGCATAGTGATCACTGGCTATCCTGCAGTCTTCTGGCATCTCTCCTGTTCTCCATGACTTTTCACAGATTGTAGGCAACAGTTCAGCAACCCACTTCTGCCAGCTCCCTCAGTACTTGTCAGTGCATCCCACTGGTTCCATGGATTTTTGTGCGTCAAGACTGCTAATACAATCTTTATCCAGACAGCCTTCTACCTATAATAGTCCTTAGTGTCACATCTATTCAGAAATCTCTGGAAGTTCCCAGATCAAACTTTCAGTTACACAGAAATATAATTGAATTGGATGTTGCTAATCACTTTACAAACCTCTGTTTTCGGCATTTTTGTGTTGTAACGCACCGTACAGTAGTCAGGAATTACTTCAGCCTTATGACTCCTACACGCCCAGAGTTCTTACTAGTTTTACCTAGACAATCACAACTAATTTTACCTAGACAATCACAAAATTTTGTAGGAAATCTTAGTAAACAACAAGCCACATCTAATTTTTTTCCCTTTCAGCAATGCAAGAAGTAGTATATGCTTTGACAAGAGCACAACTTGTTTCTATGAGAACAGGCCCATGTTTGAGTAAAGTTAGACTAGTTTTGAACTTCAGAAAAAGCATTCACTGATTTTAGGTTTCATGGCAGCCTATGGTGAGGATGTTTTTAGTTTGCTTTAAACCTTTCCTACCTGATTTGTGTAGCTTCGTATCAGCTGTGCAAACAAAGTGTGTAATGTTTTAGAGCTTCTCTGTTGCCATTGTTTCACACATAATATGGGAGTTGGTTAGCAGAGAGAAAAATTGTGTATCCATCTGATATAGTCATTTCATACTTACTAGAAGGAAAAAGATTATTTAGATAGATAGGAGGCCTGAAAGCATCACCTGCATTTTAGGGAAGGATTGAGTAATGACAATTTCTGTCATTGCTAGATGGCCCAAACATCTTTTTGACATCACTGGAGTGTGCGCATTTTTTGCCTGCAGTTGGATGTTGTACTATAAAGAATTATATCAAAGTGGAATATGGAAGTTTGCAACTGGCTTGCAGACATAAGTGGGTTGTCAGAAAGCCAGGAGATGTCGATACGGGACTCACATGTTACTACTGAATGATCGGTATTGTCAAGCAATGGGAGACTGGATATGAGCAGTATTTGAGTAAATCAATGAAAATATCTTTCAAGATGACTGATGTGGTTTATATTACTTAATGACTGTGGTGCCACGCAATGCCTCTCTTCATTTGGAGAAGATAGGGAAAGTTCTTTTAGTTACTTGAAGTATTTTCGCCAGCAGCATTTTGAAGGTATACAGGAGTGTTAGTGAGCAGAAAATTCTCCAACCTGATGTCACCTCTTGGATATGTCTCACTGTGGTAGATCCCTCTAGTATTTGTCAGTGCTTCAGATGGGCTCCAGATGGGCAGAATGTTTGTGGCAACGTGCACTACTTCCTAAGAGATGTCTCATCCACTGTAAGTCTGTACTTGGAAAGTCTGCCGGATAGGTCCTAAGGAAGGAACCAATGGAGGAAATAGAACAAAATGTTCAAGGGGGAAAAGTACTAGACTAGGAAGAATCTCAGAAGTGGCCCAAGGAATGCATCAACTATGATGGAGATTTTAGAAGGAAGTGAATTACAACATCTGCTCCAGCATTCTTTAGATAGTCTACATTATTTGAGAAATGATACACTGAAACTATTTATTTTAATTAAAAACAATAAGATTCCAGTGGGAAAAAAAACTTACAACATCAGCAAAATAAGGAAAAATATAGGGAGGAGGGAGTATGCCAAGCCAAAGTTTAATATACAGTATAGCCTAGGGCTTGATTACATTCATGGAAGACTGAACGTACGATAATGTAGTGTGTGTAATAGCTATTCTGAATTTTTGTTCAGTAGTGGGTTTGGAATAAAAAATGATCATAGAATCATAGAACATCCCAAGTTGGAAAGGACCCATAAGGATCATCAAGTCCAACATATGGAAATAAAATAAGACTTCGGAGACAACGTATCTAAGTGCTTGAACAACTGAATGCACTGAATTCTTTCTTGAAATTTGGACTCCGCTGCACCCCAAGTGCACAGAAATATTCCCTTCTGTTATTATCAACTTAATCTTTGCTTATGCCAGGTGCTTCTGCACCCCTCAGCAGTTCAGTCCATTGCCACTGACCTTGCAAGGACCAGGTTTTCAGATCAGATCCATGGCTGGCAGCTCCCGTTAGTTCTGCACACCACCCCTTAAATGCATTATTTCTTTTATAGATACTGAGGGGATGGTTCTCATCCAGGCTGGTTCCTGGCCTTTGTAAAGACAACAGGTGTTATATCCCAGCTATCTGGGTATGAAGGATGTGATTTCAACCCATGTCCGTACAGTTAAAACATCTTCTAGTGTTTTTCAATAGAGTGTTGATACAGCTAGTAGAATGAAGAGAAAGAAAACCTCCTCCAGACTTCAACTCACATAGAAGCCTTTAGTGCTCTTGCAGCTATTGTTCATCTTCTATTGAGGAATATCCCAGCCGTGGGATCAGACCTTGAGGAGCTCAATAATAATTTCCCATTCAAGGGAGGGAGTGTTTGGCATTGTGACTCAAGAAAAGTCCCAGACCAGGAATCTCTATGATTGGAGGTGGATATGCAGCAAATGACGTTTTCTGCTGTGATGGAAAACCCTAGGACCAACTTTTTAAAACAACTGCTATTGAATATTGCAACAGTGTTCTAGAAGTTTGTAGTTCATAATTGGAGCCCAGTGCTGGATAATTCCTTTTTTATCTCCTTCTGCAAAACCCCCTGGCTGCAGCTGAGCTATGCTATCTTTACTGCTTCTGGCTTAACCCTAGGCTCCAGCCCTTTACCTTTTCTTTCATTAGTGCTTGAGCGGTACATAGAACGCTGCACAGCAGGCTGCTCGCATGGCCTGGAGTCCTCACTTTCACTGAGCCCATACTCATGAGGACAGGGACCAATTCTGCTCTCAGGTATGCCAATTCATACCTCACAGCAGGAGTCTGGAAAACATCTCTTCCCTCCTCCCCATTAATTACTGGGAAGGAGACAGTGCTAGAACTAACAGCTTCAGGTAATTCACCTAATTTATACCTGGCCTGCACCATCATGACTGTGGGGCTTGGGAGATCTGTGTTTGAACTCAGAAGTTGCTAAGCCCTCTTTAAATGGCACAGTTTGTGCGGAAGGCTGCAGTGGTACTGGATGGTGTAGAGTAGGTCTGGGTTCACGACATCAAGACTCCTAAAAACTGCAGGGAAAAATCCAGTGTGCAGGCTCAATGAACTAAATGAAAGCATCTGTGGAGACCAACTCCACAAGAAACATATGCACAGTGGGAGGTATAGAAATGTGCAGTAACCTCATGAAAAGGACCTTTTAAACTGTGAGTGATTACAGATGAGGATGCTCAATGGCAGGTAAGACAGCATTCCAGTTAATAATCTCCAGCAGTCATCATCTCCCCACTTTTTCACAAGTGGCAAAGTCAAACCACAGTGAGATGCTGCCAGTCTTACCAAGCATCCCAAATCTAGGAGATGGCTGAATTCAGCTTAGAAGAAAGGAACCTGAGCAACCACTCTGTATTGACTTCCCTTCTCTTCATTTTACAATTGTGAACCACATAGCAATTACTTTACTCACATTTTTAAGCTTTTCTCCACCACTGAGCAGTAGAAACTCTGGGAAAAAAGTGCATTTCCTGGAGTTTCATTCATGTTCATTCATTCAATGTGGCCTCAAGCAAAAAGCTGAATGGGACACAGGCTGAGCAAGATAAATGCAACTATTTGTTGAAAAAAAAAATAAAATACAGCAGGAGGGAAAAAAAACCAAACAAACATATCTATGCAAAATTGATATTTCTCTTTCCACTATCAACCAGAATTTTGGAGAGAACTTTTTAACCACTTTTGCCAGCTTCTGCATGTCATTCCGAAAGCACAATGGCATCTGCAGTCTTGTGCTGCAACTGTCTGCAAGTTCCAGAAGCAACTTAGCAGGCAGAGAGGGGTTCACAGGTGAGTGTTGTTCTCCAGAAAATGCATCAAACTAACCTTTGTGATGATGGGGTCAGGGTTGTATTGCTAGTTTGCTCCTGGTAAAATTGCATCAATTTAACCAAATCCATTTCTTGTTGTGTTGAAACGGGTTTAACTGCTTTGTGTGATGTTTAACTTTTGCTAAGAGTGTTTCAAATGTATTTGTATCTAAATCAAGCCCTAAAAAGGATGCAGTCTTGGTTGGGATTGATTTTTTTAGAATGTGCTGTAAGAACTGATGATTTTTCAGAAAAATGTTTTTGTCAGTTGTGCTGAGTTTTGATCGGACTGTTGCTGGTTTGGCATGATACTGATATCTCCTGATTTTTCATGTCACTAGAAGTTTGTATTCAGTGTTAGGTTCTGAAATCACAGAATTGCTGTAGTTATATGTTCAAAATTACAGGACACTTTTTTAGAATGTTGAATTTGGTGGTAAATTCCTCTGAAAGCTTTGGTTTACACAGGGACTATCATGATTATTTTGCTACTCAATGCCGGGTTTGCTGTTCCCTTGACGCATTTGATCTTAATGAGATCCACATTGCAAAAACCCCATGCAGTCTGTAGGGAATATATACAACCTTGCATGTTTATTTAATGTTGCTTATTTCAAGACCACTTAGGATGAGGAGAAAGAAGAAGCCTTGGTTTCTGAATGTGCAAAAGTAAAGGCAGATACAAGCTGTGTCAGGAAATTAGGGGCACACTTGGAATTAATTAGTTTCTGTATTGCTTTGAGAATATTATATGCTGGGCTTGAGGAGCACTGCTGATGTCATCTGCCATGAAAGCACAGCTGGAGCACAGCATGAAGGCAGCAAATCCCTGAGATAGAATCACACTCTTGGTATTTCAGCCACAGCTAAACGCAGTTTTCTGGGAAGCGATGCTGTCTTGCAGACAAGAAAATTGGTATGGAAGCTGAGCACCAGATCTGTCCCACCGGCAGGAGAGATTCCTGCCTGAAGGAAGGATGGCTTTCAGACTTAGTGTAGCACAGTCATCCACTAGGTCCCACACACTTGGCCAAGCCCATGCCATCTAGCTGGCTCAAAATGAGATACAGCAGGTACTTCTCAGATCATGGAGAAGTCTCACATACCTGACCAGGACAATTCCTGCAAAGCACTTGGAGCAATAGAGTGGGACTGACAGAAGAAACACAATTTAGGGGTGGAAAGGGAAAGCTCTGACCAAAGTGACATTGCGCCATCTCCCATAGTTCAGGTAGAACTGAACCAAGGAACCGGGAGAAAGGTTTGGTTGAAATACAGGCTGTACTCTAATTTTACATGTGATATTGTAATGTAAACTTGGAAAAACAGAAGAAAGGGACAAGTTTTAGGTCAGGCAGAACTCAGTATAAATCAAAATTAAAAAGAGCGTTTGTGTATGACTTGTAACTGCAGATCAGTTTTCCCAACTGCTGGCTTACATACTGTTGATGAGCAGTGTATATCTTCCCTTCCCCATTTGCTGTGACACGGCTGAACCCTCACTCACTGTCATGTCAAACCCATCAGTTTAAGGTTGGATTTCTTCTAACCTCAAGGCCAACAGGAAGATCCTGGATAGGATGATGTGGTCTTTGCAGAAGTGGAGGTCGTTTCTCTTGCCTGTTTGTCTATAGATTTTGAGCACAGCATTACCTGGGCTGTAGTGCAAAATGATGTTAAACGCATGAAATTGCAGCTGCCTTTACTGATATAGACAGAGTATGGCTTTCCCTTCACCATTTCCCTTTCATAACAGAGAAGCATTTCATCTGCATTTACAGCTCTGTAAATGCACTGTCTTCTTTCAGTTGAAATTTGGCTGGACTGTGAATTGTTTTGCTCTCTTCCCTTTCCTACACAGCTGGAAATGAAACCCTCTCCACTCTTTCAGAATGGGATAAAGAGTGGAGAGAAAGAGAGAGATGATAGAAGCTGTCAAGGAAAATTCTTGTTACAGGCAGAGTAGTCTAAGCTGAAGGTAAGCAAGGCAGTGTCACCTCCTCAAGGCTAAGTTGACACTTGTGTCAGCCCTGGGCTGGTGGGGTAGCATCTGAAGGAGGGGAGCAGAAGTGAGAAATATTCATCACTCAGGCAGAGGAGTGACTGCTGATGATAGGTTTGGGCACAGACCTGTGAAATAGGCATGTTCTCTCAGAAAGTGTCCTGTTTCGATATGCAAACTATGGCTACGTTCATCAGCCATGGTGAAGCTGCATCTGGGCGTAACAGTGCAGACCCTTTCATCCCTCCCTGGGAACACAGGAAAAATTACTGCCCTGAAAACCATCTGACATAACTGCAAGTGCTGAGGGCATGTCTCTTGAAGTGATGCTGTCATGCACAAGGCTCCCACTGAACCACAGCTTGATACTGCAAACAGCTCAGAGCATGACTCAGCCCCTTGTCTCCTCCCCACTACCACCAGGTCAGCAATTAGGGCTGCAGGAGAGGCTCTGCACGCAGTGGTCAGAGAGAGTCACCTTCTCCCCTGTGTTTCATGCCTCTTGCAGAGCAGGAAAGGTCAGATTGTGAAGACAGTGAGGTTTTGTTGGGATTTTGCTTTCAGAAAATGCACTGTGGTTTTCAGTCAGACTTCAAGTTTTTCCACAAGTCATCCTGACAGCCTGCCTGCTGTCTACTTCTACTGTGCTGCTCCTTGCAGATATCAGCTTGAACATGCATTCTGCTACCACCTCAGGAAACTTAAATTTTCCTGCAAACAACTTACAAGCAGCTGAAAGAATTGAGCGTGCACCTAAGGCCAGACAAGAGAGCAAGAAGCACTGGCCTAATTAAGCTATGTTTAGAACTAAGTGATACCATTTGTGAAGCTCCGTGAAGATTAACCACCCAGCTCCTAATTGCTTTGATATTTTTCATTGTCCCTGCAAGGAAATTAATCTCTTCAAGGGCTGATGGAAAGAAGAGTGAGGAGAAGGAAAGGAAAGCAGAATTGAGTTTCTTTTAAAACAACAAATTGGGAAAAACCTGTAGCTTTTGCAAATAATGATACAACAGTAAATAGAAAATTACTAAGACTCCAGGGAGCTCAACTTAGACTTTTAGATACAAAACTGTGGCATTGCCTTTTGTTTGCCAGCATATTGCATCTTTATCAAGACAACAATACAATATGTATAAGGTTGCCTTAATTTTGGTTTGATGTTAAGTAGGAAAGTGTAGGAAACAGTAGGAAACTCTTTGCTCATACAGCAGCTCTTTAGACTGGCATTGTTTTATTTGCAGTGAATACTTGCTTTGGGATTGCTACAAGTTCACGATGCCTCCTGAAGTTGCTGGCATGCATGGCACACCAAGGAAAGGAACCTGGAAGAACTAAGAGAGAGATGCAGAGAGGTCCCAGCCACTGCAATTTTGAATCTATGGACGATTACTTCACCCTAGAATGCTTCAGGAGGAATTGCTACAAGCTCCTTCTCTATGCAACAGCCCAATTTACTTAAGCTAACTTTATAGCGCTATTCATAACTTCGTCCACATTCTCAGTTATTTTTCCCCAGACAGATTTGCTTCCTTCGTTCCCAGAGCTCTCAAAAAAGGCTGTCTGGCAATTGCAGGCAGGCTGGCATAGCCACAAGCCAGTACAGCAATGCAGTGATAACCATAACTTAGAGAAGAGCTGGCAGTCACTGGTGAGGCTGTGATAGCAGGCTCCTGGATCCCGCCTCAGCAAAAAAATAGAGGTACTCCTGTAATCACCAAAATGTGACTGCCCCTCCTACCGTTTAGGGCCAGATGAAACTAATCCACGCTGCATCACAGAATGTAGAAGTGACAACATGATTTTTCTTAATTCTTTCCCCATGGTTTGCTGTCTTAAAATCTTCACTGGATTCACAATAGAACTTCAGGCTTACAGGCTGCTTCAGTTCTGGTATTGTCACCCAAAATAGTGGTTTTACTGGTGAAACTACTCAGCAGTCACAAAAGCAGAAAATAAGCATGATCACCCACACATACAAGGAAATATCTTTCTGCCAGTGAGTGTGTTTCCAGTTTGCTGTGGCTGTACAAGTGCCACCAGATCCATTCCCAGCAGAGGGCAGAAACAAGACACGAGGTTCACCAAGCACCAGTTTGAGGTACTTGTTTATTTTCTAAGATTGAGATTTTACATCTAAAGGAAATTTAAGAGCATTCAGTGCTGCATTTGAAACTAAATTCAGAGTTTACTGCATTTTCAATACTCACGTGGAAAATTCTGTATCCAAACACCACCAGCCTTTTGGGAATACTCAGTTCTCAGTTTGAACCTGACCCATGCCACTCGATCCTCCTTCAAGCTTTACAGTTTCTCACTTCTAGAGATGTGAAAACTCATTCTATTTTAAAGAATACTTCTCATTATGCTTAACATACATTAAATTTCTTAGTCTTATTGCCTTTATACGACCTGCAGAGTACACCGTTCTGTGCCATTTGTAAAGGCTGTGGCATTGGTAACATATAGCGAGACTTGGGAAATGAAGAATAAATTCTGTTTTGGAATATGGTGTCTATGCATTGCAGGTGATAACAGGGAAACAAGCATTTCTTGCAAACAGAGCATCCCAGAACATGAAGTTAAAATATATACATACCCAAAATATTCTATTTTGGGTATGGGCTATATTTTGAAACCTCTCTCTTCTCTTTTCCCCTTTTGGACCTTTCTTACATCTATCTATGCCGCTGCCTTCTGTCTTCGTGTGGTGACTGTCAGCTTTGCATAAAAAGGACAAGAAAGCCCCACGGAAGATGCTAGTCTTACCTCTCCAGAAGTAGAAGATGGTTTCAGAGATGTCAAGGAAGCTCATAAGGTAGTTAGTTCTCTCACACTGTATCCTGAAGAAGTTTTTTTCTACAATCTGTCTGAAAAATACAAAGGAGAAGAGGTAGCTTGTAAGCCATATGTCAAGAAGCACAGTTCTATAAGCAGTTTATATTCCCATAGATGATCATCATTTTAAATACTGACTCACTTTTCTCAGCATTATAGGCAATCAAGACACACTGTGGCACTTGGTTTTACCTTCCTTGTGACCTCACACTTGCAGGCTTCTTTTCATAAGAGTGCAGTCTTGTTTGGGATTACCAAAATACAGGATAAAAGAGTAACCCATGCATTTGCTTTAATTTGGTGGAAGCCTCACTGTATCCATTTAGCTGTGGTAATGGTGGCTAATCAGAAAATCATTAGCTGAATATTTTCAGCAGCCAAGGCAAAAAAATACCTTCATGCAGGAAGGAGAAATATCTAAAATGCGATTGAGTGTCCCTCCCCAAAAACAAGGATTAGAACATTTTTCTGTTCCAGAATATACATTGCTTTCTCTGGGGAAAATAAGGAGGAAACGTAACCTTCAATACAACTTAGTTCTCTTTATTTACAGTAGCCTTTTTTTTCTTGCACTCACACAGCTACTTGCTGAGTATCAGTGGCTGCCATCGCATCCCTGTGTAAAGGGAACCACGACTCAACTCAGCACCTTGGAAGGAGGATCAGGAAGGAAGATGTTGTCCTTCAGCTGTGTTTCAACTGCCAAAAGCTGATTTATGAAAACCACAATTGGCAGCAGGGTGCAGACTGAGGGCTGCCTCTTCTGAAGGAGTTTACAGCCCTGAGGAGAGTGGCCTTTTTGGAGCGGGCTGCAGAGGGAGAGGCAGGGAGGGGGGCTGCCCCTCACATCACAGCCCTTCCATCTGCAGCCACAGCTCAGCAAATGAAACATCTGGTTTTACCACAAAAACTGCTTCCACCAGGTCAAGCAGTCACAGGCGAGCGGGGAGGAACAATTCACCCACACGAGTTAACCTTTTTTTTCCTACTGGTCTGCACAACTGAGAGTGATGTTCAAGGTCACAGCTGCAAGCATGGCTGCCCTGAGAGAAGGGCCCACAGAAGCAACGTTTGCAGAATAGCCGATAACTGGCGTGACCCGAGCCCCTGAGGGCTCTGACACACAAGGCTGCCTTGTGTGGTGTGAGGTCCCGCAGGGCGTGCAGCGCCGTGTGTGGGAAGTCCGTGCTGGGTTTGCAATAACCACAAGCAATTGCTGGGCCATACCTCATTTTGCAAATGAAAGCCATTTTTGTTCTCTGGTGTTAGTAAGCAAATGGGATGGCAGGTAATTTGATGGATGATGCTAAAACATTTGGAAACTCAAAATAGCTTACGAAGGCTGAGAAAATGTGCAAAATTCATGGGCTCTGGCAATAAAAGAGAATTACATGATCTTAGGTGTCCCCGCCGAGTGGACTTGAATGCTTGCTTCCTTTCCCTTCTTATGAATGACATATTTGCTTAATACCCTACACATAATCATTTCTCTGCTTCACACTCTTTGCTGACCTGGCCTGTCCAGAGCCACACTGCTGCCTTCTCCCCGTGCTCCTCTGCTCCTGCAGATGCTCTTCATCCAAAACCTGGTCTTTCTATGAGATGTGGGCCTCCACACGAGCAGGAAGTTCACAAGTGGCTCCAGGATTTTGCCTGCACAGGCAGCTGGCAAGACTGTAGCCTATCCTTTCAGGCTGCAGTAGCAAGTGTGTGCCCCCACTTTTGTTGTGACCGCCTGGTTTCTGGGACAATTAGTGCTACACTGAGGGCAATTGTGAGGGTGAGATTCTTACAGCGCTGGAGTGAGCTTCAGTAGGGTCAGGCTTGATGACAGCAACATCAAGATGTCTGAAATACCACAGGGATCCTCTAGTGGGATTCAGGAATGCCTTTATCCTCATTTACTAGCTACAACTGGAAAGACATATGATTTTAATTTTAGCTAGCTCTCTGCCATTTGAGAGGAATATTTACAAGAGTATAAACTGACAAGAGAACAGCTCTGCAGTTCATTGAAGTACCCCACAGCATTAAAAAAAAAAAAAAAAGAAAAAAAAAAAGGCCACAGTATAGCACTGTGAACTTCAGAACACCTGATGGTACAGGCAAAAGCAACCAGGGAATGGTTTCTTACTTGTGAGCGTGCATTTTTTTATGGCTATGTAAGTGGATTTGTGCCTCTATCAAACAGCCAGTGAAAGGTAGTCATTGGGCTAGGCATCTGAAAGTCTTCATTATTTAAAACCAGATAAGCTGCTTTTCCTCTGATCATTTTGTTGGATGCTGTAACAGATACTTTATTTATTTACTTACTAATTTATTCATTAGATCTTCCTTTTCCTGTTTTAACTGTTCTTATTATAGAGTAGCACGGGACTCAAGCCATACAAAGGAGGCGAAAGAAATAATATTTACACGTAGGATGGCCGAATAAATAAATGGATATGTTCAGGAAAGTGTCCACGGTGTTGCAAAGCTGAAGGTTTCTGAGTACAGTAACGACAACAAAAGATGAAGTAATTAAATCTGGTAGGAATAAGAGAAGGAGCCCAGTTTGGAACAAATTAGGCTTATTGCATTAGCAGAACAAGTGTGGTGATGTGTCAGGAAGCCTGTAGGAACCCTCAGGGACATATCTGCATCGGAATAACTCTTGGTGTTCGGAGCACCAAGGATATCAACTGCTTTGTTATTTCAACCTAATATCCATCAGCAAGGCATGGAAAGGAAAGAGCCAAAGACCTATCAGACATTTTCATATTTTACTTCATTTTATTATTTTAATGAGCTGTATTTTGTCTCTGTAGCCAAAAGCTACAAAACCAACAAAGACTGGATTTAAATAACGTGTTGAAAGCACCAGTCAGGTCCCTCACTGTAGGGGTTTCCAGACTTTCAGTTAGATGGTTGTTCTATGTGTAAATACAGTATGGCTTGTTTGTTAGGAGATTGTTTTCTAAATAAATTCTGGGTGTTCCAAACCTGACACTGGAGAAAGGCAAAACTCCAGGGAGAAGAGTCGACTCGGCCCTAAAAGCTTACAACAGAGGAGGACAACTTGGGACAACGCCTCTGGCTGCTGTCTTATTGTTTGGAAAGTCTTCTTTTAATTGCCCTTGTCTATGTTACTGTGAAGAATATCTTGAAACTGTGATTAGGAGAAAAGAATATAGTGGGAGGAAACTTCGTTCTTGTATCCTGTTTGCATCCCAGTGCTTTGTAAAAAAAAGAAAAACAAATAGGGATAAGGGTTTTTTTTTTTTTTTTTTTTTTTCCAATTGATCCTAAATTGTAAAACATTACTCGCCTATTCTCAAAGCCAGCCTTGTCAGCACGCAGGTCTTTTTACCTTATGTGTACCTGGAAAGAAGAGGGAAAAGAAGCATCTAACTTCCTCCTGATGCTTTTGCAACCAAGTACCTCCCCAGCCCAGGTTTAGTCACTGCAGCAAAACTTGACCTGATGCATGCTCTGTCACTACATGCTGCTGCAGTGGCCCTGAGTGTCCATGCAATACCTGGAAAAATGGACATCTGTACTGCACATGAACAAGAGTCTTGTCTGCATGGTAGAGTCCTGCCTCAGGGACATGCATGTGACACCAGGCAGGACTTTTACCCCCAGCACACCTGCTCAAACCTGTGCAGGAGGTGCTGCACTGGCGCATGCAAACTGTGCAGCAAGTGGCTGCATAGTCATAGGAGCACTCAGTCCCCATGCTGACAGACATCACAGTGCTTCACGCAGCTCAGCTGAGATGAAAATTATACTAGAAACTTCACAAAGATAGACATAAATGTATTAACAGCTGCAAGATGCCTAGATATAATACCCAGAGTCATATCCCTGCCTAGAAAGAAGGGGCAAAACATGAAAATGCTCCTTGACAAGTGATGTCACTTCTGAACTGGAAGCTATAATCACCTGGGAGGCTCACTGTGTTAGCATTGGTTGTGTTTTTGTTTTAATGTGAAGGCTGATCTGTTCTCACAGGTGCACAAGTATGCATTTAGGAATATACCTGTGTGTCAGGAATATGTTCAGGGCTTGTCTAGTCTGCAAGTACAGCAGTCATGCTGGAGGCTTTTCTCCCTGTTTGCATGGTCTTACCTTCACATTTAGGCAAATTTATCTTCCCAAACTGCTACTGGAAAAGTCAGCAGGAGTGTCAGGGGTTATATTAGCTCATGCTCTTTCAAAGCACTATTTGTCACGGTGCAGCATAGAGCAGATGGTTTCCTCCACAAGTCCAACAGTACTAAACACTGCACGGGAAAAGATAGCAGGCTGACTGCAAACAGGTTTCTATTTGCTATATTGGTAATGCTTTAGTCAGATAATGCCTTATCTCAGCAGTTAAATTGCTGTGTTATCTGAACACCAACCACTGCTAAAATACCCAAAGACAAATTCACTCTAAGCTTTCAGCACTCAGCAGTGTTGTGATTAGCCATAGCTATTTGGTACCATATGAAACCATCAAATGATGGTAAAACCAGCAGCATCAGTTCTCATGATAATGATTGTCTGTGTGCATGAGGCTGTCTGTAGGACACATTCCTGCAGTAGTGAATAGGCTTGTCAAAGGAAAACACTGTCTAAAAAAAATGTGAGAAAGTTGGTTCTTCAGGGTTCTTCCTACTGCCAGGGCCACTTTTGCCAGTTGTCCCTGGCATTCAAGCAGAGGAGCTCATGAGTCCTAGGCAGTGGACATCTAGACTGAGGGGAGAGAGAGTGGCTGAAGGAACTGGGATTGTTTAGTCTGGAGAAGAGGAGGCTCATGGGATAATTTATCACTCTCTACAGCTCCCAGAAAGGAGGTTTCAGTGAGGTGGGGGAGTCTCTTCCCCCAAGTAACGGAGATAGGACAAGAAGTAATGACCTCAAGTTACACCAGGCAAGGTTCAGGTTGGATATTTGAAAAAATTTCTTCTCAGAGTGGTGAGGCATTGGCACAGGCTGCCCAGGGAGAGGGTGGAATCACCATCCCTGGAAGCATTCAAGACAAAGGCAGATGGGGAACTGGAGGATGTGGTTCAGTGGGCATGGTAGGGGTGGGTTGAACTTGGTGATCTTACTGGTATTTTCCAAACTTAAAGACTCTATGATTCCATGAATTGTTGGCAATGGCATAAGCTTCCTTAGTAACCATGGTAAAGCAACTCAAGTCTCAGCACAGCAGTACAGCATCTCATAGGAGTGCAAAATAAATTGAATCATTGTTCAGGTGTACAGTGAAAATATGAAGAGGCAAGAGTTACAGCAGGAGTGGTCATCATCTCCATGAGAAAAATGCCACCAAAGTATGGCCAGTCTGGATCAAAGTAATTGTGCAACTGGAAAACATAATTTTGGGCACAGTAATACCTGAAGATGTTAACTAGAACATTTAGAAAAGCTATTCCATGCATTATCACAAGAACAAGGTTTAAGGCTAAAGCATTATGTTTATGGCTTCATCAAGTAGAAGCTCTACAGGAAGAATTAGGTTATAATTGGATAATGGATGTCAAGTGAGGACTGTGTCTATGAAATATGTCAGGGAGAAAATGAGGAACATTGTTCAGAGTCTATAAAAAGCACCCAGGAGCCTGAGGCTTGGAGACAGAGGTACAAGGAGAGCTCCTCAGTTACAACTGCTCACCAAACAAAATTGCACTGATTTGGGTAAGCACAAAACACACACGCGCACACACGTGCACACACGCGCACACACAGAGTAGGGTAAGCATAGATCCATCCTTTCAAGAAGAAAAAGAAGAAGAAAAAGAAGAAAAGCGGGAAGGGGAGGGGAGGGGATTGGGGGGGGGGAGGGAAGGGAAGGGAAGGGAAGGGAAGGGAAGGGAAGGGAAGGGAAGGGAAGGGAAGGGAAGGGAAGGGAAGGGAAGGGAAGGGAAGGGAAGGGAAGGGAAGGGAAGGGAAGGGAAGGGAAGGGAAGGGAAGGGAAGGGAAGGGAAGGGAAGGGAAGGGAAGGGAAGGGAAGGGAAGGGAAGGGAAGGGAAGGGAAGGGAAGGGAAGGGAAGGGAAGGGAAGGGAAGGGAAGGGAAGGGAAGGAGTGAAAAATTAAGCACAGCCGCCTGTGATAACAAGAGTCAATAATGGTGATTTAACAATGGAAAATCACCTCTCTGTCCTCAGTCTCACAGCATGCTGAGTCTCTCACCAACAAGAACAGAGACCCCTCTATCCCTTCAGCAAAAGGCAAAGATACAGCTGCAGAAAGGCTGGGAATCTTTCTTGATAGATCACTGGAAGTTTGAGTGCTGAGGCTCAGTATATAAAATAATATTTCCTGACTATTCTTCCATTAAATATTAGTGTTAAGTAACTGCATTAAATCTGTTGTATTCACAAGTTATGTTTCTCAGTGAAGATATCTTAAAATAATTTATCTGGAGACAAATCCCTGAGTATTTCTGGGGACAAGATCCTTCAGGTTTCATGGGGAAATGAGAATGTCATTATTTCAGTTGTTGGTGGATGCTCTCCATGTCTGGAATGAAGCTTGCAGTTTGGAAAGGTGGGGGCTCTAAAGCTACAGGAAGTGCCACAGCAAATCAGATCCAAATTAAGCTTATGTGAGCAGCCACTAGGTTTGACAATGAAAAATTACAGAGGTAACTCCATACTCTGTCTCTATAACAAGTATAAATTCAGGAAAGTAGGTATGGAGCAGCAATAAAGCATGCCATTCAGGGGACTTCACAGAACGACCTTAGAAGAGTGAAATCACAAGGTGTTTCAATAACAAAGTTAGGAGCTGTAGTAGAAATTCCATTTGAAAGGTTCAACATTATAGTAGGAGAGAATAAGACAAATAAATGTAGCATGCAGCTGCTTAATTTTAAGAAAGGAACTATATACAATGAAGCAAACTGTAAGAACAACACAAAACATCAAAGGCGGAAAAGTGAAAAAAGAAACCATGGAGCTTTTAAAAATACCATTATAGAAGTTGTGTGCTACAACACAAAAAGAAGACAAAGGAAACCTAATTCTTCATAGTTCACGGTTCACAGAAATCAAGGATCTAGCAGAACAAAAACATCAGCATTTAATTAAAAATAAATAAATAAATGTTCCCGAAACTATACGAACAGCAACGTTTAAGAATGCATTGGAACAAATTTGTGGATAACAGGTCTTTAAGCCATAGAGAAGTGCTGTCTAACACCCATGACAAAAATGCTGCTAGATTAGTGTAAGCTCAATGGGCTAAAAAGCCCAGTCAGGCATGCATGCTTTTTACAAACAATATCTCCTTATGCTGGTTTTCAGGACCAAAAACCGCTGGTCTGAACAGGTAGCATATTCCTTAAGTTCTTGCTTTACCCTAGTTTAGCTTTCCATTTTAGCTGAAATAAAACCTACCAACTCTAACTGGAAAAATAAAAGTAAAAGGAAATAAGTGGAGGAGTTTTTTTCAGCGTAGGATTGCATTCCAGCAGCAATGATAAATCTCATCCTGATAACTAGTGAGGCTGGGGTGAGAAAACTTGTTTTCTAAAGCAGAAGTTAAAGACATACAGGAACAATGTCTTCTTGAGACACTCCCTACCCCAAAACATTTAGGACAGAAGATATCTAGAGTTACTAAGAATCTTATTGTAGCTTTCTGTTCTTTAGTGTGGACAAGGGTTAAGATTAGGGTGACAGCGAAAGGAGGGAGTGTATTCACTGCAGCTCTCTGAGCTGCCCTGAGCAAACTTAAGTCAACAGCTGTTTACTTTGTTGGTGATAGAGTTGGGAATGTCTTTTTACGGGCATCACTGAAGCAAACCTGAGCCTTAACAAGATGTTGAAGTTTGGTTTCGTGCATGATGTTTGCCAGGTGAAAGCAGTATCCAGATTCATTTAGGACAGGGACAACAGCCACGGATATTCTCAGTAACAAGATTAAGTAAGCCTTTCCCTAAGAGCCCCCAAAATTTAGTCTTGTATCTATATTTAGGCTACGTATCTTGAGTGGGAGTCTTGAGTGGGAGTGCAATAATACAGAACCCTAAATGCCCCCCCAAAAAAAACAACCCCCCCCCCCAAAAAAAAAAACAACCAAACAACAACAACAAAAACTGTGGATAGCATTTGCAAGTGTAGACCACAGTAAATGTAGACTTCTTGCCCAGAGATCCCTCAAGCAGGACACTTAGAAACTTCATACTTCAGGGTACCATTTTGACTTGTGTGATGGACGTTGTGGGATTAACTTTTTCATTAAGTAGAGTGGGATTGAAAGAGCTACAGCAGTGGTGAGGAGCAAGCAGTAAATTCAGGACAACTGTTTTTAAATTCCAAGAGACAGACATACAAGTTCCAATGGGTTCTCCTGACATAAGCCTAAGTGTAGGGTTAGTCCAGGTAGACTGAAATAGAGGCAGAAGAGCAATAGGAGAGATATCATATATAGGCAGACAATTACTATTGATAGCTGGTTCCCAAGCTACTGTCAGAATGTATTTGGTTTTCATATCATGGATTTGAATTTGAATTATAAAAAATCAAAGAAGGTATTCTGAGAAAGCCACAAGATTCATCTGTGGCAGCTTCCAGCATGATGTATTTATGTTTGAGAAGGAGCAATTTGCTGTGAGCAATTAAAGAAAGTGAAAACTCACAAAGTAGCAAAGAACTGTCTTAACTCACAATCCTCTTGTTAAAAACATATATGGGACACAAGAATTGTTGTGAAACGTCTGTTGGACACACTATGTGCTCACCATAAAGAACACGTCTGTTTGTCATATCAGCCTCTCTAGAGCTTCACAGCACTTCTTTACTGCAAAGGGACTTACTCCAGAAGGACAGAACTTGTCCCACAATGAAGTACATCCTTGATAATGGGAAAATGCTACACAGCTCCATAGAGGAAAAAAAAATGGCAACATTCCCAAAAGACCTGGCTCTAGTATTTGCTTTATGATTTCTAAATCTGTCTTCCCCCTCCAAAGCAAACATGATTAAGATGGTTATGATGTGTCTGAACAGAATTTGCAAAGCAAAATACTTTCAGGGGCCTCTGCCAATCTGTGACCTCAAAAGGTTGGCTTACCTTTACACTTAGCTAAGAAACGAAAGCTCTGTACACTTCTCTCTGAGCCAAGCTTGTTATTTTTATAAGGGAAATGAAAGGAAAATCAAAATGTCTCTAACACTGCATTGTATCTAACACTCTGTATGTATCCCAGAGGGTGGGAAGTGAATGAAGATGCATTAACTACCTTTACTGTTTGTATGAGTGCAGATTGCTGGCATCCTCATCTTTAAATACCAGGGGAAGCTGGATGGGCCAAAGAATCCAACATGGCTTGCTCAATATAGCCTTCTAGTTTGACCCCAAAATGTTGGTGTTGGCTTCACGTTTTTTCTGTACCTGCTTTTCAAACTCTTTGTTTGTTGAGTTACTGTGACAGCTTACTCAGGTCCTTCTTGAAAGGTATCGAACACACAAACCTATAACTTTCAAATAGATCTATACGTTCTTGGCAACTCTATAAGCAACTATCTGCTTTATCCTGTGTTTAACAGCAGATTAAAACCACCTTGCTATGACCCTCTATGTGACTCCAGCAAAACGAGGAATATTTTATTCATTATAAACCTCAGCATCAAGAAATCACTCAATTTTGCTTAAATAATAACTTTATTTGGCTTAATTTGATGTTTTGTTGCTTTTTGTTGTTGTTGCTGTTTTTTTTTAACTTTTCTCCACATGATATGTAGTGAATATGAGTTGGATCATCTACTTTATTTGAAGTTCCTTTCATTTTTTATTAGTATTGAAGGAAAACTTCCCTCCAGAAATTAGGAAGGAGTGGTCGTACTTTCAGTTTAAGCAAGAGATTCCCTTACAGTTTGCCTCTGGTATCCACTCAAGTCCATGTTAGTCCAAAGCTTGTTGGTGTTGTAGAAAATGTTTCTATTAAAAACGTCTATGCAATACACACAGTGAAAGAGAATTAAGGCAGGTTTTTATTTTCTAAAGAAGAACTCTTTTTTCCCCTTCATTTTCTTTTCTTTTTAATCTCTTTAACAAAAGAGATCAATCCCATGTAGCGGTCACATTGATTTTTGGAGTCCCTCCTAAGCATCACTCAGCAGAAAGTCACATGGAAGTTGCTTTGGTCTCTTCCCAGACCACTGAGATTAAGTTCTGCTCAAATGCTGACATGACTTTGCGGGCAATGGTTTAATCCATATGCCTTGGGAGTTCTCTTACATCCATTTGTTCTGTGTAGAGTTTAATTGCAGAATTATTTTCTTTCTCTCTCAACAAAACAGTTAGGAGCTCACTTGTGTGACTTTAATCACGTGCTAAATGGAAACTATCTACAGAGTGTTTCCATTTAGCCTAGCATGAATCATTTCTCAGAGGTCAGTTCTGCAAGGATTCAAATTCAAGAAACACCCAGTAGATGAGGACAGAAGATTAAGATGGGAAGCCAAACTAGCACGGAAACAATCCTGTACTGTACTGTACTAAGAATAAATGGTTTTGCAGAAATTTAAATAGTTTTCCTGGAACGGGCAATACAAAACCTCATCCTCTCTGTCCTGTTATCTCTCCACTTATATCTCACTTACATCCTTTGTTCTGTCTTCTACTTCTTTGTTTCTTATATCTTCTCCTTTTAAATTTACTTTTCAAAAATTTCTTTGTGGTCCTGCCTCAAACTGAGTAGTTCTGCTCACCGTGTCTGTTCAGTAGCCAGATAAAATTCATCTACAAAAAGGCTTTTCATATTAACAAAAGCAACATCATGTAAAATCATCTGATGAGACTTGAACTCCAGCTCTTATTTCTTTACAGACAAATGAGGAGCAAAGAAATATTCTATAAATCATTAGTCATGAAGCTGCTCAGTTGTGGTTTGTGAGTGAGTATATTTTTGGGGTTATTTTCATACTAGCAGCCTTCCCAGCACTCTCTGAAGTATTCCTTGGATAGAGGCTACAATTATATGCTCCTAGTGTGTCTCGTACTCTGCAAGACTTTGACATGAATTTTGGAAGAAAAGAAGGCAAAAAAATAAAGATACGTTTGGACTTATAATAGAAGTACAAATGAAATGCTCTCGAAGGGGAAACCTTCCATGATGTAAATATGGAATTCTCCCAAGTTTTCCTGAGCTTTTTGTGTAATTTCAAGCTGGGGATATGGAGACAGAAAAGGAAGTTATTTCTGTCAGATGGGAGCACTTTGTGCATCCAGCCAAATTATTTTGATAGAAAATCCTTAAAAAGGTCTTACATTTGTATTCTCTAACCCAGTCCTACAGGATGAAAATATCTATTAAGCATCTTAGTGCTTTATCAAACCAAACTCAAACATGTTGAGCGTGACTATTATTTCAGGCTATACATAAGTCTATACTGAACTCAGAGACAAACCTTCTGCATTCACCTGTTAACCAATATGCAACAGTGAATTTTAAATGCCATGAAAAGCACTTGCAGAATTGTGGTTTGCCACACTTGTTACAGCTGACCTGCTCATAATTCAGTGCTGAAGGCAACTGGCTCACTACATTCATGACCCTCTCATGTGGCACAAGTCTTCTCTGCTCTGTGTTTGCTTGCATAAATCTTATATATTCCCCTTACTTTAATGCTGTTGTTGGCCAAATTCACAATCACAGTTCCTACATCACAGTTCCTGCAAGTCATCTTGTCCCCTGCTAACGATTCAGAGTATGAAGATTATCCCATCTTTTCTTTGCCTGGAATGTGATTTTACTCTGAAATATGAAAAACGTGTCACCTCCATTCTTTACTGTTCTGTTCCTGATCCTTAGAGTCATGTCTGGATGCATTAGTGACTAAACTATTATTTTTTTGTTGGCTTTCATTCTAACTAGCATTGAAGAGCCATCCGGGGTAACAGAGAAGGAGCCATCTTCAATTATTTTCTCTATTTTACTGCACAATAGAAGTAGTGTACATTAGCCAAAGTTCTGTTACTTTGCTCATGAAATCAATCAGATTCATACCAAAGTGACTGCATCACTGAGACAAACAATATCCAGAGAAGCAGCCTTCTAGATTTTTTGTGCATGAAAAAATTTGGGCTTGCTTTAGTCTTCTCACTTCTGAGAATACTGAGACAATTTTGGCTAACATACATGCTCTTTAAAATACTATCCTTCTTAGTTGATGAAAGAAAGAAAAAGGGATGGCTGCTCTGCTGGAGGAAAATGGCACATGACATAAAGAACGATGTGCAGCAATCTGTTGGTTACAACAGTTCTTCATGCTAATGACTGGCAGCCCCTTTCTAACCTTCCTAGCTTCTGACTGAATATAGAAACTATTACTAAGGCACTTGGGCAGTTTTCATTTTTTTCCTAGTGTCTTGGGAGTCCCACTTCAATCCAGTTATGGCACGAAGTTTCAGAATCAGCTGAGATTATGTGATTACATAAGAAATAGCTCTACCTTCATGCAGCAGACATTTTAGTTCAGCTTGCAGTAGCTGTTCCCTTCGAGGTGAAGATCAAGGAAGAAAGAAGGGAAGAGCTTCCTTCATCAAGCACACAGTGAGTCAGAGAGATCAAATAAATCTATGTACACACTACGTTTAATGCAGAGTCATGGGTGGCAGAGTATGGACTCCCACGATGCTGTTCATATGAAGGAAAAACAGACAGGATCCTTACATGACTTCAGCTTGTAAACTGCACGGCTTTCTTCATTGGAGAAACTGTATATTGGAAGATAGAAGGAAAGGCTGAGATTCAGAGCATATTCTAAGCAAGAATTTCCTTCCACTGCTGACTGATTAAATACAATGGTTAAATCTGGCATCTCAACTGCACAGAGTTCTAAGGATTGCAGGGATTTAATTAAATTTGGGATAATAAGTTATACAACTGCAGTACATGAGTGATGATTAGTCGCTGGCAAAAAGCAATGGTGCAAAACTGGAGGAGTTCCCCTTCTTTCTCTCTGTGCTGCCTAAGTTTCCACAGAGTGATAAAACTCAAAGCCAAGGAAATGTTCATTAAAAATACTGTCTGCCTTTCCTTGTGATTCTACATTTATCTTACTAAAGCCATCCTGTGGCCTATGGCTGTTGGCAATGCAAGTAGTTGCAACAGAGCTTTGCAGGTTTCTCCACTGTGTGCAGACCTTGCTCTCCTAAGCACAGCCGTAGTATCTCTGCAGAGCCTGCTGTCTGCAACACAGCAAGCTGATGGAGGAAAAAACCCGACCACAAAAACAAACAAACAAACAAACAAGAAAAACAACACCAACAAAAAACCCGACATCCACATGTTCCCCCACGTATTTCCCCACCGCACCCTTTGAATATTGTGCTGGGAGCATCTCTAAATGCTTTCTATCTATATTGTAGGAGGCAGCCTTAAATCAAAACCTGCTGATTGAGAATCTCTGCCTGCTCCTGACTTAGCCTTCAGTGGTAAGCAGCATGAGGGGAAGGGCTCAGGTAACCTTTTTCTTCCTCTGTGGACCCTGGTACCACTCTCAGTATGCTGGTAAGAACTTAGATACTCTGGTGCACTGAAGCAATTGCAAAATGCATAGGAAAAAAAAATGAGCATCTTATCCCAAATCCGCTCTGGTGAACTACCAAAAAAATCAGCCAGAGTAGGTGTGCATCCATCCTTGTACTGCCACGTAAGCTAAGCATCTGAGCGGCAATGAAGGTAGAATGCCATGCTGCAGAGTGACCATGAAGGTATGGATGCTCACCTGTCAGTTGCTAGTGGTGAAAAAACCATTTTCCACTGGGAGGTCCATTAGGGTGTCCTCCAGGAGAAACAGCAGACTCCTACTGCTTGTGACTGAGCAAAGCACACGATGCAGTCAGCTAACAATAGCTGCAGTGTACATTTCATTTGGATCTGTTATTATATTACAAGCAGAAAGTGAATCTGCTATGTGAATAAGGAGCAGTCAGGGAACTCCCAGCAAAAGTAGCAATGTGGAGTGTGCTTGGTCCTAGGTTTAATGTATCCAGCCTATTCTAAAGAGCCTTGAAAAAAAAAAAAAAAAAGAAAGAAAAAGAAAAAGAAAAAGAAAAAGGACAAAAAGGGGTAAGTTGAACGTGTTGTTCTGGTGTTGGTCCCCTGCAGCTTTTCTCAGAGGCTTTTGGAGGTGTGTAGGAAGAATTTACTTCCACACATGCCCCGTGCAGTCAATTCGCAGGTGCACAGTGGATTACACCCTTCAAGTAAGTCCTGGACATGTCAAGCACATAAAAAGAGGTGCGATCATGGATCACAACCCATGTAATGTAACAGCTGCCTTCCATTATCTGTCCAGAAAGCCTTGAGATTTCTTCTGTAAAGCATGGTTATTTTTACCTCTTCCGAAGAACAATCTTTGGAGGCTCGTGAGCTCCATGAAGTCCTGAAAAGACAGAGCCTTTACTTTTTTTCCTGTGAAGTCCTGAAAGCCTGAACCCTGTATGTCAGTTAGCTACACAAAGGGACATCTGTGCTGTCAGGAGTGGATTAGTGTCTTCTCATTAGCAGTAGTGGTGCTCAGTGTGGGAACCTCTCTCTTTAGCTTTGCTTTCCCCTTCAATGCTGATTCTGTCCACTCTGAAGCTGTGGTCAGGTATCTGTCCTCCCTGGGAAAAATTCTTCCTAAAATTTTCTCCTATGCACCCTTCTTTTGTTGCTCTTCTGGCTTTCCACCGGATGCTTTTAGGGAAGACTGTATGTTGGCCCATTTAGCACTTGTGCTCCAGATATGTCCAGATGTTCCTTCTGGCTGGTGAAACGATTTCTCCTGCTTGGCAATGAAGTATCCTACCCTCAGAACTTTCTAAAGCACAGGATTTTTTTTAGGTTTCAAATCCAAAACTTTTGTAAGATCCCAGCTCTCATGTATCTCCACTGGGCAGACTAAATACAATTTCAAAATTCTCAGTTTGGTTCTATGAACATGCATATTTGATTTTAATATTACTCTGCACAGCATAAATACTGCAGGTACCTTCCCTATCTTTCTTAATTGCACAACATTTTCTGTGGTTTCTGCTGGGAGTTACTGTACTCCTCAGGTAAAATCAAATCAAATCAAATCAGGATTATTCCTGTTGATCAGACATATTTTTGAGGAAAATCTCTTCGGCATAACTGAATCTGAGCTGTGCTTGATTTCCTTTTCCTTACCTATATGTTTTGCTTTCATCCATTGCTTCTCAGAAGCGTTGTTCAGTAGCATGTCAGCAATGAAGTCCAGGTCATCACAGTTCCATATCCTGGGCTGCATCAAAAGCAGCATGGCCAGCAGGGTGAGGGATGTGATCCTGCTCCTCTGCCCTGCACTGGAGAGACCTCACCTGGAGTACTGCATCCAGTTTTGGAGCTCTTGGTACAGGAGAGACATGGACCTGTTGGAGTGTGTCCAGAGGAGGGACACAGAAATGAACCAAGGAATCCAGTCTCTCCAACGAGGACAGGCTGAGAGAGCTGGGGCTGATCAGCCTGGAGAAGAGAATGCTGTGAGGTAACCTGAGAGCAGCCTCTCTGTATCAAAAGAGGGAAGAGAAGAAAAAAGGAGACAGACTCTTGAGCAGGGTTTGTTGTGATAGAACAAGGGGAAATGGCTTGAAACTAAAAGAGGGGAGACTTAGATTGGATATAAGGAAAAAAGTTCTTTCATAATAAGGGTGGTGAGGCAATATCACAGGTTACCAGAGGCGTGATGGATGCTCTGGCCCTAGAGACATTCAAGGTCAGGCTGGACCGGGTTCTGTGCAGTCCAATGTCCCTGTAGGTGTCCCTGTGCATTGAAGAGAGTTGGACTAGATGGTCTTTAAATGT
The DNA here is from genome assembly GCF_016699485.2 of Gallus gallus. Taxonomy (NCBI): domain Eukaryota; kingdom Metazoa; phylum Chordata; class Aves; order Galliformes; family Phasianidae; genus Gallus; species Gallus gallus. The sequence continues at coordinate 67,579,627 of NC_052572.1, read as the reverse complement.
TCCATCCAACTCCAAGAGTTCTATGATTCTATGAACCACTGACAATCCACATGCGCTAGGATTTGCATTGTTCATGCACAAGCCCATAATCCATTCATGCAAGAGCTAGTATCAGTGGAAGAGAAATGCATTCACCTTTTACAGTAGCGTTCCTGCCAAATCACTGTTTACTCTCTCTCTGATACAGCACTTCACGTTTCTCTTTTTTAGTGTTAATAGTAATGGCAACCAAGTTTGTCCAGGACCAAAAGATACACGACAGCAAAGATTTCTTGAAGTTATTCTGGGAGTTCTGAAAGCTGGAGATTTGTATGCATACATCTCTGATGGACTTAGTGAACATATCTGGTCTACAGAGGGCGGTTCTCAAAACTTTCCACCACTTCTTTTACCCATGGAGCAAAGCACTTGCAGGAAACTTTTCAGACTAAAGACAGCTTATAACTTATCTCCAGACATCTCCATTGCTGTGATCATGTGCTGGGGGCACTTTGACAGCAATTTTGTGTTTCCGTGCAATAAGGGTTCTCTTTTTTCAGCAGATGAAGCTGATGAACTCCACCACATCATATTTTAAGTCACAGATGTCATATATCACTAGCATTACTGCCGAGACATTTTTGATTGCTGCTCTGTTGTCTTTCATCTTCGCAATTGCAGCTTTTGTTTCTGACATCTTTATAGGACTGATATTAATGGTATCTGGGTTAAGTTCCTATATTTCACAGGAGGTTTTGTTATGTTTTTTTTTTTAAGTTCTGTGACTTTTGCTTTATTTGTCTGTGTCATGGTTTTGTAACTTTGCTATTGGTATTCCACACATTATGTGCTTTTTCTACCCAAATCTGAGAGTGTTTCTACCTTTGGTTTGATTGACCCATCTCTTCTCTCACAGGTTGTCACTCAGCACGAAGCTCTGTGTTTTCCCACTTTACTGCAGTTTCTGCCTCAATCACTAGATCTTCAGCATCTCTTCACATACCTTTCCTGCATTGTTTTTCTCAGACTGCTTCCAATTTTTTATTATTTTTCCTAGTTTTTTTTTTTTTAAATGAGCTTTGCTCAGAAAGTTTCCATGTCTCTCAGCTCCGCCGGTTCTTGCTCGCTGGGTTGACATCCAGTTGTCCTGCAAGCAGCTTGGGCTGTACTCTCTCTGAACAATGTCAGCTTCTCTTTCAGTGCATTTTTCTCCCTCCAGTCAAACACATCTCCTGGTAAAGAGGAAGTTTTTCTCAACACCTTCTTTTCCAACACATGCTCTGCCTTCTAGTATATCTACTCTGCATTTTCCATTGCATTGCTCCTCCCGCTCTGAAGGTGTAGACCCTGTTTCAGATGAAGAGTTGGGGTCATAAAGGTGTACCTATCCAAGAGGTGGTTAACATGTCGTAGATCTTTTAGCTCCTGCTTTATGCTAAATAGAGTGTGTTAATGCCCTCTCTTATTGTAGGAATAAGATATAATGTGGACTAAAGATGAATGTTAATACTGGAAGAAACTGGTCAGGCATTTTCCAGTGCTGTGCTCTGTGGAAAAGCTTCGGGAGGTCAACTTCAGGCAGACTGGGGAGGGTGCACAGAGTCACGTAGTCACATTGGGTTAGCATACTATCCCTAGCACCCTTCAGCTGTATTTTGAAGGACCAAAGAAAGCAGGAGGATCTGACCCTGGAAATTTCTTTCTGTTTTTTATTTGCAGAAGGCTAGCTGCAGTGTTAGCTCAGCTCTCTCCGCTGTGCAAAACTGCTTAAAATAAAATCACATATTTCTGAGAACTGACTGTTCCTCTTACTGTGACTGTAGGAACAACAGTGCAATATGATCTCCTTTGTCACAGAAATCATAATGCCTTCTGGCTAAAAGACAGGAGTTCTGTTTCTGCTTAATGGCTCCTTCTGTCAACTTTTTTTGTGCTGAGTAGTGTCTTGCTCTGCAGATTCTGCTCTTGAAACTAAAAGAGGAGCCCCAGATTGAGGAAGCACCGAAGTATTAGCCCCATTATTTTATTCATAACGCTTCTGCTCAAAGTGTTGAACATTATTTGCGAACCTTAAAAAAAGAGGGAGAGAGAGAGAGAAATAGAGAAAGAAAAAGAGAAAAAGGGGAAAAAAAGAGAAAGAAAGAAAGAAAAGAAGAAAGAGAAAAAAAGGATAGAGATGAGAAAGAAAGAAAAAGAGGAGAGAGAGAGAAAGAAAAAAAAAAGAAAAATAAAGAAAAATTAAAAGAGAAAAAAAAAAACAGAAACCAGAAACCAGAGCATTATGAATTTGTTCCATTAGGAACTCAGCAGGAAGGTGAAAAGTTTAAACAACTGAAAAACAGAGGAATAGACAACATTTGGAAACTGTGGTGCAGATGCATATGTACAAAAATATTAATGGAGCATGTTGTCAAAGACACAATACTTCTAGTTCAGCCCTATATAAATAGGCACAATTCCAGGGGAATAAACCAAGCTTCACCCACTTAAACTCTGAATACATCTTCATGTGTCTGCACATGCATAAGGAATCTAGGCTTGAGAAAAGAGGGATTTTACTTGCTCATGTTTTGATTTATGTCAAGCATACAGTACTTCAGGCTTCATTTTTAAGGTGCATTTTTATATCCTTTAATCAGAGCTGAGCAAGTTTTGCAGAAGTCTACTTTCCTGTTTCTGGCACTTCTGATCTCCAGACTCCTGTTTCTGACTCTTAACTCCAACAGAAATTATTTCCACAACTTTGAGCATACCACTAAATCTCCTTCTGTGAATGACAAACGTAACTCTTCCTTCCCTCCTACTCCCTGCATTTCTTGCTTATTTAGATTGCAAGCTATAGAAATGATCAACTTCTGTTACAGCATACGCATATCTATCTCAGTACAGTCCTGATGTCCTTGGGTGGAGACTGGGAGGAAGAAGAGGATGTAGGTGCTGCTACAGTAGTAGAAATGATTTCCAGATGCACCAGTAAGGGACTAGGCTACAGTGAAGGTTAAGTGGACAGCTAGACAAAGATAGCCTTTTGACAGAGACAAGCACTTGAGTATAGTATAGCATCATACAGCCTCATGCTCATGCCCAGTGAAAGGGAAGTGCTGCTCAGCTCAAGATTAAACAAAAGAGCAGAGGTGGAAAATTACTTCCCTGTGGCTTTTCCAACCAAGATAAATACATGAATTGAATTTATTTATACGCTTATTTGTCGTAAAGGAGCGATGTTTTTCTCCAGCTATGCTGATGATGCTCCATTCTGGCATCCTTGGTACTGGTTTTGTGTATTCCGTGCTTGCCTCTCAACAGGAAGCTGTTCATGCATGGAGACCATCCCAAAGAACTTAACTGCAGGCAATACTAAGAATGACAGAGAAGTATGCTCTCTTCCAAAGTGCTCATCTTACGGGAGGTTCCCATGCATGGGAAAAAAAGACCTCTTGATTAAAAAGAAAACTTAGTGGTGCTGCTCCCTGATTCCTGCAGTGCAGAGAAGACTGAAAGGAGGAGATAGCCACTGTCCTTGAACTAAATGGAAATTCTGCCTGTTTTTCAGATAACACTGCTTGCAAGATGAAGCAATGAAACCCACGCAGACAAAAGGTCTTTTTTAACTTTACTGGGACAGATACTTGTTTAAGCAAATTTCAGTTTTCTGCCTGCCTTTCCATAAATTGCTATTTTATAATCTCAGAGCAGCACACAGCCTTCCCAGACTCCCGCTGCCCGTTCTTGCACTCCATGCAATCCCACCAAATCCACCTCCTCAGCACAATATTCGCAAATGAAGATATCTAAAGGGAATTGATTGCTGGGCCTGTACCTTTGGTTCCCACAAACCCCCATCCAAGTGACCCCCAACTATCTGCTACATGGGGCAGAGGAGGGGGATATGCAAAGCTAGTCTGCTTGCAGACCTGCTGCAGGCCGGGATGGAGACTTGATGGGATCCACCTGTGCTTATTCAATGGTTTCCTGACTTTCCATGGCCATCACATCTGCTGCTGCACCACAGAGTGGTCCCCAGCCGCTGTGGGATCATTCTCTCAGCCCAGCCCAGGCACCATGTCGTGTTTGGAGATCAGTCTCTTTGTGCCCCACAGGCCCAGGCTTCACGTCCTCACTCTTCTCCCCAGGTACAGGGGCTGTCTCCTGCACTGCTGGATGTCAGATGTGGTGATCATCATCACCAGCATCACCAGCAAGAAAAGAGGCAATTCTGGTGGCCTTGATGTCATCATGGAGCACCTACACATGTCTGTATCATCATGGCAGGGCTGTGCAAATTGTTTCAGAACCCAAGCAAAACCTGGTCAGTGTCTGCATTGACAGGAGTATGTAGCAAGGTATGCAGCCAGAGGCAATGACACTTAATGCCAGTGGGCTTCTTGTGCCATTTGAAGCTCAAACCCAGGACTCACATGTGACAAACAAACCAAGATCTACAGGGTGGCAGTGTTTCAACAGCACTGATACGTTTTTATGATAACGCCCATGGGTTCCACTCAAAGCAGATGTTACTTTGTCAAAACAGTCTCTGCGCCAAAGAATTTACAATGTCTGCTGTTGCTGTCACCAAGTTTTGTATGGATGCTTTTAAACGGAGCATTTGAAAGGAAAGTGGAAGGCACTATATCCTTTGCTAAATGCAGATTAATTTCAGAGTTTTTTCTAAGCTCCACTCTGCACCCCCTCCCAAAGAGGCTCTGTTCTCAGCTCCAGCCTCTTTAAGGCCTCTGCCCCTTACTCTTCCAGCATTCTAGGGTGCTGGAACTATGCAGGTGTCCAGCTCACAGGTGGATTCCAGAGCTGGACAAGCCATTCTTTTCATTCACTTTCCCCCCAGCCTTTTCTCCACCACTCCTAGTTGCCAGGAGTTTCTAAGGATGACGATGATTTTTACAGACAGATCCTTTTTACAGACAGCCACTCACTACTGGCTCAAAGAGAATCGTCCTCTAACAAAATCTATGCATGGGAAGAAGGAGAAGTAAATTTATTGTTCTTGGTAGTCTGCGGGAGGCAGGATGGAAAGCAACCAACTAGCATGGGAAGGGAAAAAGGAAGAAATATTCTCATAATACCAGGGATTCTGAAACGAGCTCTTTGTGCTCTGTACAGGGAGTCCCTTACTCTGAGAGAAAACCCTGAACCCAGAATCCAGTATCATAAAGCCAATAAATCTTTAGCATCACAAAAGCCGAGCTCCCGAGTCACTAGAAAGCAGTGCAAGGAAGTCCTGCTGCTTCTTATTCTTAAATTTCATCCTGGGGAGCACGAGTATTTGTTCTGCAGAATGAGCAGCATAAGCAGCGCTGCAATTCGAGGAGCAGCACTGTGCACAGCTCCTGCTTGACTGACTGACCGAAAGAGCATCTGGAAACCACTCGCCCTGAGTCACAATGAGCACATTGCTCCAGCCTTCCTGGGAATGTGCTGAAATACGAGGGTGTGCTGCTAGCTTGAAGATGAGGGATTCTGCTGTATCATACTCCTTTCAAGTGCTAATAGGAGTCACATGCCGTGCTACCTTGGCATGCAGACAGTCATGTAGACAGCTTCATGTAAAGCCGCTTAAGTCACCTTAGCCCTCTCCTGACACCGAGAACTTGATCTTGACCTCAAAAATTAACTCATCATTGTCTACACAACTTGTTTGGTTTGGGTTTTTGGGTTTGTTTTGTTGTTCTTGTTGTTGTTTGTTTTTTCTTTTAGCAGTAAGTGGTTTCTGGAGTTCACAGAAGAGAGGCATGTTACTGTGTGAAAGGCTTTACAGAGGTTTTCTCGTTAGGTAGAAGGTCTCCACAAAATGTAATCTTCCACTGGTTGCAGTAAGTAGAAGTTTGGATGAATCACATGGGATGAGAATAAGTCACAGCTCAAAAAGCAAGAAAGAGCAACAGGGCTCTTTCTTGAGCAGAGTATTATTTTTAATGTGACAAATAATTTAGAAGCTATTCTACCAGTGCTCGTGAAGCTGCAATAAGTCATGGCATTCAAAAGGCTTATGTTGCACACTATTACAGATTGTTGTTGTTTTTTTTTTTTTAATGTAAAGCCTACACACTATACCAGCCCTTTCATAAAGAGAATTTTTAAGTATTTGCCATAGCATTTTTCCAAAGGTTTATAACCTTCAGCTGTTTAGCACTCCATCTAGATTTTCAGCATTGTTTCCCATTCACCTACTGGGGAGCATGCACAGTGGTTTTTTTGGAAGCTGATATTTTCTACGCTTGCATTCCATTTCCTCTCCCTAAAGGAGAAATAGTTACCTCCTCTATGAAGCTCTGTACTCTGAAATGAGAGCATGGGGTACAAAACACGCAAGTCCTGGCAGTGGCCACTTTGTCCTGCTCACCAAGTGGGGAAGCACTGTTGATCTGGTAAAGAAAAACAGCTAAATTCATTTACACACTACTTATGGGGCTAGGTACTTGCCTGGTCTGGTTTGTAAGAAGACTTGCTCCCATTTACCTGTGTTCTCCCTCAGCTGGGAAGAACCCATGTTGAGAGGTGGGTTTCACTTGGGTCATCTGACTGTTCACAGCCCTCTAACATGCCTTGAAGAAGGAAAATTGGCCCCTAACATAGACATAAGGGAAGTCCTTTCTTGTCCTTGCCATCTGATTTTTTCCTAATAGTGTCAAACACTGATTTTTTGCTATGTATCAGAAACTAAGATACATCATTGGGATGGTAGATCTGTGACCACAGAGCAAGGTATCCATTTGATTTTGCCTGAAAAGGAGGTGGATATCTGATCTTTTTCAGGCTATGAACCTTGTCAAGTAGATGCCAGCTGAATGGAAAGAGGCACGATGAACGTCTGTTTCCAGTGATTCAACCACTATGCAACCTGAGTCAGGATTTGTTTCTGTTGCCATGAGATTGTGTTAAAGCCCTGGCTTGAAGCATACTTCCTGACTTGGTAGCCCTTGGTAGAAAGGAGTCAGGATGGGCAAGATTTTTAAAGCCTCTACTTGAGTACCTTAAGCACGTGGCCACAGGCACATGAGAACCTCTGCTAAGAAGGGAAAAAAGTAAAAAAAAACTCAGTGTATCTGTGGAGGCTCTAGATGCTAAAGCCCAGGCTTCTGCTTGAGCGTTTTAATAATGTATGATTTATATCTCCACCTTTCTGTGGAGTAGACGCTTCTCTATTCTCATTAAACTTCACAGGGCTGACGGATCCACCTCAAAGAGAGGGAAATACCTTTGCTTTTAGCCTTCATGCACAGCTGCTGAGATAGAGACCGAATTTTGGCTGAGATTCTTCCATGAACAGGTTTCCAGGACAGTTTGAATAGATCTATCTCCAGTGGTATGTTTATAATTTTCCTGCTGCCTCTTTTTGTGGTATTCATTTAATGAAATGCTTGAGCAGTGTATGTTCTCCATTACACTGTACCATCAAATAATCCAAAATTTCCATTTTTAAAATTACCGTTATTCAGCTGACATTAAACCCAAACACACAATTGCAGATCAGTCTCCTAACTCCTATTGGGGGAAAATAAATAAAGGGCCTATTTTAATCGCTCATTGTTGAATTTCTAATTGCTAATTCAGTCTCCAAACTAGTGGGTGCCTTTCTCTATTCTGCTGTCTTGAATAGCAGTAGTAGGCAAAACCATACAGTACAGCCTGTTTCTAATTACACTCTCATATTTCCTCTTAATGAACAAAAAATCTCCATTCTGCACATTGCCTGTTAACCTCTGGAAAGGTCAGCGCTTTGCTCCTGTAATGCAGCACACTTTTTCCTTTCCCACTTGACATAGTTATTGGTTTCTGGAAGGGAGGATATTTCTTGCTCGGGCTCACGCAGAATCAAACTTTTCATTCAACTTCAGTATATGAAAACTCAGTCTGACCTCCTGTGCAACATGTGCCACGTACTATCCCTTTTATACACATCGTTTGTGTACAAAACTGGTGACTGATAAAGCACGTTTTCCATAAGAAAATGTAACCACATATTCTTGACTCGAAGGTCTTCTGCCATTGTAGAGTAAGACCTTTAATTCAGATATCTAGTCCTGTACAACATGACATCCATTACTCCCATCGACAAAACAGTAGGAACCACCAGCCTGGTGGGCTTTTTCCTCTCTGTCGTGAAGTTAAAAAGAACAAACAAACAAAACAATTTAATGTCAGGAAAACTCAACGTCATTTTATTTCTATTTGACATGCTTCTAATTCATGAATCTGGTACTGAAAAATAAAAATAGGCAAAAAACAAAAAACAAACAAACAAAAATCTCATAGAGAGACATTTTACTCCTGACCCAGCTCCTCCTACCTTTGTGCAGCAAGGGGTGGCACAGGGGCTGGTGTGTGGGGCGTCCTTGTCTTTCGGTCTTCTCACTTCTCAGCTCCTTCACAGGTCCCCTTGGAGCTGTGCATCCTCCTGTGCCTTCTCCCTGCTCCTGAAACCAAAACTGAAAACCAAAAGGTGATGTGGCCCCACATTTGTTTCGTGGCACAATTCAAAAGTGAAAAATGGAGCTGTTTCAGGGTTCTGTCAGTGCTGAAGAGGTCACAATCAGAATGAGAATGTTTCCATTGAATTACAGTGGAAATTAACGAAACTTCCTCAATTCCTTGGACGCTTTCTTCCTACTAAAGGAAATGAGAAGTGGACACCCAAATGTCTCAATCTGAGCCAGTAAACTTCTGACAGCTGCTCATAAAAGCAGAGTTGACAGGAAGGAACGTGTGCTCCTCTCTCAGAACTATGGGGCTAGGCTTCCATCAGGCTTAAAATGGTTTGAGCGGTTGAAGTCTGTTCCCCAGCTCCATTGACATTAAGCAAATACTTTCTACTTGTTTATCGTTGCCCTTACTCTGCCTACACAGCAAAGGCAGCACAAAAGAATGTCGGGGACATTTGCAAACAAATGCTGCAAACATTACATGTAGGTTTGTAAATGCCAGCCGTGATTCAGCCCTAAATGACAACAGATTGCAGTAGCAGCCAGGCCTTAATAATTAACTCAGGAGGCCAAGCTGACCCCAAGTCATTCCTGTGTGTGAGGCAGAGAGGGGACATTTCACAGAGTGTGCAGGCCAGCCTGATGGCAGGGAGGGGTGGGCACCACCATCTCCCACCAGTGGCCAGCAGAGCAGACGTAAAGGTGCAGTGAGGGTTTCTGGGTTACGTAAGCCTTGCACCCGCAGTGCTGCACAGAGCCTTGGGATGTCTCCTCCACCAAAACATCTCTCAGCCACCTCTTTCTCAGCAAAAAACCTCTCCAAAAACCTGCATCAGGAAAACCTCAGGGGAGGGGTGTGGGAACTAGGTGAGGAGGCCTTACGGAATACAGCAAGCTGAGCATGTCTCCAAGGGTCTTGTGAGAGGTCTGCATCCATGCTTCCCTATGCAGATAGAGGGCTTTCCTTCTTTCTTCCCACACTTTTGAAGATGTTATTTTACTTTCTTTTTTAGCTTGCCTAAGGAATACAACTTTCGAAGAACTGGCATGGAAGTAAAAGAGGAAATGACACAGCTGGCTTTACCATTGACAGTAGGGATTGCAGCTCCTCCAAGCATCTCCAAAGCAAGCATACAGCAGAAACCGAGCTTTGGTAGGAAACCTTTACATGCAGCTAACCTAATATTTAGATGTCTTTTTTCCCCCTTTTCCAAGCTCCCTATCCATTAGCTTTGCTCACACACGGAGATCAGAGATGAGCTACAGAGGACAGAGCAATGCACAGGTTTGTCTACGGCAATGAATGGCCTAAGAGCCACAGTAGAACTGCATCTAGCATGGAGTTGAGTGCTGGAGCTGAGAGTGAGCTTACAGGGGAGGTGTAAGCCAGCAAAAGGAATGTGCCCATGGTAACAGACCCAAGGAGTGAGCTCCTGGACTGGCCATTAAGTTAACCTGGAGGCTGCGTATTTTGGATAGGGATGATATTTAATGAAGGGAGTGTATACTCTGGGAGAGAACTGTATCTCCCAGAGCCTGACATCATTCCTCTATTTTAACATATCTGGAAGGAATTTCTCCCTAAATACACACCCTTTTTTTTTTTCCTCCTTTTTTTTTTTTTTTTTTGTCCAGCACATTCATCACCAGGTAACCCCGCTGACTCAAACACAGCATCACCTGGAATGAATTTACCTGTGCCTGGGAAGAATGCATTGTGCATGGGTCCTGCATACATTATTTAAATGGCAACACTAAGGAAACAGCCCGACTGCCAGAGGTGTTGCACACCTGCAGGTCCCACTTGAAGTTGGTGGGAAGAGGAGGCTGAGAGACATCTCCTCTTTTGCATTCTGAGAGCTGAATAATTTATCGGGAGGTTACTGAAGGTTTCTAATGGTGCAATCAAATCATTATAAGCAAAAAGCTACAAAACCAAATTCCGAACAATGAAAGCATCAGTTCATTAATGGAATGGTTCCAGCCATCTGGCATTCATATGTTCTGCGCTGAGGCTGTTATTGTGCAGACATAAATGACCCAATCTTACCTTCAAGCAAAAACTTTCATTAACTGAATGTATCCAAATTCTTCACAGTTCAGCAAATACTGCAAGTTCTATCCTGTGTTTTGGGGGTCTTTCTTTATCCATTTTGTCCAGTTAATGCTCCAGCCCTAAGCATCTCCTCTGGAGAGTGTGTGTTCCCCATTGCACTGTGGGCACAGCACCATTTGGAAAACTGTTAGTGATTCTTGGTTGCCAAAGCTCTGGAAGAAAGAGAAGGGAGTAAATGATATTTCAGCGGAAGTAACAACACTTACGATAAATACTGTTGCTCAAATGAAATGTAGGGGTGAATTTTTCACCTGCTTTCCTTTTTTTTTTTTTTTTTTTCCCCTCCGAATGCTCCAGTAACCATGCATAGATCTGACCTTTAAACAGATCAAACTGGTGTGTGAGGTTACGTAGAGTACAGAGCCATCCATCAGACTTTTCCAAGCATTTTTTTATTATCCTCTCAAGGAGGATGGCATTCAATTTACCGGTGACACAGCATCATTCCCTTCCAAGTAAAAGTGCAAAGGGGGATAAACCACGCATTTGGGGTGCTTTCTGTTTTAGCCAAGGGGCTATGTGGCTCACAAGACTATTATCTGCAATGCTAAGGTTTGTGGTCCTATGCAAGTTAGCACTGAACATTCCAGAGATGCACTGAGCTCTTTTGCCTTTCTGATAATAACTTGCCTGAAGCATCCTGCACATCCTAATGCAATCATTTCACAGCCACCCGGATGGCACAAGAGGCAGGGCAAATCCCTTCCCCTTCCACCAAGAGCTGGTCACCTGGATGGGTGCTGCTCTCCTGCCTGGCATTGGGTTGCTCCAAATGTCCTGATGCCATGGAAATGGAGCAGCATGGGCAGAAAGCCGTCTCTCAAAGGCAAAGTTCAGCTTTCTGGTGCAATAGTTATGTTAATATTCCAGCAGACAGCTATGCTGCAGGAGGACCAGGATAAACTCAGGACTCAGCAGCATGAGTCTGGGAGGAAGACTTGGCATGCTTTTTGATGGAGCATTTTCCAGTTTCAAAGCTCCTGGCTCATGGAATGCTGCATACAGCACCTCTGAAAGCGTCATGTGAGGCTGCATGGGGCTGAACCAGGGCAGAAGTGCAGTGACACGAAGATGCCATGCATTGGGTGAGCGCTGCTTTCTGCAAGACTTCAATCTTCCTGAAGTTGCTCAGAAGAGCAGCACACTGTGAGATAATGCTGTCATTTGCTCAAACTCCTCTGCAGCCTCTTCAAACACTTGTGAGCACTGGGGTTCTGGGATTAAATATACGATAAATGAGTGATATGTCAAACTCCAGAGAGCATATTTTTCTGCACACATTGCTGTAGCTGCTCTTCATAGCATGCAATGCACAATGGACTGCATTATTTTAGAGAATCAGAATATTTTTCAAAGCTTGTAAGGCCACTTCATCCCATCAATTGAACGTGTACATTGAAAACTGAGATTCTTATAAATTCCAATGATTTGGAAGTGACCCTTAAAGGCCATCTACTCCAACTCCCCTGCACTGAACAGGGACACCTACAGCTCCATCAGGTGCTCCGAGCCCCGTCCGGCCTGACCTTGAGAGTCTCCAGGGACAGGGCATCCATCACCTCTCTGGGCAACCTGTGCCAGTGCCTCACCACCCTTCTTATAAAAAACCTTCTTCCTTAAATCCAGTCTATTTTCCAAGTTCTCCTGCCATTCCTATCTCAGAGACACTGATGCTCACCTTTTTTTTGTCATTAAGATACCAATAATTGTGGTCGCAGACAACACTTCCTTCAAAGCATCCATTGCACTAAGAGATGCAGTGTATTCCCAACCTGAAATGAAATTATCCATCATGAGAAGAACTCCACAGTGTGCTGCATAGGGAAGTGCCAGAGCCAAGAGACGTCTTGACTGTAAATTCCCCAAATTTTTATTTTTTAATTAAAAACACCAGAGGTGCTTTCCAGGCCTGGACTGAACTAAAATGAGATGTGTAACTTTTTAGGGCCTGTATCACTAATCCTGCAGACACTCAGTTCGAACTGTATGAAGGCCGAGCATTAAATGTAAATAGATCAATGCGTGTACGCGCTCAGCATATTTATGATTTGAATCAATTCACAAAATCAGGCACGTGGAACTTATGCGGTTTGTTCTGGAAACAGAACGCTTTTTCCAGACTGAAGGATGTGGAAACTGCTTCCCTATCTAATGCGATTGGGTACATCTGTATGCGATTAGAGGGAGGCGCTACAGGCTGCGGAGCGGCACAGCCAAGCCTGGTGGAAGTTACATTCATTGAACTCCATTGGGCCCCGCGATCCTCTCCTCGGTGTTCTCCTTGCTGAAGATTGCCTACATTTTCTAATCAGAAAATGAGAACTAGTTAATTATAGTAGTTACCCAGGCCCTATATAGATAACAAGTCACTGTTTCGGGGCTCGGCGAGGCTGTGTGAAGTTACTAACAGAAGTCAAAGCAACCAGAAAGATCATTGAACTATAGGATCATTAAGGGTGGAAAAGGTCTCAAAGCCAACCCATCCCCACCGTGCCCACTAACCATGTCCCTCTGTGCCACATCTGCACCGTTCGTGAACACCTCCAAGTTTCATCACTTCCGTGGACTAAGAAATACTCTTCTTTTTTTTAATGCATGCCATCATTTTGCCTTCCTGTAATTCCATCTCACTTGCAGGGCAGCCTTTTCCCACCAGCACAGCAAGGACTGCTGTTCTCCTGTGCTAACCAGAGTCACTACTGACCAGCAAAGCTGAGTGACCATCCCACTGTTTTTACAGAAGTAGTGGAGATATCCAATGCACAGAGGCAGCAGCTCTTTCCATAAAGCACCTTCGTACCTGCTCCATCCCACTGTGCAGCCAAGGAAAAGCTTTCCCCGTACAAAAAGCATATTGCCACAGCATTGGAGGAGTCACATTTACGTTCTGAAGAGCTGCTTTGCCTACAGTAGCCATGTCAGTGACCTTGGTTCCTCCCCAGAGGGAGGGGGGACACCTGAGCAATTTGAGCTGTGGTCCAGACAGGATGCTGTCTGTGCACAGCTATCAAGAGCTAATCTGGTACACGGTGTGTGGATGCTAACTAATCCAGGTATTACAGCATGTGACGGCATATCCTTCCTGGGCTCACTGGCCAACGCTCAGTGGTTAGCCTTGAACACAGGAAGAAATCTGCCGGTGCCTGGTTACCTGAGAAGTACAGGGAGTGCTTTAAATACGGTGGGTCCTTCGTTAGAAGCTTCAAGTGCTGCTGGAGGTGCAGCCGGCACGTTCAGCTGTTAGTAATCTCTCTAAGAAGTCTTTCAACGAGCATGTGAGAACACCGAGCCGTTTCAGACACCGAGCACCGAACGTCTGCAGCATACGCTCCCTTTGCACCAGACGCGTGCACATGCAAGAGTGGCCTCTAGATGCTACTGCAATCCAACTAAATCGGACCTTATCGGACAACTCGTGAGGAAAAGAAAAGAAGTCACTTGAACCTGCTTTTCTATACAGAAACAACTCCTCTAAGCCTAGAAAAGTACCCATCGTGCAACCCCGTCCCTTTCCAACTGCACGGCTTCGCTGAACCTGCGGACCGGTTCAACTTGAAGGCGTTGTTCCCAAACCCTCGCTGCAGACGCCGGCGGAAGCTCCGGGCGCTCCTGCAGGAGAAGTAGCCCGCTCGCACCGAGCCCATCCGCACACCACTCCGCCGCCCTCACTCCAGGTAACTCCGCTCATCACCTCCACGCAGCTCGGGGGGCTGCGGCGGGGCGGGCGGAGGTCCGCGGGGCCGCACCTGGCTCCAACCCGGCGGGGGCGGGCGGAGCGGAGGCAGCGCGTCCCGTCCCTCCCCGTCCCTCCTCCTCCTCCTCCTCCTCCTTCTCCCTCCCTGCGGGCCGGCGGCGGCGGAGCCGCGCTCCCTCCAGCCGCGCCCGCGGAGCCCCGCGCAGCCCCCGCAGGTAAGCGCCCGCCGCCCTGCCCGCCCCGGGGTGCCGTTCCCGGCTCCGCACCCGCGGTGCCTTTCCCTCCCCTCCCCTCCACTCGCGGTTGCTTTTGTGTTTCGGAAAGTGGATTAAACGTCGGTGAATGTGCGGGAAGCGAGCCGCTCCTGCGGGACGAGCGTCTTTGGGGCTGGCCCGGAGGGAGTAATGGGCACTTGTTGGATTGAGGGGCGCTAACACTGCTTCCATTGTTCGGTTACTTAGGGCCCGTCCTGTTCTGTTTATTTTTTTTCCGTTTTTTTTTTTCTTTTTCCCCCGTTAAGTCCCTCTGGATCTGGTTGTACCAAGTTAAGGCAGTGGAAGAAGTCCGAGCTAAACACGGTTGCCACCTCTCCCTCCTCCTGGCCTCCTCGGTCCTTCGGACGATGGGCCCGTGGAGGCGGGATGGGAGCTGCGACGGGAGCTGCCCTCGCGGGCCCGCGCAGAGGTGCGGGGCGGGAGAGGATGGATGGCAAACGCAGCGGTAGGGAGTGCCGGGGGGTGGAGGGGAGCGCCGGGACAAAGCCGCCTCCAAACTGCAGGGAGAGAGAGGTGGGACCAGAGGGACCCGCTTCGTCCCTCGCTCTTTTTAGAGACCTGCAGCGGGAAAACCCAGAAAAAAAAACAACCTTTGAGAACATACAAAAAGTATTCTGTAGAGCCCTTGAGCAGGAAAACGTTGGAATGTCTAATCTGTTGTTTTCTGTTTTTTTTTTTTCTTGTGGATTTCTCGTTGAAACAAGCTCACACCTCTCTGGTTTCTCCTGCATTTAAGTCGTCCGTGAATAAATTAGAAGCCTCTCTAATCCCCGCTTCTTTTCCTTTCCTTTCTTTCTTTTGTTTTGTTTTACTGCCGCATTTTTCCTTTTGCTTCTTGAAGACTCAAAGCAGAGGCTCCGAAGGCAGCCGGTGCTCCCCAATGGGGCAGCGGGGCAGCTGCAGCCTTCGACTGCTGGAAGCTGCTGCTCCTGCATCTTTTCAAAGAAGGGCTCTGGCATGCGAAGTCGGGTTGGGTGTGCTGTACCGTTTGGTCTGCAGTGAGTCACTCTCAGGTCTGAGAGTCGTGTTTCAGTCTGGCAGCCATGCAGCCTCGTTACTCCCGTGTTAGGATGGGCAGAGTAGTATTAAAACAATATGTGCTGGCAGTTTCAGCCGTGGACTGAAGCAGTATTCTGCCTGCAGAGGTGCAGCTGGAGCTCTGTCCTGCAGCTCGGGCTGTGGGCGTGCTGTGCGCTTCTTAAGTGCTCAGAAGGTAGTTTGATATATCTTGGTTTTATCGTTGCTTTTGCTACATACAGCTACTGAAAATCAGATGCTGTCCTTTAGAAAAGATTGGCGCTGTCCCATCCTGTGCAATTCTACGTGTGCTGTGCTTCTGTCTTCGCAGCTGCAAATAACTGAGGAAGTACTATTCATGAGTTCTGCAGGACAGTTGCTCTTATCACTCCCTACTGCAGGTTGCAGTGCTTGGACCCTTGGCTGCTGCTATAAACCTTGTTCTGGGAAGTTACTGGTAATTGCTGCCTTGAGTGGGGAAAAAATACTGACTGGTGTCTGCTTTCTTTCCCTCTCTTCAAAACAAATACTGAGAATGGAATGATTAAACAGCCTTTGAGACGAAACACATGTGCAATGCAAAACTGAAGTAATGCTAGACTGTGTACCCAGCTCCAGTGTGTGAACTGGATGTGTGAGTAGCAAGCAATCCTAACCCTGTAAGCAAAGATACTTCTGGCCACATGGCTTTCGCTGGTAACTCTGAGGCAATGTGTTGTAACTCAAGTGTAATTCATTTTCTGCTAAGAAGTGGGATGAAGTAAAAATTCAGCCTTTTGCTTGGTCTTCTGGTAAGTGTCACAAAGAAAATGTGTGGGGAATCCGGGAAGGGGTGCTGGGGAAAGCATTTTGCTCAGGAGCTGAATCTTAGGTAGGATCTTCGGTAGGGTCAGATTTTACATTGCTGTGATGAACCATTAATAACACCTTAATGAATAGTTAATTGTTTTTTCTATAGCCTCTCTGTATTCGGCCTGCTTTGTCCAGTATTCAAGGGTTTAAACTGAAAAGAAAGCATTTCTTCCCAGTATCTTTTGTCACTGGGAGACCACCACCATCCAACTTTGAGAACCCAGCAACTGTGGTGGTCAGCTGGCTTTGAGCACCTCTAGGTGGTGAACTGCTAGCAACGTGTGAACGCCATCAGAGTCCATTTGCAGTGTAGATGGCTGGAGAGGAAAACAGCCAAAATGCTGAGTGTAGTTCTGTTGCTGATGAGAACCTGTTGGTAACCCTTGCTTGTGGGCTTGGTGGTGGTTCAAGAATGGACCTACAAGACACTGAGAGCAGGAACAGGTCGTACTGTGAAGTTGTTGACCTTTCCATCATCATTGCCAAAAACAAATTGGAATTTGATATGTTCATGGGAATTCCCCATCTTTTCATAAAGAAACATATGTGTGAAATAAGGTACGCTTATATTCAGCTTAAATGCTTCTAAATGAGTTATTTATACTGCAACTGCTAGGAGCAATGCTAGAGAAAAGAAGCGTACCACTGTTTTACTGAAAGGAAAATAAACAGCATTTGATTCCTGCATCACCTTTAGTTGTTTGCGAGTTAGTTCTTTGTATGCAGTGTATTACTTGACTGCTTCTTCCTGCACAGTGAGATACATCCATATATATATATGATATATGTGTATATATATATATATATATATATATATATATATATATGACAGTAGTAGGAATAGATAAGGAGATGAACAGATGAACTTCAAAAAAGAAACAACATGATTGTAAAAGGCAAGACAAACACAACGCAGGAGTTACTGAAACCGAACTGTAAAGGGTTTTTATGTCCTTTAAGGTTGTTTCTTCTTCAGATTATGTGCCCACTTGACCCCTTAGAATTTAATGATGATTGGAAGGCAGAAATCAGAAAGCTCTGATCATGAATGACTGATGGTGGCAATGGTTTGAAATGGTAACAATTATGTGTGTGTGCAGCTTTGCTTTTCCATGCATCACTGGGTGATACTGCAGAAATGTAGCTTGCCTTCGAGGCTGAACTCAAACATGTTGCATTTTGTCTGAGTATCCTTCGTAGTATGCTTCATCAATGGACCATTGATGTCAGTGATCTACGATGAACACCTTTGGATCAGATCCAAGGATGATATGTTGCTCTGACAGAACTATGCAATTAGTCCCAGCACAGGGGAAAGCTCTGTCTGGGGAAGAAGAGCTGCTTCTCTGTTTACGTTTCAGGGAACTTGAATTTTTGTTTCTCTTCATTTGCCTTCCAAGCTTAATTGTCATAAAACAAGTAGAAGCTTTGGCTATGCGTTCCTGTTCCTTCACTGCTGTTCTGAGGGAAGTGACAGTGAACTTCAGAAAGAGGTTGGATGCCTTGTTCTGCTCATAGAGCAGATAGAATCATTAAGGTTGGAAAAGACCTCAAAGGTCATCTGGCCCAACCATCAACCCATCACACCATGCCAATTGACCACGTCTCTCAGTGTCAAATATACAGGTTTCTTGAGCACCTCCAGGCACAGTGACTTCACAGTTATTAATGAAGCTAGAGGGGAATTCTAAGGAAGGTCTGTCTTTGTATATCCAGACCCCTATGCTCTCACCCAGTGCAATTTTTTGGCTGCCCGTCACTCTTCCCACTCAAGCTGTTCAGCCTGGCTTGCAAATCCTTGGTCATTGCTTAGCTGAAGGTTGCATTTAAGATTAATTTTGTCTTAATCTTATATGAGTGGTGCCTTTTACTCTTGAAAACATAGTTTCCTTTTGTGCGGTGCATATCACTGGTAACAAAAAGAGCCTGTTTAATGCCAGCTTGAGTAGTGTGAGTGCAACCACATCCCATGTGGCCACCCTGTGACCATTGGAAGGGACCTTCTGAGATGGTTTGTGCACACATTTCTGCACAGAGGAACAATAGCCCTGCTTAGAGCAGTGTAAAGTCTTCAGTGTTTCCTGACAGGCATAGCCTGGAGTGGTTTGTTAAACACATTTTTCTGAGTCCTGCCTTTACATTCAACTGGATTCTGCTTCTCGAGTCAGATAACGTCAGCAATTATGTTAGTGCACGTGGAGGGGAGAGTGCTGGTGCTTTGACCTCTGGACAAGGAATTTCTTTTTAAAAACAAAATGAATGCTCCCAGCAGCCATGGATGCCACTGTGGACAAGGTGTGCGTGCCTGTGCCAGCAGCATGGTGGTAGCCAACTGCTGGTGCTTTGATTCTGGCACCCACGAGAATCATGGCCAGCAGACCTGGGTGGTGACAGGCCATGGAGCCGGATGCTGAGAGGCAGTAGGTCAGCAGGAGAAGTGACTCCAGATGTGCGTGTGGAAGGCTGCATCTCCTTGGAGACAAGGTGAGGTTTGGGCCATGGGTACCATACTGGAGACAACTGCACCATAGTTCTTTGCCAGCTCTTTTTTATTATTTTTTTTTAATGTTGCTTTAACTTGAGAGGCATTGGAACTTTTTTCTCTTTTGGCTTCACTGTGGCATAAGCTAGATAAAATATGGGATTTTCGCCTTCTATTTAAAAATACAAAGTCGCCAAGTATGCGAGACTAATACTTTTTTTTTTGCTTCTGACTTTGGGTAGCAGGCAAACCCCTGCTGAAGTCGGGTTTTTGAACAGTGCTGATGAGTCTGATTGTCGTGCACGAAGTTCATCTCTCAGAAGTACACCGGTACGAGTGGGGCCCACACACCATTTTGCCTTTTCCTTAGGAATTTATGTGCTGTAGTGACCCCCTGAGTAGGGTGAATTTCACAGGCACCCTCCAGACACTATGCCGTTTCTCTGCCAGATAGAAAATGTATTGCACGCTTTAGTGCTTGCAGGAGCAAGCAAAAAGGCATTGGATTGACATCAAAGCCAAGATCTTTCTGTACAAAATGCTGGAAATTTTTAGAGTGGTAAAAGCCTGGCGAAGGAAATGCATACTGTTTTTCATTGTAAGCCCCTCTCCCTCCCTGCCTGCCTCCTCCCCCTCTTTTTAGGGAGTGTGTGTCAATACAAAATGGTGCCAGCACATTATTTATGGGAGCAGTTTCCAGAGACTTTTCTTAGAAGTTATTTGGCCATTTGGAGATTATTGTTCTCAGCCTGGATGGAAAAATGTATGTATAACTAGGGCAGTATCCTTTTTCTTGTCCTGAAGAAGCTAGCTACAGCTCTGTTTAAAAAATAATAATAAAAAAAGAACAGCTGGATGAGCACTGAACGTTCACTGCATAGGGAAACCTATATCTTCTTTTGGTGAGTGAGTGATTATTTAAGAGCGCTGAGCTTAACATGAACTCCTTCACGGACCTACTGGTGTCTGAGGAGTCAAGGAAACATGGTACAGATCATATCCATTTGCCATGTAGCTGGTTGCATTTTGGGCTGGCATTTGCAGGAAAGGAGGACTGCTAGCATACCTTGAGGAATAGCCACGTACAAGCGCGATCACTGCTGTTTTATCTGTTACAGCAGGATTTTGGAAAAGGGTCCATGTGGATGGATTTTACTGAATGTGTGCTGGTCTCTGAGGCTGCTGGGTGCAGAGCACCGTGAGTCTCCTGGGACGTTAGGGGATGGAGAAGCAAATGGTCACATGTGCTGTTGGTCAGCATCTCCCACCAGCAGTTACATCAGGCAGAGGTCAGCCTGCCCCCAGAAGCGGTCTTCTCACCCTTGGGGCTGTGGCAGTCGTCACTGTGGTTAACACATCGTATTCCTTTGGTTCTCAGGACTGCATCAGGTGCTCACAGACCTGCACAGACACATCCATTTTCTTTATCTGATCTCTTACCACGCAGCTGTGATGTAATTTGCCCAGCCTGAAGAAGGCTCTGGGGAGACCTCACTGTGGCCTTTCAGTACTTAAAAGGAGCTTATAAATCAGGAGGGAGACCGACTTTATACATAGTCTGTTACTGATAGGACAACAGGAAATAACTTTAAACAAGAAGAGGGGATATTTAGGTGAGATGTTAGGATAAAATTCCTCACTCAGAGGGAGGTGAGGCCCTGGCGCAGCTGCCCAGGGAAGCTGTGGGTGCCCATCCCTGCAGGCACTCCAGGCCAGGTTGGGTGGGCCCTCTTCTAACCTGACCTGCTGGGCGGCAGCGCTCCCATGGCAGGTGGTTGGAACTGGTTGGGCTTTAAGGTCCCTTCCAACCTAAGCCACTCTGCAGTTCTATGATTCTGTGAATTTCTAAAGTCCTAACACCTTTAAAATTTCCTAAGCAGAGAGGAAAGTTTGGGTTTGTTTGTTTTTTTTATTCTCTTGCTTGTTTTTTCTATCTATACCTTAGTGAGCACTTTTATCAACAATCCAGCTAGTAGAAGTCAACTGCATGCACTAGATGCCTTCTAGTGCCATTTCTATGCATGTTGCACCAGGTACGGTTCCTGTGACTCCCCAGAGAGAGCAGGTCTGTAGTTTTACAAGGTATGTACAGCTGTGAGATGAGTTGCAGTGAAGAGGTGTTGCTCTGATGTGGTAACGTGGCTGCAGCGTAGGGTGTAGAGGGACAGTTTGGCTATGCTGCCTCAGGTTCTGCTTACAGGATTAACTTTTTTAGTACCTTTCTGTTGTTGTCTGCTAATTTAAACATATAAAACTAATTATTAAAGAGCAAAAGCATTTGGGAAATTAGTAAGGGGATGGGCCAGAATAGATTCAGACTGCAGACAATAAGCGTGTAAATCCTAGAGGGAAGTGTTACACATTAAATTCCATACTAATGCCACATTTATTGTGAATATTGCACTTGGAGGAACGTGTCTTTGCAAATGTGTATACAGCTCCACTTACAGTGATATTGACAGGTTTTTGGCAATATATTGGTGCTAGAGAACATCTTGAATGTTCTCGGAGTTCGCATCAGAATGTCCCCTGGCATTCCTGTTCTGTCAGGAGGAACGAGGCCAAGGTACAGGGAGCACATTGTCCTCTGCCACAGCAACTCCTGGGACCTGCTGGGAGCCACGTTTAAGCAGGTGTTTGCCAACCACGAAATCTTTAGATGCAGTCAAGGAGTGAAGGTTTGGCCTTTGGTGTGGGATTCTGGGGACATTCAGCAGTTTCTGTCCATGTGTAAAGTTCAGGATGATGGTTAAAGATGATCTGAAATTTTGCTACGCTCCTGCAGATACAAAGCCAGCACTCCAACACTCTTTGTGCTTCTCATTCCTTGTCAAGGAAACTGGATTGGTTTATTGTTCTCCTCACACAGTGCAGCAGCAGGGTAGCCAGCTGCATGAAAATGGGTGTCTGGTTTAGATGTTCGAGGACTGAGCATAGCATAGTAGATGGGACCTATCTACTAGCACAGTGGTCACTGCTTTTCCTTGCTTTTCCTCCTGGAATGCTGCAGACAGGCTGCGTTGGACCTGCCTGAGCACAGTGTCTGTGTTGGGCTTTAAGAGCTGTCCCGAATATGTCTGGCCACATGCCAGATTCATTTTGCTCTTCCTTGGATGGAACTGATAAAAACTTTGCTTTAGAACAGAGCACATCACATCCCCTCACAGAAAGCACGTGAACTGGAGACAACTCTTGGAGTCAGTCTGGTTGCTGCCCTCATCTTTCAGCTTCTTGTTGATAGCGGTTGTAGCATCCTAATTCAAATGTCCCGTGCAGCTGAGGCTGGAAGCTGGCTCAGGCTGCAGGATATTACTGTGATCAAAGCAATTCAGGTAATTAGTGAATAGGCTTAAAACGGGTCTCTAGAAACCATTGCATTTTTGCAAATACTTGATAGGAAGAGCATAGTTTGCCACCTGGCTCTTCAAGAAGTGCCATATGTTTCCGTTCCTTGCTCAGGTTGCACATATCTGAGTTTCACAACCAAAAGCTTCCTGAGAGGCTCAGCCTGGAGAAGACTGTACTGGGAGAGCTGTGTGAGCTGATGACAGGAGCAATCATGTGGTTTCAGAGCACACGGAAATGCCTTGAAACTAATAAGCCTCAACAAACTCTCCTGCTGCTGTCCTGTATGTTTGCTTTCTCCGCATCTCCTCCATGAAATTTCTTACGAACAGAAAAGAGTTGCCCATGTTTTTTGTGACGAAGTTCTGATTGAGGGATTTGGTTGACTCCTTTTTTAGTTCTATCTACATTTTTCTCAATGCTCTGTAAGGACTGCGTGAAGGGATTTATAAGCATGATCATTCTAGGAACACGGTTGCTTTTTCCTTTGTCAGAGTGGCACAAACTGCAGGAAGGGCTTTGGCACCGCAGCTGCACTGGCTGCTTCATGCTCGGGCATCTTCAGGCATGCAGGGTGGGAGGAAGGGGAAATGCCATCCTCCTTGGGAGCTGAAAGGCCAGGTGGTGACGCATATCTCCCCCTCCATTTCTGTGTGGGGTTTAATTAAATTCCCTGTCCCTCCCCTCAGCCCGTGACTGCAGAAGGGACTCCCGCTGATATAAGCTACATCTCCACTAGAGGGGGGTGCCAGTATAGCTATACTATATGGCTTTGAGGATTTGGCCATTTACATTGCCTTAGGCTTCCTGGCAGACGTTCTTGCCTGTTGGGTAAGTAGGGCATCATTGGAGCAACCAATGGTGGCTATCTGTGGGGCTGGCCGAGGGGCAAGTACCAGCTTTCTCCATAGTGGTGTCACTTGCATGAAGTTGGCCAACCTAGGAAGTCCAGTGAGAGATGGTTCCTCAGAGCCAGCACTGGGCTTGGTACAGTGGAAACCCACGCTGGGATGCCCAAACACTGTGGCATGTGAGCAGATGGTGGTACATCCATCCCTGTGGCTTGGATCCCTCAGACTCCTTACTTTATGTACATCATCACAAAAAGTTCCCTGGTAGTGCTCTATGGTTCGTGGTTTGTTAGCTGTTGGAGCGAGGCCTTGCAGTGTTCATTTCAGTGACTGTACCCTTGCTAATGTGAATTCCAGTGAGAAGGTTTGAGGCAAACAACGTACTACTACGTAATTCTGAGGATTTTATCCTTTTTTGTTCCTTAAGAGACGTGCAAAAGCAATGTATCTGACAAACAGTAAAACAGAGGGACTAGGTAGTAGTCCTTAGACACTAACTTTTCTCTCACCATGTATAAGTGTTAAAAGTATTCTCTTCATGTTGCTGTTTGTTTTTGTTTTGTTTTGTTTTCACATGGACTGCATTCTGCCTCCTGGCTCTTTTCTCTTGAATTCTTGGTATCTCCCAGGCATTCTGACCAAAGTATGTTGTTCCTGTTTGACAGTGTGTGTGCAGAGGACCTGGTCAGAGAAGTTGAGTAATCACTCAAGTATGGTGTGAATTTACGACAGCCTACTTAATTCACGTGACCTCTTCTATGCACCGAAAGCTAAGCACAATTTAGAGTTAATCCCAGTTGATTCTTAAAGTGAATTAGTCAAGCTGTGCACTGAGCCTCTGTGTTTACCTGTGTAAACACAGGTAAACACAGATATTCAGATATTCACAGATATTCAGATATTCACAGATATTCAGATATTCACAGATATTCAGATATACACAGATATTCAGATATTTCAGATATGCAACAGCCTGAGCTGCACTGAACCTCAGTAGATAACTGGGAGGGGAAGGGTCGGAGGGGCAGGTGATTAAAATGTTGGTGTATCCTTCTAGGGCATGTTTCAGAACTGATTTGTGTTTATGAATCTTGAATTTGTGGAATGATCAGCATGAGCTACCTGAGGCCAAAACCCAATGCTCTGCTGCAGCTCTCCACTAAATACCTCTGGCAGCTGCTAGTCCTGGGACACTGTGGGGGGCACGCTGTTTCCTGATGATCCCTAAAAGCTGTTCCTCAAAAACAGCAGCAAGTTGAGGTGGGGTGGTGATGGGGAGTATGGTGTGGACCAGAGGGACGAAGGAAGTCCTTTTGATCCCCATCAGGAGGACAGCAGCCAGCCCCGGTTTTGCATCGCAGGCTCACGAATTCCTATTGCCTATTGTTAGGAGTACACACCAGCAGCTTGCATGGTGGGCAAGAAGTAATTACCTTTCATTTGTCAACATTAGGATTTCTGTTGTCTTGAGCTCCTGGGTTTGCTGCCACTCTGTTGTGGTAAGATCAAAGGTAAGATCTTATTTCTGGGTCACTGCTGTCCATCAGATAAGTTTGTTTGTGGCCTTGGGGAAAAAAGCAGTGACGTGAGAACTGGGAATTTAAACCCCACCATTAAGATAATTCTTTCTTGTTGTCAATGCTTAGTTCTTTCAAATTTCATTCGGCTTAGCTAAGGAAAATGCAGTGCCACAGAAATTGCCGTGCTGTCAGTTGAACTAATGCTAATGTTAGGAAGAATTTTCTGAAGCAGAATGGCTGCTATTTCTAGTTTGTTTTGTATTATTAATTTTGTATGATATTTCGTATGATTGATGAACAGTTGCTCTGCCTGCACTGGTGCTGGCCTCAGCCACATAGAGCCAATGCCTTGTCGTCTTCAATGTATTATTCTATGGGGAGTGGTGGGCAAGTTTCTGTTTCAGATACACTTAACCTCCTGTTTGCACACCACTGCTCAGGGTTCATGCAAATCTGTATTAAGATGGTACATTTGTAATTTGGGGTTTGGGATTTGGCATGCTTAACTGTGGACTTCTTTGGCTTCAGCACTTCCAGATTATTGCATTTTGTGGTCATTCATTCTGTCTGAAGACTGAACATCTGTTTTGTGGATGTGGGGCAGGGGAAGTATTTGCTTTAACTTTGCCCCCCCTCCCCCCCCCCCAAAGCTGTTTAGGGAATTGTGACATTCTGTTATCATCCAGATGTTTTTTATCCAGTGAAAAGGATATTGCCTTAACTTCTAAACACAAACTCGTTTCAGAGGAATGCCAGACTAGTACTTCTCTTTGGTGTTTTAAACAAGGGGTAGGTCATGTCAGGTGGGGTTAGCGGATGGAGCCTGCGTTGTTGATCCATGAAAGTGTTGTATCATATTACACTGTTTTTTTTCTTTTTGTAAATATATATTAGAAGCCTGTAAGTTGTTACGAAGAATGCTTTTTGCTTCTTTTCCTGCTGTGGAGTGATAGCTGGAGAAAAGCATCCTAATGTTATATGGCGATGTATACCTTGATATAAGTGTCTTTACCTGCCGTGGTCATCTCAGTTACTGAGCAAAACAGGGACGAGAGTTCCCTCAGAGATAAATTCTCCCAATTACCTGTGTGAGGCCGTGCTCCCACTTGGCTCAGCAGTGTGAAAGATGCTGCTTGCTGTTCCAGCAAATGGTTCCAGTGAGCTCCTTGCTCAGTGGTGGTGGTGACTGTTTATGAGGATGAGGACAAAAGCATGCCACACATTATTTTTTATTTTTTCACACCTCCACCCCTAATGATGCTGGTGACAGTTGGTGATGCATCATAAATGATGAGCTATCCATGGTGACTTTGAACTTTCCTCCCTGCTAGTTAAATTCTTCACACACGTCTGCTGGTAAGAATAAACCACTTTGAAAGAGTTTCAGAAACTGCTTGGAAATGGCTTATTTTAGAAGCATTTGTTTCTTTAGAAGTCATTACGATGAAAGTGCGGATTATGAAAACATTGTCATATGACAGCAGCTTCCTTGTGGTTGTTCTCTGAGAGAACATCCATGTTGGAGTCAGTTGTTTACATCAGCCAGAGCAGAGTGGCATTACATTCCGGCAGGCGGTGTCTACTCACATTTTTCTCTTGTTTTCTGATGGTCCTTTTATAAAGCTTATTTTAGAGTAATGAGATAATGTTGAAATTCAGTAATGGCATGGGTTGTTAACTCCATAGTTTTCCCAGTACGCATTGGACGTACTTGGAGAATGGAAGTCAGAAATGCTCTTTCAGGGATATTTTACTGTTCCAGGCAGCTGCTTCTTGCAGCTGATGATGCTGTGGTCAGTACATATGCTTTAAGGAGCATTTTTGGATGGTTGGTTTTTGTGTTCATTTCTTGAACAGATCATTATGGTGAAGAAGTGCCTAATGTAGCCAAGGAAACGTGCACGTGCCTGCTGCCAGCCCCAGACATTGAGGCAGATGCACGCACAGCACCAAGGTGAGAGCAGGAGGAGGCTCTGCAGCCTGGCTGAGTAGCAAAGCAGAAACCATCTCTAAGCAGTCTTCAACTTGCAGGCATTAATTGAAGCCATTGGGAAAAGTAGCACAGCTGGTGGGTAATGAATGAAATAAGTCTAGAGGTTCTGGGTGGTAAGGGGAAGGCAGCTGACATGTTGGCTTTTAGGGGGGAACTGAAAGAAAACAGGAAAAAAAACCCGAAGAAGCCATGCAGAAGTTTTTTAAACTTTCCAGGCAATGCTCAGAAGAAGCATTTCAGAGAAGTGGAAGCTTCGAGAAAAGATGAAGTACAGTTTTGGATTTAGAAGCAGCAAGAAAACGCCGTCCAAGAGATGGGTGTAGAACAGGAATAACACGAACGTAATCAGGAGAGGAAGCTGAGTGAATTGCGCTGGATGGTGCAAACTGACCTCGGTCAGGGACATAGAAAAAAGACTCTCAGAAAGAGTGCCTAAGCAAATGAGACAGAAGTCCTGCCTAACTGTAGGAATGACTTCAAAGCCTTCAGTCTGTAACTGTGTCCTGTGTTCAGTGGGGAAAAGGAGCACGGTTTGGGTTGTGGACAGCATGGTGACAGCGCTTCTAGTGAAAATGATGAGATTTGGGTAGAGAAGGAAGAGTGCCTCTTGTGTTTTTTTAAGCTCATCTGAGCAGCATGCAGAGAAGCTTGGTGTGCTGCTGCATGCTTTGTGGATTAGCCTGCAGCTGATGTGAGTCCAGTTTTTACCATAACTGACAAGATTTAGGGAGAGCACATTTATGATTTCACATGTTACGAAGCCAAATACTGTGGGCTTGTCCTTTCAAAATATGTTTTCTATTTATTAGTAAAATGCAGAATTCGATTTTGATTTCAGAAGTCAGAATAGTGAAGATGTAAGTCCCCTAGAATATCCAGAGGCAAAGGAGTTCATTGTTTTCAATGCAGAAAATCAGAAAGGCCAAGAAAATCTGTTTTTTTTTTCCTTCTGTTTTAAAATCAGCTGCAGCAATTTTTAGTTTCCTGATGTTAGATGTTTATGTGCCTTAGAGAAGACCTTCAAAGTGAGCTTCTTACCGCCTCTGACACAGGGATGTAAGATGTTTGTTTTTCACTCTTCAAGGTGTTCGTGGTCATTTCCATTAATCTGAAAGCAAATGTCAGGGACGGCCCAACAAGCATCCATTCTGCCTCTATCAACACTGCAGTGACATCTCCCAGCCATCCCCTCAAATACCTTTTACCATGAAGCAGGAAATTGTGTGGGTACGTGTGGCAGCACAAGTGGGGATAGGGTTGTGTTCAGCCCGGCTGGACCCCTGGCGAATGCTTGGGAAGTGGGAGTGCATCTGCCTGCCACTGAACTTCATGGGCACAGGATCAGACTCTTGGTTTGCCAGAATAAACAACAGCCAAAAAAAAAAAAAAAGAAAGAAAAAGAAAACAACAAAATGAGACTAAAACAGTTTCAAAAACAATGAATAGCTTGCAATTTTAGGAATAATGTACTCTCTGAAGACCCTTCTTGGTGGTCACAGCAAGACATCTGGAGGTTCCTTCTGCAGATCAGCGTTAGAGTAGCTGAGGGAGAAAGGCAGAAGAGCACAGGTTAATTACAGACGCTTGAACTGTTTGCCCTTTGGTGGAACCCAGTGCATAGCTGTGGTCAGCCTGCCTTTGTCATCTTCAAAGGGCTATGAGGCATGGTGACGGTCAAGCCAGATTGGCATATGGAAAAGATTTCCCTGCAAGATAAAAGCTTCAGGGTAGTGTACGGTCTGCTGAAATTCTGCATTGCAAATTTGTGGAAAGAAAATGTTTTCTTTCTCATACGTATTCAGATTGATCCTTGGGTTTTGGGGTTTTGGAGGGAATGGGGAGGGACTCTGATCTGGCCTCAGTGGGATGATGGGGAAGGTTCGTCTCCTGACCCACACATTCTCTACGTGAGCAGATGATTTTTGGGAGGGAGTGCCACTGCACGGTGCTTCTCTTTTTTGCTGTAAATGAGTGAAGTGTGGAAAAGGCATAACATGAACGTTTTGCTGCTTTGTGTTGAGGAAGGGGCAGTCCACCCAGCCCTGTCTCTGCAGACCTTGTGAGGCTGCTCAGTGTGGGTGCACAGGCTTCACCTGGCACATCTCCCTGCAATCCCTGCCCAGCTCTTAGCTGGATGTGTTCTGCTATGGAAAGATTTAGCAGCTGCCTGCAGCACTCATATCATTAATTCTGGAGGCCAGAACAATGATCTCTCCCTGTTTAGCCACAGAACCCCTATTCAGAGAGGTTTGACTGATGTCATTTTTTCTGAAGCACGGGCTGAGCTGTGAGTGCAAGCGATGTAGTTTTGAGATCTTCTGTTGATTGTTGTGTTGTGAAAGGCTCCTGCTGACATCAGGGGCAGCTTTTTTCAATAGCTTGAAACAGTTCTCTTTCTAGCATCTGCTCAGAACTTCTTCCTGATATAAGGAAAGGGTAAGATCTGTATTATTCTCCCGAACATGGAAGACGGAGACAGTCTCAGTGTAAGTCTCTTCTAGCTGCAAGCAGCTGCAGGCTCCCCTACAGAACCTTTTTAAGACTCTTTGAGCTGTACAGGTGTGAGTTGGCAGAAGGCAAAGCAGAAAAGAGAGTTTCCTCTTTTTGCTTTAGTAATACGCTCTTGAATTTCTGCATTTTCATATTATCTCAGTAAGTTAGCTATCTTACACCTGTCTTTTTTAATAGATGCTTTTCTGCTGGCTGGGCAAGTAGAAATTAAATTTTCCAGGGTGGTGTTGGGTTTGGTTTGGTCTGCATGGAAGCTAAGTGCTGTGGCCTTAAGCTCTCCTCTCAGTCAGGTGTGCAGCAAATGCACATTCTGCTTTTGCTGCTGGTGACAGCTAAGATGTTCATGCATTATGCAAAATCTCTACCATGATTGACAAAAGGCAATCAAAGCAAACATCGTACAAACATAGAAACAGATGTATTAGGTAGAGGGGACCTCAGCAAAAACAAAACCCCCAGTTCTCTGGGAAGAATTGAATTGCTTCCAAGACAATTGTTGAAGAGCCGTCATTCTGAAGATGGAGCAGAAGCAATTTAAACAGGTAAAAAGATGCCTGCTTTGACATGTTCAGTGCCTGGGCTAGGCCCAAACTTGTGGAAGTTGCTGTCCTTCCGCTTCTATGGCTGTTGATGTCACAAGTGCTTAGATTGTGTAAGTCTGAACCAGAGAGCAGATGATGCCCACAGGAGAAGAGGGATGTTTCTGAGCAGCTGGAGGAGGGCATCTCCATTCTTGTGACTCAGGCCAGGGGTATTCCTGCTCCTCAGCAGTCTGGGCAGCGAGAGTGATGGAGGCCTCTCATTGCTGGAGGCCACACTTCCTTCCACAGAGGCCATGCTGATCCCCCTGTCGCAGCTCTTCAGTGGATGCTTGCCTTGGGCATCCTGTGCCCATTCCTGGAGCCCTGGTCATGCCCCTCCAGCTCCCTGCCTTGGAGGGGGGGCAGCTGCCAGACCCTGAGGACATTCAGAGTCAGGCTGGTCTGAGCACCTGATGGAGCTATAAGTATCCCTGCTCATAACAGAGGGTTGGACTAGATGGCCTTTTAAGGTTCCTTTCCAACTCAAACAATTCTATATTTCTATAACTCTGATTGCAAAACCCCATTGCTTTATTGTATTACCGAGGAGGAAAGCACTACCCCCTTCTGCCTTTCAGACTCAAGACTCCATTGTAACTGCCAGATTGTTACTAACAACTTGTTTCTTGATGACAGTGAAACATCTGAAATACAGCATTATTCTTGTTGCGTATCTCCCTCCCTTACTTCCTCTCAGCCTCCTTCTTTCCCTTTTAAGCCTTAATGATATTTTACTTAGCTGCTTTGTGTTTTGTCTGCTCTGTCTCATTGGGAAAATAAATCCCTTTTTAAATAATTGCTCTGGAAATGTTTGTGCACAAACAATGCATTACTTCACTGGTAGAGACGTTCTGGAAACAGACATGATCTGGGAGGAAAGTGATGCTGTTGGATTAACCCAATCAGCCTGCAGAAGAATGTATTTCATCTCTTTAAATTACACCTGCAGATAAATGGCTTTTAATGCCTAAGTGAATTAACCATTCATTACCAAAAATAAATGAATAGTTTCTTTCTCCACCATGATCTGATGGAAAAAATGATCCTGGGTATGGATTAATTTCCAGTTGCCATTCGGGTGACATATGTATGGCATTTTGGGGATGGGCTGCTATTTACGTAAGCATCTTGCAGTCTGTTACTAGTGCTTGCCTAGGTGCATGCGAAACATAGTTTTTACCTTCCATGCAATGTGATAGTCTAACAGCAGCATGGAGAACATTGCCATGTTTCCTTTCAGCATCGTGGTTGCTTCTGCAGCACGAAATGAGTAGTTCTTTTTGTCTGTAGTCTGCTCTAGGTCTTTCTTCTCAAGTTGGAGACTTTGACCAAGTGCTTCGGGCTTGTTTTAATTTCAGCGACATGAGCTCTTGCTAGTGGGAAAGAGACTGTGATGTATGTTTCATTCTCCATTTTTTTGCAGTAGAGATTGCCCATCATTGTGCCTGAATGTTTCCATATGTTAGGTATTTACAACAGAACGCATGTTTCCAGACAGTGAAGTTAGACTTAGAAATGTCCAATAGAGCAGCTTTGTCCCTTTTGTTTGGCACTGCCAGACTCCCACGACCCTTCAGTAAAACCTCGCAAATCCACTTCCACAGTGACTGCATTCATTTGGAAGTTCTCTGTATGAATGGGTGAGATGTGGTAGCTCTGCTACCCTTTAAAGTAACCTGTCCACTGACAAGGAGTGACAGACAGAAGAAGCAGTGTTCTCCACTGCTACAATGAGAGTAATGCTACACGAGCAGTAGTAATGGGTGTAACTCATGCCATTTGATGGCACTGGATCTAAAGGTGTGCTGAATGGTTGCAATTATTGCCATGGCAAACTCAGTGCATATGTGATATCAGAACTAGATATTTGCCTTCCGTGCTGTTATTGAGAAACTTTTTTTACTCCAGCAGTGCAATTTCAGATTCAATGCTATTAAGCCAGTTTAGCCAGTGTCATTACTTGGATTACTCTGATACTTATTGCTATAGTAATGAGTGGTGGATGCAAAGACAACCTTTATCTTGCTTGCTGGAGAAAGACATCAGGAGAACGGGCCAAGCTGGTGAAAATCAAGCTGCAGAAACTGCTGTAAAACATGTATTTTAATGCACATATGACAAGCAGAGCCTGCCAGGTATGGTTAATTTTGTATTGGCTTCCAAACCATTGACACATCTGGTAAGGGTAGGGCAGGAGAGATCCCTCCTCTGAGACAACTGATATTCAAGAGGGGAGACCACAGGGGAAGAGTCTCACTGAGAAGAAAAAGACTAGCAAACTCTCTGTGGTTGTTCAGAAGGATTTAAGGTAAGAGTACAAGGAGAGGCCACACCATCTGTCTGGAAAGTAACTTTACAAAAAAAAAAAAAAAATTGTATTTTCTGCTTCTTTTACTTAATATGGCATCATAGCTATTAACTTATTGTGGCACTATGAATCACCAAGCAAGTTAACGTGGGTCTTGGGAGGCTATCTTCATTTGCAGATCAAACGCATCCTGGAGCAGAAGGAGAAGACAGAAATGGGAGGAAATTGCATTGTAGAGATCATAACCACTTGAATTAATTTGGCTTGTCAGTATGTTTTGGTGAGCCATTCGGTGAAGCTCCCTGTCCCTTACGGAGCTCATTCTGCAGATGAGTGCAAAGAGAAGTTTGAAGGAGCTGGACTTGTTCAGGTTGTTTAGTTTGGAAAAGAGAAGGCTCTGGGGAGACTCTATTGTGACCTTCCAGAGCCTGAAGGGGGCTTACAGGCAGGAAGGAGACTGACTTTATACGCAGTCTGGTAGTGAAAGGACAAGGGGGGGTGGCTTTAAACTATAAGAGGGGAGGTTTAGGTGAGATGTTAGGATAAAATTCTTCACTCAGAGGGTGGAGAGGCCCTGGCACGGCTGCCCAGAGAAGCTGTGGGTGTCCCATCCCTGGAGGCGCTGTAGGCCAGGTTGGATGGGCCCTGTTCTAACCTGAACTGCTGGGTGGCAACCAGCCCTGAAGCAGGCAGTTGGAACTGAATGATCTTTAAGATCACTTCCAGCCTAAGCGATTCTGCGGTTCTGTAATAAGTTCAAAAAGTTACTGTGAATTTCTGAATAATTTTAAGGAAGAGAAGTACGTTGATGTAAAATGAATCTGTGCATCTCCTGTTCTAAGGGCCAATGTCAGAGGTGGTAAAGGCATAAAATAACAAGGACTTAAAAGAGGTAGTAACTTTCTTTTAGGCGGGGGATCTAGTGCCTTACAACATGCAAAAGAAAACCTGAATTTTTTGCAATAGTTCCTAGAAATCACTATAGTAAAGGAAAAAAATAACAGTACAATGTCCTCTCTTTTCTTAGAAGCATGAAATTGAAATGAAATAGAGTGCATCTATAGTTGTTCTTTTGTTAGCTGAGAGAAATTACTGAAGAGGGAAGCAACAACTCCATGAGTCCATAGTAGGTAACAAAAAATTCATGTTTGCACTGTGAAATCTCTCTCCCTCTCCTTTTTTATTTTTTTATTTTTCTTAAGAGGAAAACAAGATTTTTAAGCTAAAAGACAGAAGGCTGGAAGAGTTGTGTTACTACTGGCGATTCCATCTGTATGAGATGGAGAAATCACAAGCCCTCCATAGACTAAAGCAGGCAGTGAAGTATTAAGCGTGGTAGTATCAAACCAAGCCTGCTGGTGCAAATACATTGTGCAAAGATGTGGCTCAATCTGTTGGGTATGAAGACCTTGCAGAGTGCAGGGAGCAGCATGACCTGTCTCTTCCCTAGATACTTTCCCTGAAAGTGCTTGGCGTAATGGGTGTGTGTGGCAGAGCTTCCTCATGAGGGGTCATGCTATTGCCATCACTTCAGCAAGTGGTGCAGTGAAGCAGTAGATGTGTATGTGATCATTACAGCCCTTCCCTGGACCAGGTTTCTGTGTTTTCTTGTCTTGTAACACTGCCATGGGAGAGCCATGCTTTTATTTGTGTGTTGAACATGCTCAAGCTTATACACAACATTTGTTTGGCAAAGGAGGCTGCTGGAGGTGAGTAGTGCCAGATGATGGCTCTCTGGATGGCAAGTCAGAGGATGCCACGTGAAATGTGGAATGTCCCTGGAGTGACATCTGGAAGTGGAACTCCATGTATCAGATATTTCTCTAATCTTGCCTTTCTAAAAGTTGCTTCAGTTTATTTTATTTTTCTTGACTTTCCTAGCCATCTGGGGTCAATTAGTACTTAAAACTGTCCTCTTTACAACCGCAAGTTAGGCTTTAATTCACTAGAGATGGACAGGGAGAGTAGCCTTGTTTAGCTGAGCCAAATACAGTAGCTTCAAGATCATGCTGAGTCAGTATCTCTTCAGTTGCCTAATCCAGTCTGCGGAGAGAAGCAGTGGTAGGAGAGGATGCTGTGATAGGTATCAAAGTTGAACAGCTGTAACAGTGCCAAAAATCTGATATGAACCGACCCAGGAGGCAGGCCCAAATTCTGCAAACACAGCTGGCTTTTTTGAAGGTCATTGCAAGAGGAGGATAATTATTTTTGTCATTGCAACGGATATTTCAGAAGTAGTTCCATCAGTGTTTCTCTGGTACGTAGCTGCATTTCTCCTAACTAATTGAAATAATGACGGAACTACATTGCTCCTCTTTTCAGCGCTCTCGGATGGGTGATCCAGAAATTGTGATGTTTAATCATAATGTGTTTAAGAGCCACGTTTCATCTGGTGAGATCATTGGTCCGTGCGTTAGATATGTGCTACTCTTTTGAGGGTCAGCAATTTTTCAAAGTTACCCCAGAATACAGTGTGTTACCATAAATGACTTCCTAAATGTTGTATCTGTGGTGAAATTCTATTTGCTGGAGTTGAGTAAGTTTCATTTTACTAACTTTAAATAAGTGTTGAGTGTCTTTCCCCACTTGGTTAGTTCTCTCAGTGGTATCAGCAAAAACAGGAGCGCCTATCAAGAGAAGGCAACACAGACTGTTGCATGCGATGTTTCCAGTTCCAGTGTTTGGGAGTGATATGTGGGAAGCTGTTTCCAGATTTGGGGATTTTTTTTTTTCAGTGTTGTAGGCAGTAAGCCGTTAAAACCTCATTAGTAAGAAGCCACTCCTGCGCTTTTGTGTTTCGGACTTCCTTTTTAGCAGAGATTACATTTTTGCCACAGTGCTCCTGAGTGGAGTTCATTGGGAGATCCTGTTGCCTTTATTTGCAGTTCTTGAAAAACACGAGGCTGCACCCAGAGCTCACACGGGTATTAAGTTAGGAGCCACCTTTGTTTGCTGTGAAAGCAGGGTCCCCTTTGCATTTGGTTACTGCTGAAGGAGCTGGGGAGGGTTGGGGGCAGGGAGAGAGTCCTTTTCTACAGTCTGATCCACTTTTAGCAGGAATGCTTTTAGGAGCATAACCATTTGGCAGAAAGTCCTCATCACTGCGTACCTTATGCTCAGGAGGTTGAATAGATCCAGTACAGTGCAAAAGCAGTAGTGACCCCATCCTTCATGTCCCCTGTCCCCTTCTGTCTTTCCACTCCTATGCATTTATAGGCTTTGTTGGCTGGGCAGAGACAAAGAAGCAACCAGTTTAATGACATGAGTGGCGTTCCAGATATCGTGGGTGAATCCTGCTTTGCTTTAATCTTTTGCATCCTGCATTTTTTTTTAATTGTACCAGTGGGAGGCACCTTTTGCCATGCCAGATGTATGCAGAAGAGTCCTCCTTTTCCTGCCTAAGGGAGGGATCAGTGCAGTGCATGCAGTGAAAATGCAGCTAGGTGGGTGCACAAAATGGTCACAACAAAGTGTTTTCCAGTGATCCTGTGTTTTCAGTTTCCTGGAAAGATGATGAAAAGTGACTGCAGACATATTTTCCTTTTGTCGGTACTAAAGTACTCAGGACCTAGTACAAGATTAGGCTTTCTCTGTTCGTGGTTTACTACCTGGAGCTAGTTAAAGGCTAAACAGGTTTAAGATTTTTTTTTTTCCACTTTTTTCTTCTGTTCTGTGGTGATCCCTAATTAAAAAGGAGATGATAAAATTCTTTTTTATGTGGCAAGCAGAATTCTGAGCATACACCTGATTTTGTTCAAGATAATCGTCTCTGAAGCCTGCGTCATGTGTAGTGTATTTTGTTCTCCAGTATGCAAGAGTGACAACGTTTCAGGAGCAAGAAAGGAGAATGTAGGAGCAAACCGTGAGCTGCTGTAAGGCATAAGCAGGGTCGTTGCTACTCTTCAGCATGTTTTAAGAAGGGTAGAAACAGAGGTCTGATGAGGTGTTATTTGGGTTAGATTTGTGACAGTATTTCTCAGCTAATTTCCTCGAGGCTGTTGATGAAGTTTTACTGGAAGTCACTCTCTTCTTGGTCAAGTAGCAAAACTTCCCTAAGTCAGAATGGCAGCAGTTTCAAGTTGACGTTGCAGTGATGTTTCCTTCACCTGTCATGCACAGTGGAAAAATCAGTGAATTTCAGAAAATAGACCAAAAGTCTTTTTTGAAATGGAAATGGGAAGCCTGAAAGATCTGCCGTGTGGTTCTTTGATTTCCAGTGAAGGTTTTCTTGGAGGAATGCTAAATCTCCATTTTCTGTCCTCTGTATGAGCATAGTAGTAAAAATTTGGAGCAAGGAGTGGAAAGAATGAAAGGCTGCTAGCAAGAGATGAGTAAGAAGGAATAGGGGTCACTGGAAAGCTATATAAAGATGGGAAAAATGATCCTAGAGCTTGGAAGGCAAGCCAGGCAGCTACAAGTGATGTCAGGCATGCTGGGATGTGTTGAAATGTGAAGCAGGCATTTGAAGATAATGCTTTTTGAGAAGGAGGAGTAATTCCCAAAGTGGTGTGTGAAGGCTGAGTTTGGACTCAGGGGCTCACAAAAAGACAGAATTGACTCAGAAGAGCACGTGGAGCGCAGCTTACCTGCTCCATGCTGTGTAAGTATGGGCTGGCTTTGAGAAAAGGGACCAGGAAAGCTGCTAGCTTTGGCTGTGTGCTTGCACCGTGGTCTGAGTTTAAAAAGTACCGATTAGATCAGGGGTCATTTTAGGTGTATTTGATGAAGGCTGAGTATGCTTTGCGGGGGTGGTTTTCCACCGTGACTTACAGAGTAGGAAGTGGTAGATGCTATGAGCAATAGGTCTTTCTCCAAAATCCTTTCTGGTGGCTAGTCTGTGGGCTGCATTGTGTACATGTTGCATAACTGTGGAAAAAAATTAATAGCTGCAGTAGCATAAGTCTGGAATTTTTAAGTGGGCTTGATTTCGTGGCCATTTGCAGTTTTCTACCCTTTGGTTTCCTTTGCACATAGGAATAGAAACATGGGCTGAAGCTGATCTAAGCCTTGATAAACATGATGGCTAAGAAAATAATTTGTTTTGTTGTATCATCTGATCAGCCTCAATTCAGTATATTCACCTGCAGTATGTGTCTGCCAGGAAGGATAAGTATGGTTGAAACCTATGATAAGTTTGTCATAATCCTTAAGCTGAAGAACGTTTGTTATCACTGAAATGTAAGACAATGACAGTTGAGAACCTGAGGGTAATCTTCTGTGAGGCTTTCCTGTTCTTCCTCTCAGTGGGGAAAAAATGTTACTGTGACTGTAGCACTCTCAAGTGACCATCTATCCTTAGACGTGTGCAGGGGCTGCTCGTCAGTCTTCTTGCTGTGTGCAGTTTCTGTGAGTTCTAGTTTGTGTGGTCAAGTGAATTATTTTGTTGTTCTGGACCAAATTACATGGTGCCCTTTGAAACTCCTCCTGTGAGTCTATTGTAAATGGCCATGTGAGCCAGCTGGGTTGTGCAAACTCCCAGACTAGTTTTGCAGCAGCTGAGGGGCTTGGGTGTTGACTGCATATCCAGTTCTCACGTTATTCTCAATCATATGTTTTCTTCTTGCCAGGAGCAAATGCCAGCATGACTAGGATCTGAGGAGGCATCTCCGTATTCCTACCAGAAGTTTGTGGCTTCAGAGGAGGGGTGCAAGGACAACAGGAACATTTGAGCTAAAATGGATATCCCCACTGATTTGGTGCCATCATCCATGATGTCCCAGCCTGAGGTGATTGAGGTGAGGAGATCACAATGAAACTCAGGCAGCTGAGGTCTTTTCTGATTTCTCTGTTGAATCCCTTCCTTTTTTTCTCTCTGTTTTGAGTCATCAAGGAAATTTTCCCTGAAACGTTGTATTAAAGACACTCATCATATGCTAAGAACGTTGTTATACTTTGAGGCATGACACGGTGTTACACTGCTATTTGTAGAAGAAAAGATATGGCACATTACGATCTTTATTGTTTCCACATAGGTGTTCCCTGCCATGTGGTTTGATTTTACTGTGCGTAATGAACACAGAGTAGAAGAAGGTCACGATGGGGTTCACTTGGAATAAAACCACGGGAAATTTCAGGTTCAGTGCTCTAATCAGGAGGGCTAAGGTTTTAAGCCAAAACCAGCAATAAAATTAATAATATACTTACAATTACTAACAATTACTAATCTTACTTTCATGAGTCAAAGTGCGTGCTTAAGACTTGATATTTATAAATGCCTAAGTGATTTCTTCAGCTCCATGCACTGAGCACCACATACTTGTTCCTCCTAGTGAAGTAAATATTACAAGCAGAAAAGGAGATGTTAGTAATGCTGAAGGTTTCATCTCGGAAAGTCCCTTTGACTTTACACCCAGGTGTCTGTTGGAACTTAAAACTTTCAAGGATATATACTTTACTGAACATCAAACAACTGGTTAAGTTAGGCAATACCATCAGAAAATTGGCAATCTAACATTTCTTTTTTTCTTTCTTTCCTTTTGCTAGAGAACTTTTGATTCAGGAGAACTGAATCTCTTAGCAGTGAGCACTGAGGAATGCAGCAGTCTGCAGAGATCCCTGAACCTCTGCGAAGCTGCAAAAAACGTAGTAATGGGTGGTGGAGCTGAATCCAAAATCTTTTTTAGGGAGAATTCTTTGTGTTCCTTTTCCTCCTGGATTTCAGATGAAGAACTAGTACATTTTAAAACTATTTTTGTTGTTACTCAAGTCCATGTTAGGGTCAGAAAAGGATTTTGTCTCTTTGCAGTAGGTCAGGACACCTGGCAGGAAGGAGATCCTGTATGGCCGTGTTGTGAGATGTTTGGCCACTCATGAACTCTTCTGTCTTTCTGGAGAAGGGCTCCCCCAGACCGTCTCTGAAAGGCACTTGTACCGCTGTGTCCATGGGTTCTCTTCTCAGAAGCTTCTTTGCATGTAAGAAATGTGCGCAGCTGTTCAGGGGTTGCTGTGCAGGATAAATGCTTTCTTGAAGAGAAAGTAAGGTCAACTGCAGTATAAGAACGAGTGGGAGAAAAGCTATCATTTTTAAAGGGTTTGATTGAAAATGGCATTCTAAACCACATGGTCACAGTTCTGTTGCATTTACCATAAGTGCACGCTTTGGCAGTATGTGCAGGGACGTTCTACTGAGTTATCTTGTACAGGATTTGGATCTCTAGACCAAAGGCAAGAGGCAAAAACTAGACATTGGAAGGTAACATGGATGGGGTTAGTTGGAAATACTAGTGATAGGTGGGCAGTTGGACTGGCTGATCTTAGAGGTCCTTTCCAGCCTTGGTGATTCTATGATTCTTTGGCTCTCCCTTCCATGTCTGGGTTTCAGAGGCCATACTTCTGTAGGATTTGACCTGGGAGCAGAAACAAAATGGCAACAGGAAGCAAAGGAATGACTTGATATCTCGGTGTGGGTTGTAAAATACTGTTCTCTGAACCTCTTATTGTAAAAGCAGATTCCAGATGGTTTCACAGATGATATCCACATGGGAAGATTTAAGTGCGCGTGTGAATTCCCCACAGATTTCAGTAAGCCGGGCTGGATATGATGGTAACAGGGCTTTAACCTATGTAAGGAGAAATGGCTCCAAAAAAACAGCCTGGAGTCTTGTGTTGCTGAGGAACATTTTTTTAGCAGAAAAGGGCATTGTAACTCATCTTAAGGAGAGGATCCTTGGATGGAATTACTGAAATGAAGCAGTTTCCTAGTGAATGGGCTCGCCTTTAGCATCTGTGCTAAATGAGCATTAAAATGAGCTTTGGTTATTGTTTAGGAAAAAATACATTCTGTTAGAATGCCATCTTTTTTCTGCAGCATGTTATTTTTCATTTTAAAACTGAGTAGATACCACAGTCAGCTGCAGACGACATTTAGGGGCTAATGTTTTAAAGATTAAAAAAATAAAACAACTTGGAAGTAGCCTTGCATGCTTTCTACATGAGCTAGATGGCATCTCATTTATTATAATAATAAATAATAAAAAAAAGGTGTTTTGCTACTTTACTTCAATGTTCCTTTTTTTTTTTTAATCTTTTAACACTGATTTTTTTTCTTTAGTGTTACCAGGATGGATGGTTTCCTTTCATTTGGACACTTTAGCATTAGAAAAAAGTATGTATGTACTCATCACAGAAACAAATACTCCTTTGACTGTCATCAGCCCTTTAAGTGCATACGGACAAGCAAGAATAGGCTGTTACCACGCGGGATAATCCCAGAGACCTCATCAGTGCTTTTCATAGTCCAGAGCCCACTCTGACAGGTTTTGGCTTTGGCTTGATCCTACAGATGCTTGTGGTGACACCACAATGAGGAATTTTTTGCTAATTTAATTGAAATTGGCATTTTTCATGTGATTTGTTTTCTGGGTCAACAAAAAGGCTCAGATTTTAGGAAGGTTTTTGCAAGTTGCTTCTTACTACCAGGTGTAACGTTGCTACTACTTTCTCTCTGTCAGTCTGTCAGCACTGGAAGGGATTTTGATCCATCTCTGCCAGCCTCTACTGAAGCAACACTTGTTTTCCACAGTAACGTCTCTTGATATCCTCCCACACACTGATCTCTCTGAAGCTCTGCTCCAACCTTCTTTCCCTCTCCAGCATTCACCAGAGATAAGGACTTAATGCATCTTGGCCATGTTTAAATGTGAAGGATAAATAAAGTTTCAAGGTCATTTGACTATCCACAGCTGAGATCTGGAATAGAAAATGGTCCTGAGACAGCACTCCCAATATATCAAAGAAGTCAATTAAAAGAAAAATGGCCATATTTAACAATTTTTTTTTTTTTGGTTATGGAGTTTTATTGTAAGACTGAATCTATTCACGCTGTTCCCTAAGAGAGAGAAACACCAAAATTACAAAACTTTCTGTTTTTTTAAGTTTCAGGATTTTTTTAAATTTTTTTTATTTTTTGCAGATCTGACAACTTCATTCTTCAGCTCTGTATGTGCAAAAAGAAACCTGATTGGTCTGATAATGCAGAAAAGCAGAAAGCTAAAGCAGCCTGCAGGAAACATTTAGTATCCCTGAGGGCTTTGCATTTTGCAAAGAGGAAACACAACAAGTGGTGATCTAAACAGAGCAATTTACTCTGTGGAGTGATTAGTATCTTCTCTTCTTGTGAATGGCATGAGATGAAATCTGCCATAAAAGCTTTGAAGAAGAAACGATGTGAGCTTTACTTGTTTAATGAAATAGGGACTTCCAACAGTGTTTCAGAAATGCTTAAAACAAGAAAACAACAAAATTCATCACCCTCTCTTTGCTTTTGCCAGCAGTAGATTCTACCAGCCAAACACTAGAAGTAAATGAATACATTTAAATAACTGTCCTGCAGCTGTTCCAAAGAGAAACCCAAAGCAGATTCCATTATAGTATCCTTTCATGGCTGTGTGGTTATCAGAGCCAAAAACCACTTCTTCCACTCAGTGCCATTGAATACTTCTTTATTTTCCCTTCCTTTTGTAGAAATTGGAGTTGAAGAGATTTAAGCTATCTGTGCCACAGAATGGTCATCCTCGGCAGCTTTTTCCTCTTTACAGTGGTGCCTGAGAACAGGCTCTTGTAGTCACCCATTTCCCCAGCAAAACCCAACATGTTTCATATTTTGCATTTGCTGCCCAAATTTCTGCAGTTGGTACAGGCACTGCATTTCTCTCCACTTCAAAGTGAGTAAACGGATTGACCTCCATACCAAAACAGACCTCTGGGGGTGGTAATTAAGGTAAAGGAGAGGACAAAAGGGAGATGGTCAGACAGGGAGGAGCAACCAGTCTGTGATTAGAGATA
Source organism: Gallus gallus (assembly GCF_016699485.2). Lineage (NCBI taxonomy): Eukaryota > Metazoa > Chordata > Aves > Galliformes > Phasianidae > Gallus > Gallus gallus. The sequence continues at coordinate 67,537,882 of NC_052572.1, read as the reverse complement.
CACCCAACTACAGGGAGACACCATAGGGAAAATTTAAATAAAAATATGCATTTTTCTGCCTTTTTTTGTGATAGTAAATGAAATAGTCTGGTTTTAAAGTACAATTCCAGTTTGTTCAAGATGGACCAATAAAGGCAGCTTCTTAGTACAGTATGGTCATGTTACTAATAGGGAGCCCATTTCCGACTGAGCCCTGAGCAAGAAGGACTTTTCTTCTTGTGTTTATTCATTTTGCAAGAGTGTATCAAAGCAGAAGAAACCCAAACTATCCAATGTATATTTCAAGTGAAAAGAAAATGTGTTTGTAGCAGTAAATGCAGGACAGTCTTCTTCCCATTTTGAAATCTTGGTTTTCTGCCCACAGTGAAATGTGTAGGTCTCGTTAACATAATTCTGAATAAGCATTTTGCTTGTAGGCTAACCTCTCCCAAGTGCTTGCATTACTGGTTTGCTCTGTGAGGAGTGATGGAAGGTGTTCCCTGGAGATGGAAACAGCCCCAGTAGCCTCCAGAATTTTTTCAGCATAGAAGACCAGTCTTTCAGCTGCTGGAGCCAAAAGCTCATCCCCAGCTTGGCTCGTGGAGCACCAAACTGGGCCTGAGGGACGCACATTGTGTTTCATTATGCATGGGAACTCAGTTGGGATATTGGAGGCGTGGGGTTTGTGGAGGCTTGTTCAGTTTGTTTCTTGTTTTGTTATGTTGTGTTTTCTTCTGTTTTCCCTCTGGTTTATTCCACTTTGAAGGCTTCTAAGGCATCACACATAGAGCAAAAGCCTTTTCCTCCTGGGGCTGGTAGGTCTGTCCTGAGCTGCCCTTGATGCAGGAATAACTAAGCAGGTCAGATGTTGGCTGTGATGATCAAGTGGCGAGTTAGGCTGGAGGGCATCGGGTGATACATTGAAGAAGTCTGGTCTATGTCATAGCACAGATTATTTTAAAAGTGTAAGAGGCAGTATATTGCAGTCGGCATATTAGCTGATGGAATGTAATCACCTTGCTGTGTTTCCCACAGAGCCAAGAGGTAGTGGGCCTGTACTAGGCCTTGCTGAGCTCTCTCTGACAGGGGGAAGGGACAGCTGGAAAGCTCAAGCAGTCATGGAAGCTCCTCCAGAAAAGAGTGAAACTCAAAGAGCTTTGCAAAAACCCATTACATAGTGTGCATGAAACATTCACTCTCAGCATTCTGCAAGACATGCTCAATCCTGTCTTTCCAATTAGTGTGTTTTTGCAGTATCTCTGCATTATAGTGATGGCTTCCCCTTGAGAGGAGTTTGGAAGGCAGCATTGGGGCAGCAGAGAAGTGCTGAGTTATCTGGGAACAAGTAATCAATGCTCAAGCCATCCAGCTAATGGGAGGGGGAGTGTGGTGACATGGAACTGCACCCTAAATCGAGTGGTCCTGAGTTGGAAAATATCCATCAGAACGTGTAGGTGCAGCTTGGAAAGGATGCAGCTCATCTGAAAATGTTGGGTCTGTGGGAAAGGAACAATGGTACAGCAGGGCCTGAATTACTTGGTAAGTTACTGGAAGGATGGCTTCACTCTGTCTTCTGATGGATATTCTTTTCCAGTTCGGTTAGTTTTTTAATTTCCTAAATCTCCTTATGCAGTGACAGGAGTTGTATTTGCATGTGCGTGCTTCTGTCACGCAGCTGAAGAAAGGGCAGAAGTTTGAATCAAGGGAGTTAGCAATCTGGGGGCCTGTTGGAAAAGTGTTTCTCACCATCACTACTTTGCTCTAATGAAAATTCACATCTGAATGCCGTGACTCCTGATCTATCTATCCTGAAAAGTCATACTGTTGAGTCTAGGTATTTTAGACTGGCTAGTTAACTTCCAGAGGAAAAGAATTTTTAGCTTTTGCTGAACTTCCAGCTCCTGCCCGTTCTGTTTTTTTAGTCCTCAAAAGCTATTTTTGACCTTGATTTTGTAGTAATCACAGTGAATAAGCACTAAGGAAAGTCAACACCCTTCTTGGTTTTATAGTTCATCTGTGGAGGTTGTTGTAATCATAGCTTCCATCAGGATCCGTGTCACTTGTGAATTATACCTTGCAGCAACAAAACTGCTGCTTCTTCCAGTGTTGCTGGGTCTCTTTAGTGCTATGACTGCTTAGATAGGTTAGGTTACCCTTTTCAGGGGCAAGCTGCTGGATAGCCAAGGACTTCTCAGTTTGATTTGTAATAGCTGCAGCATCTATTAGATCTGAAACTAAGCAGTAGAATCAACTAAGAAAGCATTCTTAAGATGTTGCCAGTGTCTCTGTGTTATTTTTTTTCTTAATCATGTCACAGCAGAATTAAAGGGATCCCCTTGCAAAGGGATTGATTTTCTCCTGCCTTTTCAGCTGTGAGAAATGAAAAACGTTCCTAGTGAAATGAGGAAGCGGGTTGCTGTCACTGAACCACCAAATCAAACATACAAGTTTTATTCCAGTCTATCAAATAATTAATGCTGTTCTGGAAGGGGTATGTGAAGATCTACCGTGTCTTGGTGGTAGTGTATTATACTTCGTTTTACAGATATAAATAAATGCATGAGGCTATGATGAATCAGGAATCACAATCTTGTCTCAAGACTTTCTTGATTTTGACATGTTGGGTAAATGGCCCCCTATCAAATTCTACTTTTATCCTTAAAGGAAGTACCTTTATCCCTTTACTTTCAAACTTCTTGTTTACTCTGCATCCTGAAAAATAGGTTATGGTTTTCATTAGATAGTGGAGAGATTTTTCTTGCAAATTGGGTTTTTTTCTCATCTGTTACAACTTTATAAAAGTAAAGCCCGTGTATAGCCCAAGTTTAACAATTGCATGTTAGCCCAAGTTTAGCAATTGCAGCTTGAGAAATTATTCACATATTGATTCAGTTATTCCTAAATGTACTCTTCTATGCTTATTTTAAAGATATTCCTAATTGATACCCTTTTTGAGGATTTTGAAATTGGCAGTTTCCCCAAGCTTTTCTGTTCTAGCCTTCCTGGTATGCTGGTAAATTTCAGAGTATTTAGCTAAATTTATAGCATGTTATTGCTTCTCTCGTCAGTGCTTGCAGTTCTAAATGTAGAGCTGTAAGCCACTTATTGCTATTTTGGAGTACTAACCTACCATTCCCAATTCTGCTTTTCCTCTGAAATGTTTTCTGGATTTCTGGATAACACTGCGAATGATAAATATTATTTTTGGGATCCAAGGGCAACTACCTCAGAATTAAAAGCTCATCCTGTATAGGATGAGTCTCCTCTGAGTCTCATAAACTTCAAGGAGATTGCATGCAAGTTGAATGACTTCTGCAAATTTGAGGTCTCTGGCTTCCACTTGGCATATCATTCTATGCAGAACTGTCATCTTCCCCAGGCTTCCTTGCCAGATAATTGGCTTTTCATCTTCTTGTTGTGTTCTAGGTAAGAAAACAGCAGTGCGTCAAGGTTAATTCAGTATAAGGGGAAAGGAGAGAAGCAGACTGTGTTTGGAAGGGTTAAAATATTTTAAAGTGTTCTCTTGGATATGGAAACATTTTTGTGGCTTCCAATTTTTAAAGGCTCTGTAAGAGTCAGACCTTAGTATTCTAAGAATGTTCAGCTCTCTTTCTCTCAGCAAGAAATCAGTGTGCCCATCTTGGTGGAGGAGAGTCTTTTTCCTTTGTAAGTGAATTAAGGAGCTCTGCAAACTCTCTGATTGCAGGGGTTTATAAGCTGACCTTCTGCCCTTCAGTCACCTTGTGCTGGCTTCATTTGCACCCTACCCATCCCCAGGTGCACAGTCCTCCCCACTTGGGCTGCCTCTCACCACCAAGCTCCCTTCCCACCTTTCTGCTCTGGGCAGCCAATGCCTTCTCCACTCAGATGTCTTCTGCAAGAGGAGAAGGTGACAAAGAGCTGCTCACGTTAGAACATCCCATGGGCAAGACTGCCCCACGCCTTGGTCCGGTTCCTTTCTCCACTCTTTCAGCCATGCTGGAGGGCCGAGGGAAGCAGAAGGATGGATCAAGCTCCAAACACTGGAGATGAAGTCACGTTTCTTCTCAGTCTTCCCACTGCCATCCTGGTAACATGGCTGGGTACCACCACAGGAGAGGAGCTGAGGGGACGCAGGTAGCAGATAGTGGCTGGAGGTGCTGGTGGCAAGGCAGTATTCTCACCAGGAGATGAATAGGTGTCGGCTGTAGAAGCAGTGTGAGTTTTATTTATTAAGTGCTGGTACCAGATTTCCAGGTCTGTGTGCACTGTGTTGTGGTTGCGACTGGGTTTCGCATTTATAAGAGACTTAACCCCACGTACTCAGGATTTTCTTGTTCTTTGACTTGGGACAACTGTCTCAAGTATTAAATCAACCTCTTATGGTTAGAGGAGGCTTTGATGTCAGCCTGCTGTTACTCCCTTTTCCTTTATCTATCTTGTTGGTTTATAATTCAGATGTTTTCCTGCATGGATGTGTCTTTGGGGTTTAGTTAACATAGGCAATTTGCAGCTCCGTTTGTTTTAAACTTCTGTTGAGATATACTAAGTGGATGAGGTAAATCTCGGGGCACTGCACATCTGGCTTACCCAGGCAATGAAACACAACTGAGTGAAACTTCAGGAAATTAAAATATAAACTTCCCTGCCCCTTTTCCTGCAGGGACAGGAGAGGGGCTGGGTCTGCCTGCTTGCCCGTGCTGTTGTACAATGTTAACACTTTCAGTACTCAGAGGTGCATTACATTTCCTTTTCCTTGAGCCTTTGCCTCCAGACAGCAGCATCATGCGTAAATGGGATGCCTTGGGATCTCCGTATGCTTGTGACCTGTGAGGTCAAAACTTTCCTGTAGGATATCTGCTGGCATCTGAGAATGCTGATTGTCTGGAAGTCCCCTGTCTGAAGTTTGGTCAGGGACCTGTTCCTTATTACTCTTGCAAACGGGCCCATTTATGACAGCACCTGGGAACTCCACTGGTGGACACAAATCAGCTCCCAGTTCAAATCTTAGAAGCAAGCACCTGCACAACCAAGATCCTGATACACTACTTTTTCCCCTAGGACCGAAAAGATTGCTCTTAAAGGAGGATTCCAGGTTTTAGATTAGCACAGCCTGAAGACAGAACTTCTTTCAGAATCCTTTACACCAGCAGAGCATTTTGGTCCCGCGTCTTCAAAATGAGAGAAGAAAATAGTCAGCCTCATGCTGTTACTCCAGGGTTATTCAGGCAATGCCCTGTTTCCAAACCTTACAGGGCTCAGTCTGTAACATTTTACGTACTCTTATGTGCATTGCACTTGTTCAGCCCTGGCTTGGCATTCTGCGAATGAGACAAATGCGCTGCACTTGGTGCGTGTTACAGTGAGCCTTGTCTTGTTTCACATTTCATATGGGGAGAGCAGGGAGGGTGCTACAAAATCAGGGCAGTATTTCAAAGTCTAAGCCCGTATGCAAAATAAAACTGAAACAAGGGAGAAAGGAAAGGAGTATCCACCACGTTCCAATTTTCTGCATTTAAATTATGTGTTCTGCCAGGTGTTATTTGCCTCTCTCTGCAGGAGCAACAGCAGAGCGAAAATTGTCAAGTACAGGCAGCAGCCAGCTGCAGGAAAAATTTAGATCAATAAACACATGGACAAAGAGAGAATTTATTCACGATAACAAACATTCACTAGAGTTTGGAGTCCTGACCTCCTCTGCAATTGAAATTGTAAGACTGCATCCAAATATTCCTATAGAGGGCAAAACCCAGGTCATTCACATAATTAATGCAGATGTTGGCAAGCTTTTATAAGGGCCACTAACTCATTCCTATGACTTCCTCCCTCCCTCAAGGCTTCTTATACTTGACCTGTTATTACCACACAGTCCTTAAGTAAAGAATTAAAGCCAGATGTCTTGTAGCTAAGTCTCCCTTTGTTAAGTATGCCTTGTAAATCAGTTTTTCTGGGCAGTAGAGAAATCCTATATGAGAACTTTTAAAAATTCTTAAATAATTAAGGCTGAAAGGTTTTTAACCTAAGAGTTGATGTGTCCTGGAGGAGCAATTTAAGTTTTATCGTCAGTGGGCTGAGAAATACGATTTACTCTAGTTCCTAATTATCCTGGGTTTGCAAATGTTTCTGATCAATGTTTAGGTTAGAATTAAAATCATTTTTAGAAGAAAACTTCTTCTGTAGCACAGATCTAGCTGTTATATAAGCATTCGGGTTATGGGTGGAAAGGTTTGCATATTGCTTCATTGGAATTAGCGTAGTTGTGTTGACAAATAAGTGCAAATGAAAGCAAAGAGAAATAGCGTTGAGTAATTCTAAGGAAATCTTTTGTCAGATACTACTTTAACTTGAGTGCCATTACTAATTCTGTTTCCTAATTGTGTATAATTTTAGTTTCAACCTTAAGGTTGTGTTAGCAAAAGCATTTCCTTCCGAATGGTTGGAGCAGTCCAAAAGTTGGGGTTTTTTTTGTTCGCTTGTTTTAATGAGAAGAAATTCTTACATTTCGACGTTGATGTGTTATTTGTTGGGGAAACTACCTGCTTTCTTGCTAAAACTCCTCTGTTTTTGCATTGAGAAAAATAAAAATGAATTTCTGTGAGTAGAGTTTTGGCAGAAGTAAAACCAGGGACAGGTCTCCCGAGTCTCTTCAGACAGAGACGTGAACTTGTTGGTTTTCTCTTCATTACCATTTCATCCTTGAGTCCTTTCTGATAAACCACTCTAAACAAGGAACCAGTACGTTACTCCGAAGAGTTTCTTTTTGTGAGATTTGCCTTTTGGGAATTGCACTTTGAGTAATTGATTATAAAACAGCAACAAGAGATGTCCCTGATGGAGATCTGAGTGAATCAAAACCTCCTGGGGAGCGCAGCAACTTTTCTTCCTCTTTGAGGAACTTGTCATACTTCACAGCTACAGCCAAACAATGCTTTTATGCACTCATAACATAGTGTTCTGTAACAGAGTTAACTTCTTTTAATTATGAATTGCATGCCTGTCTCCCTAAGTGAGTTTTTCAGCAGGTCTGTCTGGACAGAAGCTCTAATGTTTATTATGTAATTTACAGCTATGTCAGAAATCATGCTCACTCCCAGAGCAGATGGAAGTATATCTGGTTGCAGTCACTAGACTCCTCAGAGCGATAGTTTGTGATTTGTGGAATGCTGTTTGTTCTGAAAAAGTAAATTTGCTCTGAAGCGTGTTCCCTTTCTGCATCCAGTGCCTCTCCCTGCTCTCTGTGCATGCCTTGTCCATGGAGGCAATCATATGTTTTCAGTTCTGATGTCGTTTCTTTTTCTCTCTTTCCCCACCCCCCCTCTTCTTTCAGTCCACAGCCATGAGTGAACCACAGTGCTACTACAATGAAACCATTGCCTTCTTTTATAACCGGAGTGGAAAATATCTAGCCACTGAATGGAACACTGTCAGCAAGCTTGTAATGGGCTTGGGGATTACCGTCTGCATCTTCATCATGCTGGCCAACCTCTTGGTTATGGTGGCTATTTATGTCAACCGACGATTCCACTTTCCTATTTATTACTTAATGGCCAACTTAGCTGCTGCGGACTTTTTTGCAGGGCTGGCCTACTTTTACTTAATGTTTAACACGGGACCTAATACTAGAAGACTGACCGTAAGCACCTGGCTTCTCCGCCAGGGTCTCATTGACACTAGCCTGACAGCCTCTGTGGCCAATCTGTTGGCCATCGCTATCGAGCGGCACATTACAGTCTTTCGCATGCAGCTACATACTCGGATGAGCAACCGGCGAGTGGTGGTGGTAATTGTTGTTATCTGGACTATGGCCATCGTAATGGGCGCCATACCAAGTGTCGGATGGAACTGTATTTGTGATATCACTCACTGCTCCAACATGGCACCGCTCTATAGTGACTCCTACCTGGTCTTTTGGGCTATTTTCAACCTGGTCACTTTTGTGGTCATGGTGGTCCTATATGCTCATATCTTTGGGTATGTCCGCCAAAGGACTATGAGAATGTCCAGACACAGTTCTGGACCTCGCAGGAATCGGGACACGATGATGAGCCTCCTGAAGACTGTGGTCATTGTGCTTGGTAAGTGTTTACTTTGTCCCCTCTACTTTCCCCCCTCTGTTTCTTACCAGGTGATTGCAGTAATGCATGTCCAGCTTCTGGGAGGTCGGCATCATTTGGAAGATGTTAGAAGAGGTAGGGGCAATAGGAAGCCCCAACATTCATTACTGTGTGGGTATTATCAAGCTTTTATGAAAAAGAATATCAGAGATGTGGTCACCCAGCCGTGTAACATGAAACTGATGAAAATAACAGGACCTTGATATGTAAGGGCTTTTTAGAGCAATACAGGTTTAAAACCTTTTCTAGCAGCTTGTCCCAGGCACTGTTCACCTATTGGAATGGGAAGATGCCAAATGAGTATGTTCCATTATACACTGAAATACCTGTTCTTTCCTTTTCTCACCCTAAAAGTGATGTGTGTAGTCAAGCAGTATTTTGTGTCTGAAATAAAAGAAGGAGCTACAGGCTCTTGTTGAAGGGATGCTCAACAAGGAGTAATGGCCTATAACCTGAACACAGGCAGTTCCATACTAACACGTGGAAGAACTTCTTTACGGTAAGGACGGAGCACCGAAATACATTGCGCAGAGAGGTTGTGCAGTCTCCTACTATGGAGATATCCAAGACCTGCCTGGATGCCTACCCTGAGTGACCTACTTTAAGGGTACCTGCTTTAGCAGGGGGGTTGGACTCAGTGATCTCATGAGGTCCATTCCAACCCCTACGGTTCTGTGATTCTGTGATTTCACATGTTAAACAAGACTTCATGTACAATATGCTCAGGTCTCTGCTGTATGGTTTGGCACATCTAAAGTACCTGCCCCTTTATTTATAGGAAAACATACCACATGAGGTATTGGTACAGTTCTCTGGAGGTCCCTAAGGTTCAGGGCTTGGAAAATGAGGAAATATCAAGCAAATATCGTAATGCACTTTAAGTCTAAAGGTTTCTGTCTTTTTGGACAAGTGTATTTGGTTTGATCTCGGGCTCTCTGCCTTCTTACACAAAAGCACAGCCTGGATGGTGGGTACCGCTCCCTGGTGATTTTCTGTGCAGTTCCTTCTGTTCTTTGTTGCAGCTGGTGATGGTGAGCTGCAGGCAGGTAGGGATGGTGTGAATTATCTCTTTCTTCAGCTATGTACCTACTCATGAGGTCCTTCAGCATGGTACATGGGTCTCTTGCAATGCTAGTCCCCTGTTGTGCGGTAAACTTGGCCTAGTTATCCATAAGTGCAACTGTCCCCAAGTCTGCCAAGACCTAAACTTAGCCAGAGTTCTTGCTTTGACACCCTGAGTTTCATGGCTTTAAACTGCAGCTTTTGATTTCTAGCACTTAATACCTTCACAAAGAAGATAGTTGACTTTTATCATTGACATTACGTCAGTGCGACAACAGTGCGACAGTTAAAGAATGTAAATGCTGTTTTGTCAGTTAGTAATATTTTTTTAGGCACAGTGTGAACTGTGTAGTCGACTGACCTGTTCACCTATTGAGAAGCTAGTCCTAAGTGTCCTGTTTTATTCTTGGGGAAAGAATAACTTCACGTTTTGCATAGGAACTGTAGGGATGGGTAAAACCTCTTGTGATTTGGACAGCTGCCTCCCTCCTCACAGAAGGCAAAATGAGGTTAAGAAAATTAAGGAAAAAAAAAAAAAGATTTTGTCAACTTCTTTTTGGAAATAGATCCTTGTTTCCTCTTCTGAATAAATTGCTGTTCATACACCAGTGAAGTATTTCCTCTGAGGAAAAGGACTATTTCAAGCTTTAAAAAAAATGAGTGGGGGATAGTAAGCACTGATATAAGTAAAATGCATTCTTGCAGAAATAAATAAATACAAGTGACTGAATAGACAGCACACTGTAGTTATTATGACGCATGTGTGGGAATAGATGGCAGTGTAGTGACTGCATCCTTCTCTGTTCTCCTTTGGTTAAATAACATTCACTAGACTGAAAGTGACTCGAGCTTAAGTGCTACTGGAGTTCAGCAATATCTCTGATTCCACATTTAGATTCTTTCAAGTAAAATTTGTCAGTACTGCAGGTAGTGCATGTGATGTTTTCCAAGCAGAGCCTTATTTCCTATCTCTAGGTTCAGTGTTATGCTTTGCGGTAGCACCTCTGCTAATCTGCATAAGACACCACTTGTTGCAAGAGACAATGGGTCTTTTATTAAATCTTGAAGAAAAATGAATCTCCAGGTGGTTTGGTTGGATGACTTCAGTCACAGAGTTAACAAAACCATGCCTTCACCTTGCTATTGCCTCTCAGGCACGGCTGAAGATGAAGATGGGGGCAACCACAGAGGCTGCGGTGGTTGAATGTTTGTACATCAGGGCATTTAGCAGATGACCAGCTGAGCCATGAGAAAAGCTCATTAGCTGCCACCAGCACTCCAGTGCTGTCCCACATCTCCAAATAATCACTTCCAATGGAAGTTTGCTTTCTGGCTCTAAGCAGTTGGAAGTGCTGTCTAGGTAAAGCCTGTGCTCAGAGGAAACCTGCAGCAACCCCTGATGCACTGGTGCTCTTGCGCTGCTTGAAGTCTGCTTGCAAATCTGGTTTACAGTTTTCTCAAGCAACAGACTGAATTCCCAAATGTGGCATTTCCCGACCACGTCCTTCCAAAGGCATTGCTGCAGGGGCAGAGTTTGTTTCTGCTTTGGCAAAGGCAGTAGAGGTGGGTGGATCTCCAGGGCTGCCTGCAGCAGTGTGCTGAATGTTAATCTCATGACCTCTGCTTTTTTCTGCATAGTGAGCCGCTGTAACAGAGAGGAAAAGACCCCCCTGCCTTCCTTAATGATGCAGAGGAGGCTAATAACATCACGCTGGAGGCAGACACCAACTTTTTCTGAAGGTAGAGAGAGGAAAGGCAGTTTTGGTGTGTGAGCAGCTCTGCTCACAGACTGAGTGGGGAAGGAGCTGGAAGTGATTCCCACTGTGGGACCCCTGAGAGCCAAGGGAGGCCGGGAGCTGGGTATACCTGTGAGTGCTGGCAGGTGGAAGCACACACATCCTTGCTTTAGGACCTTTGTTAGAGTGCTTGCATCGAGCGCCGTGTCTGTGGCTGTGCACAAGAGGCCGATTGTGCATCAGGAGCAGTCGGGGTCTGGCACCCAGCATCATCCCAGGGTGCCGAGTCCTAGGAACACATCAGAGGCAGAGAACAGATTTTTTTTTCCCCCTTTTTCTTTCTTTCTTTTTTTTTTTTTTTCTGCTCTTCTATTTTTGCTTTTTGTTGTGTGCTTTTTTTTTTTTTCCCTCCTCTTGAGTGAAATATTTTAAACAGAAGGAAGTGATTTCAGAGTTAAGCCCTTTTTTTTCCTTCTAACAAGGCGGCTTTTGAAATCTTTTGAATGTAGCAGGGAACATAAAGCTCTCTCTCCAGAGTGTGCCTTTTCATACACGCTGGGGCCAAGGCAGGACTGATCTGTACACCACACACGGCCATAAAGCTTGACTTAAAGCTCAGTGACACTTTGCATTTCACCACTACCATGTGTTACATTTAAATGAGCCCCAAATGGACAAGCAGAAACCCAGTGGATGCAATAGCCGAAAGCTAGTGTTACCCCTTCTGTCCTCCTCATTTTTGTGTTTTATTTTTAAGGACAACTATAAGCTGCTTTTTGTGGTGGAAGACACCACCAATGAACTCCAGAGCTCCAGGCTGATAAAAGAGCTCTGCTTTAGCTTTCCCTTACCTGAAAGGAGATACGAAAGAGGAAGTGTTTTTAGGTGTTTTTATAAACCTTTTTTAGTAGGTAAGTATCAGCATAGATCACAAGTGCTGATCAGCCTGTATGGTCTCCTGCTTCGCTTACAGCTCCTGTTTTTGTAGTGTAAATAACAATTCCTTATTCTTCTGTACATATCTTTTGGCAATCTTGTGCATCTAGATGGTAAGGTTTGTCTGAGAACCTCTCTGTTGGCGCCATTATGGTACAAAAGAGATAATTAAGGCCCAAAAAACCCCACAGACCTGAACCTGGTGTGTGGTCCCCCTGCAGAATGTTTAAAACTGTGAAGTGGTTTTGCCCATCCTTTCTCAGTAATTCATCAGTAGCTCTCCATAAGACAGGCTGGGAGACTGCTGTTGGTGAGATAATGATACTGACGTTTTATAACTACATCTTAAGGAATAATAGCAACAACTCATCCATTGTCAGTCCCACCAGTTAGCCTTAGTTTTCAGTGGTGTTTGGCCAATACCAGGCATGCCTGTTGGGCTGAGCGGCATAGCGACACCCTGACACAGGCAGAGCAAACAAAGAATTCCTCACTGCTCACCCCTTAAGTTCCTGGGAACTGGGAATACACTTTAGGCCTTCACTGACTGTAAGCCTGTCCGCTTTGCTTGTAGGGACGTGATTTAATCTGTGAAATTTGGAGACTAATGTGAGCACAGATTAAAAACGTAGAGGTTCCTTTTGTCTAAACTACTTTGATTTAAAGGAATCTTATTGTGTTTAAAGATAATCCCTTGCCTTTCTATAATGAAGCAATAAATGCAAGAAATACATCTGGAAGTTCAGTATAAACATCTGGAAGGGTGGAACTGCTCAGTAACAGCTTTTTTTCTTACCCTTCTTTCTGCAACAGTTATGAATTGCATGAGAGACCTTTATTTATCTATTTATTTATTTTCATTTTTTGTACTTTTGTAGCTTTTCTTTCACAGTTAGGTACCAGATAGGGATATAAAGCTGCAAACAACTGTGGTAATACACCAGGTTTCAACATACTGTAGACCGGCAACCAAGGCAAATAAAATACAGTATTGATAACCTTTCTGTCTGATTGACTGATCAAAACTGCGGAGTTCTCTGAAAGTATGTTTTTAAAATATGTTTTCAGTATCATTGCTGTCTCTGCTGGGATGCATTCTACATCTTTTCCCACTTCCTCCCCAGTAGTATAACTAACTGCTGCGTAGTTCTTCATGCAGCAGGACTTCTAAATTGTCAGTAGGAAATGAAAAGAACAAGAACTAGTGCTACAGCCTGAATGAGGGCACTCTGAGTTTCACCAGATGAATGCCTTTATTTCCATACCTCTCATGCAATGTCAGGTGATTAACAGACATTGCCTGTCTTCATTAGCTCCTGAAGCTTAAGGCTTTTACACACCTAACCTTTATTAAATGTGTTTCACCCATTGCCAAGTGGTCCTGGGTTGATAGCAAGATGATATTGTCTAGACAGGACTTGGTCATGGCTTCACTTGACTCTCAGTGGACCTTCCCTGCCCCTGGAAGGTTACTGTTACGGTCCAAAGTGAACATCAGCTGTGACTGCATATGCAGCTGATAGAAGGATGCTTCAGAGAAGCTGGGGTTGAATTCTGAGCCCTGCACCTGGAAGAGGACAGCTTGACCTCTCCATCTTCTCCTTGAGGAGCTGTGCTGGTAGGAAGAGAGACAGTTTTTAGCAGCATTTTTCAGCTGGCCGTGAGCCTGTCATCTTCACTTGGAAACGTTCTTCTACAAAGTATTGGTGGCCCTGTTTGGAGAAAACAGTAGTATCCAGTCGTTTTTTTCCACTAATGTTGCATGTTCCGTGGAAAGCTGAGCTAAGTAGTGAGGTCTGGCCATCATGAGGGCATTTCCCATCTCTGAAAGTGAGGGAATGTGAAGCCATAAATACCCGGTTACCCTGTGGACAGCATGGGGTCTCGTTCAGAGTTCCCAACCCAGGCTGTCCCCTGCATCACAGTAATGTCGCTTGTGTATTGATTTAGTCCTGGCGGAAAAACAAGGCAATAAACTCTGGGACTGGCGCTGGCAATACGAGCCTGAGCATCAATGACTTTCTGTTCTAACACACAGGGTGCAGTTATGCACAGTCCCAGTGTTTTTAGATAAGTATTTTAATTTTTTTTTTCTTTTCTGTCCTAATGTTATTTTGATGTTGGAATTAAAAAAAAAAAAAAGTGTACTTCAGCTTGCTCATAGGTGAGGGAAAATAGCAGTCTTTAGATTATTGCTGATGTTTGCTGCACTGCGTAACTGTGAAGTTACTCTGATTTAATACCAACAAAAAATAAGATTTTCATGCTGTTTATTATCCGTAACAAAAGCGGGTTACTACTTTTTTCGTTCTTACATGTAAGTGTCCATATTCTTATTTTCTTGATATAGCTCTCTTGCTGTATTAACTAGATACTGCATAGTTCGATAAAAGGATGAATACTTTTCATGAAGGTCTATTAAAAATCAGAGGGATGGGTTTCTGCACTCAGTTTAAGTAATGAAAGTGAGAAAACTTTCTAAGAGCCTAAAGTTGTAACGCATGCATCGTTACGTAGTAATTTGGACTTGATGTATTTTTCTTGCTTTCTTGCTTTTTCTGTGCTGCTAGAAAGAGCAATGCTCTTGTGCTCTTTGACTCTTAAGGAGTTTCTCTGAATCTCATTTGCTGGTCAATTTTACTGCCATATTTACTCCTGCAAATGTACTCCAGCTGATCTTATCAAATCATGCCTTGTAGCCCCAACCCGAATAACTTCTCAGTGCTGCCTGGCAGGTGAGGGTACTGAAAAGAGAAATAAAGAGACGTAGCATGTAGAAATTACACCGTGGACTGTTTCTTTGGGTGATAAACCTCCTGACTACCTTCTTTTTTCTAAACAAGCCTGTGCAAGCTCTCGCTCCTAAAGGAGAATTTTTTGGTGCCTTGGAAGCAGGCAGCTCTTTCTCTGAACCTGGAGCCTGATGGGGTGTGTTAGAAGTTTGGTTCATAATGTTTTCTTTAATTTCTTCACTGACTCTCCCAATTGAATTTACTGCATCCTCAGCTAAAGCGGATATGTCCTTGGTAACTGTATTTTCTCTAAAGTATTCCAGGTATCCCTGTGTAATTCATCACTTCACCCTGGGGAAACCATTTGAAACTTTTCCCCTTCTTTCCCCCCTTAGTTAAGAATAAGTATTATTTATTTTCATTTGGGCTCCTTTGAAACTGTGCTTTGAGGAACTTCCATCATTTCCCAAGGCAGGAATGTGGTTTTATTTTATTTTATTTTTGAAGGGGAAAAATCCCTCTAGTAAATGCATTTCTTTACACACGGTGGAAATGAGACCTTGTTTAATAAAAGTCTTTCCCCTGACTTCACTGTAATTTAGTACCTTTCAGGGAAGAAATAAATTTAAAGGGCAAACGAGAGCTCTCTGGGTTCCTCTAAGAATGGCCAGAGAGAGATAAAAACTTGAGTAGTTCAAAGTTTACACTAAAAAATAGTTATTTTTATATTTAAAAAGAAAAGTGAAATAGAAAGTCTCGTAATTGCTTGCATTGGTTGTTTCTTGTTTCAAAAGGTCTTTAAAAATAAATGTCAAAAATAATTTTTGAAATTTTCTGCTCTACGAGGCCAAAAGGAATTGTTTTTTATCTTTACTATGAATAATAGCGCTTAGAAGTCACACCCTTATCCCCAAGCAGCAGAAGACAACCTTTTCCCTTGAGTCCAGGTGAAATAACAAACCACTGGCTACAGAGTTGAAATCACTTAGTGAAAATCCGCACTAAACCAGAATGAATCAGCACCATAGTGCACTCTCTGCTGCCTTAATTCCACTTAGCAATGCTGCAGCCATGACCGTTCCCATCAGCCTGGCCTTCTCTGAAGTGGCTGAGATGGACACGTGCCTGTGAGGCGTTTGTTTAAAGCCAGAACTCTCAGCAACCTGAAAAAAAAAGCTGAAGTTAGAAGTTGTGATCAGTAAAAAAGCAGGTAGTCGGTGTGTCTAAGTAGATAAGCTTGTAAAAGCTCAGCACGCAGCTAAGAAGGCCTTCTGATATCAGACTTCTGCTGAATTTCTGGAACAGTAGATGGGAATCCATCCATGAGAAGGGGTGACAGTCAGGCTTAGAGTACATTGTTTTGCAGCACGGGGAGATTTGGAGTACAGTACTAGTCCAGCCATTGGCTTGCATTTTCATCTTCAGGATGGCATTTGTGTATCGGTGGAAACTGCTGAAGTGCTAAGCCAAGAGAGCAAGGCCAAATTTACAGCTAGACCTCAGCTTAGGGCTGCGTGCACAAAAATGCCAGCTGTTAACTTGTCGCATTGCAAAACTGTACTCAGCAAGGCACTGAAGGACTGTTTGTTTGGAGCAGTGGAAAACATTTTGAACAAGAGGCTGTTTTGTGGGAGAGGAGCAGGGTGCTGCTGGCATGTTGCTTCGTTCCACACGGGCAGCAGTAGCAAGAACTCTGGGTCCTGAAAACAGAAAAATAGAATTTTCTGTGTGAAATTATTCCTGCCTCTGTAGTTTTAATGGCTCGTAACATCAAAATACATAATTGTTTCCAGTAGGAATGCACGTGGAGACATGTAAGATGCATCATCTGCCCTCTTCCTGGCTGGTGGGTAGTGACTGCAGCCTTCAAACAACAGCCTTTGTGCCTCCCTGCTTTCAGTCTCCACATGAGAAATGAGTTAAAGGAGAAGGTCTGAGTTTTTTGTCAATGCATGCATTTTGAAGCTGAAAGTGAATGACAAATGTGATTGGAGCGCTTCTGTTTCTGGCGTTACTAGCAGGACAGCTTCCTGTTCCATACAGCTGTGGATGCCATCACTGAGCTCACAGATGGACGTGTGTTTTTTTGTTTCAGACTAAAGCCTGCTTTTTTAATTTATGTTTTCAGCCCTTCTATGAGCAAGGTTCAGTCATGCACTTGCGCACTTGTTGCACTTCTTTAATGCTGAAAGTAATGACAACAGCAGAAAATCTTCATGCTGTCTGCAGGTCTGACTCTGGAACCCTTCACGCTGGAACCCTTCCACTTGGCTCAGCCTAAAAAAGAAAAAAAGCCCTCTGTCTGTAAATGCAGGTTGTCAGAGAGATGCTGTTGGAAAATACGGGTGCTTGCAGAAAAGCAGGTGGTCATGCCTGCTGCATCATGGCTGGGGCTGTGACTAGGCTGGCAAGCACGGTGTTGGCCTGGGTCTGGGCATTTACTTGTCCCTCCTCCTCCTCCCCACTCCCCATAGCTGCTCTGTCGGAAATCCTGAACTCATTGGGAGCTTGGCTTCCCTCGGAATTTACTCTCTTGTTTATTTTAATTGCTGGCACAGGGAGAAAGGTCAAAAAGCATGATCAGTGCAAGCTGGGAGGAAAACCTGGAAAGCAGATAAAAGGACTCTGAGCTGGTATGGAAGGTCACAGGGCTTCAGAAGTGATGACATCATCTGTTAAGTCTGATGCATTTCTTTTCCACTCTGAAGTGTTGTCAGTGGTGGGAGGCTGTGCTCAATAATGAGGTGCTCAAACTCGGAGACCTTCCATAAGTGTTGGTGCTTTATGTCCAGAGGGCATCTGCTGTGCTGCAGTGTGCTGGAGCAGTAACCTTTGGATGGTGGTGCTGAAAACCTGGAGGGTTATGTGGAACAACCAAACCAACAAAACCACACTTCCAGTAACCCAGTGAGGGAATTGAGGAGGGGCATGCCTGTTGGTCTTTGTTGTGTTGGACTAAGAGATGTCTCCCTGGGTCTTTCTGCTTCAATATATGACTTTGTATCTTAGTACGCATTTGCAAATATAACTGTGGATTTGCAAGGATGGTTAAGTTTTTTGGAGTAGCTCCTTTTGTGAAAGGGGAAGTGTTCCCCTGAAGGAGAGGGAGAGAATTTAGCTGTTTCGAGCAAGAAAAGCTGCCAAGCTGACGCATTTATCTCCTTTTCATGGAAATTGTTTCCTATGACCCTGTACTCAGTGCCTCCCTTGTTCACCTAAAAGTGGTTCTGGGAGCTGTTTCCTATTTTCTGATACTGCTGTAGCAACAGGAAGAAGTCGTTCTTACATATGGTATTGATAAATCTCTTCTCCCCTTGTTTGAAGTTGCCTCTACGTGCCCACTTTCTGCTTTTCTAGGAGTATGAGGAGAAACAAAGAGTTGAATTTTTCCCAACAGAAGCTGTGTGTATAGAAAGAAAAAAAGCTGTATAAATCTATTGTGTATTTGTAGAACAGTTGCTGCACTCTTCTGTTAAACAAACTAAAAATGAAATTCTAGTCCTTAAAAGGAAAAGAAAGGATACTTCAAAAAAAAATAAATGTATATATATATTGAGTGGTTTTAGATATGTAGCTGGATGTCTTGAGTTGCATGGTTGCTTTTTTTTAAGTCATTAACCCTCGTTAATCATCAAAATAAAGCTATTTAGTGACACATTTTCTACCATAACTACATCTGACTGCTTTTAGAGGAGAGGGCACTGGGCGCTCTGCTTACACACCCAACGTGATGCCGCTGTGGCAGCACTGCTGACCCACTGTCACCTGCCAATCCCTGCACACACATCAGTCGAATCCCAAAGGCCGTGCAAAAGCGCGTCTGCTGGAGAACCATTTCATTTCAGTCGAAGTGAGTAGTTGAAAAACAGCCTGGGTTTGATTTCTCTCTTCAGCTGGCAGCAGGATGAGAAACAAAGAGGGCCTGTTGTTGTGCTTATTAATCATCTGCTGCGAGGTCTGTGTTTGACACAGGTGGGTTGCATTTAAAAATTTGCTAGCATAGCCATTTATTTGGGTGGGTACTTTAAGTAATGAGATACCAACCCCCCAGATTACAAACTTTTAGTGGGGAAATATATTTATTTCAATGTATAATATGGAACTACCACCTTAAGTGATGTGGAAGGTAGCCCTTTATCTCAGTTAATTGGGAAAAGGGCTATGAAAAGGTTTTCTGGAAAGTCTCGTGGATGGGGCAAGGCATGGGCTGAGGGAGCCAAAGCACGACTTTTCTGCAAGCAGAAAGGCATGGTGACTGCTCTGGAGGCAGTGAGCGACATGAAAGAAAGCTGCACCTCAGTCTAAAAATCGATGTTGTTGCATCCCCAGTACATAACCAGGATGCACAGACCAATACATCAGTACTGCCCAGCATAGGCAGCGTGCCTTGCACTGCTGAGACACAGCATTCTTTCATGTGTTTATGTGGTTGTGGAGGTTTTAATAGAGTGTATTTTGTTGTTTGGTTTGTAGTTTCTGCCTTGGTTTCTTCTTCTGCAGCTCTTTTTGTGGCAGATGATTGGAGTACAGGAGTTGTGTCTCTCTCCTGACTCTTCACCTCAGGCTTTGACTGTCTAAGCATGAGCATTTGGGACTGCTCCCATGCAGACACATTCAGTGTAAACCAGTCCTTATCCCAGGAGATCCTCTGCCTTTGTTGTGTGTATGCCCAAGGAAACAAAGGTGTAAGGATTGCACAGAACAAAACCAAAAAACATTAAGTCTGTTTTTTGCCTTTTTATCTTACAAAAAATATCGTATTTTTTATTTTCTGATGGTTGATTTCTGAAGCAGTGGCAATGTAGAGGGATATTTAGTTCTCCAAATTCTGAATCAAAAAAGTTCTCTGTATTTTGTACTGATGTTATCCAGCCTCCCCTGTGCAGCAGCTCTTCTTTGCATCCCACTGCGCACAAAAGAAACTTCTGTGTATTGCTTGTAGTTCTTATCTAAACTACCTTTTGAGATTTCTGAACTCTATTAACCATTTGTAACTTGGAAACTTTGCCCTTCACACCCCTTGGAGAAGCAGAAGAGAGCATTTGAGGAGACTGCAAGCTACTCTTCCACTTTAGGGCAGGAGGTGAGTGTGGTATGTGGTGCTCTGGCTGAGATGTTCAGCTGTTGCAGCCTCCATGCAAGAACAAGAAATTTCTTCTTTTTAACCTGTAAAGAAGTTAGAGAGGTCACGGTGTGTATTTTGGGTATTTCAGTCTTATGCCTCCATGTGTGTTCCTACAGCTTCCCTAGAAGCATATGATTTGACAGCTGAGTCTATTTATAGTGAGTGCTTATATGTAATTTAGAATAGCAAAAGGCTTGCTTGGTCAGTACTCTTCTGCTGCAGCCCTCAAGCACATGCCATCATAAAGTTTCAGTGTCCATTTGGTAACTGCACTGACTGCAAATTAAACTTCTAAGTGCCCCTTCGTGGCAGGTGTGAGTGCTGGTGTGAAAGAGGTTTGCATTGGGACAGGCATAAAACCTCAAAGCCAAGGAAGTTACCTTTGAAAGAATGTCATCAGCCTGGCTTCCAGAAACAAGCTGCAGTGCAGGCTGAGAATAAATTGGTGTTTCTTACAATGTTTGGCATAGTTTCTAGGAGCTGTGTGATGTTTTAATGAAGATTTGTGCATCTATTTCAACAAAGCTTTCTTTTGTAGTATGGAACAGTGGAATGTATTCATTGTTCCTGAAAGAGCTAATGATATTTTAGTTACTATTTTAATGTAAGTATGTGTTACGTAGCAGGGAGCATAGTGAGCTGGCCTTTCACCTGCTGTCTCTGAGCCACAGGTGCTGTTCTGACTTGGGTCCACTTCCCTTCAACAGCAGAGCGTGTTGCATCTCATCATCCTTCGTATTGTCATTTTGTGTTTTGAAAAGGTAGAAGTGAAGGGAGTGTGTATTAGCTGATAATTTATGTAGCTTATGTAGGCCACGTGGGTTAAAACAGCCCCCATTAAGGATAATCAGCATTCATGAAGAGAGTTGTCATAGAACATCATAGAATGAGGTGGGTTGGGAAGGACCTGAAAGCCCACCCAGCTCCAACTCATATCCATATCCATACCTTCATATCCTTCCTGGCAGGTCTGTTCTCAGTGAGTTCTTCTCCCAGCCTCTCCTCATATATGGAATTGCTCCCACCCACATGCAAAACCTTCTGTGTGGCCTTGTTGAACCTCAGTAGGTTCCTGAGGGCCCACTCAAGACTGTCCAGCTCTCTCTGGATGGATTCCTTGTGATGGTTTTGAAAAAAATCAGCTTCTTTGCATGTGTGGAAAGTGTCTAAATGGACTCCAGAGTGAGGAGGAGTCCATTTAGACAAACCAATAAAGCCAGATAATTAGCTGGAAATAATTAATGTTGCATTTCTAGCTGAGGAGAACATTTGGCCTTGCAGTGTACACACTGCATGCTACCATGATGCTACCAGAGTGAAAGGCTTCCAGATACACAGTGCTGCTCCACCACACAGGCATGTGAGCTCTGGATTAAGCAATGTGCACACAAGAAATGAGACTTTTTAAGCACAGTTCAGAGCATACGTTGGTGATGGGTGCTGTTTCCCATGAGGTTTTCCTTTTTCATGTTTCCAGGGTGTATTCTTCATTTCTTGTGTTTTACACTAGCACTGGCATCCTATCTCATGTTTTATTCAGTGTGTATTAAAAACAGATTTATTTAAACAATTAGTAGATCTGAACAAACTGTTCAGGAGCATGCACTGGGGATTTAACCTCTTACATTTCTTTTACGGATATAGATCTTAATTTCATAAGCAAATGTGGGTTTATCTCTGTCTGTAGGGGAGCACTACCTAGGTGGGAGGACCACCTTGCCTGCCCAGCTGAGTAGGTGAGTGGTTGCTCAAAGCATCTGTCCTCAGATATATTGCCTATGGACCTCTGGTAGTTGTGGTCCATCACAGCTAGTTGCTACCCTCTGCCTACAGTTCTTACTCTGGTGAACACATTACTCTCAATTTGCACAGATCAGGTCTTGCAAGGTGTCAGCTATGAGATGTCTCCACTGCATATTTCATCGCTGAGTGGAAATTTCCCCAAAATTAACTAAAAGGATAATAGAAAATGTTATATTTGCCAAAAATTTTGTTAGAGAAGCTCTGACATCTTTGTGCTGCTATTCCTTGCTAGCAGGAAAGAGGAATGTCTGCTGGATGTAGCAGTTTTATTGAATATCTCTTCAACAGAAACCACAGCAAGCAAAAAGTAAGCATGAGAAGAAGGCTTGTGGTGCTTAGAGTTAGTTTTTTTTTTCTTATTAAGAAAGCGGTCTTATTATGATGTATGGAGAAGGCACTATTATTGCCTACAAAGCTGAACGTACTTTGAACAATGTGCTTTGTAAATGTGTGGTAATAAGAGATGCGCATCAACACATCTTGAATCCATCTTCTCTACCTCCGTGACATGGACTGACCACTTTTCAAAGAAAAGAAAAAAGAGAAGAGAAGAGAAGAGAAGAGAAGAGAAGAGAAGAGAAGAGAAGAGAAGAGAAGAGAAGAGAAGAGAAGAGAAGAGAAGAGAAGAGAAGAGAAGAGAAGAGAAGAGAAGAGAAGAGAAGAGAAGAGAAGAGAAGAGAAGAGAAGAGAAGAGAAGAGAAGAGAAGAGAAGAGAAGGGAAGAGAAGAGAAGAGAAGAAAAAAGAAAAGAAAAGAAAAAAGAAAGAAAAGAAAAAGGTCTGTGTACTTGGAAGTATGTTTTCATTGTTTAAAGACATCTATCTTCAGTGCTCCAGGAAAAAGAAACAAAATGCAAAGTGCTAGGAAAAGTCAGGCACGTTGCCAGCACTTTAAAGAGCTGTTGGAAGAGGGTTTTTAGGGTTAGAGATAGGTTCAGAAACTTCCTGAACCAGCACAAGAGATACCAGTGACAGAAACATCCGAAAATGTTTAATCATTTCGTAGCTCCCCTCACGGTTGAGTCATTCTGCGGTGGAGGTGGAGGGGGGCTCACAGTGGGTTATTTCCATCGTTGAAGGCTGAAGGGCATGTGCGTGGATTGGACATGGTGCTCAGTGCTGTGGAGGTCACTTTAAATAGAAATGCTCCCAGTAGAAGTTAGCTAAGAGTTGTAGCAAGGAATGATTTGGTCAGCAGGTTTGCGCTTCTGAATATTCAGCACAGGAAGGAGACAGCTCATGGTGAGAAGGCAGCCGGGGCCACCAGGAGTCTTCCGTCATGTCCACAAGGCTGATCGGAGCTGCAGCACAGCACCCCTGCTCACTCCTCTCCTGTGTTGGCGCTGTGGCGAATGTTCCTTAGTACTTCTTTTTATCGTCACACATTCTGAAAGAAAACGGGGTCAGCTCTGATTGGCTTCCTTTAGCATGTTACTGAACGGTTCAAGATTTTTCTTCTTATCTGAAGAAGAAAAAAAGCTGTTTGTTTCACGTAGAGCACCAGAAGTACTTCTTGGATGCAGTTACTTTGCTGAGCAGAAAGATTTTGCAAGCAGTTTGCTTGCAATGTACTAATGATTTGCTTTTTTTTTTTTCCCCAAAAAATTCTTGAGCAGAGGGCCTTGAAGGTCTCCTATTTAACTCATGCTGCTTCCCCTGTGCTTTAGATGCAATCCCACAACTATCTGCTATAAAGAACTGTAGAAATCTTGCAAAGTCATACATCAGTGTGTCCATCCCAAAGTAATCAGATGTAAGCAGTGGCACAGGTTGCCCAGAGAGGTGTTGGATGCCCCATCCCTGCAGACACTCAAGGTGAGGCTGGACTGGGCTCTGAGCATCTGATGTCCATATAGGTGTCTCTGTTCGTAGCAGAGGAGTTGGACTAGATGGCCTTAAAGTGTCCCTCCCACCTCAAACTGTTCTATGACTCTGTGAGTCAAAAAGTGAGCACTGCTGAATCAAAACCTCTGAATGACCCTGCAGACACTATTTCTGGTTTGTGCTGTAGAAGAAACACTTGGTGTTGATGTTCTGGTATTACAATAAAATGTAATTCCTGTGTGCCTGGGTTCAATCTACTGGACACATACTGGAACTGCTTAGCCATGCCAACAAGCACTACCTGTCCTCTTGGTAGCAGAGGTGTCTTTTTTAATCCCAGTGGCTCTATTCTACCCTTTGTGCTACTCCATTAAGTTGGTGCCTCCCCTGCCAATAGCTGAATGCCAAACTCTGCAGCTGCTGAAGGTAGTCCAGCTGGACAAAGCATTTATGGGTTGGCAACAACCTTGGCACTCTACTTCCTCTTTCACCAGGGAATATCAGTAGATGTATGCTAGGTGGGTTTTCTGGTTTGCAACCTGTATTCATGATCACAGCCCTGTATTGTTTCAAGTAGAAGGGTGCGTACTAAGAACTGCTTTTGAAAACCTCACTACAATTCCTTTTGATATTTTGACTTATTTTGATAATGTCACAGTACGTTCTTGTTCCTTTCCACGGAAACAGCATGGAGGGGGCTTTTATTTTTCTCCTAGAGACCTTTCGTGACTGTTTTCACAACTGATCTTGGAGCTATGATGTCTTTGGTGGGTCGTGCCCTGAGTATATGCTGTCTCGTTTCTTTGCAGCAATTCCCAAATCCTGTATCTAGAACCTCTTCTGGCTGAGAGATAGTGCAGCGCATCATGGACATAGCATTCAGGATGAGGAGGAAGGATGAGAAGGACTTAAAGCCTGTCCTTAGCATGCAAAACAAATTAGGCTTGCTTTTTGGATACCAATCTTTTTCATATTCTTCTTTCAGTTTCAGGATTTCCAAGCATGAACAGATTTTTTCATGGGTATGTTCTGCTCCTGATACCCAGTGGTGTGGCCTCCATGCTTACACATCTGGGATTAGTGATCACTTTAAAAAAGGACAGTACTACCCAACTATACCTGATAGTGGTGTGAGTTACCTCTTCCTTCCTCACTGGGTAGATAGGGGTTGTATTTGAAGGACCTTTGTCTGGACGAAGTTGGCTGGGAACCAGATCCATTGTGCCATGGAAAGTTTTGCAGCGTTCTGCCACAATATAGTTTCTCTTCCATGAGTAAGTGGGAATGAATGAAATGAATGAGAAGACCTTGTGCTATTTTTTTCATAATTGTTCCTTTTATCATAGCCAAAATTTGCAGTCTTTTATGGGAACACTGAAGCAAGCAGTTTGCCAGAGGTTAATGCAGTCGCATCCCCAGAAACACATGGATTGAGCATCCTTCAGTGTGGTATGATAGTGTTCTTTTTTTGTGGTTTTAAAAGCTATTTATACAGAAATCTTTAAGCCACAGTGACGCAGGATATGGTGTTAATGTAATAGCTGAAAGGCAAGTGCTATTCTTGGATACTTCAAGGTGCCATGCTTTGCCTACCAGGGGTTACATTTAGACCAGGAGAGCACTGCTCCTGAAAAGCAGTGAGGACACAAGAATGAGACCGGTGCTTTGAATCAAACTCACATCATCAGTAAGTGAACAAATGTGAGGAAACTCAGAGTTCTCATCACTGATCCAACACAGAAGCAGTATTAATGGCCCTTGTGGGGGATGAGGCTGGGAACTGCTTCTTTCGTAGCAATAAGAGGTGTCTGATCTGTTCTGAATTCCTCCCTTTGATTTTTGCCTGCCCCTGCTGACCTGACAACATGATGCAGAGCTGTGCAAAGCATCTCTTCCACAGTGGCTGTGTTCCCATCATTAACAGCTGAGATAAAAGGATTGGCTGAAGATGCATGCTCCTTTCCAGTTTAAGGCATGTTTTGGCAATGTGATTCTCAAAGTTATGATATGAAATAAAGGCTAAATTTTATCAGGGTGGTGTTCTGGGTTTGCCTGAAGAGTTTTAATCAATATCAATACAGTGAAGGCATGGACAAGGGAAGTTACAAAGAAGCTGCCTCTGGAATTCAGGTATTTACCAGTAGCAGCGAAAGATTTCCAGGCTTGTTCACTGTATCTCCCATTTTAAGAAAGGCAAATACTGTCTTTTCTGCAGTAAAATTATATGCAGCAGGATTGCAAATAACCTTCTGGCGGAAAAAAAACCAAACTTCTTACTGTACACTGTTGCAGTGCTTCCTTCTTCTTGATAATACTTTTCACGAGTCCTGAGACTGGCTTCATTGCAGTTGATAAAACACTGATCTTCCTTCTCCCTGATACCTAGGACATAAGTTACAATATAGTATGATCTTGTCCAGATAGCAAACATTGGGTGTTTGAAAGGAAACCAGAGGCATCTGTGAGAGCTTCCCTTTAAATTACATCTCATCTTCAGAGTAGAAATACAAGCCAAAAGCTGTGCTTTCTACGTTATCAGCCTCATCTGGACAGGTTTAAATGAGCACAGATGGAATTAAGTGCTGAAACCTGGAATCTGACTGTCTGATGAGCTGTCAGCATATATTCACCACAAGCAGAATTCAGGTAGTTAATCACTCGGTGGTTCCCTTGTGCAGAGCAGTGCTGTTTCTCTCTGCTGTCCCACAGCTTTTCCCTCCCTCTCTTTTATTGCTGCTATTTGTGGATGTATCAGCTGCTGTCTGATAGCATGGACAATGTCCATTCAGCGTGGATGCTCTCTCTGTGCTGCCTTGGTGGCAGGCTGTTGGGTGTTGGGATTCTACGATTCTGTGATGTGGTGGTATCCCAAGGTTGCTGCTGCTCTCGGGCATTGTCTTATTTTGTTAGCATTCATACGGGGAGCAGGAGGTCTGTTTTTTGGACCTATCAAATCCAGAAGACTTAATTTTCCAGGAGGACTTACTCTGGAGTCTCTGGAGTCTTCTTAACCACTCCATTGTCCACATCACCCTGGAGCTGTGCCCTTAGTTTTGCACGGCTGTCATGGTGGATTATGCTTCTAAACGTTGTGAGTAACTGGACTTAACACAATTGCCTCGAGGGACGTGTGCCACACCTTAACCAGCCAGCTGTCGTTGGATCAGTTCACTGCGGCTCTATCGAAAGAAAGCACACACAGATTTCTGGCAGTTGATTATATAATGCTGTCATTTCAAGTGTCTCTGCCCTTTTGTAGCACTTTGTCCTATTCACAGTCTGGTACTAGCACGGGAGAAGCAGTTTTTATTCCTATTAAGGAAATAGATAGAAGTTAATATGTCTCTTCTAATATAACTGGTATCATCTTATGTGAGATCAAGGCAGGCCTTTGCACATTAAGTTGCATCCACCCATGCTTCATTTGGAAACTTGTGTTGGAACTGGAGCCCATCCAAACATAATACCGGGAGTGCTTAATGTCCTTAACAACAAAAGAAAATACAATTAAACAATCTCTCCTACCAATGTTGTTTGAAATCTACCAATCAAAGTGTATTGTCTAAGTATAGCATTTTGACCACTGCTGGGAAAATATCGGAATACAGTGAGCTAATGGATTTCCAAAAGAAAAGTATGGGATACGGGTTTGTGGGGTTTTTTTTTTTCCCAACATCACTGTGAAATATTTTTCTATGCTTAAAACCTTCAGGTACAGGAGCAAAGGGACACTCCTGCTAAATATACCTCACAGGCACAGGCAGAACAGAGCCCGGCCTGTGAGCTATCTGCGTGTGCCAGCTGTCCTACCTGAGGTGAACTCTGGCCATCAACCTTCTCACTTGCCTTCATGAGGAGTTTTCCACACCTGATGTGGAAGAGCTTTGGGCTGCTTGTTGGTCACCTCTGCTTCAGGGTGTCTGGTGCCGGAGTTTAGATTCTGACCAGAGCAGCTGCTTTCTGGTGAGAAACCCTCATCAGATCCCCATGTCAGGGACCTGAAAGCCCCATCCTGCTCCTCTTGCCCCTGAGACCCATCTGTCCCCCATCTGTCCCCAGTCTGGTGAATCATGCAATGACCATGAGAAACCCATAAAGTCATGACATCATGCCACTAGAAAGGAGGCAGAATTTGGTTAGGTTGTATAAGTAGGACAACTGATGTGGGCTGAAAGGTGGTTTCTTGTTCGTAATTTTCTCCACAGCTCTGCTGCCTGCTTTTTTTTTTTTTGTCCCTTGTCACCATGACTAAGGGGCACCACTGCTGTTTGCCCCGGGGGCCTGCTATCAGCAGGACTTCTGTGCTCCTGTTCCTAGCAAACTACTGCCACTGGCCTGGGACTGCGTGAGCACTTCTGCCTGTAATAAAGCATTAAGTTGCTTGTAGAACGCTGGAAGTTGAAAAAGACACCCGAGTTTCCTCTGTGTGTCAGGTTTTTGGCAACAGTGAAACTCCACAGGGACTACTGTTTGTCTTTACACAGAGATAAATATTCAAATTGCTTTGGCAACAGTCGGCCCTTTATTCAGAGATTAGCTTCACATATCTTTATGAATTTAAAAATCAGTCGGGATCCTGACCACTGACACTAAATGACTTCCTGTTTTTGTCTAAGATGCATTTTTTTATGGCTAAATGGCTTAGTTTTCTCTTTTGTGAGGGAAAAAAAAAGAGGACTGTCTCTCTTCCGTAGTCATTAGATCAGTGGCAATACCCATTTTTTCTTAACAGCCTTTTGATTTGAGGGATTCAAATGGATATGGATAAGCTGCCTTACACTCAGACTTTTATTTTCAGAAAGCATCTTGAATGCGCTTTCTTTGGAAGATCCTTTGAAACAAAAACAAACATTTGAAATGAGGAGATACTCAAACACCTTTGGTTTGCACCCATCATTTGAAAAACAGCCCAGTCTCCTCCATTTGCATTAGATTTCTCCTGCAGAGATGTCAACTGAAGACTGTTTTTATGTGGCCGGATCAGCTGGCCAGAGACCAGCAAACTCAATTCACAGCAGGCAAAGAATGACACCATGCAGGTGCTAACCTGGTACAAAGTTCAGTGAGTACCCATGAAGTGAACCAGCCCGTTCCGACAGCTTGCTGCTGCCCGCGTCTCATTTTTCTCTTCAGCTTGTTTTGCTTTGATGTTGGTCATCCTCAGGTTTTTCTGTCTGTTGTCATTTCAGACTTCAAAAGTTTCAGACATTAACAAGACTGACAAGGGCCCGGAGACTCACACGGTATCTAGAACATCTGCAGCTGGTGCAAGGCTCTGTGGAAAGGCCGTCCTGAGTCCAAGTGGGAAGATGCCCAACAGCTTGGGCTTTGAGAAGGGCATCCAGAAGGCTGAGGTGGGCATGCCCTGCCTCCAGCACCACTTGGCAGCAAGCGCATGATGCGCTGCAAGGAAAGCGCTGCCTTTATTCCACCAGCAGCTGCAGGAGAACCCCCCACAAAAGTCAAGCCTGCCATTTCTTAGTCCTGATCATAGAAACCTGCTCGGTGTTACCTCTACTTTAGGTAGAGGTAGCAAAACCAAGTTGGTTTTGCTGTGAGCACCGTGCTATGCAAGCTGGCAGAAGGAGGAAGACTGCAAGATGTCAGCCATCCAAAAAACAGAAAAACATAATGATGGTAGGGACTGTAGATACAACCACACCAGTGTTTTCTGTGTGCACGTTTCCATGCTGCAAGGCAGTTAACGATACTGCCGAGGGTGTTCAATAGCATTTATTCTCAGCATTTCATGAGTCTCTGTGTTGAGTCAGGTGTATCTCAGTGTACATTCAGTTGTGTGACTGATGTGGATGCAGAACGGTACCTGGTTTAAAAGTCAGAGACTTAAAGATTTCATGGAAGAATTTATAAGGCAAAGTATTTACGTGATAAATTGTATTGGGTGGTGTGGTAATGTGAGCTTTGAAAGAGACCAGGAGAAGCAAAAAACAGCAAAAGAGTTTGTACACCAAGAAAATCATCAATTGTGGTCAAGACCGTATGTGAATTTAGGGAGAGTTTTTCCTTTTATTTACTTTCTCTAAAAAGATGGAAGGCTTCTCCTGGAAAAGGGAAAGCTCAGGGAGACTTCATCACAGTACTCCAGTACTTAAAGGGCAGCTACAAAGATAACAAGGGCTCTGTCTTCACAAGGAGCCACATGGAGAAGGCAAAGGTGTAAGCTGGAACAAGAGAGGTTTATCACGATACAAGAAAGATTATTTTACAGTGAGAATAGTCCATCACTGAAACAGCCACCAAAGGGATGTGGCCTGATTCTCATCACTGAAGGCTTTCAAGGTGCAGCTGGACAGGGTGCTAGATAATTTAATGGGGGCTCCTTTTTCCCATGAAAGGTTGAACCTGATGGTCTTTTGAGGTCCATTCCTGCTTGGGCTGTTCTCTTGTTCTATGATCCTGTGATGAGGATGAAAGTGGTGAACAGCCACAGATGAAATACTAGAGATGAAGACTGACAATGAGAGTTTCCTTGGTGCTGATATATACTGGAACTTCACTTTTTGTTGGCACACGCTTGGTACTCTCAGCCCAGGCAGAGCAACAGCAAAGACCCAAGGAAACTCTCATGTGAAGTCGTTACTCTGTCTAAGAAGCATAGGTGTTTCAAGAAGGAAGCTGCCAGTTTCCTCTGGAAGGGGATGCTTTGTTGACGATCATAGCCATGCCTTAAACACTGAATAAATTCTGTGCACAGGAGTTCAAAGTCAAAGTTGAAGCAGACTTGTACTGTGCTACTCCTGGGAAGGAGAAGTGAGATTTGGAGCAGGACATGGCTCCTGTGTTCCTCTGCAGTGCAGCCATCAATTTGTGCAAAGCCTGACCAAACACAGAAGCTCAATATCCTGAAGCAGGATTCAGGAAGAGATTGGAGCATGGGTGTGCATCTATCTGTGCAGAAGGTAGGAAATCAGGGGTGGATGCAGTGCTGGGAGAAATAGTGTATTATTTTAAAATCCCTTTGTCAGCCATGCATGCAGTGGATTGAAAAATCTGGCAAACCTGTCAGTTTTCCATATGAAATTCAGATACTGGAAAAAAACTGTTGGAGGTTTCCTCCCTGCCCATAGGGAGGTCAGAATTTTGTCTGTAACCTGCAAATTCATAGTTATGCAGCTCACGGGAGACTAGAACAGGGAGTCCCAGGGATGGGGCAAGTATAGTGTTGGGAAAGACAGGCTGATAGCACATACCACCAGGGTGCTCCCCTATGCCTCTTTACTGAGAATTTGCCTGGATTTTCCTGCTCCAAATCATCTTACAAGAGGTACATGCAAGATGCTTTTTCACGAAGATGCAGATTTTAATTAGCTTTCCTTTGTTTTCATTTCTCATTATACACTGCTGGCGATATTCCCCCTGCCCCTCACACATACTGTCTGGTGTGAAACCCAAGGTTTCCACTACATCAGAGTTTCTCAGCCAGGAGAACAAAGCAACATTTTGCACTCAATCAGAAACAGACTGTAGTAAAAGAAGTGTGCTACTTCTTCATCCAGGGGAACTCCATAAATACAGACACCTTAAATAAACAAAGGGTTTGGGCAGCACCCTTTTCGATAAGACTGTTCTTGCTGACAGATTGCATGCTGCTCCCCGTCCTGCCTGGGGTATTTTGCAAGGATGCTCTTCCAGTGCCATCCTGACAGGGACCCGTGGAGTGAGTGAATGCAGGGATGTGACTCTCATACCTTGATTTGTACAGATTTTTATGAATTTAGCATGGGATTAGTTTGCCTTTGTTAATCCAGTCCATCTGTGGTAGCCACATCTTTTATTTTGACATAAGAATGCCATGGGTGGAAGCAATCCTTACCCAGTGCTGTTTCCAGCCACAACTACAAATAATAGCAACAAGTATGTTTTCATTCACCAAGAACTATATGCTATATTGTAGTAATGTTGTGGCAAATCAAGGACAATGATGTCAGACTCAGATTAGGAGAATGACGCCTACACTCTGTATGCTTGCAGCATGACAAATGGTCTTTGCAGGTCCTTTGCATTTATAATAATTCAGCATTCATTTTGCATTTAATTCCGTAATATTTCTATCTGGAGGGAAACAATGCATAGCTATAAATAAGTTCTATTTCACACAGTACTTATCTCTGTTCGTGCTGTGCACATGAGGGTATGCAGTGTGATAAGGAGGCTTATTGATACAGCTTACAGATGGGGAGGGCATGAAGAAGTGCAGTTGTACTGCAGCTGATGAGCGAGCGGCTGTCCCTGCTGAGGGTGTGATTGTGTGGGGACGTGGAAAATGCCAGGCATTTCTGAAGCGCTTGGTGGCTGAAGCTTTGTTAAGCAGAGCTAGGGCTCTCTGCTTCTGTGTTTGCTTTCAATCAGCAAGGCAGCTGCGACGCCGACTTTCCTCTGCACCTCCGCAGAGGTGGCAGAAGCTGCACAGCGGGCAGGCCACCACTTGCCTGCAGCTTGTTTTGGATGCAGCGATTTGTTTTTCTTTCGCCGTGCTTTCCACACCTTCCAGCTTCCTCTCCCAGCCACCCGCCAGCTGAGTCTGTGCTGCTGGATTCAGCACGGTGAGACCCTGCTCCCTGTTGGTGACCAGCGGTGATGCTCACTGTCCTGCTGGTCCTGCTGGAAGAGGCGGTGTGGCTGCCCAGGTGCACTCTGAGATCAGGGTTTGGAAAGCTCCGTAAGATGGGCCCTTTCCGTATTTCTCTACCTCTCTAAAACAAGCCTTCTCCACATATCTCTCTCCTCCACATCCCCTCTGCACGAGGAGCCAGCAGAGAAAGCAGCAGAGCCTGGGTGCGCACGCACAGGGGTGGAGGAGGGCTCACAGGAGGGACACACAGTGGTTAGGACGAAGAACAGGAGTGTTTCACGAGAGTGGTGTAGTGGTGAGGGCAAGAGCTTGAGGATGACCTTCCTCACCCTCATTCCATCTCTGTCTGCCCCATTGCTTTCTGCTTGAAATGGGCTTTTTCTCCTCCTTCGTGAGAAGCAGCGGGTGCTCCATGGGCCGAGGAGTGGCTGCCAGGCAGTGAGCGGAGCGGTGTGTGACTTGGCAGGAGCAGAGGCGCTCCTTTTATTTCGCTATTGTGAGCAAGAGGAAAATGAATGTTCATGGAACAAACACTGTCTTATGCCATCCAAGGCAAAAAGACAGAGAAAAAAAAAATAGTGCTGCTTAGGAAATGCTTCGTCTGCTAATGTGTGAGGTTGCAAGTGCAGCTATCCTGCCCGGTGACTGGGAGGTGGCCATGTGAGGGCCCTCCTTGTCAGGGCTGGATTGTGTCCTTGACCCACTGCTACCATGGGAACATCACTGTGGGGCGCGTGGCCATGCAAGGAGCATGGGGCCTGGACCTGGGGTTGGGACGAGGTTGCTTTTGATCTACCCTTCAGTTCAATGAAGAACAAAGAGAAAATACTTAAGCTGGCAGTGTTTCTTCTTGCTCTTCAGCATTTTTACAACGATGTCCAATCCTCCATCCAGTTATGTTAGCTTCTCAGGACAGGGAACTCGTACTTGCTTTGTTTTTTAACAAGTTTTGCAAATTTTGGCATCAGTGTAAGACAGTCTACTCTGTCAGAAAATAAATCATCCTGAATAGTCTGTTCTTGGCCACAAGCTATACTAGCAGGCATGGCTAGCTGCTATGACACAGAGGTGATCTCACATCCAGCCTTGGGGTAATATTTCTGTGTTTTCAGATACTGTTTTTATCATACCCTTTTTTCTTGCTTTATCTTGTGATGTCTGAAGTTTGTTGTGTTGGTCCTGCAGACCTTCCTGAGAGGACCAAGGACCCAGCAATGAGTGACGGGTTTGTGAGTGTTTGTTCTCATGTAGCTTGTTTCCTTTACAGTGATGTTTTCTTGGAGTTATTTTCTCTTACCTTTTTCAAGTCACTCATTTTTGTATGATTTATCATGCTTCGTTTCTTGTCTATTGACCACAATGGTTTTTGCTCTTGCAGTCACGTTGTGATGTGATGCCACACTTGCACAGGAGTTTTCAAGCTTGCATCTACTATAGAAATACACCTGACAGGGGTTCAGGGCAGACCTGATGTAGTTTCACTGTGGTCATTGGAAAGCTTTCAGTGGGCTTCTGCCACAGCACAGCAAGTGGCATAAGACTGTGCTCAGGGAGTAGGATTTTCAGCTCTGGGTGTGATGTACCACACAGCAAGTTCCAGAAGATGAGATTTGTTTCTTGACTTCTTTGTTCTGTCTCATATTCTGCTGTAAGATATGCTTCCCAGTCTATAGCAAGACTTCCCTTCTCATCTCATTAAATCTTTTTTAAAAGATGCTGTGCCATTTCTTCTAGTTTCCCCAAGCCTTCCCACCTCTTAGCTAGCCATTCTCCTCTCAGCCTGACAGACACTTCTTCATCAGGTCCATCTTTCCAGGCCCCAGGGCTGAGCTCAGCCATGCACCCCAGGGTGAACAGACATCAGTGCTCCTCAGCCCCTCCAGGACACACTGTCTGCACTTGATTTATGCATACTGGGCTCTCCTAGTGCTGTGGCAGGACGATGATATGTCCACACAGATGGTCAGATTTGATTCTTTGAATGCAGGAGATCTGCTTTGTATTCATTGTAGTGTGGGTTTCACTGCATCTGTGCCATGAAGAGATGGACCCGCAAGTTGCTTGAGCTGTCAGCAATGCTCCTGAGCAGAAGAATACATCAGCACTTTGAATTACGATGAAACCTTTTCAGTATATAGACAGCAAGAAGCTTTCAGAACTCATTGTTTTATTGAACATGATATTTTTGGGTCTTCAGTGTTTGTGAAATCGGTGCACAGCTGATTTAAGAAAAGGGAAGAATTTAACCTCACTTTTAGCTTGTAGCACTTTGCTTTGACAAAGTACTCCAAGTAAGAGGTTGAAAAAATAAATTTCAAGCCTTTTCATTCCAGGGAAGGAATTCCTCTTTTAACAGATGACCTAAATCTGAAGTAATGGGAGCCTGGCATTTTTACTTTCCTAATTCAAACATGCCCTCACCGTGTGTGATGCTGTCCAGTATTTTCCAGGGTACTAACAGTTAAATAACAAGTGAGAAAACCTAAGTCATTGTTTGTGTCACCATTTGTAAGCACTTCACTTAATAAGCCACAGGAGCCATTAACGTGGTGGGAAGTTGTGCTAGGAAAATCCCAGGGGCTAAAGAAAAACAAAACCCCTAGACTGAGTGGGGCTGGCTTCAATGGATTTGCTTCCCAACACCAAATGGGCCATCTGCTCGGAAGTGTGGAACTTGCTGTGCCTGCCCAAAGGTCAGTCTTGGATGTTGTATGGAAGAAGCCAGTTGGAAAGTCAGGGACTTACCTCTGATGTGTGAAGCCGTGTATTTCTTCATAAACAGTGTAGTTTATGAGACCTAGCCAAGACACTGTGGAGCTCAGGGGTTCCAGAACTCCACCTGAGACCAGACTTCAGTCAGAGGTGTGAGGGCTTTCTCATAGCCAATGGCTCCCTACTTCTTTTTCTTGCTACTGCTAACATACTTGAAAGAAAAAAAGAAAAAAAAAAAAAGAAAAAAAGAAACTTAGCAATAAAATGTTCTGTATGGTATGTTTAATTTCTCAACAAAAAATTGGGAACAAAACAACAACTTAAAAAAAGATCAAGAAATTGTTGGTAAATGGGAAGCTTTCTGTTGCAACTTTGAGCAGCCCTAGGAGAACTTCCCTGTCAGCTCCAGTGTTCCCACGTTGGACTTTCTGCAGGAGGCCAGGTGAGGATGCTGTCATTGTCCTTTGCCCTTGTCAGGAGATCCCGTGACTTGTAGTGTTCCCATCAATGATGTTATTCTCTTGAGTAGTTTAGTTTGCGAGATTTGCTCAGTTTCTGCAGAAACCAGCCCAGCAGAGCTGCTCCGCATGGAGGGCAGCTTCTGAACCAACCTGGGTAATGTGTGCATAAAGAGATGCAATTTTCTGCTCTTGAGGGAATAGATACGAGGAAGGAACAAAAAAAATAAAGTCCTTGGCCCAGGCTTCAAGTACCCTTTTCTAGGATTGCTGGAATCCAAAAGACCTGCAGACAAAAGCTATGAAGTGGATTCATGTGTCTGATGCCGCCTTAGCGTGGGAGAATTTCAGCCCTCTTCTGTAAATTTACTGGCAGCCCCTAACAAAGTCATTTGGCAAAAGAAGTCAGGGCTTTGTACCGGCAGCTGGCAGCATGCCTCCAGATACTTTCCCTGTGTGAGCGTTGTTGGCCAGCAAAACGATAGGCATTGAGGGGCACTGTGCCACCACTGTTTGCAAGCAAGCTCAGTTTAGAGTTGCTTTTTGGTGTGTTGAAAGCCTGCCTGTGTTTTCCTGGTTGGCATCCAGTGTCTGTAGCACAGCACACCCTGCAAAGCTGTTCTGAAACCACTTTTCTGCTTGACCTAAGTGAGTCTGGTGTGTCCAAAAGGAAAGGTATCACACTGCACCTTCCTGGTGGGCACAGTGGATAGATGGACTGAGATCAGCCATGATGCCCACAGAGCACACTGCTGCCAAAAAGAAGGAGGTGTTGTGTTAGCACGTACCACAGTGACACAGGAACCCACCCGGAGCAGCGCTGGCTGGGTAGTGTTGGGAAATTCCCCATGGCAGCTCCTGCACTGAACCCTCTGGCTGATGATAAATCTTCAGTTCCCACCTCCACCAAGCATGTCAGCCTGGAGAATCTCAGGAGCACCATCTTTGCTTTGACATGATCCTTGTGCAAGGGCTTCCCCATGGTGTCTGTATTCAAAACATCCTTAAACTTGGAATAAGCATTGCCATTCACTCCTGGAAAAATTCAAGTCATTCTGATTTCATTTCTGCATTGAATTCAGAATTGTGTTCTGGGCTTTGTCCCTATCAGAGCTTTACAAAGTAGGGAAGGGAGGGGGAAGCATTTTAATTAGGGTAAGGCTCTTTGGCATTTACCCTCTTGAAGCTTGAGGAGCCTCTGAATTTCTGCTGAATAGAGCCCTAAGAAAAGGAGTAGATCTGCTGAAGGACGACATTTCAGTGCAAGAAGGATGCGTGCTTAGGACTTTACATTACATAATGGGACCAAAATGGATTAACGTGAGCCAGGCTTTATTTCTTGAGAATTGCTGCCTGCACCACTTTTTCTCTGTTACTGCTGCTTCAGTCACAGCACTCACAAAATGGTTTTCTTTGTTACTTGCTAGAGAAATAAATTACAGCATTGTTTCTGCTGATCAACAGATTGATTAGTCATGGGTCTCTAGCTAAAGAAAAGGTGTTCCTCATCATAAGTGTTAAATGCAAGCATACTTGCCCAGCAGAGAACAAATGATGAGAGTGGAGAAGCACCTTGCTCGTGTGATGTGCTGCTCATAACTACTCGTAGGTCTCTGAAAGGCAGCCATCTCATCAGGTCAGTGAAGAAATAGTGTGAGAAAGATACTCCTGAGAAAGAAAATTTAATTTCACTGCTTCCACTTGGATGGCTGTAGAATCATGGAATGGCTTGGGTTGGAAGGGACCTCAAAGATCACCCAGTTCCAAGTCCCTGCAGCAGATAGGGCTGCTGACTACTAGATCCTCACAGTGTGTGACCAGTCCTGTTGTCTTTTGTCTGCTCTTTCTCTCTCTAGGTGCTTTCATAATCTGCTGGACCCCAGGACTAGTCTTGCTTCTCCTCGATGTGTGTTGCCCACAGTGCAATGTCTTGGCCTACGAGAAGTTCTTCCTGCTCCTGGCAGAATTCAACTCCGCCATGAACCCCATCATCTACTCCTACCGGGACAAGGAGATGAGCGCTACCTTCAAGCAGATCCTCTGCTGCCAGCGCAGCGAGAGCACCAACGGCCCCACCGAAGGCTCCGACCGCTCGGCCTCCTCGCTCAACCACACCATTCTGGCTGGCGTCCACAGCAACGACCACTCGGTGGTGTAAAGGCCCCGCCGGCCGCCCCACCGATGGAGCTGCCCCAGGGAGGTAACCCACTCGCAAGATTTTCTCAAACACTAATGGACCACAAGCGCTTCTTTTCCAGGGAGCCCGGTGCGGCGCTGTGCCGGCATCGCCGTGCTGTGAGGCCTTTGCCTTCTGCTTGTGGAAGTGGAAAGCAGAGACAGAGAGCCCCTGGGGAGCCTCGCTGAGACTTCGTCGGCCCTTGCAGCGCCTTGGTGCCAGTCTGAATAAACTGATTAATTAAGCTTATACCTGCTTCACTGCATTTACATGTAGCCACTTAGTCTTTTTAAAAAGGGAGTAAAGGGGATAAAAGTATGCCTTTCATTTAATAGACATGTAATATTTATCACCATCAGCATGCTTTTGATGAACATTTTCTGTGCAGGGAGTAAAACCGTGCTGTAGTCTTCATATCCTTAGCCACACTGCCGTAACTACAGTAAAAGCAAAAGTATTTTTTCTAATACAGGCAACAGGAAGATGATGGGAACTGACTCTCCTTACCTTCGTTACTGGTGTTAGAAAGCATGCATGTTCTGTGTGTATGCGCGTTGTTCTAATTACGGGGGGAAAAAAGCTGTTGTAAAGTCTGCAGGAAAGTAGAAAAGCATAGACTGTATTCCAGTGTTTGTTTAGATTATGAAATAAACAATACTCTAGTCACAAGGTACTTAATGTTCTTCTTTGAAGTGTGGTATGAAATGTGTAACATGTGAGGGGTCCCAAGTTTTTCAGGGTCAAGTTCTTAAAGCAGGACACATCTCCAGGGCTACAGTCATGTTGGTAAGCCTGAAAAAAAAATGTGTTTTTTTTTGCTGTTTAAATGCTTTTCTGCTTTTGATGGAAGGGAATGAGATTTTTAACATGAAAAAAAGCATACTGTTTAAGATACTTGTAATTAGAAACAAAACAACTTCTGTGTCTTGCACTGAGAAATGTTTATGGGGTATCTTTTTTAGTTTATTTACCTTGCATTTCAAAAGCAGTGGGCTACTCGGAACCGAGGTACAATTATATTTTGTAAAGTCAAGACTAAATATTTAGTAGTCTGTTGCAAATGACTGAACTTTTCTATATATAGTAGCCACACTTGCACATTACTATGAAAAACTAAGCTAACAGATGCATTTTTTTTGTATGCAGCTGTTTCAAAGAGAAATGCCACTAACATGAATGTCACAAGAATCAAAGACATTCGTCCAAATTCCTTGACAGGAATAAACAGAAGCAAAGATGGGACTTTGCAGATAAAGAACTTGGGACCTTTCTCTGAGAAATTATGTTCTTCTAACAGTGTAAAATGTATCAACAGTGAATTCCTAGGACCATTTTCCTTATAGTAATATGCCTCTATCGCAAAAAAAAACCAAAAAAACAAAAAAACAAAAAAACAAAAAAAACCAAAAAAAAACAAAAAAGAAAAAAAAAGAAAAAAAAAAGAGAGAAAAAAAAGAAAGAAAGAGAAAAAAAATCTGAGAAAAATCTGAGGTGTATCAGTCAGTGTAATGTACTGGAATGTAACGTAAGGCACAATATTCTCCCATGTGGGCAGGGAAGAAATGGAGAGGAGAGGATCAGCCTATCACAAAGCATTTTTTAGCATCTCTGTTTAAAATCATGGGGGAAAAAAAATTGCTTCAAAAAAGCATGATGGAGGGAAGAACAAGTGAGCAAAATCTGACTCCACTGGATAAAGTGAGAGCTTTGCCACTGCTTTCAGTAAAACTGAAATTCACTTGTATTGTTGAGCCAAGTTTTTATGGACAGTGTTGAAGGAGATGTGAGGAGAGGGGATAGCAGAAGCACTGTCTGCCAGCTGACCGAGGTATCCTATGTGGCACTTCCTTTGGACAAAGCAGATATCTTTTTCTGACTGTAAAAGAGCGAGTGAATCTGAAGGTTGATTTGTGTCCAATTCACATAACTGTATTGAGAAAGAGGAGAACAGGCAGAATGAACTTCTTCATTTAAAAGCATCTGCTTGGTAAGCCACTCATAAATGTTTAGTGGTGCCTGCATGGTGGTCAGGCTAGTGCAGGTAAGCAGAAAAAAGGGGAGGGTAAGAGTGTCTCCACAGAGAGGGGGCATCTGAGAAACATATTTTTTTGTTATTTCAAGAGTGCTCCCTGGATCCAGAGATAGCACCCTTTCACGTCCCTTCCTTCCACACAAAAGAGTAGGAGCATCACGCACACATTGTTTTGGGGGGAGGTTTCTCTTTTCCCAGTGTCCTTCTAACTGCTGTTTGCATGTTCTTTTCAGAGTGAGTTTGGGAGGGTGATGTTGAGAAATAGCAGTTTCATTCACCCCGGATTTCTGTGCTGAAAGAGTGTGGTGGTTTTGGAGAAGCAGTAGCTGAATAATGTAACCAGGAGCATGATTGCTCATGACGTGCTGCTGGGTCCCGGGGGCCCACGTGAAGATGGATGCCCAGGAAGGCTTTTCTGTTCTCATTACAATTGCAACAGGTGGCAGGTGCTGCCCAGGTACGCCGGTCAGACCTTCTCCAATGAGACACTCCGTTATTCAAGAAGCTGGACCTGACCTTCCGGATTCTTAACGGCAGATAAAATTCACTCGTGGGAGAGATTAACCCGGGAGCACTTTTGGCAGCACGTGGCTTTTTCTTGTAGAAGGTGAAATGAGATGCTTTAGACCAAAAGCAACGAGATGCAGAAGTTTCTTCTAAGATTCCACTACAGGGACTAACTGAGTATGTGGCTGCTGTTTAAAGATTTAATTAGTACTTTGTTTTATTCACATGATCTCCCTATATCCTTGAGAAATCTGATCTGTGGATTGAGTGTTTCTTTGCAAGCTAATGAAATTAAAGCTGCTGTGAGCAAAGAAAATAAAATCAAGAGCTTGGAGTAGAAGGATTTTTGCTCTCTTCTTTAGAGTGGCTCCCATTCCACTTGGCTTCGTCTCGGTTTTTTCTTTTTTTAACTTTTTATTTTCCATTCAGGTTTTGCCATCTTCATTATGCAGATGTAGAGTTCACTTTCTGCTATGTGAGAACATGGTGCAAAGTACTTAGTGGAAAAAAAATTGCTCCACTTATTTTTCTTATCTTCAATCCCGCAAAGGGTTTTAGAAGACTTCTTAAAATACCAACAGTCCTCCCACAGTCATTAAAATTCTTCTGTTTCTGGCTGCCTCTGGTCCAAGTAAATCCTCTTGAAGTTCAAATGTAAAAGTGTTCTTTTCGGCAATTGTAGCAGTAGGAGTTGTGTGTTATGGCTGATGGAGTCACTTGCAGGTCAGAGAAAATATCTTTTTCCTATTTCGTTTATTGAGTAGCAGCACAAGTCCGGAAAGTAAAAGAAAAGATTGCCCTTGATTGAGGGATTATTAACTAAGATTTTAATTCCTTGTTGCTATCACATCTGTTCTTACAGTCCGGGTGACAGGCTGGTTTATGGAGCTGTTAGTCACAGTATTTACATGAAAAGTTGGGAACATTCTGTGGTTGCCACAGTGAATTTTTTGTTAACCCTTTTGTTGTTCCACCTTCTCTGGGGGAGGTTGGTAGCTTCAGGCTGGCTGCTGATTGGGATGCTGAGAGATGGGCGCATAACTGACACAAGGAGAAAAGGCAGACTATTAAAGAGCTCTTTCACCTGTCCATAATGCACCAGTAGTTGGGTTATTTAAATAGTTGCCCCAGGGTCAGCTCTTTAACTCTGTCCTCCCTATACGTGAATGCTGCTGTGGCATTACTTTAAAAAGCTGCCAGCAAGAGCTTGCCCTGGTTCAGCATGCATGCAGTAAATGCTCATGGTGCAAACTAAGTCTAGGTGATTTGTGTGCCAGAGACAGAAGAATATATTTTTATGACTGATGTCTTAGTTTTGCTTCCCCTCCCAAGTAACTTGTCAGTGTCATTTTAAGCTTCTCCCTGTCTATTATATATATCTCAGGTAACTCCAAGGAGTATATCTTCTGGTCTGTGTACATCCATGGGCCAGGCCACATCCAGCCCAGGTCACAGGAGCAGTCTGCCATGGAAAGGTCAAAGCAGCCCTGCTTAGGAAGCAAGTTATGCAGCTTCTTCTGACCTTCCCATTGTCTCAGAAGTATGCTAGCAGATACCAGGCTTAACTACTATAAACCAGCTGGAGTTTCTCTCTGCAATGCTGTCACCACCAGCCCTGTACATCCTCACTGCAGTAATTGCCTATGTACTAAAACCACGCTGTTTCTGAAATAAACATGTTCTTCCCCAGTGGAGTTAAAGAGGACACCATCAACTGGAAGGACTTTGATACAAACACTCCTGCTCTTTCACTTATGGTGAATCAGGTTGATGCTGAAGTCGAGTAGCAAGGCCATTTCTCCAGGGCATGGCCTCCACATTGTGTTGAGGCATGACCTTGTCCCATGGTATCTCTTGGTCCTTTAGGTCCCTGAGATGGGTTAGCGTTCACAGAGGTCAGCGTGAAATAACAGTTCATTTTTCCACATTCTGCAGACATCATACATCTCAAATATGGACTTCTTTTTTTGGTCTGTTACATGGCTTGCCTGCATAACAATTTGCATGTACTGTACTTAACATTACTAAATCAGAATGAAAGCTGACAGTAAAAAAGCCCTGGATCTGGAATCCTACACCAGCATTCTTCAGCAAAGTTTTACATACTATCTCCCCTAACATCCTCGTAGGTAATCTTAGGAGCGTGGAATGCATAGGTAGACAGTGAGGTGGATTGAGAACTGGCTGACTGTCAGGGCTCAAAGGGTTGTGATCAGCAGCACAAAGTATAGTGGGAGGCATGTAGCTAGCACTGTTTCTTCTGGGTACATACTGGGTCTGGTCTTGTTCTTCTTCAGCAGGGGGTTGGGCTGGATTAAATACGCGGGTCCCTTCCAAACCCTATGATTCTGTGGCTCTTGAGGCTTACTAACTCAGTAGGTACATATCAGTCTTTATTAACATAGTATTTGAAAGATAGTTGCCACTTGTGTTAGACATGACTAGTACTAAGGTGTGACCCTTGCTTTGTTCCAAATCTGCAGGTGAAAGAGGCAGTGGGTTCTTTCGCAGAGGAGTCATGAGACTCTGGAGAGCTTTGGTGCACTCTCACAGTTACTGTACAAGTCTCTCCATCTCTCTTTCTCACCAGTCCTTGCAGACAGCAGTCAGTCTGTGCAGTGCACCGATTAAACTGCGTGGAGTCTTTGCAAGTGCAGTTTCCTAGTATTTTGGAACCAAATTACCATTTGATTAGAAAGGCTACTTCCAAAAGACTATTTTGAGTTTAATTCTCAACGCTGTCCAGCCATGTCTCTTCAAGACAACATGCCTTTCTCTTTCTTCCCATTTTCACCTCTGAGAGGATTTTCCAAACAGTTATTTATCTGGCCCCTGTTTTCTAAGTCCACCAATGAGAGAGAAAAAAAAAAAAAACATTAAAGGATATCAAACTACGCTGCTGTCTCCTGTAGTAAAAGGAAGTTGAACACACTCATAAGCTGCCAGCATTTTAAGAAGAGCTTCCATGAAATGTTCCCTTTTGCCTGCGATAAACTTCTGATAGCCAGAAGTGTATGTCAGAGACTCAGGAATCTGCCCATTTGTTTTCCTGTTTAAACAAAACCATGTTTATAACTTGCAAGTACAGAGAGAGCCAGTGAGATTTGGCAAACAATTTTGCTGTTAAGTGCACTTACTGTAAATGTTTAGAAGTTGTATCTAGTACAATAAGTATTTAGCATGTGTAATATGGAGCATGCAAGAAATGTGCCTTCATTGGGAGAGCTGGTATTTTTGGGTGTGGAGGGGAATTCTTCAAGTAGTCTTTCTGCGCAGAGGTACGAGCTTGCCTGTCCCAGGCACAGGGACAATGAAGGGCAGGTTGTTCCACATAAATCACTTCACAATCATTTCTGCTTCTGGTCCCAACCTGCCCGCCCTTCTCTATTCCATGTCCACATTTGTACCTCTTAACCCCAGGCCTCTTCATGATGCTTAGAAAAGTCATCCCACAAAGAGACAACCCTGCTGCCTCTTGTCCCTGTTCCCTCTTATTTTCCTTTCTCCCTCTCTTCTCTCTTTTTCTTTCTCCTTTCACCCTTGCCTTCCTTTTCTTTTTTTTTCTTTTTTTTTCTGTGCATGGACATGTTTCTCCGAGAATACATCCACAGTTTTAATTTAACCATAGAAGGTCTCATAGTTTGAGTAAACCAGGACCAGAGATCTCAAATATTGAAATAAATATGCCCATGCGCAGATTTGCAAAGTCACATGAAGTGCAACTGAAAAAAAAAAAAAGCATTAACTGCAGTGCTAGTAGAGCATAACTGGTTTATAACTATTTTTGTGCTAATTCCCACTTCATTAACATTTTAAAGGAAAGAGGTCTTGGATAAAGGGCTGATTGACCCCTTGCCTTGCTAGAGAAGCTGATCACTTACATAATAAGCAAAACGAAGTGCCTGCTTCAGCAAAATAACAGCAAATAAAGTTGACATTCCTAAGTACTAATCAATAGGGGTATTATTAAGCATCTTACAAAAACATAAAAAGGGAAGAGTCTAGTATTTTCCTCTCCCAAAACATCCATGGTGATCCATGAGTAATGAATGCCCTGGTGATGGGCTTTAAATGGCATGGCATCCATAAAGTAAAGCAGCCCCATGGGCTTGACTGCTGGATGTAACGATCAGGAAGCCAAAATACAAAACTGCTAAATAAATCACACTTTGTGAAAATAGACTGCAACGCCTTCAGGATTTTTTTGTTTTAAGACCTGGATCACAATTCGTTGGCAAAATTAGATTGTTTGTATGGTGATCTGTTAACACTGAACACACAACATATGCAGCAACACAGGATGGGGCTACAGTGGGCAGCACGCCAAAGATGAACATAGAGAACCAGCCTCCTTGGGGTGACAATGCCCAGAGCCTGCAGAACGGCCTCTAGGTGGTAACCTACTCACCTGGTACCATCCCCAGCCTGGTACACAAAGACGTCTAGACCCATCAGGACTTTGAAACTATAATGCTGTTCTGCTGGGAGAAAAAAATGAGGTGTACATGTCCCCATAGTACTGGTGCAGAATAGTATCCCTTCCCACCAATGTGCTCCTTGGGCAGGAACTCCAGCCTTGGCTGTTGCGGGCTGTGCAGTGATCACTGATATTGCTTACCTAGGATGACAGAGCCATATGTGGTTGGGAA
Source organism: Gallus gallus (assembly GCF_016699485.2). Lineage (NCBI taxonomy): Eukaryota > Metazoa > Chordata > Aves > Galliformes > Phasianidae > Gallus > Gallus gallus. The sequence goes on along the minus strand of NC_052572.1, from coordinate 67,493,467 downwards.
CCTTGGACCTGAGAAATTCAAGTAAGGATGCCTCTTCCCCTGGAGCCATCTGCAGTGCCGGCCCTAGTTTTCAGGAGAGAAGCATAGGAAAGAGTTACCTTGATAGGGACAGCCTTTTTAGGGAAAACTCTACTATCTCATTGCTGTGGGTAGCATTCTTCTTCCAGGTCTAAAAGCATTTCTATTTTCTTTCCTAATGAGTATGTAAGGAAAAAATAGCTCATGGGAGTTACATGAGCTAAAGCAGGCTGACTCCAGTTCTGCTTCTTAGCGTTTGGGAAATGTTTGCTGGAAAGACCCCACCATTAGACTCCCTTAGGTGCCTACTAGGCTTTTGGCTTTGCTTTGGAAGCACTCTAGAAAAGTGCTCCAGCTTTGCTGCATTCACCCCAGCACCAAGCTGCTGCAGATGGGCTAGTTCCAGTAGGAGCTGCTGCCAATGGGACTCCTCCACCTTTACCTGAAGACTTCCTTGGCATAGCTCTGTGGCCTTTACATGCATGTGGATTTGGAAAAGCCTATTGCAGAATCACCAAGCCTGCCAGAGTTCAAGAAGCATTTGGACTATGCTCTCAGACATAATGTTTGAATTTTTGATGGTCCTATGTGGAGCCACGTGTTGGACCCAATGATCAGTTGCCCAGAGAAGCTGTGTATGCCCCATCCAAGGATGCATTCAAGGCCAGGTTGGATGGGACCCTGGGAAGCCTGATCTGGTGGGGGGCAACCAGCCGACAACTGGGGTTGGGACAGGGTGGGTTTTGAGGTCCCTTCTAACCTAAACTATTCAAGGTTCTGTGATTCTACGATTATTGTTTATCCTTTCCATCTGGGGATATTCAGTGATTCTATGACTTCCTCTTTCTAAATGCCCTTCTGAAGAGCTCTTCAAGCTCTTCATTAGTGTTAGTTTCCTCTGAGCCTTCTCCAGGTGCTTGCCACCACTGGTACAACTTCCTTGTAATTCCCTGGGGACAAATAGGGAAACAAACACAGCACAATGGAGAACGCAGAAGTGAAGATTTTCCAAGAGGGAAGGACAGCATGGGAGAGAACTCCTACCTTCACTGCAGGATTTTGTTTGTCATTGTTTTAAAGGCTTTCTGGCAAGTTCAGAAACGGTCTTCTGTTGGTCCTTTTTTAAATATGTTTAATTTCTTAGAATGAATAATGCTCTTTTCATGGCATTACTTTTTTCTTGTTTTTTTTTTTTTTTTTGTCTGATAGAAGACTTTGTTGTTTCAGGTGTATTTCATTTATAAAGAGCTAAAATAGCCAACTGAAACAAGGATAAGCCTTCCCATTTCCCACCCACACTCAAGGCAAATTTAAACTGTTTTTATATAAATGGTGTTTTACCACTAAAAGTTTGAAAGATGCTTCAAGGATTGACATTGGTTATATTTTTTTTCAGTTCTCTGTTTTTCCAAGTCTCACAATATCTGGATATTTTAATGCTTGTTCTGCCACAGATCTTGAAGTTTGTACATTCTTCTTGTCCTCAAGTGTCTCTTTGCAATCCTGCTTTTTCAAAATATGTAAACACTCCTTAGTTCAAGGGAGTTACTCAAAAATGTGCCTAGTTTGAGCTAGGCCAGCTGCTATTGCCTCCCAGACCCCTCTCTTCTGTGCTGACGGTGAGGGCTGAGCTTCAGCCACAACTGGATGCTAGTAAGTGACAATTATTTTGTTTAGAAATTATGTCAGAGAGGATGCCAGTAGCATACATATGTCATTGTCACTGATGCACTGTCCTGCAGGAACACTGGCTGCCACCATGGCACTGCTTAAGGAGGAACACCACGAAAACACTGTATTTCCTACACTGGAGCAGGTTAAAGGGTTTATTTCCAAAACATAATCACTGTATCCTTGCATGACCATGCCTTGGGATGAACTGTTGTTTAGTCTCCAGAACACATGTCTGTTCTCCTGAGGCTCTTCGCAGCAGTGTTGGTTAACACATGGTGGGATGAGGCCTGCTTGCCCTGGGGTGGAAAGAGAGACCTGTCATCAGGCTCAGGAGTGCTCCTGTACTGCTGTTTGGCCCATGTGGATCAAAGCACAAGCTGGCCACTCCTGGTTTCCCCAGGGAAGGAAGACCACAAGGGGAACTGGGGGCTTGATGGTCAGATCTCCCTTCCTTCAGATGGAGGCATGCATAGCATCTGTGTTGTGGTGGCTGTTATGGTCTAGGAACACGAGACATGTTTAATGACTTATTCTAAGTGCACAAATAAAACAGAATTGTAACACTGGCAGCACATTTGTTTAAATAAATTCCATGGAAACAGGCAAGGTTAGAGGACTTTCACTCAAGAGGATGGGGGTTTTGTTATTATTTTGTGTTTCCTCATGGAAAACAGAGAAGCCGGGCAGCATCACTTTTTTTTCCAGGCGGAGCACACCCCAAAGCTGAGCAAGTGCAAAAAACACAGGGGGCAAAAATAAAGGGATAAACTATGGTTTTTAGTCAACTTCCATAGATGGCAGCTTCCTTTACTAAACAAATTTTGTAAACCTGAGCTGCCCTAGGACTGTAGTCCTTGAAAACCACCCTCAACAGTTTCTGAACCCAGCCTGCAGACAGTGTAGCCAGAGAAAAATATGTGGCTGGAGAGTCCAGATCTTACCCTGAAGGGTAGAAGAGGCAGAATCTGGAGGAGATGGTGGAGGCGAGGGAGCACCAGCTTCAGCTTTATGGCACTTGATGCCATACAGCTTAGCTGAGAAGGGTATATCCAAGGATGTATATGGCTTCATTCAAATGATAGGGTCCTACTAGGGGGGTGGAAAACCCAGCAGTCTGATGTTCTCCTGCCACTGCAGTAGCTCCTGGCAAATGGACATTTCTGGCTTGCACTGGCTGACCAGGAGGCATCTGCCACAACAGCTACAACAAGCAAGATGAATGCAGCCCCCACTTTGCAGCAGGATTTAGGGATTTATTTCTCCCCAGCATCTGAGCAGCATGTTGGAAGCTTCCTGCAGTACAGGTATGGCTAAACTTGCCATTTTGCTAGCAAGCAAACAAAAGGTAGTTATGTGAGCGAGACATCTAAAAAGTCATCCATACAATATCAAGTTAAAAAGCCTATGTAGCACAGTTGTCTGTCAATTTCTGGGGCCCTGTCCCTTTACTTGCCAGGCTACCATTTCCCCAAGGAATTTACTTATCTGAAGAAGCATGACATTTAGGTAGAATGCTTTGACTGAGCATTAAAAGGACTTTTCTTTCAAGCATCTCACACCACTCATGAATGTGGTCACAGTCATTTTGCTGAGTATGATGCAAGAAACACAGCTCCCTTTGCATGAATTTGTCTGCACTAGTCCACTCGTGCTGATGCCAATTCAGGTTTTTCTGGTTCAGGAACCAAAAGAAACTGCTGGTAAAAGGCACCTTTGTTGCAGTGCTTTGTATCACTGTGTGAAGAATCAAGTACTGAAGGAAAAACATCACATCCAGCCCAGCATGAACCAGTGAAATTTTTTCTGATGTAGGCCAGAGACTCCTAAGTAGCTCAGATACTTTTGAAAATATTACTCTTCATCCAAACAAAGTAAAAGAACAGCCAATATTTGGAGTAAGTGGCTTTGCTAGTAATGTTACTTAAAGCAACCTCCCACAAGCTTCCACCTTCAGTGAGTAACTTCGTAACTGAAAAGTCTGGAGATGGCCCAAACCAAACAGTGTGTTTTTCATTAGGAGTGGAAAAAAATCACACTGTGCATGTAATTTACTATGAAGCCATGTTGTTTGTTATGAACTAACAGTGACATGCGTGTGATTTTAATAAAGAAAACCATGACTTCATTAGTTAACACTCAGTGGAAGTCAAGCCTATGGTGAAAAACAAAACAGATACAGTTATTCATCAGTTAAGCTACGTGAGCTTTTGCAATATGATCACCAGGCTGGGTGGGCTTCTGCCTCTTCTTTGCTCCCTAGCCAGTCACAGCCCATCCATGATTGAATTTGTCCCTGCAGCTGGCAGTGGAGAACTGTGCTGAGATGTGCTGTGGCTGTGGTCCCACTTTGTACCCTCTCCCATGGCTTGATGCCTACACAAGAGGCCACTGTGCCAATACCATGCAATGGTTTGGTTACCGCACCAACCTGTGCCTTCACTTCTGGTCCTGTGTCCACCCCAGAGCTCCAAGACACAGGTTAACAAATGCAAACATTAACAAAAAGAGAGGAAATATAGTTGGTTGAGTGAAATACTGGGCCAACACTCAGAAGGTACAAATAATCTTCCTGGTTCTGCCACAGGCTGTACATGACTGCAGGCAACTTACGCAGTATCTGTGTTTTTCACTTCAATAAGGGGCAGTAATTTTCTTCTCTCTGTTCCATTTCCATCACAAATTCAACAAAATGGGGAATTCCTCATAGTAATTTGCTTAAGCAGAAGAATGATAAATGAGCATCTCCACAAGAGAGCATTTCCACCAAGAAAAGAGGCCATTTCTGCAGCACTCGAAAGTCCCTCAATCAAGCAGCTGTTGCTCAGTTGAGTGTCAACTCAGGCCTGATCTGGTAGGTAATGTACGTACCTCATTCTCTGGAGAAGAGTTTGGACAAGAAAGCAGAAAGAGGGAATTATATCAGAATGCAGTTAGAGACCAAAAGCTAGTAATCAAGGAAGAAGGTAAACTGTATGTTCAGTGTTCATAAACCAACAGGAGAAACATAGGGAAAGGTGAATATAAAGTAAAGTTGGAAAACTTGTGGTCAAACCTTGCTAGACCACAGCCCCAAAACGAATGAGACTGCAAGGCATGATTTGCTGCAGGACTGGAGATGAGGAAGGCACCACGAGACCTGTAGGATTCTGAAATTGTGCTCAATAGGAAATGATTCTCTTTCCTGAGTTAGCAAGTTTACCATTCACATGAGACCAGATCTACACAGCTTCTGAGGGAGGTTATGGAAAATAAGTGGGGCCTTGTGAACCCAAGGAGTGCTCTTGAAGGTGAGCCTGCGGTACTTAGGAGGAGAGTGGAGGGTACAGACTTTGCCTGGAAAACAAGAATCAGAGCCACGCAGTTCCAAAATATGGCTAGAGCACAGAGGGACATTTGTTAGAGCAGTCTGACTTGACAACAAGAGATGCATTATGAAGGATTTTGGCTTGTACCTGCAGCATCAAACTCACTAGTGGGTGAGATGTCTGTTGGACGAGAGTGTGAATTCACAACACCCCATGAGAAAACATAACCTAGCTATTCACTGGACACGTTTCCTGGCTTTCCCTCCTGGGCCTGTTGTCCCTTCATGCCTGCTAATCTTCCAGGGGCAACTAAGTGATTTCTTTCATAAATATTGAGATGAAAAGCTTGACCTACAATGAAGTAGGGATCCAGTGACCATGTTGACACGAACTTCTGTGGGCCAACTGCCAACTCACAGGTATTGGTTTCCATTGGACTTTATGCAGGATGGAGACCAAGCCATCCGGCTGCTGGCCCCTCTGTTTCCTGTTGTCATGAGTTTAGTTGGGCTTATTTCTTTCCTCCCCTTTATCATACCTGGAAATGTGTTCTTATTTTCCCTCACAGAAGCCAAGGCCATGGCCACAGCCACGTTTCGCTGAAATAATCAGCACAATGTTTAACTAATTGAAACAACCAAGTACATCAACCATGAAGGAAAGTAATACAGTGGTTCAAAACTGGAATCACTGCAGTGTACTCACGTCTCTGTATACAGACAGAGGAAAAGGCAGTATGGATTTTTTCCCTGCAAGCATATGCAAAACTAAACAGGAATGTGATGTCAAGGGTGACAAAGGTGGTGCTGTCAGTAGGGATTTGCCTCTAGAATAATTCAGGTTACAGAGCTGATGGTCTTAGAGCATACGCAAGCCTTCTAATTTAAGTAATTTTGAACAATCTTTGAGTTCAGGGATCTGCTGCTTTATCTCAGACTCCTGAAGGGGGTGGAAAGAAAGTCCTGCTGACTTCACTGAGATTTGTATGCAAACATTCCTCCCAGGGAGGAAAATGAGTGTCTCCACATGGCATCAGGGACTGAAACCTGCACGGGGTCCAACAGCAGGCCTCAGGATGGATGCTCAGGATGTCCAGTGGTGCACACCAGTGGTTAAACCGGAATGCACAGAGCAAACCATTTTGGTCCATTTGATAAAATTATTTGTTCATTAGAACAAACACTGTTCTTCAGACAGATCAGTGTTCTTTGGAGGAAAAGAGCATTCCCATGCCATGAAGCCTCCACTAGGTTTGTTGAAGCGTTCCATGCAGCACTCAACAGAAGTGAGGATTGTTTCTACAGTAAGGTCATTAACTTTTTTTTTTTTATTTTTCAGAGACCTGACGGTGGAATATTCTGTACAAATCAGTTGTTGGAGGCAATAGACTTTAAAACTATACTAAAATAGATCATTCAAGCTGCTCCCAGAAACACACAAGATAAAATTCAGAAAGTTAGTGTCATCCTTATAATCACAATTTTGTCTTATTTCTCTGCAAATATGTCGTGGTTTAACCCATCAGGTAGCTCAGTACCACACAGCCTTTTGCTCACTCCCCAGTCCCAGTGGGATAGTGGAGAGAATCAGAAAAAAAAAGGTAGAACTCAAATGTTGAGAAAAAAACGACTTTCTAAAACAGAAAAGGAAGATATAAATAATAGTAATAATTACTACATATGTATAATATACATACATATATCTATATATACGCACACATATATATGTTTATAAAACAAGTGATACACAACACAATTGCCATTCCCTCCCTGCTTCTTCTGTACTCCTTCAGCCCCGTTGATGGCAGAACAGTACAAGCCAAAATGTCCTCAACAGCGACCAAAGCATTGCTGTGCTATCAATGTCATTCTACTCCCAAAGCCATGGCATCATTCCAGACACTAGGAGGAAAATCAACTCTTAGCCAACTGATACCAGCACAAACAGCCGAATGATAATATCAAAACCAGAAAAGCATCTTCAGATTTATGTTTATAAAGCAAAGTGGACACTACCCCTACCCCTTTCAACTGGAAGCTAAGCTGGCCTTTGGGGATACACAACCCCTGAAAACACATAAACTTAAAAACAAAGGCTGAAGTCTGGATTAACATCAGGGACAAAGTTGCCCTGTGATGAGGATTCGTACTGGGTCTCTGAGATGCTTCCATGACAGGCAGTGACTTGGGCAGGAAGGCTGCAGTTGTGACTGTAGGACACTGATAGCACTTGGGTGAGCACTGGTTTTGAACATCAGACATTTCCAAATGTCCTTCTCATTACCCTCAAAACACTACTGCTTTTTCTTTTTTTTTTTTTTTTTTTCTAATGTAATTCTCTTAGCTTGAAATAATACTGACATAATGGCTTAGACCTCCAAGGAAAAGCTTTCCACAGTATATTGAACATCTTGTGTAGAATTATTGCTGATTATGAGGACATTTTAAAACTTCTTTACCACCAATGAGAATACCAAACTACCTGTGAAAATATGTTTCAGAGAAGCATTTCCATCCTCATCATCTCCTACAAACAAATGGTGGGCTGCTCATGTCATTCCCTGGAGGTTTTCAAGATGTGTGTAGATGTGGCACTTAGGGAGATTGTTAGTGGGCATGGTGGTGATGGATTGACGGTTAGACTAGATGATCTTAATCATCTTTTCCAACCTTAATAATTCAATGATTCTACAATATGTTTCTGATACTTCAGAATCGGAAATAACAAATCCTTTTAATTATGGAAAAAAAATGGAGCTCTGAATTCAGGTGCTGATCCACACCCAGTTGGGAAAATGCATGTTTCTAGGCACATTCTCATCCCTGGAGATTGCATGGAGAAACAGCATCCTGTTCATATTGTCAAGGGTAGTTTTCAAAGTAAGCAAAAGTAAAATTAATAATCATTTAGTTTGATATTGGCTGATTTTACCTGCTTCCTAGTTGGGTATCCAACTACTTTAAGCTGCTGGGAAATGTGATTTTCTTTGGGATATTCCTTTTTCAACAATTAGTTTGGCATCCAAAAGAAAAGTGAAGAGGACAACAGCAAAAAACAGCGTTTTGGCCTTCTTGTCCCTTCTTCACCTATTGAGAAAAAGCCTCCAAGTTGGCTCAGCAGAAGGTTGTCCTTGAGAGGTGTCAGCAAAGTTTGTAGATCTGCTGAGGGGGAGACTCACTGCGTCATGCAAAAATCCTCACTGTGCCATGAGGTTTGTGACAAGCAGAGAACTGTGGAGAGAGTGGAAAGCTGAAGGAATGGATATGAGCTTTCTGGAAAGCTTACTGGAGGATGTGTTTGGCCTTTGCTTTAAAGGTCAAAAGAGACTTTCTGAAAGAGCAGGGGAATGCTCACAATTCCAGGCACGAAGATGGGGCCTCCTGTAGCAAATACCTAGAATTTTTTACGTCCAAGGTTCATCCCAGTGTATCAGCAGATCCTAGAAAGGTCCTCTTTCCTTCCTACAGCTACAACAAGAGTGTTTAGGAGACATAGCTGCTCTGTGTCTGCTCACCACAGCAGCCTCTGACATGAGAAACAGCAAACTCTGACAGGGTGAACAGAAATAAAGTGTCTGACTGAGGCCAGGCTGCTAGAGGTCTTTCCAAAAATGATCCATCATTCATTAGCACAGACACGTCAGGAGTGCTGACTGCATTTCCTATCATTTTGTGAATGAACACCAGCAGCTGATGAGGGAAGACTAGAAGTGAGCTGAGTGATGACTCTTGGAAAGGAACGGCATGATGACACTCAACATACTGAGAGGTGTTAACACCAGGAAGGGAAAAAATTTTGGAAAAAGGAAGTGTGGAGGCTGTGGAGAGGAAATGGAAAATGAAAACACAGCCTTAATGGACAGAGAGCTCTCTGTCCATCTGATCCAGAGAGTAATGTCAGCACAAAGAGGTTTGAGTCCTATTGCCTTTGAGCCTCCAGCCCACTGCATGCACTCTCTGCAACCAGGCACAGTTTCTTCCTACACACTTGCTTAAAACGGATTTCTTCTTGATTCCGGAGGAGTTTTCTTCCATTGTTCTTGGCATTACCCTGCCTCCCAGAAAGAGAAGAGTTAGCCCAGTGCTGGATAGTTTTCAAACTCTCATCCTCCATGCTCTGATTAGCGATAGCAGATGACATGTTATGGCTCTGTAGGCTTCAGTGGTAGTAAAAAGAGGTAGATACCAGACATGTAAAACCAAACATCTGCAAAAATCCTTTTCCTGTTGGTTTGCTAAAAAGCAGTGTCCCCTCAGGATCTTCCAGCAGAAGGTGCAAAGATAGGTACAAGCAGCTCAGTAGGAGAAGACTTATCAGTATCCAAGATGAAAAATGTCATTCCCCTTCTGGCTTTATGCACACAAAAAAAGAAGACAAGAGAGGAAGAAGAAGAAGAGGAAGAAGAAGAAAACAATGCTGATAATGCCTCTAGTTTAACCTTCCATGAATAGCTGTTTTTATTTTCATACAGGTCTCTTTCATAGTAATTTGTGCAATTATGTTCAGAATGCCACTTCTAAGAGTCTAGAGACTAATGGGACTCCTGGACGCTGGAGGGAAGAAAGAGAGTCCAGGAAATGGAGAGTTTCCCTCTGGTTGAGGAGGGTGTGGTCTGAGAGCATCTGGGTGAGATCGATGTGCACAAATCCATGTGCCCTGATGGGATGCATCCATCTGTGCTGAGGGAGCTGGCAGAGGTGATTGCCGAACTGCTCTCTATCATCTTTGACAGGTCTTGAAGAACAGAAGTGCCTGAAGACTGGAGGACAGCCAGTGTCACTCCGGTCTTCAAAAAGGGCAAGAAGGAGGATCCAAGAAACTACAGGCCAGTCAGTCTCACCTCTGGAAAGGACAGGAGTCCCAGAGGGGAGTCTTTAAAGTGAAGACCAATGCAAAGAAGGCATTCAGCATCTCTGCCTTCTCTGCATCCCAGGATACCCCCCCTCAATCAGCAAGGGACCCACATGATCCCTAGTCTTCACCCCTGGAAAGGACAATGGCATCCTGGCTTGTATCAGGAATGGTGTGGTGAGCAGAAGTAAGGAAGTCATCCTGCCCCTGTAGTCAGCATTGGTGAGGCCCCACCTCAGTACTGTGTTCAGTTTTGGGCACCTCGGTACAGAAAGGACATGGAGGTGCTGGAGCAGGTCCAAAGAAGGGCAACAAGACTTGTGAAAGGCTTAGAGAATATACCTATGAGAAGAGACTGAAGGAACTGGGGCTGTTCAGGCTGGGGAAAAGGAGGCTGAGGGGAGACGTTATTGCTCTCTTCCAATATCTGAAAGGTGCTTACAGCAAGAGCAGGGTCGGTCTCTTCTCACTGGTGACAGGTGACAGGATGAGGGGAAATGGCCTCAAGTTGTGCCAGGGTAAGTTTAGGTTGGATATCAGGAAAAACTTCTTTACAGAAAGGGTTGTTAAGCACTGGAATAGGCTCCCCAGGGAGGTGGTTGAGTCACCATCCGTGAATGTGTTCAAAAACCATTTGGATGTGTTGCTCAGGGACATGATTTAGCAGAGGGTTGTTAGAGTAATACGGTTAGGTTGAGGTTGGACTTGATCTTGAAGGTGTTTTCCAACCTGAGCAATTCTATGATTCCATGATTCTATGATTCTGTGATTCTATGAAAGATGATTGAAAGGCTTGTTCTAGATACCACCTCCAAGCAATTGGAAGAGAAGAAGGTTATTAGAAGTAGTCAGCATGGATTCACCAAGAAGAAATTGTGCTCGAGCCTTCTATGATGGCATCACCAGCTGGGTAGATGGGAGGAGAGCAGTGGATGTAATTTACCTAAACTTCAGCGAGGCTTTTGCTACTGTCTTCCATGACATTCTGATAACGAAGCTGAGAAAGTATGGGATAGATGAGTGGACATTGAGGTGGGTTGAGAACTGGTTGACTGGCCAGGCTCAGAGGGCTGTGATCAGTGGCGCAGACTCCAGTTGCAGACCTGTGAATAGTGGTGCTCCCTTGGGGTCAGTGCTGGTCCGGTCTTATTCAATATCTTCTTTGACGACCTTGAAAACAGGATAGTGTCCACCCTCAGTAAGTACACTGATGACACAAACCTGGGAGGAGTGGATGGCATGCCAGAAGGCTGTGCTGCCATTCAGCAAGACCTAGACAGACTGGAGAGCTGGTCAGTAAGAAATCAGATGAAGTTTAACAAAAGCAAGCGTAGAGTCTTGCACTTGGGAAGGAATAACCACATGTATCCTTACAGGTTGGGGCATGACCTGCTGGAAAGTTCTGTGGAGAAGGACCTGGGGGTCCTGGTGGACAACAGATCGTCCATGAGCCAGCGTGTGCCCTGGTGGCCAAGAAGGCCAGTGGGATACTGGGGTACGTTAAAAGGAGTGTGGCCAGCAGGTCAAGGGAGATGATCCTCCCCCTCTACTCTGCCCTGGCCAGGTCTCACCTGATGTACTGTATCCAATTCTGGGCTCCCCAGTACAAAAAAGACAAGAGATCTCTTGGAGAGAGTCCAGTAGAGGGCCACAAAGATGAAAAAGGGCCTGGAGCATCTACCCTGTGAGGAAAAGCTGGGATACCTGGGTCTGTTCAGCCTTGAGAAAAGATGGCTGAGAGGGGATCTTACTAATGTTTATAAATATCCTCAGTGTGGGAGACAATGGGACATGGCCAACCTCTTTTCATTGGTCTGTGGGAACAGGACAAGGGGAAATGGACATAAATTCGAGCATAGGAAATTCTGCACCAATATGTGAAAGAACTACTTCACAGTGAAGGTGATAGAGGTGATAGAGAACAGGCTGTCCAGAGAGGTTGTGGAGTCTCCTTCTCTGGAGACGTTCAAGATCCACCTGGACACCTACCTGTGCAGCCTGCTGTAGGGAGCCTGTTTTGCAGGGGGGGTGGACTTGATGATCTGTAAAGGTCCCTTCCAACACCAACAGTTCTCTGATTCTGTGATTCTGTAAATGGTGTGTCAGCTGTATTTCCCTGGAAGCAAAGCCTGTTTCTGCCAAGGGAGACAACAGCAAAACCAATTCAAAAACTTTTTCTTTTTTTTAAGGTGATAATTCATGGGTTAATATGGGCTGGAGTTAGCATTTAACTCCTATACTAAAACATACACAACACCGGTGGTCAGGAAATACTTGTAATCCCATCTGAAACCTGGATGAGTGACAGACCAAAGAGATGGAAAGCAGGCATGGATCTGTCCCAAAGCATGTGAGAGAAACAACGGAACATGAATGCAGCAAGGGGACAACATCACATCTTCCATAGTCCATACACACCTGAAGCACTTTACAGACCATGTGCTGGCACATCAACCCTCTGGAACAGTAACAATGACTGACCTTAGCAGGAGCAGATTCAGACTGCTGTGTGGATGCAGGAGGATCTCTTCATGCACAGCTGTTGTCTCACTGGTGCAGCAGGAATCTGGAAATCTATTAACATCACATATCTCAGTTCTGCCTAGAACAGGCAAATTAATCATCTAGTCCATCTTCTAAATTATTACAGTGAATCAAAACATGTGTTTCTGAGAAAACTGTGCAAAGCACCATAGGCATGTGAGCTGTGCTGTAAAAAGCTATCCCAGGATTTGGGACTGCTCAGCTTAACAATTCTCTTCCTACAGCTGGAAAATCCATATTTAAGCAATGTGAGGGCCAAGGGATTATTGGAAATTCTTGTGGGATGGATTCTTGCAAGAAGATGTGTTATTAAGAGACCTTTTCTCTCATAAATGTCTAGAGGTGATCTGGAAAATCTGCCTGCCTGGAAAAAAATCAAGCCTCAAAGGTAGCTTGACCATAGCAGATGCGAAGTGTCATTTTCAAAAACAGAGTATTCTTCATTTTTCTTCATCTGGAGATGTTGATTTCTTTCAGCTCTGCTGCCATGCAACAGGCCCCTTCCCCTCTCCACCTCACCTTCTCACCTCTTTTTTTACTATGTTTGGAGACTGGCCTGGCTGAACAGAGACCTTTGGCTGAAATTCAGGAACAAAAGGAAAGTTTATGGTCTTTGGAAGAGGGGGCAAGCAGCTTATGAGGATTACAAATACACAGTGAAACTGTGTAGGATGAAATTAAGAAAGGCCAAAGCCCAACTAGTGCTGAACTTGGCCACTAGGGTGAAAGATAACAATAGATATTTCTATAAATACATTAACATTAAGAGGAGGGCTAGGGAGAATCACACAGAGGGGTACACGATGACCAAGGATCAGGATCAGGCTGAGGTATTTAATGCCTTCTTTGCCTCAGTCTTTAATAGCAAAGCTACTTGTTCCCTAGGCACACAGCCTCTTTCACTAGAAGATAGGGATGGGGAGCAGAATAGGCCCTGCATAATCCATGATGAGACAGTTTTAGACCTGCTTCAAAAGCTGGACACTCACAGATCCATGGGGCCCAATGGAATGCACCCTAGAGTGCAGAGGGAGTTGGTGGATGTGGTTGCCAAGCCACTCTCCATCATCCTTCAACAGTGCTGGCTAACTGGGAATGTCTCAGTGGACTGCAATCTGGCACATGTGACACCCGTCTTCAAAAAGGGTGGGAAGTATGATCCTGGTAGCTACAGACCAGTCTCACCTCGGTGCCAGGGAAGGTTATGGAATGGATAATCTCAGGAGGCTTCATGGATAAATTAAAGGTCAATTAGTGGATCAGGCCCAGTCAGCATGGGTTCATGAAAGGTAGATCCTGTTTGACAAGCACAGAATGCCCTGGGTTGAAAAGGACCTCAAAGATCATCAAGTTTCAAGCCCCCTGCTATGTGCAGGGTTGCCAACCACTAGACCAGGCTGCCCAGAGCCACATCCAGCCTGGCCTTGAATGCATCCAGGGATGGGGCATTCACAACCCCTTTGGGCAACCTGTTCCAGTGCTTCACCACCCTCTGTGTGAAAAACTTCCTCCTAATACCTAACCTAAACCTCCCCTGTCTCAGTTTAAAACCATTTTCCCTTGTCCTATCACTATCCACCGTTGTAAACAGCTGTTCCCCCTCCTGTTTATATGCTCCCTTCAAGTACTGGAAGGCCACAATGAGGTCTCCCTGGAGTCTTCTCTTCTCTAAGATAAACAAGTCCAGTTCCCTCAACCTTTCTTCATAGAAGAGGTGCTCCAGCCTCTGATCATCATAGTGATCTTCCTCTGGACTCATTCCAAGAGCTCCATGTCCTTCCTGTGCTGGGGGCTCCAGGCCTGGAAGAAGTACTCCAGATGGGGCCTCAAAAGAGCCAAGTAGAGGGGGACAACTTTGATATCATTCTATGACAAGGTGACCCACTTAGTGGATGAAGGTAAGGCTGTTGATGTGGTCTACCTGGACTTCAGTAAAGCATTTGACACTGTCCCCCACAGCATCCTCATGGAGAAGCTGGCTGCCTATGGCTTGGACGGGCATGCACCCAGGCCCAGAGAGTTGCGGTCAATAGAGTTAAATCCAGTTGGCGGCCAGCCACAAGTGGTGTCCACAAGGGCTCAGTACTGGGGCCACTGCTATTTAACATCTTTTATCAATGATCTTGATGAGGGGATTGAGCGCACCCTCAGTAAGTTCACAGATGACACCAAGTTGGGAGGGAGTGTTGATCTGCCAGAGGATAGAAAGGCTCTACAGGGAGACCTGGATAGTCTGGATCGATGGGCCAAGGCAAACGGCATAAGTTTCAATACGGCCAAGTGTTGGGTCCTGCATTTTGGTCACAACAACCCCAGGCAACCCTACAGGCTTGGGGAGAAGTGGCTGGAAAGCTACCTGACAGAAAGGGACCTTGGTGTACTGATGGACAGTCAGCTGAATATGAGTCAGCAGTGTGCCCAGGTGGCCAAGCAGGCCAGTGGCATCCTGGCTTGTATCAGGAACAGTGTGGTGAGCAGAACTAAGGAAGTCATCCTGCCCCTGTACTCGACATTGGTGAGGCCCCACCTCAAGTACTGTGTTCAGTTTTGGGCACCTCAGTACATAAAGGACATGGAGGTGCTGGAGCAGGCTCCCCAGGGAGGAGGTTGAGTCACTGTCTGTGAATGTGTTCAAAAACTCTTTGGATGTGTTGTTCAGGGTCATGATTTAGTGGTGGATTGTTAGAGTTAGAGTAGTATGGATAGTCTGAGGTTGGACTTGATGATCTTGAAGGTCTTTTCCAACCTGAGCAATTCTATGATTCTGTGATTCTGCGTTCCTCCTCTCTGAAGAGCTTCCTAACTCTGCAGTGTTATACCTGTTCCTTTAGAGCAAAGCTCCTCGGGGTTTCTTTCTGTTAGTGCATTTCTCCCATTTCTGGGTTACCTCATCTGCCAAGACAGGAACACAAGATGAAACAATAGCCAATAGTCTTAAATCAATTATTTTTTAAATAACTTTATCTCTGTTTTGAGCTCACATCTCAATCACATAATGGAAGCTCTCAACTGTAGCTCCATGTCTCAAGCATAATTTCTGAGGAACTTCTGAGTCTTAGCAACTCCTGATGCTCAAATGCTTAGATAAAGGCACAGATGGTTTGCATGGGCCAGAAGAAAACAAGCCTGTGGAAGGTTGCCTTCTGGCAGCAAGCTCCAAGAAAGACAGGGAACAGCTTGGGAGAGATCAGCAGATGTCCACAGGGATCAGGGACCTGGAGCATCTCCCTTATGAGGGAAGGCTGAGAGCTGGGACTGTTCAGCCTGGAGAAGACTGAGAAGGTATCTTATCAGCATTTATAAATATCTAACGGGCAGGAGTCAAGTGAATGTGGACAGGCCGTTTTTGGTGTTGCCCAGTGACAGAAGAAAGGGCAGTGGGCACAAACTGGAACACAGCAAGTTCCATCTGAACAATAGAAAGAAATTCTTTACTGTGAGAGTGATAGAGCTCTGGCACAGGATGCCCAGAGAGTTTGTGGAGTCTCCTTCTCTGGAAATATTCAAGACCCTCCTGGATGCTTTCCTGTGCAACCTGCACAGCAACTTTAGATGAGATGGGTTAAGGTCAAGGGATGAATAAATGTGAAAAAAGGAATGAATAAAAAATATGGTTGGACTGGGTGACCCTGTGGGTCTTTTCCAGCCTTGGTGATTCTATGATTCTATGAAATAAAATCTTGGAATTTTGCACCTGTGTAGCAATCACTGCAAAAACAAATCTTCCTCTAAACTAGCCCACCCTACAGAAAGGTGTTCTGCCAATCCCTGTGCGCTAAAGCAGAGGAAGACAGGTTGCTCTCAGAGAAATGGCATGCTAAACTCATGAGCTGCATACTTAGTGGAGTGTCGTGGATGAAGTTCTGTCTCAATCTGTTCCTAAGGCCTTTATAATGCTTTTGGACAAATGTGCAGTTACTTCTCCAAGGACACTGATTCAGTTATAAAACTGTCTATTGGATCTGTAAATATATGAATCAGACTTGATGTTGTCTGATCCTCTGTGGATTCCACAACTTGAAATAATCTTTCTGGAAAAAACAAAGTCAGGACTGTGGAGAGCAGTTAACGTGAGTTTGAGAAGATGCATGATAGATGGCTATTTCCAGGCCTTTTTTTTTACTTCTTCTTTCTCTTTGTTTCCCAGTTCTGTTCATTTTGTTCATGCACATCAGGAATTTTTCCTTTTCTGTTTCTTATGCCCTTATTCCCTCTCTGTAGGGAAGCGATTTGCGATTAGCAAAGAAGAAACATCTGTGCAAACAGTCATAAAAATCCCTTCCCATGTAACAGTCTCATTCAACCTGGTCCTCTGCAGCAGCCCATTGTGCTTGTGTGAGTGGGGCTAAGAGAGCAGGTAAGCGTGATGCAGGTGAGGAGTCCATCCCTGCTCTGCAGCAGGCACGCAGTCACTCCTGCAGTTCCAGCAAAGGATCTCAGTGCACAGAGACCGTGCCAGAAATATGGAAAGCTTTGGGGTTACTTCATTCTGTTAATTGAAGACTATTCCCAGCCCACTTCCTATCAGCAGTCTGGTTAATGAATCAAAACTCTGTGAGCTGGCAACTGTTTTCCACAAAGCTGTTATGGGAGGAATTTTTGGCTAGTCACGGGGGCCCTTTAGTCAAAAATTTTCTGAGCGAAGAACTGGTATGGGAATTTTGTCCCTTTGCAGAGATAAAACCATATGCAAAGATGAATTTTTTTTCCCAATGTGACTTTGAAGAAGGAAAAAAAAAAAAAGAGGATGACTCCATACCAATCCTCTCTTTACAGCCACATGCCTTGAAATTAAATCATTATCAGGTTTAGTAATATCTCCCGTTGCCTATAATGGAAAAGTGCTACAGCCACAACTCCTATACACCAGCACAGCCCCATCAGTGTCACTTTTCAATTTCCCAAACCTGGGATACTATCCTGGAAAAGATTTCAGGAAAATCCAACTGTCTTACCCTATGCCCTCCTAATGGCATAGATCCATTCTGCAGGATGTTGTGAAAATGTATCCAGAGAGGAATGGCATTGTGCACTGCAGAATATCTACAGTCCTACCTTGCGTGAAAGTTATGTGGGAAAGATTTATTATAGGCTAATGCATGATTTAAATTTTTCCATGTCTAATGTGTGCCACAGTGGATTTCAAGTAACTTGGAAATAACTGATGGCTAGAAGCAACTCACTGCCCTTTGGACTCTTTAAAAATTCATTGCCAGTCACTATGAAAATCTATTAAGTATCCATTAGCAATCTTTTTAGAATTATTTTATGTATTATGAATCTCTGTGAAAACTATAACCCACATTCAATTTCTAAACCTTCTTCATCTGCAAAACTCTGTGTTTTGCAGCCAGCTGCTGCCCTTACTCACTTGTAGCTCATGGCATGATTCACCAATCTCAAAGCAGCTATTCTCCACGGCAAGTGCAACTTCGACTGACAAAGGAAGGCAAAATCTTTCTCACTCCCTCTGTTATAATAAAAGCAGACCTTTTTCCATAGTGTGGAGAAAAAATGCTACATACTCACAAGGAGATAGCATGGCAGGAGATGTTTTCAGCCTCTAGCAATGCAGAAGATAGGACAAGATGGGTGAGGCTCTGTGGCTGCCAGGCAGGAGCAGATGCAAGCTCCTTCAGATAACAAAAACACCTGCCCTGCTGCTGGAAAAAGCATCTGTGCTCCGACTGACTCATTAAATCTAGCCTGCTGTGTTGCTACTCCTCTGCAATAAAGCAGCCTGTCCATCTTTGCAGAGGGAAAGGGCATAAAAGAAGGCAGTGAGGTAGTTTTAACGGCTTGGCTAGCCAAGCTAGGAAAAACCCATCACACGATTAGGAACATATTCTGCATTTCAGCTCAGATGATGAATGCTCCACAGTGAACTCATAAGAAGATGTCTGGGGGAGTGCTAGTTCCCAGCTTTCTGCACAAAGCTGGCTGCCCGCAGCTTGCTGAGGTCAGAGCAGTGATAACCAAGGCAGCAGCACCCAGGAGGGATTTTGGGAGCCCATGGGTGTGAGTGAGGAACTGGTAGCACAGGATGCAGCAGGGATGCATGTGGGGAGAATAGGTCCTTGGCTAGCATGGAAGGACTGGTCTCCAAGTCTTGTGCTCAAGGAGGAAGCTAGAGGAGCTTCTGCTTTTTACATTGCCTTTTTTTTATTATTTTGTTTTCAGCTCAAATTTATCTTCAGAATTTCTTTTTCCCTCTAGCTGGATTCTTCTCAATAAATCTTCTCAGTGCAATCGAGAACTTGGAAGTGTCAGTGCCTCCTGTCCTCTTTCCCTGCACAGGCTGCTCCATTCCAAAGCATCCTTACTAGGACGCAATAGATGCAGACACAGTGCCCTGTGAATGCTGGCGTTTGGAAAGCAAGCCACTTTCTAAATTTTTCAGGTGGAGATCTAGATGTCACCACGGTCAAATCCCATGCAGTTAGCACCTTTTCCTCTGCTGTTGGAAATTCAAACCTCAACAGCAAGAGCAACAGGAGGAAACCTGAAGAGAGAAAAAAGGCAATATACAGATGGGGCCAAGGAGTGTGAACAACAGAGCTGCCCAAGATGGCAGCTCCAGCCCCCTGCATGTGATCTGCTTGTGGTGAAGCAGCAGAGCTTGAGCCATTTGCCATGTGCCAAGACCCAGTGGAATAGCACAGCCCTGTCATTTGGCCTTTCAGTGTCTTTCTCCTTCATTGGTTCTCCATACCTTCTCTCTCCTCACTTTTACTTCTGGATTTTGCTTTTCCTCTACCATTTCAATTCTGTCTACAGAGCAAAGCGAAGTGATGCTGAATGGCAATGGCTGTAGAGGATTCCCACACAGAGACAGTGCAATGTGGCCAGACAGCTGTAAAGCTGTTCTCCTCTTTTTTGGTGGGAGAGGAGGTGGAAGATGAAGACAGGCTTTCTGTTGTGTTTTTTTTTCTTGGAAAACACATGGTAAGTCCCTCTGTGGAGTTTGCTAATTGTGAATTTTACCCAGAATTGTGAATTCACCCGGAAAATGTATCCTGCTATTTTCACCCTTCTCAGCACTGCTGCCATGGATCTGTGCCTGTTCACACTTGGCAAATTGAAGGCACATCTCATTTTCTGTGGCAACAAGGTTGGGCCCAGTGCCCTGAAAGGCAAGGCTGGATCCACCCAGCACAGCGCTGATGTTTTCAGCTTCTCCTGAACTGCATTACACTATGGATCAGAAATAGTTGGTTTCTTCTTTTTTTTCCCCCTTAATTTTTCAGACTGACTTACGGTTATTATAAGTAGAAGGAACAAGTTTGAAGTAAATTTAATGTGTTTTGTTGTTGTTTTTGTTGTTTTTTGTTTTTGTTTTTTGTTTTTAATTTCTGATTCACTTAATCACCTGACAAGAAAATAAATGCACATTCCTGTTCTGTCCCAAAGCAGTTTTGTCAACTTTGGTTTGGGATGCTGGGTAACATCATTTCTTAGCGTTTCACACTTTCAAGTTGATGATTGCTCTGATATAGCTGTGTAAGTGTTATGAATGGGTGCATACCAGTATAAGCATAACATGAGATGTTTAAGAACTGAGACAGACAATATATGGAAGCATTAAAAATCTGCAGTTAAAACTGCATCAGTGATTAAATGCTGGAAATTTGATCTGGGACCAAGGCCTCTGTGCAACAAAGACAATGCTTGTTTTACATGGTATTTCTAGAGGTATTTCACAATGCTTTCCTTGGGTATCCAGTCTTAGCAGTTATTCCCAACCCCAACATCCACAAGTCACCTTAAAATTAAAAACCATGAACAGTTAAAAACTATATCTCTAGGGTACTTCCACCTGCTGGTTATTACTCCTGAAGGCCTTGCAACCCTTCTCCAGCATTTTTACATCAGCTACAGGAAAGTTCAGAGCTTGTTTCTGGCTTCAGACAAACTCCTCTGTTCAAGGGATACCTGGGATGCAGGCTTCAACAAAAAACAGCACTTGTTGAATTCATAATCTGAAGTTGAATGGCGGTGAGCCTACACTTGAAACCAGATGGAGAGAGTTGTTTAGGGGAGAGAGCACTTTTTACCTGCTCTGGGGACAGAAAAGGTAAGCTTTCCCCTTTTCCAGCAAAAGGAGAAAATAAGTTTCACCCTCTCTACCCCAGGTCAGCCTTGCTCACTTAGATCCTCCGTGCTCAAGTCTTGCAATCTGCACTGAAAACTCCAATCTACATTTTGAATCTGGGTTCATTGCACTATCCTCTGTCAACAGCATCTGTGTGGCAGTCTGGAGAATCAGACACAAAGATCTCCCTGACCTGACTCATACCTTTAGAGGCTTGTTTATGGACAGATGATCTTTGTCCATGCATTGCTAGAGGTTGATGCAGAGCATCAAAGAGGGCTTTCATAAAGTGCAGGCCTGGGGCAACCTCTCTCCATGCCTAGTAGATAGAGCATTTATGACTATTTTTTTAAGGAAATAGCAGCAAAACTTTTAAATTTGAAGTAAACGGCACTGCCAAAGCTGTCCTCTCCTGTCTCTGGAGGCATGCCCATAGCTTGCAGCGTAGGCAGTTCTGTGTGGTCCTGAATACTGTCAGAGGTGAAGAGGCGTCTATTACTTTTGAAGCATCTTTTCTGACCCCTGATCTCTGAGAAAACACTTTCTTCAGAACCTGGACACCAAAGCAGCAACACCACAGAGGTGGATAAACTGAAGGAAGCCGGTGTTTAGTATGGAGGCTGCTGACTTTTTGTTGCTCCTTAGGATTTGTTTTGGCTCAGCACAGGCTCCATCTTCTAATGTCCTGAACATCTCCTGCCAGGGATCGGTCCTTATTTTGTTTTCAGCTGACCACAATGTTTTACAGAACTCCTGGAACCCTTCCCACTGACAATATTGTTTAATTGTTTATTCGCAAGCCTCTCCTGGCCTGCTGTCAGGGAGCTGAGGAACCGAGGGCTTCCAGGGATGAAAACACGAGCAACTTAGCAGCCGGAGCTTTGTAACAGCTTCCATCTTCCGTGGCATGAAACACAATGTGTGCTCCCCCCTGGGAGGTGTACTTCCTCTGCACAAAAGACGTTGTCCCCATTGCTTGGGGCCTGCCACGTCTCAGAGGCTGCGGCCTTCTGCACTGTGGCCACCGCTTGACCCCATGTGAGGCCTGCCAAGCATTACAGGCCCTGGTGCTCCTCTGGGAGGTGCGGGAGCTTAGTGCTTCATGCACTAGGCAGGGAGAAGCACAAGGAGCTTACATGTACACATGCACTTCTCCTTTGCCTGCAGTTTCACTCCAGCCCACACTGCAACATCTGGTCCTTGTGCCTAACTCACTGGTGGGGGCACAGCTAGCACAGCAGCAGGCTGTCAGACCTCTGAGGCTGCATTTCATGGGGTTTCATTAATAACATTCCCAATGTGATTTTCTTTTTGTGTTCTCTTTGTAGAACACAGAATGTATTGTAGCCTTTTTCCAGCGCTTACTGGCTATTTTAATCAAACCCAGCACTGAACAGAGAAGAAAAAGAGGCATGGAGGGGATGTAGTCATTTATTATTATTATTATTTTTTTTGCACTGGACAATGCTGGCAGATCTTGTCTTTGCATTAGGGCGAGGATTTACCTCTCACCTGCAGCAGGAGCTGAACTGTGAAATTTCTGTGGCATCTTAAACGAAAAAAAGAAGTTGGGATGAACTTGACCAGGTGAGCATGAATGAAAGGTCTGCATATGTATTACCAAAGTGACATCCTACTGACCCGTGCCTGTTGACAAAGTGGGATGCTGTGTATGTTATATGCATGTGGATGGTGGCCTACGAGGGAAACTTGCTTCATTAAGACAGGAGAAGCCTTAAGAGATAATGTTTCTTAAACAGTGCCTCTATACTCTCTGTGTATGATTTAATAAGGGGAAAAGCAATGGCTGAAGACCATCTGTGTTCTGGGTTTTTTTCTGTTTTGGGATGCTGGTGCAAGTTACTGCTGCAGAAAGCAGGGGTAAGGATGAGAAAATAAAGGGCTTTGGTGACAGCATGTTGTCCTCTAAAGACCATTACCTCTATCCTGCTCTTTTTAAGTCCTTCAGCAAAAGCAAGTGGCTATGAAATGCAGTTTAAATAGGATATGTATACTTCCTGCACATGTTCTGTCCTGTGAAGGTTTTGAGTTCACACCATAGCAGGCACTCCTCTTACTCAGAGCCATGTCCAGAGGCACGATATTGCCAGCATTCCAATAGTCCTGGTACTCATCACTGGGGAAGCAGAAGGGATCCAGACAAAGATGACATGGCAGCTTCCTGCAACCATTTGTGAGCGTGGAACACAGAGCTGTATTTAATTTCCTGCTTTCTATTAAAGAAAAGAGCACAACTCCTCACACACTGATGAGTTCCTGTGGGGTTCCTACAGCAACTCCAAGCAGGGAAGTCACAGAGGCACTCCGATGTCCACACATCACAGCAAAGGTTAGCAAAGGCTCTCTACTAGCATGTTCTTAATATCAAACAGACATTTCACTGTTCTGCTGAGTAGGTGCAAATTGCAGAATCAAGGCCAGAGAGGAAAAGAAAGTGGTATTTTGAAGTATAACATACAGGTCAGCTTAAGTCATGGAGTTATACAACATTTTCTTCCTGTCAGAATAGTAATTTTATTTACATGTGAAGTGGATAAACATAAGCATGCATTTCAAAAGTTTCTAGTCCCAGAGCTGATTGATATATATAGTTTTTCCCTGCTTATTTGTAGGACCTGACACAGTACTGATATTAGGCCATGTCTCCTCAAAAAAGTGCTTATCTTGCTTGCAGGTATTTCTTCGTTTTGCAAAATATCAGCTGCATTCACCATGGCTCTTCAGAACTTTCATCAGACACCTAGTTTTATCTTTAAAGATCTGGTGTTATCTTCCGCTGCCTTTGCAAGAATGCTATGAATGCAGAAGATTAAAACAACGAGAGTGCTGCTCTTCAGTTCAAAAGACTGCTCCCACCAAACACTGTGTGGGTTTTTTACCTTATTCTCCAGAAAAAAAAAGAAAAGAAAAAAAAAAAAAAGAATAATGGGTCCTTCCATACCATGGCTTTGATTTTTGTGACACATTTCCAGCTTTTCTATGATAACTTACATTTCAAAGGAAGATTCAGTGAAGAAGCAGCTCCAGATGTGCTAGGCCCCAGCTCACTTCAGCAGCTGACAGGGCACAGAACAGCTGGTGCCAGGCTTTCTGTGCTACTGAACTCTGTACAGTCCAGACCATCGCATACAGCATCTTATCTGTCTGACTGCATGGTTTTATTCAGGCCTTTGGGTTCTGCCCAAGGCTAGTGTGGATTGGGTTGGATTGGATTGGATTGGATTGGATTGGGGAATACAAGATGATCTGTGTAAGCCTGCTAATTTCCCCAAATGCTAGTGTCCCTCACCTAATTACTGTGACCTTTCTATCCTTTGGATTACCAGGCAGTATTTCTGCTTAAAACACTGTGTCAAACCTTGAGATCCTTTACCATGCAGCCATTAAAAAAAGGAAAGAAAGAAAATAAAATCTTTCTAATACTTAATACTAAACTTTTGCAGAAAAATTCCTCTTAAAATCAAAATCTATTTGATTTTAAGGAAGGTACTGATTTTTCCAAGGGTCTGTCTTCAGACTGTACAAGTTGGCTCCTTCGGACAAGGACGGTGTCCATCTTGCAGCAATGAGTTTCTGGTTCTGTGGAGGCCAGCATAGCCCTCAGAGACATGATTCAGTGTCTGCAGATGTGACCCAGACACAAAGAACTCTAGGAGAGATCGGGAGCAAGTTATCACCGAGAGATGTGAGTGCCTTGCTGTCACAGCCCTGTACTGCTCTCCCAAAGGATAATCACCATTTATCCCTTTGGGAGATTACCAACATGTCCATGTCTCAGCAGGATGGCTGAGATGGGCTTGGAGCATTGCCTTGGGACGCTGGAGGGCTCTTTGGGTCTCTCCCGCTGGTGCTTGCCCAGGCTATGTGACCTGGGACTCTGACCGTCAAATAAGTGTTCAGGCTTGGTCTCTTAAAAAAAATGGGAGGGAAGGAGGAAAAGCTATTTAACCCTTCAAAAAAAGAGGCATGCTTAAATATTGGTTGAAAAATACAGTCTCAACGGTCTGCATTTGCTGCCCTCCTCCCATGTGCAATCTTGATTTATTTGCAAAACAGAGGGAGGCGAGCAGCTTTCCTTGCACTCATAAATGATTTTGCTGGGCAAATACCAGGTTTAGTTGGGCATGCTGAGCCCTCTTCTCCCATATTTTGATCAGAACTGTCTTGTTAATAGCTCTGAATTGCTTTAACTAGGAGTCCTGTAAATATTTATGAGTTAATTCCCTCCCCAGAAGGGCAATGGTTTTTATTTCTGAGACCCCACAGATGCTGCATGTGGCTGGAGCATTCCCAAGTTGCAAGACATTGCTTCTTGCTTGCAAGCACACACACAGACATAAAAAATGCCAGCAAAGAAAAATGTGGTCTGGAAATAAAGTCTCAGATGTAAGAAGGGGGCTTCTGCAGCCCTCTCCCAGTAGGAGCACTGGTGACATGAGAACTGTGTCTGTCACCCTCTGAGGATGTGCAAGGAGAACTGAACTGAAGGAACCTGTAAAAGAGTTCCTGTGAGCTTCCAGATCCTGACTTATGCTCTTCTGGCTCTTCTGATTTCATCCTCCTCCCAGAAAAATACACTGTCCTGTCTTTTCCCTTGTGGCAGCATTGTCTATGGCTGTGATATGAGTGAGCATCATATTTTGGCAGGCCAGCATCCCCCAAGGAATTGACACACACCCTGCCCAAACGCCCAGAAATCTGTTGCCACTGTGCACCTGTGCAGCTGTCACTTCTCACTCCACTCAAAAAGCCATGGAGCTCACCAGATACAGCCCCTTCTGCTTTCATCTATGGTGGTGGTCTTTTTCTTGTGGGGAAAGTCTCGTCTCCTCCTGGCATTTCTTAATCCCTTCAGTTTCTAACTTTTTGTGTTCCCCACTGATGAAAATGCAACCTGAAACTTTATATATAGCCAAGAGCTAATGCTTGTTTGTGGCTCAACCTACAGAAACCTTACTGCTGCTAACTACAAATCTTTGCCTTATCTCGTCCTCAGTCCTCTGTTGCAACGAGAGAAGGGAGGAGAGCAGGAACAGAGCCTGGTTCTGAGAGGTGTTGAGTCATGCAAGTTATTGCCTTGTTTTCTCAGGATCTGAAGGGAGGAGACGAGAGCTCCATTAGTCAGAGCTGTCAAGATTTTGGGCCATCAGTGCAAGAGGTGATGAGCTGATTCTCCCACCCCAGTAAACAAAACCCAACCAGAGGGAGCACAGAGGTGCTTCACCAGAAGCACTCTCTTCTAATGGTGATGCAACCTGTGTGGTCTGAGCCTCGTCCAGCTCCACAGCAGTAATAATTTTGATCATTATTCACCAAAAACAGCAACACTTTCTGCTCCAGGATATCTACAGAAATATATGACTGCTGTGACAGAGAAAGCACGGAGGAAGGGACAGCCAACAGTCAGGGAAGTGATGCGTGTAGGAGTGAAGGAAAGCAGGAGAGATACTGAACAAAACAATCTCACCCTCTGTCTCCAAGAGTTTCACAAACACCATTCTAGTACTCATTTAGTCTAGCTGATTTTGTGTAGAATCTGCATAAGCTGGCTCGGCACTGGAAGTAAGCCCTTGATGGGGAATTTTCTCTGTGAAAGGACTTATCCCACACAGGTCCAGGCACATGTATTCTCTTGCACTCCTTAGGATGCCAGCTCCAGGGAAAAAAGCCATTATATGCTCCTCATTGCTTTATGAATGCTTGGGTTTGTGTTTAACTTAACTACTCACTTGAATGGAGACTGGATCAGACCTCATAAGGCTATGTATAATGAATGGTTTTAATGAGGTGCACCATATTTTCATTTACATTTTACCCAAGATTGTGAAAAATAAAAATAAAAAACAAAAATGCGGGAATTGGGTGAAGAAAATGGCTGAGCATGTCTCAGAGATATATCTGATTTGTTTGCTAATAGGTTTTTTGTTCCAAGTCATCTGTTTACAGAGAAGTGCTCATGTCAAATACAGATCTTTTGTGCTCAGAAAGGGATAAACTGCTCACATCCTTATGGCAAGCACTGCTAGGCATTCTCACCTATTGGCTCCACAGAAATAGCTCTTAGCAGCTTGTACAAAATACACCACAGGGATTAATCTCTAGCTTGATACTGACTGATTCACAACAGCAGCAGAGCTTCTTTTTGCTGACCACCAGAGAGACCAAGCCCTTTTGTATGATCCTCAAATGAGTTGACTGCGGTGGGTCTAGCAACATTTCCATTGTGCTGCTGTGGGTGTATGTTTGATGCATCTGATGGATAGAATCTGGAAAATGTTTTTTAGGCAAAGTAGTGTATCAGTGAACAGTCAAGGCAACTCCACCATGTCCCTATAGCCACAGTTTGCTTGTTCATTCAGACTGCAGTTGTGCTAAGTAAAACCAAGGGTGAAGTGTCTCAGTACCCTTTGTCTGCTGATGCCCCATGGGGTCAGGAGTGCACCTCCACCTCCTTTCCCACTTGCTTTCCTCCTGCTGCAGGGACGAGGTCTGTGTTACAAGCATTATAAGGAAGCAAGGGCCACACAATGTCTTCTCATTTGACATGAGAGCCTCCCAGGATGAGCTTGCTCCGGTGCAGGTGGTAGATTGCAGCGCTTTGACCACAACAAAACATACATTTGATTTTCAAGAAGGCAGACCTCAAAGGAGGGGCACTTTCTCATCAGAGGGCGTCATTACAACCTATTACTTCAGCTGGTTGCCAGCACCTTGATGTATCTCCAAGGCAAAGGGAATGGAAGGGAAAGGGAAGGGAAAGTAACAAGTAATTTTCCCTCTCTGCCTGCCACCAAGTGCCTGCACCTCCCCTGCAATGAGGCTCCGGAAGCCACACCAGGCTGCTTGGAACCCAAGCTTGCCAAAAACAAGTATCTGGAATTCACCAAACTCTTTGGATCCCAGCACGAATCTGTTGACAGGAGATCTCTAATTACACGAGAGGAGCTGCCAGGGAAGGTCAGGTCCAGGTCACACTTATATAACTGCATGACAAAAATGCAGCAACTCAAAAAGCTGCTGTACATCATCAGAACCATCAGGATTTGCATCAGCAGTGATGCTGTAAATCTTTGCCTTGCATAACCACTGGCATTAGGAAGAGCTTGCTGCTGATGGGGAGGGTGGCATTTCCAGGCCTGCTCTGAGCAAGCCAGCTTCTACTGCCAGCTGCAAGATCAGTGGAAGGTCAGCCTGCAGGGTGAGCAAGCTGGCATGAGGACCAGAGACATGGTTTGGAGCTGAACTCCTGCGCTGGAACAGCATAAGTGCCTTCTGTCACTGCTGGCTCCAGTCCCTCATCCCTTGATGTGTCTGCAAGGCATGCTTCTTTCCACCTCCCCACTAAGCACTGAGCCCCAGGTAAATGGGAAGCACGAGGTCACCAATGTGAGTATGTGAAAGGGTGCTGGCTTCATGCTGTGGGCTCAGTGTTTCAGTCACTGGTTTCCTTGGATGAGGTTGGAGCTGCCTGCAGATCCAGGGAGCCATCTGTAGATGAATCATGGAGTTCCTTGGAAGGAGACCTGCCCTGGGGAGATGAGGCAGCCAGCTGCTGAGATCAATGGTTTCAGGGCTTGGAGGCAAAAAAAAAAAAAAAAAAAAGCATTTGGCTGCAGACATTCAGACATTTGAAACAGGAGGACAGATAGCTAAAAGTGATTGAATGGAAAAAGCACTTGCTGAGAAATGCCATTGCTGGTGATTTACAAATATCAGTACAGCCAGGAAGAAAGTGTTTTGGTCTCAAAATGTCTGTGCACCAAATAGCTTCACACAGTGGCTGCTTTGTGGACAGAACCAGACTCCAGAAATCATTGACAGCCCAGCCAGTCAGCTCTGACCAAAGGTCTCGCTATTGCTCAATTTTGGTGCTCAGTCCCAGCAGGTACTACAGAACTGTTGCTGCCAGAAGGGGCAGCACACAGGCAGTTGTGTTGCTTTAGCCCTCATTCCTCATGCCAGATGAACTTGGCTCCTTCTCCCTATCCTCTACTCTGTTTCTGTGATTCTATCCAGCTATTAAAAAGCATCCTAGACATTAAAAAAAGAGCTACGAAGATACTGAAGAACATTGGTCACAGTTACGTCCCTCAGGGATCAGTACTGGAACCAAAGCTCTTTAATAATTTCATCAATGGCACTGACAGTGGGATCGAGTTCACCCTCAGCAAGTTTAAGGATGACACCAATCTGTGGGGTGCAGTCGACACACTCAAGGGATGGGATGCCATTCAGAGAGACCCAGACCGGCTCAAGCAGTGGGCCCAAGTGAACCTCATGAGGTTCAACAAATCCAGGTGCAAAACCTTGCACCTGGGTTGTGGCAACACCTGCTATCAAGACAAGCTGGGGGATGAAAAGATGGAGAACAGCTCTGGAAAGGACTCCTTCCCTAGACTTTGTGTAACCACTCTCATCCCCAGGCGGATGGATTAGATTGCCAAGGGCCCCATCCAACCCAGCCTTAAAGACTTCCAATGTCAGGGGCTCCACAGCCTCTCTGGGCAATGTGTTCCAGCTACTTGACTGTATGGTAGCTGTCCAAAGAAAACATTTGTACAAGTCTTGCTGAGTCAGTGTGTGTTTCTAAACAGGTGATGTGTCCCTTCCACTGACAGGATTTATCTCATGCAAACTGAGTCCAATACTCCGTTGCCCTGCACACTCAGGGAAAAGTGCACCTCACCTCTCTCTCAGAAAAAAACTTCCTCTGACATCTAATATAAATTCCCCCTCCTTTAATTTAAACCATTTTCCCTTGTCCTATCACTATTTACTGTGTAAAAAGTTGAGAACCTTCTCTTTTCCAGACTGAAAAAGCCCACTTCCTTCCAGCAGTCTTCACAGGTGAAGATGAGGTGCTCCAGCCCTCTGATCATCTTCATGGCCCTCCTCTGGACCCTCTCCAAAAGCTCCACATCTTTCCTGTGGTGAGGGCCCCAGACTTGGATGAGTACTCCAGCTGGGGACTCATGGGGGCAGAGGAGAGGTAGACAATTACCTCCCTTGCCCTGCTGGCCATCTCTCTTCTTTTGGAGCCCAGAATACCAGTGGCCTTGTAGGCTACAAGTGCATGCTGCTGGTTCACGTTCAGCTTTTCATCAACCAGGACCCCTGCGTCCTTCTCAGCAGGGCTTCTCTCAAGGAGATCCTCTCTCAGTTTGTATACATATCAGGGATCATGTCAACCCAAGAGCATAACCTTGCACTTTGCTTTGTTGAACCTTATTAGGTTCACAAGGGCCCACCTTTTGAATTTATCAAGCTCCCTCTGGATGACGTCCTTTCCTTCTGCTGTACCAACCACATTGCTCAGCTTGGTGCCTTCAGCAAAACTGCTGAAGGTGCACGCAGTCCCATCATCTATGTCATTAATAAAGATGTTAAAGAGTACTGGTCCTGAGACGGACCCCTCGGGGACACTGCTCATTACCAGCCTCCACATGGGCACAGAGCCATTGATCACAACCTCTGGCTGCAACCTTCCAACATCCATCACCTTCCTTATCCATCAAATAGTCCACCTTTTAAATACACATCTCTCCAATTTAGAGCAGGAGATGTGGTGGAGGACCATGTCAAAGGCCTTATAAAATTCCAGGTAGATGACAGCAGTTGCCTTCCTCTTGTCCACTGATGCCACCACTCTATCATAGAAGGCCACCATATTGGTCAGGCATGACCTTCCCTTAGTGAAACCATGATGGCTGCATTGGATCGTCCCTCATGTGCCATAACATGTCTTTCAGGAGGATCTCTTCTATGATCTTCCCAGGCACAGAGGTGAAGCTCACTGGCCTGTAGTTCTCCAGGTCCTTCTTCCTTCCTTTCTTGTAAATGGAAGTGATGTTTCCCCTTTTTCAGTGCCCAGAAACCTTGCCTGATAGCCAGGACTTTTCAAATATGATGGAGAATGGCTCAGCAACCTCATCAGTCAGTTCCTTAGGATCCTGGGAAGCATCTCACCCAGCCCCATGGACTTCTACACATTCAATCTCACGAGCTGGTCTTGGACCTGCTCCACCCTTACAGCAGGTGGAGTTTGCTCCCCCAGTTCCCACCTGGTTCTGAACTTCCAGTGAAGAACACATTGTGTACCTCAGCCTTCTCCACAACTGTTGTAGCCAGTTCTCCTCTCTCATTTAGTAGAGGATGTAAGCTTTCTTTGGCATCTCTCTTCTGACCTATGTTCCTGTAGAATCTCTTCTTGTTTTTAACATCCCTTGCTAAGTTCAGTTCCATCTGTTCCTTGGCTTTCCTAATCCCATCTCTGCAAGTCCAGACAGCATCCCTGAATTCTTCCCAGGCAACACATTCCTTCTTCCCATTGCCTGTATGTGCCCTTCTTTTTTCCTCAGTTTGACCAACAGGTCCTTGCCAAGCCATGCCAGTTTCCTGCCTCCCCTGCCTGGTTTCTTATTCTGAGGGATGGAGAGCTCTTGCTCTCTCAGAAAGGCATCCTTAAAGAGTAGCCAGCTTTGTTTCACTCAATTGTCTCTTAGGACTCTTTCCCTCGAGATCTCACCCAACAATCTCTTCAACAACTTGAAGTTTCCTCTCCTGAAGTCCAGGGTCCTGATTCCACCCTTTGCCAGGCCTGTGTTCCTCAAGATCACAAGCTCAATCAGGGCATGGCTGCTGCAGTCCACACTGTCTCCGATCTTCATATCTTCAATGATCTCTTCTGCATTGGCAAGCACCAGGTCCAGCAACGCTTCACCTCTGGACGGTCTGTCCAGTGCTTGAATCAGAAAGCTATGGTAAGTGGTGCTCCTTAGGGATCAGTGCTGGTACCAGTGTTATTTAACATCTTTCTAGGCAACAGGACAGCAGGATTGAGGGCACCTTCAGCAAGTCTGCAGATGGCACTAAGCAGAGCACTGCAGGTGATGTGCCAGAGGGAAGGGTTGCTATCCAGAGGGACCTGGACAGACCTGAGAGGTGGGCCCATGCCAACCTCATGAAGTTCAACAAGGCCAAGTGCCAGGTCCTGCACCTGGGTCAGTGCAATCCCAAGCACAGATACAGCTTGGGTGGAGAATGGCTTGAGAGCAGTCCTGAAGAGGAGGATTTGGGGGTGTCAGTTGAGCTGGAAATGTACACTTGCAGCCCAGAAGAGCAACTGTATCTTGGGATGCATCAAGAGGTGATTCAGCCTCTCTATTCTGCTCTTGTGAGACTCCACCTGGAGTACTGCATGCAGTTCTGAGGCCCCAAAAACATGGACATGCAGCTGTTGGAGCGGGTGCAGAGGAGGGCCACAAACATGATCAGAGGGCTGGAGCAGCTCCCCTGTGAGGACAGGCTGAGAGAGCTGGGGCTCTTCAGCCCAGAAAAGTGAATGCTCCAAGGGAACCTTATAGCAGCATTCCAGTACCTGAAGGGGGCCCACAGGAAACCTGGGGAGGGACTTTCTAGAAGAGCACGTAGTGACAGGATGAAAGGAAGTGGCTTTAAACTGCAAAAGAGTCTATTTAGACTAGGGAAGAAGAAGATTAAGAAGAAACTCTTTACTCTGAGAGTGGTGAGACACTGGAACAGGTTGCCCAGAGAGACTGTGGATGCCCCCTCCTGGAAGCATTCAAGGCCAGGCTGGATGTGGCTCTGGGCAGCCTAGTCTAGTGGGAGGTGTCCCTGCCTATAGCAGGGCAGTTGGAATTAGATGATCTTAAAGGCCCCTTCCAACCCAAATCATTCTATGATTCTACAGACTCTGGGAGTCTCCTGGATCACCCATAGCTCTCCATGTTGTCTTGCCAGCAGATATCCAGATGGTTGAAATCCCACACCAGGATGACAGCCTGTGAGCATGAAACTTCTGTGGCTGAAGCAGGAAGGTCTCATCAAAAGGTTCCTCTTGATCAGGTGGCCTGCAGTAGACCCTGACCACCAGCTGTCCTTCATTGCTGCCATCCCTAATTTTAACCCACGGGCTCTCCACCCATTGCTGACTGTTTCTCAGAAGGAGCTTCTTGCAGTCTATCCACTTCATAACATAGAAAGCAACTCCCTTGCCCTCCTACCTTGCCTAACCCTTATAAAAAGCTTACAGCCCTCAACAGTGCAGTTCCAGTTATGTGCCATCCCACCATGTTTCCATGATGGCATTAAGATGGCATTAAGTTTTCAGAGTGCCCCACTGCTTTCAACTCCCCTCACTTATTTCCTATGCTGCGTGCATGGGTACAGAGGCACTTCAGCTGCCCTTTTAGACACATTGCCTTCCTAGAAGAGCCCTCCCACAAACCTCTGGGACAAATATGAGGCTTCCCACTTTCTAGAGTGACAGCATTCCCTGTCTCTTCTCTGTCACTCAGCAGTACATCCCCTTCCCCCAGCAGTCCCTCCTGGTCCCAGTCTGTCAAAGAAGCTACCTAGATCATAGAAGCCATAGCCTCGGGCATGACACCACTCACACAGTCATTCAACGGCTCATTCCTCCTGCTTCAGCCCAGAGCCAAGTCTCCAACTAGGAGGACTGAGGAGAACATCACCTGACCCCTTCAACACCTTCCCAAGGGACACAAAGTCCTTTTTGATCATTTTTAATTTCCGGGTCACGGCTCTGTCTGACCTGGCTTGAAAGACCAGGAGAGGAAAATAGTCGTCCAGTTTTAACGTACCAGATGTCCCTAAAATGCGGGCTCCGGGCAGGCAGCAAACCTCTCTAGAAAGGTTATCCAAGTGGCAGATAGGCGCTTCAGTGCTCCTCAGTAAACAGTCTCCAATGACTGAGATCCTTCAACTTTTTTTAGTGGCACTGATGGTGATTTGGGCTCTCGGTTGGACTTTCTTAATGTCATCACCCCTTTCCAGTTCTAAGCTGCTATCCGTAATTTCTTCTTTCTCACAGCAGAGACAGACATCTAGTAGCGACTGGGACTTCAGGGACAAGGGTGAGGAGAACCTTTGGACCCGAGCTGACACGAGAGTCCAGCCCCCCTCACCCTGCATGTGTTTACCCCATCTGGTCAGAAGCCTGCTTATCACCCTCCCCGGGCCGGGCCCAGAGACAGGGCTGTCTGTCTGTCTGCCTGTGCAGCCGTGTGATACCCAGCATCAATTTCCCTCTCAGATGGCTGGAAGTATCTCAGCCTGGTGACCTCCTCTCTCAGCTTGGTCAGCTGCTCAAGAAGATGACCCACCCGGGCACATCTGCACCCACAAGACCCCTCACCTACCTCAGTCCCATGGCTGACCTCCAGATTCCACAGCTCTGCAGAGCCAAAGGTCTGGGCAGCCTTCCTGCTCCTCAAGAGGTCCGTCTGGGCACACGTGTAAGCCCAGAGAGGTTTTGAACAGAGTGAATAAAGAAGGCTGCAGACAGAGGTATACAGAGCTGCACAACATAACGAACAAGCAATCACGGGATACACTGTACTGACGGGCAACATTTGCTGAGCTCTCCCAGTGGCAATATCCTACTTTGGAACAGAAACCCTCCTCTGCGTCTGTGGATGGACACCTCTGTGACCTGAGCCTCAGTTTCACAGCTCAGGCTTTCTGCAAACAAATCTCAAACCTAAGTTGTAAATGAGGCATCAGAAGGTCAAACACTTGGTATCCTCAATCACTCCAACAGCAGTCAGCAAATATTTTAAGGAAGGAGACAAGGTAGGTCACACCTACGCCTACCAAGCTGGTTTTTTTTCTTGCACTCCTAGAAATCAGCACTGTAGGGCATTTAGACCAGCAAGTAGCAACTGGCAGGTCACACCTGTACAAATTTTTTGCAATCTTCACTTTTCCTTTATTTTCTTTCCTATGTGTTGTTTCTGCAGCCTCCTGTGCATATAACTGTGCCCTGTGTAAATGGTTTCCTTGACTGCTCTTAGCGTCATTGGAGGCCTCCTCAACCCTGTGTAGGGAAAAGCAATGAATAATGGCCAACCCCACTAAACTCTGAGTAAAATTAGGGCTGCCAATGAAGCCAGAGAACATCTCAGTCTCCCAAAGGATGAACTGTGTGTGTTTTTTCTCATAGACAGAGATACTTTTATCTCATATGCAAGATTTTGACCTACCATTTTTCACAAGATGTTATTAGAACCATTTTGCTAACAGATAATCCTTTGTCTAAAGTGGCATAAAAGGGCAAATGTGTAGTAGCAGCTACTTGGCTGCATGGTAGCTGTCCAAAGAAAACATCTGCACAAGTCTTGCTGAGTCAGTGTGTGTTTCTAACAGGCAATGTGTCCCTTCCTCTGACAGGATTTATCTCACGCAGACTGAGTCCAATACTCCGTTGCCCTGCATGCTCAGGGAAGAGGGCACCTGGGCTACAAGGAGACGGAGACTCGGTTTCTTTGTTCAGCACGGAGCACAGACTCTCTACTGTCATCTCTGCACAGTAAAGTCAATTGGCCAAAATATGGACTCATCTAGAGAGATGCCACCTGATGCCCAGATAGTATTTCACAATTTTTTCATACCCTATTAATGCGAGGACAGACCATCAGCATACTTTGCTATTGCCTTGAAGATCTCGCATACAAGACATGCTGACACCAAGTCATCTCATCCATCCCCTGCCACCCATAAGGCTGTAAATCAGGCCAGCTTCCCTTGACGTGGAACCCAGAACTGCCTTGTGGCTTGCAGATCCCTTGATCCTTGGGGCAAGCAGCATCACCCAGACACACATCGGCTGGCACTGCTGGAGGCCTTGGTCTGGACAGCACACCCCACCCACCACATGCATTCCCAGTTCATTCCTGCCTTGTGAATTCTCTCACCCCAAGCTCCCCCATTCCTGCCTTGGAGCTCACAAGCATGTGAGCAAAAGAACTGGTCTGGACAATGCACTCCATCCCCAGCAGCAGCTCCTTCTGAGGCAGGAGCAGCTGCCCAGCCACAGGGAGACGAGGCGTGCTTCTGCACCCCTCAGCCACTGTGCTACGGCTGGGTGTGCAGCTGCCTCCCCAGCAGGAACACAGAGGGCCTGGAGCCAAAGAATGAGCTGCGTATGGTGCTCCACAACAGGAGGGATGATACTGAAAGCTCTGGGATTCAGTCCGAGCCCAACATAAGCGAATCCAGCACAGGAGCTGTTATTACATCCCTGGGGAAAACAAGGGTCCTCCAGCAAGCAATGCAGCATTCCCTGTCCTTTCCATGCAAAGACCTTGTGTCAGAGCCTGACCATTCTCCCTTGCTGCTGCCACAAAGTCAGTGCTGTTTTAATAAGAAGTTATATTTAGCACAGAGTGAGCTCACCAACCAGGGGAATGAATAACCCCCATTCATTCCTTCAGCCAGTACTTCACCTTTCGGCACAGCCCTTCTTGTCCATTAAGTTGTTTGTTTACATGAATGTTTGCTCACCCATGTAAACTCCTGAGCTGCAACATCTCTGCTTGAGAACCACGGAAAGAGCAGTTACACAAGCAGCCCAACACATTCACTTCTGCCCAGCAGAAATAAGTTGTGCAGTTACCTCAGCAACAAAGTAAACGGAATGAGATTTACAGTGTCCCAGCAGATGGAAGATAACAGTTCTTCTATAAGCATAACCAGTTAACTGATTGGTAGCCTGTTAGTCCAAACCTGTTGTAGAACACTCTACAGATCAGCTGCTGATTAAATTTCTATTGATGTAGGTTGCTCTGAAAGTAGTGCTTCCTATTTATTTCCATGGGAACTACAATAGCTACAAAAAAAGCACAATAACACTGTTTGATAGCACAAATTCTCAGCTGCCAAGCACTTTTCCAACGTAGTCACAACCATACGATACGCATTTTCAACTGCAATGAACGAGAGACTGCATGCCATGTAAAAATCTGCCCCAGCAGATTTGTTTCACAGATGCTGGATGTGTCAGTGTCGCTAGGACTTACCCATGCAGTACAACTCTCATTGGCCCAAACAGATGGAAGTCAGAAGGTGTCTAATACAGACTGTATGGTGGCTATGGTAGAACAGTCCAGCCAAGACTGGCATTTTTCTCCAAAGTCCTCAAACTGGTGTGGATCCTGGTGTTACCATGTTCACTGGCTGTCCAGACAACGGCTTATCTTTCTTTCATATCACTGAGCATTTGTGGGACTCACCTGAAGCAAACTTTTTGATATTCCAACATAACCAACCATCACTTCCAGCCCAGTGAAGCTGATATTCAGCTCTGTACACAATTCCCTGGTTGTAATCCACCGATTAGTGTGGATAAGCTAATTGAGACACTCTTCATTTCATGGTGTGACAGCTTGCATGACTTTCTGGAAAGTGTCTTTCACATTGTTATCACCACTGCTGAAACATACCACCCACCTCTCACTGGTTGGTCTCCATAAACATTCAGCAAGTACTGATGAATGTCAGTGGGTGCCATTTTTTCCTCATGGAGGAATTCAGTTCCGTCCCTTTGCTTTATGCACTTCCATACCAGATACCACTGTGTGAGACTGCCACTCTGCTGCCATCTATCCCACAGCAACTAAATGTGATGGGATATGTGTGGGAAGGTTCAACCTTTACTGCTGTGCTCCCAAATCCACCCCTGATGTAATGGGCCAACATCACATAACAGGAGGCATTACTTTCAGAACAGCCCTCAGACTTACTCCTAAATTGTCACGACATCAGCAGACAACCATTTTAGCATGGAGACAGGTCAGTAGTAAGCAGCACCTGTGTCCCAGGCAGCTGTTGTGCCTGCAGCACAGGAAGCTGCTGGCACTGCAGCTCCAGCACCTGGTTGGAGGTGAGGAGTTTTGCACAGGACTAAAAGGAGCAAAGTGAAGGGTCTGGGAGATGCAGTGAGAAATTTGAAAGAAAAAGAACACAAGGCATAAGGACCAACAGAAACTGAGGGAGGAGCAGGTGCCATTCCCACCTATAAGGAGACATCCTTGATGTTGCTGCAACAAGGGAAAACATCCAGGAGTTCCACCCCACACTACTGCAGTGATGTCTTCCTACTCCTTCTCACATCACTGGCCTCAGGATGGGGACTGTCATGCTGATAGTTCAGTGCTCTCCTGCTCCCACCTAAATGCTGCCCTGCAAGAAGCCTCCTCCAGCACAACCTGAACAACTTCTGAAGTGCCCTGTTCTGTCTGTAGAGCCTTGATGCTTCCCTACAGCGTGCACTTTAAATCCCTGGTGTACAAAAGGAAAAAAAAAAAAAGCCTTTAAGCACACCTAATAGACTAATTGCAGCATACCTTGATCTGAGAGCCTCTGCAAACATCTGACTGTAATCTACAGTACAGGATCATGATATTAAAGCAGTACTAGAGCTGTTCTAATAAGATGAAATGCATCCATTTTCAGTAATAAATCCAGTGCTGGTGAAGGAAGAGAATAGAGAGCTCAGGATCAGTATTAATCCTTTTCTGATATCTCTTTATTCTATAAAATATTACACACATGAGCTACACAGGTGGGGATAGGGAGAGTTATACATCTCTGACTGAGGCATAGTTCAAAGCCTTCATTCATGAAATGTGTAACAAACAGCCGAAGAGGAGCAATGATTGTATACCCTTGGAGTACTGAAGCCACTGAGTATTTGAGAGTAGCTCCTCCAGACCAAATCTGATCATATCTCATGCAAATCAGTGAGGGAATTTATGCTTTACTGCACAATTAATGCAGCTGTTAAGAAATAGGAGAGTATTGCTATGCTGTTTGGTTAGTCAAATTGTCTTAGGATGCCGCTCGTGGTAAGTGCTGCAGATGCTCAGCCAGGATGCTGGGAGAGGGAGTAGGTATAGCAGCTGTGCTGTAAGTCCTCTCCTTCTCCACAGGATTCTCATCCAGGGCTGCTGACTGCAAGGCTCCCTCTGCCATTGGAGGGAATAGGAAATGAAGTGCCAAAATGTTTGGGTTTAGTACAACATTTCCCTCTGCATGAACCTGTAAATCCAGTCTTGACACTGCAAAATATTTTTGCTTTCTGTTTTTTGATTTATGTGTTCTCCTTTCTCCTCTCTTGCACTTGCATTGCTTACTCCTGTTCAAAATAATTAGTTATGTGACAGATATACAGAACTGCCTATAAATCTCTGCAGTAGCACAATTTATAGCATCGACAGAGGAAAGCAGACTTCCCAAACAAAGATAGAAAAAATAAAGGTGTGAAATAAGCCAAATCCTGACAGCAATTTAGCCTCCAGCTTTCATCAGGCTGGACAACAGGAGGACAGGAGGACAACAAGGAGGAAACCCTCAGGGCCAGATAAAGACACAGGCCAGGGCAGCAGAAGAGCTGTCTACCACATAATCCTCAAAGGACATTGCCATTGAGGCACTAGGCCCTCCAGCTGAACTGCACTGCAGACTCAGTTGTCATCTTCCCAGAGCACACTGCAGAGAGCTGCTCAGTGAAATGATCTTGAAAACATCTTTTCTCTAACAACAGGTGAAGCATTCTCCATCCTAACATGCAGTCGCTAACCAACGCAGGTCTCAACACATGCATGCCATGCAAAGAAAGACAAGCAAGAAAAACCAGATTTTCCACTCCTGTGATTGCAGGCCCACACTGGCTGCACACGCTGCCACTGAGAGAAAAGTTTGGCCAGGGAACTGCAACAAAAAAAAGGTTGTGTTTCAATCTGCAAGTGTGTCTGCTCAGACTAGCAGGTGGCAAACACTTCACACCATCTTCTTTCTACCTTATCTTGGTGTAGGACATCTTCCATGTAGGGAGGAGGTGCTGTTTTCCCTGCCATACTTGTGCAGGATCCACACCACTCTCTAGTCCAAGGCATGATCCTGTTCTCTCTAAAGAGAATGGCCAAACCCATGGAAGGCACATGTTTTCCAGTTTTGAACTACGTAATGGTTGGCAGAACTTTCCAAACTTACCTCTCAGGAACGAAGGCTGCTCCAGACAGCCCTGTGGACAGCTGCTCTCCACTGCTGTTCACTGAGTGAGCTCAGCCAAGGTGTCCCAGTTACAGATGCCACACCAGCCACTCACTCAGCTGTGCTCGTGTTCTGTGCCGAGAATGCTCATCCCCATTGCTGACCCTATTTCTGTTAGCAGTGCTCAAAGAAGCAGACAGTAAATTGTGTCCTCAGAGGAGCCTGTTTTTCTCTGGCAGTGATATATACGTTCCAACTTAGATAGTTTTTAGTAGAGAAATGACATATGGTGTTTACAAGTGGGATGAGGACCATATATAGAGAGGCAGTCTCATCTCTGACCTGTGAACAGGCAGACTGCGACGCTTTATTTGTTGAAGAGTGAAGTTCTCTTTTAGATGTGTCTCTGGCTGGTAGTGTGTCTCTGAAAGCCACTGATAGTACATGTCACCCTGACTTCCTTCTGCAGCATGAGAGGTGGAGGCCACCAAAAGAAGTCTCAGGGATAAAGAGATGCTGTCAGGAAAGGAAAACCAGTAACACAGGGGAAAGACCAAAACGGAAATACATGACACAAGCTGCTATGTTTCTGCAAGGGAGAAGGATATTTTCTCTCCCAAAGGCACGGCATGATGGGTGCTGATGGGTCTCACCTACCTCAAAGGAGGAAACACATCCTAGCCCAGGAGATGGCAGGGCTCAATGAGAGGGCCTAAAACTAGGTATGAAGGGGAAAGGGAATAAAACCAGGCTCACTTGAGATGAGCATAGGGGAACGATGGTCTGGGGGTGAGGCAGATGGCTCAGCTGAAGTGCATCTACACCAATGCATGAAGCTTGAGGAGCAGACAGGAGTAGCTGGAAGTTATCAGGCAGCAGGCAAACTATGACTTAGTTGCCATTACAGAAACACAGTGGGATTAGTTGCACAGCTGAAGTGCTGTAATGGATGGCTATAAGCTTTTCAGAAGGGATAGGCAAGGAAGAAGGGGTGGTGTCGTCGATCTCTATGTTAGAGAGAGTTTCAGTGTCATAATGCTGGGGGGGCTGAGACTGGTAAGGTTTAGTGTCTATGGGTAAGGGGGGAGGGCCAACAAGGTGGACATGCTGGTGGGTGTTTGTTATAGATCGCCTAACTAGGATGAGGAGACAGATGAGGCATTCTACAAGCAGCTGGCAGAAGTTGCATGATCACCAGCCCTTGTTCTCAGGGGAGACTACACCTTCCTTGGTCTATGCTGGAAATACAAGACAGCACAGAATAAGCATTCTAGGAGGTTTCCAAAATATGTGGAAGAAAACTTCCTGACGCAGCTGGTAAGGGAGCCTACCAGTGAAAGAGCCCTGCTAGACCTCTTCACAAACAGACAATGATGAGGAGGTCAGGAGCTGTCTTGGACAGAGTGACCATGAAATGGTAGAGTTCTTGATTCTTAGTGAAGTCAGGAGGGGGCCCTGCAAAACTGCCAACTTGGACTTCCAGAAGGCAGACTTTGAACTGTTCAGAATGCTGGTAGTGAGGATCCCTTGTTATTCAGTTCTGAAGGGTAAAGGGGTCCAGGAACGCTGGTTACCCCTCATGAAGGAAGTCTTGAAGGCACAGGAGCAGGCTGTCCTCTGGTGACATAGGATGAGCCAGTGGCAAAGAAGACCAGCGTAGACGAAAAGGGAATTTTTCCTGAGGCTCCAGGAGAAAAAGTGAATCTACTTCCTGTGGAAGAAGGGACGGGCCGTTCAGGGAGAGTACAAAGTAGTTGTCAGGATGTGCAGGGAGAAAATTAGAAAATCAAAAGCCCAACTTGAACTTGGCTGCTGGGCTAGAAGAGAACAACAAAAAAAGTTTTTTACAAATATATTAACAGTAAGAGGAGGGATAAGGAGAATCTCCATCTTTTACTGGATGTGGCTGGGAAAATGATCACCAAGGGCAAGGAAAAGGCTGAGGTTCTCAATGCTTTCTTTACTTCTGTCCAGAACTAAAGTCAGACCAGTCATCCTTGGGGTACTCTACCACCTGACCTAGAAGTCTTGGATGGGGAGCAGAATAAACCCACTACGATTCAGGTGGAAACAGGCAGAGAGACCTTCTACTCCATCGAGACTGCAACAAGTCCATGGGTCCAGATGGAATCCACCCAAGAGTGCTGAGGGAACTGACACTGGTGACTGCCAAGCCAGTTTCTACCATCTATCAACATTCCTGGTAAATCAGAGAGGTCCCAGAGGACTGGAGGCTTGCCAATGTGATTCCTATCTACAAGAAGTCTTGTAAGGAGGATTTGAGGAACTACAGGCCTGTCAGCCTGACCTCAGTGCCAGGAAAGGTTATAGAGCAGATCATTTTGAGTGAGATCACACAGTATGTGCAGAACAACAGGGGGATCAGGCCCAGCCAGATTTGGTTCACAAAAGGCAGGTCCTGCTTGATCAACCTGATTTCCTTCTGTGATCAAGTAACTAAGCTGGTGGATGACAGAAAGACTGTTGGCGTAGTCCACCTAGATTTTATCAAAGCCTTTGACACTGTCTCCCACAGTATTCTCCTGAGGAAGCTGATAGCCTGTGGCTTGAACAGGTACATTCTTTGTTGGGTAAAGAACTGGTTGTCGGGCTGGTCCCAGAGAGTAGTGGTGAATGGAGTTAAATCCAGCTGGCAACCAGTCATGAGTGGTGTGCCCCAGTGGTCAGTATTGAGGCCTGTCCTGTTTAACATCTTTATTGATGACCTGGACGAAGGGACTGAGTGCACCATCAGTAAGTTTGCAGACAAGTTGGGAGGAAGTGACAGTCTGCCTGAGGGTAGGAAAGCCCTACAAACCTGCCCAGTGGACAGGCTGGATTGCTGAGCTGAGGCCAGAGGGATGATGTTCAACAAGATCAAGTTCAACAAATCTGTTTCTCCCTTACCTCAGCGTGATGGACACTGTACTGCAGGCACGGGGAAATAAACACACCCAAGAGAACAGATGGGTTCAGGACTGGGCCTTTAGGATGAATTTGTCTATTAACAATCAGTGGCTTTGTAGGTAGGACTGGGTGAGAAGACTGGCTACTATATATAAGGCTTCTGGTGAGATCTTAGCAAAAATCAAATGACCCTCAGTGTGGACTTCCCTCTTTTGAAGATAAATCTTAGGATAGGATTTTGTTTAACATGACATACTGGCTACAACCGGTGGTCCTGCAGGCTCCTGATTTGACTCTGTGTTGTGTTCATGAGCAACAAACACAAAAAGGGAGTTAAAAAGTCAGTGGACTATGCCTTCTGCAATATCCTTCCTCTACAAAGTGAAGTGAGCATGCAAAAATAAAATGGTAAGCAGCATCCAAAACAGGACTGATTTCTGCAATCTTTTTTTTTTTTTTTCTTTTTTTTTTTACAGGTAGTTGTTGAAAACA
The DNA here is from genome assembly GCF_016699485.2 of Gallus gallus. Classification (NCBI taxonomy): domain Eukaryota; kingdom Metazoa; phylum Chordata; class Aves; order Galliformes; family Phasianidae; genus Gallus; species Gallus gallus. The sequence goes on along the minus strand of NC_052572.1, from coordinate 67,450,750 downwards.
TATAATGAAGGGAACAGAAAGTTAAAAGCCAAGTGCACAAATGCAGAAGAACAGGGAGAAAACTGCTGGGAAGGGAAGTTACCCCAGGAAGAAGTTGGTCTGTTTTGCCTGGGGAACTCTGTGCTCCTGGAAATGACTAAAGCAGGTCCTGAGCCAACACAGCCAGCTCGCCAGCCAACCAAGGAGCACCAGATTGGTGGCTGGGAGCTATCCCCATAATCTGGGAGGTATAGTCCACCTCAAGGAGGGGAGTGGGTGCAGTCCACACTCCTTTTTGGTAGAGGAACAACGTGTTTCTCCTCCCTCTGAATCAGAGCTTTGAGCTCAGGAGCCTGCAGGCAGGTAGACGTGAGAGACTCCTCACCACACCCCTCAGACCTGTGGGGAGGCCACAGCCCTCTCATACATGCGCTCCAGGATGCGGTGGATACTGGCAAAGCTTGGCCGGTCAGCTGGCAGCTTGCTCCAGCAGAGACGCATCAGGTTGTAGAGCTCTAGAGGACAATTGTCTGGGCAGGACAGGATGTTCCCATCCCTCACATAGTAGATGACCTCCTCATGAGCCATGCCATAATAGGGCTGCATGCCGTAGGAGAAGATCTCCCACAGAACCACCCCATAGGCCCACACATCAGACTCTGTGGTGTACCGGTTATAAAAAATGGATTCAGGTGGCATCCAGCGGATGGGGATGGCATCGTTCTCATTGGCTTTGTAGTAATCAGCTGAATACATGTTCCTTGAGAGGCCAAAGTCAGCAATTTTGACCACCATGTTCTCCCCCACTAGGCAGTTCCTGGTGGCCAAGTCCCGATGAACAAACTTGCGCTCGGAGAGGTAGGCCATGCCTGCAGCCACCTGCTTGGCAATGCAAAGCTGGCTGGTGCAGCACAGTGCCAGCGGATTGAGGAGGCAGGCCCGTGCCTCCAGGCCACCCTGCACCAGGCTGCAGAGGTTGCGGGGTGAGCGGTCGCGCAGGTACTCATTGAGATCGCCGTAGGCCATGTACTCAAACAGCAGGCACATGGGTTTCCCAACAGCACACACACCTGGAAAAAAACAGATGCACCATTCTGGTCATTTGTAGAGAAAGAAGTTTCTGCTGTGGCAAGACCAAAAATATCCAAAAATACTTAACACAAAGGGGAGATTCCCAAGAATGCATATGGAGACAGAGGAAAATGTGAAGCATGCAAATACCACCAAATTTCATCTTGTTTCTCTGTGTCTTTGAAGCTCCTTCAATGGGAATCTAAATCCAAGCTTCGTGAGAGGCACTAACAAGTCACTAACCCAGCACGCACGTGCTTGGTTCTACACCAGCTTTTCCAGGGTCCAGCATGAGCAGTGGACTCTACTCCCACAGTGCAACAGGTTTTAATGTGACTCAGTTGCACCATGCTAGTCTGTGGAGAAGCACTCACCTTGCTTTGTCCAATATTTTCTAATGATCTACTCGTGGTTCAGATCAGACACACCTATTAGGTGTGCCTAATATATATATTTTACATGAAAATTTTGAAATAGAAGAGTCTGTACTGAATTAGTATTGTGTGTGCAAAGATCATCAGTTTATCATTTAAATTTCCAAATCTAACTTTTTAAACTAGATTTATGGAGCACACAGTGTCATAAAGCCAGTTAGAGAGATAGGCAAAAATATTTATGTGCCTGCTACTTAACTTGTCAACTAGCAAAAGCCAGCATTTGAAGCGTATGTTTTGCTTCCTTAGGGGCATTCATTTAGCAATGGGTGATCCAGCTTATTGTGAAATCTGAACTTCGTGTTGATGACCTAACAGATGAATCTTTGAGAAAAAACAGATAGCTGTTTCCAGTGTGATAAAATCATAATCTGACAAGCATGAAGAGAGTGAGAGCTTTATCATCTAAGCTGTGCTCTAAAACATGTCTGCTTTCCCCACACCCCCAGAATGTGAGACTTGTTTGCTCGTGTATCATTGCCTTTTTCTGACCTACAATGTGTTGACAATAAACATAATGTTTACTTGAGATTGGGGCATTTCCTTCCGTTCTCTTCTACTGTGAAAGTGCTTATGTCAACCAAATTTTCCCACACCTGGGGTTTATGCATTTCCAGATTTTGTGGAATTTCAAACTGAAATAAATTAGGATCTTAGCTGCACGTTCACAGGGATCACATCTGCCTACAACAACCCTGAGTGGGACTGCCAGGTGATGGTGGAGAGCAGCATCCACTTCAGTCAGAAACTGAAGATTTACTGAAATAAACTCCAGTTGGCAGCTTTCTGTGAAGAGGAATGACCTATTAGCCAAGCTGTGGAACCAAGTCTTTCTAAAAAGCCCAAGAAAACATAGTTTTGTTTCAGCTGTGAAGGGAGGGGAAGGAAGAGACTGTCATTGTGGTTGGCTTCTTTGTTTGTTTGCTTCACTTTGTTTTTCTAATGCTGGTAAATGTTCAGACATGACAATAGTAAGTGGGATCCATAAAACTAACAAGACATGTGCTTGTTTTTTTTTCTTAAGTACCCGCAAAATAAATCACAGCTCCAGGAAGCCCGTGTCTTCCCTGTAAGACATCTGCCCCAGTGTTACGAAGCTGGAAGCAGATCTAAGCAGCAAGATGGTCAGCAGCAGGCTGTAGCGCAGGATGAGGAGGCTTTGTTACAAGGTGCTGTCCTGCTAAGGCAGCTGCTTAAGACCTACACTTCCAGAATTGTTCTGGTGAAGAATTTAGCAGAGCATGCAGTGACTCATAGCAAAGCTCACCCCTTTTGAACAAGCTATTTTCTCTTGTAGAACAGTCCATCATCACTCAGCACTGGTCATGCATGCGGGTTGAACCCTGTGCCCCTAGCAAAACTCCAGCAGATTTGCAGGAGGAGGTACCCCCATACATGGGCACCTCGTTCAGATACCTAAGAGCTTGACAATGTTCGGATTGTCAAATTCAGCCATGAGGGCTGCCTCCCTCTGGAAGTCGGCCTGCATGTCTGCAGATGCTTCCTCTTTCAGCATTTTCACTGCCACCATTGTGAAGGGTTCATATGGCAGTAGTCCTGGGGCCCTGGAAGAGAGGGAAGCATTGATGAGAGTTGCATGCACATGAAACACAGGCTGTTTCTGGTATAAAATGATGAAGCACTGACTCAAAGATAAACATATTTTATACGAAAATGTTGAAAGAGCCTCCTTCCACTTGATTGTGTTTCCCACCCTGCACATTTGTGGCACTGGTACATCTAGCTACTATCAAAGAACAAGTACCAATTAGAGTAAGCATGTTCCCTAGGATTTTATATGAAAATAACCATTTGGCACCATTCATGGGATAGGCAGAGAGGTACACCTGTAATTTAACAAGTTTAAAGCTCATTAGCTAATTTTGGTTGCATTTAATGGAGTGGAGCTGAGGTATGGCAAATAGTAATGCTCCTGCAAGTGCTGTGGAAATAGGTGCCAAGTAGGAAGGAAGAATGCACAAATAAGCCCCGTCAAGAACAAGCTCACGCACCAATACACTGTGTTAAAAACTGTATCTTCAGCTTTGAGACACAAATCTGTAGGAAATGGAGCTTCTTGACTTCAAGCAATCACAAGCTCATTCTGTTTCACTATCCACAGGTCACTCTACCCTCAGCAAGTTCAATTAAGCATGCTTGCCAAAGGTCCAGGGGTAGTGCTCCAAAAGCATGGCAACTTTCCATGCTTCAGATGTGGGTCAAGCTTCAATACGCATTTTGTTGCCCTTGCCTGCTCTTCCCAGGGTCCTGCAGTTAAGGCACGCTACTTAAAGGCAGCTAGAGCCCATGAACAGTGTCACCCATTTCCAATTTGTGCTCCTGCCTGACTGCCCTCCCATTGCTCAAATGCCAGGTTACTTTACTGCTCAGTAGTCACAAGAGAAGGTTCAGATTTCCAAAGCAAACTTCCAGTTTCCTTGTCGTCTACTCCAGACATATGGTAGTTGCAACAGATGCACTCAGATGCTGTAAATGTCAAATGTCAGAAGATGGCAGGATGCCCATCTAGAGAGGAATCTCACAGGCAGCTGGACTGCAGCTGAAGGGCTTGGACAAGGAGATCCGGCATGCCAGAATGGAGGAGTTGGCTCTACATTTGTCTACTACTGCCTTTGCTATGGCAAAATGTCCTACTTTACTACCCTGTGCTGTCAGCGAGGTTTCAGTATAGCAGGAGAGGAGATGTCTTTTAATGCACCCACTGCTGCCTAATTGCAGCACCTGAGAAAGTCATCAGCGGTACTCGAAGAAATCAGCAGAGCAGTTAAAAGGAGAAACAGGAGGGCATTTATATCCTCCAAGTAGCCTCACAGTAGATTACCTCTCATGACTAACTAGCAGACCAGCACAGCAACAACTGCTTCATAATTGCATGCTCTGCAGAAAGAAGTGCCCCCTGGGCCAAAGCCTGAAGTACACCCATGCACCTGCTCTCCACTGAAATCCCACAGTGTACACTAACCTAAACGTGACTTAAGTGAGTAAGCTTTTGCTGGGCCTTCTTCAGCCCAGTTCTTCCAGATCCACAGGAACTGCGCTGAACAGGGAGAAAAGGCTCTGTGCGCAGTCCTGGCAGGCAACTGCCAAAGTTGAGCCCCTCGGTGCCCAAAAAACATTATGAGCAGGAAGGGATGGAGGCATATGTGCAGAGAAGCTCCTGCTTCTGAAATTAAACATAATTCAAGTTCTAGGCTGGAGTGTGCCTTCTACAAAACAGCTTGTTTTCTTTGAGATATAGGAAACATTAAGGAATTAGCTTGGATTTCCTCTCTAGTGACTCCCTGCACGGTTTAGGTGAAATACCTCACTCTTTGTGCACAGGACTGACAGCAGCTGTCCTCACTTTCTCCACTATTATTGGATCCCTGCGACACTGGCAGCACTTTAGGTACCAGCTGTGCAAGAAGAGATTTTGTGCCCATACTACCTTTAAAGGATGCCTGAACTTAGGTTTCCAGCCAGACCTCCTTTCCAGAGCAGTAACTATGAAAAAAAAAAAAAACTGTGGAGCTCCTGAGGTTGTGACCTGTCCAGGATCTTCACCAGCACCATAGCTTGGTAGCTTCTGTGAGGCCATTAAGTGGTGTCATTAACATCCACTGAGGGCCGTGGAGACCCACCTTTACACTCTCCATTGGAGAGAAATTTGTGTGGGAGCAGAAGAGTGTTTTGAATGAGCAGGGTATTGCTTCTTTGGGTTTCTTAAACTAACATCTATGCTGTTTTTCATCTACGTTTGAGACAGCAGATCTAACACCCTTTGAACGTGAAAGAACATGAGGAGATCTGTGAAAGAGGAAATCTTGCCACCCTGACCTCTGATTACCTGCCCACAGGTCAATCCAGGCCCTTGGGGCAGCCTTGTCTCCAAACGAGGCCTAGTCATGATGGACCTGTGCTGAGTCCCACATTTTGTTTTAAAGACATCTGCTAAGGAAACTGGTTACTTCCTCAGCCCCTTCAGTGTGTACAAGCTCTCAGCGGACATTGCAGCCTTTCAGGAGCAGCGGGTAAACGATAGCCAGACACTTCCTGTCCTAACATGTTGCTTGACCCAGGAGTGAGTAAACACTGAATCAGGCCTCACAGCAAGCCAACTGGCAAAGGCATCACTGGCACTGCGTGCAGAGCTGTGTTTACAGGAGCGGGAGAAATATGAGACCACAAGAAGTAACAGGGTTGCTAAACTTAGCTTGAGATGTCCACTTAACACATGTAGACAAGTACATTTTATTCATCTGCAACAGCAAGGTAAAGGTTTGAGTCATGATGGAGCTCGTGACCTGAAGGGATGCGCAGCTGGTGCTGTTGGATGTCAGCGCATCAGCCTCTGTTGGTGTGAGAGCTGTGCATAGAAACACCACAGGCTGAAATTTACCCTGGGAATATAATGCTTCAGAAGGGCTTCTGATGGAGAAGCAGTATTTCTTCAGCTCCTGAGCCACAGCGAGGAAGTATTTCTGAGAGTATAGCATGCTGCACATTGCAAAAGCTGGCTAAGAAGACTGTGTTGCTTGCTCTTTTCTTCTGCCATTTTTCAGTGACACAAAGCAAAAAGGTTTATCTAAAAGGAATTCCAGCACTGGGGTAGATGAAATGTACATGGAAGCTCCCTACACCATTTTAACACTTGCTTCACTCAGCACTTCAGTGACATTCAGATGCCCTTTGACAGGTCCTGCTCAAGGTGGGTGAGAGCCACCACTCAGGAGGGCCTGGGCAGCAGAGCACCAAGGCTGCACTGAAACTCCAGTGCAGGTGATGCTTGGCAGTGGGACTGCCTGCCCTGCTGTCACATCCAGGAGAGGGCCGGAAATGATGGGACATTCTCAATACTGTGCCATGGCCAGAACGAGGACTGCTCTGCACCCAGGCAGCACCTATGATGCAGTCCTCACTGCTTTGTTCTCAGCTACAGTTCAGATGCATTCAGCTCAACCATCCAGGCTAACAATCAATCAAGGCTAAGCATCTGCAGTTTTCCCACTGCCTGCCCTTTAAACTTATGTTATTTTTAGCTTACTGTATATTAAAGAAAAGTATGCCTGCATTTCTTCTGTATCCCTTCACTTGGAAAAAAAAACAAAAACATCTATTGAAATTATTTTCTCCACTCTAACAATGACTTAACTTGTCTATAACTCATTTCCTAGTGGATACGTCTACTGTAAATGTTGAAAGTATCTGCACCTATGGCTGCTTTCAGCACAGATTGTCCTTCAGCTTGGAAGTTACTGGAAGCAATTCCACCAGGCAGGTCACAGATCCAATAGTCTCTAGTGGCTTTGGTCATACACTGCTCTGGACAGTGCAGTGACAGTCAGCTACGTCCCAGAGTCATTAGCTCTAGAGGACAAAGAATACTCACCCTGAGCAAAAATGGAACTGGACAGTCTGTCTATCTTTTTTCAGGAATTTTGAGGGGGATTTTCTAAGAGCAGATCAGCCAAAGGCTGTCCTGCAGGCATTACAGAATCTGTCAAGCAAAACAAGTTGCCTTCCATCCACCCCCAGTCTGAGCAGGATTGGGTTCAATTCTGGGTTTTCAATGAAACGTGTTTCACATATGAAGAAACACATGACCTCACCTCCCATGAGGTTTAACAGAACCGGGACCTCATCTAATGCCTTAAATTTAAAACAGGCAACAATGGTCATGAATTCCAAGAATAAAGACTGAGTAAGTAAGATGCACATGCACACAAAAAGGATGTTGGACCAAGTAGGCTGGGGTTTTAGGAGATTTTTGGTTTAGTTTAGTTTTGCCACTGAATCAAATGGAAACTGGGTCAGGATCTAACTGCATCATGACGCATTGCTCTCTGCGGTAAATACTGGCCAATGTTGACTTTGTAAAGGAGCACACCGATACACACTGTCAATTTGCAAACACTGGGATACGCAAGCATTTCACAATAGGTCACAATAGAACAATCAGTATTGCCACAGGCAATACTCTTGGAAAAAATATAAGGATTATAAATTTAGCTAAGCTTTTACACCAGGCTTTGGTATGTGAGTATGACACAGTATCTACAACAGAGAAGAACAGGAGGTTCGTTTGTGGCAGTATTTTAACAAATATCAGGGGGAAGAAGTAGCCACAAGAAACAATTACTCAAGCTTGAGTTTAACTGTTTGAGTCTACTACTAATTTTGGTTTGAATAAATGAACAAAGGTTTTCTGGTGACCAGACAAACAGACGCCCAACTGCTTATTTTTTCCAGGTACCTCCATATGGAGAGGACTCACACAAGGATGTCTTACCTTGCTTGGAAAACTCTCCCAAATGCTCCTTCCCCAATATCTCTCACATATTCAATATTGTTCCTGGGATACTCCAAGCTGAGTAGTTTGGGATTGAGGAGAAGAGGCATCCGCTGGTACATGGGGTTAGGGTGCAGCCGGTCCAGGAGGAGTTCAGAGGGCAGAGTGGTGAGTGTCGGTGTTTCTGACTCTCTGAAACAACAGAGCAGTTGTTGGTCAATGTGCATGGCTCCTGATCTATGTCTGTACCTTGGGGTTGGATTCTTCCAGGACAGGATATAGAGGTGTGGCAGGGCTGCTGAAAAAACCTTGCAGCAGTCCCACGTCATTTCCCCAAAATAGCCACCAGGCCACTTTCTACAGAAGGACTCCTCAGAACTTGCACTAGAGCTACCATGGGATTCTCCCTCTTGCAGGAGTTTGCAGGACTCAGAAACAGGCAAGTTCTGTTTCAAAGCAGCATTTGTTGCCTTGAACTGAACCCTGGGCTTTACCTTTTCTTGTTTTTCCACTGCTTTCGGCGACGGCAGCAAACAAGGGTGATAATGCCAAGGATCACGATTAGAGCAAAGCTGGAGATGATCAAGATGATAACATTCATGGAGTATGTGGGGGAATAAGATGGAGGAGGGGGAAGGTTTTGTGTCTCTCCATTTGGTTTTCTTGTTCCTAGCGATAACGATGCTGTAATGAAAACAAAATCAGAAGATGATATCTGTTCCACAGGGATGGGTCTTTCTCTCAAGATGTACTTGTGTACAACTGACTAGCCTGTTCTCCTGTTAGTTACTAACATTACACATACAACAGTAAGACTGTATGAGACGACCACACTAGAGAACTTTTGTATACAGGAAGAAAAGCCCATTTCTGCTTAACAATTGTGAAAGTGCAGGACCTTGTAAAGACAGTTCCTGTAGACCTAGAAACCTAGTTTTGATAAGCAGTCAGATAATTCGCAAGTATTACAGGTGAAAGATCATATCCAATGGTCTCAAAGTGTTCAAATAAGCCAATGGCTGTACTGGGAAGGAACTAAACTCCACAATGTGGACCACAGTGTATCACATGTCCGAGAAGGATTCTGTAGTGTCCACCCAAGGCAAGCATATGGTGATATTTTCCTGGACCATCCTCTTCCCTCCAACAGTTTTGCATCTCAGTGACTTTATGGGTCAAATACAGTAAACTACTGCAGAATTTCACTTTTTTTTTTTTTTTTTTTTAGGGGAAAAAGGAATCAGGTATGTCTCTGCTGATTGTTTTCTGAGCAATTCTAGAAAATGATTGAGAACAGAAATAAATTTACACTATATTTTTAAGGACAGCTAAATTGATACTGACTTGAGTTCCATTGACTTTACGGCATCTCTATTCTCTGTGCAAGCAGAGTTGTCTTGTTTTCAAGCCCCGAGATCCTAAAGCTCAGTGAAATACTAAAACCTTGTATCTTTGATGAAATATGTTTCAAAAACTATTCTTTGAACAAAAAAGAGCAAAAATATTTCCATCTTTTTCAGATTTATTTTTAGATATATATATTTTTTTAATGTTGAAAAAGGAATCACCAGAAGCAAAACAACTCTGGAAAATTTGCCATAAGCTCTACTTTTTCCTTAGAGCACATCATAGCCAACCTATCCCTCATAATACCACAGGAAATCTGATTTCATCTTTTGGCCTTACTGTAATCTCGGGCAAGGTTCTCAATTTGTCTGTCCTCATTTGCCCATCTTTAAGGTATGTATTACACCTTCAAATTGAAGTTGCTGAGTGCATCTGTGCAAAGAACCAGTGCTGCATGAATCCAGAAGACAGAATTAATCAGTGGGGCCATGAGACCCATGGTGTGATGGGCAACATGTCAACACTTTACATGGTCCCAAAACAAGCACAGTGACAGAAATCATAAATTGTAGTCACCTACCATCTCCACAGGGAGACACGCTGCAGTATTCCCAAGTGACAGATGGGTCTTTTGTGTAGCACCAGGGACGCTCATTTTCACCTCCTGGGTTGCGGCAGTAATTCTCAGCATCAGACAGCTCGGGGAAAACCTGAGGAGTCCTTCTGTGTAAGTGGGGAGCCTTGGAGTAGGAAACCATTTGGATTAGTGTTTGAGTACAATTTTTCCTGCTGGTATTAACAAAACAAGGGGAAAAAAAAAAAAGAAAAAAAAAAAAAAAACAGAGAAAGATAGAGGTAAAACAGGCTTGCTTGCAGTAACTTGCAAGAATCACCAAGAAAGCATCTGGCAATGGGAAGGGGGAACTCGCATATTGAAATATGAAGCAATAAGTCAAGCTTCCATCTGCCCAGCCCTTCTGTGGGACAGGGCTGCCCAGCTCTGGGAAACTTGGAGAAGAAGACCCCATTTAGTTATCTCACACTGATGCACACCTGGTCACTCCACTTCTGGCAGGGGATGCCGGAGGCGGTAACGTTGGCCCAGCCCTGGTAAAACTGGCCATTGCCACTGTAGCAAGTCCCTGGACAGGAAAAAAATAAAGAATAAAAAGGAACAAAGTGAGGACAAGCACCATAGAACATGCCCTGCAGCGAGGAGCGACAAGTCATGTCCTTGCACAAGAGCCAAAACAATTAGCAGCAGATCTGAAGCGCACAAAAGGACCAGTGACAGTCACGGAAGAGCTTAGCTTTCTGTTCACGCTGAAATGGATTTTGAGCTCTGTACATAGGATTACATCTGGTAACACCCCAAGGAAGGGAGTAAAGCTTACCAGACTGACAAACAGAGCCATGTGGCTGTGGCTGTCCTCTCCCCCAAAACCAAACAAAGCAGCAGGGGCCCACAGGGATGCTCCAGAGCCAAACCATGGCAGAAAGCAAACTGCAGCACTGGCTGCATGGCTCACAGCCTGCACAGTGTCAGGGGCAGCTGGGGTGGGAGCAGCAAGGTCCTGCAAGGAATGCTCCCCTGCTGGCCTCTGTGCATTGCTTGTCATCTCAGACTGGATGCTTGGGACTGTGGCTCCCAGCATGCGTGGAAACCACAAGCTAAAGGGAGCTACAGATCTGAAGCAATGGTATGGGCACAAAGTATTGTTATTCACAGTGAAGAATGTGCCATTGACTTCACATATGCAAAGCTTACTATGGCTGCAGAAAAAGTCAGCAGGAAATCTAGAGATTTTCACTCCCAGAATAAGCTCCCCAAACATAACTGTGGGCATCACTTATCTTCAGAGGAGAATTTAATGCATGCTGGCATAATCCAGGAAGTAAGAGGGACAACAGAGGAGATGCAGCCTTACACATGTAGCATTTGATAGCTAATTGTGTGGAAACTGCTGACCATGGATTAGCATTCTGGTTGATGGCATGCATTAGGGTCCTCTTGTTAGATGCTGCATTATTAACCTTATTAAATCAATTAGTAAGTCAGCAAACACTGCTGTCACAGCTTTATTTTCAACTGTATTGAAGTTGCAGCTCATAAAAACTAACACAGGAGGAAATCTGTCTCATTCTAAAACAGAGATTTTTTTAAGCAAATGTTTTTCCTCTTCAGTAAAGATTTGCGTAAGGTTTGATCCAGGTTTGAGACAAAGGCTACACATTTTAATTCACTCAAACAGAATTGCCCTGTTTCTCCTGTAGGAGAAACGTCGATGATTGATTAATTTTTGCAGGGTTGTAGTTCTAACAAGATGTTTGTTTAGAGCACCTGAGCACTTCAGTAAAGACCAGAGTAAACAGCAATTCTTGAGCACATCACAATGGCTACCTGCTCTTTTCCTCTTGCATCACCCACTCCACACGTAATTGCTGTTGCAGAACCTCAGCTTTCTGTACACCCATTGGTGCCAGGCTGTACCCATGGGCAGCAGAACACCACCAGGTTTACTGTAGGCAGGTGACTTCAAACACGAGGTTGAGCCCCTGTAGTTCAAGGTGTGGAAGTACCTCAGTTTAGAAATGGCCCATGACAACACTTTGTACCTCACAAGTTCAAGGTAAAATGCTACAATTTGACCTTCTCTGGCTGGTACATAAGCTACCTGCAGTGTCTTTGTTGAGCTGCCATAAAACACAGCTGTGTGTCTGAACCCAGTGTTTTCAACGTCAACAATTAAAAGACAAGGAGAGCAATACCTGAAATCCACCTGAGCTAATAGCTGACATGAAAAGCAGCCTTTTTGCACTGAATGTGACATCAACATGACACCTTTGTGGAGCAAGCTGAAGAGGCTTGGGGGGCAAACAGAAGCATCACTGTGCCTTTAAAGGGCTGAAAAATACCAAGGTCTCACTGGTGGACGTGCTGAAGAAGGAGAGGCTGAAACTGCCATGTGCTTCTGGCACCCTCCTCGTGCTCTATCCCCCACTGAGAGCATGGGGCTGGCAGAAGTCTCAGCAAGAGATGGCTGGGATTTATGGGTAGTTTTGGAGGGACATTAGAGAAACAGCTTCAGGGACAGATGGAGGCAGCTGGATGTGGCACTGGCATGTGCTGCCTGAAGAAGCTGTGCGTGCCCCATCCCTGGAGGTGCTCCAGGCCAGGCTGGCTGGGCCCTTTTCTAACCTGACCTACTGTGTGGCAGTGCTGCCCACAGCAGGAACTCTGGGCTGGGTGGGCTTTGAGGTCCCCTCCAACCCAACCAGTCTGTGGTTCTGTGATTCTATGCTGGTAACCCCATCAATGACAGCATGTAAGGGTGGGACTGCCCTGACAGCAGTCTCCAAAGTACCAGACGCAGCAAAAAGAGAGTATGGTTAGAAAGGCAGCATAACAACTGGCTAAAAGCACCATCGCTCTCTAATCACCTTCAACAACTACCAGCCCATGCTCTCCCTAAAACCTGTGCAGCTGGAAATGTGTTTGTGTATGCCTTAGATGTGAGAGTTCAGTCATCCTCCAGCAACAGCCTGATCAAGCCAGCAAAGACCAGCACAAAACACGAAAAAATGCTGTGCAAGCTGCATCTTCAACAAAAATGCCGTGCCCACCCTCTTGAAGAACAGATCCTGGAGAAATCTACTTACTGGTTATATTCTCCTTCTTAAAATCTGTGAAAAGACAAGACAAGGTGTAAGGAGGGGTTGTGACACAGCCAGGTGCTAGCTGCAGAGGCACAGGCAGGATGGTTCCCACTTTGCACACCACATCTGACCACAGAACAGCTACTGAGAGGCTGTCAGGCCTTCACTTTGGCTGTAAGTCGTGGGTGTCACCGTGCCCTCCTCACCAAGAAAGCAGCTCTGCAGATGACGGGCAGCACAGCCCCTTACCAAAGAAAGGGATATGGGTGCAGGCACTGGGGTCCTGGTGCAGGCTGGGCAGCCTGTTGCACTCGGGAAGAGCGAGCAGCATCAGCCCCGGCTTGTAAATCCCCCGCTGAGAGTTTTCCTCCATTGAGAGCCATTCCTTAAAGCAGTAGAGATCCTTTACAGCAAGGCAATTCTCTCTACATTATTTTGCAAAAAACAGTGAAATACAGTGGTCAATGGCTTGATAACAGCAGCTGCACCTAGCGGTGGTGTGCAGGGGTTATACAGGCGGACAGAAAACCATTAGTGGGGCTGTGCTTCTTTAAGCCAGTCTGTCTGGCTCATAAACCATAAAGGAAACTCCGCATAAAATGTAATAGCTTCCTTTAGGAAACCCACAAAGCTACATTTTTTAATGAAGCAGGGTTATGCTCAAGACGCAACACACATCAAAGACTGTGAGGAGTTCATTTCCATCATTTCCCAGACATTTACTGCCATCTTCTAATAACAAACAGCATGTCTGGGAGTTATCTTAGCATTTTTGATACACCCTGAAAATCTCACCTGTTGTTCATAAATTCTGTACAAACATGCCATCTGTTCAAAACAAGAGGTGAGCTGCAAATCTTAATATCTTAATCTTTTCTAAGATAAACATTTGCCTACATTTTTAATCTCACAGAGCCAGCCTCCCAAATACCTTCTTTTCTCTGCCTTTCTCTCCCCCTTTTTATCTGCCTGCTATCTGCAGCAAAATCTTTGCAGTGCCAGGTGAAATAAATGACCAAACCTCCTCTTACCTAATGTATTGCCTCCCTAACAATGTGAAATATTCACTGGCAAGCCATACTGTGAATGTTTAAATGTTCCTTAGATCTGAAGCTATTTTGTGAAGAAGGCCAAGGCAGTAATATCTGCTCTAGGGAAAAAAAAAAAAAAGAAGAAGAAGAAAAAAAACATAAATGAAACTGTGCCATACTGGAAAGTTTGACTGTTTGTTGTATTAGTTAATTTGTCACTGATTCGTTTATTTATTCACTCATTCTTGAGAGCCTGAGTTGCACAACCAGCTTTGAGGTAATGTACAGAGATGATTTTTGCTGAACTCAGCTGCTGTCCTTTGAGGATGCATGTCCTTCCTGACCAACACAGAATGACACAGTTATGCAGGAATACACTGTTGGCACCCATGCTGAAGGCTTCAGCCAAATTCACCACCTGGCTGGCTGATGCAATTTCATTACTACCAACAGCTTTGGCAAGAGTAGAAGGTCATGAGCTTCAACGACAAACACCATCACTGCAAATCTTCTGCAGCACCAGAAGGATGGAGGTCTCTGGAAATTCTTCCAGGGTGGCAGATCTTTTGCAATGGAGGTGGATGCTTTTCACATCTGCAGGCTGAAGCTACTGAAGACCCAGCTGCCTTGCTTTTGGTTTTATCCACGTCTGGTTGATTCCTTCCTCACTTCCATGAGAGCCAGAATGCAGCCAGATGGTGCAATGTATAGATGTAGCTTTTTATGTTAAACAACAAGTGGAACAGGAATGACCTCCTGAAGTTTTAAAAAAAGAAAAAAAAAAAAAAGAAAGTTTAGCTTGTGAAATGGGAAAACCTGGCATCTGAGGCACAGTCTGACACAGAGAGACCTGGATTGCATTAGCTGCCTTCACTCCTGAAGACAGAGCATCCTTAAACAAGCCTTGTATGCGAAGTGCAGCTGCAAAAAGCCAAAGACCTGCAAGACAAAGACCTCTGCAAGCCTTTCCAGTGCCTCTTTAGAGGGAGGTGGTCCTCAGCCCCTGCCCCGTGGCTGCTTCTAGGGGAGCACGACAAGGCAGCCAGAGGGAGGGGCAGTCAGCCTCCTCCAGCTGAGATCATGCCATTGTTATAGCACTTAATCCCCAGCAGCAAGAGCTTGATGAGATCATATGCAAAGATTACTTCAGAGTATTATTAGAAGTTTTATGTAACGAGACAGAGAGACAAAGACCAGGAGCAGCCGATGAGGACAGGCGGGCCAGGAGCCCACAGAGAGCTGTTGAAGAAGAGGAGAGGACGCATGGACCTGACAAAAGTGAAGGGTTTCCCAATGTGAGACTGTGCCCTATCACTTCACACCAGCAGTGACTGAAATAAAAATAGAGGGGCTTTCTTTTATTATCACAGAACAGCCCATGGTAAAAGCCAGAAGTAACCAAGAATTATGAGATGAAGTATCACTTTTCCTTTCAAGTAGGAAAACTCTTATTCTAATCAATTTGCGTCTGAATATACGGAAAGTTTTTCCTATGTTGTTTTCTCCTGTTTCACTTCATCTTGTTTTGCCAGTGTTTATTTGTCTTGCCCAGTTTGTTCTAGCTTCCAAACCAAAATGCACAACAAAAATTACATAGGAGAGAAAAAAATGGTACAAAGAATAAGTAAAAAAGACAAAAGCACATGAAAACATACCAAGGGAAATCTGTCCCTCAAAAACAAGGTGATTCCTACAGCCTCTGGGACAATTAAATTTTTATTCTTGATGCAGTTCAGCTGAGAGCTGGTGTTGTCTAGACAGTTTGAGCAGAGAGGTATAAAGCTGTCAGTAGAAAGCAGATAAGATAACTGGAAAGCAACCAAGACTGTGCAAAATGCTTTCAGTAGACCTCTGAGGTCTCAACCATTCAGAAGGACAGATGATGTCTGAGCTGTCAGAGTGTGGGGCAAGGGCTTTGGGGAAACTTGCCCAGCCAAGGGGCTCTGGGAACAGGAAACCAGAGGAACACTGTCCCAGGGCTCTTGTCATGAAGAAAGCCACATTTAAATTCACAATAAAATCACTGAGAAAAGTTCTTCGAGGAAAAGAATAAATAGATGTATCTGCAAATTGTCTGGTGGATTTGAAGAAAGATGATGCCAGACAGATCTGTTAGTATTCAGACACATTTGCATAGGCTTTGCCTGCTAGTTGTTGGGCCACCCTTGAGCAGGGTGAAATGAAGCCAGCGCCTTACCCAGCCCTCACTGACACGTCCTGTGGAGCACTGTGCAAAGTCCTTCACTGACAAATGTGTCACGCCTGTGTGGCTCAGATATAAATACTGTCACACATCTTGAAAATAGGCAGAGAGGTGGTGTACTAAAGGGCACAATGACAAAGCAGTGCACCAAGGCAGAGGGGCGCAGTCTGACAACAAAAAGCAACTTCAGCACTTGTCTGCAGGATTATTTGTGGATATTTGCAAATACACTTCTTTCTCAGGGTACGTGCTGCAAGTGCTCGGAGTGAGGAACGCCAAGCAGCTCATGCAACAAATGGAGAACGCAATGCACTGTCAGGCTCCGCACTGGTGTTTTCCTCTGTGCCTTTGTTTCGGAGCTGTGGAAGGAGAAGAGATCAGAAGGGCCTTGAGTACAAAAACAGCGTGCCGTTCACTGTCCTAAAAAGCCCCGGCATAACTGGAAAAATAACTGCCACTAGACTACATCTGGCCCACATCCAGCTGTCCAAGTGCTGCCCCTGTTCCTGCCATGTCTGCATGCAAGACGTGCATTTCAGTCAAGGCACCACAACTGGGGCCACTCTCCTACAAACACTGATCTGAATAATCTGTTTTAGGATACAGTTCATGAGGGACAAGAACTGAGTGCTGCTTTTAGGCAGGAATGTCAGCTGCCCAAACGCGGATCAAAGGGCAACCAGAGAGCAGGTCTTCACAGATTTGTCATGCTAGACAGCAGTGCTAGGGAAAAGAAGAGTATCAGCCCAAAATGTCTACAGAGACTGTTCTCTGCAGCGCACCAGGCAGTCCTTGTGCCATCATGGGGAGCAGGATATCCACCACTAGGCTCATGTGTAGTTAGTGCTCACAGAAAAAGAAGCCGCAAGAGATACAGAGGGTTGAAAAGCAAGACCTATGGAGAGAACTTGGAGAAAGATGGTTTATTCTGGGCTGGGGAAGGCTTCTTCAAATCTTGCTGCAGAAAGGAAGGAGGAAGCTCTTCTCGGTGGCTGCTGGAGTGGACAGAGCGCAATGGGGAGGGCTGCCCAGTGGGCTGCACAGCCTCTGTGCCTGAGACGTGCTATACAAGCACCTGTCAGCAGGGGATTAGCTGCTGCGTGAGATGCTTTGGGCTCTGCGGGTCCTTGCCAGGTCTGTTTGATTGCACATTCCTCTGACCATGAGAGGATACGTGTGCCAGGGGGGAGGTTTGGTTCAGCAGGTGCAGTTACGCTGACAGTGTCTCCAGTGTGGTCTTTTCCAATTCTATCACTGCGGTGATGGGAAGTGCTGAATGATCAGTGTCCTGCCCTGGCCACATCTGCTGCATGTCCATATTTAGTCAGAATTCTGAACATGCACATTTCTGATAATAGTAATGACTATACACTGACCTAGCAAGATCTAACTGGTGGCAATATGTTAATTACTTATATCAACAATGTCATTGAAAGGGATGTATCTTTTCAGCAGCTGCCACCAAAAGCCTGATTTAGCACAAATCTCTGGGGCCTGGAATTCACTCTGAACCCCACCACTGAACACTGCAACAGGCCCCCTCTGTGCATGCAGAAGGGAGAAGAAAGGAAAAAACACAACAATCCAGAAAGCACAGTGCTACTGCATGACTGGGCAGACTCTAACCAGCCACATGCCCCCAGAACAAAAGTGAAAGAGGAGCATGTTGTGTTTCTTTACCTGCATATGGGTTTTGGGGCGGGCCCCACTCCTGAGGGCTTGCACTCCTGGAAGATGTAGTTACACAGCAGGGACTCGGCGGCCGGCTGGCAGAACGAACTCACCGTTTTCAGCTCCGTCCAGGCAGTATGAACAAGCAGCTCTTGGGTCTCCTCGGGGTCAGCATAGGAGGAGTTGAAGAAAACAAGAGCGTTTCTTGACAGGATGGCACTGCACACCTCGCCTCTGTAGGTGCTGCAGTAGCCTGCATCACCCTTATACAGTTTGCTGTCAAGGGACAAAAGCAAACACACAGGGTAAACCCACAGCCCTGCACCAGAAGGGAATGGAGAGGAGAGTGCCAGCAGGGGTTTGTGGATGCATCCAGGTCAGAGGGCACTGCCCCTACGGCACACCTGGGAAAATGACCCTCCCTGCTCCCAGAGTGGGTGGGGAGAGCTGGGGGTGCAGCTGTCCCCATTGATCACCCTGCCAGTGCAACTGGGGTCAAGGAGGTCAATTCTCAACATGCCAACCATTTGGAGCAGCCAGCAGAGCTATTTGTAACCTTGCCTTTTACTTCTCTGTCCAAATAATCCCCCCATTGTCAATGCTCTGGGGTGTTCTTGCTATTTTTCTTAGGAAAACAGGACCTGCATGGGCAACAAAGTACACTGGATGCCCAAAATTCTGCTTTGCAGATCTTGTGATCAGCAGGCGATGCTCTCTGGCCTCAGTTCAGCCACACTGGTTTGGGGTCAACGTTAATCTTTTTATTTATAATAATAATAATTATTATTATTATTGCTAGGCAGCTTCCTCACAACAATCCCCACTGTGGCAGAGGGCACACCACACACACTGTCCTGGTGACACCCCATGTGCCTCCCATGCAAGGTGCATCTTTCCTATGCCTGAGAGGCAAGAGGGCGTACAGGCACGCATAGAACAGCTGTGCTGCTGGCTTTGGTGGGCTGTAGCCTGGAAAGGTCCCATTTTTGTCAGCACACCAGTGTCAGTATTATGTTTCCTTGCTTCTTCGTCATCTGCAGAGACACAGTCTGCAGAAGCAGCGATGTTTCTTGCAGTGCCTTATCGCAGAAAGGGGATTTTGTGCAGCAAATGTCGAGAACAGTCATGAGAGATAAAGGCTGAGCATTGGATCACAGTTCTTATGCCTGTCACACCTACACAGGTGAAGGTGCAAGGCATAAGTCTGCCATCATTACTGGAGTCTCCAAATGTTTTGCAAAAGCCCTGAACCAGGTGTGCCAGCAGCTTAGTTGAGCCACTTTTTTTACACTTTCTCAGGCACTGCTCTTCGCTCTGAGAGCCGCCAGGTCTCAGCTAGCACTTGCATTTACCTTTCAGACTGATTTACCCACACCACACATAGGAATATGCTAGGGTTCTAAAAATAAAAAGTCGGACAAATCGTTCGGCACTCCAGAAAGAACCTGGCAAAAGAGCACCTCTGATCACATACAAGTGTCTTTAGTCATCTACTACTTTGCTTCTAACAAATATCTAAGTGCTTTTTGCCTTACTTGTAGTGATCACTGAACAAAAAAACATCTATTGGTTCTGTGTAGACAGGAGCCTAACATGCAGCTAGACTTTTGTCTGTAAATTTCTAATGTTAGTCAAGTCATGGGCATATAACTGTGATGTGTGCTCCACTAGTGGCTCAGTGCAGAGGCACCGTTATCTGATGGGCCCCACGCTCTGTTCACACTTGTATAAAGGATCCCAGTGTGCCCTCCAGAGAGTCTCACCCGTATCTTAGTATCCAGAAACCCTCCCCTTTCATTTAAGCAAAATTCATTAAATCCTCTTGGTTCATCACTGTCACCCTCCCTGACCCACAGGATCCCCAGGCAGCCATAAAACCCATCCTTACCTCCACTCTGCCAGGGAGGCACCGGGCCCAGCAGTGGCGATGAGTCAGAAGAAAGAAGAAATGGAAAAGACATCATTGATCTGTCATTTCACATTTGTGGTAGCTAAGAGTTACACGGTAGGAAATATGCCTTAATCTTTGGGCCCTCCATAACCACCAGACTGCGTCCTGCATTCACAGAGCGGGTGGCTGCAGCTGCTCCCCCTGCTTGTCCTTTCTTTCTCCCATCAAGAGATGGGGCTGTAGGAGAGATGCAGCCCCCGAGAAGCTCGCGATCTGAGGAAAGCTATTTTCACCTTGCTGTTAGGTGACACCAAAGCTGGGCTGCAGCCACGGCTTCCTCCGCATGGATGGACTTACCAAGTGCTTCTGGGACACAACGTACAAGACAGCACCAAGCATGCAGGAAGCGACAGCTGTGCCAGTCTCCCGAGTGTAAGAATATATGAGGAAATAGCCCAGCGGGGCAGGCATTGGTACTCAAATTTAGCCCCCTGCAAACTATGAGCTCTCCAAGGCCTTCCCTCCTCCTCCACCTCGTTTCCCAGTAGGAAAGCCAGGCCTGCAGGGAAGGGTGAGTTGTTAACGAGCCCCTCCTTCCCAGCATACCTGAAACACTGATGGTCGCGGCGGCTTTGGCAGCACCGAAGGTTTTGCTGTGTTTGTTGGTGGCAAGGCAAGTGAATAGGCCGGGTCGGGTGACGTACACCTGCAGCCTGGAGTCAACCACTCTGTCCTTCACGCTTTCTGCTATAGAGCCTGCAGAAACCTAAGGGAATGAAAAGCCCACTGCAGTGACATTTCTAACAGAGGCAAACAAGCAAACCAAGAAAAAAATAAAAAAAACCAAGAGATTCACCACTTCACAACAAGCTTGGCAGAGAAAGATGCAGCAAGCAGATGAAGATGGCAGAAAGCTGGAGCTGCTGGCATTATTTTGTTGTTTTCATAGCTTTCACAGACAAAAGCAAATGTTCAAGACTTCTCCTAGTCCACACTTCAACAGTACTTCTGCGATTAATTTTCAGTTCCAGAAATCTCAGTTTTTTGTGGCTAACTACTACAAGGACTTTACTAGAAGAATGTACTCAGTGGAGCACAAAATGGCTTTGTGCACCCAAGCCTGGCTATAGGGAAAGTAGCTGTGAACTCACTGATTCTGGATTAATGCAGCCTCTGCCACATCTTCAAACCAGCGGTGAGCCGAGCAAATGCTCTGTCTCCAATGCTCGAGTAGATACCCCATACATTTTCTTCCCTGCTGCCTGGAAATGTGGAAATGGCAGCAGATGTGGTGACATTGGCCAGGTCTTTCCCCAGGAGAGAAATTCCGAGGTGAATGAACTTGGAGCCTGTTGTTTTTGGCCAGTCAGAATTGGTTTTATCTTCAAGCTTTTCCTGCAGCTTTGGCACTTGTTAAAATCAGACACAGCACATCAGGACCATGCTTGGCAAAGGCAGCAGCATAGAGGAGCATTGCCGGCTCTGTTCTTCATACCAGTAGGAAGCATCAAAGGGAAAAGTGGCCATCTGTGGGCTCCACCGGTATGTCTTGGCCCTAAGGACAGTGAAAGTCGTGCATCTGGCTCTGTCCAAGCAAAGTGCTCTATCTACACATCTAGCAGAGAGGTGAGACAGACTAATCTGATCACGCTGGAAGCTAGTGGAAACATGTTTCAATGGGATCTGTGTCTGCTTCCAAAGTTATTAATGGTAATGACTGAAAAGCAAGAAGGAACACATCAGTGTTGTATCTTTCTTCAGGTAGCACATTGTTTTCTCCCCAAAAAAGAAAACACAGAAAGTATTACATTTGTTCTGTCCCACTCCAGCTCAACTCAGATGTATGGAAAGGAGATTTGGAGGGGAAGAAATGACTAAATCACAAGACTAACATAAATATTGTAAATATTGCATCAGAAACGCGTGGCAGGCTGGTCACAGTGCAAAAGCAGGAGCAGGGATACTTTTTGGTGTTATGCTGTCAAGTCAATTCATATGAATGAGAACTCAGGGTATTTTTTCATGATTGAAGAGTTTCTCTTTAACTGTAGCACTGGTCAGATTTATTTTTACAAGTTTTTCCTCCCAGAACCTATCCAGCACTGAGCAGTATCTGCTACAATCTGAAACGATTCCCCAGCCTTCATCCCGTTTGCTGCTCTTCTGCAGACTCCCTCAGAGCCTCAGGTCCAGCCTGGGACCCTCCATGGGATTTTGCACGGCAGAGGCCTCTCATGTCAGGAAACGTGACCATGGAAATCTGAGATTGTTCTTCTCAGCTTGGTCCAAGAAGTGAAGAATGCTCCATGTCAGCTGATGGAGTGAACAAAACAGGAACCATGCTTTCACCAGAGGTGACAAATCAACTAGCATACAGCTCTCTACAAGAGTCATGCACCAATGGGAGCTTGGCATAGCAGCGTCCTTCCACTCGTAAGAAGCCATTGAAAGCAAAAAAGGTGAAGAACCGGCTGTCCTAAAATATAGGTCCTGGAAGCTCTGAGGCCCCTTGTTCTTCATCAGCCTTCTGAAATGATACCAGTGAATTCCTCACCTTTCTTGTTTCCTCAGCTGCTCTGCAAACTACAGTTAGAAGCATGACCTTGTGGTCGCTGGCAGGAGTGAATAAAAAGGGTTTGGATATCGTGCATTGTTAATCCAGAGGCTATGGCAGTGGCCAGTATGGAAATCTGGAGGATGGACACAAGGGGAGGGACTCACCTACCAGCCTGAGCACAGAATATAGGATAGAATATTTTAATCTGGAAAATAATCATATGAGACTGGAGGATACAAAAAGTGTTGGCAGAGATAAAGAAGGTGAGACAGCCTGCAGAGTAGCCCAAGCTCCTTAATGACATATTTTAATAGATGGAGAGAAGAGATATGGAGCAGGACAAGAGTAGCCTCCTGAAGTAAGAAATTTCTCCAAGAGGATCTCTTGCTCCTGTTGGATGAGCAAGCCAACAGGAATGCCCGTGGCCAGCCAGTGGCCAGAAGAATCAGTGAGAAAAAGAAGAGGCAAATCACTGGTATGCACACAGCTGCCTCTGCAGCACTGTGATCCAGGCCACATGACTTTATGAAAGCTGTTGGAAGACCATGGAGAATATATAGCATGGCCATTACAAACATGAGAAGGTTGGAGGAAATCCATGTCAGAAAGGGCGTTGGACGGAATCAAGTGTCGTACCTATTGGAGAGCTGCTGTGGTTCTGGCATGCATCTTCACCCCTGGGGGGCTATGCTGGGTGTCAAGGGGCTCTTCAGTCCAGCTGAGGAGCACTGCAATGGCTTATAAGTGGGCATTAAATTGGGTAAATGCAAAGGAGGCACCCACATTAGAAGGCCAGGATGATTAATCCACAGATCACTTTCCTGTGAGCACCAGATGGTTTTCAAGTCCTGGTACTTGCAGCATATTATGCCTCAAAACAAGTTTGCTCTATTTAACTGCCTCAGCTTTCCTTATTTTGTCAAATAATCCATTTTGTCATGTTATTTTCATCACATTAGGACAAAGGCCAGGAAAACTGCCTGTACAAATACTTAAACTCATCATTAAGTCCTCCTAAACACTCTGGCCCAGGAGGAGCTTGCAAGCATCTCAAGCATCCTTCATCTCTGGCATTCTACCAGATCCTACCCAATTAACCCACGCGACACCTGGAGACAAGGCAGAGCATTTCATAGAACTGAGCACTGCAGTGGGGAGACGAGACTGTCTCAGAGTGATTGAACAGCAGGCACTACAAAAGGCAGAAGCGGGAACTGGGGACAGAAAAGCAGCACTTACAGCTTTCCCATTTTCCAGCCAGGTGACAGTGGGGACTGGAGCACCTGCTGCTGTGCACCGCAGTGTCACCATGGAGCCGAAGGTGATGTTTTGGGATTCAGGAGCCTTCAGGATTCTGGCAAAAACTGTGGGAGAAGACAAAGGCTTAAACGGGTGCTTACAGCTGAGGCTGGTCTGATGCAGGGGTGCCTCCTCCCAGCACATCTCCAAACAGGCCACAGCCTCTCAAAGAAAGGTCAGCAGAGTCCTGTTGAACAACAGTCTTATGAGAAGGACAAGGAGAAGAAATGAGGTAGGCAGTGTTGTCATATTCCACACATTACAAACCAAAATTTTAGCTCTGGAAATCTATACACAGCCCTTGTTCACGGGAGGTAACATGCAAAAACCACCCAGATGGCTTGCAGTGAATAGAAGGCATATTACAATTTGAAAACACGGAGGGGACCACCATGGTGGTAGAGGCTGGAGCTCAGATAAGTTCATCAGTGTGACTGCAGCGATTAGGACTCACCACAGAGAGCCACAAACCCCATTATTTTCCATGCCATGATGAGCCTGGGTGGTAAGCTTCTATCACTTAACTATGGGGGCAAGGCCATCAAAAGCTTTGGGAAACTGAGACTGCACAGGGCAAGAAGGTTTCGAAGTCACTTTTCACCTCCACTGCTTCTTCCATGGCGATATGGTTACTGGACAGTCTGAAGCCAAGGCCTTCCCCTCTCCAAAAGGATTGTTTTACGTTTTTGGTGAAAAGGAGATCTTACAAAATTTTTGCTGAAAAGGTGTTTTAATCCAAAAACACAGATCTGACAAGCCTCCACAAGCTGTATTTCAGCTGCAGCATTTGGACGGCACAGAGGAAAGCAGAGAAGAGAATCATTTCCCATGTGGAACATCTGAGTTCTGACCCAAAAATTTCAGTGGAGATGCCTGAATGTCTGTACAGAAGCGGAATGGATAACTCTGTGCCATTTATTACTCCAGTTTCCCATGCTTCGTGAGTAATGCTCACCCTCTAGCTTCTGGGCAGCACAGCAATGACTTAAAATCTCCATCAGAAATTTTAGTAAGTAGAGGAGTTTCTCTTGGCATCCTTATGCAAGCATTATATTCCGTTTTCCACTTCAGCTATCCATGTAGCTTCCCTTATCAAAATATCTGACTGCATTACAGACTTTTTGCTTTCGTGTTTCCCTATCGCACCTCTTGTCACTGACCACTGTTTTCTCCCATTTTCCAGATGCATACATCCCAAGCAGAGCAATTAAACAACCAATAATGGTCTCCTGGCACACACTGAATATTTCTCCTTATAGAGACTTCTTCTTGTCAAGAGCAGAAAAGCCTTCATCTGCAAAATTTCAATTGGACAAAAAAAAAAAAAAGAAAAATTACTTTCCACATAGTTTTTCCATTCCTATCTGGACTGTGCAAAGGCTGAACTCTGTGTTAACAGATCACCTAAAGTCAGTTTTGTTCACAGATATATAGGCAACAATAGGAGTGCATTTCCTAGAAGCTTTGCCACTCTGTGAGCACATCCATTCAATGGAGTCCTGGGCAGGGATTTTTAGGAGGATTAAATTCAGCATTGGTTGAGTGGTGGGGCAGGAGGACACATGTTGAACTCCTGGCTCCTCCACGCTCCCTGAGCAGTGCCCCATGGATGTTGCTCACAGGGACTGGTGTGGGACACAGCCCCAGGGTTGGTGAGCAGAGCCACGGTGCCTGGCCAGGGACTTCTCTGAAGAATAAGAAGTGAAATTAAACCTTTGCCCAAGGTTTTGTCATTAGCATCAGATGGTTGTGAATTCCACCCTGAACCCCATAAGCCAAGCCCATGATTACTTTCATACGTCTTTTGGAGAAATACTAAACTTTTGGGCTGATCCTCTGGCAGCAACTACATGCACATGGCTCCTGCTGAAGCCAGCACTTCAAATGCCAAAGCCAGAACACAGCCCTTCAGGCTTTTCTCAAGCTGCCATTACTTGTGCAGCGTGCCACAGGGATCCTGCCCACACAACAACCTTGCTACTCTGATCCAGTCTTGTTGATTCCAGAGCAGCAAATTAACAGCATTACATTTGCCATTGTCAGACACAGGCACTTGTGCCATCCCCTCTAACCACTGCTCTCTCAAAATCTGCATGGAACCGTCAGATGGGAGAAAAAATCAAAAACACCCTTCAACGGTCACAGCATGTTCATGGTTTGGGAGCAAAGCTCTATTCATGCGTAGGGAGCAAGATCAAGTGCCCCAAGTGCCTCTGGGAAGGACAAAAATCTGAAATCAGCTCCTCTGGTTCCCCAGCCTGCACTGAGCACAATACTTGCCACAGTAGCTATGGCTCTGTTGGCTTAAGCACAGGAAAGGCAACTTGTCAGGCTATTCTAGCCTAAACTACCAAGTATGGGGGGAGAAAACAAAGTGACAGATATGTATTCCTGTATTTCTGGTGTTGGCTGCTCACCAGGACAGACTGCGTGGTAGTATCTGGGGTCACCCTCCACCAGCGCAAGAAGGAGCAAGGCCACCAGGGCAAGCTTGGAGTCCATGCTGGCATTGGCATTAGTGATGAAATCTATCCCAGAGCTAAAGGAATAAACCCAGCCCCCAAAAATATGACTTTTTTTTTTTTTTTTTGACTTACACGATTAAATGGAAGAAGTAAAGTGGAGAAAGAATCAAAGACCCTAATGGTGCCAAGCTAAGCAACCAGGAGGCATAGGGAGATGAAAGGCAGGAATAGAAAGGAACAAGAAATAGCAATAAATGTTTGTAGTATTCACATTATTTGCCGGGCTTAGGACATAGTTTTGTTCTCATTTTACCTCAGAGTGAAAATCCCCAGCAGTCAGATGATTTCTGACACCTCCGCTACAAGTTCTCCTTGTCCAGATCCTCCCAAACATGGGTTTTACCGGGACCTTCCCTCGTTTGGCAGTATCATCACAAGCTATCAGCATCCACACAGTGTCCTTGGAGGGGTGAGCAGGGTGGGAGAAGAGGGCTCTGTTTATTGACTTTAATATTTCAGCAGAAAACCAAACAGAGTGCCTCACTCAGAGGAGCTGGAAATGAAACCTTGCCAGCTTCAAGTCCAGCCAGCATGCTCAGTTTCACTCCCAAGCCCCCTAATAAATGTCCTTTCTTTTACAGTCCTGCTAAATGATGTGCTGCAAGCCGTGGGGCTTGCTAGGAGGCATCTGTACCACGGCCAGCTGCTCTCATTTCTGAGAATTAGGTAACATCATCCAGTCCAAACAGTAGGGCTTTAACCCAGTCACAAAATTTTTTGTGCTATAAAAAGATTAAAGCAGTGTCCCCCTGGTTTGAGCAGCTAACTCTTTCCAGGTGACTTCACCCTCCCTCTGCCGTTGGCTGAGCTGTCTGTCATTTCCAGGAGATTTTGGCCTGATCTTGCTGTCCTGCTCTGGCCTGTTTTTCCATGAAAGCTGGCTGGATTGGACTGCTGGCACCCAGCTGCAGCTCTGGTTGGCTGTGGCATTCAGGGAAGGGCCAACCCATGCTCAGAGCCCCACAGCCCACAGAAACCATCAGCCTCAGCCCCATCGTGTCAGGACACCCGTAGTGGGTGAGTTCTGCAAGTCCTATCGCTGGCTCTGGTGCATTAGGCTTTGTCAAGCATGGGTCTGTGGTGGGGCTCTCTTTACACCTCCACTGGTGTTTGTTGAGCCTTGGCTTCTAAGAGAAGACAGCCAGTGCTTGCCAGTGCATGTGAATTCAGCCAGCTGGTGAATGTGGACACAAGTTCACTCTTCAGGAGCTTGCTGCTAGTGCTGATATGCTGTAAAGTGTGCCTGATAGTCCAAACTGAGACAGGGCTGCAGAGAACTCAGCTCTGTCAGAAACCACAAAGCAGCACCCAGTAGGTTCTGGCTCCCTCCCTGTCTCAGCCTGGCTGAATACATGAGCAAGACCTGCTTCTCCTTGCTGCAGTATCTCCATGCTGGTATCCCAGCCTTCCCTGCTTCTCTGACAGTTCTGCTTTTATCACGGAAAGTAGCCTTCTGGATCAATATGACAACTACATGCTGTAAGTTTTTGCCAGCTAACCTGCACAGTGCAGTGGGTGAAGGTAACCACTGTGTGTTGGGAAGTGGTGCTCTGCACTGCTGGAAGAACTGGCACAGTACACATTGCCTCAGGAACCCCCCCAATACAAACACCTTGGCAAAGCCCTTGCCCTTTGCACTAGTCATGTATAAGCAGTCGGTAACTAGCCTGTAAGCATTTCTTAATTCATGTTTCACAGTGTTTTGGTAGCTCTTTGGTACCTGAAGCATGACAGATTTATATGGCTCCTTCTCAACAGAGCTGTTCTCCAGGCTGGGACTTCACTTGCAAATCTGCATGAAATCATTTATGCTTGCCACCTATATGCTCTGAAGGACCATAAACTTCTGCCAGTGTGTTTGCAGCCTTTGCCAGTAAGAAGTCCAGCCATGCAAATCCCCATCCAGATTTATTTCTTTCACATCCATTCACTCATCCTGACAAAACCAAACCAGGCAGCCAAGGAGAATAACTAAGCAGAGGGGCTATGGTTTCCTTCCCAGCAGTGAGACATGAGGGGAGGTCTGAAAATACATTCATAAATACATAGAAAGCTGAAGCACTTGTATTTTCTGACATTTCAAATTAATCCCTGTAAAATCCCAATAATTTCTGAATACCAGCCCTCAAAACCCACCACACATCTGGCTCAATGACGAGTATCTGTGCAGAGCTAGCAGCACACTGAACCCCAGGCTGAGCAAGACGGGCACAGGCACAGCAGCTGGCATGGGGGGGCTGGATCAGAGCTCAGAGAACAGGTTCTTTAGCAAGCACCACCAGCAGATCCAGAGGCAGGCTTTGCACACAGCTTAATGCATACCTCCGTACAGGATCAGCTCGTGATGTACCTTGGCTGCTGCCCGCACCCTTCCAGACCCTCCTGAAGTTTATTGGGCAATGATTAAACCTTGAGATAACTGTGAGGTCAGTTTTACTTTGATCTTTGAGTAACTCTCATCAAAACTGCAAAATTTAACTTTTGGCAAGCCTACCAAATAATCACAAAGAGGAGCAAATCACCACAGGCAAAGTTGGTATGAGACGCTTCCACTTATATCTCTATCAAATTCTTTCCTGTTTCTATTTAACCCTCATCCAAACATGCTTATTGCCAGAGAACAATGCACATATAGATTATCCAAAGGGGAAAAAAAAATCAAATGTTGTAGAGAATGTACACAGGCTCTGTATTATTTGTAAAGGAACAGGACTACTAAGCACTGACCCCAGACAAGGAGTTTGCAGAGAGCCACAGGCAAGTGTTGCTTCATCATCCTGTCCCCTTGGTACCACTGCACCTCTGCTGATTATCATGCTAATCTGAAGGAGAACCAGATTTGAATTCTCAGCACCTTCTACAAATCTCACAATCTCCAAAGCCCTTCTGCCTCCTGATACAAGATATGGGAGGTTTGGGGCTTTAGTTAGGTCTAGGACCTTCTGTCCAGAAATGCACAGCACAGCAGTATATATTTACAACCTGGGGCCCGAAGCTGTACAACAACCCTGTGAGATGACAGCCAGGACAATCCAAGGTCTGCATGGAAGGGAGGTGGAGGAAATCACATCATCTCCATCCTGAAGCATATGTCTTCAGATTCTTAGCTCTGGTGTCTAATATCAAAGCAAGTTTTTCTTAACTGGGCAACAGCTTTCCAAGGTAATCTTATTCTAGGATGAGCTCCAAGATTTATGGGTAGTGGGACAATTTGCTTCAGCAGAAGGCCCCCCTGGAAGCTAAATGCACAGGTCGGTGCAGGAACTTCTCATCTATGAAAGGTTTTGCATGGCTTGTAGATGGCTCTGGAATCCTAAAGCAGATCTTGCAAATATGCAAAGCTATAATAATCAGGAGTAAAATGTAAATAGATAGCTTATATCCTGTGTAACTATATAAAACCTGTTCTGCACGACTGTTCATTTCTATATACAGAGCAAACACCAGATTCAAGGACAAGTGAGGATAACACGTTCAAATTACTTCCCAAGGAAATGAATAAGGAAATACTTTTCATGTCAGTGCTAGCCTTATAGATGTGCAGTACTTCCTTTTGTCTGTTTCAAAGTGCTGCCTGCAGTGGCAAGTGGTTCTTCTTGCACAGGGGTAACTGCAAATGGCATTTCCTGCTCACCATATCTGCGATACTCATGGTCACTCCTTCTTCTGATTGCTTGGTTTTCAGTTCTGAAAACTGCCAGCCCATCATAATGCAGGTTAATCTCATGACCTTATTTTCGCAGCTTCCAATTTGAGATGTCCTTTTCAGTTTTGGAGGTGTGCAAGGACTGGTCTTGTACAGCAGCACAACAGCAGGCACTTTCATTGTGTAGGCACCCTAGAAATACTGTGTGACGACAGAACTGGTGCTAGTACTGGAACAAGATCTAGCACTGTACCATTTGGAAAAGCAGTTACAGTGGCAAAAAAAAAAAAAAAAGAAAAAGAAAAAAAAAGAAAAAGAGTAGATTATTCATCTCCCACGAGGCTCCATGAATAAGAAAGGTGGGAGAGGTCACTGGGAGATGAGGGGCAACAGCCTTGAGAAAAAAAAAAGGAAATTGGCCCAAAGGTACCTTACCAAAAGTGCACGTTTAAGGAGATTGTATAATATTTCCATGTTGCTTGGAAAACCTAACTTTCCATCTGTTAAGCTGTGTATCAGTTTCTCATTTTGAAAAGGCAGTCACTCGGGACAGCCGTCTTGTCTTGCTCTGGCCCCCTTAGCCTCACAGCTACAGATATTCTCTGTCCTTAACTCTCTTCATTGTTGCACGGGAAGCACATGCGTCCCAGATACCCAACATAGTCTAGAGGGAATGACAATTCTTGCGATTACTTGAGAAATTCATGTATGTTTTGTGTGCCTTTCCAAACTCCTTGTTAGAGGAGAGAGTTTTTGGTGGGTTTTTTGTTGTTGTTGTTGGGTTTTTTTTTTTTCAGAAAGAAGAAGCAAGCTCAAAAGTCCATTAAAGAACTGCTTCTAGGAGCCTTGTGCTTCTAGGAGCCCTGTCTTGCATCTCATCAGCACAGGAAGTCATCAGCCAGAGGTACAGGGAAGAACTGGGAGGCAGCTTGTGTCCATACCACACCACTGCAGGACACACTGAATGCCTGTGCATTGCTTCCCAGGAGGTCTGGGACTGGTTTTTTTTCTCCTGTGGCCTGCCCCATTGGCCTGTAATTAGGGCTATACACGTATCTGCACCATCTGAGAGCCTCAGGATGACGATGGTTACTTCAGTAGGCAGGAGGAGATTTAATGAGATATTCTGGGATTTCAGTTCTGCCCATTGCCACCCTGCTGAGAACAGTCAATTACACTGGTGTAATTACAGGCAAGCTCAGCTGGGTTTTCTTTCCCTGCAGTGCTCTCTGCCCCCAAACCCTATGCAATTTTTCACAGCGACCTTCACTATACTCTGCTTACTGCCACAGGACACTGCCTGCAGGCTCGTGCGGCTGCACCACTGCCAGCAGTGGCCAAATACTGTTCACTGTTGGCATCTAAGCTTCCCCAAGGAAACACGCTGGTGCTTAAGTGCAAAAAAGCAGGCTTGTGCTGTCAGTCTGCTTCCTGGCAATGGATCCATTTCCATCTCATTCAAAACGTTCTACCTTGGGAGATGGCACAGACAAAAAATCAGATTTCATGGCAATAGCCAACATGTGGGCATGGCCACAAGAGTCATGGTAACAGCGCTGACTGGCTGTCAGTGCGATCCCTTCGTACCTCCCTTTCCTACCTCATCTATGCAAAGAAGTGACAACACAAAACTGTAGAGAACTTACTGGATGGTACATTTGGAGTCAGGTTTCATTTGAAATCAGACCTGTCTCTGGAACGTGGTCCATCTAAATTGACAGGCACACTAAAATGCATACTTTCTTTCTTGTGACCAGAATTATGGTGTGACTTTCTTATCTTCTGATTTATCTGTGATGCAAACTTGTCCAAAGACTCCAGAATCGTAGAATCATAGAATGGCCTGGGTTGAAAAGGACCATAATGATCATCAGAAGAGGTTCATAAAACAGGTAACGCTTACTGTCATTAGCAGTTAACCAAACAGCTAAGGCACTGTTTTCTGCTGTCCTCCAGCCCCACACAGTCTCCAATTGTACAGGACAATCTAAAAATGTTAAAAATCTAGATTGAATCTACTCACACACTGGTAGATCCTCTTCTTTGAACAGACTATTCTCCAAAGAGTACTTTCCTATTTTTAAGGCTGAGGCAGTTCTCACCAGTGGCTTATAGGGGAACATTTTTGTGGCCTGTGGCAGAGTATTATTTTAGTAGCTAGTAATAAGCAATAAACTGTGGGCAGGAAAAGACTTCTATCTACGAGTACTGGAACGCAAAAACAAACATCTCAGTCAGAGTAGCATGAGGAGCATTGTCTCTACTCTTGTTATGATTTGTTTCATTTCTGTTCTGTCCACATAGAGTGGCAGAGAAGGAAGCCAAGCAAGAGCATTTCAACAGAGGCATGAATGAAACAGTCTGGATAAAGGATCAGCAGCTCGCAATCAATGCCTGTGTTTAGCCAACAGGAAACTGTAAGGAAGATTTGGTCTAAGTGTTATGAAATCCCTGGAGGATCCAGTCAGTGTCTTGATGAGAGCACTGGATCCTCCAGCACTTGTCCTAACTAATTCTTTTGTTTGTTTCTTTTGTTTCTTTCTTTCCCGGCAGATTTATGATTGTTGATTCCCAGACTTGCCCTTGTACAGTGATTACTTCAAAACCAAGGCTTATCACACAATATGCTCCAAAACTCCTGAATTCCACAACTCTCTGGTGCCACAGGCTGGAGATCAAGTTCAGCTTCACGTAAAACACAAGACGCAGGTGCATCTAACTCAATACACAGCCAGCCAGCCAGGTATTCTTCCCTTTTAATTTACACCTTGATTTAAATTACACCTTGTTTATCACCTTTTTCGGTCAATGCTACAGCAAATAACAATGAAAACTGAATATTCCTCTTGTTCTGCAGTTTGTGTTACACAAAGAGCTGTGTGCTGCATGAAGGGAAAAACCTTGGGCATCTCACTAACGTTGCTGAGCATGCAAACCCCACAGATTTCGAATGTGCAGATGGGGGCCAAGAAATACATTCTTGGCACAGCCCAAGAGCTCTTACCTGGCCTGCAGCTTCCATTGACACTGCTGGGAATATCTGCACTTCAGGGTACTTCTCAGTGTTACTGAAGACAATAGCCCTTCTCCTATTTATTTCCAAAGCAGTGATCTTCAGGTAAAACCAGATGCGACTCCTTAGCCAACATCTTGTCAATAAGGTTTGCCCTTCGAATATATGTGGGAACTACAAATCACATAAGCAAGTAAAAACTTCTCCCAGAGCCCTGAATCTTGCATTCACCCAGGAGTCTTTGAGCCACAGATTCACTCTGTGCATTGGTATAACAATCAACAGGCAATTTGTATAGATGTTCACGAATGCCTTCGCAAGCCACTACTTCACAGTGTTCTTCACACTCTTCTCTTCTAGCAGAATACTCAAAACTGACGATGTAGTGATTAAACTGCTAGTTAGCAAAATCATTAAGATAGAAAATGAATACAAAACTGTTGTTCAGAAATGCTATCACCGGGAAAGTTAAACCACATTTCTCGGCAAGCAGGCAAGATGATAATATTGTTCATCTGTCTGAGTCTCAATCTCAGTACCTTCCTGTAGCCCCCACTGAATGTATGTGAGTAATGGAAGCCATCTTCACGTGCTAACTTTAACAGGTTTGGCAAAGGGGCCACTGTTCACTTCTTCATCTTTGCAGAGCAGTGTACAGAAGGCTTCCCCTGTTCTCCCTCCCCTGCCTGCTCCCTGCTGTCAGCAGCCAGCTCCATGGTGATCGCGTCCCTAATGGATTATGCTTTTTTAAGAGGAGAAAATATTTCATGGACTCATAGAATCATTAAGATTGGAAAAGACCACTAAGATCATCAAGTCCAACCCCAACCCATCTACACCACACCCACTAACCATATCCTTTAGTACTACATCCACACATCTCCTGGACACCTTGAGAGACAGTGACTCCAGCACCTCCGTGGGCAGCCTGTTCCAGTGCCCAAATACTCTATTGTAGAAGAAATTTTACATAATATCCAACCATCCACCATCACTTATACAAATGCACATGGCTTTGCCTTGAACGTGGAGCAAAGGATGGATAGGCTTTTTCAAGCCTTTTGATTAAAATCCTGTCACAGTTCTGGGTGTCAAGGCTAATTAACTGATTAGAGTTCAGAAGTTCATAAGATGAACTTCGGAGCAAAAGAAAATAGCAGCCTTTTTTTTTTGAACTACCTGTGTAAAGGAGCACATCTGCTTGCAGTCCTGCAAAAGCTGGATGCCTCCATGCTTTGAACTAATAGCAGGACTTGCATCAAAGCCATTAAAATGCAACAGCAAATTAGAAACCTCATTCAGAAATCAGGAGCCGCCTGATCTCAATTTAGCTAGGCATAAATATTTGCACTGCCCTTTGAATGGACATCTGCTTCAGGATTAAATATTCATGGCCATGCCTAGTCATTTTATTTTATTAAGCCACACTATGCTTGGTGGTAACTCCAGCAAGTGGTAGCACCAAGTTTTAAGGAAAAATATTGTTGTGTTATTGCAGAGAAGCAGCAAACAGCATGTTAGCATGAATTTTCTGAACACAGAGCTCCAATGAATGCTCAGAGAGGGCAGTCTAAAGTGCAGTTTTCTAGCTTTAGATTATTATTGACTTGGATCTATCTTAATTTGTTAGCACTGAGGGGGTAGGAACACTAAAAATAACAATAACTTGAGCGAGCTAGGCTATAGGAGAAGGACAAACATGCATGCATATACAGGTACATGCACACATCTGTATGTTAAATATTCATGAGAGCTGATCTGAAATACTGGGAGGGGAAGGGATCTGTGTACACAGCAAGCTGCAGTCGGGATTATTACCCTTGGATTTTGGGAGCCAAAAAAGTAAAACAAACATTCATCAGGCTAGTTGGGGTGGCAGCCTGAAACAAGGTGTATTATACGGGTGCCCTACCAGAAAAACCAAGGCGAGCCTGGAGAACAGCATCACTTTGTTCACACAACACATTAAGGGAACATGAAGGGATAGGCTGTGCAGGAGCACTGAGCTCCCATTGATTAATTAAGAGCTAATCTTTCTGCTTTTAAAAGGAGCATACGCAGACTCTGCCTTGCAACCAGTGTATTTGTAGATAAATCTGCTATTCCCTGAATTAACATTCAGCTGTATAATTCTGGAGACAGGGACAAAAGAAGGTATCAGCCGTAATGGCCCAGATGTTGGTGCAGTTCCAGCCCATTTTTATGTTCCCAAATGTAGCTCTGAGAAATAAAACCTCAGTGTCTGAGGCTGTTTGCATGGACCAGGGCAGTCTGCAAGCACTGCACTGAGCGTCTGCCTCAGTCAATTCTTGGTGAGCCTTGGGCTGCTTCATCAGCAGCAGGGACAAAGCAGAACCCAAACCAGACTCCGCATGGCCAGATATTCGCCTTGCCTCATCAGGAGCTGCACAGCTCTGCATCTAGATTAGAAATAGCTGCCTTCCTGTTTTAAAGCTATTTAAGGAATTTCTAACATCCTTAAGTCTGCACATGTAAATATTATTAAAAAAAAAAAAAAAAAAAAAAAGGAAGAGCAAAAATGATTGCATTTTTTAAGGAAACAGCAACCCTACAGTAATTTGTAGCTGAATCTAATACATCTGACCTCCTCCCAGAAGACAGCCAATGGTCCTTTTAGAAACAGGATTGTACCCTGAGTAACCTCTGATAGACTAAATGTAACCTCAACAGTCTTGAAAATTGGACAAACAGATGCCCTTCTCTTCATTTTTCTGTACAGATTGTTCAGTTCTGAGTACAAAACAAATGTGAGCTCGTCTGCTGTGTCATCCATCACTCTTCTGGCTTTGGAAAACCTTGCTTAACCCAGACGCTCTTTTAGGATGCAGGAACACTGAATGCTTCATTGCCTACATTTGGGTGCCCCTGCAGCCCACTGTTCTCAGCACTGGGAAACTGGGTATGATTTATACCAGAAAGCAAACACCTTCTGTAAATAAAAGAAGGACACAGAACACATAAAGACCAGAAACTGAAAGATCAAATCGGTGTTGGGTTTAGTGGGCAGAAAATGTGCAAGTCCTCAAAGAGAACAGCTCTGTTTAGCTGAAGAATCAACCAATTCAGATGGAAAATCAAAGGGAAAAGGGAAGGATGTACACATAATGCTGCAAAATGATGTGCTGCAGCTGTCTCCAACCAATCTCTTTACAGTGAGTTTCCAAAGCCATAAGCTTCCTACTTGTCCAACTCCACAAGTCAAAGAGCACAGTCCACAGTGCACTGGGGGCACGTTCCAAACAAGAAACAAGCTGACCTCTTGGAACATGTCAGTCAGAAGGGACAATCAGTTCCTTCTCAGACCACTTCCCACCAGAGCCACAGCAGCTGTGGACAATGACCCCTTCCCCATCAACAAGCACTGAGCATTAGTGAGGTCAGAAATCCTGTTTCTTACCCTTGTTTTCTTTCCTTTCCCTTCCCCTGCCTCTTTGGCCACCCTAGGGTATTTTTGTCAACATCAATCTGGTACTTCAGGTTAACCCAAGTTAGCTGTGTAGGCCCGTAAGGTCAGCGGGTAGAGCTGGACCCCGACGCAAGGACTACTCACCTTCCACAACCACTGTTGCAGGTTTTGAATAGGCACTGCCCAGGCTGTTTTTGGCTACACATCGATACTGTCCCGCATCTTCTCTCTGAACATTGTGGATCCTCAAATTCCCTGAATCAAGAACAGCAATGCGTGCGTTCTCCTGTCAGAGGAAGGAGGGCCCAAGGTGAGAGTTTTGTGTACACCCTGCATATAAGCAGCACGGAATGTCCTCTTGCAAAGTTTAGGCTTACATGCATAGAACTGATTTCTGCTGCCCTGTAACTGAAGAATCTGGGCTCAGATCTTCCTGTTCTGCACTGTCACAACACACTCATCCATCTTCATTTCCGCAGATCAGTAAATTACAGCTTCAAAAGGGCCCTTAATGTTAGCCAAGTGGCTCCCTGGGTTCTATTTATGAGAGACTGATGAGTGCATTTTGTAGCATTTAGCCATGCTTAGTAGTAATAAATGAAATGTAAAACTTCAACAGACAGAAATTATTGCGAATGTAAGCATTTATAAGATCAGACAAGGGTTTTCTAAATACTTTCTTCCTAGAAAGAAGAACTTGGAAATGCTGTAAGTGATGTTAATATTTAATCACAGTAACTTCAGCAAAAAGCAATAGCTAATAGCAATAGTGAAATTTCATTCTCTATTCACCTTTACCACTGTTTCTCCTTTGATCCATGAAACAGAAGGTTTTGGATTTCCCATTGTAGTGCATGGAAGAACGGCCTTTAGACCTTCTATGATTTCCACATTTACAGGTGGTCGGGTTATTTTGGGCCCTAAAATTTGAAAAGGAAAAATTTACACTTGAACTGAAGGTAAGAGATGAAAGAACAGGACAAGTTCAGAGTCGTGCCAACAAAATCCCCTGCTGCTTTTTCTTTGCATTGCTGTAGCTGAAAGATAGATCCTTGGTAGGGCATGAGCTGCCTTGGAAAGTAAAAGCTTTCCTTAGTGCAGCAATCAAAGTTGCAGTTCATGGACACAAAAACAGCTACCCTGCGTGGGTAACTGAAAACTTTGTTTTCAGGAGTGGAGTTTGACAGCCACTTGAAGGAGAACCTGGGCTGAAGTCCAGATCCAGATAAGAGCATTTCCAATATTGGAGAATGTTTGCATTCCAGGTTTTGACATTCTTTCTTTGCATTAACAATGCCTTCTGTGAAAGCTCAGGTCTGGAGTGAATTGGTTTTTAACTGATTCGGCCTTGTGTCTAGCTCAACAAGAAGGGCATGTAACCACAATTAATGGCCCTAACTGAAAGATTTGTGACCATGTCAGTAAAAACGATAAAGGATTCTTAAAGAAAAATTCTAAAAAGTTGTAAAAAAAAAAAAAGTAAATTATTCTAACTCCCTTAAAGGTAATGTGGGGCAAATTTGAACTCCTTTTGCCCAAAGACAAGACATAACTTAGTCTGCGCTGGCTGGCAGGAAAAAGAATCTCCAGCTCACCATTCTGGGGGACCTAAGTTTCCTTCCATGGTGCATCAGTGAGCCAGCAGAAAAGCATCACCACGTGCTGGCTCCAACCTGAGGGCAGCTGTGGGGCTGAGAGCTCCTCTGCTTTCCCACTTACGCATTTTGACTTGCAGAGCCCCGCAGCTCTGGGCGGCCGCACCAACCCCGTTGTCTGCCGTGCAGCAGTACACCCCGTCGTCACTGTCCTCCACGCTCAGGATGGTCAGGAGCTGCCCATTCCTCTGTATGCTGTACCGGGTGTCAAACAGCCTGTGGGGCACAGCACAGGTGGTGAGGAGACCGTGTCTGCATAGACTAGAGACTGCACCGTAAATGTCAATTGGTTTTACTTCTTATTTTCAACATCTGGAGACAAGGAAAGGGACTGAAAACATCAAGATGGGCCTTAAAGCCTCAAGTTTGGGCCTCACTAAACCAAAGAACTATTAATCACAGAACTGACAAGGTTGGAAAAGACCACTGAGATCATCTAGTACAACTATAGATCATCCAGACTGCACAGATCTTGACGGCCACTGGCATGGTGGCAATGCTGCATCCAGCAGATGCTGGCATCTGCCATTCAGCCCATCCAAGGACAGGCATGAGCACCAGTAGCCCTAATGGAGCTGGGTCTTGTTTGAGGTATAATCACCCAGTGCAAGGGAAGGGCTGCCTACATAAGAAATACCTTTGGCTGAAGCTTTTTAAATAAACTTTATTCAGGCTTTTTTTTTTTTTTTCCCCACAAAAGGTATAATTTACTGGAAATATTTTTATTGTCTGTTAAAAAAAAAAATACAACCAAAAGCCAAGCATTTCTGTGACTGCATCCAGGTGTGGTTCGCTTATTTATTTGAAACTGTGGAAGTGTTATTTTTACGGGGAGGGAGGGAGAAGGGGTTGGAAAAGAAACACTGGGGAAAAAAGAAACATCCAAAGACTGGAGGATGTAAGGTTAGCTATGGTTTAATGACAGCAGGATTTAACCCGGAGACCTGAGATAAATCCAGAAAAGCCATGAAGTCAGAGCAAGAAAGGTATGGGATTTTGCAGAGAAGTCCATAGAGCAGAGACAACTTGTAAACAAGAGGGCTGCTCTCTGATTTTCCTTGCAAAGCTGGAAAAATATGGTGAAACCTCGAAGGATGATGATATGCATAACATTTCATAATTTTCTCCCTGTTTGACTTTCACACTACCATGCAATTCACTCCGACAAGTGGTAGCAAAATGGATCTGACGGGAGGACTGTCTCCCAGTCTGCCACAAATGCCTGAAGCCTGAGTGGGCTGCTGAAATACGTACTGCAGCCACTGCACAGTCTGACTGTGCCATTCGTGGTGTCACAAGTTCAGCTCAGTGCAGGACGCAGCACTCTACTTGCACGTGTTCTTGACACCAAAAGGAGCACATAGAGGATCTTCCAGAAGAATAATGCTGACAGTAGCCTCCGTTCTGGCACTTTTCCCATTGAGGCTGCATGTTTACATACTGCTTTGTTTTGAAGGTTAGCTAAGCTGTCTGTTCACAGTACTTTGACCTTGGCAACAGAAGAAAATTTTGTAAACAAAATAACCAATATTTATTGCCTGCTTTAGCTGGCCCCTTTGAAGTCTGATACACACACACACACACACACAAATATACTTTTCTTCAGAAAAGAAGCCCGTGATCTGATCCATTTCTACTGTGCAAAAACTTTAATCCATGTTCTTGGAAAGTAACAGAGATACTTTCAGCTCGCTTATTTTCCTGCCCCTGGTCCCACCTTTTGTATCCATTAGCACCAATTGTGAACACCAGTAGCTATTGCTGCTGTTGCTTCGGAATGGAGTTTCAGATAGGAGAAAGTGTTAACAAAGCAGCTGAGCTCTTCAACCTCACAAATAGATCTTTTTGGATCAAAATTTTCATTTTTGGTCAACACTGTGGGAAAGGCACTGTGTCTCAGAAACAGCGGGATGGCTTTTAGATTGGTGTGTTTATCTTCTGAGAGAAAACTGGGGAGGGAAACTGGCCTGTTTTTCTTATGATCTTATGACCAAATAGACAAAAAATCACGTAATCTCCGTGGTCCCACATGAATGACTTCCTCTGCCAGATTTCTCAAGCATGGTGTCATGAAGGGGAAAGGACTTAGGAGAAAGTTGATCTCATCTGGAAATAACATCCATGGAAAATCAGACCTCCGCCCCACATCAAGGGCAGTAAGCGAGTTAGGAGAAGGGTTTTGATCAGGTTCTTCTGCAGGTGATTTCTGAAGGCAAGCATGCCTGAATGTAGATATCTGTTTTTTCTCATTCTAAAATTGATTTCCTAGCAGTAAGAATTTTTCCTGGTGCTGACTTGTCTGGAGTCTTCCAAGCCAGCAGATCACAGGCATCTTCGATCTCCAATCCCAGCAGCAGAAACCACGCTGAAGGAGACTATCAGCCTAACATGGAGACCACCAATAGAGAACAGATCCCAACTGTGCTATATAGAGAGCATTCTGTAGCTTAACGTTACAGAAACAGTCGCTAAGAGCAAACAAGAAAGAGAAACGGATGCGAAGGTATCCAGTAGCTATGATGTGATTTCAGATTTGGATGACTGGATAGTTTCCTTTGCTAGAGCCTGTCTACAGCAGTGGGGTCATAATAATGGTAGTCACTTCCATAACATGGTCCCAGGGTTGCATTTTCAGAGGCACCATGATGCTTCATCTTTAATGTATGACAAAGTGCAACACAAATAATTCACCTACCATCAGGTGCAGAAGTGAACAAGAATGGCTTGTTGTGATTCCTTCCTCGCAAAGTTTCTAACTGGTGAAGTTATGTTCAAACATACAACATCATACTCCTTTGTCAAGGAGTGAACTGAGGCACAGAGTGAGAATTGCATATTTGTAGCTGGAGAGCAAATTCCTTGCATTACTCATGGCAGAAACCAGCCGTCTCCAAGCTCAATGTGTGAAGCTGTAAAGGATAGATTCTTCTAACATAACAGAATGAGATTCAAAGAAAACTCAAGGCCACACACTGCCATTACCAACACAGACTGAAAACAAGAAAATGACCAAGACAATGGCTTCCCACATTTACTTAAGAAAGCACATAGCACAGCAAGAGGTTGGTCTCCCTGCCCTGAGTTTTGATAGCAGTTTTCTATCTCTGTTGTGGCCAACCACATATCCAAGCTGCCCCTGTAGTGCTCCTACCACTCCTTAAGGAACACAGATTCACATATAATTACACCCATGCTCCCTGTTCCTCACCGCACACCCATTTGATGCTTCCAGATGTCACACCTTTGTTGTGAAAGAAAGCCCTGGCTGTAGTGGCAGGAGGCCCCAGGCCGGCCAAGGAGGCTCCCTACCTGATGGGAATGCTGTTGCGTGTCCACGTGATCTCCGGTTCTGGGTATGACTCCACCACACACACAAATTTGGCAACATCCTCCACCAGCGCATCCACGGTTTCCAAAGGAGTGCTGATAAAGGGGGCTGCACAAAGAGAGAGAAAGCATGAAAACCTCCCACTGCGTGCTGGGAAGAGGTGGCCAAGGAAGTCGTGCCCCTGCAAGTTCTGCAAGTCACAGTGTGGCTATTTGCTGTCACTGAGGTTCTTCACACACTCTTCCCTTTGCTCTCTCTACTGGGTACAACACAGATCGATCTGTTATGCAAGACTAATTTTTACCAAAATGAGGCTCTTAAAGGCCCATAAGCTCTTCCAGACTTGTGGTGTGACCGGTACACATCCTCTCTTTTTCTCACCTTCTCTAACCAAGTAGCACCAGGTTAAAAGTGCAATACCTGTGTCTGACACTTCTATCTCAGGCTTGTGATCACATATCATTTGAACGTATCTTTAGAAACATTTTCCTTCACCCTGCTGAAAGTCTCGAAGAAGTGTTTGAAGGGATATGCTTTGTGAATTCATTGCAGCCTTTGCATCCCAAGGCACATGAATGACTTTAACTGTACAGCAGCGTGGGACATACATCCAATATTTGCTGGGCTGCATTTCATTGAGAGCTGTGCTGAGATGAACTAGCTTCATGCCATGTTCCTGAAACACTACCCTGTAAATGTTCAGCAGATGCAACAGTCTTCCTGTTCCTTGCTTCCTGCAGCAGTATCTGGCAAACTGTTTTTTCACAGGAAAATCCTTCTCATACTTTATCTGCTAACTCACCTCAGTACGATGAGATTTAGCTACATGCCAAAAAAAACCACCAAATTCTCACCTCCTCCTAAGAAATTAAAAGGTACTGCAGCATAAGAGGCTGATAATGATAGGAAGCATTTACCCTAATGCTTTTTTAACTTACATAAGGATAAAAACTCAAATGCCATTAGAGTTTAGCTGGAATGAAAGTAAGGCAAGAAAGAATAGACTTCCACCACCAATTTTACAAAGATACCCCGACACTTTATAAATGTCATCAGCACAAACTTGCCTCAGTATCATTTCTGGATTATATGACTTCATATTGCATAGCTGGTAATTGCTGTATTTATGTAGAAAGAAAAGCTTAAAAATACAGTGAAGGTAGTGCTAAATATAATATTATTAAATGTTAATTAAAATACATCTGCATCAGATTTGTTCTTGAGATCACCAAAGTGTATCTATCAGGTTTCCATTTATTGGGTCACTCTAGGTCGTACTAAGTAGAAGTAATCATCCACATGGCTTCCCTGAATCACATCTCAGTGAAACCAAGTGGAAAATTTTCAGAAAGCCTCAATTTCCCTGCTACTAGCAGCTGCCCTAGGAGAATAATTTCTACTGATTGTTATCCTGTCTGCCTCAAAGGAGATGCTGCTTTTTCGTGACAGAGTTTATGAGGTTGTGATGGAATTAAGACTCACTGAAATAGAGTTTTATTATCCAATTTTATACTGTGCATTTTTACTGCTGTTGTCCACATGCCTTGATCTCTGGGATCATGCTTTTTTAATCCTTGGAAATGCAATGTTTGCAGTAAAAAAAATCCAAAGCAGCCAGTTTTGTAATTGCGTTGTCACAACAAAAATGGCAACAAGATGAATAATATAGATTTGCTGTATGTACAATGAGTGTTCTGCTCTTTCAGCCAAGTGAGCCTGTCAGCTTTATGTAGTGAATAAATTCATTAGCAACAGATAAGCACTTTCACTGTTTCTCCTTAATTTTATGTATGACACAATTATTCTTAGCGATGTTGTCCCCCTGGCATCTCATCCCCCACAACGCTTGGAACAGAATCCAACCCCCTCCTCATGGAGAATGTTGTCCCAGCTGGCCATACATCACCTTTGGTTAGAACAGAGAGGGAATGTTTTACACCTATCATCCTAAACTCTACAGCCTCAGAGAATGACCGCAATGACAACAGCACTGTGTAATTCTCATTTGCTCTTTTTATTTCCCATACTAAAACCAAATACAGGGCCGTCAGGGAGGATGAAGGCAGTGCTCCTTTCACTGAGGTCAGAGAAAAGGGGACATGAGCCTAGAAGTCATGTGGCCTATCTTCAGGATGCAGGAAGCAATGGAGCGCACCGCCATTTTGTCAACGTGTGGTGAGAGACCCCCAAAATGGTTGAGATGGTGCCTCCTTAGAAAAGCCATCCAAAAAGCTAAGGTATCAGCATCATTCCAACCTTTCTCAGGAAAGCAGCCAAAACTTATGATGCCTTTATTAGCAGATTTTAATGTGGAAAAATAAAACATTACAATACGTATTTATCAGTACAAAGAAATGGCATCATGAGCGTGCATTGGGGCTCTCTGACATTTTTACGTAACCCTTTGGGATTAGGTAACACTGAAAATCAATTAAGCTGCACATCTGCAAAGCCACTCTGGTGCCATTTTTCTGGATGTCAGCTGTAGTTTCCCAAGATAGCAAAATGATCCAATGGCAGTCACGGGGCCCATGGGAAAGCCAAACCCCATGCTGCACCCACCCACCAGAAGCTACCAGGCCATTTGGGTGTGGGTAATGCAGCTACCCACTATGCTTTAAGAGCAGATGCCTATATCTCCTCACTGCATTGTGCTACCAGGCTAGGAAGCAGTCACATTCCTCACTGATTCTCTTGTCCACCCAATCCCATCCTATCATCACTTTGAAACAAAGTGGGGCTCACCAACCTACACCAACCTGCCGTCATAAAAAGCTGACATTTTGGCTTTAAAAATTTTCATAAAAAGCAGTTATTCTTACCCCATTTTGAGGCCAACCTGAGCTCCATTTGTAATGGGTGAAAGCAGCAGTGCTGGCAGACTCCTGGACTCCTCCTTGAGGCTTATCTTGCATTTTTTTTATTTTTTTTTTTTTTATCCCTGAAGCTGCATAGCCCTGA
The DNA here is from genome assembly GCF_016699485.2 of Gallus gallus. Taxonomy (NCBI): domain Eukaryota; kingdom Metazoa; phylum Chordata; class Aves; order Galliformes; family Phasianidae; genus Gallus; species Gallus gallus. Next base: position 67,406,766 of record NC_052572.1, on the reverse strand, counting down.
GTGCCTCCTGATTATCACTGTGGAATAAAGCCCTTTGCCCACAGGTTTACTGGATGGTAAATCCTGAACACCAGTGTTTATGTTGGCACCTAAGGGACTTTTATGAGCAGATAATTTTTCAGTTCATGCATTGGCTGAATGTATGCATGTATGCAAGAGAGGAAGTCAAGGCAGTAACTCTCTGCTTCACATAGACATGTTGGACATTTGTAGCCACATACACATGCTATGCAGATCTGAGTGTTGTCTTTAAGCCGTGTATCCCCACAGGTGCAACAGTGCTGGCTCTGTGCTCGGCAGCAAGCTCTGTGACAGGACACGTCCATCCCACCCAGGCTGAACCCAAAGCCTTCCTCTTCCCCTTGCAACCAGATTCACTGCGATCCCTCCTCCTAGACACAAGCTATTCTCACCACCCCTCACAGCAGCAACCAAGCAACTACTCAACAGACGGGCCCAAAAGCAGTAGATTTTCACACGCTTGCTAACGCCAGTCATGCTGTCCTCCCCACTGTTGCTAGAGACGCCTTCCCCTTCGCGAAGCCCCCAGTTGGAGCAGAGCCCTTCCAGCAAACCTTTCTGAAGCGTCTCGGCCAGGCTGAGGGCAGCAAGGGTGAGGACGTGCCCCAGGGGCACCACCAGCAGATCTCTCATCTCTGGTCCAGAGAGCGCCTGGCACCACCGGGCCAGGTCAGCACGGCCTCGGTCCCCACTGCTGCGTGTCGAGCTGCCCTGCTAATGACAGAGCAGGCTCTGCAGCTCTAAGTATAATCAGGAATTCCACGTCCCAGCAGCAGTGATGGACGTGGCCAGCTGGTGCGTATCCACTTCGGGCAGTGTGGAAACGTGGGGCTTGTGAAACAAGAGAAAGCAAATCCCTCCTGAATTCCTTCTAAGCAAACAGTGGGGAGGACAATGGGCGAGTGCGTCTCAGGGCCGTACCCGATCCCAGAGCTGGGAAAGCAGCAAAACATTTCGCTCTGTGCTGTGCAAAAGCAGTGGAAGAAAAAGTGCTTTCCACAGGGCTTTCCTTCAGCTTTGTTCCGCTCTTTTTCACTTTTCCCTCCCCTCCCTCTTGCATGTTCTGCCTCTGTCTTATTACAACCTTCCGTGATTCACTGCAATATACCACCTGTTCCCTGCTGGTGGCATTGCTTTTCTTAACAGATATCTTTGCTGCAGCAGGAGGCTGGCACGGAGGAACTGAAAGAGCTCTGCCAAGGCTGTCATCGGTGTTTGGAAACTGCTGCAGCACAAAGAAGGCAGAGTCTTGTCCTGAAACAGACAGAAATGAGTAGGCATGTTCACAGCAGCAGAGAAGGAGTGCTTCACTTCATCAGCAGCAGCTGCCCAGGGGATTTCGGCACAGATGAAATACACACATTGGGTGCTAGTATTGTTAATGCTCAGAAATACCTTAGAATCCAACTGGTTTCTGTTTAAAGCAACAGGCTGACAGTCAGAGCTATCTTCAGAGCTCCAGGGGAGCACCGGTCTTGATGGCACCTCCTCACTCGGTCTGCCGCCTCCTATCCCACCAGCCTGCATCATATGATCCTTCTCAAAAACGTCAAGTCCTTTTTCGTTCATGCTTTTCCTTTGTAAATATTTATACAAGCAGCTTTTGCAATCAGTCTTCCCCATGTGGGGGCAACATCTGTGTGAGGAGAAGGGGGAACAATGAATACTTAGCTCGGGAGAATCAGATTGATGGTGATGCCCTGGGAACATGACTCCAGATACTTTTCATCGTGTTATCAGCAAAGCGGATGTGAGTTTGGCTCTGCAAAGCACTAAAAGGCCTCATTTGAGGAAAGGGAATGTGCGGTCATAACATATCACAATACAAGGTACTTGGAGGTCTCTGGAATTTCCTTTATTTGCTGAGCCTCTCCATCTCAGCCACCTATCAGCAGTCATTTCTGCAAAGAATGTGCACATCCAAGTGGTGGTCCCTCTGAGCAGCCAGTAGAGCAAGGCTGGGCATGGCTAGGGGTGTGACATTCCCAGAGGTTCAGCACAACGTGATAATGGCAATGTGAGTTTGGGCTTACTGGGAGTAAAGGCCCCCAGACAAGCATTCTCTGTGCACGGACAAAAGCAGAAGCACTCAATGAACATATGTTAAAGATCTTCCAGGAATTCTGGAGCTAGCAACAACAAAGCAAAACAACAAGGCAACAAAGAAACAACAAAAGTCCTACCAGGGAACGGAGAAATCATGACTTATGGCTGAACTTACAAATATTTATTTTGCTTTGTTTAAGCCCAGTCATGTCCAATTAATCTATTCCATAGAAATGCAACTTGGTCTTTAAGGGTAAAATTCTCTCCAAGGAGCAAATTGACCAAAGATTTCTACATCACTGGATTCCTGTCTGGGCTCTGTCACAACAATTTTGAAGATGCACCATCCTACAGAAGTCCAAGAATAGGCCTTCCCCTTTTTTGGTTGATTAGAGCATTTAGATATGACATTAGCTGCAAAAGCGGTTAAATATAAACAGTACTTTGGTATTTTCAGGATGATCAGATTGCTGGTAACCTCTCAATTCCTCTGCTTTCTAAGATTTTACAAAGGACTGCAGTAAACTAAGCTGCTCTAACTGAAAAAAAAAAAATGCAAATTTACACTGTAAACATGAGCAGAGTCAGTGTCGCTGTGCAAGATAGGGTTACTTTGTTCTCCAGCTGTACAGGTGCAATGGCTGATGGGCAACACATACTGCAAGCTGCTGACCATCTTTGTCCATCATGGAAAGAAGCCTCATCTTTCCACAAAGTGGAAATGAATCTGACATAGGACTGCATAGAGTGAAATCAGAAGAGTGAGAACAATCAGAACACCAAATTTCCTTTGATTCCTAGCTGTTTTCAGGCTTAGCTTCTCAAAGTAATTGTTCCTTAACTTTTTACACCTAGCAGTTATCTGTGTGATATTTTGTCATTTTTTCCCCATAAAGCTGAGATTCATAGAGTCATACCATCATTCAGACTGGAAGAGACCTCTAAGATCACCAAGTTCAACGACAAGCTAACCCCCACCATGTCCACTAACCATGTTCCTCAATGCCACTTCCACATGTTTCTCAAACACCTCCAGAGGCAGTAACTCCACCACCTCCCTGGGCAGACCTTTCCAGTGCCTCAGCAATTTCACTAAGATTCATACAGTTTAATCTAGTTATTGTTGCTGTTTGTAACTGTGCCTCCAGCTCTCTACTAAAATGAGGCTCTCAACAGCTCATAATGAGAAGAAATCCTTGTCACTCTGGAGTTGGAAAACATTCACAGAAATTCATAGAAAGGCTTGTGTTGGAAGGGACTTTAAAGATCATTTGGCTCCAACCCTTTGCTACAAGCACGGCTGCCAACTGCTAGATCACTTTGAGTGTTTTATTTGATAAGTGGCCTTTTGGAAGGTGCTTTGGAGCGAAATCCCTAATGGTTGCACAGTGTCCATGGAAGACAGGACCACCTGCCCCCGTGTCACTGCACTGTAGGCTCAGCAGTGGGTACAGTCCATGTGCATTGTATAAAACTATATATAATCCCATTATAATTTTAAGTCAATTAAAGCAAAATTAATTAAAGCAAAAGAGATCAAAGCCACTTCAGACAGATTAATGATGAGAGCCAGAAATTCTCCCTGCTCTGTGCATCAACCAAATCACCGGTGTCTTTTCCCAGCCTATGCCACTATGGCACATGCTGGACAAACCCTTTCATTTCCCTCCTTCGCCCCCCTCTTTCCTTGCCTTTCTTAATTAATGAAGGATTTGAAGTCCTAACAGCTGTGAGGATTTGTGTAGGAAGAGAAGCAACATTCAAAGGATTATCAAGCAAAAACAATAACTCATTTTGAAAAAAATGAGATAGAGTTGAAGAAATTGCAGGCACACACAGAGAGAGGGGTGTGTATATGTATTTATAAATATAGCTGAGGTCCAAAAGAAAGGGAGTGCAGGTTTAGCAATGGGAGCAATCTGCTGGTGTTTAACCTGCAAAATGAGAGAAAATTAGGCAGTTTTAGGGATGCTGAAAGCAGCAATAAAAAAAATAAAAAATAAAAACACCAAGGAAAAAGGTATTTTCCAGCCTTTCAGCTCTTCACTGCTCTTTTTCTGATGTTTTTCTCCTTTTCTTCCCCCATGGGTGCTCTTCCCTATGCTGGAGCACTGTGTGCCCCAGGGACCATAGCAGATCTGGGGGAGTTCTGGGGGAAACCCTATGAACACTCCCCATACACTTGCACACCCCTTCACCTTTGATAAGGCTTAGCGGAGGGGAACGGCTGCATCAGTTCATCAAGTGTTACACTGAGTTGTTAGCCCAAGCTAACAATCCAAGCTGTGTTTTCATCAGCCAAGCTTTCTGCATTGCAAAGGGATGCACAGGAAGTCCATGCATGAAGTCCAGTGTGCAAAGATAAGGTGTGTTGGAGTATTAATTCATTTTTCTCTTAGCAACAACATTTCTGATACAAACCAGGGTGCCACTGGCCTTCTTGGCCACCTGGGCACACTGCTGGATCATGTTTAGCTGATCATCGACCAATACCTCCAGGTCTGTTTCCTCTACACAGTCTTTCAGCTACTCTGCCCAAGCCTGTAATGTTGCCTGGGGTTGCTTTGACCAAAGTGCAAGACCCAGCACTATCCAGTCTTCATTTCAATGCAAAGTCATGAATTACACTTGTGGCCACCTGCATGAGTAAACACGGGGGCTGTCAGTGCATATGATGAAGAAATAAGTAACTCTTTGATAGTCTAGTATATAAGCAGTAAGCAGTACAGTGCAAAGGAAAATGCCTGAAAGCAGGTGTTCACTTCATTGAAATAGGGGCAACAAATGGGTAATGGGTTTGTCCCTAAAATGAATAACTGGATATATCTGTGTACGGATGCAAGCTTATCTGTGTACAGATGCAAGCTTCCATGCTGTGGACTCTGTTTTTCCTCTACTATTAACTGTAAGAAATATACTGAGTCTTTGGAGCATGTCCAGAGAAGGACCACAAAGCTGCGAATGGTCTGGAGCACAGGTCTTATGAGGAGCAGCTGAGAGAAGTGGAAAAATTTATTCTCCAAAAGAGTGGTCAAGCATTGGAAAAGGAGACCCAAGAAGTGGCTGAATCACCATTCCTGGAGGTGTTCAAGAAACATGTAGATGTGGTACTTACTGACATGGTTTAGTGGGCACTGTGGGAATGGACTGATGGTAGGACTTAGCGGTCTTTTCTAACCTTAATGATTCTATGATCCTATTATTCTACGATTCTATGCTCTGGCAGTGAAATGAACAGTGCCACTCTGTGATCAGCAGAATAAAGCATCACCACACTGTCACCACAGGGCAAGATAGAGCCTTGGTCTTGATGGAAAACCAGAATAAACAAGAGCAGAGGCTATCACAGGCAGTGCTGCCATCAGTGTAGATCAAAAACAACTGCTGGGATACATAGAGCGGCTGGGGGCAAAGCCTGGTACCAGTATTTTTTCTGTACAGTGAAAGTGTGTTCTTCATGGGGAAGTACACAAAATGCTGCTTCTTTAAAGGCACTGCCTTGTAAATTGGGCCTGCAGGGTGGGTCATGGTTGGAGGCCTCTCTGGTTAGATACAGATTTAGCAGCATGCATCAAAGCCTAATTTGGAAGTAAATAAACCAGGTGTACTTCTGCCACCTGCACTATTGTAACTTACAAGTAAGGTACACAGATCGGTTTTTCACTTCTGCACACTGACCAAGGCTGATTTAATCTGGTCTCTTGTCTTGCAGTGGGGTGAAATTATGCAGCATAATGCCGTGTGATTACTGCAGTGACGTAGTGTAAATGCTGTAATAAAAGGGGAAGACCTATTGTGATGCAGCTAACTGTGCACCAGTGCGTATGCCATAGAGGGTGAGGAAATTCTTCCTCAGCCATTGTAACTGGTGAGCGGAGTGAAATAATGAAATTTTACAGGGACAACTGACTATAAAGAACATAAGATTATTCCACCACTGTCCATCCTACCTGTTATCATAGACTACGGTGTCACTTGTGTAGTAATGCTATTACCCATCGGTCATGATGGCCTCTAGCAGTGTTGGGGTTCAAGGTCAGATTCTGCAGAGAGGAAAAGGACTTCCTTCATAGCTGTCTGTCACCTTCATGACATAGGAAACTGCTTTTCATCAACTTATTCAGGTATTTCCTTATTCTTTATTCCCACGTCACGGTAAAAGAGAGAAATTCACTCATTATTCTTGGGCCATTCATGGTGCAGAAGAGCTCGCTCATCATCTCACCCAATTGGGCTCTATCTGTGGTGTCTCATTCGCCATCACAACATCAAGTGTTTGATGATGTTCCCCAGACTCAGAACACCATCAGGGGAGTGCAGGCTGCAGGGTCAGTGCTTGATTTCCACCGCTTTACAGCAACTAAAACTAAAACCAAGGAAGAGCACAATTATGCCTTGTGTGTCACATTGAGAAAGGGTTTTCACTGTTGGGCCGTTATGACTTGTTGTTCTTGCTTGTTATTTTGAAGCCAAAGAAAGGAAGCAGGATCTTGCAGACATGCCATGAGGAAAATCCAGTTTGGTGTCAAACATACAGCATCTAGTGCTTTGAGTGGAAGACTTGAGGGCACAGCAGAGATAAGTTTATCCACATGACTTGTACTCAGAGCCCTGCAGATAGCTTCTCACCCATTCCTATGGCATCTCAGAAAGACAGCAGCATGTTTCTGGAGTGGGACAGGATCTAGGAGGTGCTATGAGACATAGGTGTTATATGAGGAAGCATTCGGGTGTCAGAAGGATCTGTCCCCACTCTTGTCTACAATGTGCAGTATTTTGGGGGATTCAGCTATATGCATTAAATACAAGGCACTAAATTCTGTTCCAAGTTAACCCCAGGCAACCCCACTGACGTCAGTGGAGTGTAACTGAGAGCAGAAGGTTGCCTGTGATCTTCATTTCTCAGGATTTCACCTGCTGCTCGTTTGAAGCAGTAATCCTTGGTGACATCCCATTCATTTCTATAGGAAAGAGCCTTGAAATGTAGAGACCAGTTCTTGCTGTGAACTCTACCCAATGCAGCATTTATGGCTGCAGTGGTTTGTATTAGCACCATGTCAGTCTGTGACCACAGTCTCACTGGCTGTCATTTAAGAGCCGATATTTATTGTTTGAAAGCACCACAATTACCAGGACAGCATGTTTGGGTATGTCCCATTGGTCAAATGGCAGGATTTTAGCTGAAATTTGCATCCAACACATTCAGCCTATTGAACAGCAGTCACTGCCATTGTGATATCCGCCTGAATGACTGGTGTGAGACAGGAAGAAGGAGTAGAACCAGAGACACCAGGCCCCAGGAAAATGACCTTAGCAATGCACTGCTTCCTTCAGATGATGGGTACTCCTGCTTCCTGGAGGAACAGCAGGGATTCACTGTGCCCCAGCAGCAGAACCACACTTGCACTGCTGCCTAAAGCTTTGGCAGCCCTGTATCCCTGACTGTGGGGCACAGAGGGCGTTCACAGAGGGAATGGCCCAGGGAAGATACACAGGAGGCTTAAGTATGTGATTTGGCTCATGCCTAGCAAGCCTAGGGAAGACTAGACGCTGAGAGGAAATTTCTGCACGCTCTGCATTGCAGGTGACATTTACGAGCATCCATGCGATGTCATGCTGTCCTGCACCACATTTATAAATATTGGTCAGTATTTTTCCATAGGAATTGGTTTGTTCCTAAAAAAGACACAGAGCATATAAAGCTGGGCAGAGAATGGACTGAGACCAGCTCCATGGAGAAGGACTTGAGGGTGTTGGTTGATGAGAAATTCAGCACGAGCCAGCAGTGTGCACTTGCAGCCTGTAAGGCTAACAGTAACCTGTTGTTGCCCTCTACTACGCACTGGTGAGGTCTCAGCTAGAGTACTCCATACAAGCCTGGAGCCCCCAGCATAAAGAAGATGTGGAGCTAGGACAAGAGTGGGTGCAGAAAAAGGACATGAGAATGATCAAAGGACTGGAACATCTCTACTAGGAAGACAGGCTGAGGGAGCTGGGCTTGTTCAGCCTAGAGAAGAGAAGAGTCTAGGGAGGCTTTATTATGGTCTTTCAGTAACTAAAAGGACCTACAAGAAAGCTGTGGTGAGATACTATATCAGGGACTGTAGTGATAGGACAAGGGGGTATGGCTTTAAACTAAAAGAAGGGAGATACAGAGTAGATAAAAGAAAAAAAAAATCTTCACTCAGAGGGTGGCGAGGCCCTGGAGCAGGTTGCCCATAGAAGCTGTGTTTATCTCATCCTTGGAGGTGCCCAAGGCCAGGCTGAATGGGGCCCTGGGCAGCCTGATCTGGTGGGTGGCAACTCTGCCCATGGCAGGGTGTTGGAACCAGATAATCTTTAAGGTCATTGCCAATCCAAGCCATTCTTTCATTCTCTGATAAGATCTGGTTCAAAGCACTGACAAAAACTGGATTAGTCATTTTAACTTGTGAATTTGGCCTGAGGCTCCCTTTCCTTTCTGTTGTCAACGTATCACCATTAACCCTGTTTGAAGCAAGGGTTTATGGTCCGTGGACCTGGCCTTGCAGTCCAAGAGCTCGGTCAGCATATTGTCCTTCTGATGTTGAAGATACTATGAACAACTAACGAATGGTGGACCAGCAGTACAGCTGGACTAGAGATAATGCAGATAGGGAGCAAGAGGTTGCACGAAAATCTAACAAGATTGTTTTGTTTCTAATTGTTTTATGTGCAACATTCGATCTATTGGTGAAAATGCATCAAAGGAGAGACTTTTCTTTATGTCGTGAAAGGACAGTCATAAAATACTTCAGCTCACAAACCTTAGAGCGTGGAAGCCACCCTGGATAATACCACAAAATGCTGAGACTTAGAAGAATGGCCTCAGAAGGATCATGGGAACCACAGCAGATGCTCTGATGCATCACTGGTATGCTGTCCCCTGATTTGCATGGATCCTTCCTCCCGTCCATCTCCTCTATTCCCCCCAGTTACAGAGGAGCTTTCTGGATAACACTTCAGCATGTTTGCACCCTGCACCACTTCCTCCTACCAGCAGCAGATTTGCTGAAGACAGGTGGTCACAAGGAGATAGGTGGAAACTCACACAGATTTTGCTAAGTAGATGTTCTAGGAATGGTAGGATGCTTTTGAGCATCTCTGCAGCAGCAACCACAGCTCCACTCTGTTCTAGACATTACACTTGATAAGTGCTACCGAGCCCTGATCCCCAAAACAGGTTGAGTTCAGTTATTTGTAAATGTCAGTTTCCACTGCAAGCTTTGACTGGAGAGTTTTCGTAATAGTTGCCTTTTCTTCCATAATAGTGATAGTTTATGAGGGACTGGATTAATAAAAAGTGCACTTTGCCAAAGTCATCTCCAAGGTGTCTCCTCTGACTGCAGCAGGCATACATCGGGGCTGGATTTTCCCCTCCCCACTGGAAATCCCACTTTTCCCAACACTGGGAGACAAATTCATACTGATGTCAAGAAGACTGTTGAGGATGCAAAGCAGAAAAGGAAGGATAGGCTCAGATTTCCACAGAATGTCTGCAGACTTCCAGCTGGTGTAAATTGTTATGATTCCCTTGGCAATAGTGGAGCTGTGCCAGTTTGCCCTTGCGGTAGAACTGGGTCTACGTTTCAGACTCGAATAGCATCACTGAGACTTCAGCTGCTTGTCTTATCTGCACATCAGAAGCCCTCCATGCAGCTGCTATGGTCTGTATGCCATTTGGCCCTCCTGTGCCTTATCTACAGCTGAACAAGAAGTATTTTACCCCAATGAGATATTTTAAAGTAAACCTCCATAAGACTTATGTCACGGAAGTGGTGTGGCAACTAAAAGGCAGCCCTAGTGGATGCATTCTCTTGGATATATAACCAGATCATACCAGGAGACAGATTCTGCAATTTGAATGTGAAGTTTCTACTGAAAGTCTTAATCTTTTGTACCAAGCTATTCTCCCAGGTGTGGCAAGATGTCATTTCTATTCACCAGTATGTAATAGCAAACATCAGTGAAGTATAAAGGTAGGGACCAGCCCACATCCCCACTAATGAACCTGTCCCCCAGACAAGGCAGTCACTTCTCAGCCATGGCAAAGACCATGGTAAACCCCAAAATACTATCCAAAAGGGAGAAAGAAGGGGACAAACTCCTAAGCAGGTTCTGTTGTGGTAGGACAACGGAAAATGGTTTCAAACTAAAAGAGGGAAAATTTGGATTGGATATAAAGAGAAGGTTTTTTACACTATGGGTGGCACTGGCACAGGCTGCCCAGAGAGGTGGTGGATGCCCCATCCCTGGAGACACTCAAGGCCAGGTTGGACCCAGCTCTGAGCACCTGATTGAACTCTAAGTGTCCCTGTTCATTGCAGGGGAGTTGAACTAGATGGGGTCTCTTTACAGGTCCCTTCCAGCTCAAATGATTCTGTGGTTCCATGCCCAGCAAGGACTGGTAGTTAGGCAACCATCTACAGTGCTTTGCTTCCCAGCCCACCCTAGCTCTGGGGACTGTGGCTACCAGTGCCAGCAGAAGGGTGGCCTTGCCATCTTCACCCCATGCTGTGTGCCGGTCACATTAAACATCCCAGCACTGGTAGCCTGGAGCTTAGGGTATTAATTCATGGTGTCACACTTCTGTTGTCATCGTTCTGTCCAGCTCTCCCCTGTGCAGGGAAAATCACTGCACTGTCCATTGCAGCATCACCTGCCAACACTGCTCAAGAGTCAGACAACAGGGCACGTTTTTTCTCCCAGGAGCCACCTGTGAGTGAGCAGAACACACTCCCAGCGTGATGAGAGAACTTCCTGCACCAGCCAAAGGATGAATTGGCTGTGCATTTAGAAGAGCGCATGAGATGACTGCACAGAGTCAAGGCGTACACATGGGTGCTCCACAGTCCGTACGTCTGTGCTCTCAGATGCTGGAATAAGAAAGATCCTTCCCATTGCTGGTGGAATTTGTATCTTAAACAAAGTTTCATCGAGGAAATGGTGCCAGAAGTGACATATCTACCCACATTTTTCTCATTTTTCTTTCCTTCTTTTTTTTCTATATGCAGACAAGAATGATTTTGAAACTGTAAACGTGCTGTAGGACATTTGTTACAGCACCTCCAACAGCAGATGCATGACAGAGCTCCCTGGGGCTTGCTCCTGGAATGTCAGAAAGACATGACAGAGCTGCAGCGTTCAAAACACTTAGGGAAAGAAAAATCCCTGAATTAGGCAATGCTGTCAGAGCAAGGAAATAAGAAATCAAGCTCAAAAGTTGAACAAGAGTTGCACTTTTGAAAATACACTACAGTGTCCCTCAGGCATCCAAAAATCATGAGTCAGGTCTTTAAAAAGTTATAGCTGGCTTAAATATGATGGCTGGGGGGAGGTGCTAGCAACTTCATATTGACTATGTTGTAAAGGGTCGCATTTCTGAGTCGTTCTGGAAAAACTGGAAAACGAACTTTATTTTGTAATAAAGGAAGAGATCCTTACATAACTGTACTGCTCTAGGGGCTGAAGCATTAAGCAGAACTTCAGATTATGTGATAAAATCCCAATGGCTGGAAATACTGGAGCAGAATCTTAACTTGTGTGGTGCTGGCAGTAGGTCTGGGACCTGCCTGAGCAGCCCACATCCAAGATTAGACTGCTCCAGTGGAGGGATTTGCAGCCATTCTTGTTCCAGTCTGCAGTCTTGGGATGATGCTGACCATCAGAAATGCCTGGCACATTATACCCCGGTTCTAGTCAATGGGAAAAGTCTCTCTGAAAGGGGAAAAAATCTTAGAGGGGTTGAATTCTACAGTGACAAATTAACCAGCACAGCAAAGCGCAGTGTTTCAAAGGGACTTTTGAGGTTTTTCAAGCTTTACTTGGGAAGGAGTCTCACTGTACTTCAGGAAATGCATCTGGTTCCTCTGACTCTTTTCCCCCATGTATCACATTCTGGTGACACTCATATATAAGATGAGGTTTGACATTTATTAATTTTCTAACAATTTGGCTTTTAGTGGTGACATAAAGATATGTGGTTCAAAAACAAGGAAAAGTCTTTGCTCCTGGCCCATTCATTCCCTCCTGCCACAGCCCAGGCCTCCTGGAACAGATGGGAGATCATCTCATCTGGCCTACTTTTGGGCTTGGGGGACAGCATGGGAGCCGCAGGGCACCACCAAGACTGCAGGCAGCAGACATGGGACAAGTTCCTGGTTCTTTAAGATGTCACTGTGAATTTTGCATGGGGAGAAGAAAGTCCCGTATTTGGCTGGGGATGATTCCATATTTGACAACACTTCCATATTTGAGAAGCACAGACTTACCCCGGGTGTCCTGTTCCCCCACATCTTTTTTTCTGCAACGCAGGTAGCTGTAATCATCTGACAGACCTTTCATTCAGTAATTCTTAGTTAATTACCATATATCACATCTTTTCTCTGGAAAACTCACAGCATGTTTTTCAGAATATGTATACCAACATTTTCAGCAAGTGCATTTCATTACAATCCCTTTGCCAAGCTATGCTGCATCTGGCCATGGCTCTGTTACAGAAGATGGAGTACCATATCCATTTGCTAAGAAAAGGGAATCAGTTCTTCTTCATCATGCTTTGCCTTTAAAATCAAAGGTGCTGCCAATACAGCACTCTGTGCTGAATCCATCCCCATCTGCTGCTATATGCCTGTCGAAGCACAAACTTACACAGTCTCTCCTGTGTGGCTGGTATCTGAGCAACTGTGGTAATGTCTAGACTCTCCTCACTCTCATGTGAGCTCCAAGGACACAGGCTTTGCCCAAACCAAGTTCCCATGAAGCCTGATAAAAGATTTGCGGCCCTTTGGTTGTTCCAGACAAGACCTTATGTCTATCAGCCCTTTCTCCAGTTACAGGAGACGGGGAAGGGGAAGTAATGAGTCCTAAAAAACATACAGTTGACCAGGGGTGTGAGGAGAAGCAGAAATGTGTGCTAAAAGATGAAGGCATTTAGCAGATTAGATATATGTCTCATAAAATCATAGAATATCCCAAGTTAGAAAGCAGACATAAGGATCATCCAGTCCAACTCACATACCACGGAGGGCCATGCTAATGGATGGGCTAGTGGTAGAGGATGTCTGGCTGAGCCAGAGTTGATCTGGCTACCTGACTATACCACGGTATGCAACCTGCTTGCTGTGTGACAAAACAGCCTCCCTGCCATGCAAGCAGTCTTACCTAGGCCTTCCCACCAGCTGGTTTCACACCTCACATTTCCAATGCTGCCTACACAGGGAAAGGTCAGAAGTTCATGTTGAACACTACTGTCAAAAGAGCAGCTTAATCTCTTTTCAGCCATAATTCAGCAAGAGATGAAGAGTCTTCCTTTGTTTGAAAGAACCACAGAATCATTAAAGTTGGAAAAGACCACTAAGATCACCAAGTGCAATCACCAACACATTCCCACCATGCCCATAACTCATTTACCTCAGTGCCCCCTCCACACACTTCTTGAACACCTCCGGGGAGGGTAACTCTACCACTTCCCTACCTACAAGTTGAAAAATATAACACAGGCATCTCGGGATGAGAAAGCTAGGGACAATCAAGGGTATCTGAGGTCAATGGAAAGTCCATCAGATCAAAAGCAACAATATTCATAGTACCTTTCTAGCCATCCTTCTGCTGGCGAACTGATGCTCCTCTTCTACTGCAGCCAATGAGCATAGTAATGCTCTATAAACCCTTGTTTAGATATGGAGTCATTAATCTGTAAGTATCTTTGTCAGCCAGTTGGCACTGGCAGGAAGTATCTGTGCAGCTAAAGAGGCAGTGACTAAGTTTTGCCAAAATAACAGCTTATCCACTCATTTTCCATAGCTTATCTACACTTTAGTGCTGGACAGAGAGCAGGGAACTAGAAATCACCCCAGAATCCCTTGGCTGCTGCTCTCCAAGATGTGAGAGCATCTCTCTAATGGTACCCGGTATCTATGAGGCAGCAGAACCAAAGGGCATGGTGAGTGCCCATCACATGATGGAGCAGCACTGCGTACTGAGATTTTAACCCTGCTGGATCTAGTTGGTAACCTGGAAGCCAAAATGAGTGGCTTGTTCTTGCTGTTGGATTTTCTGGGCGCCAGCCTTCCCGCAAGAAGCATGGCCACAGGGGCATGAAGACCTGTAGTGCTGCCCATGATTAGAAGATCTGTACTGCATACAAAGTAGTACTCACAGTAAGCAAACCCTGGCACTTGGGCAATGGGGTATATCTGTGGATAGTTCCAAAACAAATGCCAAGACATTCTAGAGATGCATCTTACTTTTGATGCTGTCATTCATCATCAGCATATTCAAAAAGTTAAGAAATAAGTGTTATTTTAAAAAAATGCTATTTGAAAGTGGGTTATGAAGATCTGCTCCACTTCTTTTGCAGAGATACACATTAATGTCTAAAGACTTTGAATTACAACAGAAAGTAATTTAGAGAAGCTTTTCCGGTGTATGTATTTTTATACACTGAATATTGGTCCTGTACATCCTCACACATGAAATTGGCAGTGAAGAAAAATGTAAGGAAAGTCTCCTCATTTGATTGCCTCCTCAGTTGGATTCTAGTCAAGTCTTCAGATAATCTTTCCTTAATACTGTGTGAAGTGTGTGATCTGATCTAAATGCTATTACTTTTTGCAAGTCAGATAATAGAGATCATTGAACACTGCCAAGTTAAACTCTCCCAAACACCAGGAAAAATAAGTAAGGCCTTAAAAAGAAAATGCAGTCTGGAACTAATTCCCAAGAGATTTTTGGCACACTAAGCCTCTGTTAGATTCAACGTACTGATAATTCTTAGGAGTCGGCCATGGATAATGGTCCTTTGATTTAATTATAGTCTGATTCATGGTAGTTCAAATCTAGCTGAAATTGAACTACTCAGACATCCGCAGTGGGGTTTTGGTTTGAAGAAATGCAACAAGAATGGGATTCTGCGGTGTGGTGTCCATTTGCTGATATGAATAATACCCTTACTCGGTACAAAATGCAGCATGCCTTGTGGTTTGGTTTCAAACTTTAACCCCTGGCAGCAGCAAGTGTGAACTGAAGTTCAGCACTGAAGTGACTCACTCTGAGCACCACAATAAGGCAGCACTTCGGGCACACGTCTGAAATGGTGCATCCTGCCTCGTTCAGTGGGACATTTTTGTGGTTGATGGTACCTTCATTTCTAGAGATAGAGACACAAGCAGCCCAGGAACCAGTGCATTGGGGAACTGCAAGTTATTGAACCAAATACCATTTCAAAGAAGTCTGAGGACAAGATCCAGAGGTTGCCATGAAGACAAAAGTAGGTGAGAAGTTAAAATGTGCAATAAGGTCATTATGGGAGGAAAAACCTGTATGTACCCAAAAGGAGCTTTTGTTATTTGAGTTCTCATCTGTGTTCCCATGGGGGCTAAGGGCATAAATGCAGACTACTTATTTTGAACATATTCTCCATGAAAAGGACAGAATTAGACACTTATTATTATTTAAAATTCATTATACTTCCAGAAAGCAGGACACACACTTCCAAAGGAATCAAACATAAGCTACTTGAAGATATTTCATAGGGAACTCTGAAACTTGGTCCCATTTTTGTCCTGCGTTGAGGACTGCAGCCTTTTAGAAATAGTGTTCTATGACATGAAGTCTGGTGGGAGTTATAAATTTATATTTTGAACAAGCGTTCTTGAAACCGCACAGTAGTCCCACACTATAGCTCCAATTCTCTGCCTAAAAGCAATGCCTAGAAACAGCCATAGAATCATAGGATCATTAAGGCTGGAAAAGACCTCTAAGATCATCTAGTCCAATCATCAGCCCATTTCCACCATGCCCACTGACCCACGTCAGTCAATGTCACATCTCCACATTTCTTGAACACCTCCGGGGACAGTGACACCATCACCTCCCTGGCCACTATGTTCCAATGCCTGACCACTCTTTCAGAGAGTAAATTTTTCCTGATTTCCAATCTGAACCTCTCCTGATGCACCTTGAGGCCACTTCCTCTCAGCCTATTGCCATTTAGAGAACAGGTTGACCCTCACCTCCATCTGAAGACTGGATAACGCTGGGGCTCCTGGGATACAAAAATTAAATCAGAACTATTGAAATATTGGTCTGAGGACTTTTTGCGTCAGAACTGGTCATTATTACAAAGTTCCATGAAGAAAAGTATTTTTTCCTATGACAACTTCTTTGTCAGGACATGTTCTGTTTGACATCTTGTTGAGCAATACCAGATACTCTGCTATAAAACCACAAGAAAATCTGTCTGCAGGATGCTGCAGATAATGCTCTTCCTTGCAGCTGCAGAACCAGAGTACTGCCAGCACATAAAACTGTGCAACAGGAGAGAAAAAAAATCTTGACTGTTGGGGCACCAGTTCCTATATTAACAGTAAGAGGAGGGATAAGGAGAATGTCCATCCTTTACTTGATGTAGCAGGAATATGACCACTGAGGAGAAAGAAAAGGCTGAGGTTCTTAATGCTTTCTTTAGTTCTGTCCTTAAAAGTCAGACCAGTTATCCTCAGGGTACTCTACCACCTAACCTGGAGGTCTGAGATGGGGAGCAGAATAAACCCGCTACTATTTAGGTGGAAACAGGTAGAGACCTGCTACTCCACCTGGACTCTCACAAGTCCATGGGGCCAGATGAGATCCACTCAAGGGTGCTGAGAGAATTGGCAGTGGTGACTGCCAAGCCAATTTCCACCATCTATCAGTGTTTCTCATCAATCAGAGAGGTCCAGAAGACTTGAGGCTTGCCATTGCGACTCCCATCTACAAGAAGGTGATCTGGAGAATGCAGTGTGACCTTGGTGCCAGGGAAAGTTATGGGACAGATCATCGTGACCGAGATTACACAGCATGTGCAGGACAACAGAGGGACCAGGCTCAGTCAACATGGGTTCACGAAAGGCAGCTTCTGCTTGACCAACCTGATTTCCTTCTATGATCAAGTAGCCAATTCCGTGGATGACAGAAAGACTGTTGACATAGTCTACCTAGACTTCAGCAAAACCTTTGACACTGTCTTCCACAGTATTCACCTGGGGAAGCCGGCAGCCTGTGGCTTGGATGGATACACTCTTTGCTGGTTAAAGAAGTGGCTGGAGGGCTGGGCCCAGAACATGATGGTAAATGGAAATAAATTCAGCTGGTGACTGGTCACTAGTGGTGTTCCCCAAGGGTCAGTACTGGTGTCTGCCTGTTTAATTGTCAGTGGTCAGGCGCTAAAAAGGGCTGTCCAGAGAGGCTTTTGAGACACTGTCCCTGGAGGTATACAAGAAATGTGTAGATGTGATACTAAGGAACATGATTTAGTGGGCAATATTGGTGGTAGGTGGATGTCTGGACTAGATGATCTTAGAGGTCTTTTCCAAACTTAATGATTCCATGATTCCTCCCTGCCAGTCTGCCATGTTGAAGGCACACATGTCCATCTGAAGAAAGACACAGCACTGATCAGGGCTGGACGGGCTTTGCTGGTGTTTCTGCTCCTTCCACCTCTGCCTGCAGCCTGGCTTGCAGGGCAAGGCTGTGGTCTTTTGACACTAGACACGATGCTGCTGCCAAAAGCCTTGCGCAAGTCCTCACTGGGGTTTTTCATGAGTTGCTCTCAGATCTGCCTTCCTCCCTGATTTCCTCCACAAGGCATGATTCTGTCATGGGCATAGGAAGGAAAAAAGTCCATTCTTTCAAAAGTGGATAATCTGGTTTGTTTCTATATTGGTGTTTATTTTATGACAGTGTAACAAAGCCTGTAAATGTTCTTAAGCCAGAGTCAGTATTAGCAATGGAAATAATTACTATTGCTTTAACTGACGTTTTGTTAATGTTACTGTAGCACTGTCTCATGAGTCATGACAGGATGGAAATTAATTTGTCACTGCTGTAGGTCTCTTTCTCCTTACTATAAAGCCAGTTTCTCTTCTTACATTCATCTGCTCGAGTGTCTGTAACAGAACTAATAAACCAAAAACATGCTTGAACATCCTTGTACGTGCTGCTGACTCCGTGGCCAAGGCATTTTAAATGTCATTTAGCTTAGGTAATGGAACAGTTGTGTGAAAACTGAGGCCCTGGTGAAGGCACCTCTGAAATTCACAGAAAGGCTCTGGACTCCTTCAAGCCAAGAAAAGGTGCATTTCTGTAGTTTTTGCAAAGAAGTTTGCTTCCGAGGGCTTTGGGATATAAATGTGTCTGCTCAAAAGCTGAACTCATTTTCTGTCATTCACGGCAAAGCAAGCTGTCCTCTGTCCAAATATCCTGCCTTGTGACAGTACATGGTGATCACACAGCTCTCTGCAGCAGTTGTTCACACCTTTGCATCTTCTCCAGGATTACTTCCTCTTGTGACTCAGTGGCTTCTTGATGAAAAATTATAACACAGAAGGGTGATTAAAAGAAGAAGCAAAAAGCAAGATATATACTCTCTTTGGTGACCACAGGAGGTCCTTGGAACGGTTGGGGCTGGAGCACAGGGCATGCGAGGGAAGTCAGAGGGTGCTGGGCTGGTTTCAGTTTGCTGAAGTCAAGGATCATAGCCCAAGGGGAAGCAACAGAGCACTGGGAATGGGACCACGGCACCAGAGTGCACTGGGGATGCCCTTTGTCCTGCCACGGTGCCATGGGCACTTGGACTCTTGGTACTTTCAGTACTTCTACCCCTGAGGGTCTGTGCTCCCCTGTGCTCCTGGTCTGGGGATCAGTCTGCCCTGGAGATTGCCCAAGAGCGGGTACAGTCCCTTCTCCCAATGATAGGATGGGGGGTGATGGCCTCAAGTCATGGGAGACTTAGGTTGGATATTAGGAAAAATTTCTTCTCCAAAAGAGTGGTCAGGCTCTGGAACAGGCTGCCCATGGAGGTGGTGGGGTCACCATCCCTGGAGGTGCTCATAAACGTGTAGATGTGATACTAAGGGACACAGTTTAGTGAGGAAATATTGGTTGCAGGTACATTTGGACTAGATAATCTTAGAGGACTGTGAGGTCTCCAGCCTCGGAGAATATTGAGAATATTGAAGGCAGAGAGCAATGTGCTCTCACAGGAAATGCCTTCTGCAGGGGGTTGGACAGCAGAGGTTCCTTCTCACCTTAGCTGTTCCTTGAGTTAATGAACCTTTTGGAAGGCTGGTTGGTTTGTTCACTTGTGTGAAGACCAGGCCTCTAATCCCAGTTCATGTTCTCTGCTCTGGATTTAGCAAACTCCCAGTGTTTCAAAACCTACGACTGTCTTTCCACACATAAGGGCTTTTTATTCCTCTTTATTTAAAAAAATAAAAAATCCAACAGGAGAAAATAGGTAGATTCTCTGGGGGGAAAAAAAAAATTAATTGAAAATCTCTTTTCAGGTTTATTTTGCCTCAAGTAGGGAATTCATTCTATTTGTGCTCCCATTTTGCCATGGGATGCGTTTGGCCCTTTATGCAGTACACCCAAACTTCAGCAGCCCGCTCAGTTCTCAGACAGTGGCATAGCCTACACTTCCCAGTGTGGATTCTTCTTGAGCCAGCTGCAAACTTCACTGACTTCATCTGGCACTCTCCAGGTTTGCTTCCAAACTCTCCTTTTAAAGGTGAATAAGGAGGGCTGCCAGAGCCAGACTGTTTCTACTGACGAGCTGTTTCTCATTTTCAGAGCTCAAAGAAGCCTTTCTCTGCTGTTAAATGACTTTATTTTATATATTAAATTTAGCCCGCACTGAAAGTTGAATTTGTTGTAAGTCAGAGAAGCCTATTTTGTGAAGTTTTGTGATGTTTTTAATGTCTGAAAGTGACGCAGTCAGAAAAGCTGGAAGAAATTATACTTGTGATGAAAAATGACTTTTTTTGAAAACAGACTCCAGCAGTGAGGTCTGAAGAAGCCTGAGGCTCTCAGCCACATGTGCAGGAATCTAGCCTTGTCCCTGGGAAAGTATGTCTGCTTTCTGCAACGAGCAATGAACCATAACCAACACCAGCCCTGCATTGTACTTCAAGGGCAAGACATTAGCCCACAGCACACCTCCATCTGCTCCCCTCACTCAGATTTGGGCACTGCTCCATGGCCCTGGCACCTCTGGGAAGAGGATTGATCACTCTCACGGCCACTTGCATCCACCCGTGAAAGAGCATGTGGACATAGGAAACATCAGACCTCTTTTCATTGCTTCAAACACATACTTTAACGCACAAATGTTTCATTATCCCAGGATGTGCTTTGACAATGCACAGAGGAAATAACAGTAGGCTTTCCATCTCTGCAAATTCCATATTTTCAGGTGAAATTTCAGCCCTTGAAACCAGATCCTATTGTGAAACTCCTTCCAAAGGGCTTCCTGTGAGACTGATGCATATTCCATAAGCTGTGAAACAATACAATATCCCCCTCATGACATGAATAAACCACACTATTCCCCTCCTCGCACCATGGGTGTCTGTTTTTTAGTACTGCAGCAATACAGGCGCATATTTAAGACCTGAGAAAACACAGAACATTGATTGTTAGCACAGTGTACTGATGGACAACAAGGCTCTCTCTTCCACCAGACAGAGCAGATTTATGAGAGAAGGACTGGAGGAGAGGAAGACAGGCTGGAACATGGACCTACGAGGCTAAGATGGGTTGTTTCGATGTCCTGTCCCAGCAGCAGTTTTGTTCAACACTGTTCTGTTGGAAGACATTTTGACCTGGAGGGTTGTTTCCAAAACTGCTCAAGATTTCTCTAACTGCTGCCTGAGAGAAGTGCGACCGCAGTGTGAGGATATTATCCACAGCTTTCATAGCACCCACAAATTAAGACCAGAAAGGAATTTTCTTAAATTGACTGAACAAGATGCCAAGTAGTAGGTAGAAAAGTTGAAAAGCAGTTGTTTCCTGGCTGTTTTGTGTCTCTTCCTCCATCCTTCAGACCTTTGGTCTCTTGACACATGGCTTTTCACAGCAAACACCTGCATTTTGTTTCCGAAATGAATGGATCTAGCAAAGCAGCTCACTGAAAAAGTGGAGGAAAGCTGAAAAGCTATTTCTGTAGACGGTGCATTTCAGCATCTGGATACATCACAGGTCAAATGCTGCGTTACTGTGGCAATGGAAGCTGACAGCGCGCCTCCACAAACGCATGAACATTTGCTTAACTAAGCAAAATGAAAAAACAATATTCTTCAGAGGATTTCTGTTGGCTTGGTCTGGACTGCAACTAAGAGTTTTAAGACAAACAGAACTTGACTCCTGATGGATTTTTTTGGTGATACATCATCTTACTTCCTTCGGATACAGAGAGGTTTAGTAACTTTTCTAGGATCAAGCAGTCAAGCTGACAACAGTTCAGCTAGACATTTCCTAAAGCTCTTAACGCATCCTCTTTTCAGAGAGGCTTTTCTTTTTCTTGGGCTTACAGATGCTTTCACTGAATTACATTTTGAAAGCCTTCCAGTGTATGATTCCCATCAAGGAGAGCACTCTTGCAATTATGACTAGGCAAATAACTAAGTCCTATTTGTCACCTTTGATCTGATTACCTTAGAAAAACGTTCTCCTATACATGAATAAGTTCCAAGATTGTCTCTGTTGCTTCTGTAAGCTGCCCGTAATTGAGCAGATTGTTCTTTTTGACCATCGCTTCTTGGATTCTTTGAAACACTTGTTTTGGATGTTGTTAGCAGCACTGATTTATGACATGGGGGGTGGCCGTTCATGAGCAATTGCACGGAGATTACCAACCCAAAGGCCAGCAAACACATGTCAAATGCTAACAATATGCCACCTGTAAAATCTGAAACGTGAGAGCTAGAGATCTAGAGGTCATGAACACTTTCAGTAAAGACTAGCTCTGATTTTCAGCCCTTCCATTTTTCATTTACATTCAGCCCCTTCACTGAGCATGAACTATAAAGGGGGAACAAAGGGTTGTGTTTTGAAAACAGGACGGTCACTGCCTGACTTCGTCCAGGAGCAAAACACAGGTGCAGGCGTTCCAGTTGTTTCCCTGTGTGAATATTGAACAATTTTAATTCTCTGACAAGAATCCTTCTCCTATCCCATGTCATATATAAAAAGCTCATCCAAATATTGGCCTCTCAACGAAGGCTAAACATCTGTTCTTTAGAGTCCTCTACTCTTCTTAAAAGCCTACCTTGCACCGTTCTTTATGAGCTTACTGACATCTACTGGTTAAAAATGAAACTGTGCCACAAGGAAACATTTACGAAAGATTAGTTTCTGCAAGAGATACTTCCATTTTTTATACAAAATCATACTGGTTTAGCTTATTTCCAGAAGGTAAACCACTGAGGGGAAAAACAAAAACAAAAACAAACAACAACAACAACAAAAAAGATAAGAGGCTTGAAATGCAGCAGTTTTTCGAGTACAGTGTTTCCAAAGTGCTCAAACAGACTCTGAAGGATAAAGTTTTCTAGTCCACACTTTCATACGTCCTGGCACAATTACCAATGGCAAAACTCAAATCCATCTCCACCATTCACTTCTTGTCTTCAGATGGAGATAGGTGAAGTAATTGTCCAGGAGATGCTGATTCAATGTGACCCAGCCTTATCCTTCTCCCCAGACCCCCGTAGATTCTCCCCAGATCCCCGTATTTACATGTGCACCAGCCCAGACTTCTGGTGTGACTACACATGCCTAGGAAATGCATTTTGTCCATGTCAGAGTGCATATCCAAAAAGCTGGCTAAAGCAAGACAAAAGACAGCTACAACTGAGTGACACATGAAATCCAGGCTGCAAATGATCCCTTTTGCCAGCACCTCTCCCGAAAAGCACTTCTAATAAAGTGTATGCTTGGTGTTTAGATAAAAGGTTTTTGGAGCATGGCTGCTTTTAAGAGGTTTCAGACACAAATTAAACTTCTGATGTGTTTCATTTAGATAACTGAAATACTTATTGTATACTAGAAAGAAGACAGTCAGGCTGTTTATTCTTTCTTTTGTTTTTACAGTACTCATAGTGGAGCTCTTTCTGAACTTTAATTGCATGTTTGATAATAAAAATGCATGGATTTTTCAGTGTCTCTGTTATATTGATTGACCAGTAAATATACTGACTTTTTGAAAAAGCATAGCTCAGGGTTAAACCTTCTAGCTATTCCTTACCTTCTTCGTGTTTGTGCAAATCTAGTCAAATAAATGCTGTTATGTTATAAGTGGAAAAGAGAAGGAAGTTCAGAATGCCACTCTTTCAAAACACTCATCTCTGCATATAGGGTAAATCACCATTAATGGCAATTTCCAAGCCATTCTGTGTAAAACATAAAAAGCATAGCACAACATCGGATTCTGAGCTCCACCTTGGCGTGTGAAGTGCTACTTGGTGAAGAGTGCTATGGAAAATCTTCTTGTATATAACTTCAGTTAGTAAATCTGTTTCAAGCTAATTTAACCCATGGTCGTTTATCATCTCCTCTTTGCCTGAATGGAGAGCGTGTTCCTCTTCAGATGCCAGAGCAGTGCTTTAGGCTCATGAGGAATGAGTAAAGACCACCATGACCATATCATCCGCCTCCGTGAAGAGCAAAGTCAGCAGAGCCAGGACACTGCAGATGGCTGAGGAGGGCAGCTGGAATGATTCTGAGGCAGTGTTGCAGGCAACTTTTTCACTAATGACCTAAAAAAGGAGACCTGGCTAAAAGGCTCTGCAGATGCCATGCTTGGCCATGGAAGTCATTCACATGTTCCTGGTTTATCACAGAGGTACTCCAACTCAGACAAGTAAGGTATTGCTTGCTTCACACAAAGCATCATTTTTCTCTGACAATAGTAGTCACAAGGAGTGGGAATGGGCAAAAAGCACAAAAACAAGTAAGTGAAATTATAGGGGGTGGAACACCTGAATTGTTTGAATAAAGGAGATCCAGGAGACAAAGAAAGTAAACTATATCATAAGCACCAGTCTGGGAAGAAGGTCTAGCAGGGGGAGTTCAGGAGATTATGCTGTACAGATAAGTCAGTCTTTTGGGGAGAGTGAGCATCAGAGGTAGATAAACTGCCCAACTGGCATTCAGTAATCCTCCTTTCATAAAGAAGACAGTCCCGTTGCTGGTCAGGGCATGGAAACTATTACTAAGAATGCTGACAAGGCAAAGGTTCTCATCATCTCTAGAGTAGCTGGAACTAGATCATAGGATCAAGTAGATAAGAGAATTCATGTGCCAGCCTCCCAATAGAGGAGGAAGGGCTGGTTTGTGGCCTCTTGCAAGAACCCAACGAATAGCAAACTGCAAGCCCTGCCAGGATCCATCCCTGGGTGTTAAGAGAAGTGGCTGACCTTTTTGCAAGGTTTCTGTCTGTAATCTCCAAAAAATCATGGAGATCAGGAGGACATCCCTGATGACCAGAACAGGACAAATGCCATACCCAACTACATGAATGGCATAAAAGAAGACCCAGAAAACTCCAGGATCATTCACTTAAGTCCCTGGGAAAATGGGATACAGCTCTTGGGACTAGAACTAAGTATAGGCTGGGATCCAAGTGGCTGAGGAGCAGCCTTGCTGGAAAGGGACGTGAGGTTGCTTGTGGACAACAATCTGAACATGATTTAATGGTGCCCTGCTGAAGTAATGCAGGCAGGTAGGATCCTGAGCTGCATCTTCAGGGACATTGCTAACAGAGAGAGGGAGATGATCTTCCCGCTCTTCTCAGCAACTGTCAGTTCACACCTGGAGCACTTTGCCTAGTTCTGGCCCACAAAATTAGGAAAAGGGATGGACTAAAGAAAACCCAAAGTTCTGCCACAAAGGTAATGAGAGGGTTGGAGAAGTTGCCTTGTGAGGAAAGACTAATGGAGTTAAGCCTTCTTACCCTGGAGGAGTCTCAGAGGGGACCTCATCACAGTATCCCAGTATTTAATGGGTGGCTTTGAAGAGGACACAGGCTCTCACTTCATGAGGAGTCTCATGGAGAAGGGCAGCGGGAGAGGCTTCATCTTGATACAAGAAAAGTTTCAGAGCAAGAACAATTCTTTACTCAAACAACCTCCACAGGAACATGGTAGAAACCCCATTACTGGAGGTTTTCAAGATGCTTTTTGACACAGTACTAGATAGTGTCATCTAGGCTATCTTTTACCACAAGGGGTTGGACCAGATCTTTTGAAGTCCCTTCCAACCTGGACTATTCTGTGATACTATGATTCTATAACCTTTTAACAACAACTGGTATGTCTGGACACCTGATGAGCTGCTGTGGCTGAAGGCCAAGCCTGGGGAGCCTCCAGCCACTCACCATGGTGCACAGTGACTCCATCATGGGTCAAGGTGACACAAAGACAGTCACCTTGCCCTTCTCTGGCCAGCCTCCATCACTGGCACTCCAGAGGAAAGACATTTGAAATACATAAACCCAAAAAGTGTTCATCCAGGGACAAATAGATATTTCTAAAACCTTTCTCTTGCTTGACACAGGGGGAAGTTAATTGGAGGGTCAGAGAGCAGGCCCACAGGATACTTCACTATCTATATCTTAAAAATGCAGTATATAAACACTGCTTAAGGTCTGCAATATGTTTCAAGCCCCCTATGAACAGCACATTGGTTATCAGACAAAAACTGGTGTTTAATAGCATATTTATTCCCATTTGTCAAAACTCACAGGAACTCTTTGTCTAAAGCCAAGCTGGCCTTTGTAGTTAGTCAGGGGGGAGAACAGGTCTGGGACTCAGGCTGGAATTGTCACTCAGCTCCCTGTAGTAACATCTATTACAGCGTAGCTTAAATTGTCCCAGAGAGGAAGGACTGCTACACCTTTCCCGTCCAGAAAAGCAGATTCCAGAAGGGCAGAGAAAAAAATAATTTTTCAAGGTTTAAAAGCTCAAACCATTTTTTGCAAAGAAAAAGCTGGACATTGTACTTCTGGCCTTTCTTGATAACATGCTGGATGTACTTCCCCCAGCTCCAGCCTTTCAGAAGCTGTGAAGAGCTCTCCAAAGAAGGCCCATGGCATAGACCTCAGCAAGGGCTGTGCAGTGCCACATGTCACAGTGCGCCTACTGAATTTTAAGTATTCTGTGACAGGTTTTCCTAAGAGCACATGAACTCACAGGCTTGGAGAAAAGATGAGAGCAGCGCTTGGAGGACAGGGAGGTTTCTGTCAAAACCGTGTGAGACTTCACTGTTTAAAATCTGCATTTGTACTTGCCATAAAATCCACATCTGCCCCTCCTCCCGGCTCTCCTCGTCAGACTGGCCAAACCGTAATGGTGCCCACACAAGGGAGGCCTTGGCAGGACATGTGGCCACCCATGGAATAGTAGCCATGGGTGGGCCCCTTTGATCTGAGTGAAAGGCATATTTTGTGACAGAGGGAGCAATAAGCAAATGTCAAGCTGCCAGCCTCAGCCAAAAAGAAGCCCTGTGGGGAGCTGGTACATTGCTGGGCAAGGAGGAGGCCCTGCAAGTTCTGCCTCCCTCAGATCCCTCAGGTGCTCTCCTCACCTCTGTAATGCTCCCTCAGGGTGACCTCAGAGGCCTGCAGGGATCAAGGCTGGGCCACCTCCGTGGCTTAGACGTGACGCAAGTGATCATGGGTCCTGGGACTTGACAGTCAGACAGGGAGATGAGAAAAGATGTGGGCACAATATTGCATCCAGTTCACAAACAGTGTACACTCCCGACATCCTGAAACAGAAAGAAAAAAAATCTTGAACTTCTGAAAAAACAGTAATATCAGACTGAAACAGAAACAAGATTTCATTGATGTTCAAACAGAAGTGAGTGTTTATGGAGTCGTTATCCATTTGGATAAATGTAATTTTAAGAGTGTTGGAGATGAAGCAGCTTGATATTGCTAACAACGGGCGTTTCTGAGGAGGTTGTGCTATACCACCTATCTCCTTGCAGTCTGTAGAAAAGGCTTTGTCAGAAGAAGACCACTTGTGGTTGATTATTTCTCAGTGCAGGGCTCTTTCCTACATCCCAAATGACAGGAGGACATGAGACTATGCTTGCAGGCAGAAGCACATGGCTGCTTGGCTTATTGACTTCCTTCTCCTTGTTTGTGTTGCTTACTTCAAATCACTTCTTGGTGGAAGAAAATTCATGAAACACCTTTGTAGCTCACAGATGCTCAGATATTTTGGTCACCAGAGAAATTTCGAATGTCAGCATGTCCGAAATAGTTAAATATATGTAGCTTGAATAATTTTATTGCTGACCTTCTTGGACCTAACATGCATATCTGAAAAATGCCCTTTTTGCAGGTATATTGCAAAGCGTAGCTCTGAGTCACTCCTTAATCAAACTCCAACAGTTTCAAGCATGTCCTGTTCAACAGAAC
The DNA here is from genome assembly GCF_016699485.2 of Gallus gallus. NCBI lineage: Eukaryota > Metazoa > Chordata > Aves > Galliformes > Phasianidae > Gallus > Gallus gallus. Next base: position 67,379,435 of record NC_052572.1, on the reverse strand, counting down.
CAGATGTCTGACAAAAAAAAAAAAAAAAGTTGTTCCTGTTCTCAGTAATCAGCTGTGCTGCTAATCAAACCACCGCTGCCTGCGAGCTGCCTGCAGTTTCAGCAGAGCATCACTAGAGGACAGCAGGAAGCTTTGTTCTGGCTGGTGCTGCCGGCCAGTGCTGCAGCAGCTGGACAGACTTCCTGTGCCCTGCATTCGTTTTCTCGATCCATGGGTGATGTTAATTTACTGTCCTTATTCTTTTGAAAGACAACATGGGGCTAAAATCCTCATCAGATAAATTTCAGTGCTCTTTCTTGTGCAGGAGTTGTTCAACACTGCTCAGATTTAGTGAAAACACTGGGTTCACTCTTCTTGTGCTCTAGCAATACCAGTTACTCTTTTCTGATATTCTAGCTTCAAGAAATAGAAACTGAAATAGGATCTTGTCTTCTACACTTTTCACTGTTGTTCGCATGGAAAGCAAATGATAAAAAGTTAGCTTACGGGATGTGTTTTGCCCCTGTTATGCAGTTACTTCTTGAATATGAGTTGGTGTAGGTCCCTGAGTTCATGCATCAGAGTTGTTTTCCTCTTGGCAGTGATGATCTCTGGGGACCTCCAAGCTAAGACCAAAATGCTTCTGGGAGGGAAGTGAGCAAAAGAGAGCCACGCGTGTCTTCCAGGTGCATGTAAAACACTTTCTGTGTTTTGATCTTTGGCAAAGTGATAGACAAAAGCAAAGTTGGTAGGTGCAGTGGCATGGGTTTTCTTCACTGCCGCCTTTCAGGCTTTGTTTGAGAGTGTACTGGAAGCATCCTGCAGAGAGTACTCTGTGGGAAGACAGGATAACTTCAATTGAAAATACACAGATAATATAGCAGCTATTGTACTCGGCTGTGTCTGGCTTGGCTGAGCCAAGTTCTTGGTCCTGCTGTTCTTCCTCAGAAACCTTTTCTCACTGGAGGAAATGGACAACAGTGTAAGCCTCATTAAAAAAAATGGTGTTGGGTACAAACTGATGTATAACAGCTGGATCATAGAACCACGAGCTGAATCGTTTCAGTACATTTCCACTAGATGATGCTATAGCTGCTAGAAGGAACAGAGGCTGTAAAAAAATCTACCGTTCGTTTTAACTGCATATTTAATCAGAGCACTGTTTCTGCTCATCAGTTCATCCTCTAGCCTTACTTCTCAGTACTACCCTAAGAGGACTCTTAACAAGGTATTTTCCATGCACAACAACAGAGATTTTAGCCCAGGTGACCACCCAGCTGCTTAACACTGGAGATAATCAAGCCTGGGAGACACCAGACTCCCAGAGCTATCCTGCAGTCCCAGCCTTCCTCTGTCTGTCTCCTCCCTTCTTCTGCATGGGACGTTATCTAGGATATCCCAGCATCAGACTTTGGTGGTCTATTTCCAGCAGCCAAGCAGGGCAGGTGTCCAAAATTCCTGCTTGAAGCAGAGATTACTTTTCTGATAAATCAGTGATGTGGTAGCAATGGGGACCATAATTTCTGGAAAGCAAACAGGAACTGTGATATTTTATAATGTAGTGGTTCAGAGAAAAATGAGAAAGGAATGCTGTGCGCACATCCTCTGTGGAGTCAATTTCTTAATGACACTCTCATTAAGAGTGGGTTCTGACAAATGCAGCTTATTTTTGCTGTTAAATGTCTGAGTTAATCACAAGCAACTCGACTTAAAAGTGAGACTACTTCTCTGCTTGCTGAGTGACACACAGACCAAGTGCGAGAAACAGCCTGCCGAGGGCTCCATCCGGCAGCCCAATTCAGTACAACTTCCCATAAATAAAAGACACTGTGCCAAGACTCCATCTTACTCCATGGTCTCCTCTCCTATTGCTCTCCCATGGGTGCATAGGTGCGGTAACATGACTGTAGCATGGGGAAGGCTTTGCTTTATGGACTTATATGATGGCTTTTAATCTGTGGAGAGAAATAAGGCAGAAACCTTACTTCAGCCCAGCTTGGCTAGACACTGCTTAAGACTGGGAGAAATCAGACCTGAATGGCAATAAATATGAAGATGTGGGGGACACATGAAGATAGACAGTAGGCAGATGGACTAGAAAAATATGAACGAGTGGTACAACAGATTACATCAATCATGGTCACTTACAGCATCATTAAATGTCTTAGAGGCTTTCATGCACAGTGTTCAAGGGCTCTTGGAAAAGCAGTCCACAGTCTCACATCCTGCGTCTGCCTCCTTTCTCTACAGTGATCTGATCACTGATCAGTTTGTATTGGTGGTGTTTATTCTGCTTTCACTATCAGGAATATATTTTCTCACACTTGCATCCCAAACTGCCCTCTGAAGAACAGGCTCTGGGTTTTGTTTTGGTTTGGTTTGGTTTTGTTGTTGTTGTTTTGTTTTGTTTTTTCTCTCTTCAAGGCATCTGATAATAAGTGAAGATGTCTGATTTTTCCTTTGGCTCACCATAATTGTTAAAACACGGACTCCCTGGCCTTGATCAAAATAAGTGAGTTCTCAGTGCTCCAAGTTACACAGCTGCAAAAAGTAAAGGGCTCAAATAAAATTATCTCCTTCGAACTAACCATTTATGGATGAACTGATGACAAATGGGAGGGGAAAATAGTATTTTAAAGCTATGAATGTAACAGGAAAAGTTTAGCACTGCTAGGTGAGCTTAGGTGCCTCCATGTGTGGGGCTAAAGTGATGCTTGGGAAGCTGTTGGCCTCTAATGCGTGTTATGTATGTCCCAAATAAAATAACACCGTCCGATTTTCCCTCTGTGCTTGCTAGTGGACAGATGGAGTGATAGGAAAGAAAAATTTTGTCCCAGCCTTTCTCTACTTGATCCCAAGGGAAAGGAAACTACTGTTTCTGTTCTGCTCCTTCTCCACCAGCCTGACTCCTTTCTTTAAAGGAAGGAGCAAGGAAACATCATAAACCAATGTATTAAAGCAGAAAATTCCTGTGCCCCAGCTTTGTCCTTACAATCAACAAGACCATGTACACCTGTCACACAGGAATTCCTACAGACTAGAGCAAACAGAAATAAATATCTTCATGTATCTGCCTAGGGTGAATTAAATCACACCCTTCATGACACTGATTTTACACACTGGCGATCTGTGACTCTGGTTAGCAGTATTGCCACACTTCATACAATGAGTTGATTCATGAGCTGAAGAGCACCCATTCCCATGCTCCGTATTTCCCCAGGGGAAATGCCCACTTCCAACGCCTTGCACTTTCTGTTGCAGGAGATTCCTATCGCATAATTTGGTTTCTCTGATGTCCAGTAAAGTTAAGCTTGTACATCTGACTTTCCCTACTACAGTGTGCCTCCCTGCAATGTCTGCCTGTTCCCAGGAAGCATACAATAGCTCAGTATCTGTTGGTTTCTTTCAGATTCTCTCGTAATGTGATGAAGGGTTGCCATTCTTTTTCAGGTTCCAAGCATACATTGTGCATCCACCTGCACTTAGTTTCTGGATGTTGAAAAGGTGATAAACACATTGTAATTAATTATTGACCTGCTAATAACTAGAGTTTGGTTCAGCAGCAACAGCCATAAAATCTGTGTATGTGAAAACAACCTGGTCTGACTTCAATTCTGTTTTGCAACAGCCAAGGCTACACAGGAGAGCTTAGCATTTGGTTGTAGCCTGAGGTGGGACATGGGAAGTACATAGAAGGGAAATCATCTGATTACTAGTGAAACTTTTTAACATAACTTTTTTACTCTGAAATTCGTTTTGCTGCCCTACTAAACCTGATGTTTCTCTGCCTGAAATTGATAAAAAATGTTGCGATTTGAGGAGAGGTTTGCAGGAGACTCTAAATCGTTCTTCCAGCCAAAGAAAGCAATTGGCCCACCAGCTGCCTCGCTTGGGTTGCAAATGAAGGGGGCTGAACACACTGCAGCCTGGTAGCCCTTGATTCTCATCTTGGGTATTAACTCAATCACGGTTTTAGAAATCTACAGGATTTGCACAGCCATCCTCTGCCTTCATGCCACTAATGCTTTCTCTACAAAATCCTTGTCAGCTTGACAGAAAGAGCTAATTCTATGCAAAGATACTTTCTGATTTAACTGACACTAGAATGGTGAAAATCTGTTTGTTCTCTGGCACCTCGAAGTCTCTAAGTCAGGCCTCATGGCTGTGATCCCGTCAAGCATTTAGCATGAATGTGCTCTCTAAGCATATGTACTGTCTTATCAGATGCAAGCAGTTGCACAATTAAGAGCTATCGTAACAGAAATGCAGTGCATCCTTCAAAAGGATGCTGAATATCCTCTTTGCATGTACTTTTCGTTGTTGCTCATCCTTCATAGAAAGCTACTCTTAAAAAAGTGTTTTGCAATCAATGAAGTAAGAGTGGAGGAAAAGAGGTTAAGAAATGCCCCTGCAAATATGAACAACGCCAGTTCCGAGTTTCTGTGAACTTGTATACAGCCTGTACAAACCTTTCACAAGTTTGCATCCTGAGGTTTGCACTGCATTATTTTTGGAAGCTGGGTGGGGCTCCTCCTCTGACAGACATTTCTAGATTTCTGTTGCACTCTGTACTGGGCTTTCAGGCTGTCCCATCTCCTGGGTGGTATCACTAGGTTTGTCTGCTGTTCCAAGGCTCTGACCTAAACATGCTTGTGTTTAGACAACGCCTCTGGGAGTGAGATCTCCTTCTCAGTCTGTCTTTAACATGGGGGAGAAACAGACATCCAGCTCTCAGATATGCACAGCACTCTGTTCCCACTGACTCTGTCCTGGTTTGTATGATGCACAAACACACTCAGGGACATAGGTCCCACAGCGACAAGCAGACAGGGCTTACAGCAGAACGTGTCCTGCTGCATTAGCAAGGCCTTGTTCTTTGATAAACTGCAAAGCTGCTCTATCATGTGTTTGTTGTACTTTGAGGCACCTGAAGGAAACATGATTTTCCATCCTGGCCCTGTTGAACAGTCATGATAAAAGTATTGACCTGCTGACAAGTGGGGGAAACATTCCAGCTATGTAAACAGATGGGAAATATTTCTTCTCCAGCATTCCTCAAGTAAGCTGGCTTTAGCCTAGTCTGCAACATCTGTGCATGATGTTCCTATTTCTGTCTCCATGCACACAAACTGGTTTCTTCACCATCATGAGCTGTCAGCCACTGAAAGAAGGGGTTTCACTGTATACTTGTAATGCCTGGCAAAATGTTTGAGAAGAAATCCAATGGCCAGTTAGAGAATGCATATCCATAGGATGTAAAAAACACCCATGATGGGTGAGGCCAAGCGCCGCTTTGAGAAGCATCTCACTTCCAACACTGGCCACCAGTGACAGCTTAAGAAAGCCGTGGAGCTGTACGAGATAAAATATCTCCTGGTAAAATGTCTGAGTTTCCATCATCAAACAGCACAAGAACTTTTAGCAAAGAGTAAATCTGAAGTGTATACCTGAAGTATTCATCAGTGTTCAATAGCCATACTTAGTCCTCTCCTCTGAATCTGAACCATATTTGAACCCAGTGATATTATTGTCCTCTAAAACAGTCCATGATAGTTGAGTTTCAGAGTTTGTTTTCCACAGTGCATGTAGTGAAGAGGACAGCAAAAAAAGGGAGAAAGAGTTTTTGTCTTATTTTAGAAATTGGTTGCCTCAAATTTAATGCCTCTTGCCCTTACGCCTTGAATTATTAACTACAGTGTTTTCTCCATCCTCCACGCTTAAGCTCTGTATAGTTCCGTTCCCAGTCAACACTTGCATAGAATCATGAAACCGCTTGCATTGGAAGGAAGATTCTAGTTCAGCTCCCCTGCAATGAACAGGGACACATGCAGCTACATCAGGGTGGACAAAGAGCAACCAGAGCTCCCAAGAGCAAGAGCTTTTCATTATTTAGTGCCTTTTCTATTACTTTGTGTAGTTTGAGTTTGAGATGAGGCAAGAAAACAGATATATGATAACACTGAACTGGCTACATGTGAGGTTTATATATGTATATATGTCTGCAGAGCTTTTTATTCTGTTCTTTATCTGTATCTATAAGTGGAAGCTGAAAGGATTCCCCCCCCCTTTTTTTTTCAGCATATACAGGAACTTGAAATTCATTAAGTGTAAAAGTATTCTCACAACACAGTGTATAGTGGGCTCTGATATCTCTTCCTTTTGATGGAGTCCATCTGGATCACAATAGTGGAAGACAAGTGGAAATTAAACTATATTAAACTGTTTGTAAAAACACACATCTGGTAGTTTTCTGGATTCTCATTTCTCCTACAGCTCAGTCTCAGTTCTTTGCTTATACCTACAGGAATGCTGCCTTCATATATGTTGCAACCAGTCCGGTTCTAAATCCCACTAAACTGATTGCACCCTGCTATCAAAGCTTTCATAGATTTGCTGGTTCACTAGCTTTCAAAACTCATTATTAATTAGTAACTGCTGGACTTCTAATCTGGACGGCATCTACTTCACCTTGTCTTGATCCCTTCAGATGCATTTCAAACAAAAAAGAGGGAGCAGAGCTGACAGCTTGATTCACCTATTTGCTAAGCAGCGTCGTTTGCTAGGCTGCTCTGGCATGCCAGAGATAGTAAGAGCTCCACATAACTAAACAAACATCTCAGAATAATAAACTGACCCAAACAATTTCCTGCGTTGTCTCTCTGGAGTCAGTGGGCTCAGGAGGCTTCTACGAGAGCAGGGAAAAGACAACCAGCTCAGCCAAATCCAGAGATACCACCATAAAACAAACACTCTGTAAGAGCTATGTCAGCTCAGTGAGTGCTATTTCATGTTTTCAAACTGCAACAAAATTGAGAATGCCAGCAGAGATCCAGGAATTTGGACATATGTGGGTGTCAGACCATGCTCAGAGGTTGTTCTACTTGGGCTCCAGCATCAGAACTTCTACTGCAAATAAATTGCAGGCAGTGCCATATGAAAACTTGCTTTTCTGGTGCACACCAGAATTGCATTTGGCATAAACATGCAGAAGTGAAAGTCATGCATTCAGGTACTGAACACTGTCCCCTTTCTATTGAAGGCACACAGGGCACGTGACTTCCTGTGTGAAGAGTACTTCTCTTCTGGAGCTTATCTGAGCAGCATACAGCATTATGTATGCACCTGTATGCAGTAATGACTGAAAATTCATGAATTTGTAGAATGGCAATGAGAAGATTCTTCCCTATGTATCCTCTATACCTGTTGGATTTTCTGTTCAAAACAACAACACAGCAAAAAAAAATTCATCTCTTTTCTAATTTGGAGCTGAAGTCTGACACTTTTTGAAATGAATAGTAAATCCTCACTTAGTCCAGTGTGTTTCAGATTTGCCTGTAAGAGAGTAAGCCTGATTCAGCATACCTTATTCGTGATACTGCTGCCTTGCTCAGAGAGACAGGCTGTGTCTAAAGGGTCAAACCCTTCAGCCATGTTATTTCGTACTGTCAGAGCTTTTGCAACCAGGACGGATCCCTCAAACTCTTCAAGCACTCTTAAATATAGAATTAAGGTAGCAGACAGAGACTGCATGTCTCCAGTAACTCTCCGGAAAAATGGTGTGTTAGACACAATATAAATTTAAAAATATTTGGAAGGAAAAAGTAGCAGAGCCTGCCAGATGATTGTTTCACAACAGCTCTTAAGGTTTCAAAACTTGTTTTCCATGTGTGAGAGAGGAAAAAGAAATCTCTTCCAATGCTTTCAGGAAGTTTAATCACAACAAATGGCCCTCCCAAGACACAGAAGTCCATGGTGGACACTTTCTACCTCTTAGCAGCAAATCTGTCACATTCGTTTCAAGAGTCCTCTTGAATTTTATCAAAGGTTTTCTCAAAAAGTATGTTTTATTAAATGAGGATGGAATTTTTCCCATTTTGAAAACCCGTGGGTAAACCTAGTAGACCTACCAGCTCTGAACTTTGTGACCTTGTGACAAAGAAGCTGAATGCTCCACCACACAAGCTTTGACTCAAAGCCCAAGATGGTAACAGCAACACTCATTATCACTTTTCTAGGCAATGATTTTTTTTTCTTCTATTAAATTCCTACTCTTACCTTCGTAGCCTGAATATAACCCTCCCTGCTCCCCTTGCTCCCTATCCCACCAGAAACCCTATGGGAGGACTGTGTGTAGAAAAGTCATTTCAAAAGAGCAGACCTATAAGCTTTGCAGAAAGACACACACTGTTCATGCTGCCTGTACTGGTTGTTGAAGTGAAGGAGCGCAGTGCATTTTGTATGTTCTGTATGTTCATACGTGACATGCCAGAACCTCTGCTGGTGAAGTAAATGTCTTGCCATTTAACCTTTTGCCACAACTATGCAGACTATTTAGCAATCCAAGCCCAGGAAGTTAAATTTTATTAGGCAGTTTGTGCAGTGCTTTTAGCATTATAATGTATAAGTGGACAAATCCTTCCATATTCAAAGCCCAGAAAAATAAATGATCTTTCCCGTTATGTTTCATATGACTATTTGAGATTGTTTTATGAAACAATAACCAGTGTGATTTTCCAAGGTCATGTGCATGTTAGTGACAAAATTCAAATATAAAATGTCAATGAACTCTTAATTAGGTCAAGATGTCGAAGCAAAATTCCTTCTGTCCAAAGTATAATCTTTTCCCTCAGTAGGATAATTAAAATAAATGATGCCCATGAGAAAAGGCATGCTTTAACATTGAAATCCCATTTATCTAGATAAGCTTCAAATCCCTCCTTGTTTTGTTCAGATAAAGTTCATCTGTCTTTATTTGCAACTGATCTGGCTTTTTTTAAGCTTAGCATAGTTAGTAGTAGTTTTTTTTCACCTCTGTAGCCTCCACAGTTAGGTTTACATTGTTGAAATAAAGGAATCCTTTGCCCTTTCCGTTTTTCAGTTGTCTTTAAACTCTCTATCTTAACCATTGTTTCTGATCTTAGTGGCCTTCGTACTTGGCCATTGTTAAAAATCAAAATCCAACAAACCACCAACAGGTCTTTCTTCACCCTAATGTTATAGGGTGAGGCAATGGTTTGATGGCAGGAAACCACACAAATAGAATGGACAGCCCATTTCACTCCAGTTATGCAAGGAGAGATGTATTGAGACAGTAAGTTGTGCCAAAGGCAAAGGAAGAGTATGAATGTGACTTAAAATGCTCCAGTATTAGTTTTCGTAAAAAAAATAGTTCAGTTCATTTTCTTCCTTCCTTGTATTTACATTAGAAAGTACCTGCAGACCTACTTTTTTATAGGATAGTACAAGAGTAGTAATCATATCCATACATATTGGTATATTCAGCACCAAAAAGGACAGTTGGTCCTAGACTTTAAAAGCAAAAAAGTAGCCTCCCTTCCTTCCAATCATTATGAGTGAACAAACTAGACTGCACATCTGAAGGCAGCTGTTTCCCTTACTCCTTCACCCTCTTGCAAGAGCTCGTCGTCTTTTTTCTGTGTTTTTCTGAGATGTTCTCTCTGGAGGTTTCCCCAAAAACATTATCATTCTAGCAGCAGAAAAGAGCAGGGGTAAATAGCGAAGGTGAAGGAAAGGATGAAACAATAAATTGCATGTTCTTGTTTTTATTTAATGGAGAAAGAGAAGAATACGAGTGCTTAATGAGAACATGGCTACATTTGCTGCTTTGAAAGGCTCTTGTTTGCTGGTCTAAAACACATGCAGACTGAGATAAATTCATAAACATCAGTACAAGAAATCAGCAAGTTTTAAATCTCAAACTAACTGCTTTGCAGAAAACAGCATTTTTGTAATTCTTTGCTCTTTCTTTAAGGACAAAAAGCAGTTTCTACTTTTACCTCCCCTCTAGTTCTGCAACACTTTTTTCACAAAATTGGAACTTTTCACTCTTTTTCTAAATCCAACTTTTTAAGACTTCAGTGAGAATCTAAGCTGTCACTGAACTTTGCTTTGATTCAAAGGAGCATTTTTATCACACAAGTCTTTCCTGACCAGGCAGGTTTACATATTTGAACTGGAACATTGAGTGTATGCATAACAATTCCTACATTACTTTCTGTGGGCGTGCTGGCAACTCTCGTATTTATCAGTTCAAGATTGCATGAGAGCAAATAAAGAAAAGTAGGTAAATTGAAATTTTAGGCATTTATAAATCAGCATATGTTTTAGAAACATGCAGTACTATCACTTATTTTTTTTTAAGGACACCACTATAGTAAAACTTGTTGATAGAATTCATGGGACATTACACTCTCTTCCTCTTCCCTCTTGTCTATCAAACTCTTTCTTCAGAGCTTTACAAGTTCACAGAACTCTTTAAAAAGCACGTGAATGTACACTGTGCTTCTGTTTTTAACATTAAACATTTCTCAGGCTATAATAAAAATTTTACATTTCTGTTATATTGTACTCCTTTTCCTTTTCCTTGTATTTTTTAAGATACTAGAGTAGTACATAGCTAATCAGATTATTTCTGCAAATAGAACAGGAAAAAGTAATGCAAAAGTAATGATAATTGGAAAATTATGAAGATAGAACAAAAGACTATGAGCTTAGCACTTCATTGAAGAAATCTTTATGGAGAGACAGATTCTTTTCTAGGACTGTGTAAGTGATCTGCGAATAGTTTGCCACTCACTTGTCATTTCTTTGTTCCTGTCATTCCAATCAAGTGGGATTTGTTCTGATTATTTTTTTATCCAAATCACCCTGTTTCCTTGGAAGTTCAAATGCTCATCAACTGTGAAGAGAGAGAGAAAAGGAGCAAGAAAGTAAACTTCTACTAGCATGGCTCTAGCCCATGGAAGCTGAGAAAAAAAGTGAATTTATACGCAGTAAAAAAACACCATTTTGCAACTATGATATCCTAGTAAACCTGGTGTGCTCTATGTTTATACACGTGGCTAGATAGCATGGGCCCCAGCTCAGTCAATTAATATTCCACGTTAATTTGGTATCTAAGACTGTCACTACTCTAAATCTATCCATTTTCTAATATAAAGGCATTGAAGACTGCATACACCCCTCACAGACTATGGACTAAGTAATAAAATCATTATTTCTATAATCGTTTCAGTTGAAACCTTATGCTGTGATACACACTGTAAACACCTTAAGTAGATATATCAATCAAGACTAACTCATGGGCTGGCACTTGTATATGCACAAACAATAAAATGTAGGGGAAAAAGCCTAATAAACACATTAATTGTGGAATAATTTTGCAATTATCTGCGATTAATTGTACACAAATAGGAAAACTATTTACATAGTGCAAAGGACAAAGTTAAATTGGGGTGAGATTATCCAAGGCATCCAGCATAGCTTCACCAAGAGTAGATCGTGCCTGACCAATCTGGTGGCCTTCTATGATGGAGTGATGGCATTGGTGGACAAAGGCAAGTCAACTGTCATTGTCTACCTGTACTTGTGCATGGCCTTTGATACAGGCCCACACTCCATCCTTATCTCAAAATCAGAGAGATTTGAAGGCTGGACTGTTTGGTGGATAAATGATTGATTGGATAGTAATAGCCAGAAGGTTGTTGTCAATGGATCTGTGTCCAGATGGCGGCTAATCACACGTAGTGCTCCCCAGAGGTCTGTCCTGGGACAAGTGTTCTTCAGTATCTTTATCAATGACATAGACATTGGGATCGAGTGCCCCCTCAGCAAATTTATTGTTGATATCAAGCTGAGTGATACAGTTGACACAACAGAAGAAAAGGATTTCACCCAGAGGAACATGGACAGGCAGATGAGAACCTAATGAGGTTTAATAAGGCCAAGTGCAAAGCGTTTCACTTGATTCAGAGCAGCCCCAGACATAAGCACAGATTGAGAGAAGAACTCATTGAAAGGGGCCCTACTGAGAAGAACTTGAGGTCCTGGCGGATGAAAAGCAGCATGAAAAGCTCTGGGCTGCATCAATGGAGGGGGGGAGAGGGGGTCAGCAGGAAGAGGGAGGGAATTTTCCCCCTCTGCTCTGCCCTTGAGAGGCCTCATCTGGAGTACTGTGTCCTAGCTTGGGGTCCCCAGTAGAGAAGGAGTACAGAGCTGTTGGAATGGGTCCAGAGGAGGGCCAAAAAGATGATCAAAGGGCTGGAGAACTTCTACAAATAAAGGTTTAGTAAGTTGGACTAGTTTAGCTTGGAGAAGAGAAGTCTCTGGGAAGACCTCATTGTGGTCTTCAAGCACTTGAGGGGAGGTACAATCAGGTGCAGGACCAACTTTTTATGCAGTCGGACAGTGATAAGACAAGGGGAAGTGACTTTAACCTAAAGAGAGATTTATGTTAGATGTTAAGAAGAAATTCTTTACTCAGAGGGTGGTGATGCTCTGGTACAGGCTGCCCAAAAAGTTATGGGCTCCCCATCTCTGGAGGCATTCAAGGCCAGGTTGAATGGGGCCCTGGGCAACCTGATCTAGTGAGTGGCAACCCTGCCTGCAGCAAGGGGTTTAGAATGGTATGAACTTTAAGGTCCCCTCCAATCTAAGCCATACTATGATTCTATGAAATGAGGCACTGTTTTGATTCACAAAAAAGAGGTTTCAAACTAATTATGTTTTCTTCTGGCGTGTTGAGGACAATGATTTAGGAATTGTATCCAGCAAGCATTTCTGTAAATCACAGCATTTTAAATGCCTGTCCATAAGTTGTCACATTGTTTGCTGTACGATGAGTACAACCTGTGTTCACTCTTGAGTAGAGGCCTGTGCAGATGCCTCCTGATTTCTGGAGACTTGAAGAAGCTCTTTGAAAGGGCTGGATGAAATCTGGTTAGTGTGTACTGATATCAAGATATTAAACTGACATGCTTAAAAGAAGGGCAAAATTAAGAGCGTGTGTTTTGTGTATAAATATAAGCCACAAATGAGTGGAAAAGAAAATAGCAAAAGAGAGCCAAAGTAACTCTTTCCACACAGCGTATGATTCAGGGCCTTTGGTCTCTTCCTTGTGACTACTGAGCTCTGGTGTTTCCCCTCTCAGTGTTTGAGTAGGTATTTATGAACTCTATTTATATCCTGCTGGATATAAAAAACATCTCCATGCTACACTAAGTGATTCCATCCCATGTTTCTAGTAAAAAAGATCTTCGCTCTGTGATATTAGGTGGCTTGATCTAGGTTAACTCAAAGCTGATAGATCATTTGAAAAGCCTACAAGATTTCTATAAGAATCTACCAGGCTATTAAAAGACATGTAGATAATGGAGCTGAAACTGATGATGAGCATCACAAAGCTGCAAGCAGCAGTATGTTCTAGTTGGAGCCAAGCTTGGTCATGAGGCTGTATTTAGCACATAGCCTTGATAACAACTCTGTAATCTAACATGGCCAAGGGTGAAAAACTGTTCAAGCATAATGGTTTGCTCTACTGGCTGCCCTCATCCAAAGCTCTTCTCTTCCCAACCCTCTTTCCTTTTCCACAGTTCTCAACGCAGAGACAGCCTTTGTCTTTACTAACGACAAAGAACACAGCACAGTAAGAGCACAGAAAACCTTCAACAAATATATCCCCAAAACATCCCAAAGCCTGGAATCTAATGCAAAGGAAAACATGGTTGGAATTTGCATAAATTTCAGTGAGCATAGGACTGACAGCCAAAATGAAATCACTGTTTCCTAAAACAATAGTTTCAGTTTAGTATGCTTGTAGTAAGAACAGTACACCAAGTACACATAAGTAGAACAGCTTTACAAAATGAAGGAGTACTAGAATTGAGTTGGATGGATGTGACCCTCCAACATGACTTAACATTTGCATGTCTTGAGCAATTTTAGGAGGAAAAAAATTGATTAACTCCACCTGATAACAAAAACAGATTTTGTATAGGATACAGTAGAATATATTGACCATATTTGTTTGATGTCTTTTTCCTAAGTTTCATCTAGGGGCAGTGACAGCATTGGAAAGTTTTACTAGTAGTTCAGCTTTTAGTGCAAATTGTTCACTGACAAAAACTACACAGATAATCTTGTACCATACACTACACGTAAAGATGTAGAAATTAACTTGTTTGCTTTTCCGAATATAACTATCCTTGCATCATATCATGAGAAAGGATGAAATCTACTTCTTGCATTAGGAAAAGTTGGGGGTCATAGAAAAAGAAAGACCTGAATGTCACTTAATGATTATTATGAGAAAGAGAGGTATGGCAGTACACTAATAATAATAAACATTAACACATTTCTCTGAAGGCTGGAAATGCAGTCCTGTAGGAGCTCTTTTCCTTCATCTTTTTTATTGAGCTGTAAAAGTCATAATCTCCTTACAAATTAATTTCCAAATTATTCAAGAGTTCATGAAAAAGCTGGTAATAAAATATTTTTAAATGTCCTTGTTTTCAATAGAATATAAAAACGCATAAAACAAAAATATTGATCAACTTCTTATTTCAGCTGAAAATCATGCTTTACCTCTTGAGAGAGTTCATCCAACATCAAACCCAAAAGCAACGAGAGCACAAGTCAACTGAATTATGTTTAACTACCACCACCTGCCCTAGCTCCAATGAGGACACAGCAGCTGCGGTGGGGCACCCAGGACCCCTACAAAGAATGCCACAGAGCTCTCACTGCCAGGGACCACAAGGCTGGTGGAGCAGCCTGGATCAGATGCAGAAGGCCCCTAAGGATACAGCAGGGCTGGGGATGGCAGCATGGGCATTCCAGCAGCATGGGCATTCCAGCAGTCCTGCAGCCAGCAGAACTCAGGGCCATACAGAGCTGTAAGGATTTTTATGAGCCTCCTCACACTGGCTACAGCACCTGCAGCAGTGTACACACACAGGAAGCCCACAGCGCAGTGCCCTGCCCCACAAGCATAAGCACTTCCCACCAGTCCTTGCTGGAGAGCCCCTCAGTCTCTTGTTGGAACCACTGAAGCACTGATGCAAGATCTTCTGGACAGTCTTGGAAAAAGGCAGCTTGGGAAGTTGTGTTCAGGAGCCATGAGCACTGGCTCTGCAGGCCCCTGTTAATCCTGCAGGCCATCATCTGAGTGTTCTGCTGCCTGCAGGACAGAACAATTCAGATTATCTTTGATCTCACCAAGTATTGGATGGTCTCTATGTTGTCCCCCCTCACAGGGCATAACTCAGCTTCTTCCTCGCCCACCAGAGCACATAGCTGTAGCTGTGGAGACAAGGGGTCACATAGGCAACATTGTCCTGACTGTGCCCACAGATGGGGTAAGTCCAGTCCACCACCACCTCCATGACCCCAGGCTGTGTAGAGGGTTTGGGAGAGCCAAGCTTGTAAAGCTGCTCCCCTGTACTGGTGCTCCAGCTAGTAGAGGTTGCCACAAAGTACAAAAGAGAGATAGGCCACAGTCACAGGGCTAGAAGTAGCCATGACCCAGTCCCTCAACAGGAAGCCCACCTGTCCCCTGCTCTCCACAAGTTGCACTGAAGGACCTAGCTGACCCCACACCACTCACCTCTGCTGCTGTGAGTGTTCCTCACAGGGCCATTGCTGCCTGAGCCAGGCAGGACTGGGGAAACACAGGCAGTGCTGTGTGGATGGGTACTGAAAGCAACTGCAGGCAGTCCCACAGCACAGCATAACCAAATCCCCATCCAATAGTCCAAGACTCACAGAGATGTCCAAATGAAGTCCAGGCATGAGCTAGACTGCTTTGTGCAAGGGTTAGCAAGGTCACAGCCATCTCTCACTGATGTCATTACCCCTTGGACCTCACAATCCATCATCACATATATTCAGGCAACAGCCTGGACTTCCGTTACTCCCCATCATTCTTTGATTTTCCTTTGTAATGGTGACATAGTTGGGAAACAAAAAATGCACGTTAATTATCTCCACAATAATCCATCTTCCATGAATTGTTCCAACTTTCTGAAGACACGTTTTTGCCTGTTCTGGTTTGGATGCTACATAAATTGGTGGCAATCTCTAAGTCAGGGTTGCTTTTTATACCAAGTGTTTGTATCACAGCAGGTTGTTCGTTTACAGTTCCTAGTATAGGGAACCTGCTTTAGCAGGGGTATTGGACTATATGATCCCCAGCAGTGCCTTCCAACTCACATGATTATGAGATTCTCTGCTTCTTTGTAAATTCCATCCCCTTTGTGGTCACACAATACAGTACCGATTCACTGACACAACTGCAAGTAAATCTTGGCAATAAGGAGGCAAAATACAAGACTACAGAAAAGGTAAATAGCAGGATACAGAGCAAGCATGATTATTTACAGAGTCCAAAGAGAGAGGCAGCACACAAACCAAACATTTTGCCACAGTGCTGATGTGTCTTCACATACCTTCAGGCCATCAGCTACATGTACAGGTCTATACGAAAACAAAACGATCATTACTCACTCAACAGAAAACAGCTGTGATATTTACACAGTTTTCTTCAGATTCAAATTTGAAATTCTGAAATGGCATCAACTGTCAAGTTTCCATTGGTTTCACTGATTTCCAGAAAAAAAAAAAAAAATCAAATGTAGGGGTCTCTTTCTTCCTTTGCTCTTGCTCTGGCAAAATTCCCATCAGTAATGGCTGGGAGTTATGCCTGAATATGCATGGAAATATTAAGTCCAGAACATTCAGTACAGTTCAGGTACATTCAGAACATTCAGCCTCAGTTTGAACACTCTGATGATGTTTGTTGGTTTTTGTTTTGTTTTGTTTTGTTTTTTGGCTGAAATTTTAGTATTATTTAGCTTTTGTTAATCGGACAGAGGAGACACTCAGCACAGTTAACAGTAAGAGGACATACCCTAGATGTCACTTCAACCAGAAACAAAGTCACAGGAGCCAAATGGATCAGACTTCTAAAACAAGCTCTAAATTCACTTACCTTTCTGGTTTAACTGCCACAAACACATATACCTTCTAAGTGCGATTTCAAGTGGGCGAGTGAGCCCTACCCAAGACACAATGTGTCCTCCTTTCTGTTTGCCTTTACTCCCGATAGGCTGCTGAATGCAGGCTGTGTAAGTTCAATCAAGGTTTTGTAAACTCTTGAGGAGTGAGGAGTACCTCCTGTTAGGACAGAGAGGATGAAGCAGATGTCTAGATGAGGAGAGAAGGGAGGCGGATGCTCTCCCAGCTGTCTCAGTGTTGTGACATAATTTCTGGCTGGGATGTCCCAATACTGTCTCCATTAACACATAAAGCAAGAGATAATTGGACCTTGCCACTGCTCTGGCTCTCATTTCAGTATTTTCCTGCTCCCCCTTTAGCATACTGAGCTTCAGTGTTGATTACTCACACTTTTTTTTTTTTCTGTAGACTCACATTCCCTTTTCAGTCTTGCTTATTTTCCCACTCCTGGCACTGCGGTTTTGAGGGCTCTTCATCCTCATTTCTACTTCCATGTCTTCAGCCTTGGTCTGGCTTGATTTCAAAATAATATTTTGAGTAATATGCATACAAAATCTCATTCTGAGGGAAAGTGGGGTGCAATGAATGCAATGTGAACCATGTCAGGCTGAACTAAGTTTCTGCCTACTTTTGAATCTTTTCTTCAAATGCCACATTTTAGGAAGCAATTTGAATCCCAGCAAGCATAGTTAACACTCTCCCAAAATCTGGGATATGCAATTCTAAGATTTCAGAGATGGAAGTGATATATTTGCACTATATGTTTGTAAAGCTCTGGATAGACTTGTATTCCATTAATAAAACTTTAAATAATTAAATAATAATTAAATTTTATACCTTAAATTATTTAAATTACTGCTCTTCTAAACATAAAATTTTGTGTCCACTGCATTACATGGCTTGGAGTTTGGTTGCTTAGGTACACGTTGCTGTGTGTAGCATCTCCTTCGGAATCATTTCCTTGACATTTTCACATAATGACACTTAATCTTTGCACTGGAAGCAATAGAGGAAATGCTTCATATTCACTGTCTCTGTTTTTCTCATGACTTCCTATCTACCATATTCTTTTGCCTATCATATAACTTTTCAGTTAATCACTTTTCCAGGCTAGAATCACTTCATGTCTGAGAGAGGTATTTTCAAGAATATCACAACATCATAACAACTTTGATCTTCCTGGATAATGAAGAAAGTCATACAAACTTTAACGAGGAAGATATAGCCCTGGAGACTTGAATCCTTTCTTACCCACAGAGAAAAGTCACAGTTCTCAACTTGTGAGCTTCAGTTTTGGTAGAAAAGAAACTGCTCCACACACTCCAGACCTTTTCTCCTCAAGTCTCAATCTTTGACTTTGCTGGAAATAACAGAACGTAAATCCTTCTTCAGAGAAGAGAAACTAGAAATGTATTCTGATTTTTCTACAGCAAAGTCCTACCTTACTGGGTTAGTGGAGAATAAATTCCACATGAAGCAGTCAAGCAGTAACTGCGCACTTTAAGTAAGTACAGCATAAGTTTGCCAGTGCTTTTGTGTTTCAGGATTATATTTTGCAGCTAGAAAAATCAACCTGGAAGAGCCTGTCTACCAAAACTGCATTTTAAAGGTGTTAACTTATTTTGGGAAATAAATAAATAAAGCCCCTGAGTAGACTTAATCCTACAGACTTTGCCTGGATCTTTTGTCCTGCTACACTAGAGCTTTCAAAGCCTCCAGTTTCCCTGCATCTGAACCTGCCTTTTATGATCAAAGATGCCTTTCATACTTTTCTCTTATTTAGTATTTGACTGGAGTTTTACAAAGATCATGCAACACATACTTTGGGGTATAGAATTTGCTAAAAAGTAGTCACTTCAGCATGAATGTCCTGACTTTGTGCTTAACAGGCAAAGTATGTTTCGTGAACTCACATGAGCTTAGCCTAAAAGTGTATTCAACATCTGCTGCATCTGCTGTGCAGACAAAGACCAGCAGATGTTTTAATTTTGCCTACCTTTTTTTTTTTTTTTTTTAATCTTGGAAGCTAGTCATATACTCTTAGTGTGCATTGGGCTTGTCTACAAGTGAAGATGAAATTCATTGTCTGAATACTGCAAAGCAATATGAATCTTGTTTTTCTTTTTTTTATAGCTTGAACTAATAACCCATTGCCTGGATCATTCAAGTGCTTGTTTGCTCTGCTGAAGACTGAAACACCCATCCCCTTTACAGACCTCTGCCTGAAAGCAGAAACTTTTGGCAGACTGACTCTTCTCCTCCTACGTAATAATCTTTTTCCAAAGTCATGTGGACAGACACTTTGCCCTCATTTAAGGGCCATGTACTCTCTTCAGTCTGTGTCAGAACTCCCAGAGGTGTCAATGGGATTTGCATGCATAAATCAAAACTGACTGCTCTCAGTTTGTGTGTGTTTAAACAATTTATGTGGGAAGTCTGAACTTCAAGTTTCTAGTCCTGAACAATTCATCTTAAAATAATTAAAGCCAGTGAATGTTTGGTACTTGAAAGAATTCCAAAGTATGTATCTATCCTAGCTTTTTAATGATAAAATAAGTGAAAATTTAACAGATTAATATCTTTTTTTTCACAGAATTGTTAATTTCCTCCAAGCAAGTTGTTTCATATTCTACTTGAGCCAAGAAAGGCCAATGCCTAAAAGTAAAAAAAAAATCACTTAATTTCTATTACTGAGACATGTATTGCCTAGCTTCAATACCTCAGTTTAAAATGTAAAATACATCCTGATCTCTTATCCGTACTCCTTTCACCATTGCTGCTAAAAATAAAAAATAAATAAAAAAAAATCCAGTGATTAGAAACTGCTGAACCAATGTGTTCCAGCAACACAACCCACTGCAGAGAGCTGTCGAGGGTAGATCCTGCTCTTTGTCATAGTTTGGAGACAGCAGGCTGTAGGTAGGTAAGCCACAGGCTGTAGGTAGGTAAGCCACTGGCAGTGCTGCTCTGGGAGGAGAATATTTTAGGGCTGAGGAGAAAATTCACCCTCCAGCACTTAGAAGCTGGACCTGTCCTCTCTGCCCTGCCTCTCAAAGCTACAGGAGGAAGGAGGAAGAAGTGACTTGCCATAGCTCCTTCTTCCTCTTCCCTCCTTTCCAGGAAGACTTTGGTTACCACCTACAAGTGACTGCCCTCAGGGCACTTCTTCCCTATTATAGTGTTAATGGATCACCAATAGGCAGATTTCAAAGGTCATTTTCTAAGAATGCAAGTAGTTCCCGTTTCTTAAAATCTATTCCTGCTAGCTTTGCTCCTCATGCAGAATTTTCAGCACCCCCAGATGAAACACTGCCCAACATC
This sequence comes from Gallus gallus, assembly GCF_016699485.2. Taxonomy (NCBI): domain Eukaryota; kingdom Metazoa; phylum Chordata; class Aves; order Galliformes; family Phasianidae; genus Gallus; species Gallus gallus. The sequence goes on along the minus strand of NC_052572.1, from coordinate 67,359,323 downwards.
CACAAGGGAAGTGGCCAGTACAGGTTAATCCCGTGCCTGCCGATGGCTTTTCATCCTTAAGGAAGGATACCTGGCTCTGCTAGCTCTGTATTGTGTGAGGTTTCCCCAGATGGATGCTCCGGTGAGCACAAAGGGAGACTCAGAATAAGCTTAAGCAACATCAGGTTCTTATTTCTTTTCAAAAACTGTCATTTTATCTCTAGTATATATACAATTTAGAATGCTGCAAAGTTCCTTCAAAGGATGTAATGTTTCAGTTGCAGTTGAGTTTCCGCCATGGCACAAAGTCACTAACAGAACATCTTCACAGTAGAAACAAAACTGATTCCAATTTTTCCAAAAATTGTAGGGTATGTTACACTGCGGCATTGCCTCTGCACGCATAAATTCTGCGTGGGTTGAGCACAGGGATGTATTTCGTCCAGCTGCATTTGGGGGAACATGAAGGGGGAGGAATATAATGCTTTCCTTCTCCATATTTGGAAAGATGGTTGGCCACGTTTCATTGAGTAATTTAACCAAAAAGCTATTTGGCTAAAGGACAGCAGTCCTCAGACAGTTTGTTTGCAGAAGGGCTTTTAACTGGGGGGTATAGATTTCCCTTTTGTTTAGTAAGCAGGGTGGTGTGAAATGACCATATGATCTTGAGGGGAGACAGCAAAGAATTACTGGAATTTGTGAAGTCTGTGGATTTTAATAAGATAATTAAAGAGATAAGGAATGTGATTGTAAAAGTAGCTGAAGTTCTGCTCTTAAACAACCCCTGTCAGGAAGTCAGCTCTCTTTTATCACATGACAACGGGACTTTATCCACAAGATCTAGTGTTTTTTTGTTACCTGCTGTTTTGAAATGGAATTGAGTCACAGCCCAGCACCGCCTTCTTGTGCACACTGTCACCACAAGCCATGTGAAATTGGTATTATCTGTTCAAGTAGTGAAGCCCAAGGCAGATATTTTGACCTTCAGGGACGCTCAAAGTGGGAAAAAATTCCTTCTGCTCTCTACTTCCCCATCTGCTACAGATCAGCACGAACCAAAGCACAAATAATATGCATGAATACAACAGGGAAAAGACCATCAAAAGCAGAGAGCTTAAGCATATCAACATGGAAAGGATTTGTAAAGAACTGGCAGACGGGCTTGGAGAAGGCAATTTCATTACAACAGAGATTTCCAGTGGAAACTGTGCTTTCAGAAAAGCTTAGTGAACATACAGTGAGCGCAGTTCTACTGCTCACATGCACACAACCTCCTCCTCCATGATTGACAACACAACCTTTTATTTTGCAAGCACAATCCTCTGGATAAAATGCCTTCCTGAGGATTTCACAGGCTGCATCTAAGATTTTTTAAATTCATTTTATTCCAGAAATTATTCTCTAGTTCTCTCAGCTCAAATCACAATATGAACACATTGGAATACTTTGGACACTGTCCCCACTCTCTCCCCCATACACCCAGATTGTGTTTATTACAAATGCTAATGCTTCACAGTATCACATAATGCTTTAGTTAGTGTCTCCTCTCTGCATTGCAAGGTTGGGTCCCAATGATTTTAAAGGGAGTTACCTGCACCATACATGTGGGACAACACACAAGCAAAGATTTTTTACTCATTACAGGTCACTGATTCTTTTTGAAGTCTTTCGCAATTTAATTATCCACAATTCTAAAGGAAACTTACACTCACCAGTTCAATTTTCGCATCAGGACCATGAGAGGGTCTCAGACTTGCATCCAGTCAGAGCTTTGCAGTTCACCTATTTACTCATTTTTGCTTTGAACTGACTATGTGACTAACGTGCTTACATCTTTAACTGATGACTTCACTTTGCTGCCCTTACATATAAGGGCATCACATACAGCACACTCAGCTTTCAGCTGAACAAGAGCCTCAGTACAAGATGCAGGACTAGTGTGGCCCATGAAAACAAGCATTTTCACAAATTATGTGTGTATCAAGTGCTAATTTATAACTACCCCGTTTTGTGGGGGGTGGTTCAGCACTGATTAGATTGCTGATACTGAAACTAATTGCAGTATTCTCAAAGTTAGTCCTACCTGGTTGCAGTCCCTCACACTAGCAGTACCGATGGTGCACAGGAATAATGGACACCAACACAAATTGTTCTTCCTTTGCTAAAAATGTTTCCAGTTCATCCTCCTTTCATTTTCTTCTGTGTCCTACAATTTATTAAAATTTGAATCTGACTAGTGTTACAAAGACATAGGAGAAAACAAGGGAACCGACAGTTATCTTGCCAACAAACCAAATTGGCCTAGAGAAAATTACATCTTGATTGTGACCTGAATGTTCAGAGTAATGGGAACGTGTCATAACTGCAACGATTCACTTTCCCGTAGGAACACCTTGTAGAAACCACTCATGTCATCCACTTTCACCTCCTCTTCTTGGCTACAACTTCCCATTCTGGGTTCTGCAAAGATTGGTATGCTCTCTAGCCTGGTATACTACAGGTGAAGAGTGCTTCAAGGAACAGCAGTGTTGTTACACAGCCCGCGGTGAATGCAACTGAGGCATCACTTCTTTCATCGCTCAAAGGCTATGGATCAAATCAATGTGCTGGCGGAGGTGGGTGTTGTAGAAGCTCTCAACTGCCCCTTTCAAGGCAAAATGTTGCCTGTCACTACAGGGGCAAAGCCAAGCAGCCCAATACTGCAACGTTTCACTGTGACATAAACCAAGCAAGGTGAACTGATTCAACTCATCAGCAGCACACGTCTCAGTACCAAAACTCCACTCCACACACACCTCTCTGAGAGTGTCTGAATGCTATCTCCATTTCAAGCAGTGGCAGAAGTTCACCTAAGAAACGTATTTTTACGAAGTACTTAGTATATGCTGTAACCACACATCAGCTGCATCGTTTCCGTAATTAAATGGTATCTCCTCTCCCGTAGTCCCTTGTCAGCTGCAGTGGAATGTGAGTACTGCTGGAAAGTCAAAGGAGCAGCACTGGATTTTCCATCAGCAGTGAAGACGGACTAATTCCATTAAATATAAATGTGGGGTTTGACTTGCAAATGTACCAGCGTGTACACCATGGCACTGCTAAGTAGCAACAAAAATAAACAACAGCAAAGAGAAGGGCTGGGAAATGAACGAAGGAGAAATACTGAGGAGAGCCGCAATCAACAGGTTTACCTGGCTGATCGGCGCGCTCCGAGTGGATTTTCCTGAGTTACTGCTTGAAACGGAGCTGACCAGCTAGAGTGATGGTTGGTAACAAATTAGCGAGTGAAATGAGCGGTAACAGCTTAGATAACCGAACCTGCGCGGCGGCGGACAGAAAGGGCTCCGCCTCGGGGCCGCGGGTCGCCCGCCACCCCCGGGGCTCCCGTCCCTCCCCACCCCGCCGCCGGAACCCATCGGGGCGGGCCGGGGCGGCGGGGGAGGGCCGGCGGGGCGGGGAGGGAGCCGGGGGTGTCGCTCCCGAGCGGCGAGGGGCCGAGAGCGGGGCGGGCACCTCCGCCGCGGGGGAGGCGTCTGCGGCGCGGCCCGCGGGGGGATTAAAGGGCGCGGGTACCTGCGGGGGCCGGCGGCAGGGAGGCTGCCCCGGCGAGAAGCGCGGAGGCGGGAGGTGGGGCGCCAGGGGGCGAGGAGCAGCCGCCGCCGCTGTCCGCCCTCGCCCGCCGGCCCGCGATGTGGCCCCTGGTGGCTCTGTGTTGCTGGGGGGGACTGTCCCTACCGCTGTCCCTGGCGCTGTCGGCGCCGCAGGGCCGGGCGGCGGCCCTCGCCTCGCCCGCCCTCGCCTCGCCCGCCCCGGCGCCGCCGCTGCCCGACACGACGGAGAGCAAAGTGGAGAAGCTGGGCCGCGCCTTCAAGCGCCAGGTGCGGCGGCTGCGGGCGCGCAGCGGGCGGCTGGAGCTGGTCTTCCTGGTGGACGAGTCGTCGAGCGTGGGGCCGGCCAACTTCCTCAGCGAGCTGCGCTTCGTCAAGAAGCTGCTCTCCGACTTCCCCGTGGTGCCCGCGGCCACGCGCGTCGCCATCGTCACCTTCTCCTCGCGCAGCAACGTGGTGCCGCGCGTGGATTACATCTCGCGCCGGCGGCCGCAGCAGCACAAGTGCGCGCTGCTGGGCCGCGAGATCCCCGCCATCGCCTACCGCGGCGGCGGCACCTACACCAAGGGCGCCTTCCAGCAGGCGGCGGTGAGCGCGGGGCGGCGTGCGACGGGCGGCTGCGTGCGGGCGTCGTGGGTGCGAGCCGTCGTGTGGCGACGGGCCGGGCTGTGGGCCCCCGTGCTGGAGGGAGGGGGATGGAGACGTGGGGGGGGGGAGGTGGCCCTCCGTGCGGAGGTGGTGTGTGAGACGGGTCGGCCCTTCGTGAGGGGGTGTATTGTGCGGTCCTTCGTATGGTGTGTGGTCCCTTTAGTGGAGGCGGCGGTGTATGAACCTGTGTTTGGTGTTTGCGTGGTGTGTGAGCCTCTCCTGTGGTGTGGTGTGTGTGGAGGTAGTGGTGGAGTGATGATAGACTCATGGAGTCGGTGGAGTTGGAAGGGAGCCCAAAGGTCGTCTAGTCCAACTCCCCTTGACAAACAGGGATATCTACAGCTCTGTCAGGTGCTCAGAGACCGGTCCAGCCTGACCTTACTGTCTCCAAGCATGGGACAGCCACTCGATCTCTGGACAATCTGTCCCAGTGCTTCACCACCCTTATCTTCATTATGTCCAGTCTGAAGCTGCTTTCTTTTAGTTTGAAACCATTTCCTCTTGTCCTGCCACAACAGACCCTGCTCATGAGCCTGTCCCCGTCTTTCGTACAGCCCCCCTTTAGATGCTGAAAAGATCTTCTGTGTGGTGAGGGTCTGGTGTGTGTCTCTCTGGTGGTAGCATGGTGATGTTTCTTTCAGTGTGGTTTGAGTCTTCATGCAGTCTGTTGTGTGGTCCTCAGTGTCGAGGTGGCACTGTGTGATCCTCTGTGTGGAGGTGGTACAGTGTGAACCACCACTTAGTGGTGATGTGATGGTGTGATCCTCTGTGGTGGTGGTGCGTGTGATCCTTCATGAGGTGGTGTGGTTTGTGATGGTTGTGGAGTCCTCTGTGTGGAGGTGGTGTGGTGTTTGACCTTCCCTGTGGCATGGTACTTAGGGGCACCATGCTGTGTGGTGGCGTGGGATGTGGTATAGTCTGGTCAGGGCAACTCCTTGCCATTGTTCCATACCACCTGTTCTCTGCTGCACTGGAAATGCCTGAAGTGCACTTAGAAGGAGCGTGGAGCCAGTGATCTGGTTTCAGAAGTGACAGATATATATGAGTCAAGTTTGGAGTGTGCTTTGCTTCTTGGCAGTGGGATGTGGTTCTGCAATAGCTGTCATCAGTCAGGGATATCTACGTGCTGTCGCCAGGTGGCTATTTTAATTGCTACTGACTGGCACAGGTGCACTCAGGCTGGTGTGTCATGTACCAGTAGATGGAAGTGTGTCCAGGAATGCTTCCAGGTGCTGGAATGGGATCCTTTGTGGTGGTGTTAGGCAGTCCTATGGCACAACACTGCTAGAGAGGTTTCCCAGTTGAGGACAGGTGGTCTGTTCTGTAAACTTTTTTTTTTACTAGAGGAGACCTGGCTGTTCCTTGCCACTTGGCCTCTGTGTGTCTGATTTATGGTAGTGAGCTGTAGCTAAGCACCAATAGCATTTATCTTCAGACATCTTACACAGTCTCATTTGGAGTCTGTGAGTGAGCTGCAAGATGTCCGTCAGTGTTGGGCTTAAGAAGTTGGCAAAGATATTCTCTTCAGGTTTGACAGGAGGCAAGATGCCATTTTCCAGTGTGATCAGAGTTCACGTGGAAAAGCACCTTTAGGGAAGACATGTCCCTGTGATAGATCATCGTTGTAGAATCAAGATTTAATGCAGATCCATCTCAGGGATGCTGTGTGAAAAAGTTAATGATACAAGCTAAAAGCACCCTTACAAACAAAACTTAAGTTGAAGAAACAATGTTTTCTTGGATACAGTCTTGTCTCATCGTTTCAGATGGAGTAAACAAAAATTCCGTTCAGAAACCTACAATTTATTTTTATGAGTGCAGCTATGTGGGCATTAAAACACTGCTGTAATTTTACGCTCTGGTCTCAGAAGAACAGGGGAAGAATAATATTCACACAATGGCAGAGAGCTTTAGAGTAACAAGGTTACATTTTGCTTAGTTCGCTGACTTCTGGTTGAAGATACTGTCCTGTGGTTTTGTTTAGTGTGTCTTCCTCATCTAAGACAAATTACAGCCTCGGGGAACACTCTCCTTTCTAGGACTCCTCTGAAAATGACTGTTCTATGTTTAAAATACCGCTACTGGAATAAATTTGCAGAAGTATTTTAAGTACAACAAAATTGATGTTCCCTAAGGACTCTTGTACTGTTGTCTTTTGTTTTTAACTGTCTTTTGTTGAAACAGTAATTTTTTTTTTTTCTTTCACTTTCCTAAAATGTCTCTGTTTTATTCATATTCTTTAATGTGGGGTTTCTTCTGCTTCAAACCAGAATTTTCTGCTTTTTTTCAAAAACTAGAAGTGTCTGCAAGCCATGACAAACTCCTAGAAGTAGTATTGGTTAAGTACTGTTGTAACAGAAAATGGAGGATAGCACATTGTTACAATCATAAAATCATTAAGGTTGGAAAAGACCTCTAAGGTCATCCAATCCAACCATCAACCCATCACTGCCACGCTCACCGACGACATTTTGCAGTGCTATATCCATGTAGCTCCCTAATGTATTCCTAGCTCTCAAGTCTTCATGCAGGTGGGTAGGTCCGAAAGTGATTAATTCAAGTCAGTGACAGTTTTATGAAAAAGTGAGGCAAAGAGAGAGATAAGTGAATTCTGTAAGATTATCAGGGCAGTCAAGTAGCTAACCTAGAAGCAGGATGTAGTAAACAAATGTGAGCTAGATGTACTTAGCATTTACTGCTGCAGAACTGGAGGCAGCAAAACAGTACATTTAACATCCCCTGAAAGCAGAGCTACTCAGTTTCACTGACTGCTGCATGGCCACGCAATGTCTGTCTTCTTCATAAAGGAGTTCTCATTGGCTCTGCAGTTTTGCATCCTCTCCAGAAGTGCTCTATAGAAAGGTTTCTTGCAGAATTTCTACACTTTGTCTGAAGTGTCCATGCTTACATACCACACTTTGACGTTTCCACCCATCAAGTAAAATTTTCAGCCTACAAGGTACATGGAAAGATATCAGGCAGGGAACAGTACCATGATGAGGAAGGCTAAACTACTGTCAGTGTCTGGTTTTGTACCATTGTTTGTGATTTCATTTAATGTGTGAGCTAGCAAGTGTAAAATACATTTGCTGGTATAAGAGAGCCTAGTGTTTGTGTTATTTTTCTCAGTAATCAAGGTGTCAGTGTTTCTGCTGTGATAGTCTTTGTTCTGGAACTCCAGGTACTGTGCTTAATTGCAGGCATGATTTAGAAAAAAAAACCTACCAATTTTGCTGTACTCTTAAAATTTTGTTCTCTACATCTGTAAGAAATATAGTTAGGCCTTACTATTAACTTGTGAAGTTTGTTGACCTCTTGGCTAACCTTCAGATGCTGTAACTTTTTCTTATCATTTGACTAATGCTCTTCAGCTTTACAGGTTTCTGGTTTTAGTGTGTGAGGCAGGAGTACAGAGGAAACTAGGTAACAAAACCACACCTTTGGAGAGTACCGGTCAGAACCCATGTATCCAGCTCCTGAAATGAGATGACAACATGCCATCTACTTGGACACAGCACAAGCTCTACTTTGTGGGGTTGTAGTTAAGTAACAACTCAGTGGGAGATGCTTTGTTTCTGTGCCTTGGCTTCCCACGATGTTAGCACTGACGGTAGAACTGATGATACAGTCCTCACCTTATGGCTGAAAGCTGTAGCTTGGGTAAAAGTGTAAGCTTATTTGACAGTATATTCCATGCAATAAAATGAAATATGCAGTATGGATATGTCTTTTTTAATTTAACTACTCTATGTATCATAAATGGGGAAAGAGTTACAGCATGAAGTCATTCAAAACTCAGTGTTTTGAATGTGTTTTGAAACTCCTTCAAAGAACATCAGTTCTGTGGCTTGCCACTGTTACTATTATTTTTTTAGATTGCATATCCTAGGAAGAACAGATGTAGAGTTCTATATTATTCTTAGCATAACAAAATACAGCAGTTCTTTAGAGATATCAACTTAGAGTTATGAACTCACGCAGCAGTCTTTCCGCTAACGCATACATAAACAGAAATAGTGTAAGGAAGGGCAGGAAACTAAATACTCATTCAAAACTCTTTGGTCCAGTTTTTCACGTAGTTGATGGAACTGTACAACCTACATGCAGTAGATGTTATGCACATCATGTACTGCATATTGGAAGTCTGTAGAGCTGCTGCAACTGTGAAGAATAGCTGAAGCAGAACTGAAGAAAGTAGGCTTGAGGAAGTGCTGCTGCTGCTGCCATTCAGGGGATAATTCTAAAATGAAAATAACTTGGTGGAATGAAGTGCTGAGTTTCCCAGCACTCTCTATTCCAAAATCTCAGCACACTCTAGGATTAGATGAAATACTGTTTCAGTTGGAGCGTTCGGGCTTGAGAGGTAACCACTGCCAGCAGCACCCATAGCATCTTCTGGGAGCAGTGTGCATTTCTTTCTGGATTAATTAAGAAATAGAAATGAAGGACTACCATACTGGAGTAGAAGTTAATGATGCATCCTAAGTGCTTGAGAGTGAAGCCAGTGTGTCTAACCATAGTCATAGTTACATACGTGCTAGCAGAATAAAGAGTGCTCCATTGTTACAGATGGACAGTTCATATGTCCTGAAGTTGCACTAATTGTTATGGACTCAAAAAAAAGATGCAGATACAAATTTAAACTACTCCATGTAGCAGCCTGTTGACAAAATAAGTGCTGCTTCTAGGATAACAGGCTATATTCTGTCCTCCAATGTAACTGAAATAGGAGTTCTTTTTTTTCAATACCAAACTTGGAATTGGTAGGTTGCAGTGCTCTTGAGCAGGAGTCAGAATTAAGAAAGGCAGAGCCCAACCTAAACAGACAAGTTGATTGTTCTAAGCAACTTGGCAGAGCAGTTGCTCATGAAGGCTTTGAGAGTTGCTGTGTTCTTGTGATAACTGTTAATTAAAAAACAAGGGTTTTTGCTTTTGAAGTTCAGCTTCACACCACTGAAGTCAGTAGTGTATGTAAGTGGAAGGTCTGTCACAACTCCTACAGACTCATCTGACACATTTTCTATTTCTGACTGTATCTTGTCTGTAAGAATAAAACCTGGCTTTTGTATCTAACCTGATCTTGAGGGAGCATGATAAATGGCCAACCAGTATGTCAGATACAGTCTTCTGTTATCATCCAATTAACAAACATGGAAAAAAAAATAGCCTTCAAAAGAATGTAAGCACATATCAATTTAGGGTAAACACTTTTAATGCTTATTTAATGCTTGTTTAAATACGTCACAGTGGCTTTGTTTGTTCTATATGTCAAAAGCACAAGACATGACGTTATTACCCTCTGGAACAGTTGGCTTATAATTCAAATGCATTTTCAAATTCAGTATGTCATTTTGAAATTGAGGAAGCGTTGAAGCAAAAGAAATGGAAAGTAATTTCTAACCATGTAAGTTGGATGCATTTTTATTAAATAAATAAATGGTTGCATCATTGCACTGAGAAGATTTGCATTTATAGTCATGTCTGTTGCCTATTTACCAAAAATGAGTTTATGGATTTAAATTCCAGTGTCCTCTTCAAAATCAGCAGCTAGTAATGAGAGAACAGGAGATCTAGTCTGCCTTATGGCACTGTTCTCCACATCAGATGGATAGCTTTATTCAGGTGGAGCTGACGGACTGTTTGACAGGAGTGGGTTTCCATGGGTTTTGATAACAGCCTTGGAGTCTGTGTTAAAGGTTACAGTGAAGAAAACAGAAGTCAACCTGGTTTACCTCTGGTCATCAGAGCTGGTTGTTAACAACTGCTGAGCAAATTGGGAGTGGAGTTCTTGTCAGCCATCATTAGTGTCAGCTCTAACTCCACTTTTAATCAACGTGGTGGTTGTGAACAGTTGTCATGCATGCTACAGTCTCACATAGGTCTGCTGGCAAGACTAATGAAGCAGGGTCAGAGGCAATGTACACATCCACACATTTCACTGCTATTGAACCTAGCTGAAATGGGGATACCTTAAAAATTTATTAAGTAATTCATTTTTTTCTCTGGCTTATTGGCCAGGACTGACAGAAAGTTTATGTGTAGTATTTACAGGAATAAAAGGAGTAACTATTTTCTCTGATGGAAAACTTTTTTCTGAAATTGGTCTGCTTGTGCTCCCAGAATCGTCTTGCGTTTTGGTCTAAGAGGGAGTGTGTGATTTGGAAATTTCATATTCAGCAGGTTAGCAATTTATTATCTTCCTTTTAAGTTAACAGTAATTTTAGTTTTTAAAATGTTAAAGTATATATCTTAAAGACACTGCAGGATCTGAAGGATAGTGCTGGATACTATTTTGACTTATCAGAGCAGCAAGGAAGACTAAATTGATTGATGTAAGGTGTAGAAGAGACATAGCCTGCCTTCAGGCAGACTCCAGCACCTCAGCCTGGAGTCTTCCATCCCTGTAGAGTTGGATTGTTCCCATGCACAGCACCTCTGTATGGCAATTCCAGGTCAGGATCTTTATTCCAGCCTTTCTCTCTCCATTGAGTGTAGGGTGCTGCAGATGCGTAGATAGACTATGTAGCTCCAGATTCTGAACTGAAGTGACCTCTTAGGTTCCTTTCCCTTATTCTTTGTGTTCTTCTTCCTCCAGTGTCCCTAGAAGCAATAGGCTTGGTAGTTCTGATGAAAAGCAAAAAAATACTATTGAGTGCTCTTCAGTTTTTTGTTGCTTTTTAAAGAATAGGTTTTCATGGTGTGAGAATGTGAACTCTTTAATACTTAATGAGTTTAGAACCATGTTCCTTCCCAAACCGCAATTTTTATACCACTGGTTGTATATTGGATACTCCAATCATATGTCAATATGAGTACTAGGGGTAACTAACAGCAATGCAGAATGTTATATATAAAATTCTGATTATCAAATGGAGTGACTTAGCGTATTTCATGCCATGTTTGTGACTTAGTAAAATCTGGTCCAGCAGTTTTCAAGTTACCATCCATCCTTACATTTTTGCACAATTTTTGCTTGGAAATTTGCTTATTCAACTTCTTCTGAGAATGGCAAACCAGGCCACAAAGGAACTAGAAGGTGCAGTTCCTTTCTTCTTTTATTTTGAGATGCTTGTTGTGGCATATGATTTATTGCTTGTTGCACTGCTGTGAGTTTGGCCAGTGATTCTCAAATATGCTTGTGGTTATAGACAGCAGAAATAAGAACTTTGAAGCTGTGTGAGATGTAGTCTAAACCATACTCTCCGTGCAAATCTTGAAGTTCCATGGAAAGTGCATCAATTTTTACTATTTTCCAGTTGACTGTGTTTCCTGAGTAACATCCTTAGACTTTGAAGTCTAAAAAGACCATTACAAGTATATTGTTTCATAGAGGGTTTAATGACTTCCACCTGTAAAGACCTGGTGATGCTATGTGGAGTAGAGTTGAATGCAGCAGTGATGGGCTGACACTTTCTGAGTTTCTTATCTGCTTTGAGTAGGAGACTGCATGTGCTGCCTTTCAGAAGCTTTTACAGTGTTTAAGATCTCAAGGAGCTATGCAAATGGTCAAGTGTATTTTAGTAATGGGATGGATTTTGCTGAGGTGATCGGAAGAAGTCATGTGAAGTCTTGTTTTTGTCCAGGTGAGAGACCCTTTCACCCATTTCACCAGTATTAGCATATTTTACTTTTGATAATGCTCTTGAGTTTTTATATACCAAATATAAAAAGGGGAAAAAAAAAAAAAAAGACTTTGTGTAGAACATGGACAACCATAGGAGAATGTGCTCATTTCAGTGCTCATTTCAGTGCAAAGAAGGCTGTTTTGTCTCTTCTTGCTGGATCCAGCAGGGTACTGGGCTCTACCAATGGGAAGCTCACATTACAGAATAGTTGTTCCTTGTCTTGCAATTATGGCCCTACCTCAGCCGGCTTTCCTATGCTGCAGATGCTGCTCTAACTGTACATCTTGCAGTGTCCTGTGATCAGATCATACCTAACAGTTTTCAAGGCTTTTACCTCTTGAGAGCTGAAATGGACATTCCTGCCTGGAAGGATGTACGCAGTGCAGTGTTCAGCATCTTTCCTGGCCTGTGTTCTGTCAGCCAGCTGAGCAGATGAGGAGAAGAGGAGGTTTGGAGTTGGAAAGAGAGAAAGGTACGCTAGTATCTGCTATGTTGCTTATTTGCTGAGATAAGCTTCTTTTAAAAGGCACTATTATTATTTACAGCCCAGTATCACAAAACCTTTAGCCATTTCCCAGTGTAACAAACAGAGGCAGAGGAGAGGTGAGAAACATAGCGGTAGGAATAAACTCAAGTCTTACTGATATATTAGCAGAAGTAACAAGGCAATGAAATAAGCTTTTCACCACTGTAGTATGTGGGTTATTTTGGCAAATGTTTCAAGAATTGAGTTAATTTTTCCTGAGAAAATGATTTTCTGTCCTTCTCTCTCAGAGCCTTTGCCAGAGTGGCCCAGTACCTCTGATCCTCACTCCTTAAGGTTAGCACCTTCATAGAGAAATATGTTTTATCATGTTGTTTCCCCCAGAGGCACGAAGCCAAACCAGAAGCATCACTAAGTAATTCATGGATGTCCAACCTTTTGGCTTGCCTAGGCAGCTCTGAGTGAAGAGAGATTGTCTTAGGCCACGTATACATAGGTTGCTCTGAAAGTAAAGCCTCCTATTTATTTTCCTTGGAGACTACAAGAGATACAAAGAGCACAGTAATGCTTTTTAGTAGAACAGGTTCTCACCTACAAAACACTATTTTTCAGCATAGACATCACCATCAACTCTGCATTTTCATCAGCAATGAATGGGGGCCTGTATGCCATGCTTGTACCAGTGCCAGCGGAGGTAACTACTGTCACTGTTGCTACTGCTGAAATGGACCGACCACTGCCTGACTGTGCTCACATCCACTGTTTGGTCTTCATGAATGTTTCAGCACTGATGAATTCAGTGACACACCTTTGCTTCAGCCACAGTTCTATGTCAGTGTCCTGTCAGAGTACCCCTTTGCTGCCATCTGTCTCATGGCAACAAGATATAACAGGATATTGTTGGGAAGGTTCAGCCCCTACTGCCATATCAGCAACATCCGTCACTAATATCATAGGCCAGCATCATAAAATAGCAGGCATTACTTTCAGAGCGACTGTCTTAAAATGTATAATACAATTAATGTAGCTGAGTAACAAAACATATTTTTAATATTTTTTTAGTTAAAAAATGAGAGCAACAAAACCATAAAACTAGTGGGATGTGTGACCCTGTGTTTGTGACACTAATGCATCAGTCTGCTTCAGTGGAGTTCAGTAGAGAAGCATGATCAGAATTTCGAGTTGAATATCTGACTGCAAGTCTATACATTCCATTTGAAAATGCACAGGTCATGTATTTATGTGGACTGAAATTGGAGTCACAGACATACAAAAAGAATGATAAATTTTTGGTACTCTTAAAACTTGTCCTCAAATTCTTTTCTCACAAAAGAAAGCATGGCTGCCTGTGTTTTTCTGTTCACAGGACTGTGTTCAGCCAATGTATAAAAACGTATAAACTGATTTCCCATCACATGAGTTGGCACAACACTGTGCCCTCCCTGTGCCCTCGTTCTAGGCCAGGTCAGGTTGATAGCACACTAATGTTTGTTTGTTGCTGAGTGATGAGTGCCTGCACAGGGCTGGGCTGAGCCACTCAGCAGGCAGAGCTGCCATCATGATGCTGTGGGGTGGGGGGTGGGCACGCTGTGAGCTGTGCTGGGCTGCAGGTTGGATGTGCCTGGAGTAATTTGTTCCTCAAACTGGGAAGTACAGTCATTGTAGTTTTAAAGAGGTCAGAATGAAAGTAATTGTTTTATTTATAATACTTTCTTCAACCTTACAAGAGGCCTTTCCAGCAAAATAAAAATATTAGAATATCGTATTTAGCGAGACTTCCTCCACATAAATATTCAGCCTGTAATACATTGTGCACAATCTGTGACACATTTTTGCCTCTGCTCTCTAGTTCCACTTGTTACTGGAATTTGACTACTTTGCATGCAACACAGAATGTTTATGGCTTGGAATTTTCTGACCATCATAGTTCTGGAAATTAGAGCAGTGTTGCTCTTCAACTAACAGCAATAGCAAACTCTAACTCATGAAAAACATGCCCTTAACAAAATCTGAAAGATGTTCTGCTAACAGAGAGATCAAGTTGGTCAAAATTGCCATTTGACCTTGTTATTGTTCTTCCTCCTTTTTCCCAGTGTCCTTCTTGATAGAAAGATTTTAAATAAGACCCAAACAGCAAAACTGGAGTGTTAAAATCCTCAAACAAAGCCTCTTCACATGACCAGGACCCTATTCAAGTTTTTGAGCAACTTCTCTACAACGTGAACACAATTAAAAACAAAACACTGTGTTAAAATTATGTTATTCCAACTGGTTCATAATGTCTCTGGTAACTTCAGCCAGGAAGATGGAGAATCTCCTTGAATCTGACAGGCAGCCTGTGAAAAGCTTGAGCATTTAGGCTATGTGATTTATTAAGCAGACACAAACAGTGAAGCAGGGTGTCCAGTTGTATGTCCTGTTTCTGTACCAAATACTCCCACACACCCCATTGGGCTGAGACAGCTCTTACAAGTGATAGCCATATGTTCATGTCGCTTGACTGCAGCAGTCCTGGAAGAAAATAAGATATTCAGAAGATAATTTATCAGTGACAGCTGACAGTAGATGAGACAGGTCATGAAGGGTGCTTGTCGTGTTGGTAATAATTACTCTGTTCAGCTTTTTTAGAATAATGAATGCTTAAAACAAGAACAGGAAGAAAAAAAATTGGCAGATGCACCAGTCAATAGTGGTGTGGATGCTTGGTGTGAAAATACATGAAGATTAATTATGTATTCAGTAAAGTATTTAAGAACATTCTTTATTACTAGCAGAAGACCAGAGCATAGTATGGAAATCAAGTAACATCTTGGTTATATTAGTAATAGCAGTTGCTCAGAGAGAAGGATAATTAGGATTTTATATGTTTCAAATGAAACTGAGGTCTGTTAGCAAGACAGTGTTTTGAATATAACACATAGCATTGCAGTGTACAAGGCCTGCAGCAGCTGCTCACATTCCTAAGTAATTTGTTGATAAAACTTATATGGCACCAAGAGCTGAGGAAATAGCTGTGCATATAACGTCTTCTAATGTCCATTTCAGAAGACTGCAGTGCAGTGTGTTGTTTCCTGGAAAATAGGTGCATTCTGTTTTTTCTAGTTTGGAACTCAAAATTGCAAACCACCTAAATTTTCAAGTCAGCAGACCCAACAGTCCCACTACTTGTGTGGAGCTGAATCTAGGTCAGAATGGTATGTGGTAGCTCCTGTGGCTGTGAAAATAATGGTGATTTGTGAGTGGTTTGGGTTTTTTGTTTTTTGTTTTTGTTTTTTTGATGACAGGGAGAATAGATAGCCTTTAGGCAATCTGAATATGATTGGCTTGAAGTGAATACTTTTGCTGACTGAGATGAGAGGGATTTCTCCATTTTTAAAACTGTACAAAATGCATGAAGTGTCACTTTTTAACTGTGCAGCAGTATTTGAAGTGTTGAAAATGCAACTCAAATGTTACAGGCAGAATACATTCCATAAAAGGAGTAAATAAGGTTAGTAATAAACACTAAGAACTGGCTGTCAGATATTCTTCTCATATCACTAACCCGCAGAATCACTGAGTTGTTGTGGTTGGACAGACCTCTGGAGACCATCTCGTCCGGCTTCCCTGCTCAAAAAGGGAACAAAATCAGATTACTCAGATTGTTGTCCATTTGGGTTTTGAATACATCCAAGGATGGACCCTGCAGCCTCTCTGGAAAATCTGTTCCAGTGATTGACCACCCATAAGGACTATTTTCCTCTTTAAGTGGAATTTCCTGTGTTCCAGTCTGTGCCTATAGCCTGTCATTTACACCTCATGCTGCTACTGAGAGGATTCTGGCTCTGCATTTTTACAAAGATATATGAAAGAATACAACTTACTTTCTTAGTTAAGATTCTTGCACTGTGTTATTGGCAAAATGTTCAAAAGATCCTTCTCAAATACGTAGAATTCACATTTAATTTGGAAAAATTAGAAGGATAAAGGAAAGATGGTTACATACAGAGAATGTAACACTGCATGAAGAAAAGGTGAAATTTGAAGATATGATGAAAAAGGATAGGAAAGAAAAAGGAAAGAAAGCTACATACATAGCTTGTGTACATGATTTTGTTGCAGAAATGAATCACGAGAAAATAATTTACAGAGATAGTACATTGTTTCTGAAGTACTCTTACTGAAGTCCTGAAGTTCTTGTTACTGAAGTAAAAGTGTAATGCAAGACTAGACCATCTCAGCATCTCTGCATGTTAAGTATTTTTTTTTAAATTTTTTTTGTTGGTTAATTTCTTAACTTCCTTTTAGTTGCAGGACTGTTTAAATACACAGATTCACTCTTTAGGCATGTGTTTTCCCTGAATTTTGCGTGCAGTTCCTGCTAGGTGAATATTCAGGGAAAATTCCACTAATAATTTCTTATATGTAAGCAGCAGTTCATTCTCTGGAGTTTACGTGGCAGTGCAGAAGAAAGTGATGAAAGGCACAACTGGAAAGCAAAACCTCATGGAGCATTTTTAGTTGTCTTGAAAAGGGTGAGAAAACCTAGAGAGAGGATAAAATCTGAGTGGAATAGTGGAAGTAGCTGTGTACAATGACCAAAAGAGATGGTGGAGAAAGAAGACATTTGTAGCTTTAGAGAGGGGGCACGGGAGATGTACCAGCTCTTCTCTGTACAGGGATAATATTTACACAGTGATGCAGGGAACAATATTTATGCCACTCCCTAGCTCTGCATTATTCCTGTGAATTTACCAACCTCCTTGGGATTCCCCAGGTTTTGGTGATAAGATGCTTCAGCTCCATCAACAGAGTCAGTCTCAGTACTGTTTTTTCCCCCCCCCCCCCCCCTTTCAAAATATTCATTTAGATAAAGTTTTATTGCCAAGCTTAGACTTTTTGCCTGCAATAAGAATGAGAGCAAAGGAATCTTAAAACTCAGAGTGAGCTTCACAGAAGGATTTTGCATTCCCATTTCCCTTTGTGAATGGCATGCAGGTCCCCTTCTGAACCCATCCCTAAGAAATTAAGACATACTGTATTTGGAATTACAGATCAAATCTATGCAGCACTTTGTATAGTAAAACATAGTTCATTCATTTTAATATAAACGTATTAGTGACTTCGTTATTTTAGAGTTAGCAATATTGTTAACTGGTTGTTGTTTATTTTATAGTGAATAAGGGATCCCCTGGGAAAAAGAATCATCGAGTTCTGTTGAGAACTCTTCCCATGGCTTGTAGCTTCTCTGTAATTCCTCGGATGATAGTGCACTCATTGTAAGTGGTTTATTGGTACGGCAGAGATAAATGGCTCAGTAATGAAGGGCTTTCTTTTTTACTTCTGAGGTACAGTGATGGATCTTCCTGACCTACAATGTGTAACATTCACTTTGTAGGCCTTAGGTTATTCCCTACATGGTGTACAAAGAGCAGTGTAGTTAATGCTTGGATAATGTGATTTTGAAAGCTAGGTTCCAACTTAAACCTTTTAAGGCAAGCTTCTTCTGGCAAGGGTACTGGGGCTGACTGATGCTAGCAGTTAGCAATGGCTTAGTTTGTGGAGTGAGACAGATTGACCCATTTCGGTTTGTTTCCCTGTAGACTGATATATGAATTGCAAATTCTCTACGGTCAAAATCCTCTTTAAAAGACAGATACTGAACAAGGACAGGGATTAGGCACAAGATCAAATGTTTATGGATTAGATGCAGAACGTGTAATTGAGGCAGTATCAAAGAACCTTGACACTCTCATTGCTGTGGCACTTCAATGGCTGACAGGTCTTCAGTTGATGAGTATGGGATGCTGCTCATCCCGTTATTGTGTATTACAAACTTTATACCAATATTAGAAGCACAGTAGTTGGAGTTCTGGATGTTTTTGTGACTGTACTGCTGAGAGTTTAATTTTGCGTTGGAGTGGTGAATTTCTAGAGCAGAATTTTGTATGATAACTTTTTATTGCACAAGAGCGTTTTTTTTTTTTTTTTTTTTTTTTAAACTTTAAGGGCTGTTACTGGCACAGAGGAAATGTCAAGTCTGCCAGATATTTGTACACACTAAACAGAGATTGAATGCAATACAGATGGTTATAATGCTAATGCGAAAAGAATGTTTTGTTTGAGATCTGCAAGAATTGCTGAAACTGGCTGATCAGCCCTGTGAGGAAAATGTAGACAGGCAAGCAGGTAGCAAAACAGTTAAAGAGGCCGTTAGAAAAGTGGCCCAATGAATTACTTTGCAATTATCAAGACTATTGTTCTCATTTGTTTGCACTTATCCCTTATTACTAATTTACAGTCATGATCAAATGGGCCATGTTCTCAATTAAACTGGTCATTCAGCACTTTATTTTCATTTACGGGTGGTGCTTAGTTTTGTTTGATGTTAAAATCATAAGCATATGTGGATCTTCATACCAGAGAAGTAGGTTTTTAGGGTCCTTTTAACTTGCCAGTACTGTTTTATTTATTGAAGAATCAAACAACAACAACAACAAAAGAAAAACCCAGCTTTATGTAGATACCAATATTATGTAAATACCAAGTTGATGAGGACTGGGTAAATACATGACATCATTTTTGTGTGTGCTTGCAAGTTGAGGGGCTAAGTGAACAAATGCTTTAAAACAGGTGAAAATTTCTGTGGGAAACAAAAGTCCCTTTTTTGGGGGGGGGGGGGGGGAAAGGACTTTCTGGAGAGGAAAGGTGTTTTGGAGTAGAGAAAAGTGAGTTGAGATTGAAGAAAGCAGAAAATCACAGAATACCTCAAGTTGGAAAGGATGCAGAAGGACCATGGGGTCCAACCCCCAGCTCCACACAGCACCTCGCAAACCCGAACCATGAGCTCCAGCAGCTCAGGGCTGTGCCCGCTGCTCTGGGGAGCTGTGCCATGCCCACCGCCCTCTGGGGCACAGCCTTTCCCTGACCCCCTGACCATCCCCTGGCACAGCTCCTGTGAGAGCTGCAGCCACTATGAGGCCTCCCCTCAGCTCCTCCGCTCTGGACTGAGCAAACCCAGTGTGGCTGCAGCCGTTCCTCGCACCTCTTGTCCTCCAGTCCCTTCTCCAGCTCTGTAGCCCTTCTTACCACACAAATACAGAGAGAAGGAGCAGAGTGATGCAGCTTCGTGGTGACTGCATAGTGCTGTGACTTTCTAAAAAGTTTGTGACAGCAAGCTGTTATTTGGGTTGTTAGCTACTGTGGGTGGTGACGTGTTCTGTGTGCCACTGTACTTTCACAGAAAGTAGCAAAACACTAACTGGGCCACCAGACATATACTAATGATATAAAAATAGGTGTATGGGTTGTTTTTTTTTTTTTTTTTTTTTTTCTCTTTCCTTAAATGTTGGATGCTTCTTTCTCTTGTTCTTTTCTTCAGCTGTTGTACAGCAGAAATTATGTGTCTGGAGTTACAGCTGCAGCATTCGAGGGCCAAGCTGTTCAGTGGCCTTGATTTGTTTTGACTTCTAGGTTCAATGTGTAGCAATCCTGTCTGTCTGTCAGTTTCTGTGCTCAATTCCTCTGCTCACATCTGTTGGTGCCTACATACTTTAGTAGCTCAGGTACCAGCAGAATGGCTTCACGCCCCCTTGCTTTTGACAGAAGTGCTGCCTCAGAGAAGGAGGTGCCCTTTCAGATGTAAAGAGCAAAAGAGCTATTGATTTCTTCCCATATCCCAGACTCATATAGCTAAAGAACATTTTCCTCTCAAAAACAGTATTTTCCCAATACTACCCATCTAATGACTGACCTTCATTTTTTGATGTGGGCTGTTGCTCATGGAACCTATAGCCATGGAACATTTCTTGATCTGAAGGAAAGACACAGAGCATTTGTGTACTTTTCACAGCAGTTTCGGAGGCAGGCTAGTTTTTAACCATTCTTGCTAATTTACTGATAAAAAATTAAATGGTCCTTTCTGAGATGTATGTTGCTTTGACTAGACTACTAAGCGTCCAGCAGCTAGCTTGTTTATTGATTCTGACGTGTCCCTGAATTTATGAAAAGTATGGAGATTTGGTTGCTACTTATTATGAGCGTGACTTGGTGAAAAAGGAATGCCACGTGTAATGCTTACATATGCAGAGTTCAAGCAGTTCTATCCTATGCACAGAGGGAAACAGTGCTGAAAGGGTATTGATGAAATTGATGAAAGGTTGGAGAACTGGGCTTGTTTAGCTTGGAGAAGAGAAGGCTCCAGGGAGACCTCATTGTCTTCAAGACCAATACTTGAAGGGAGCATATAAACAGGAGGGGAAACGGCTGTTTACGAGGGTGAATAGCGATGGGACAAGGGGGAATGGTCTTAAAATGAGATAGGGGAGGTTTAGATTGGATATTAGGAGGAAGTGTTTTACTCAGAGGTGGTGATGCACTGGAACAGGTTGCCCAAGGAGGCTGTGGATGCCCCATGCCTGGAGGCATTCAAGGCCAGGCTGGATGTGGCTCTGGGCAACCTGGTCTGGTGGCTGGCAACCTTGCACAAAGCAGGGGGGTTGAAACTAAATGATCTTTATTGTCCTTTTCAACCCAGGCCATTCTGTGATTCAATGAAAATTAAGCCTTTTTCCCCTTTTGATACATTTTCCGACATAATCATGAGTTGAAATGATATTCTGCTAGAACAAGATGCTTGCGGGTGGGATCTTCCAAGAATTGCACTGGCAGTCTCCAGAATGTCTCTTTAACCCTCTGCAAGTTGTGTTTTTTAACTCAGTTTCACCATTTTCAGATTATGGAGTCTTTTGTTTGTTTGTTTGTTTTCTGTGGTCTGGTAGAAGCCTACCTTTTTATCATGTGACTTGCACATTGAAAATTAATTCTGCTCAGAGGCACTACAGTTATAAAAAACAAGTAAATGCAGTTGGAACATATGTTCTTCCTCATCATGTTTTCAAAAATAAAAGCCATTTTTACTGAAACAAACAGTGTACTTGAGACAAACATCCTGGGTGGAAAATTTCAGCCTGAATAGTTAACAGATTGATAGAAGCTTAAGTTGCTTGCATTGTAGTTTAAAATAGCACAGTTAATAGTGAAGAAGTTAATTATGTGTGTTAACAGTTAATTGTGTGCGTTAACTTACAAATAACACAACATTCTCCACCTACAATTCTGCTTATTTTAGAGCATCTACTTCAAAACACATATTGAAATGAGGCATTTATATTTTTTCTTACTATTCATCTTCGTATTGTCTTTTTCTCCATCTTTATCTTCCAGATCCTTTTCATTCTGTTTTTTTACTTCATTCTGGTTTTCCACTTATGACTTAAACAATATGGAGAACAGAGGATTTGGTTTGCAAGGGATTTTGTCTGCAAGAGAATTTGGTTTCATTCCTCCTAGGTTTTGCATATCACCAGTAGTAGAATCCAGCCCAACTGCAGCATTTTCTTGGCAGTGTTTCAGACCACAGTGCCAGTGGTTTCTGCTTTGACTTATGGTGCACGTTGTTATCTGCTTTTGAAATCCACCTGAAATCAAGGAATTGCCAAATCAAAATCAAGTTGTTCTGAAATTTAGCCTGGCTTAGTGAAAAAGGTTGTAAAATCTCTGCAGGTGGTTTGCACCGGCCTAGCTTGTGACGTAAAATCCAGACAGGTTTTATTTTATAAGTCTGACTTTGAGAATTTGTTATGAATCTTAACTCTGTTCATGCCTGCTTTTGGTATTTGTAAGAGTTGCTTAAATACATTTACTATTCGTCTTATATGATGACGTGATTTTTGGAATCCTCTATCAGTATCATTGGAAGGTCTGTCACATGCGCTGTGTTTTACTCATCATAGCATGGTGCAGTCTTACTGAAATAAACTAGTAATATATATATGCTACCAATTTGAAAATCTTTTCTCCCTAAATTTACGTTCACAGAAAAAGGAGAAAATGCACCTTTAGAATCACCTGCTTTACGGCCGCAGGCATTCACCAAGAGGAGATCGATGATGGTCCCATATTTACTTACTCTCTGAAAGTCTGTGGCTGACTACAAGACTGGTAACTCCATATGGTGATTTCTGGCTCACAGCACATTAGCATAGCGTTTTTGAAGGTGCTCTGCCTGTTGTCAAAAAATAAACACAATAGGAGAGTAATTACCATTAGCGCAGTCTCAGATTGGAAGGATGAATTGAGCAGGAATCTGTGGGGCATGTTCTCACCCAGCCACTAATGAGTATTATCATAGTCCTTTCTACAGAGTATTAGAAAGTATTAGAAGGAATGGTTCTTACATCTGTACATAGCAGTGGAGTGACATGGACTACTGGCAGTTTTTGAAGCCATGAGGGACAAGCTAAAATGATACTGGCAAACTGGTAAGAGGGACAGAGACAATACACCAGGAACAAGTGTAGGGAGTTATGCTGGGGTTAAAATAAGCAACAATCTTAAGTGCTTGGTGAGGAAAGATTAGCAATAAATCAGAAGTGGACCCCAGAGTTTAGTGGATCAAAACATAAGATAACATCAAAATATATCAGATTGTATTTGTTACCTCACGCTAGAAGGCAAAACAAAAATATACCAACAATGGAAAAGCAGTCACCATTGTGGGAGGTACAGATGGAAGGATTTTGGTCTTTTAGGTGCAAGCACCTTACACAGAATAAAGCAAACTGAGGGTATTTTTAGTCACATTTGTTTTTCTTTCTTTAACAGGTTAGCTTGTTAACCTTTGATGTAATATTCAGCTCCTGAATATATGATGCTATAGGAAACTCTATTGATTATTGTTGCTTTGCAGGTTTTGTTTTCTATCAGTAAAATCACAGTTACTGCAGGCTCAATTTTCCTAGTACAGTTTTGCTGGCAGTGGAGACTCAGTGCCTTAAGGGGCATGCTGAGGGTACTTCTAGGGAAGCAACCCACCTTATCATTCTTTTGAAGTAGATATACCAAAACTTTTTCCTTTTTATTTGTAATTTATTAGCCTGACAATGACTTGAGAAGATGTTTCCAACCAGTCCGATGTTCTTGTCTGTTTCGAGTCTCGTCAGGTATAGGTGTATTTTTGCATTCTACGTCAGGTATCCAAGAATTTTATTTTCAGGACTGTTGTTCCTATCAGTATCACTTTGATTTCATTACCTTTTCCTTCTTACCCATATATGTGTGTTCACATGCTCTGTGACATGTTCTCTGTTGATGTATGTGCACTATTAAATTGCTTGTGGGCTGACTGAGTATACATCACCCTCTTCTGTCTGCTTTGTATAAGAAGAGAATGACACAGTCACTGTTTTCCAGAAATTCTGTGGATTTCAGTTCTTAAAAAAGGAATGGTAGAGGGAAGTTGGGAAGGAGTATGTAGAGAGACAAAATTTCCAGTGGAAGCTTTAGCCACTGATAGGTTATTCATGTGAAAAGTTGCTGTTGTGTGTAAGAGATCTTTCCAAGATCTGTTTGTGTGTGTCTATATATATATACATATATATATATGCTTTGGACCAATTCTACTACTGTTGATACATTGATCCCTACAATTTTTTTCTAATACACTGGTCGCTTTTTTGAGCAAAATAACCCTTAGTAAAAACAAAATTGTTTCTCCTAGTTATCCCTTACAAACTGTAAACGATTTGTCCGTAGTCAACTTACTGAAAGCCATGATAATGAGAGTGGGTATGCCACCATTTGCAGCATACTTTCATGGTATGGTTTGCTGTTTTTCACTTCCCTGTGTGGCAAAACTAGCAAGCTTGGAATCAAGTGGCTTTCATGTGTTGAACAGAAAGACATCAACCAGCTTGCCAGATGATATGCATCCACGTCACTCCCATGGCACCGAGGTGGTTGGCAGCATCTAAACTTTTGTCCTCAGGGTCTCACTCTAGATTTTGAATATATGGTCCATTCAGTCTGCAGACTGAACCAAGTTGCTAGAAGACTGATGCATGATTGACTTGACCAACCAGTGCAAAAGTGTCTCATTTCAGATCATGTCAAGATTTCACAGTTGTGATAGGGCAGACTTTGTCCATCTGAAGTTTATGTTTAACATTGTCTAACCACAATCACTGTTTGTTGATGATTTTTCTTTGCCATGATGAGTAGTCTGCAAAGATTTAAACTAGCTGCACAAGGCAGGTGAAAGGAGCTGAATTGTTAGGAAAGCAGTATTCAAGGTGTGCCCTTTCATTTTCTCTTTTAGCAAATACTGCGACATGCCCGTGGAAATTCCACAAAGGTGATATTTCTCATTACTGATGGATATTCCAATGGTGGAGACCCAAGACCCATTGCAGCATCTTTACGTGACTTTGGAGTGGAGATCTTCACCTTTGGGATATGGCAGGGGAATATCCGAGAACTGAATGACATGGCTTCCCATCCAAAAGAAGATCATTGTTACCTTCTTCACAGTTTTACCGAGTTTGAAGCTTTGGCACGAAGGGCTCTTCATGAAGGTATTAACTTCAGAAGTCCTACAAAGAACACAGAGATAAATATAAAGATCTCCAGTACTGTCTTGTAACTGCATTTCATGGAGTATAGATTTTTTTTTTCCTCGCATTTTCAAGTAGAGATGCTCATTCTTCAGGCAAAATGATGAACTATTAATTTAACTAACTCACCATCAATGAAATGTGACCTAAATTCTCTTCACTGGTATATTTGTACTTCCTTCCTACTCTTCATTTTGTCCAAGGAAGAACAGACTATGGTCTTGGCCTAGTGTGACTTTTTTTGACTAGATAAACCTTGTAGTTAACTACATGGTTATCAAAAAGAGGCCCTCAGTACATACCTTATGGCTAGCCTTTCCAGTTTTGGTGTTCTACACACCAATGAAAGCTTGCTTGTTGAGAAAAAATCTAGATTCCTATGTATAACATTAAGTATGATCTGTTTTTATGGCCTTATACGTTCAATAACACTGGAAAGAGCAAGAGGTAGAAAGCAAATTTGAACTGGACTTTTATCCTTTTTTGATCTACTTTATTCTGCAAAGCCTTTATGAAAAACAGAAGTTTAGCAAGTGGGAACACAAGTAGACCTTTGCATGAAAGCCAGTGCTACTTGAATAAGACATAGCACTTCCATCAGACTAGCTGCTGTGTTTATTTGCTGTATTTACTTTTAAAAAGAATGCTACTTTTACATAAGTAGCGTTTTTTACTGCTGTTCTGTTTGTTCCAGTTAAATTGTTTTTTTGTGAATGCACGAAAGGAAAGATTTATTCTTTTTTTATGTGCCCAACTGGTTGTACTTTCCATGACCAAATGCTCTCCTTATGCCAGTGAGAGCATCCACCAAACTCAGGACAAGCTGTCTCAGCAGCTTCTGTATGGAGCGAGACTGTCTCCTGGCAGTGTTAGAATCAAGCCAAGCCAAGTGAGAAAACTTGAGACTCTCTGCACCATTGGTTTCAGTGGGCATTTTTCTACAGTAAGAACAGGTTTTTCTTATATTGTGCAATGGTATATTTCATGCTACTGTCACTAGAGCTTAGAACTTTTGCAGAAACATTACACTAACTACATAATATGATACTCTTAGGGGACTTGGGGTTGGACTTTTTAATTAATAAATTGATATTGTTTCAGACCTGCCCTCTGGTAGTTATATCCAAGAAGATATATCACACTGTTCATATCTATGTGAGGCGAATGAGAACTGCTGTGACATCATGGCAAGCTGTAAATGTGGCACTCACACTGGCCAGTTTGAGTGCATTTGTGAAAAAGGATACTATGGGAAAGGACTACAGCATGAATGCACGGGTGAGTCTTGTGTCTCTGTTCTTGAGTTTCTCTCTGTGCCCTGGGTACTTGGCTAATCCAGTCTAGGGAGATCTGCATTTTTTTTGGAGTTACAACTATGAACCTCAGTCAGAATGCATTTGTGGCTTTTGGGTAACTGTTTCTAGCTAAAGATATAGAAGAGTTGTAGTTGTCAAACTCAACCACTGTTTCCCCTGAGCAGCAGCCAAAAGAAATGCACAGAGAACATAAGAGTAGGGCAAATATTCTGACACAGTATAACACCCCTTAAAATGGTAAACAGCAGAAGTATGTGACTTCAGATTCACTGAGTCTGAGATTGTATCCACTGCATTTGGGAGCTCCTGGTACATATTTTCAGGCATGAATTTTACTGATGACTTAATGAACTGCTTAGGCTTTTCTTATTTGGAGAAGGTCTGACTATGCGGATCTTTGCAGAATAAATCCTTAGTGAATGCTACAGTCTATTAAACATCTTTTCATTCTCTGATATCAAAACTAATTTACTAAAGAGGAAGAAGGCATTTCGGTCACTAAGTAGAAGTTTGCCATCACAGTTTGCTAAGATTGTTCTTGTTGCTGCTTTTGGAGCAGTCCTCTTCGTAATATTTACTCAAAGTCTACAGTACATGTAAGCCTGCAGTTTACAGGTCTTTATTGCATTTTAGAGTAAAAACTTGGAGGCAAAACATAGCAGTCTGGCTCTCTGAATTCCCTTAAAAGTTGTTCAGAGCAAAAATAAAAGGCTGTATTACTAGACAGGAGACTTTGGGCTTTGGGCTTTTTTTATTATTATTATTTTTTAAATTAATAGACACAATTTCCTGAGGAAATGCAGTGGAAAGCTGAGCCACTGGTCTTCAGTGCTGTTGTATTTCAGCTCAGTGGCATATTGGATGTCTTTGCTAAATAAGAATGTAGATAGACAGATAAATAACAGGTTTCAGTATAGACTTTCCTTTTACAGATGCTTATGAATTCAGCTGAAAGTCTTCATGCAATCAAGATAAACTGATGAAACACATATTCACATACTGAAGTGATTATAAGCGAAGGGAAGCTTGGTTTGTAGGAAAATATATGCAGGTTTTCTCCAACTGTTGATTTTTATGGGACAAAAATATCAAAACTCAACATATCTCAGCTCTGTTTGTTTCATGAGTGGATAGAAAGAATTCTCAACTAGGAACAAAACACCATTCATAGCATTCTTGTTTTTGTCCTTATAATCTCACTTGCACTCTTTGTGAATAATCACTGTTCTCATCATATGCTTCCTTATGATATGCAAGCCATTTGTTTGGTTGATGGATCATGGTTGTATAGCTGTTAATGAGGGCTGTGCTGATTTGTTGAATGAAGTTTCTTTGCATGTAGAGGGTCTCTTGATGTCATAAGCAGGACTTGCTAGCTCTCCTTAAAGGATAGTCACAGGCAGGTTTGTGACTAGGAGCTGAAAAATGTCTTCAGGGAATGTCTTAATGGAGACTGTGATGGCTGTTTTTCTGTACTAAGAGTAATAATACAGTGGGGGAATCAAGGTTATACCTAAGCACAAAGGTATTGTCTGCCAGCAGTGCAAGACATAAATGACATAGTTAATACAGTGTTTGCAATGGGAAGTTTATCAATTATGTTACACTATTCGTTGATTATCACATCTTGGGATAATTTACCTTGTGCCTTTGGGGCATCTTTCCTTAGATTTGTATTAAAAGAAAAGTAATTAAATATACAGGACTTGAAAGGATTTTGCTTGTAAAGTGAGCAAAGGGATGTAGTAGGGTCACTGAGACACTGGATCAGAATGTTATTTTATGTCACTGGCAGAGCTTCCTTGTGTCCTTACTTCACTCTTAGCAAAGATACAGTGCTGCATTTTATTTATTTCCAGATGTTATTCAATTTTTTAAATAAAATCAAATTTCCATCTCTATTTTTTTTCTGCAGTACTAGTCTATTTTATTCACTTCGGTTTGAATGCCCTAGTAACCTACTGAACAAAATAGACTCAGAATTTCTGTCTCTATCAATAGCTAGTGTTATTAAATACTGTTTTGAACAATTCCTGAAGATAGGGAGATGGACATTTTAAAGTTAATGCTACCCCATGTGCTGTATATGTGAAGGTAATGAAAGATGCATATATATAGTTTATGGAGAATTTTACCTGAGTAACTGTTGAACTGTGTTCTTTTAAATGTGTCTGCTCAATTCAGCTAGAATCATAGAATCACAGAATCACTGAGGTTAGAAAAGACCTCTAAGTTCACCTAGTCCTCTGTGCACGTACCACCAATATTACCCATTAAACCATGTTCCCTAGTATCACATCTACACACTTCTTGAACACTTCCAGGGATGGTGACTCAACCACCTCCTTAGGCAGCCTATTCCTTCTAGTGCCTGACCACTCTTTCAGAGAATAACTTTTTCCTTATATACAACTTGAATCTTCCCTGGCACAACTTGAGGCCATCCCCCTCATCTTCTCCATGTTACCTAAGAGGCCAAACCCCACCTTGCTACAACCTCCCTTCAAGTTATAGAATGTAGGAAGTTTTCCCTTGAGAACTCCAAACTCAATAATCCTAGTTCCCTTAGCTGCTTCCCGTAAGACTTGTGTTCCAGACCCCTCACCAGCTTCATGGCCCTTCTCTGGACACACTCTAGGGCCTTGGTGTTTTTCTTATAGTAAGGGGCCCTAAACTTAACACAGTATTCAAGATGCAGCCTCACCAGAGCTGAGTACAACTCATCTTTGAGGCAGAAACAAGAAGCAAAGTGTTCTTTAAAAGGAAGAGAATATATTTTGAAATATTCTATTCTGAAAAGGATTCCAATCTTTTTTTTTTTTTTTTTTTTTTTTTTTTAACATTTCCCAGCTGAGGATTGCTGTGGATTTGTAAGGGACAAGGAATCTTAATGCTTCTTAACTTTTCTTCACTATATAACATGCAGGGGGACTCCTGGAGAGTTTACACTGACAGGGCATATTTTAATTGGACTGTGTTTAGCTTTTGATTGGTTAATCATGCAGATACCGTACTTGCTGTGTTTACTTAGTACAGTAATGATTTTTAAATTGGAAATTGTTGTTCTTCTGCAGTCTATTCCTTTTGGTATTTTGTTTTTTGTTGTTGTTGTTATTTTCTCTATGCCCTTGTGCTTTTGCCTCTTGCCGTTTTGTAGTTATATTTGGTTTTAAACGGTGATTTGGTGAGACACCAAGATAACTGTGTACAAATCATAACTCTACTTGACTTTCCTAATTACCTGAGAACACCCTCTAGAAATCTTCCGTACAGTAAAATAGGAGCCACTTATTTTGTGCGGGAGAGCAGAAATTGGCCTCAGTGTATCCCTCCTGTTCTTTGTAATATTGTTGATAATGTGCCACAAAAAGTAGAACAGAGTGACTCTTCTCTGCTTTAGAAGAAAAAAGACAGAAGCCTTTTGGCACACATAAGCAACCTCATACAGCCAGGGATGTCTGTGACAATTAGGAGAAAAGCAGGGAGGCAGAAAAAGAGTAGAGTCAGTAAAATAACCAGTCCCAGTTATTGTAGAGTTTATAAATACCTTTTATTAATTAGGCCTTTTCTTTCTCTGTCCGTTCCTTCATTACCAACATTAAGTTTCAAGCTAGGTATGGCCAAACAAAGATACTGAGGTCGGCAAAAATAAATCCATGACTTCCGCTGTCTAAGGTGTTTTTTCCCATTCCATTAATAAAAAGGTGAGCTGTTAAAGGCAACTACTTTTTCCATGGAAAGCTAAGTCAAATGTCCAGATCTCCATTTGCATCTTCTCTATTGTAGGAAGGTAAGTAATATGTCTTTTCCACAGCCTTTTTCCCCAGTTTTTTTCAGTGTCTCCAAAGAAAAAGGTTTTTTCTGGCAAGTGGGATGTTGGATTGGATGACCTTGTAGAGTTATGATGGAGGAACTAAAACCCATGATGCTTATCTCATCTTCTACCTCCTAATTAGAACCACCATTATCAGGAAAGATTTCTTTCATCAAACACGTGGACACAATTTTTGCAACACAGTACATCCATGAAGATGACGTACAGAGGGCAGGGCAGAACAGTTAATTGAAGTACTTACAGTCTGTGCTAGTTATTCCATCTTTAGTTTATCTTTGGTCTGCTACTTGTCTGTGGTTATTGAAATGTAGAATTTCACTGTGTGTATAAATGCTGTCAAAGCTTTGCAGTTTTTATGAGTATGTAGCAGTATCAGTTATCATCTGTGTAGCCACCAGTCCAACAGTTTAGCCTTCATAACAGTGCATCGATTAGATTTTTGAAGAGCCTTTCCAGTGGAGTGTGAAGTCATATGAACACCAAACATATTCATTGAAAAGAGTGAAAATTTTGAAGGAATGTAATTCCAGCAATGCAGGGGGTAGGGGATTATATTTTGCACTTATGGTTTCTTGGATTTTGGACCCAATTTTCATCTGAGCTTTTTCCTCCATGAGATGTCCAGGATTTTTTCTTTTGAGAATGCAAAGCAAAATCTGATGATAATAAGTTGGACAGCTTCTTAGATTAAAACAAACAAACAAACAAAAAAACAGTTTTGTGTTTAATATATTACTAGCAGTGCTTTACTTAGTGAGACAGGAAGATCTGTAATTCCACCAGTGACTGGAATGGCTTAGTCACATAAAAACTTATGTTCTGCCATAATGCACCCCTCTTTTTCACAGGCACTTCTACCTGCTTGAAAGCTGGGTCTCCATACCACATTTTGAGAAGTGTTTCTTTAGCTACTCCGTAGGAGGTCCTGGCTGGATGAAGTTTTGTCAACCATTTTGAATTTGTCACATTGTATTTGGAAACTTTCTTTCAGATTACAGGATCTTTCCAAACCCTTAGGCATCTGCACTCAGCATCGCAACATATGTACTTGTGTACAACATACACACATAAATATGTATCTGCCATGGGACCTGGAGGAGAATCACTAGTAAAACTGTGAGATACTGCTTGGTAATTGACAGAGTGTAAGAGAAAAGAGAGTAGGAAAAGGAGTGTGGAGAAGAGAGGATAGAATATATCTTTAGCTACATTAAAATATCAGACTGAATATGCCTGTTGAATTTGAAAGGTTGACTTGGTTCACAGGACTGTAGATTTTCTGGGTCTTAGAATTTAGTTTTTATCTCTCATAAGGCAGTACCATTTCATGCTTACATACATGGAATCTACATCTTAAAACAGGGTAAGATTTTGTTCTGGTTCCTTTCCTCTTTTTTTGTTTTTAATTTCTAAATCAGAAAAAATTATCTTCAGTTCTAGCTTAGCTCTCACTGAGCTCTTCTGCTGAGACCTGCAGCCAGTAAGAACTAACATATTGAAGAAGGAGTGTCTTATGGAAAGTGACAAATGGTTGCCTTTGTATTTCCTTGTGCCCTATAAGCCTGTAAATCTTGATACACAAAAAGCAAAAAAAAAAAAAAAAAAAGGAAGTAAACATTTTAGACTCAATAAACTGGGAACACTGGGATTAGAGCTGGGTAAGGAAGTTGAGACATACATGTCTAATGAAGCATTAATTAATGTTTACAAAATCTGGACAGTTTGGAAAGAATTGGCGTGAGACTTATCTAGAAACAGAACAGCTTGCATGAAGAGTCCTTTCTCCAAATGTAACAGCTGTCTACTAGGGATACGCTCCTTTAATTATTGCAACGCAATTATGATGCCCTTTCTGTCACCCGTGGGAGATGAGATACTTTCTTGTATGTTAGTATTTTACTTGTAATTTATTCATTTAAAAAAAATGATTCTCCCAATGGAGCCTTCCGTTACAGTCTCTTTAGTGGCTTTTTGCCTTTTAAAATACACAGAAGACCTATTGTGAATATACTGTGTTAAAATGACTGGCTGTCATGAAAGGAGAAGAGAAAACAAGAAAGCAGCAACTTAAACCAAGGAGAAGATGCAAAATACCAATGACTAAGTAACAGTAAATTGATGTTTAATTAATACTGGCAAAACCATTCCTCACTGTCATTCTTTACATTTTTTCTCATAAAACTTCTTTGACTCCTTACGAATTACAGTTTTAGCATAATGTCATGATGAATAAGTACAAAAGAAATGTAAATTAGTTGTGTTTTTTTTTTCTAGTGAAGGTATCATAATGCTGTGATGGGTAAGTACAGGAGAAATGTAAATGGATCTTGTTGTCATGCGTATGCTGAAAGGTAAGTGGATAAGAAAGGCAGATTAGGAAACAACAAAGTGCTATAAGTAGTGGTGTGGAAGTTTAGTAAGTCAGTTTTCTTTGAAAAATGTTTAAGACCTGATGAATGAATGTAAAAATTCATAATTATTATTTATATAAAGGCTATAAAAGTTGCCTTAGTATATATGTTGTTTGGAAAATAAACACTTCTGGAAGCACATAGTTGTCCTCTTCTAGATTTTTTACGTTGAAATCTACCTTCTCAAAAATTTGGCTCCTGCAGCACAGTATTTCCTGCTTTGCTTTTGGTGTTTCAAGTACGGATTCCCCTGTTTGGGATGGTAGGAAGCAAAGTAAATAGAATGTGGATATTCTAAGTACAACCTGCTTGATGAAGGCGGGACACTTCTGGTAGAGGAAGCTTCTTTTGTTGGGTTTACTGCTCAAAGCCTTGTAGCCTTGTACTTGCAGAGTGTTACAGAAAATGTTCTTAAAGCACAGTGAATATGAAGTGGTAGCAGGTTTGCTTAATTACTGGAGTGTTTCTTATAGCAATATAAAACCTCTCATCTGCTTTCCTTATGGATTTGAAAAGAAACAGTAGCAAAGCAATTTTTTTTAAGTGAGAAAATGCATAAATAAAAGTAGGGAGAGAATGGTAAGGTTGAGATTTTATTTCTTTCATTAGGGATTTAACTATTCGCAGCTGAGATGGGGCAGATTGTACTTCCTTGGGCTTTATTTTGATGGAGGATTGCTCTACTTTTTAAGATACGTGAACCTCATCATTTCCAAAGTGGAATTTTAATCAATCTTCAGTCCTTCAGAAAAAAAACTCTTTAGGTCATCCACTGGGCTTTTTAAACCGTTGCAGAAATGTGAGAATATTAACATCTTACCAATGACTTCGCTTGCACAACTGTAAAAATGGAGCTTTTATTGATCAATTTGCTACAAGCTTTCTCAGAGAAAAAAAATAACCTGTGCAGCTAGTGATGTTTTATAGCCATATTCAGAGATTTTATAAGATAAGTGAATATGAGTATTACCAGTAGTGTTAATGAAGTTTGGATCAAGTCCTTCTAAGGACTGAGTGACTCATTGTTCTCTCTTCTCCAGGCCTTCCTTGTGTACCAATTTATATGCATCTTGCTTTCCAAAAGTAAAATAGTTATGTAACATAATAGCTAGCATGGACAATGGTGTTTCATTGGTAAAGAATTTGTATAATTCTGCACCATGTAGCTTGTTTCCTTTGCATTTCAAACTGAACTGTAGGAGGGAAACATAACTGTAAAAATAACCAAAACCCACAAGCTTTAATTTTTTCTCTGTATACCTGCACAATTTCTGAGGGAGTTCTTTAAAAGCGAAGTTGTGGGGTAAAGTTGAAGACCCTCTATGGACCAGAAAAAAAAACAGAGGTGTAATTTTTAGGTTTGCACACAGTATTAAAAATCTATCATCCTGTCCCAGTATTTGTTGTCTGAGGCTTTAGAAAAAAAAGTTTCAGTGCCAAAACAGACTTTCCTTTGTTTAAGTACAGACCTATTTCTGAAAAAGATGTGAGAGAAAACTGGGAAGTGACACACAATTTACTCTTCTTTTCTCTTCTCTTGGAAATGGCTTTTCCTGGTCACCTTGGAATGTCAGGCAAATAAAGCCTCTGGCCAAAGTTCATATGTGCAATTAGAGGAGAAAAAGCTGCCATCTGGAGGCTTGAGAGGAGCAGAAGCCATGCTCTGAATAGAAATAGACGCTGACATAGAAATGAAGTCCAGCTTTCTGTTCTGACCCGGCTTGGGCTGCTTCTGAAGTGCCCGAGCTGTCCTCTGGCCCCCATATAGCCATTGCAGTTGGCCATAAAAACAAGGGCTGCAAGTATAAATACAGTACAGATAGTTTCAGCCTTCTGTGAAGTGACTGTGAAAGCTTTCATCTTAAGCCTGCACGTGGCCTTCAGTCCATAGGCAGGATAAAAAGCAGGCTGTATTATCTCCAGTGTGATTTTACGTGGTTGGAGTTTTCATGATCGAAAACATCCTTCCCCAGCTGTGCAGTCCCAGGTTAAATGATGGTTCACGAACTTGTGTTGACTATCTTTGATTGCCTGAAAAATTCATCAGCCTCCACATTTTGACGCAGTTTAGGCACATACAGTTCTAGCGTAGGCCTTTGGTAAACTTCTGGCTGGTCTTGTAGATTTCAGAATCACCTCTAAGGAGGGTTAGGACTTGCAGCATGCCTGGCACTTATGGAAACAATTGAAAGATTTTTATTGCAACATTTTTTGTTACCTGTACAGATTACATGGTGTCATCTTGTCTTAAACACCTTTTCAGAATCACATGGCCAGGATGTTTTCAGAGACACAAATACATGCGCACATATTGCTGAACTTGTGCCAGTCTTGCAGATGGAAAGCAGATACTTCAGCATTCTGCGAGCCTTTAAGTAGCTTGTATCTCAGAGAAGAAAAAATGAAAATTCCTGAAAGAGCACAGAAAAGATAATGGAGGATGGTGCTATACAGCAAAGATTGTTCATTGCTGAAATGAGGGAAGGGATTAAAAGACTTAGAATTTGATGAACTATTTTGTCCCTAGTGTCTCCCAGCTTTAAGTACTTAGAACATTCCCAGGGCTTAATTTATACTAGAGTTAACACATAAGGTTTTGCCTCTGTTTTTATGCCTGTGAAGTTGTGAGAAGGTGTTGGAATTCCTAATGTCATCAAGTTGCTCTCAAAGCCTTGTCAAAGCTGATTCACTTAACCATACTTGAGCATAGCTTGTAATGTGACAAAATCAGGCAGTCACTGTGTCTCTGAATCTGAAATTGGGTGAATTGTACGTGGTTCATTCATCACTCAGTCAAAAGGTGATGCAGACGTTCCTACTACTGCCTTTTCTCTGTTTGACTACCAGCCCTGTAAGAGAGGATATGCAGTAGCAAGGAGGGACAGGATGGCTTTCCTCTTACCCTTTCTGTTCTCTCTTTGTCTTCTGGAGCTATGCTTTGGACTTCTTCCCATTCTGCCCATTCTGTTTCTTCAGCCGTGGGAGTGCAGAAGTACATCACACTCCAACAAGGGCAGTGAGCAGCAAGGAGAGTGTGCTGCAAAAAAGACCATGATGAAAAGGGGGTTAAAACCCACTCAACATAGAGCAGGGTTAGGGCAAGGTAGGCTGCAGGCACATTATAGGGTTAATCTGTCAGATACTCAGCAGTCAGGATGAGTGGGAACAGTTCGATCATCTGTATTGTAAGCAGCCTTGTTTTCTTTTGTCACCCTAAAATCTACTGCAGGTGACCCAACCTTCTCACCCAGAAATTGGTGCAAACTGTATGGAATAGTATGATGGGGTCTTTAGGGAATGAGAAAGCAGCAACACAGATCAGTTTCATCAAACAGGAAATTGATTTATCCTGGCTTTGTTGGTGTTTTGCTGAAAACAGAGATCAGGACTCTCTGCAAAAATGGGAGCCTCTTCAGGCCAAAACCCTAGGGGTTCATTTGTTACCATGCAAAACAAAGCCAGACCAGCAACTCATACTTCCAGTGCAGATGTTTTAGCTGGTCTCACATCTGAAGGTAGTGTGAGCTGTTCACTTTTATCTACGCAGTCTGCTTTTTATTTCAAATTAAGAAGTGTTTTCCTCTGTTATTCTCATCCAGAAGAATGAGAAGAATGAATGGATCTTTTAACGGTGGGAAGCTGAGGAAGATTAATTTTACAGAAGTTGGTATAGTGTAGTTAGCTATATAATCTAATTGTAGTCTTGCGGTTTAGTTACAGTGTGAAACTGGGTTTGAAAGAGAAAACAACATCATTAAGTACTACGTTGTGGTCTTACATTATGAATGGCAAAATCCCCGTCTGTGTAGGTGTGTGCAGCTGTATTGATTTTATGCAAAGCTGAACACTTTTGTGACAGCTGAGAACTGGCTCCTTCTCCTGGCAATGAAGCAAATCTGCTAGTTTTATTGTTTTGTTGGGTTTTTTTCTTTTTTCCGTCACAGCAAAAGAAACATTGTGAGGAAAGCTAAAAAATAAGTGAATCTGAAGCCCGTAAAGTTCAAGCAAAGGGTGTTCCCTTATAAATGCCATAGTAAACACCCATGTAAAGCTTCCATCTCCTTGTGGTGCGTGGTTTGTTTCTCAAAGAATGCCAGCAGATAAAATAGAAGAATTTTTCCTACACTGTGGCTGTTAATTCTGCATGTTCTTTTTTTTTTTTTTTTTTTTTTTTTTTTCACAGGGATTGCTGCTGTTAGTTCCAGTCTGTTTGCTGGCTAGTGGTGAACAGAATAGTACATAGCGTAACACTCCTGTTTGTGAATTCAGACCTCCCTTCAGCTCTGTTTTTTTATGGTTTCATGACAGAAGAGTGCTTACTATGTTCCTACTCCCCCAGAAACGTTCTTGTCTGGAAATTCACACAGGCGGTATTAAAAACTGAATTTAGAGAGAGACAGGAAACATCAGTATTCTCATGGAAGATAAAAACACCTTGATCTGCATGGGCTAGGGACACTCTTAAGTTGCATTAATTTAAAGGAATATATTTATATTCTGAGTTGAATGTCTGTGTAAAAACCCTTGGAGCTTTGGAGGAGAGTGTTGGCCTCTTCCTATGTTTTCTCTACCTGTCCCACATTTCACGCTTTGCCCATCTGCTGACTGTGAAACATCCTCTGAAGTGTGCCTGGGAACTTCAGCCTGTTAAAATCAGCTGCAATAACTTTAACATCATAGAAGACAAGCCCAGAGCATGTTGCTGAAGGGGATCTCTAGTTCCTTTATATGCAGCAGACAACTAGTTTAAATCTTCTGCATCTTTTTGGCCTCTGAGTCACAGCGGTGTCTTAGTCCTCAAGTGAGGATAGGGAAGAGGGCTTTGCTACAGATGTATCTTTTCTGAGTAACTCAATTCACAAAACTAGAAAGAGAGTGGGAGGCTGGATAGCCTTATTCTGAGAAGTCTTGATATCAGTGTAGAACCTAAGGAAAATTTGATAAACATCACGGTTATTCATCAGAGTTGCTACGTATAGTTGAGTGAGTGTTTCTTTTGGACTCCCATTAATACCTCATGGAGTCATTGACTTGTATACCTAAAAATGCTCCTGCCCTCTACTGTTGTCTGTTGTCATTCTGTTGTCAGTTCAGTAAATGATATTGCCTTCTGAAATGCAAATATTTTATTTCCTTCTTTTCAGAATCTAAGCTGTTGCTCAGTGTAGTTAGGAACAAATTATGCAATTGCTTGCAATCCCTTTCTCTTTAGCTTTTAAATTGTTGTGAGTTGTCGAGGCATTAAACGCTTAGGTACAGTTTTATTCTCTATTATCGCTGAATAGAAATTCAAGATACACAGCCTTGCAAAATACAACAGCATTTTAAAAACTGAGTGCTTCTGTGAGTATCCTTCCTTTTCTAGTGGGCCAAGGACACTTGACAGAGGTCCCCTCCTGGGAGAGCAGGTGTGGTGCCTATGTCACGGCACAGCAGTACACAAGGGGAAGGACACCTGGTATTCACTAGTATCTGGATTTCAGCAGTATGAGCAGCCATGTTCCTGTTCACATAAAGCTTCTTGGAGCGACTAGCCCTCCTTGAGCCCACAGTCCAAACCCAGAAGAACAGAATTAATGTGACCACAAGAAATCTGACTGGGAGAGGGCATACCAGCCTCAGACAGCGAGGTACGTAGTGTAGATGAGGGTTACCTTGATTTCTGTCTATTCCAGTACATGGCAATGGTGTTGTTTTCCTTTCTTATCCGCAGTAATAGCAGTCTAAGCCTAGGTACCACTAGCATTTGCCTAGAAGCGCTAGTGGGTAATCTGTAGTCCCAAGAACAGTTTGTGTGTACCTCAGTTCTAACCTAAAAATTAGGTCTTGTACTTATCCAAACTTCCAGAGTGGCTTCTGTTTTCACTCACCCAATAACTCTTCACCAGCACGAGCAGTATTTCAGCAGCAGACTTGACTGTTCGCTATCAGGGCAAGAAGGCAGTCAGCACCCTGAGAATGTGAAGGACCTCTTCCTGTCTTCTTGTCCCACCCCTTAGTACCTGTCATTCAAGATGCACAAGATGGATGATAGCAGTTATGTGTCTGGTTTTTGCCTCTGGGACTGAAATGCAGCTTAGTGCTAAAGATAGTACGTCCACAGTCTGTGGTGCTTCACAAAGCTGACTGTAAGGTCTTATTCACCCCCACTGATGTTAGCAATTGATTTATTCTCGTTACTTTTAGGGTCACATTCGGGAGGATTCCTACATTGAAGTAATAATTGCAGCGCCTCATGCATTCCTCAGCCTAAGAGGTAGTTTGTCATCTGTTGCTTGCATCTGTCAACTGTTTACATTCTGCAGAAGTGCAGGAAGTTAATGCAGAACACTGAGCTCAAACTTAAAAAAAAAACAAAAACAAAAAAAAACCAATGTGGTATTTGTAGACATTATAAATTATTTCGTGAATTTATCTAATCAGAATAAAGTGCTGTTTAGAAATAGATGTTCTATTTTGTTATCAGCGGTTTAATAGTTCTAAGTCCTATTCATTCCATTAAGCAACAGTTTATCATTGTTACCCATTTCTTTGCATCACATTGCAGTTATAAACATTTTCATTCTCATTCTCCATCCCTGCAGGTGTAGTTAGCCTTGTTTGTGGCTGAATAAAGCTCAATAATGGGTATGCATTTAGAATGGGAAATGAGACCAGAAGTGTGCTTCACCGGAAGCGTGTACCAGATCATTTTATTCCTAAAACGTTCAAATGACCTTACAGTCCTTTAGAAAGTGAGCAAGCGATTCTGCATCCTCAAGGTAGACTCTTGAAACTGAGAAGAAACTGAAAAAGTACACCACAGAGCTCAATTTCACTTTCATGTACAGAGAGACTGAGTATCAGACAGTTCCTGAAGGAATCTGACTGCTCCCAGCTCCTTTTCTGGCAGCAACAGGAGGCTGTCAGGCTCTTTTAAACAACTCAGTTGTCGGCAGAGCCTCCAGGTGTTACAGGTTGCTACTTGGGCATATTTGGTCGGCACTGATAGCATGGAAGGATCTTTTGAAAACATAAACTTTTTACCCAGAGATTTCTGTTCTGTGGGAGAACTCCTCTACACTGGAGAGGGTTAAGTCTTTCCAGAGTATCTAAGAAACAGAGACCAGGCTGCTGCTGTCTAGGGTTGGAGATGCAACGGTGCTATTCAGGAATGTTTTCATGGAACAAAGCTTTGTGAGATGGAGTACTGTGCAACACAGAGCAGTAAGTTTTCGTTGTTTTTTTTAAATAGCTTTTGTGGTGCTAAAGCATACTTGGTTGTCAGGGCACAGGACTAAGTACTTAAAACAGATTTCTTCAGTTCAAATCTGAGGTAACCTTTTTGCATGCAGCTGACTGCTTCAGCAAGAGTCCTTAAGGAGGAACTTAGTTTTTGTCTTACAAAGAAATAAGGAGGGAGGGGGACATGGAAAACTGGGGGTAACAGAATGAGAAGCCATCTCTTCTCTGAATACTTTCTGAGAATGCAACAGCTAATACTAACCAGATTGATCTGGTTGTTCTCCCAGCTCTTTCACATTCCACAAACAAAACTCTTGTTTTGATCTGCATAGTTCAGATCATTTCAAAAGAATTCAGGGGGTCCTGTCAGTTTTCCTAAGAATTTTCTGTGAGGAATGGACAATGGGATTTATGGTATTTTTCACAGTAAATCATGGGTATCCATAATGATTCCAGGAATTTAGTAGAAACTCTGACATTAAGATTACAGCAATTTACTGAACTCTACACAGGAATAGCTGGGGTAGTTTCACAATATGTGAAAAAATAATTGGCAAAAACACCACTTTTTATTGTCTGATTACTGGCCTGAGCCATTGCATGTGCTTCAGCTCTGTTAAGTTAACCAAAAACTGTCTGACTCTCACCCCACGCTGCTAAGTAAATAAACATGGAATTAGTGACATATGTTCTCCATCTGCACAGTCATGTGCTGTATCTTCAGTGCTCAGAAATATTACTTAATAGGAGTATAATCACTGTTGTTGAAAAGTATATTTAAATGATAAAAATAAAGGGATGTGGAAAGCAGGCCAAATTTGGCACCTCATGCGGTAGTGACAGTTTATTGAAGGTCTGGCCGAAATGGCTTCACTTTCCTGTTTATAACAGCTTTCACTTCATGCATTCCCCCTCTGTGATTCAGCAGCTGGAGCTGTGCCGA
Organism: Gallus gallus; assembly: GCF_016699485.2. Classification (NCBI taxonomy): domain Eukaryota; kingdom Metazoa; phylum Chordata; class Aves; order Galliformes; family Phasianidae; genus Gallus; species Gallus gallus. The sequence goes on along the minus strand of NC_052572.1, from coordinate 67,318,822 downwards.
TCCACAGAGAAAGGAGACAGAAATAGGTGTATATTTTTTTCTTTGTAATCTTATGCAGCAACAACCACTGGAAGCGGGTGCTGGAGGCAGCAGCAGATGTAGAACAATTCAGGTTGGACTAGTAAAACAATTCAGGACTCTACCAGACCCTGTTAACGTTTTACTGGATTAAATCCACAGTTTCTTTTTGAAGGAGGAGGAAACCTGAAGGTGTGGTGTCTCCAGCTCCTCCAGGACCCCTCATACAGAAAAGAGTAAGTAAGTAACTGGCTTAAGAGAGCCAGTTTGTACATCCAGTTTGAACGGAGAATTATTTTTTAGTTACACTCTTAAGTCCCAAGTTTATCTAAACACAAATCTATCAGTTTCTGAGCAGATGAACACGATGGAGAATGGATCTTTTAACCACCGAAGATGTTCTCTTCTGCAGAAACATACCAGTACTGTGAAAGCTGGGTAAATTAGCATGGATGGAGTGAGTTTTCTGCCCACATATGATTTGAATCCCACTCTGTAAATGTTTCTTGGCTGTCCCTTTTTTTCTTTCCTGGCCCCAAACCCTCTCTTGTCAACAAAAGCAAAAAGGAGAGTTGTTGGATACCTTTTACGATGATTAGATCCAAGCCTAAAGAGAACTGAGCTTCCTCTGCTTTCAGACCAGGTATTACATTTCTGAATCAGTTATTTTGTCATCTGTGCATAGCACAAACTAAGTGAAATATATCTGTTTGTTTCCTTTAATGGAATTTTGTTTATTTCAGCCTGTTTGTATTTTTCTACAGATTTGTAAAAGCAAAAATGCATCTTCATAGCATGTACATTAAAATGGCAAAAAAGTGTACCAAGGATAGGATGGTGATACTCCTTTCCAGTGTTTATTCATTTAAATAGTAGGAAGCTATCCAGAGATCCAGGGCACTTGGAACAGGAGTATTTACAGTAGCATGTGCTCACACATCAGTGGTGATAAAAGTTACTGAGGAATGTGTGTCTGTGATTATGTGAAGACTGTGTCCAGAGAAGCCTGCTGTGTAGTAGTTCTGTTCAGAGAAAAGCGTTTTCAGAATTGCTTGTATCTGCCCTTTTAAGTCTGATTGTGTGCAACGTTTTGGGCACAGAGACTTCACTTGCATATAATTAATTTCATAAATAATCCTCATTTGCATGGTAAACTTTATGCAATCAAATATAACTTCTCAGACCTTTTAGTACTTCTGGGATTGTACAATTTTAACATGGCGTATGTTAGAAATACATGAGGGCATGAGGATGTAAATCATTGTCTAAGCTCTAAAAGTAAAAAATGCTGGCATGGTTTGGTACTCATACTTAGTTGTCATGTTCATATTTGCTTTTTGTGTGTCCTCCAAAAGCATCAGTGCAACTATATTGATGTCTGTGCAAATGGCAAATCTATAAGCACTATGTGAAATGCCACTGAGATCTCAACCAAAAGAGCTTAATTTTATTACATAGATGTCATTTCTGTGTGTAGTTAACCAGCAAAGTTCTGCGTTTCACCACTGGCTCTACATTATCTTTGCGATCATAAGCTCACATTTTTTTCTTCAGTAGATAATAGTGTTCTGGCCCTTCACTAAATGCTGTCTTCCATGACTGCTAAATCAAAGCTGCCTCAGTTCACATAGTGTCACGTGCTGGTGACTGGTACACATTTGAGCCCCAAGCCTACCCAGGGATGCTCAACAAAGCTGTGGCCCAGGGCCAGACCTCCCTGTGGAAGATCCTTGCAGGCATCATAGTTTCTACAAGGTATGATACAGCTTTTGAGCTTTTATTCTTCAACAGGAAGATTGTTCCTCCATAACATTTATTCTTAGGATACTGAGATGTGATGCTCACTCAAAGGACTGTACTTACTTTCAGGTAACTTTCCTGTTCTCTTTTCCTGTGGGAGTGCGTCCAAGATTCTCATTGTGTGCAGGTTACTTCTGCTGAGATCTGGAGCTAGGTCACCCCAAAATTTCATTCTCGGTTCTGAAACCTACTTGGAAGTGCAGTATTGAATTTTTGATGTCTTTGAACTCAGTGAAAAGATTTGAGTCAATTTGTCCTTTCCCTGTTTATGATATGTAAAAGTAGCTGAACTTAGGACTTGATTCAGCCCACTCCCTCAGTTAAAGGAAATTTGTAAATCTAATAGAGAAGGAGCAAAATACTTCAAATAATAATAGAGAAGACATCTAGCTTGTTAAAGTGCTGATCACATGGCTGTGAGAAGGGATACTTCAGGAACACTGACAAAGAGCAGATGGATGAACAGGTTCAGCACTGTCTAAAATTAATGCAGAGCATATTCCAGGAGATATTAAAGAGTTGGAGAACATGCTGGGGCTTATTAGAAATCCTTCTCTGATCCATACACTTAAAGGTAAGCACAAGGTTTTTCTTTTGCAGTCATACATGTCAAGTGTTTAACTAAAGCCACTTCTTCACGTATTTCTTGTAATCCTAGCATGCTCCCTGCTCATGTTTTTATGACACCATACATGTTGCATACTACAGAAAAGAGGATTAGAGTATCTGCCAAAGACTTGATTTTTTTCTCTTCAGCATTCCGAATGCATTTCACGGCCACAGAGTGCCTGTTCTGACATATCTGCCATATACTGCCATAGAAAAGATTTAAAAACAAAAGCAAAAACCCTCCCCACATAACTTAAATGTGACAACAAAAGCTACGTGTCTTTGAGAAGCAAGCTTAAAGATCTTCATGTGTGGGTCCTGGGCGGTATATTTCAGCATACATTATAGTCTGTTTTTCTGTATGTGGGTACAGGGAGGTGGGGCCACAATTGCTCTGCTGCAGCAGCAAGTGGGAAAGCACCAGAAAGCACCTTACCAAGCTGAGTGATGCAGTTGATTTGGCAGAAGGAAGGGATGCCATCCAGAGAGACCTTGAAAGGTGGGCCCTTGTGAAACTAATGAGGTTCATCAAAGTAGAGTGCAAAGTTTTGCACTTGGACTGAGGTAACTCCAGATACGTGTACAAACTTTGAGAAGAACTCCTTGAGAGTAGCCCTGCCAAGAAGGACTTAGGGGTCATGGTTGTTGAAGATCTGAACATGAACCGGCCGCATGCGCTTGCAGCCCACAAGGCCACTGGTATCATTCTGCAATTCTCTGAAGTCTCTGGTGTGAAATGGGGATTTATAGCTCCTCTGTGAAGGTTGAATTGCAGCCCAAAGCAGCCACTTCCTGCATATTTTATTTTGTGAGCCATTGTCGTGGGACATATGTCCCTTCATTCCCATTGCTTCTTCTAAAAGAGGGTGTGCCCAGGCCCTAGGCAAATCTGACTATACAGCACTTTGTCACAACAAGAGGTGAAGATGTCATTGTTTAAATTCTTTATACTAGCTTCCTTGTGAAAGTTTAGACTTCTGTTTAGTAAAATAACAAAGCTGAATAGTGAGGCCCATTCATGGTACCTGATTTAAACCATGAATAATGACAAATACTGTTGCAAGCACTTGTTTCACACACATGAAAGTCAGGGAGACATCTTTTCTAATTTTCATATTTATTTTGATATTGCCAAGGAGCAATAATCCTAAGTTCAGTAAAGCAGATAGGAATAACCCACAACTTCAAGCTGTAGTTCTTCTCCTCCAAAGCCATAAGTGTGAGTTGGTTTGTGTTCTTGGTTCTCCTGATGTTATGGACTGTAACTCAGAGTAGCTTTAGGCACGTACTGAATATTTGTTACAACTTCCAATGAGTGAATAAAAATGCAAGACCTTGTTTGCCAGGTGAAAGATCCACGTTATCAAAAATCTTCTCTCCGTGTATGTTTGGTAAAAAAAGACTGAGGCAACAGCAGAAGAATCAAGTACAAACATCCAGTGATCATTGTTGAGATCCTGTGACATATGGTTTTATCATTTTTAATAGATGATGACAAACCAAAACTGTAATAGATGTCCATGAAATAATCTGACTCTGGGACAAATTTGCTATTTTGTTATGCTGAAGGTGTATCCATATAATCAGTGTCATAAAAGTAATTGCAGTGGTATAAAACCAATTTAATTAAGTGGAGATCTAGGCTTTTTTTTTTTTTTTCATTTAGGAAGCTTGGAGATTGAGTTAAATCCATTTCTATATTTGTGATTTGCATCAAAGTATCATTTCATTTAAGCTTTACATGTATGAGGAAAAATGAGAACTACAGACTACAGTCAGCACCATAGCAGTGTACAAATGGAGCTCAGGTTGATGCAGGAGAGAGCAGGATATTGCCTAACTGATTCCTGCCATATCCTCAGGAGATTAACCTTTAATCGTATCCTTCATTAGCATCAGCTGTGGAAAGAACAGCTCATGCTAGAGATTACTGACTAAATGTAGTTAGTGGGAAAAATTAGGAATTGAAAGAAATAGGAAATCCCTCAAATTAATCTTTGAAATACATGGAGTTCATTTCTCTTCTCTCTCATAGTGGGATAAATCAAGAATAATTCCATTTCAGTGACTTAGATATACTAGCGTAATTGGAGAAGAAATTGAGCTTGCCTGCACTCCTAGGATTTTAAAAGATTTACATTTTTAGGCAGAATTATTTGCCTTTAAAATTTGCACTAATACATTCAGGGGAAGAATACACATCTCCTTCAGTCCCTGCTGTAGTCTTCATGCCATTCATTACCAGTTGGCTTAAGTTTGCCACTGCATTAGAATTTGAAGTTTAAAGCCAACAGGATAATGCATGTTAAGTGTTCAGTGAATCTCTGAAACGTACTTTGTTTTATGGTGTTGTTCTTACAGTGCTAAATTCTTGCTTGAAGATTAAAATATCAGGCTGGTCATCTGTATGCAGGCAGAGCAGAATTCGTATTAATTTGAAATTCTCTCTTCTGTCTGTTTGTTTTTCATTTTTTTTCATTGTTTTAGTTTTTTTTTTTTTAGTTTTCATTTTTTTTCATTGTTTTGTTTTCAATTTTTTTCATTGTTGTAGATTTTCCAAATCCATTGTTCAGATTCAGGCAATGTTTTCACCTGTATTTATGCTGTCCATGCATACGCATTGACTGAAGTGTTTTTATTTCCACCCTGTGTCGTATTTGCTTTCTGCTGATTCACTTCTACATGCAACTTAATGTTTTTCTTACTAGATAAGTAAGAAAGTATGTTCCATTGTAAGCTTGAGAAGGCATCATGCCCTATAGTATTCAAAGCCAGAAGGAGCATGCTAGGTTTTTGTTTTTGTTTTATCTTTTCAGTTAGTTGTATGCTCAAGGAGAGCTTAACTAAGGAGGATATTACAGGAAGCATGCTGAAGTAAGCATGTATTATTCCACTCTCATTTGCTATAGAAGATTAATGCACTGACATTACCACGGACACTAGAATCTGGATGAGCATCATTGGTGTATATCCACCATTTTATGAAAGCAAGTTGCTGCTGATGGCAACTTCAGTGTGAGCCATCTTTGTATGCAAAGCTAATTTTACAAATTAGTGCTGGACAAAATAATCTCTACCTGTAGGTAGCTTGTGTGGGTATAGAAAGCGTATCAGTGAGAGCAGAATGGTGATCCAGATTTTGCAGAATCTGGCACAGCTGGATCCTTTGATGAGACCTCAGAGAGGCATGTGTGATCCCTCATGGCTGAGACAATGTGTTCTTCAGATGAGGTTTTCTCTTGCTTGTGAATGCATCATTGTGTATGGACTTGGGCCATGCTCCTGTGCTGTCAATAAGGAGGGCATAGGTCTTCAGGCCAGCAGAATCAGGTTGAGCAAGTCCAGTCTGCAGCAAGCAGGTGAACCTCTGATCTTCCACAGCTGACTGTGAGTGGTTTCAGCTTAAGCTGCGGCCAGACTAACTTTTGTGCACAAGATGCATACAGGTCAGGGTGCCTGTGCTCCATTCTTAAACTGTTTCTCGGCATCATACAATAACTGTAGTATCACACACTCGGAAGTAGCTCTGTAGGCAAGTATTATGGTGTGAAAATTTTGAATGTAGCTCAGGTGGAGTTTGCAAGCTGAATATGTCAAGGAGAGATGGGAGGTCAGTGAGCAATTTAGAGACTGAGGCTTGAAGAAAACTCTACATAAACAGCCAGGGCAAAATGTAGCTCAGCTTTTTAAAAATGCAGTAGCAAGCAATTTGAAGCTTTAGAAAATGAATCGGGGCATTTGGGGAACTCATCTTTCCAAGTACAGACCTTAATAACCACTTCAACAGTATTATTTACCTCCTGCATCTTCAGTGGCAAGAGCTAATTGCAAGTGTAATTTCAGAACGAACCATTTGTGTCAAAGCCAGTCTGACTCAAAGTTATAAGCAGATTGCTGGCTTGTTTTTTCAGAAGTGCCCACATTGTAGCATGGATACCTATTTTCATCCTATAGTTCTCCAGACAGAATTAGAAAAGGGCTGCTGCTCCTTCATCTGAGATGACCTGAAATGCAAGGAGAAGACTTGTGCACAAAAGAGAGGAAGGAAACGGTAACTGTCCAAGAGGAATATCTGCAATAGGAAAAGTGGGTAAAGTATATGAAGGAGATTTTTTTTTTCAAAATGCTTTCCCAGAAGTCCCAAATGGAAAATGAAAAGTTCCCAGCTCTAATTCTAATTACATACTTCTACCCTATTTCTCTCCTCTTCATTTCATTTGTATATGCACCATCTACTGTGTAGGTCTTTTCATTGTCTTTTTAAAAGTATATATAATATGCATGTAGGCTGAAGCCAATCTATAATGCCCAACATCCCCACTTAACTGGTAACCACTTTGATTGCTTTCTTTTTCTTTCTTTCATTTTCAGATTTTTTCTGAAAATGAAACAGAAATATTATCTCTGGAAGCCATTCAAAAGACAGTGCTTTTCTTGGAAAGAAATGCTAACTGTTCATACAGGTTGATTTTTAACGGCCATAAAATTTGACTACAGAAAATTGAGTATTGCTTGGCATGCATCAGAAAAAGAGACTAGGGTTTCCTTTGTGTTTTTTGGAGCGGGGGGAGGGGGAAGTTTTTTTCTGTTGCCAAGAAAGTAGGAAGCTGTTTTCTTATCTTACTGCATAAGGTGGAAAACCACTTTTTTTTGTTTTATTTATGGTTGGGCTCAGTTTATTTATGGTCATTTATGGTTGGGCTCAGTAAGCTGAGAGCAACAGAGCCAAGCTGTCCTTTGCCCTCTGCAGGTCTCTGTACCGTGCAGAGCTACATCAGATACTACAAAGTGTGCTGAGGGCAGGAAATGGACTGGTTTACTTGCAGTCTGCATGGGAAAGTATGGCCATTAGAAAAAAATGTACAAATAATAAAGCTACTATTGTATAATATACTCAAAATACTTGCTAAGGTTCCATAGAATCATAGAGTCACTAAAGTTGGGAAAGACCTCTAAAATCATCCTTAGCACCACATCTGCGTGTTTCTTGAACACCTCCGGGGACAGTGACTCAATGCACCTCTCTGAGCATCCCATTTCAGAGCCTCACCACTGTTTCAGAGAGCATTTTTTTCCTTTTTTCCTGATATCCAACCTGAACTTCCACTGGTGTAACTTGAGGCCATTCCCTCTCATCCTGTTATTAGTTTCCCAGGAGAAGAGACTGACCAGCACCTCACCACAACCTCCTTTCAGGAAGTTCTGGAGGGCAATAAGGTCCCCCCTGAGCCTCGTCTTCACCAAACTGAACAACCCCATCTCCCTCAGCCACTCACCATATGACTTGTGCTCCAGTGCCATCACCAACTTTGTTATCCTTCTCTGGACATGCTCCAGGGCCTCAATGTCATTCTTGTAGTGAGGGGCCCAAAACTGAACAGAGTACTTGAGGTATGGTCTCACCAGAGCTGAGTTCAGGGTGATGGTCACCTCCCTGCTTCTGCTGGCTATACTCTTTCTCATGTAAGCCACAATGCCATTGGCCTTCTTGGCCACCTAGGTGCTCTGCTGGCTTGTATCTAGCCAAGTGTCTATTAGCATCCCCAGGTCCTTTTCCTCAGTACAGTCTTCCTGCCACCCTGTTCCAAGCCTGTAGTGTTGCCTGAGATTGTTGTGACTAAAGAAAGCATAGGACCTTGTTGAACTTCACCCTACTGGGCCTCAGTCCAGCTATCCAGCATGTCCAAATCCCTCTGTAGTGTCTTCCTTCCCTCAGACAAGTCAACACTTCCTCCCAGCTTGGTGTCATCTGCTTACTTACTGAGGGTGCACTTAGTTACCTCATCCATATTGTCAATAAAGATACTAAAAAGGACGGGCCACAGTACCAACCCTTGGGGAACACCACTCGTGATTGGTCACCAGCTGGATTTAACTCCATTCACTAGCACTCTCTGAGTACAGCCCTTCAGCCAGTTCTTTACTCAGCAAAGAGCGTACCTGTCCAAGCCACAGACTGCCAGCTTACGCAGGAGAATACTGTGGGAGACAGTGTCAAAGGCTTTGCTGAAATCTAGGTAGACTACATCAACAGCTTTTCCCTCATCCACTGTACTGGTCACCCAGTCATAAAAGGAGATCAGGTTGGTCAAACAGGACCTGTCTTTTATGAACCCACGCTGTCTGGGCCTGATCCCCTGGTTGTCCTGCAGCTGCCATGTGATATCATCACTCAAGATGGTCTGTTCCACAACCTTCCCTCACACCAAGGTCAGGCTGACCAGCCTGTGGTTCCCTGGGTCATCCTTATGTCCCTCCTTGTAGGTGGAAATCGCACTAGCAAGCCTCCAATCTTCTGGGACTTCTCTGTTTTACCAGGAATGCTGGTAGATTGTGGAAAGTGGCTTGGCAGTCACCTCTGCCATCCCTTGGGTGGATCCCAACCGGTCCAATGGACTTCTGACATTCCAGATAGAGTAGAAGGTCTCTAATTGTCTCTGCCTGAATCATGGCAGGGCTTATTCTGCTCCCCATCCCAAACTTCCAGGTCAGGGGGTAGAGTACCCTGAGGATGACTGTATGCATCAGGAGGTATATTTTTCAGCACAAGAACCTCTGAGTTGTGTTTCAGGTGTCAGATTGAGAAATCAGTACTTTATCAGCATTTGGTGATAAGTCTCCTCTGTTCTCTAATCTGCTTTGTGAAATAAATGAGGATAATTACTGTAGATTGCTGAAGAACAGAACTCAAAGCAGAGAGAGAGAGATCTAATGTTCAGACTCATCCAACCTTTCTGAAGTTCTCAAATGAGAGGTCACTTTTCCCTGTCCTTTTCCCCTGCCTCTGAAGATACATAAGAAATCTCTTTACGACTTGTGCGTGCCCATACACTGAGTTGCAGATGTTTGTTTAATGGGATGTAAATGACTGCCAAAGCTGCCAGGAGCAGTTAGTTTGATTAATTGCTTCATTGTTTGTGGTTCATACACTGCAAAAAGCATGGTGTGTAGTTCATCTATAAATCAAAATGTGTAAATCAAGGGCAAGGGGTTTTGTGAGCTTTTGCTGTCTTGGTGCTAAGAATCTGCGTGCATAAACTTCACAATAGTTCTGAATGAATTTTGCCTGAATTAATTTGGTACAGATGTAAATCAGTAATGTCTTCAAAAGGTCAGTGAAGGTTTTATCAGTGAAAATCTGACTTGTCTTCTGGGGTCGGGTATCTTTTGAAGGAGATAATTCATGGGCTTCATTGTGGTCCTCAAGCAGATGCTGGAGAGACCTTCAGGGAGTGGAGATAATGTTCAACTTATGCAACTCTCCAAGTACTATAAGAAGATAACATTCTTGCTTGAAGTGACACTGGCTGTATGAGGAAGAATAGAAGAATGTAAAAAATGTAAAGCAACACACTTGAAAAATGATGCTAGCTGTGAAATGCAGTATCCTGAAACCCTTTCCTTGTTTTGTTTTGCTCAACAGCTTGTCCACCAGGAACATACAAGCCTGAGAGTTCACCAGGTGGAATAAGCACTTGTATCTCATGTCCTGATGAGAATCATACTTCTCCACCAGGAAGTACCTCCATTGAAGACTGTGCATGCCAGGAGGGATATCGTGCTGTAGGACAAACTTGTGAAGGTAAGTGTTTCTGGCCAGAAATTAAATTTAATTAAACAGTGAAGGGCTGGGACAATTCCATTATTCATCTTTGCACTATGAAAGACAAGTAAAATTGCATGCAAGATTTTATGTGTCATTCCAATGCAGCAAAACTACCGAGATGCAAGTGGAGTTGGAAATGAAAAATACTGCTTTCCTTCAGTAGGCTTTTACACTCCAACTGGTGTCATAACTCTGTTGTGGTTGTTTAATTATTTAGTTGTTCACTGCCCTGAATTGAAGCCCCCTGAAAATGGTTACTTTGTCCAGAATGTCTGCAACAATTACTTCAATGCTGCCTGTGGGATCCGATGCAAAGCAGGATTTGATCTGGTGGGAAGCAGTATCCGGCTTTGTCAGCCGAATGGCCAGTGGTCTGGATCAGAGGCTACTTGCAGAGGTATGGATGTGTGCTTGCAAAGTCTTCTCCTGCAAGGTTAGTTTATTCTTAACAGTGGGTTACTCTGCTCATTACAAAGCAGGCTGTGCAGATCTGCATCTATTACCTCTTAGGTGAAAGAATGTTCTAAATGCCAAGTTCCACCCCAGTCATGTTGGCAACCTCCTTTCTGCTGGGTGTGGGTGCATGATTTTCCTTTAACTGGGAAACTGTCTGAAAACTGAGGGAAAATCTGCCTTGAGATATTGTCTTGATATTGAGTCAGTTTCCTTTGGAGTGTTGGAAGAGTATATTTATGCCTTTCTTGTGTGTCTCCGTTTCCTGAAGACTTCCCATTAAATACATTACGAAATCCTACATTTACATGTGCTGGATCTGTTCGTCTCCATTCACTCAGAGTATAAAAGAGAGTGAGATCAAAGTCACAGTTTATAGCTGTCTTGTTAATCCCAGGAGTATTTTATTGCATAAATTAGGAAGGGACGTTGAAGGAAAATCCCTTGGAACTGCTTTGAATTTTGACATTAAACGTTCCTCAGTTGCTAGCTAAAATCCGCTCTGCTATTGGAAAGCAGTTAATGCAGTTGTGTTTTGCAACTTACTGTGACCCATGAAAAAAAGCCCTACAGAGTATGTATATAATCCAGAAAAAATGTGTTAGGAGAAAACACAGAGCAAGCAGAATATGCTATTGTTGTTGTTTTCATTGACATTATGGAAATACTCCTTGATCCTGGAAAGTGCCTAGTTGACAAGATTAGTTTGCGTTTAAGACATGAAACCATGACCAGAATAACATGGGCTCAGCTCCCAGTTTTCACCAGGGGCATACTGAAATACCAAAGAAATGTGAGCACTGAAACACTGAGGAGACAGGAGCACTGCAGTTACACAGTCTATCAGAAGAGATGACGAGATTTAACAGGTGATGGAAAGGAGTTGGGGAGTGCCTGCCCTATAGGCATTAACATTGTTGATTACCTCCTTAGTGCTCATAATTTGTTCTGGCTTCATCAGTAATAACCACAGCTTGGTAGTACTTGCTTCCTCTAGAAAGGCTTCCAGGGAAGCCATGAAAGAGAGAGCCTCTTCTGCATAAAGCATATATGATTCGGCTTTTAAATGTCTTTCTTATTCACTGCAGTGCAGTTAGGATACAGCTTATTAGAAAGCTGCTCAGAAGCTCTAATTGTCACTAGCCAGATGAAAGTCTTAAGATCTTTTTTTTATGCTCTTGAATGCACTTTCTGGTGAGTGTCTCTGTACACGTGTGTGCATGAGGAGTAATATTTTCAAAGTGTGAAGAGAAACAGTGGTAACAGAAAGATGTGTCAGATGTATCTGAGTGACTTTTTTTTTTTCTTTTTTTCATATCCAGGGTACCTGCATTCTGCTGCTCTCAGGTTCCCCTATTGCTTTAACAAAAGACATAAGTTCATGGTGCATTTTTGTACTGTTGAGGAGTTTGTAGCTATTGCCATTTGTACAGGTGATTTCATTTTAAAGAGCACTCAGGATACCGGCCTGTTTATTAGTTTGAGGGAGTATCATGCTCTAGTCAGTCCACATGCATGTCTACTTGGAGGCATGTCCTGTCTCATCAGTATTAACAGTAAACAACTACTAGGAAGAGGAGAGAAAGTTGCGAAGTTGGCTTACTTTCAATTGCATTTGGAGAGGAGTTTGTGGTTTGCCTCCTACCAAGCAGCAGCAAGGATGGTTTTCCTGGTAAAATCTGCATTCCAAGAAGACAGAGAAGTCATCCACAGCTCTGAAGTTGTACATCATCAGAGCTTGTCCATCACCTGCAAGTCAACAGAAACTGTGGAAACAGTCCTAGAAAAACAACAGTGTAGGGAGCTGCAGCCTTCTTGACTATATTTTTGAGTGATCATGCTGTTTACCCTTGTGTATCTTTTACTCCCAGTAAAGACTTTTGAACATACTGACCAACACCCAGTGGCTTTGGCTGAGAACACTTTTCAGTGATACATGTTTTCCATAGGATTTGGGAAATCTGCAGCTGCTTAGGGAAGAGAGGCTTGAATTACTGAGGAAAAAGATGCAGTAGGACCCCAACAGGCATCTACACATTTCAGCTTGCTGTCACTGTGTCATCACGTATATGAAATCATCACATAAATCTGTACAGCTTAAGTGTTTGAGAGAGGTGGACGCAAAACCAGGCAGGATGTATGCTGAGAGGGTCACAAGGGAACCAAGTGAGGAATGTCAGATACTGGCTGGAGAGGAGAAGGGCTGGAGGCAGTGCATAAGAACACAGTCTTACTAGAAGAACTTAAGATGGTGAAACAAAGGAAATAAATTAAAGCATTACCAGCACTACTGATTTTTTATTATTATTATTACCACTTGCCTCTTCAGGGATAAATCTGCAGTGTTACACTGTGTTAAACAGCAGCACTAGGATTCAGTAACAAAATCATAAGACATTCTGAGGGTCATTTGTCATACCCCACTTCCTCTTCTGCACACATACCCTGCGCAGTATAGCCTTCTTCTTGGCATGATGCTTCTTACAGTGTTTGAGAGGTGAGGCAGGAGAAAGGTCTCTGTGCACGGCAGCAGTCAGGGCTGCTCTGCTGGAAGCCCCACACTGGGAGAGATCTGTTTTGTCTCAGCAACAGCCTGAGTTGTGCCTTTTCTTCTCTCATGGTCCTGTTGACCATGAGTGCCTTGTCTTCCTTCTTCCGCTCTCTGTCTTACCATGAAGCATGTCCACTAATCTGATGTGTGGAGTTTGACACTAATTTGTGCCTGCATCAATAAACTGAGCAGTGCCTGCGCATGTTCTCAAGCCCTGGGATGCAGTCATCTGCCTTATTAAGCTCTTAGCCTCTTCTGTGACATGCCTTCAGTCCATACTAGACTGCCAGTTAGAAATTTTCCAAACTCTCAGGCATGGCTGAGGAATTAGAAACATCTGAAGGCCCAAACTTTTCTACAGGATTGAATTTGCATGCAGTCATGCCATCTTGAGGGCTTACAGACTTTACTATCGCAGGTTGCGCAGTACTAAGTGTCCAAAGGCTGGGAACTCCTCTGAGCACAGTTAAAATGATAGCCTTATGTCAGAATTCAGGTCAGTGTGTGCCTAACGTCATATGTGCTAAGACTCTCCTTCAAGAAAAGTAAGGCATTAATCCGTTGAAAAACTTCTTCCAGCCCTATTCTGTAAATCTGTTCCAACTACTGTAGTAGGTGTACAACCCAGTATCTGTCCAGTCCCTTAAAACCTGAATGGGCTAGAGTTGCTCCCCAGATTCTCAGTGCTGCTGAGTGAAATGATATTTTTTTCCCTTTGCAGTTCGAACATGTCCCAAGCTTTGGGCTCCTGAGAATGGACACATTAATTGTTCAACAGCTGATATCTCCTATAAGACGGAATGTTTTGTGACCTGCAATGAAGGCTATAAACTAGAAGGAAATGCCAAACTGACCTGCCAGGGAACCTCACAGTGGGATTCAAAGGAGCCCAAGTGCGTGGGTAGGTATCTCATCACAGTCTGTTCCATGTCGGAGTGCATCCTTTCCTGACATACTGTCATGAGAAACACTATCAATTTTAGTATCTGATGAAGCCAAGGTGATAAGAATGAGAAATAGTTTATTAATGTTTCATACTAGCAAAGGGTTTTTAAATGGAGTAAATGGGCAAATAAACATTGAAATTCAGCACAGGCAGTCAATAAACAAAGGTGCTGGATCTGATGATTCATTGTCCTGTAATATATTGTATGAAACACACATCTTGTAAACTTGTAATACAGATTAAATGTGAACAGAGATTTGAGTTACTCTCTTAAAGCTAGCAATGGCCTCCAACCAAAGACTAAAGTATGTTAGCCAGGCATTATGAGTGTCAAGAAGAGTTCTGACTGCTGTCACTTTTGCTTAGCACATGGCTGGAAATAATTAAAGTGACACTAGGAACCAAAAACCTCTATTGTGAGATCTCACCAACTGTGCAGCAGTTGGTGAAAAGATATACTGCTGTCCACTATGCTTTCTGTTACATATAGAAATAAAGATTCGTAGATTTCACAGGAAGCCATTTGAGACTACTGACAGGTACCTAATTCATGTAAACTGATCTGGTGCTGAATAAAGTTAGGGTAGAATGCATATCACCTGGCACAGTAAAAGTGATGCCGTTCTGTTCACCTGCAGGGTTAAAAATGTGAACTTTGCATGAGACAAGAACAAATTTGTAACTGTAGATATGTGTTCAAAAATTATCCATAAGCTTTAATTTATCAGGAGAGTTCATTAAAAGATCCTAATCTTTCTTCTGAAGTCAGTGGAAAAACATCAATTAACTTCAAAAGGCAGACTCCCTGAAATCCTGTTGGAAGATTAGAATTGGAAGATTAACTATATTCATCAGCTGAATTCATCCTTCCTAGCTTAGCATTTTGATTATTAAAATCCAGCTCTACCCTGTATCGGATGTCTTCACACCATGCAATTTTACTTCAATTTCTGGATTACCCTTGGCAATGGTTTATTTTTGCTGAGTCTGAAAATCCAGTATGGAAGTTAGCTTTCGTTGTCCCAGAGGAAAAAGTGTGAGCTAGAAGCAGCTTCTGCCATCAAGCTTGCTGAGATTCTTGCCTAGTGCAGACTTGTGGCATTTCATTCTGGGGAGGATACAGATCAAAAGACTCAAATTGCATGTTCTCCTCAAAAACGTTTTTTGTACATAATTTCTAACTATTATTTGTCATCTGCTGGATGAAAGACACCAGAAATCCTTCAGTACTTAAGCATATGGAATTGATAATTTATCCATTTCCATCTCTTGTTTGAAAAATGAAGTGAGATTAGTTTCACTGTCTTATCTTGTAACATATTGCTTGGATCTCAGGGTACACTCCTAGATGTTTTTCTGAATGCTTTTCAGTTTGAGTGGACACCACCACAAAGTTTACTGTATTTAAAAGTTAGATCTGAAAGACTGTATTACAACCATCTCCAGCCATAACTGCCGCTGTGCCACTGTGTCATAACATAATCTGGGTTGTAACATAATTGTTTACAGGCACTCCTGTGAGGTCTGTTGCCATATGCTGCTTTTTCCAAGAGAGTGGAAGTTAATGCGATTTGGCAATTATGTGTGTTTTTAATTCAGATATTCTTCATGAAAAATGCCATTTGCAAAAAGTTACTTTTGCGTAGGTTACATTGCATTATAAACTGATGAAAACCAAAATATTTACTAAAAGAGCATATTTGTCTCTTGTTCAGTTTAAATATATATATATTTCCACAATCATATTCTGGTGTTCCCTTCCCCAATGGTGAAGGGTTACTATCCAGCACATTAGAATTGATGAAATTCACGAGATGCTGTTCTCTTTGGTTTGTTGAAGTGTTCACAAATAAAGGTAAAAATGCAGATGGCATCCATGGTGTTGATGCCATCTAGTGTTAGAAGAATTAGTACTGCATAAGTCTAATTGCAGTCAGCCGTTTCATTCCCTGAAATGTGTGTGTAAAGGGTGGAAGGAAAGAAGCGTGGCTTGGTTGGTGGTCTTCTTTTTAGTTCCTATGTTGAAGCTCCTATTAGAATCAGGGAACTTCCCAGGTTAGAAGTGACCTAAAAAGATTGTATCACTCTGCTCCTCACAGAGCCCAGACTTCCTGGGGCGGCTTTATCAAACTGTGTATCTGAGCGCAGATAAGAAAAGCTTTTTCTTTTTTTTTTTTTTTTCCCTTCCCTAGTAAAAACCTGTCTACTTTTAAAAGATTCCATAGGGCTGTATACACCAAAAATTATCTGAACATTTGACATTTCATTATTTTGCTTTGCAGTGATCTCGCTGGTAGACTTGGAAGCATCTTTATCAGGAGGGTTGTTACCACTTAGCCAGAAAAGAAATTTTTCTATTGTTTGTGCCTACAGCTTTCACAGCCTTTTTTCTACTTGTTCCCTGAAAGTACCATACATTGTAAAGCTTTTAGCTTGTATTTTCGAACATTGTTTTTCCCTGTTTCTGATCTTCCTGGTGTCTGCTATTTGTCAGTATCTTTCCTGTGGTGACCAGACAAAGGTTAGACTTTTTTTACTGATGGAGTTGATCTACATTTCATAGCCAGCAGTATCTGCTTGAAGTGAGTGTGCTAACATTTAGAATCTCTTCAGCCTTCGAAATATCTGTTCCAAAACCGCAGCCTGTTGCAGTTATTAATTGCTTAGACTTTAAACAAATTTTCAGTATTGGAAGTTTAAAGGGCAGGAAATACTTAAAATTCTTTGAGTCTTTAAAATTTGTTTCAAGAAGAAGAACCAGTTCTCAATGACTTGCTGCATATTTTGGAAGAGGAAAGAAAAGGGATATGTAGTGTTTTAATGTGAATCACTTCTGTGTCATTAAACCACTGCTAAGAGATGAATAGCACTTTGCCTTCTGTAACTGTGGTGAGTTGTTCTTTGCATGTGGCCTTTGTGTATAGAGACTCTTCGGCAACTAGCAGAAAATTTACAGTTCTTCTAATTTGCTGTAGCTAATGAATCATTTTTCTTGTGTGTTTGCCTGTTAATTGTCATAATTACTGAAGGTCTGTCTAGTAGAATTAGCGTGATAAACCTTTTTGCCCTGTTTGTTCATGACTGAATGTTTGAAATAGAAGTAACATTATTTGCTTCACATGGTAAAAACAGCAGCTCAAAAACTGAATGAAGTTTTTGTGACAGATGAACCTGGTTTTGCACACTGTATTTTTTGCAAGTTTACACTTCAGTGCAAATGTTCTTCAGAACTTGTAATAAATTCTAGTAACAAAGTAGTTCAGAACCTTGATTTTAAGCCTTGAAGTAATCATCATCCCTTCCTAACTTCCACAGAGGGATGGTCAGCTGCCACTTATAGTCACTTTCAGTCTTTGCATCTGGGTGTATTTAAGACCAAGCCTAGTCTGATTCAATTTGAGGGTGCAGTAGGCAGAATCATATGCCATGTCCCTAATCTTTAGTGAGCTCATGGCAGGATTTCCTTTTCTGTCTCTCATTCTTTTTTCTTGTGATAATGTAAAAGCTATACAAAAAGGCAGCAAATGCAAGACTGTTACTTGCATCCAGCTCTGAAGATCTGGAAAGCAATGGAATGCTTTCGAAAGCATTCATGAAAGCTAAAATTGTTTAAAAAAATGGGACAGAGTAGAATATAGCGGAGCCACAGGAAAAATACAGTGTTTCTGTCACAGCAAAAAGAGTGCACGTGAAGATCATAGAAGCACAAAATTGTAGAATAGTTTATGCTGGTAAAGACCTTAAAAGCCATCTAGATCCAACCCGCCTGCAATGGACTGGGATACCTTTCTCTATACCAGGTTGCCCACAGCCCCAGCCAACCTGGTCTTGAGTACCTCTAGGGATGGGGTATCCACAGCTTCCTTGGGCAGCTTTGCCAGGGGCTCATCGCCCTCTGAATAAAGTGTTTCTTCCTTATATCTAAACTAAATCTGCCCTCTTTTAGTTTAAAGCCATTACTGCTTGTCCTGTCACTATACTTCCTGATAAAGAGTTCCACTCATGCTTTCTTGCAGGCCCTTTTAGGTGTTGAAGGGCCTCAGTGACGTCTCCCTGAAACATTCTCTTCTCTGGGCTGAATAGCCTCAATTCTCTCAGCCTGTCTTCACAGGACAAGTGATCTGATTGTCTTTGTGGCTGTCCTCTGGACCTGCTCTAACAGGACCTGATGTCAAGGGGGCTGTTTCATTCAGCACTGGAGTACAAAATTTGAGGATTTTCTATTGTTTTTATGCACTTACCTCTTAAGAAATCTGTGTATTTTATGTTCCCTCTTAGCTACCATTTGACTTCATTTGCAAATGTGTTTGGATATATATTTTTATATACTTAAAATGTGTGCCTTACTGGTCTCTTGTAGAAATGCATTGCCCCGTCTTCCAGAAACCAGCAGGTGTAACGATTCTTCCTCCAAAATGTGGGCTGGAGCCAGCTGTTTCTGGGACTGTGTGCCAACTGAGCTGTCCCCAAGGATTCATCTTGTCTGGAGCTAGAGAAGAACTAAGGTGCATTTCATCTGGGAGATGGAGTGCAAACATCCAGGATGCTCTGTGTAAAGGTAGAGACCAGCACAAAATCAATTCTGTGTACGCATGCAGGACTGGAGGAAAGTACATAGAAACAGATGAGTAAAGACAGATTGGAACTGTGGAAAGCATAATTAAGCAGTCTGTAAGAAGGATTGTCTGTATCAGTGTAGCTTGGCTCTCAGTTTTACTTATACATTATATGGACATGGAATTCAGAGGTTGCTGGAGTGCTGTCTTAGAATTATCCATAAGTCTCTTGTTGGGAAGCTGCCTGCAATGGCCTGATGTGAAGATAAATTTGAACCTTCAAAGTCAGAGTGAAAGCTCTTAGCTTAAAGATAGCCAGTGTGGAACCCACACTCCTAGTAAAACAGCAGTTATGAGTAATGCTACTTTCACTGGTTGAGTACAGGTGTATGCAAGCCCTGTAGTCCGAGCAGACCTATAAGCCCCAGGTGATACACATGGTGTAGAAGTATGGTTCTTTTCAGTTGGCTCTGAACTGACCGCAGCAGTAGACCTGCACAAGAGTAACAGCCACATGAGTCAAAACCAAAACTGATTGACACAGTGCACGGTTTATAGATGAGCAGAAGGTGGTTGGGTACATTTGAAGGGTTCTGATATGTTTCCCCACCTCTTCTAGAAAGGTAAGGTTATTTATTCTCTTACATACGTGCACATTGAGTTGGAAGAAATTTGGCTTTGGATTATAGGAGGATGCAAGTGAAAGTGCGGTTTTGCTGGGAATATGCTCTTCACTTCTTCATAAACCATTGTGCTCCGAATTAGTGCTTCTACTCCAAATGGAGGCCCTTACCAGCCCTTGCATGAGAGAACAGTACAGAAAACAGCTATAGCAGTCATCATGCCAAGTCAGTACAGAAACTGAGATGGGAACTTTTTCCTCTGCAGTGACCAGAGAGATTTTATCCTTCCCTTTAAAGATATCATTTCCCACTATGTTATGTACCACATTGTTTTTCTGAATCTAGTCGAAACCTTTGCCAAACCACACTTTTTAATATTTGATGGGATCCCAGCACAGGGCTACAAGCTAAGTGTTTGGATCAAGATAAAGTAGCATGGCTTGGGTTCAAGGTTTTAGATATTACCAGTGTATAAAACTCTAAAGAGAAACCAGGATCCTCTGAGTGTTATTCTTCCCTAGTAAACTGAATATTTGCCTCTCAATTGCTTTCATTTTCGGTACTTTCTCTGTTTTTCTGCCAAAATGTTTGACCAGTTTGCACTAGCCTTTTTCTTTCTGACTTATTTATTAGTCTTTCTACAGAATTTCACTTTTAAATGGAATTTGCCCCAGTCTGAGGACTGTGGTCAGGGAAGTGTGATTCATAACTGGTAGTTATGAAAAGAGTGCACTTCTAGTAAAATTTTCATCAAAATGAGTTCAGGGGAAGACAAAACCACTTGTATTTATTGCTTTGCACTCAATTACAGGAGTTTAATTGCCTGACTTATGTCTTTACTGGAATTATGTAGTAATAAAAATGTAACCAGTCCCAAGTTATTTTAAAGCCTCCTGGGCATGGATGAGTTCAGAGCTGAATGCCTTTGTCCTTGTCTCATGGGTCTAAAGGCCATTTATCAGAAGATACTACAGCAATAAAATAACCCAACCACAAATGTTTTGAGAGGCCCTATGCCTGGGAGATCAAGAAGTACTTTGTCAGAGAAACACGATACTTAAATGTTGGTGGTGGTGGTTACCCGTATTGTACCACTAATACTTTCCGACCGTCCAGCATAGTCACATATGTCTCAAGAAAAACCTTAGTCCTACACTGTAGCTTACAGTAGGTATTTGTTAAAGAACATTCCCAGAACTGGTGCCAGAAATCTTGTCACTGCTTCTTTCAAGTCATCATGCTACTGGGCATTTGAGATTGACTACTGTCTTGTTTGTAGTACATATGTCATGTCATAAATGATCTCTTTTAAGTCACTGATGACAGATGTTTACATCTGCATGTGTCATATGTGTGGGCGGTGACAGGAAAGAAAAGCCGCTCCTTTTTAATTACTAGATTTGTGTGATGAGTAGGTGAATAATAAGAGAAAACAATTAATTCTGTCTTATTTGTGCTTTGTTTTATGGTTGCACGTAGCAACCTATCACTTGACTAAGTGATGTTCAAAAATATAGCCAAAAGCAGTCCTTTCTCCAGAATAATTACCATTTATGTATGAGAATAAAAAAGTGGTAGAGATGGAAACTTTGCAGAAATGTGTATATATATTCCAGGAAGTTCCAAAAAAGCAGTACTTATATGCAGTCTAATCATTATAACGGTTTTGTTTCTTTAATGCAATATATAAAAGTAGTTTGCATTTTTCTGGGCCAGATATTGAAGCTCCTCAGATCCAGTGTCCAGAAAACATTGAGACTGAGACTCTGGAACATCAGAATGCTGCTAATATCAGCTGGCAGGTCCCAGTAGCTGAGGATAACTCTGGAGATGAGGTAGGTTAAAATCTATGCGTTTGACTAGGTGCTGTCTTTTTATAGCTAGTTATTTCAAATTAGTTTTTTGAACCACTGGAATTTATTTCTTCTGACGAGCCTGAGTATAAGAAAAATCTGCTGAAAACTTTCTATATTGAGAATTCAGCATTTTCTGTCCTGTTTAGGGTTATGCAGTCACAGAACACCCTGCATGGTGTCTAAGCACATAAAATCTCATATGTTTAATTTATGTAGTCAAAAGAAAGAATGTGCCCTTGTTTATGAAAAGGAGACAGCTGCTTTAAAAATGAGCTCTTAGAATGGAAAGAAGTTTAATAAATGCTTCTTAGGAGGAAGTAAACTTGTTCATCAATCTAAAAGGCTAGCAAAAGCAGACTGCGATAAGTGAAAATGCACTTCAGCTTCCCACCCAAGAAAGAAAAATGTTGTTTTCTTATCCCGTGCAACATTGAGACATAGGCCTTTGTGTACTACGTGTATCAGAGGTCTGGAAATGCACATTACAAGGAAAATTTACTCCAGAGCTGTTTCATAAGAAGTAGTGTTACCTACAGGGTCAGGCACGATCAAATTACAGCATCTGACTGCATTATCTTGACTCAGAAGGAGGGTGACTGTATGTATTCTCTGAATTTACTGCAAACACAAATGAGTTTCTCACATTGCGAGCAACATCCATAAAGGAGTTTTAAGGTCATACACAGCCGTGATCAGATACTCGCCCTGCTGACACAAAGTCATTTGATGACATGTAGAAATGAGGTGCCTTCACACTCAGTTGTAGCAGATTTGTCAAAGCCACAGTTAAACTGTTTTGCTCATGTGAAGCCAGATCTCTTAAAGAGAAGTTTCTTAGCACAGTTCTAGTCAGTACAAGAGAGCTGTGGTCCACACGTAGGTGTCATATACTACAAATGCAAGTTTCTTTTGTGGTAATGGGATATTTCCATGTGTCTGTATGTTATTGACATACACAATATGTAGATTAAAACTAGGTATTTGAGTGCTCATGACCCACAACTGCCTTCTCCACACATTTCCCAGGTAGTCTGCCCTTGCAGCTGGAGACATGAACTGTAGACAAAGCAGTTTTGAGCTAGCATAGCTTGTGAGCGGTGTAGTAACGCAGACAGAAGTCAGTCTCAGGTTGTTGTAATGCACAGTGATGTAATGCAGCAGATCAGGGTCCAAATCTTGACTGAGTAAACCCCTATTGCTAAAAGGAAAGTAATCTTGAGGAAGGGAAGACAGGAACTCTGTTCCTGTCCACCCTCATTATTTGAAGAGGCTATGAGCATCAAATAGGAGCAGAATCAACATTAAAGGATACTATTTTTTGCCTGTTTCTTGAATCATGTGAGTGTCATGAATACTAGCCTGTTTTCCCTTTTAAATAACAATTGTCTTCCTATAAAAGGTCTCAGTGCACGTTACCCCAACTTTCATACCTCCGTATCTTCTCCCAATTGGTGAAGTTGCCATTACATACAGAGCAGTTGATAAGTCCGGCAATGAGGCAAGCTGTACGTTCAGTGTCAAGGTCATCGGTAAGTTCATTGGGAAAGAGTCAGTTATGGTTGGCATATTCTTATTTTGTGCACAAAGAGACTGTGAATCAGGGTGACCATCACTGCATGCTAGGATAAGCCCAAGGGTAGTGTCATCTCCATAAATGCATGGCTGATCTTGGGCCACAATACACACAGTGCACAATTGCTCCAACATGCTTTCTTATTTTGTTGTGTTGTTTTATCTGAATGTTAAGGATCCTCCTTATACTGATAGATGAAATGCTTCTTTGTGTTGTCACTTAACTACCTTTATCTGCCAGACAGCTTTGGTATTCAGCAGTCCTGTTTAACCAGGTTTGCTTTGCAGAAAGCAAACAGAATGTAGAAACCACGAGTTCAGGTGAAAAATTTTTCTTGTGTTAATGCCATGCCATTTGCTTGGTGTCAGCAGTTGCAGCAGTTATATACAGGTGTACTCCTAACCTTATTGTCTCTTCTGATGCAAATATAAAACTGCTCTTTACCTGACTTCTTCTGATTATAGATTTCATGAATGTAGC
Source organism: Gallus gallus (assembly GCF_016699485.2). Taxonomy (NCBI): domain Eukaryota; kingdom Metazoa; phylum Chordata; class Aves; order Galliformes; family Phasianidae; genus Gallus; species Gallus gallus. The sequence goes on along the minus strand of NC_052572.1, from coordinate 67,295,751 downwards.
TACAGCTCAGCAAGCTAATGTCATACAAACTTTTCAAATTCTATAGATGCAGAACCTCCTGTAATTGACAGATGCAGATCTCCACCACCTATACAGGCAGTAGAGAATGAATACCCAGCAACATGGGAAGAACCACAATTTTCAGACAATTCAGGTAAGATTCTGTACCCCCAAATATGCACAGAACAGTGAAGAGTAGGGAGTTCCAACCTGCCCAATCTTATTCACTTGTAGTTTAGGATTTTGTCTTTGTAATTATTTGTTTTTAAGAATGCATCATTTGGAACACCTGCTACAATTTCCTTCTCTATTTGTTGTGATTGAGTGTGAGCAGCCCTTTATAACTCACTGATGTTCTAGCTTGTCTTTTAATTCTTCTAGGTGCTCCTCTGACTATCACTAGGAGTCATGAACCTGGAGATCTCTTTCCCAAAGGAGAAACAACAGTTCAATACATAGCCCTGGATCCTTCTGGCAATAACAGGACATGTGAAATACACATTGTTATCAAAGGTTTGTTGTATTAGCCTTGTTGCTGCTGCTACAGTTCAGTAACACATAAGCCCTGGTGTGATGCTACAGCTATTCTTGGGTATACAGGTATTCTCAGACCAGGTATATTGTTTTGTTTTAACTGAATGTCATAAAGGTTGCAAGTCTATATCACTTCTTTGTTCAGATATTCCCAGTTTCATAATTAGATATTCCTGGTTTCTATGGGAAGAGCTTGAAGGCAGTCAGGATATTTATAGATTTTCTCAGGGTGAAGAAGCACAGTGGCGAATTTGGCTCTATACCATCAAATTAGGTGTAAAAATATGGAAATTGCTGTTGGTTAAGCAGTAAAACTTCTGGTATTTGATCCATTTTTTTCTCAGTGACAAATATGATGTGAAATGAATTAGGTGTTACTAAAGTCAAACTTCAACTCTGTTATTTAAAAGGAAAACTTCATGGAAACGTTTTCGTAATCACCTATAAATACTGTAGCAGATACTGGAATACACTTTAGGTTTTGGAGGCTACCTGTACCTATTCTTGTACTCATGCATTTGTGTTGCTTGTGTAGACACCTTTTCTCCACAATTTACCTTTCTCTTTAAAGACAAATCAGTAATTTAGTGCATAAAGAATGAAAATTGTACGCTATCTCTGCCCTCTAGTGCCTAATGTCTCAGTTGTGCGTATAAAGATATGTTAGTGAATAGAGCATATAAAATTACACAAACAGAACTCTTGGTTATAGCTTTGCAAAAGATAAATTTCAGATGGATGTGCTACATTCTGACTTGCTTTTGTATATCTTAGCAAGAAAAAGACAGTTCTTAGAATTCGTATTATTTCAGGTCTACACCACTTCAAACTTTTTGTGGTTTTGGTGCTCATGAGATCATGTTCTCAGATGTTCACTGTGACTTCATGTGGCCTGTAAAATAGATCATAACTGAGATGTTATGGTCAGTTCCTCCTAAGATTGTTTTGACAAGTCTGTGTGTTGCTGCAACAGTGTAGAATGGGTAGTGCTTAGTTTTGGAATTCAATATGCAATATAGTTTACTGTAATTCATTGTATGAAAATGCATGCAAAAATTTTAATTAGTATTTTGTAGTATTTTAGTAGGCACATACTTGACTGTGCACCTCTGAGTAGGAAACACAGATGGGTTTGAGCCTTGCATTTTGGAAGGTTTATTTAATTTCTCATATGTATCATACTTTTTTAAAACCTTCACATTTATGGTTTAAAATTCAAATGGCAGAGTTTGAGAAGAATTTAGCAGTACCCTAGGTCTGGTTTTCCGGACATAGCTAATAATACACAGACTTCATGTGCAGCTTTCAGAAGTCTTATCAGTACTATTTTCCTGTGTACTTCTTTAGTTCTCCAAATTCATCGGTGTATGACTGTACATTTTTCTTTGTGTCTTTGTGTTTTTCTCAGGTTCTCCCTGTGAAATCTCCTTTAAGCCTGTGAATGGCAATTTTACATGCACATCAGATGAAGTGGGTGTTAATTGTACGCTACACTGTGCAGAGGGTTACAGCTTCTCAGAGGGATCAAGTGAAAACTACTACTGTGCGTATGAGGATGGTGTCTGGAAGCCACCTTACTCTCCAGAGTGGCCTGACTGCTCTTGTAAGTCTTAATATTTTTAGCCTATGTTTTGTGAAATGAATCTGCAGCTCATCAAAACAATGCTCTTAATGACGAATTAAATAAAAATATTTTAGGAATTATGACCACTGTATATTGATAATAAATCTCTCATTCCACATCGTTACAAGTATTGCAAATGAATACTCAGATCTCCCTAAAAGTGTTATTTCAGAAGTTCTCTGAAATACAAAAATAGTCAATTTGTATCCTGGGAAACAAGCTAGCAAAGATGGCAAAACAGACAAGGCCTATCATTAGTTCAAATTGGCATTTGAAACATGTTGTACTTTGTCTGCAAACACTCAGAGTGCTTTTTCAACAGGAATTTCAATGGTATTTGCAGATGAAAAGTGCAAATGTATTTGTAAAAGCAGTGCATTCTGTAATTACGTATCTACTTATCACCGGATCAGAAGCTTTTATGTATTTCCTTTGAGATGGACAGTAACAAAGCTGTGAGCTATTTACTTTTCTAGCTTTGGTGACATTTTAAAAAATAGAAGTATGAGAGCTACATGCAAAGCCAATCCTGGCACCAACTTGCACCTACTCTCATCAGAGTGGATTTTTTGTTTCAGCAAATAATAATGTTTCAGCTGTGAGCAAATTAGAATTATATTTCAGAGCCATCTGTCAAATCAAAACCTGTAACGTGGACACTTAGGAATTTTGCTTTGCTTAAATTCTGATTCTTTTGTATTTAGTCTAGCAGCTGTAGTAACTGGACTTTCAATACTTGATTCTCTCTCAATAGAAAGGAAGCGCGGGGTTTAGAATTACGACAGCTGGGAAGTTTTTCCATTAAGAAAATGCTAAAATAGATACATAACAGGCATATTTCTTTAATATTCATTAGTCTTCCCATTAAACTACTGTGAAAATGTGATGTCTGTCAAGGGATATTTAGTCTAATTTCATATTTGTCTGAATTTTCTGATAAATGAGTGTTACATTTTAGAGAAAAATAACTATTTTCTTGTATATAATGCTGGGAGTTTGGGTTTTTGATTTAAAGACAGTGCTTCTTAGCTTAGCACAGTCCGATTTTGGCTAATCCTCTGAAACCATTGCACTGACCAACAAAAATTTCATTCTCCAATATTTTTCAGTAAATCGTTTCGCAAACCATGGGTTCAAATCCTTCGAGATGCTTTACAAAGCAACACGGTGTGATGACAACAGTCTTCTAAATGGCTTTTCTGATGCTTTCCAGAGTGCACTTGGTAAAATGGTAGGTTAGTAAATGCTACTTCCTTTTACGTACAGCTGACTATTTTCATACTTGAAAAATACAGCAGCAACTTGGAAATGGGATTTGTGCTTTTTGGGAAGATGACAAATCTCCTTTAAAAACAAAGCTGATGCACTGACATTTTCGTTCAGTCTTCAATGAGAAGTTATTTAGGGACAATATTTGAAGAAATGTCCACACAGGTTAGGGACTTGATACTCACAGATATCTGGTAGGATTTTAAAGAGAACCTATGCGGTTTTGAAAATCCTAGGTGGTTACTCACTAGCCTCAGTGTTGTTTGTGAGAGTGGGATGTAACGATAAAATATACTCATTTTATACATAATATATATGTAACATACATCTAGATAATGCAGTGAACACACACAGATAAAATTTGCATTTGGTGCTCAAGTCTAGGCACTTATATCCAGGGGTAGTGGCTTAAATACTTTGCTCAAGTTTCTTGAGTTTTTGAGTTCTAATCAATAAATTCTGCACAGCAGCTTATTTGAAGGGGTAGCACATTCCTTCTCTGCGCTGTCTCTTGCTTTTCATTTCAATATTTCCACTCTCCCTCTTAATCCACAAGTCTATCCTCAGCTGTAAAGCAGAAGCAGCAGTTGTGGTCTAAGGAGCTGATGCTCAGGCCCCGTGTGATGGTATTGTTCCAGAGTACAGTACCTGGGCAGTTAAAGATTTCTTTCAGAACAAAGCCTGTGTGCTGTAAGCTTCACTGGTAAAAAAAGCATTACTAGTGTATATAGCTACTGGACAGACTACTGCAGCTTTGGAATCCCTATCAGTCATTCTGATCAAAAAGCTTGAAGCTCAAATAACACTTTCAGGCAATCTTTGACACTTGGACTTGAATGTCTGTTACTCTCTTGACTTACTTCGGATTTGTTTTCTTCAGGCAGAAAAATCTTGGCTAATTTTATTTCTCTTCTTTTCCCTGAAGAGCTTATTTATCAACTACCACTAGGTTTCATTGCTTAGACTATTAGTATGAGCAAGCAAATAAGAAAATAGGAAAAAATGTTCAGTGAGCTGCTCAAGAAGTTATATCAAGTGCAGCAGTCTTGGAAAAAGAGTTAAAAAGGCTGGTTTGATTATGTCTGTTCCTATTCCAAATAACTTCAAACTATAACAGAGTAAGGAAAAGGGGGAGTATATCAGCAGGAGCCATCTTTCCAAGGAAAAGCAATATGGAGGAAATAAACCTATCCCACAGTAAATCCTAGAGACCAGGTTCTTTGAAATCAATTTGGAAGAAGCAAGAAATAGAGATTTTATAAAATAATACATTTGTCTGTTCTTTTCTAATGTCCATTGCTTTTGTGGAGAGAGAAAATCTATCAATACCGGTCAGTTTTCTGTAGTTCTCTATTCTGTGGTTTCTGGGCAGACCACAATGAAAACTCAACAAGAAAGAGCAGGTCACTGCTAAATTACTAAATTACTAAATCACTAAATTACTGCAACTTCCTACCAGCAGAACTCGTCAACACAATGATGGAGAGCTACACTTCTGTCCTTTGAATTGTTCACTTAGCTGGAAATGCTCCTTTTCTCGGTAGCCTGATTCAGGAGAGGCTTTTCCAAGGTTTTGCAGTCATTTTTGAATTACAGCCTTCATCCTGTGGGGCAGCGTGCAACTGTTGCTAGGAAATTAAATAAATCACTTGCAGGGATCCAGAACTTGCATCCCCAGCAACTGCTGTGATTATAACAGGCATGAAAGGAGAAATCTTGTGCCAGAGAAAGAACAGGGCCAGGGCTTTACTTTATAAAACATCTTTTTTAAGTTGGGAGTAAGCTATGTAATCCTGTATTTTTAATGTTCTTCTTCTTTATGTTGTAAGGTCCCATCATTCTGTAATGATGTTGATGATATTGACTGCCGACTGGAAGATCAGACACAGAAACACTGCTTGGAGTACAATTACGATTACGAAAATGGATTTGCCATTGGTAATTACTGATTGCATAGATCATTTAGCCATCCAGGTTTAATGTAGTATAGTTCCTTTTTTTCTGAAATACTGCAGTGTGTTGTATGGAATAGTTAAACAAAAAATTAGAGTATTCTTAAGATACTAAGCAATTATGCAATGCATTTTATTGTGGAATTGCTTGCTCTTTGTTTTCAGTAATGCTTCCTGTATAGTGTATATGTGAAGGAAAAGTTTACTGTTTTGTGATTGGGAGGAAAAAAAGCATGCACGTGCACAGATGCATGCTGAGTGCTACTGACTTGCTTGGTTAGCTTTGAAGAAAGCAACTTTTTTAAACGTTACACTCTCAAACTGAAACGCTGCGAAAGCACAACAGATATTTCTGGAGATTGTTCATAAAACAGGGTCACTTTTTGTCTTTGGTATTGGTTTCAGTCCACACTTAACCTTCGCAGTGTTCACGCAAAGCGTAAGTTTGCCCATCAACTGTGAAACTTCTTGTATGCAAAGTATCATGGGTTTGACACGGATAGAGTTACTTTTCTTCACAGGGGCTCGTATGATGCCATGTTTTGGATTTTTGATACAAAAAAATAGTGATAACATACAGATTTTTTAGTTACTGAGCAGTGCTTGCACAGAGTGAGGGTTGTTTCAGCTTCTCACACTGCCCTGCCAGCAAGGACCTGGGGTTCACAGGAGCTGGGAGGGTCATAGCTGGAACAGCTGACCCAGACTGGATGAAGGGATATCCCATACCGTATAACATCATGCTTACCCATAAACTGCAGGAGAGGAGAAAAAGGGATGTTCAAAGAGGTGGTGGTTGCCTTCCCAGGAAACCTGTATGCGTGATGAGCCTATAACTGACTGAACTACTGAAGTGAATGAATTCCTTGCTTTGCTTTGCTTGTGCATGCAGCTTTACCTGGTAGACTGTCTGGATCTCAACCCATGAGCTCTTGCACTTTTACTTTTCCCATTTTCTCTTCATTTCATCTGGACAAACTGAATGTCTGTGTAGTGCTGGGCTGCCTGCCAGAGTTAAACCATAACAAAAGGATAGCTTTTTTGAATGTTGGGGTGAAAGTTATGGCAGCCCTAGTGATTACTCCCACTTTGCTGTATGCCAAGAAAGTTGTCATCTTCAGTCAATTTTCAAACAGATTAGCATCAGTGTTGTACTGCTATTGTCCTTGGCATTTCTTAGTCCCCTAGGGTTACTTAAAGCAGTAAAGCTAAAAACAGATTTAGCATGGGGCATTTTGGCAAGTCAACATCAGAATACTTAGTCTTTAATAGGACTGTGGCTCCTTTGTAAAGCTTTGTGTTTATTCTCTCACCTTTTAGACATTCTTCACTGAATTTAAAAGGACATTTGTTTGCAATTAGACACAGGGGACTAGGGGCTTAATCTGCCAGTTGTCATCAGGGGAGGAGTGAATATTGACGATAACTGGAACTAATTTGTAAAGTCACTTGGAGGAAACAGTATTGAGAAACTGAGATACAGGGTTCTATTCTCTTCTGGTTCATGTTGATCTCTTTTCAGAATTACCTTGTTGCTGTTTTTCTCGAGTTTGTCATAATATTATACTGGGCAGGTTGGAGAGGAGAACTCTCCTCGAGCCAACAGTTTAGAAGATGTGTTATGGAGTAATTACACAGTATCAGCCCCAAAGCTGTGAGGTTAAATTGCCTTATTTCCGCTGTGAGTTATAAGATAGATGACTTGACCTGGTAACTGGCAGAATTTTTTTATGCCTTCACGTTATTTCACAAAGACATAGATGAATGAAATAGACTCTGTACCTCTAATTTTAGTCATGAAAAGGCAGATTACTTATAGAGCAAGCTAGTTGAGGCTGAACTTAAATCACAATATGTAACACGAAATGCCTGTCTGGAAGGACTGAATGCATAGGATGATGTCACCAGCCCTTTCTGAGAAGGCAGATGATGGTACAGCTCTTCCAGGAGTTGTGAAGAAGAGATGTTTTGGAGACACTTCTTTGGGCATGCTAGCTGCAGCTGAGCAGGAAGAAGAGAGATCAGTGCAGAATTGTTTCAGATATTGCCAGCAGATGAGGGCCCATGCAAGACTGAGGGGAAGATAATTGCTGCTTTTATGAGTATCTTTTTAAAATAAATTTTATATTGGATTTTCTTTAATGCTTTGGCTAAGTACACAAGTTTCAGTATCGAGAGATTTTTTTTCTTCAGTCAGAGTCATGGTGCAGTAGGCACTTGTACAGAGGCAAACTCAACACGTTCAGAGCCCCATTCTATTGGAGATGTACTTCAGAAATAAGTATTAATATGACAAGCACCTATTTTCTATGTGATTTTGCTTCTCTTTTTTTTTTTTTCTTTTTTAATGTCTGACAGGGCCTGCTGGTTGGGGAGCAGCAAACCAGCTGGATTATTCCTACGATGACTTCTTTGACACTGTACAAGAAGAAGGCCTATCCAAGCATCTCTCTGCTTTTGCAAAGGCAGCACCTACTCGAGTCAAAAGACATAAGAAGCTGAATGTACCAATGACTGACCACAAAATCAAGTTAATATTTAACATCACAGGTGAGAGAAGTCAAAATAGCCTCCTTCTAAACCTTCTTAAAAAGAGAAGTATTCGTAATATATTCAGCAAGACTTTACATTCAATTCAAAAAGCCTGCTGGAGATGCAGATGACAGTTTTCTTGAGACACTCATAGCCCCGTTCTGCACATGGCCAGCTTTATGCTTCAAGCTGTCAAGCCTGAGTATTACACTCTATATATACTTTAGAGCAAGCTGAAAGTGCTGACTCTAAAATCTGTGTGCTGTTGTGTTCTCTTTTTAAATCCCAGCTAGCGTGCCACTGCCTGATGAAAGGAATGATACACTGGAACTGGAAAACCAGAAACGACTTCTTAAAACTCTAGAGACTATAACAAACAGGCTGAATAGGACTCTCAATAAGGAACCCATGTATTCTTTTCAGTTTGCATCTGAACTCATTGTAGCTGACAGCAACTCACTGGAGACGGAGAAGGCATTTCTTTTCTGCAGGCCTGGTTCTGTGCTGAAGGGGAGAATGTGTGGTAAGCCAGAGGACTTCCTCCTCACATATATTTAGAATCTTTTTGAAAGGCAAGGTTTTAGAGGATATTTGCAGAGGGTACTGATTTGACACAGTCCAGTCCTTGCGGTCTCTCAGAACAATAAACTGCAAAAATGCTTTGCACAGTTTGACTTCCAGAGGATGTTTATGTTCCTAACCAAGGCTTGTGGAAAAAGGATGCTTTTGTACCCAGCATTCCACTCCCATGGGGAAATCAGGCATATCCACACAGTTGGTGATACTCAGGAAAGCAGTACTTGGTATGCAGTCTTTTAACCCTGTTTGTTACTCTTGTGTATGAGATAGGGAACTGGATTCCATTTCCTGTGCACAGTGAAATATTCACAACGTTCCATACAGACAACTCATGCAAGCCCATTTGCTGAGGAACAGAGTTACGTTTCATATAAACAGGGATTGATTAAATGGGAACTCCAGAGGCGAAACAAGTATATATGATTATGTATTCTGATAGAAACTTATGTTTCCAACGTTACAGTCAACTGCCCTTTGGGTACCTATTACTCCCTGGAGCATCACGCCTGTGAAAGCTGCTGGACTGGATCCTACCAGGATGAGGAAGGGCAGCTGGAATGCAAAAGTTGTCCGTCTGGTAGTTACACTGAGTATCTACATTCCAGGAGCATCTCAGAATGCAAAGGTGAGAACTTCATCTTTTTCAGACAGCCACCTCTGACTGCCAGTGCCATCCCTTTGGTCCTCATTACAGGAATGAGATTAACCTGTGAAATGAGAATCAGTGCTAACTGCCCGTTCATGCATATATGTAAAGAGAAAAGGCCACATTTTTACCATTTCTGTAGTATTCAGAATGTCCAAGCAGATATTTTAAGTTTAAGAAGAACAGTCTAAGGAGAACTCTAAGGAGTTCTGTTGCATTTCTATCTCCTTTCTGTGAGATTTTGAGCTCATTTTGCATGAACTAATACACTTAAAATAATGCCATTCTTGTCCTTGACAACCTCTCTCTGCCCTATGGTGATTGTAGATGAAATTTTTGCATTCCACACTGCAGTACTCTGACTTTGAGCACCTCGGCACCCCTATCTCTTTGCAACTTGTTCTGAAAAAGAAGTTAGTAGTTTAAATGCCTATTTATTGTTTTATTATTCGTTTTGTTCATTAAAAATGAGTAACTGAGTTTCAGTAAATCATCTGTGAAGGTGATTCATTAAGAATTCACAAATATATTATCAGTAATTTAGCACAAATTCTTTTTTTTGTTGTTCTTTGTACACATGAAACCCTTCAGAGTAAATTCTAGAAATAAAAAGTCTCTGTAGTGTGTATTATGATTTCAGCATCTTTTTCAGAGCCACATTTCCTATTTGGACATCACTTATTTTTTATGACTTTTTCTGCCTCACAGTTCAGTGCAAGCAGGGAACATATTCACCTAATGGTCTTGAGACCTGTGAAACATGCCCACTTGGCACGTATCAGCCAGCATTTGGATCCAGGAACTGCATCTCTTGTCCAGAAGATACCTCAACAGTAAAAAGAGGCGCAGTAGATGTCTCAGCTTGTGGAGGTGTGTAACAGGTCTATGAAATTTCTACAATTAAATTTAAAAAAAGGGGAAGGAAGCTGCATTGAAAGCTGTCTCTATCAGCAAAAGAAATAGAAAGAAATACTTCCTAGATATTTAATAGGTCTTTGAGAACTTTTCACCTAATACTGGAATAAACATCTCTTAGGTTTTTTAATTCCCAGTGGGTTTCACCCCACTCCTTAAAATCTAAGAAGGAACTTTGAGGGAAGGAAAGAAAGTGACCAGAAAGGGTGCAGGATGCAGGGTCAGGCAGAAGTGATCTCTTTCAAAAAAAATGTCCTTTTTGTTCTTGCAGTACCGTGTTCTGCAGGGGAGTTCTCTCGTACAGGTTTGACACCTTGTTACCCTTGTCCCAGAGACTACTATCAGCCAGACCCAGGAAAGTCCTACTGCTTGTCATGTCCCTTTTATGGAACAACAACGATCATTGGTGCCAGATCCATCACAGATTGTTCAAGTAAGCCATATTATCTCTCCTGAAAAAAACAAGCATCTAAAGGATGGCCAGCAGTAGTTTTAACAGATAAGATCCTGTTTTTTTTTTTTCTCAAATGATCAGAACAAATGTAGAATTTCCCATTCAGACAGTGATGTTCACTTTTATTTTGGCCTCCTGCTGTTGTCTTTGTGCAATGTGGAAGGAGTAACTGTGTGGTATGAACCATGGCTTAATAACAGCATATGGATATACAGAGTACGTATGTGTGTATATGTATGCATATATATGTGCACACTATGTATGTGTAAGTGTGTGTGTACAGTGTGTGTATATATACTCACATGTGTACATATATGCAGTAGGTGAGCAAATGGCTGATGGGTTGGGCCCAAAGGATTATGGTAGGTGATGTTACATCTGGCTGGTGGCTGGTCACTAGCAGAGATCACTAGGGCTCCATTTTAGGGCCATTTCTCTTTGGTGTGTTTGTAAATGACTTCGATGTAGGACTAGAAGGTGTTTTGAGCAAGTTTGCTGGCAATACTAAATTGGGGGAAGCTGTTGACTCCATCGAGGGTGGAGAGACCTTGCAGAGAAATCTAGACAATCTCCAACAGCATGAAGTTTAACAAGAGCAAGTGCTGGATTCTGCAGCTGGTAAGGGATAACTGGCTATACATACAGTCTGAGGGATGAGACACTGGAGAACAGCCCCCCGAAGGAGATTTAGGGGTTCTGATCGATAGCAGGTTGAATGTGAGTCAGCAGTGTGCCCAGGGAGCCAGGATGGTCAACTGTATCCCAGGGAGTATCAGGCATGGCATTGCCAGCCAGCTGAGGGGAGGGATTGTCCCACCCTACACTCTACTGGTGCAACCTCACCTTGAGTACTGTGTGCAGGTTTGAGCATCATAGTACAAAAAGGACATTAAACTATCAGAGAGTGTCCAAAGGCAGGCTATGAAGATGGAGAAGGGTCTGGAGGACAAGAGGTGTGAGGAATGGTTCATGGCAGCTGCAGCTCCTTGAAGGGAGTGGATAGCAGCGCTGAGCTCTGCTTTCCTATGACAATGACATGGCCTGAGGGAACAGCATGGAGCTGTGTCAGGAGAGGTTTGGGGGGCTAAGGAAAGGTTGTGCCCCAGAGAGCAGTGGACATGGCACAGCTCCCCAGGACAGTGGGAACACAGAACCGTAGAATCACAGAGATTAGAAAAGACCTCCAAGATCATCCAGTCCAACCATTCACCAACTTCCCTACTATACCATGTCCCTTAGTATAACATCTAAATGTTTCTTGAACACCTCTAGGGACACTGACTCCAGCACCTCCCTGGCAGTCCATTCCAGTGCCTGACCACTCTTCTGGAGAACACATTTTTCCTAATAACCAGCCTAAACCTTCCCTGGTGCAACTTGAGGCCATTCCCTTTAGTCTTATCTCTAGTTACACAGGAGAAGAGGCTGACCCCCACCTCACCACAGCCTCTTTTCAGGTTGTAGAGAGCCTTAAGCTTCCAGAGTTCAAGGAACGTTTGGACACTGCTCTGAGACACTGTGTTTGATTTTGGGTGGCCCTGTGTGGAGCCAGAATTTGGACTTGATGGTTCTTGTAGGTGTCTGACAGCTAGGGATATGCTACAGTTCTATGATTTTTATGATTCTGTGATAATGTGATAAGTATACAAAAGAAAGTATGTATGTGTATGCATATATAAAAACATGTGACGTGTATACTTGCATATTTAGCTTTTAGAAAACTTACAGATACATATTACATATATAAGTGAAAATGCTACATGCTTGCTGTGAATTTGGGGATTTATTCCCATAAATTCACTTTTTTCAGACTCTCTTTACGTGCATTACTAAAATGCAATTCCAATGCCCTCGTGGAACACAAACCTTACCATATAGTAGTATTAACAGTATGTATCTTTCCTCTTTAGGTTTTGGCTCTACTTTCTCAGCTGCTGAGGAAAGTGTGATGATGATACCAGCTTCTCCAGAAAATATCAGCAAACAGTACAAAGTCAGCAGTCAGGCAAGGACAAGATATCTTTTCTAGTATTGCCTCTAATAAAAGAAGCCACTCATCTTATGTCAGCAGTAAATTAATAAGGCTTTTTTGAATGTAATTATTACGCTGACTATATTTCCTGAAGAGTTGAGAGTGATGATTGTTAGGGGAACCTTCAAACCCTCTTTCTGATTATAAAAGCGCTTCTGGTGAACAAAAGTGGCCACATCAGCTCACTGGCAGTCTTAAATGTTGGACTTGAAGCCTTCACCTGATGTATGAGATATTTATCAGACTTATATAAGAATTATAAACTGCATGGAGAGAGTTCAGCCAGTCCATGAAAAGTAAGTTGATCATACTTGGTCATTTTATGGCTTCCACATGCTGGACTGTAGCAGTTACTACCAGGAACCTAAGTCCCAGTTGTAAAATCTTTATTTTGCTTATTACAGTATGGATATACTTGAGGGGAGGCAAGCAGAGTTCCCTTGTGCTGTGAGTACTGCTTTTGAAATACAGGCAAGTCCTCACGTAATAGAAACTACTCTATTGACAGTATGTGCCACAGATGCTGCCTTACCCATCACCCAGTCTGTAACTCAGACAAGGCTGCTTTTTATGAATCAAATGCAAAGATGCTGTGTTAAAGGAGCAAAGCTGACTGGTGATAAGCTAAAGATGTTAAATATTGGTTCCTATTAGGTGGCAGACTTATCTGCCATGATTGTATTTGACCGCATACTCAAAGTATTCTCCGAATTCAGGTTTGTAACCTGAGAAAAAATAACACCATACACTGAAGCCCACCGCCAGTTCACTTCATGTCCAGCAGCAGGAAGTGATTAGCCTGCATAAAAGGATGCAAAGAAGAGAATTCTCATATGAAATACAGCATAGTATAAAATTACACCTGTCAATTACAGCTCAGAAATTTCTAGGGGAAGAGCTGCAGTGATTGTGTTTTGGTAATTAAAAATAGTAATCCACGTTCTTCTCTAGAAATAAGGATGATTGGTGTGTAGAGGAGACAAAGAGGAAAGTCTAGAAGTTAACGCCAGGGATGTTTTCATTCCCAGCTTTTGAAATTGATTATAGAGTGTGCTATTTAAAATGAGAATATTTTGTTCCACATCTACTTCCACATTTACTGTAATTGTATTATTGCCTGTGGCAGGTGTTTCATGAGTGTTTCCTGGAGCCATGCCACAACAATGGGACATGCAAACAGTTGGGAAGTGGATATATTTGCATATGCCCAATTGGATATACAGGTAAAAAATGTGATAAGCAAAGGGAGAAGCTAAGACGGCTCCAGGTCTTTAATATGAGCAAAGATAAAGGAGCTGAACGTTTCATTGCAAGAGTTTAGGCTAACTAAGTGGAATGTTTGTCACAGATTTATTACACATACGTATTAAAAGAAAATAAATAGTTCCTCATGTTCTTACTGAATTATATGTTTGTCAAAGGGGGATTATGAGTGGGATTTTTTTAAGTAGTATTAATAAAAAATCCCATGGAATTCAGTGAGAGTGGATTGAGCAAAGCTTTGTGGATTTGAAAGTCCTTTGCTTAGTGATATTTATGACTAGCAAAACCTGGAAGTTTGCACTGTGAACAGCTAATTCTACCAGATACTCATTTTCTTCTTCCTGTCAGCTCATGGTTGTTCCAGAGCAAACAGATGACTCGTTACCAAAAAGTTCCTGATCTGTTAGTTGTGATAGAATATTAAGATTAAGATAGAATAATAAGATTAATATTAACCATCTGGAAATGACTGGACTTTTGTCTTATATTCTTCATAGTTTTTTAATAGCTTTTTGTCTCAGGTCAGTGTTAAAATACAACCTAAAAAAAAGATAACTAGAACATCTACTAATGTTCACAATTGATAATCATATTTTGCTACATTAAGTAATCATAACTCTTGTAGTTTTTGAACAATTTCCTGTTTTGTTTCCATGTTCTCAATCCTTTATTTTGTATACTAGGCTTGAAATGTGAAACAGAAGTGGATGAATGTAAATCCTCTCCTTGTCACAATAATGGAGTGTGTAAAGATGGCATTGGGACCTTTGTTTGTCATTGCAAGCCAGGCTATTCTGGTAATTTAATTGTTTCTTCTTCAGAAACGTATTATTTCTGTGCTAGGTAGATAACACAAAACAACAGGGCAGTGCTAAATAGAACCATAACAGGAAACCAGACAGATATATAGGCTAGAAGAAAGTTGTGTTGTACATGAATAACTTTTGAAATAAAAAGGACAGTCACTCTGAGATCATGAGCTTCTGTTTTGTGATACTACTTTTCTGAAGAAAAAAAAGGAAATAAAGACTGAAGATTAGGAAATCAGTAAATAATCACAGGGAAGGTGTTTGTGAAACTGAATACAGCTAGATCAGACAAAGCATTTATGCCATTGCTTTACTGTAGCCCCGAGTTAGTGAATAGCTTTTCTCTTATCTTGTTCCTCAGTCTTCTTAACTGCCACCTGCGTGCATGTCAAAGATGTTGAAATATGTGGGGAAACTGACGTGCTTGAGTACTTTGCCAAAGTACTTAATTTCTAAATATAAAAGTAAACTAAGTACATCATTTGGCAGCAGATTAAAAAGAAGACCTGGTGTTTTCCACCAGAGATGGACTCCCTCATTAAGTTTATGGCCATGCATATATTGACAGCAACACTTGCTGAGTATTTTTAAAACTTTGTAAAGACAAGCCATGGTCTTGGCATATTCCACATCCCATCAGCTGAGTAATACAGGTGATCTGTTTCAAATGCGCAGTCAAATGTGGAGTTTATAACTTGATCTCATCAGGCCTCTGTTATTCAAGAGCTGCAGTGCAGTTCTGCCCTCCGTATTTGAACACCACACCATGCAAACCTTGACTGTATTGATTGTGCCCTTTTGCTATTTGAAGGTCTCTTGTGTGAGAAAGATATAAATGAATGTACTTCTAGTCCATGTTTGAATGGAGGCCACTGTGTCGACGAGAGGAATGGTTACCACTGTACTTGTGCAAAAGGATTCACAGGTACACTATTTCTTGTATGAGCCAGATTCACTCTTTCTTACCCAAAAAGATGTCTTCTTTCCCTGACGAAAGTATTTCAGTCTCACTGCCATGTGTTACATATGTGGTATGTTGATTTGGGTGTATTAGCTTCCACTGGTTCATGTCGTCTCTGAGAGTCCTTGTAGTGCAGCACTGTGGCTTCAGCAGACCTACTGTGTGATTGGTCTTCCACTCCACACCTTGCCAATAACTTCCTGTGTGGCTGTTGAGGAAAGAACAGTGCAATTCGCATGAATTGAATTATTTTGTTTTAAAAAAGTCAAATCAAGTGCAGTTTCTTTATTCTTCAGATCTTGTAACACAGAGCCTCTTTCACCAGAAATCCTCAATTTGTGTGTCATGATACTTTTCACTTTCCACATTTACTTATTATATTTAAGGTTCAAACTTACTGTCTTCTGTAGCAGATTTCCATTAGTTGATCAGAGTAGTTACTCGGATTATTTCCTGATTCAGCCCAAACTACTCACAATATCCATTTAGATTCCTGACATAAGTGTTAATTTTTACAACTACAGAGATGGCTCCTGTAATATTTCTGTGCCCAATTTACCTCAGATAGTGGAGTAAATCCCAGTCCTGCTACCCCAGTATTTTTAGATGTTTTCTAGAAAGTAGGCAACAATCTTTAGAAACCAGGAATGGTTTGGCGACCTTTGCTTAAATCAGAACGCAGCTGCGACTTTGTTCTTTTCTTTCTAGGTGCTCACTGTGAATCAGAGGTCAACGAATGCCTTTCAAACCCATGTCTTAACAGAGCTGTTTGTGAAGATCGAGTTGGCGGTTTCTCCTGCAAGTGCCTCCCAGGTTTTACTGGTGTCTTGTGTGAAAGAAACATTGACGAGTGTCTCAGCAGACCCTGTAGGAATGGGGCTACGTGCAGAGATGGTATCAACAGCTTCAGGTGAAAAATAAATGACTGATGTAATATGGTGTGGAAAGTCAGCTCTGTTGTGGAGCTTCAAATATCTTAAATTTCAGTGGGATCCCATTATGCACACTAACAGAGATTTTAAAAGCAAAGAAGATAAATCCTAGTGTCTCCACCCCTTTATTCCAAGGTAGACAGTAAAGAAAATACGCAGAGCTTGATGTATAAGAATGTTAGGATTGTAACGTGGTAGAGTGAGAGCGGTTCGTTGTGGTTTAATCCCTGCTGGCAGCTAAGCCCAACACAGCTGCGGGCTCACTCTCTCTCAGTTGCTTAGGGAAAAGCATCCAGAAGGAAGAAGTGTGAAAACTTGTGGTTTAAGGTAAAGACAGTTTGATAGGTAAGGTGAAAGCTATTCAAGCAAGCAGAACAATGTAAGGAACTCATTCACTACTTCCCATAAACAGGCAAATGTTTAGCCATTTCCAGAAAAGCAAAGCTTCATCCTATAATAGTTTATTGGGAATACAAACACTTTAACTCTATAACACGCCTATGCTTCCTCTTTCTTTATCCCAGCTTTATTTCTAAGCATTTTCTCATAGGATATAGGATATTCCGTTGGTCAGTTTTGGTCAGCTGTCTTGGGTGTATCTCCTCTGAAATAATTCTGCTGGCAGGGCAAAATGAGAAGCAGAGAAGTCCTTGACTCTGTGCAAGCACTGGTCTGCAGTCCCTAAGGCTACTGTTTTCATAACAAATCCAAAACACGTCACCATACTAGTTAATGTAAGAAGGTTAACTGTATTCCAGACAAAACCAAGACATATTTAAGTACTCTTACTCCAAAGGAATTATATTTTTCTCAAATCTCAAGTGCTTGCTTCCTTCTAGAGTAACTGATGATAGGATACGTATCTGATGATACTACCTTTCTGAAGCCTACATGACCCTAAGAGAATAAAAAGATTAAAATACACTACTGGAATCTTTCAAATTCTTATTTATGCTCTAGAACTGCTATGAATACTGATAAGAATGTCCTGTTGTGGATCACAGTTAAGAGACAAATCAGCTAGTATTGTCTGTCTTTAACAAGCCTTTCCCTCCCCAAAGTCCCAGAAGTTTTTGTACCTTTCAGATATCTTGGTTTCCCTCGGAGTATTTGTCTGTCTGCGGTCAAGTACCCCTGTTCTGTAATTCTCCAGACTTGAGAAGGCATGCTTCACTCACGGGAATCCAACAATATAGTCTCCTAGTTTTGTGTGAAGAAATGCAGACGTTGGATTTAAATATTGTATTATCCCTCTTAAGAACTAAAACGCTGCAGCTGTATCAGCTGATAGCATGCAAGCATACTTAAAAGGAACAAACAAAATAAAACTACATTTATTCTGTAGTATATATTCTGCTCATTTTTCAGTGTATGGCCTCCCCATTTGCAGACCTGGTCTTATGGCTGGAATTTTTTTTACAACAACCACATTTAAAGTGTGTTCTCTTTTCCTCTACAGGTGTCTGTGCGTGACAGGGTACACAGGACCAAACTGTGAAGTGAACATCAATGACTGTGCCTCCAGCCCCTGCTTAAACCATGCCACCTGTGTGGATGCCCTGAACTCGTACGTTTGTAAATGTCCTCCTGGCTTTACAGGCAGCAAGTGTGAAACAGGTACACAGGAACAAGTGTCAGAAAAAGGTGGCTTGACTGAGTCTCTGGGTAGAATATGCACTTGCTGAACTGATTTCATACCTCTTCCTCAGAAAGCAGATAGGGTGGTGGGACTCTGAAAGGCTGAGCGAAGCCTCTGTGACTGCAACATTAATACATATAATTGCAAACAAGTAGCACCATATGTGCTAAGTCATATCTGCATGCATTTTTTTTCTAGACTACAGGTATAATTTTAAGACCCTTTATGTCTATCAAGTGTAATTTGTATGTGCTCTGTGTATTCGAGTTAATTAGAGCTTTGTTTTTCTTGTATTTCTTGCAGGACTTTGCATTATAGAGGTAGTGACTAGGTCCCAGTAGTCTCAGCTTAGGAAGTACTAAGGCTATCAACTTTCCTACAGTCAGCTAAATTGTGTCACATCTGGTGCAATTCCCTCAGTAATAGTGGAGTTACACCACACAACCATGACACTCAACTCCATTTGTCTTTTAGCCAAACCATGAAAAATGCACTGCTTTACCAGTAGTTGGTGAATCTTTTAACAGTAGTTGAGAAATCATGTTGATATTGCAAAGATAGCAGAGAACGTATAGATCTTTTAGACCACATCCTATGTCTGAATTTAAGTAACACCTAGCTTTCAGGAGAGCTCCAATTGGTACATTTGCATTTAATATTCTGATAATGCATGCTACTCTGCATTAAATATGTGCAATGCAGAAGTGTTCTACACCAGTGCAGTGTATTGCAGTTCAGGAAAAAAACCACTTTTTGTTCATTTGCTGCTTTTTGTATATTGACTCCTGTGCATGAAATGGCACAAGCTGATCACACCTTTTTGGGTTGTTGGATGGCAGATGGTTGTGTCAGTTCATTGTCAGGAGACTGAAAAGCATATCCAGTGCTGTGCAAGGTTCTTGTTCATTCTTTGTTAGATTACCAGCTGCTTTTTCAGTTGTATTTCTTCAAAGCCTTCGTGCTTTTTAGCTGTAGAAGGCTGTACATGCTGGCTGATGCTTAACTGTTGTTTGTTCTTTCTCGCTCTTGCAAACAAGGGAATAGTTTTTGTAGACACATTCTGTTCCATTTTCTTACATTTGATTAGAATCCATTCAGTACTGTTTCTGGGTTTTCTGGAATGTAGCTCTGAAAACTCTTTGTCTTTGTTGCAGAACAGTCCTCTGGTTTCAATCTTGATTTTGAAGTCTCTGGTATCTATGGGTATGTTATGCTTGATGGTATTCTTCCATCACTTGGTGACATCACATGTGCATTCTGGATGAAGTCCACTGACACCACCAACTATGGAACTCCCATTTCTTATGCAGTGGAAAATGGAAGTGATAATGCATTTCTTCTGACTGACTACAATGGGTAAACCACTATTCTGCTTTTCTTAGCTTTCAAGATGTCTTGAAAAATATAAAGAAAACATAGCCAGCATAGACTCGAATTTCAGCTTTGCCTCTCTTGGGATAGGAAAACTGCATGCAAACTTCACCTGGAGTTGCCCCATTGTTTTGTTTACTCACTGTTTCATTTCCTCCATGTCTTGCTAAGTATAAGAGTAATGACAAGAAAACATTTAAGAAGCAGAATGTTTTTGTCTGGACTACATTTAAGTCATTTAAATTTGATCATCATTTAAATGACACCGTGAAACAGTGATTGTAAAAAATTGAAGCTTAGCACTCACTGTGATGTGATGCCAAAGGCAAAAGAGGATCCAAGTGAAAATTTTAGGAAAGCACCGTGCAGCCATAACTTGAATCAACATGTTTTAGTACAGGAATACATTACATATTTCACTGAAATATGCATATCACAGTAATTCTCTTCTCTCCAAATACTTCTGGAGAGATTTCTTGCATGACGCAGACACCTTGTTTAGCAAATAGCATTTCTTTGAGTCATGTGGGACTGGCCATGTTCTTCAAGTTGCTACATGCAATTGAGTCTGCTTTCATCTTCCTTCCACACAGTTGGGTTCTGTATGTAAATGGAAAAGAGAGAATCACAGACTGTCCTTCCGTGAATGATGGTAATTGGCATCACATTGCAGTCACATGGACATGCATGGATGGGGCATGGAGAGTGTACATTGATGGAAAGCTATCTGATGGAGGCAGCGGGCTCTCTGTTGGCTCAAAAATCCCTGGTATGCTTTGTTTGTGTTACCCCAGATCTGTTGCTTAATTTTTGTTTTTCTTCCAGAATTTTCTGTGCCTACAAAGAAATGATAATTTTGGTGCTTTAGTGTGTTTCCAACATGTAGGCAAGGATCTTCTTTGCTATTCTTGTTCATGAAGACTGTTCCTTCAGTCTTACTGAAGATCAAGTACACATTTCTGTGCTAAAGCAGTAGATAGCTTCTTTTGAGGATGGTACAGTTTAGTCCACAAAGGAGCCTATGTTCAGCAGCTTTTGGAATGGCTTTGAGAGAATATGTTTCTCACTCAAGAACCTTAAGTAAACTGACATTTCCTGTAGAAATGTGTGCTGAAAGTTCATCAGATTAGCCTTCTCCTGTTTGATACTCTTCAGTGTCTTCCTAAAGTTATGTTTGTACTTCATCCTATCAAGATGGATTTTGCTATTTCATTGTTTTCTGTGGTCAGTAGTCTTTCCAGTAATATCAGAAGACAGGAAAAGGAATAACTTCGGCATCAAATTGCTGTGAATGGCTTGACATTAAACTACTGCAAAGAGATTTGGTTTTGTTGGTTTTGCTAGTGTTTTCATGCCACTGCCTTCAGGATTTACGAACTTTTGAAAAACTCCCATACCAAAAGAAAAAAGAAGAAAAAAATAGAAAAAAAAAAAAAAAGCAGCATGTTAGTCTGTGCACATTGTGCTTTTTCATCTACTTTCCGATAACACTGAAGTTATCTCCAGAGGTAAGACCCAAAACTTGTAGGCTCCATTACTCTGCCCATGGTCTGCACACTCCTGTGGCTTACATAATGCACATCCATATAATCTATGTGAGACAATTTAATTTATGTGGCATGATGGAATGTTGATTCTCTTCTAATAATCTGTGTACTTCTCAGGGTTTGGATTCAAATTTAATCTAATTTTTCCTGAAGGCAGGAGGTGCAAGCTGGCTCTGTGAAATACACCCCTCCTGCTCAAAACTGTGTCTTTCATTGCACTGTAATATATCCCACAGTAAGTGCTGGCTAGAAACTGTGTCCTAGAGCCAACACTGTAAAAGTCCTAATAATATGGGGTAGCAAAATTTTGCTTTATTGTTCATTCTTCCTGTGGGGATTGCTGCTTTAAGATATTGTTTCCTGCCCCTGTTCTAATCTTCTCTGAGTTTAGGTGGCGGTGCACTTGTACTGGGACAAGAGCAAGATCAGAAAGGAGAGGGGTTCAATCCAGCTGAATCTTTTGTTGGCTCCATCAGTCAACTCAATATCTGGGACCGTGTCCTGTCTCCACAGCAGGTGAGACCTTACTGCAGTGTTTGGGAATAGTGATCTAAGCACAGGATGGATCTTTGAAAAGGCGTTCAAGGTTCTGGTCTCTGGTTCTGTCTTAGTGTAAGAAGCTTAGAGTAGCGAGTAGGGCAGCTTTAAGAATAGGTGGAGTAAAATCAACTCTAAAGCAACTTTGTATTTTGACTGAGCTTTTCTGTACTAACTTGCTTTGAAGGAGAAGCTGTTTACAAAAGCTAGCGACCTCTTAGCAGAGAGAGAAAACCCAGTGAAATTATATCAGGACTTGTTTTACCAGTTCCATTTCCCTCCTCCTGCTATATAAAGCCACATTAAAATTTCACATGGGAGGCATCATGATTTCAGTTAATGCATTAGACGCTGTGAAAAATCTTTGAGCTTTGTAGTCCCAGGAAAAGTCTAGATGATCAGTAGAACTGAATATTAGGCTGCATTTACTCAGGTACCAAAATACAGATTTGGCACTAAACTTCCACAGAGTTAAAAAATCACAGTGGATCAGAAGATGTCTCCAAGGGCAGTGATCTCACAACCTCTCAAAGGAGCAAGTTTCAGTGCTTGGTTATCCACAAAGTGAATATTTTTTATTGAAGCCCAACTGCAACCTCGCTATTCTTCAGTTTGTAGCTGCTCTTTCACTGTGGTATGTTAAGTACTGATGCATGGGAATAATTGCTCTCTTGGTTTTCTTGCTGTTGCCCTGTTCACACAACAGGGATACTGTTATCTCCTTTATTGCCAGACAGTAGTATTTCGTACCTGAAGGTCAGACAGAAATTATGAATTACTTGGTAACACTTGAGTATCAAAGACTAAGTTCAAAGTCAGAGGCACTTTGTGGAGAAAGGGGCTCTTTTTCTGATATAATCTTAACAGTTGTACCATTATTTGGTGGTTTATCACTCTGTTCTGTCCATAATCCAAAATAATGAAATGAGCAGGAAATAGAAAAGAAGTAAAGCCAAACCTTTGCTTCCAGAATCCAAATGTCATCACTGTTTCTTTGTCCTTTTCTTTACTGCTTTTGCTTTCTGCTGGGTTCAGAACTAATCTGTTACTATTCTTGACCTTTGAGATCTCCATGTAATCCACTGCCAAGTCAAATCTTCAAAGTTTTTTGCACTAGCAGTTAGGAAGCTAATGAGTGTATGTGTGATTATACAAGACACACTGGTGAAGAGTTTAAGTGGGATTTTCTGACTCTTTCTCAGTGTTCACCTCTCTTTAATGCTATTGACAGGCTGAGTAAAATTCAAATTTACTTCAAATGCAGTATAACTATAGTGAAGAAGAAGGTCCTGCCTGTCATTTGTAGTATCTGTATTACTTATCTGAAAAGATGTGAAACCTGACAGGGAACTAAGCCAGATAAGCTTCCTTTAAAGTTTTTACCTCATTTATTATAAAGCTGGTGATAACTAGATCACTATCTCAGCTATTACTAGTTATGTACTAGCCAGCTAGAGCTACTCAGTAAGTCTTACCATCCTATTCTTTGCCATATACGATAAAGTGGGGTGACATGGATATGTTGTACTGTGAATAACAGAAAGGCTAAATCTGTTCTTTAAGATTTTTCTCTGTATGCCTTAGTTGCCTATCTGCATGCACATTTATTTCACATAGACTCATTCTTTTGTTGCTGAATAGCAGCAGAAATCGCTCCATATATCTTCATATGACTGAGATCCCTTCCTTCCCAACATTCTCCTCCATATGACTTTGAAGGGCTGATCCCACATCTGTTTGGTCCACACTGGAAAAATCTCCCTGCAAATTCCTGGCAGATGCTTTGCAGCCCTTGTCCTTAGCTGTTTCCATCAGCGCAGACTGTTGAAGTGAGGTATTTGAAATGGGCTCTGTACAGATACTGCAGATAACAGTCTTCTCCAGCTCTAGACTCTGACCAGTCTAACTGGAGTTCAGGGCAGGAGTAACGTGAGAAAAATTCAGTATGATGTTCATGACACACCTTCCCTTCTCACAAAAACAAGCAGTGTAATACACTGCTTTTGGTAGTTCGTTTCATCCACTCGAGACTGGACAGAAGCCTGCAGGCCTTCTGACAAAGGCAGTTAATCCAGCCGCTCACCAGGAACTGGGCACACCTGAGGTTTCCAACAGCTGGCTGTGCCCCAAAGCTACACCACATGGGTTAGGTGGCAGTGCTGACATGTATCCAGGCCAATGGGCTGCTCATCTTTGCTCTTTTTAAATCATTTCTTCATGCTGCTAAAGAAAACATTTGTTTCTCTCTGACGGAGAATTACTGGAATAACCCACGAGCACAGCAGAGACAAGGAATAGGAAGTAGTCTCAGTAGCCTAATTACAGACATGTTCTCCTAATTGAATAATCATCTTTTCTCCACAGATCACTTCCCTCTTTAATATCTTAAAAGAACAGGAAATCATTCATTATCCTTCTACTGGATGTTTGACCTCCTCGGGGCTGGTATAGTTTTTTTCAGCAGTTCTGTGGCTTAGATTTTATTACTTCTGCCCCGGCAGGGAGAAAGGTAGCGGACAGTTGTGTGGCAATAATGCAACTTAATCCCAGTCACAGTCTGGAACTATCTTTCCTTTTTGCTCCTGGATTTATAGCGAGCAAAGGTAATGCAGAGTGAATTCAAAGCTCTTGTCTTTCAGTGGCATTTTTTTCAGGAATCATTTTTTATACTTGGCTTGTGTGACAAGTACTCCTTTAGGTATTACTTCTGCACGTGCCTATCTGCAGCTAGCTGGCTTGTAAGTATGGAATAACAATTCTTGTGCTAGGAGAGAGTAACATGATTCATTCAGTGATTTGTTCTAATATTGCATGCAGACATGGAAGATATTTCTTTCATAATATTCTTCTTTTACACGTTCCTTAAACAGCACCTAATCAACTGTTTTAAATTCATAGGTAAAATCTCTGGCTACATCCTGTCCAGAAGAACTCCAAAAAGGAAATGTGCTAGCCTGGCCAGATTTCCTGCCAGGAGTTGTGGGAAGAGTGAAGATAGATTACAAGAGTATATTTTGTGCTGGTTAGAACTTTATTTTCTAGAACCTTTTCTTCTGAACAATTTTGTAAGACTATTTTATGAGGTTAAATATGCTAGTTTGCAGCCTTTGTCCTACAAACTTTTGTCCTACAAATAAATTATTTTGATAACTTAACAGTTAGAACATTCAGTCCTTCATTCCTCAAATTCCACAGCTTTGTAACAAAAGTTCATTGGAATCTCTGACAGAGATTTATTACTTCCTGAATTGAGATGAGAAGGAGTGAAGATGGTGATTGGTCAGAAGGAGGTTTTCTGTCTTTTCTTATAAAAATAATTGGACGTTATTAAAATACCTTCTGTCTTCTCACCTCTTTTCCTACAGATTGTTTTCCTTGTGTTGCATTTTGATGATTCTCAAAACTATTTGAATCCAAGTAGGATGTAGCTTAGCATAACACTTCCCAAACTTTCTACTGGATAAACTTACACGGGATCAAGCAATCAGATAAGAGATGTATTCCTGTCAGCACATAGATATATCTCTTACTGTATGCATGCATTTTGTCCACAGATTGTCCATCTTTGCAAGGATCTGTACCACATCTGCGTGCCTCTTCATCTGATTTAAAGCCAGGGTCAAAAGTCAGCCTTTCCTGTGACCCAGGCTTCCAGATAGTGGGAAACTCTGTCCAGCACTGCCTTAACATGGGACAGTGGACGCGACCCTTTCCACGCTGTGAAAGTGAGTTGTCTCAGTGGGCTGGCAGGATAAGGAAACATAGACTTATCTTTGGGCCCTAATACTATTCATGGTCTCTTTATCCCTGTAACTATAATGTGGTTGAATCCATCCATGTTACAGCGTATACAAACATGCTTAAAGCTAAACTCAAGTTATACTGGGCAGGAAGTACACTGTGATCTGATTCTGACACTTTTTTAGTCAGGTTCTAATGACTGTGGCAGACATGAGTCCATTTGGATCAGCAAAATGATATTCTGAGATTTCCTTCTCCATAGCACCAGGAATGTGGGAGATGCACAGGAAATACTAGAGAGTCTGTGAGTTTCAAGTGTCACTGAGAATGTTTAGTTTGAAACTAAATCCTTTGTGTTAGTGTATTTTAGAGTAATTTATTTAAAGGCAACAAATACTTCTGCCAGGACTTGGAAGACACTTCTAGAAGTCACTTCTGGAATTTCTTCTAGGAAACTAGGCTGCATACATACTCTTCTCCTTTTCTTTTATCTGCTCTTCTGTGACTGCACATGTGACTGTAGTTGCATACGGTGGAGATGACCGTATTTCTCTTTTGGATAGAACAGTATAGCTCCAGAAGTAAGTTAATGCGTGATCTCATAACTAATCAGAGATTTGGTAATAAATCAGCTGGGATCTGGAGAGATATTTTTACTACACTCAAAGAGATGCTAAGGGTTATACGTCGGGAGTTCCAGTCTCACTGTGATCTCAGTTTAGCACTGTGACCTCACAGTAATCTGTTTGCTGATTTAGCACTGCTTAATTGCAGTAATATTGAGCTTGTACTTAAGTAAAGGGATATAACAGGAACCTCCATACAGGCTTAGTTTTCCTTTTCCCTAAAGCCCATTAAAGATCATTGATTATCAGGGGAACTGTGACAAAAAGACATCTACTGAGATCTTAGTCACAGATTTCTCCTCCAAAGCTAGCAGAATGTCAGGATCTGGAAAGTCTCTGATTGACAAGTGCCCACAAAGTAAGACCCTTCTTTGCCCTTCCTTGCCTGTAATCAATCAGCCACTTCAGAAAAATTCTGGGCCCTCCTGTGAATGGGTTTCCACAGTTGTTCCAGGGAAGAAATCTCTGGCAGTAGCTCGAATGTGAAACATGTCAATTTGTGTCTGCTGTGCTAATATCTGTCCCTTTTTTTCACACACACTGCAGGAATCAGCTGTGGAGTACCTCCACCTTTAGAGAATGGCGGCTATGCTGCTGAGGACTTTTTTGCTGGCAGCACCATTACCTATCAGTGCAACAGTGGCTACTATTTGCTGGGTGACTTTGAGATGTTCTGCAGGGACAATGGGAGCTGGAGCAGCATTTCACCATCATGCCTGGGTGAGACATGCCATACATACGGCTGCATGGACTGGCCATCTTGTACTTCTGTGCTCTTGGGTTTGGGTGCAATTTCATTCTGAAATTGTGAAAGCTAGGCAGTATCTCAGAAATCACATTCCAAAATACTCACATTTTTGAAATCCTGTGCTCAGCATTGTGTCAAGCCAGGACTCCAGTCTGGTACCTTTCTTTCTCAATCCTGTTACAAGTCCCAAACCCTATACTCCATACCTAATAAGTCTGCATTGCACTCCCAGCCTCTCTACTTTCACGTAGTCTTGGAATCCTTGCATTCTCTGCTTCTGAACTCTGCATTTCCCCACTGCTCAGCATGCCTGTCAGCAAGCAGCTGCAGCACTGAGTAGGCTGGGAGTGCAGTTATGGATGCAGCTCACATAGTTGCCATACCTTAACTTCCTTCCCTAGTCAGCTGGGTCTGATGTAGCAGATGTAGATTAAGGGACTGAAAGGTGAAAGACAAGCTCTCTGCTGTGTACAGAGGGCAAGACATGGCTTCTTGAAAGGCTGTGTCTCCAGCAGATCCCCTCTGGAATACACTGACAAGCTGTACTCAAATTGCTGCTGCTTCACTCATGACTAATATGAGTTGCTGGGTAATAACCTGGCAACATTTATGTTTGATTTGACTGGTTATTTTGTCCAAACGTGCAGCTACAAAACTTTGGTGTGGTTTTTTTTTTTTTTCAGTCAAAATGAGCAAAAGTCAAGTGAACAGCCTTCTAGTTCTGCCAAAATTCTCTTTGGAGCAGGATCCATCTAGTCCTTTTGGACTCTAAGAACCTCCAAACAGACCAGCCAGTCTGTTGTTCCTCTCTTTAATCAAACACATTAACATGACCAGACTCAGAATAAATGTTGCACAGCTGTCCACATAGTTCAGTAGCTCTGCACTAGGGAGAATGATTTGGGAAAGGAAATTCCCTGTGCTTCACCTTTTAGATCGTCTTCTCTTTGCTAGAGAAGGAAAGTGAAAACAGTAACAATTAAATTAAAACCCTGGTCCATCCTTTACCTTTCTTACTCACTCTCAAGGCAGGCACAAACAAAGACTGACACATATGACATACACCTATGCCCTAGGGTATTTTTCTATGTTACAGATGACTCAGTGTCCTTCCAGTCTTCCTTGTCTTAAAAGAAACTACATGAGGAGCAGTCATTCAAGTTCTGCTGTGGTAGTATTTTGCATTCTCCTGATGCTTGTGTAACTGGCAACAGCTGTGATTTTACTGAACCATTTTCGTCCTGTATTTCTGAGAAACTCTCTTCCTTTTCATAGCATTGTTGGGATCTTTCATGCTGGCCAGACTCCTTCAGCAGTGATGACTTAACTCTGATTCACTGATTCAGAAGGTCTTGTTTTTTTATCTGTATTGGTTTTTCTTGCCTCAAAGTGGGCAAAGATCAGCATTTATCCTGTAGAAGGATTTTGAAATGAAGAATTGTTCTATCTCGTAGTGCTCTGGCTCATAGGAGGAATAATCTCTGTCACCACTGTTTTTCAATGAGATATTTTGAAATTAGTCTCTTGCAATTTATGACCTATTGTTTTACCGAGAACACTTCTGTTCAGTCAGGATTTGAAATCTCATATGAAGTACTTTGGGCTGAGGGTTTTTTTACTGTGCAGTACCAAGTGACATGTAGCATAAATTATCAGTTGCATTTCTAGGCACTGTTATCATGTAAATAGTTAATTATAATAACCGATGTATTTTGAACTCATTTTAACTTTGCTGTAAGCTGCAGACACTTCTCATTCCTGGTCTAATATAAGTCTCTTCAGCAAAGATGGGTCTTTTCTGATGTTTTATAGTTCAAAATGTTTCCCCCGTTGACTAAGTGTTCCTGTCTTAACATTTGGGAAGTTTGAGGTGTAAAGGATTTCTAAGTGAGTGTTTCATGCAAAAGCGATCCCTTTTAGTATCTGTCCAAACTAGTAGACAACAACACATGAGTTACACTGAATGTTCTTTCACTGCTTTGAAACAAAATACATTTGTGAAAGCATTGATTGAAGATGAACAGGAATTTTTCTTCAGTTTTCTCACATTTTACAATATTTTATAGTAAGTTACCTGGAAAACGTAAATACGAATTTTAAAATTAAATCTTTTTGCTGAAGCATCAAAACTGTGACTGAAGTAAGCAATTTTTAATTATGCTAATTAAAGCAACTCCTTTTGACAGTGAAACAGAAATTTGAAGCAAATGTGTATTACAAATATCATCCTAAAGACATCTTTATTATGTTTCTTTTTCTGTAGATGTTGATGAATGTGCTGTTGGATCAGATTGTGATGAGCATGCATCCTGTCTCAATACAAACGGATCCTATGTTTGCACCTGCATTCCACCTTACACAGGAGATGGTAAAAAATGCACAGGTATGGAAAAGAAAAACATTATGCTAGCCTTCCAAAATTCTCTATAGGCCACTGTCTTCAGCTGTGGAAGACAGCTGCCAATAATTGATTGTAGGGAGGTACAAGAGAAGCCTGCTCTCTGCATCTAATCACTTTGGCCTGAATAAGGCTGTGATTAAGTGTCTCCATTATTGACAAAATTGTCATTTGTGTTACAAGACACATGCCCTCTTGCACATCCAGCTCATATGCTGGGGATGGCAGTGTGTGCCAATTTTTTTGGATTGGAGCTGTGTAATAAAGAAATATTTGCATTTAGGCATTTGAATAGGGGTTGAGTTGCCTATGGAAACATTAAGCAAGGTGGCTTTGAATAAAGATGACAACACAGTGGCATAGGTTGGAATAAAAGGTGACTGATCTGATTTCAAGTTGAGGACTGGACACACAGGAGTGAGCTTTCTGTCATGGAGGGATAAATGACTGCTAGATTTATTTGATTCTGACAATGAATGCAAACAGCCAGAGTGCTTACACTCAGAGTGCTTTATCAAGATTAGCTTACTTGCATGAGCCTTCAGTTTCTGTCACTTAACAGAGAGAAGAGAGAAAAGCCAGCAAGCTTGGAATTGGCTTGTGGGTGTTTTCCATGTGTTCTGCTTTCTCACCTTTAGAAAATTACCATGAATATCTCCTAAAACTTTTCATTAAACCTCATACTTCGTGATGTCATTAATAGTTTTCTTTCTTCTTCCTCAGAACCAGTGAAGTGCCGAAATCCGGGAAATCCAGCAAATGGCCATATGTATGGGGATACATACAGTGTTGGCAGTCAAGTAACTTTTTCTTGTGAAAAAGGTTTTCAGCTGACCGGAGTGACTAAACTTACATGCATGGAGTCTGGAGAGTGGAGCCACTCAATACCATATTGTGAAGGTGTAGTTCATGGGGCAAATGCTGATCGTAATGTGCATCATTGTAGAGATGAAAGGGGGAAGAGTCGTAGTTTAGAGACGTCAGAGACCGTGACAGCTAATGACATTTTTTTTCTAGCAGACTTGAATCACAAGATTGAAGTCTCTATTGTCTTAACAGATGTAAGCGCCAACTAAAGTTTTTCTGACAGTTTGCATATTCACAGTGGAATGCTTCTGCAGATTCTCCAAAGTATCAAAGGTGTAGGTTCATCTCATTACCTTCTTCTTAATGTAAGCTTTAAAAATGTCTTTCTTTTCCACCCAGCCTCCTGTTCTCAAGCAACTTGTGGGAAAATAATGTCTTAAAAAGTATTAACAGTGTCTCAGTGTAAGATGCAACAGGATGGTGCACATAGACATACATGGCACAGTTGTGAAAATTGTTTTAGAAAAACCAGGTGTTTTTCTAAAACCATTGTTTAGAAAAAATGAGGTGAGGCAACAGTGAAAGGAAGGGGTAGCAAAGAAAAAAAATAAAGATTTTGTCCTTAGGAGGAGGTGGACATGAAGTTGTGTTGATGGTAAAGTGTACGGTATGCGGAACAGTTCTAGCTACCTATTTCCAGTTAGTCAAATCATTCCGTAAGTTGAATACAAATAAAGAGCCTTGAGTGTCAGCTGCAGCTTATCCAAGAACTCAGTTTTTCCAGGGGGTTTATATCTTTTCAAACCTATTTAGTGAAAATAAATAAAATTATGTTTTTTTAATTTGTGTTGCATCAACTTCTCTTGTGATCCTGTCTTTTTAAAGCTATATCCTGTGGTCGTCCCATTATTCCAGAGAACAGTGCCATTTGGGGCTCAAATTTTACATACCGCAGTAAGGTGATATACAGGTAGGAATTTAACATTTGATATCTCATGTTAATAATCAATTGAGCATCTAGCAGCAAACCAGAAAGAGCATGTCAGAATTCAGAAAGTGTTGGAAATAAATGAAGAGGAGCAAGCTGGGGTTTAAGTAAATGAAAGATACTTGGTTATAACTGAGGCTGTTCACTAGCAAAGCTGAATGTTTACTTGCATACTAATTTTCTGTGCCCTGTAGAGAAAGTAAATGAGCAATGAAGGCAGGAAAGGGGTGGCCAATTAGAGGCCATAAACGTTCATAAAAGGCTCTGTGTTTGATAGCAACTCTTTTGTTTCTCATACAGGTGCAAAGATGGGTACAGCATAGTGGGTGAAAAGGAAATTATGTGCCTTGCTAATGGTGTTTGGAACCATCCTCCCCCCTCCTGTGAAATGGTGACATGCCCTATCCCACAGGATATTAGCAATGGAAAATACACACTCACTGGCACGACCTACCTTTCATCTGTGTCATACAGTTGTGATAATGGATACAGGTAAATGCTGGAACATTCCTGAGGCAAATTTCGGCAGCATGCTTCCAAATTTAAAAAATTGCTGGAAGATCTCCTTACGTCTGAAATAGACAGGGCTGGGATGATTGCTCAAAAAGTTAAAATGCTAAAAGAAAATTTAAGAAGTCTTCTTTAAATCTTGGAAGTAGCTCCTGCTTTTCATACTGAATTATGTCAAGATCGTTCAGATTCTGCCACACATGTATATGTATGCATGTATGCAACACTTTCACTTTACCATTGAGCTCAAATACATATCTTGAATATTGAATATACATCATTTACTCCTCAAAGGTCTGCAGCAGTTGTTTATGGTAGTCTTTTATTCTGTTTTACATTTGTAATCAAGCACATCGTAAACACATTTCTAATAAACTGCAATTACAAATGAATACAGTCATGTTGTATTCAAGGATATGGTGTTAACTGCGAGTTACTGCCTGTCCTTGATATTTGCTTGTATCTAGCAGATGTACTTTGACAAAAAAAATGGCCCCATGTGGACCTCTAGGTCTGATTATTTTTTTGCTTTTTCCTGCTGCAAGCATTCCCCTGTCCAGATGCAGGCAGGTATGTGAGGTATGCTCATCTGGTAAATGTTTAATCCATTCACTCAGTTTTCTGAACAAATACAGTGTTTACGTACCTGAGTGAATCAGGTCTCAGTCTAAGGTGTGGTTGCCAGTCTCAAGATAGGCAGAGTGTTGATGGTATACAACTCAGTCATCAGAGAAACATAGAATCATAGAATTCCAGAATAGCTTGGAAGGAACCTTAAAACCCACACAGCTCCAACCTCTCTGCCGTGGGAAGGGCTGCCACCTACCAGATCAGGCTGCCCAGGGTCCCATCCAACTTGGCCTTGAATGCCTCCAGGGATGAGGCACTCACAGCTTCTCTGGGCAGCACTGCCAGAGCCTCACCATTTTCTGAGTGAAAATTTCCACCTAAAATCTAACCTAAATCTCCTCTCTTTTAGTTTAAAAGCATTCTCTCCTGTCCCATCAGGAGATGGGACTATCAGACCATCTAAAAAATCAGTCTCCTCCTTGCTTATAAGCTCCTTTTAAGTACTGGGAGGCTGCAGTGAGGTATCTCCACAGTCCTCTCCTGAATGAACAAGCCCAGTTCCCTCTTTTCTTAGGAAAGGTGCTTTAAGCTTAAATAAATATTTAAACACCCCATGACCTTCTATTGCTCAAAAATGGTCATAACTGCAGCAGAATTTAGTGTGTGGGTGCAAAGTACATTGAGGTCCGAAATTAATTCCAACAGCTTTCTTGTCACAGCATTCTGAAAACCAGTTTTGTGATAGCATCAACATTGTATTTTCATGAATAGAAGGTGAGATTCTGAACTCTGCTGATGTCAGAGCCCACTTGGCTTTGCTGGGGCCAGGAAATAGAAAGAAAGCACCTCATGTTCTCTCTGTTCACACAGCCTGAAGCAGCAGCCTTAATAACGATTTTTGTGTCTTAGCCTTCAGGGACCTTCTGTACTTGTCTGCGCATCTTCAGGGAACTGGAACAGCACACCTCCAGCTTGCAGCATTGTCTCCTGTGGATCTCCTCCTGCCATCAAAGATGCGGTTATAGAAGGAAATAACTTTACTTTCGGAAACACGGTCTCTTACACGTGCAAGGAAGGGTATGTAGTTTAGTACTGCTGGACTAATATTCAGGACAAGTAAAACTGTTGCAGGCCATACAGCTTTGTCCTCTGCTGCTTCACAAGTCCTTTATAGGTGCTCATGAATTACTTTGTCACTGCTTCTGTCTTGCTTCCCTGGGAATTAAATATGATGGAGACCGTAGGCTGTCAGGTTAGTATGAGACACCAAATCATTTCCCAAGGCAGTCAGCTGCACGACAGCTGAATATACTTGGAAAAGAAGAATGGAGAGAATTCAGAGGGCAGGACAGATGAGTTTCTTGGAGCTACACCTAGTACTTCTCTGGTAAACTCAAGGCTGTGACCATAAAGAACTCACCATGTCTCATCACACTTACAAGAGTGCTGTTTTGTTTTGAGAAGTAACACAGGCGTTCTGGTGTTTTAAACTCTGGTTACTTAAAACTTTACTTGTTTATTGAGGTGTATTATTTTCTTTGATTTTCATCTGTGCAACGTAGGGACTTTTCAGAACAAATTTCATGGCTCCATTTTGATGGTCAAGCATGAATGTAATGCTGGCCTGAGATAGTGGAAGAAGCTATGCACATGCATATCTTTACAGCTCTTAAGAGGTCCCTCTGAACTTTTTGAAACTGATCTGTCCAAAAGACAGAGCATGTATGAAGAGCTTTCACAAGGTCAGACTTGGAGGATTTTGTGCTTCTTGTTGATGACAGAAAGGTAGATTAATACACCAGCATGCTGTTTTTAAACTAGCTTTGCAATATTATTTGTAACAACATTGAAATAAATCTTTCTTACTCTTTTTTTTATTACATTAAGATTCAAAAAGCTGCTTCTTTTTTGTTTGCAAGTATTTCTAATGGGATAGGAGCATTTAAGGAGGGTCACTGCTAACTACGTGGCAATGAATAGAATCAATAATAATAAACATTAGCACATAATAGGCACTTCTTCTGAAAACATACCCTACAAAGAAGGCAAAGCACTTTCACAGAAGTTGCTATCAAAATCTGAACAACTGGTTTCCAGCCTGCAGCTGGAAAAAGTTACTGGGACCCTTCCAATAGGTACTGTTTACTTGTTTTTTGTAAGTGACACCACAGAGAATTTAAAACCGAGCAAAGAGATGAACACAGATGACATGTTTCATATTTAAGCAGCAGGAGTTTGAGCGGATTGATGAGCAGTATGGAGTAATGCCTGTTACTCCATCCTAGATACAGAGTAAAGAAATGTAACTGCACAAAGAGTAATCATACTGTAGAACTTCATTGTAAAATATAATATTAAAAATATTTGCTTTTATATTGTTTTTTTTTTTACAGTGGAGTTTTAAGATTTTACAAAATCATTACATGCAACACCTTTTCTAGATAGACTGCTAAGAAGCTTCTCATTGTTTGCAAGTGTGAAAATAGATTGATGCAGCTAATACAGGAAACCAGAAGACTTTTTCTGAGCTTTTCATCTCCTTCTCCCTTCCGTCCTGCTAAATGAGAATAACTTCTGGGTGGGATAGTTTCTTTGAGGAGTGGATAGGATGTCCCAGCACGGTATTTGTTCATTTGCAGTAGAAAAGTTTCGGTCAAAATGGAAGTTTAGGAATAGTAATCAGACAGACAGATCGGAGAGTTGTATTCTGCTCAAGGTGTTTTACCATATGTGTTATTGTGACATCTCATCCATAGAGTAGTTTGGCTTTGAGGTCTTTCATTTGAAATTGGTGGTAGCTGTTGTAAAGGATCCTATTTGTCTTCTGGAGTGCTAACAAACTATTATCTGTGGGGGCTTAAGAAACTGGGTGGTATTTGACAGTGTTTTATTGACTTCCTATATGGTTTCTTATCCACAGTTACACATTAGTTGGCCCTGCAACCATAGAGTGCTTAGCTAGTGGTGAGTGGAGTGTGAGCCACCAGCAGTGCCTGGCAGTGTCCTGTGATGAACCACCCCATGTGGAAAATGCATCACCAGAGAATGGCCACCGCCTTTATGGCGATATAGCTTATTACTTCTGCTCAGATGGCTACAGCCTGGCCGATAACTCTCAGCTGCTTTGCAATGCGGAAGGGAAGTGGGTGCCTCCAGAGGGCAAGAAGATGCCTTACTGCGTAGCTGATTTCTGTGAAAAGCCATCCACTGTCTCATACAGCATCCTGGAGTCCATCAGTAAAGCCAGGTTTCCAGCTGGCTCCATCGTGAGCTTCAAGTGCATGGAAGGCTTTGTTCTGAATACTTCGGCCAAGATAGAGTGCCTTCGAGGAGGCATCTGGAATCCTTCTCCTTTGAGCATTCAGTGCATTCCAGTTCGCTGTGGAGAACCTCCCAACATTAGCAATGGCTATGCCAGTGGGACCAACTACAGCTTTGGAGCAGTGGTAGCCTACAGCTGCAACAAGGGGTTCTACATCAAGGGGGAAAAGAAGCGTACCTGTGAAGCCACTGGCAGCTGGAGTGGTAATTTGCCCACATGCCACCCAGTGTCCTGTGGAGAACCTCCCCAACTTGAGAATGGCTTTATTAAGGTAAAAAAATTGAGTTTTTTTCTCATCTGCCTAATAGCGTAGCAAATTTCATACATCTTCATAACTGATGCTATTTCCTTGCTGAGGTCAGAAGTTGTCCTTTCCCTATCAAATTACTTTGCAACAATGCCTAAGGTTAAAAATCTCCTTGTGGAAGCCCAAAGTTGTAGCACCTGTTTAATCTGTGTTGTGCTAAGGGTAATACTGTGGTAAGGAAGATCAGAAACATTACTGTAAAATTTAGCTTTGAATTTCTTTAGCAGTGTTCGCCTGAACATTTACCCTCTTTACTTAAGTCTAGCCACTAGGGAGTGTACATTTGTTAAGAAATGGGTTTTTTTGCATTCCAATTCCTATATGAACTTCTAGCAGTAATAGCAACAATTTCTGTTTGGACGTCCACACATATACATCCTCTAGTTAATGCATATCATTTGGGAGTGTCTTCCTTAGGCAGGTTTACTCCTCTAGGTGTTCCTTCCCCAGGGGAAAGTTCTTTACCAGGAGAGTGGTGAGGTGCTGGAACGGGCTGCCCAGAGAGGTTGTAGATGCCCCGTCCCTGGAGGTGTTCAAGGCCAGGTTGGATGGGGCCCTGGGCAACCTGGTCTAGTAAATGGGGAGGTTGGTGGCCCTGCCCGGCAGGGGGTTGGAGATTCATGATCCTTGAGGTCCCTTCCAACCCAGGCCATTCTGTGATTCTGTGATTCTGTGATTAGGAGACATTTTTTAATATCTCAGCTCTGCAACTTTGATAGACTTCTCAGCTGCCTGCTGAAGACTCTGCAACTACACATGGGACACTTATAAAAGTCCCCTAGTAGTAGTACATCTGAAGACTCCAGTCTTGGATACACATGTGATCTAAAGAACTGTAGCTACAGTAGTCCATTTCCTGGCAGCTTCTCTCAACATATTTCTGTCTTTCAATTTATGTTTCTTTTGGTCTCACTGGTCAAAGACAGGAGAATGCAGAAGGAAATATCTTCTAGATTTACTCTCTAAACCTTAAATTTTCTCTTTTCTTTTTGATGGTGCTTTCACATTTCCTGACAGCAGAGTGCATCATTTGAGGAAAGACATGCTGCATCTGTAATTCATGTTTGTTTCTTTGCAGACAGCCTTGTCTGCTGTCTGGAATTCGGCTAAAAGCTAGATCAAGAGAACAAAAGTAATGCAATCAGACTCCCACTACCCCAGTCTTAGATTTTCATTTCAGATACGTCCCTGTGTTATCTATTTTTACAGGAAACAACTGGACACTTCTTTGAGAATCAGGCAAATTATCAGTGCGAGTCTGGCTACCATCTGGTTGGGAACTCAGTATTTATTTGCCAAGCCAATCGACAGTGGTACAGTGAATCACCTCCTCGCTGTGTTCCCCTCAGCTGTGGAAAACCACCACCCATTCAGCATGGATACTCCAGGGGAGAAACCTTTGATACAGGTTCCAAAGTTGAGTTTTTCTGTGAAGAGGGCTATGAGCTGATTGGAGATGTTTCTTGGACATGTCAGAAGTCTGGGAAATGGAACAAAAAGCAAAGCCCAAAGTGTATGCCAACAAAGTGTCCAGAACCACCCTTGGCGGAAAATCAGCTGGTCTTGAGGGAAGTGACTTATCAAGTTGGTGTTGTACAGTTTTCCTGCAAAGAAGGTTACGTCTTGCATGGCTCCTCTGTTCTGAAATGCCTGCCCTCTCAACAGTGGAATGATTCCTTTCCCTTCTGCAAAGTTGTACAGTGTCCTGCGCCTCCGTATGTCCCCTTCAGTGACACCTTGACTTCATCCCTTTATTTTGGTAGCACCGTGAAGTACATCTGCGTAGATGGGTTTTTACTGAAAGGCGAGCCTACTATCAGATGCCAGGCTGATGGCTCATGGAGCTTGCCATTGCCAGAGTGCATTCCTGTGGAGTGCCCCCAGCCAGAAGAAATTCAGAATGGCATTGTTGATGTGCAGGGCCTCACCTTCCTCAGCACAGCCCTCTATACATGTAAACCAGGTTTTGAACTGGTAGGGAACACAACTATTCTCTGTGGAGAAGATGGCCAGTGGCTTGGAGGAAGACCAGTTTGCAAACCTATTGAATGCCCACGGCCCAAGAAGATCCTCAATGGCAGATACTCATTCACAAACTTCCATTATGGGCAGACAGTTAAGTATTCCTGTGACAGAGGTTTCCAGCTCCAAGGAGAGGAAACACTAAGCTGTCTAGAGACAGGAGAGTGGAGTACAGATGCTCCTTCCTGCAAAGCCATAAATTGCCAGCCCCCTCAGCCCATTGAGAATGGTTTTGTGGAGGGTGCAGATTATAGCTACGGGGCCATGGTTATTTACAGCTGTGTGCCAGGCTTCCAGTTGTCTGGCCTTGCCATGCAGACCTGTGAAGAATCAGGCTGGTCCAGCTCCACTCCTACATGCCTCCCAACAGACTGTGGCCTGCCTCCTCACATTGACTTCGGGGAGTACATGCAGGTTAGACACTGGGAAAAGCATTCCAACAAGGAGAGCGTGACAGAGAGTCCCTCCCTTTCACGTACATTGCTGGGTGACAATTTGAAGAACTTGAAAAGTTCTTCAAAGGAGAACAGTGCAATGCAGCTAACCACTTTCTTATTTGGAACTATCATTCTATACACATGTTACTCTGGCTATGAGCTCTTGGGAAACCCTGTTCTAGCTTGCCAAGAAGATGGGGCCTGGAATGGCACTGCCCCCTCCTGCATTTCAATAGAGTGCACCTTGCTGTCACCACCAGATAATGGGTTTTTACATTTTACTGAGAACACTCCTGGTAGCATGGTGCAGTATACCTGTAAGCCGGGATTCACACTTATTGGCTCTGACACACGACTGTGTTTACCAAATCGGCAGTGGAGTGACACTGCTCCACACTGCAAAGCGATAACATGCAGCTCACCTACACAGCTTATGAATGGGAAAGTAAGAGGGGAAAACTACACTTACGGGAGTGTTGTCTACTATGAATGTGATCCTGGCTACCAGTTAAATGGCCCCACAGAGAGGAGATGTCTAGAGAACCAGAAGTGGGATGGTAGTGAACCAATTTGCATTCCTGTTTCCTGCAGCCCACCACTAGTTTTGGAGAATGGTCAGGTGGCTGGGGAGGAATACACATTCCAGAAGCGTATAGAGTATAGCTGCAATGAAGGTTTTGTGTTAGATGGGGACAGGAGTAGAGTCTGCCTTACAAATGGAAGCTGGAGTGGAATTACTCCAGTTTGCAAAGCTGTGACCTGCCCTGTGCC
Source organism: Gallus gallus (assembly GCF_016699485.2). Taxonomy (NCBI): domain Eukaryota; kingdom Metazoa; phylum Chordata; class Aves; order Galliformes; family Phasianidae; genus Gallus; species Gallus gallus. The sequence goes on along the minus strand of NC_052572.1, from coordinate 67,256,908 downwards.
ACCGCCTCTTCCCAACGGGAGAATGAGTGGCTCAGATTTTGGATTTAGGAAAGAAGTGCAGTATCACTGCAATGAAGGATATAATCTGCAAGGAGTGTCCACACTTACCTGTCAAAGTGATGGTAACTGGGATTCAGAAGCTCCACGCTGTGAGCCGGTCATTTGTGGACCTCCTGAAGACATCTCCCATGGCTTTCTGAATGGCTCGGACTTCACCTACGGGGAATATGCACAGTATGTGTGCTTTCCGGGCTATGAACTGCATGGTAATCCTCTACGGCAGTGCTTGTCCAATGGCTCCTGGAGTGGAAGCCTTCCATCCTGCCTCCTCTGTGAGTGTCCTGCCCCACAGGTTCAGAATGGGGTCGTTCTTGGTGAAGATTTTAGCTGTGGGAAAAGTGCCCAGTTTCAATGCCTGGAGGGCTTTAAACTGCTAGGGCCTTCTGAAATCACCTGTGAGACAGCTGGCAAGTGGAGTGCTGGGTTTCCTCGCTGCGGGCAGATTTCCTGTGGCTCCCCACCCATCATCCCCAACACATTCATCAATGGGAGCAGCTCTGCAGATGAGAATACTGTCATATATACCTGCCTGACAGGTTTTGTCATGCGGGGGAGTCCAGAACTAACTTGTGTGGAGACAGGTGTCTGGAAAAAGCCATATCCAAGCTGTGAACTGCTAAGCTGTGGCCCACCACCTTCTGTCCCAAATGCAGAGGTTCTTGGGAGCACTCATACCTATGGGAGCAAGGTCCAGTACAGGTAAGAATACTGTTGCCGTGATATTTCTGTAAAACCATTCTGTTAAGGAATTAAAATGGAAAGCTTATGCACACTCAGTTAGTCTTAAGTTTTTAGAAGACCTGGAAGAAAATGTATGCTTTATCATTGTATAAATAGACAAAGTCCACATCCCCACGCACATGCAAAATATTATTTGGACCACTGAGAAAACTCCAGCAGGGTATTTCAGCAAGTTATTTCTTCCACCACCTTTGGATTCTTTTTCCTCTGCCTTCCTCCTCTCCTCTGAAACAATGCTCTGCAGATGGAGCTTTTCTTAGCAGGTTGCAAGAACAGTCAGCAAGACACAGAATTATTTTCCCCTCTTGGCACCCCGTTTACTAATTCTTCCAGCTTCAGTTTCATGTTGGAACAATACAGAGAGGCTTATCCCCTGTAGTCTCATCTAATGCATTGCAACACTGTGCTGTCAATAAGTGCTGTTGATGCACACTCTTTTTCACACAGAAGAAGGAGAGATTTCTGTTAGTTTATTGGAATGTGCACACTGTAAATCTCATTCTCCAAGAAGAATTTCATCAAGTCGCAGTTGGACTTGATGATCTTTAAGGTCTTTTCCAACCTGAGCAATTCTGTGATTCTATAATTCCTTGGCAGAAAGGGATATGTTGTTTTGGAAGTAAAAACAGTAAATGGTAGAGGACAGACCTGTGAGGGCAGCATGTAGGTGAATTTAACAGAATCAGTCATTCCCCTCCATTTTTAACAAGGTGAAGGGGATGTGTTTGTTTGCTTACAAGTAAATCCACTGCTGGCCAGATCCTACAAGCCAGTTGACTTGATCTTGGTGAAGCACCATGTGGCACAGAACAAATCAACCTTGAACTTCTAAGCAAGCAACCTTTGGCAAGCCTAAGGCTTGGTTTGTTCTTGAAAGAAAGTAAGATCAGCTTTAGAATTGCTGGAAGTTGCAGATCAGGTATTCAGCAATTGGCAATTGAGAAGCTGTAAGAGCTCGTCAGTCTATGATTGTTCAATTAAGCAAAAGCCCTCTTTACAAAGGGAAGGGCAGTACAGGGTCTGCACTAAAGCACTGAATATTCTCAAAGCACTAAACTCACCAACTCATTTTCCCTTGTAGTGCTGCAGCAACAGGAAGCAGCTGAAGGCTGAAACTTCTGGCTATGGCAACGGAATACATTTGATATAAGCATGCTTCTAGCAGGGTGTGCTTATGAACAGCTAATGCTGAAGAATGACTGTCCTTGTAATGAGCAGATCACTTCATTCCTAGCTGTACCCTTGTGGCCAGATGTTTGTGCTCTGTTGCAGATGCCTGGAAGGCTACACAATGGTGACAGAGGTGGATGTATGCACTTGTCAGGAAGATGGACAGTGGTCTCCTCAAAGTATTTCCTGTTGCCCCAGAAAGTGTTCCCTCCCAGGAAATATCACCCACGTCATAGTACTCGGGGACAACTTCACTGTGAGCACAAACATCACTTTGTCATGTGTAGAAGGCTACACTCTGGTGGGAGCAAGCACATCCACGTGCAAGGTATACTGTTATCTGCACTTTTTTATTTTGCAGGCTCTTTTGAATTGAGGAGTCCTCTTTTTTTGCCCGGTTAGCTTTTGGCTTTTAATTGTGCACAACAAAAAAATGTAAAGCATATCCTGCAAAACATAGCATGCATTCTTGTTCTCCAGTAGGAACAATTAATAGCTTTCTTCATGTAGATTTTCAGAACTGGTAATTAACATTTTATTCTTCCGTCAAAAACTAATGCTGTCCTTTTCAAATCATTCATTTTATCACATTTCAGAGAATAAATCATGTACTTCTCACAGGATTAGTACTTCTAAGGTCTGCTTTTATTTTGCCCTTAAAAAGATCAATTGAAGCAGGAGTTAAATGTGTTTGATGATTTTCTGTTCGGGTATCAGGCTTCCTTTAGAGGACTGGGGTTGGCAGCTGAAGCACTTAGTCATGATACGGAACTTTCAGACAGGAGAAAAGTATGGAACATGGGACCGGGCAACTCTCATTCTTCTCATTGTGTTCTATGAGCTGTTATGTGACCTTGTACAAGGGAACTTGCTTGTCAAGGTTCTCTCTCCATTCATACTTTGTTCTTCCTGTGTTTTAAGCCCAAGCTGAACGCTCCTTCCAAAGCTAAGCTCCAGGCTATGCTGACCTTCTAGAAACATTACTTACATTACTGAGTTTTGTTAAGGATTTCACAGATAACATCATATTAACCACATCTGTAAGCCCACAGCTATTGGATGTTTATTCTAAGACTTCCCTAACTTTTTTCATTTAAATATGAATTTAGCATATAGAATGATGCTGTCACACTTTTTTATCACACTTATTTTTCAGGAGAGTGGCGTTTGGATGCCAGAGTTTTCTGATGACATTTGCATTCCTGTGTCATGTGGGATCCCAGAATCTCCAGAGCACGGATTTGTGGTTGGCACCAAATTCAGTTACAAAGATGTGGTTCTTTATAAATGTGATCCTGGCTACGAACTACAAGTAAGCAAACTCATTCCCTAGCACTCTAAACTTCTAGTTTTCCTTTCCTAGTCTTACGTGATGACTGTAAGAATATATTATGCCTGCTCTGCATTGGTGCATACTGTTTGCTGCTACAGAAGTTCAGTATCTGCTTTTATTACTGTATGTAGAATGCTCCGGCTATGTCTAGGGTATTCATTCAGTGTGTTAATGAAATAACTGAAGCAAGTACAATCGTCCTGGTCAAGGATATGTATTCAGCAAATACCTTTTAGTGTTACTTTTTAAGTGAATATTATTCCAGCCTTCTGAAAACATAACTTTTTTATTACTTCTGTGAACAATGACACATACTTCTGGTATTAATTCATGGAAGAATTGATTTCTCACCTGTTGCTCTCATACTATCTCCCTGATCTCAGATCATATTCTTCCCTCAATTTCATAACATTCCAAGCATTGTGAGTTCAAAAGTCAAAGTTCCTGATAAATGCCACTGCCCTCAGTTCTGTGATACTGATAGACGGTATCGAAATTATTTCTTTTTTTCTTAACTTTTTATGAGAAAGACTGCAGTTCGTTTAATGGCAGCTTTATCCACTCGTGAAGGTGGGAACGCCTCCATGTTGTTTTTATTATGAGCACTGCTGCCTCTATCTGAGTTCTGGAGCACCTCTGATGTCCAGTACTCAGGATGCATGCTAACCACTTCACAGTTCCATCATGTGTTTTTAAAAGCTGCAGTGAATTCAGAAGCTGGGCTCTGAGGCATAGCCTGGCTGTCATGAGCCCCAGGGGATGCCGGTATACAGCACACTCACCAAGGGGTCTTCAGGACAGAGGCTGCCTCTCCCTTCTGTGTTCCATGTGTACAAGCAAAATCCAGTCTCATGTTTCTAGACACTGCGGTAACACCAATGAAAAATACAAACTTTATGCACCTGGTCATTCAGTGTTTATAAAAAGGAGAGTGTAGAGAGTGCACAGGTAGCTGCAAATCTAATTTGCATTGTGTTGCCACATGTGTAATAACACTAGGGATGAAGGATTGGGTTGATACTTAGATAGATAGGTAGAGTTGCTGTTAAATGTGTTTTTGATGGTAAGAGGCCAGCTTTTGTATAGTAAAAAAAATGACCCGTGCTTTATATACCAGCTTCGCCACCTAGTGTCGATTTGTTTTCCTGTGTTTTTTTAATTTTCCTCTGGAAAGCTCAGCCCAGTGGGCATAGTGCCATACAGCACTTATTCCAGACAGCTGCCCTTTTCATTGGGCTTGATTTGTAATTAGAGCATATTAACTCAAGGAAAAATTTTGGATGTTCTTCATGTTCTGGATTAAAATAAGAAATGAATAAAATATGCACATGAGAAAGAAATATTATTATTTATTACCAAATGTAAAGCCGGACTGTTTGGGACGCGATGAAAGTCAGCACTGTGTGTTTACAAACCACAGGCTTGAATTGTTGTTGAAAAGAATGCAAGTTAAGTTATCATTAAGAGGGTACTGGAAGGAGAAGATGTGCCATGGTAACACATTCCTGGGAACAAGAATGGCAAAACTGACAAAAGCAGTGGTACCCCAGGGAGACGGACAGGGGAAATGACTAACTGGCCTCAAGCAATTGGTCTGCAAACAATAATCTGCACTTTCCCATTCTGCTTGGGCTGTAGCGTTCAGCTCCCTGTTCATGTGGTTTGCACATGAAGGCAAAGTTCACTGGGCTTGCTGGATATTAAAGGGAGAAAAAAGGTCACTAGGTGAAATTGTTTTTTGAGTATTGTCTCTGTTTTCACAGGGTGATACAGAACGGACTTGCCAAGAAGACAAGCTTTGGAGTGGCTCAGTGCCAACATGCAGAAGTATGTTCCATCTGAGTTTCTCACTTGATGAATGTGGTCAAGGGTGGTTTTAACCAGAAAACACAGTGTTTTATAACTGATTTGTAACTCACACTGTCTTCGTATGCCTAAAAAATTTTGGTAAGTACCACAGATTGCACCCTGGGAGATGTCCTCCAGAATTGCTGGTGTGTACAGGTAACATTGTGAAGGAAATCACTATACCTTCCCACCTCTGTGCCCCTATGCCTCTAAGAAAGATGGGCAAGCAAGTTCCAAAGCAGCTGATGTTGAATACCTCCACTTTTGTATGCTTTACTTCAGACATAGGGCTCTGTGCCCAAAGGAGCTTTTGACATTCTTTCTGCTGTTTTGTCTTTGTGCATCTTCTGATAAGTCAAAGGAAAATTATTAATGATGTAAAGCAATGTAAATATTTTGTATTAACTTCGTGCTTAAATAAGACCAGAACAGTAGAATTTTTCTGAAACTTTAAACAGAGTATCAATGACAAATTGGAGAGCTGTATTCCTGTATCAGGTTACTGACACAAGAAATAACTGTTGTATTTGCAGATTATTCTCTATTTTGGAAGGGTGGTGTCTGAAATCTAAGCAGTTCTGCCACTTTGAGGTCATGGTTCCTGGGATTCCTAAGGTTCTCTGACCACCTCAGTTACCAACAGCTGCAGCTGTAATTCTATGGATACTGCTTTTCAAGGATACTTAGATTCTGCGAGATGCCTTATTCCCTCTGACTGCAACGTCAAAACAGAAGTTGCCTACATAAATACTTACATGGATTTCAGCTGTTGACTTCAGGTGTCAACTGTGTAATTTCCCAAGGCTTCCTGCCAGTCACAGCCACAATTGATTTTGTCTTTCAGCAGTAACCAGGAGCACAAAGCATGATTCTGCTACTGTTCTGCTACTCAGCAGCAAATATCTGAGAATGCCCTTAAAATCACTGTGTTCTTCTTTCCCTGCTTCTCAGAATGAAAACTCTGGAAAAGCTCTGAGAAGGACAGGCTGTATGCTGTGTGCACTGTATCTGGAGCATATTCCCTTATGTTACAGGAGTATCTTGTGGGCCCCCAGAGGTGATCGAAAATGGATCTGTTCAAGGAGAAGAGTTCCTGTTTGGCAGCGAGGCTTTTTACAGCTGTGACCCTGGTTTCGAACTGCAGGGACCAAGCCGAAGAATTTGCCACGTTGACAAGAAGTGGAGCCCCTCTGCTCCTGTGTGTAGGCGTAAGTAGCAAAGCAGAGCAACATGTTGGCAGTTCTCCAGGAGGAGCTAACTGGCAGAGTACTTTGGTTGGCTTCCACCTGGTCTCCCCCTCCAGCTGGAGGGCTGTAACTGGAGGAGCTAGAGGAAAAGTTAGCTGAGGAGCTCTCATTGGCAGTCTCTCTCGGGTCTAAAGGGAGCTCATTTCAGCATATTAAAACAGCACAAGCTTAATGCTATGCTCAGGTTGCTAGAGGAGGAATGTGGCCTGTTGCATTTTATTTGCCTTACATTAAGGTGTGCAAGGCCTTGATCATGACAGGCTGTGGTGGTTTGACTCTGCAATGCAAAGGCTAATATATCCTGGACCCTTTGCATGTCTGGAGATCAAGAGTTTTCTCCTTAGGAACAAATCTTGGTTCTGGGCAGCAGCAGACAGTTAATTGTACAAGCGTGAAAAGAATTATTTAAGACTTATTTCATACAGGTTATAAATAAAATGGCCATGTTTTATTATCTCTACCAGTAAGTTATTTTCCATCTTCTTGTGGTTATGTCCTATCACTTGGATTCTTCTCTCTTAGCTGTGATGAGTGTGCCTGGTCTCCACTGTTCAGCTGGTACAAGTGGGCACAGTCTTTCTTAACTGCTCTCATTTTTCTTGGAGACATCCTGAGACCACCTTTCAGGGTACAGGGAGTGGAGGAGCCTGAAAATGTAGCCTCTGGTTTGCTCACAAGAAATGTTCTGTATTGCTATCTGCTTGAATGCATCTCATAGCTTACAACACTGTCAGATGCATTAGGACGGGTTCTCTCTCTGGTGTCTGCAGCTTGTACCCCAGGAGGGAGGGCAGGCAAGATGTTGTATAACCCTTCTCCACACTGTATTTCCCAACTTCTTTCTTCCCATCTTTCCATTAATTCCATCTATGAATAGAGCTGTCAGGGTGTACAAGCCAAGCAGAATGGGCTTCTTTGTACAATACCAAGAACTTTCCTTCTTTTCTAGGAATTACTTGCGGGCTGCCTCCTTCAATAGAAAAAGCAGAGGCCATTTCTACAGGAAACACATACAAAAGTAATGTAACCTTTGTGTGCAGCTCTGGTTACCACCTTGTTGGACCGCAGAATATCACATGTCTTGCCAATGGGAGCTGGAGTAAGCCATTACCACTGTGTGAAGGTAAACATTTTCTGTAGCCTGGCATGCTCTAATCTGGAATAAGGAGTATCTTCCCTGATATGCATGTATATCACATGGTCCAGGCAGTAAGCTGCTTTTTGGAAGCAGTTCAGTGATACATATCGAAAATGGCACCTGAAAAAATGAAATGTGTCAAAAGGAACAGTGTTTGTTACTAAATCAGTAGGAGACTTGGACATCCTTTTTCCCTAGCTCATATTCTGCAATTATACAATCTTAGTGAGAGATGGCATTGTTTACAGTCTCAGAAAATCAAAGCATTAACAAAAGATAATGGGCTCAGAGATGCAGGACTTCCCTCAGCAACCTTTTCAAGTCAGTTGCCAGGCTGATATTATTTCTCTGAATTTTGAGCCCAAATCCAGCAACAGGATTGTGTTAAGGTCAGTATCAGCAGCTCAGCCTTTAGCCTTCACAATCCTCATTTGAACAAATACTGTGAATGCATGACATACCAGTCTGCACATTAGTGCTTTCTGATGCTCCCACAACAGGCCCTGCTGCAAGAAATACCTGTGTTATATGTGTTGGGCAGTAGTGGTCAACACAAAAACAGAAAAAAAAAAAGTGAGGTTCCAAATATGAAGAGGTAGGATTGTTGGATGACGTTGTTGAAAATATAAAGTGTATAGAAACATAGTGAATTGCAATATAATTAGCTTCTAAATACGAGTTTTATCCTTTCCTGGCCTTTTAGCTATGAAATGATAGAGTCTGTGCTTCTCACTTTTTCTTTTAGAAATACACTAGTCCATTTTTTTGCCACTGCACTTTCCTTCAGGCTGTTCATGTCCCTGCTGCACATGCTCTTGGTCTCCCAGGATAGACTCTAACATTCTGCTTGCTTGCCTTAGTTTCCTTTGGCATTCTCTCATGGAGCTGACTTGATCTCTCCACACCCAGCTGTTCACACAGATTCAAAAGGGACCAGCATGCATGTGACAGCTTCACTGAAGTAAGACAAATAATGATCTTCCACTCAAGGCAGGTGTTAGGTTCTTGTCACCAGAGCCATGAAAACTGCATGAAGGATCATCAGATGCTGTGTTGGGCGGTCACACAGTACACGGCTCACTGCACATTACAGTTCTCCAATGCTTTGCATACCTTATAGGAGCAATCTGCAGACTTGACAGGGGAAGTCCTCATCAGAGAGGAGGCCTTAAATACTGTAGGGGGCACCTAAGAGAAGTCACCCACTAGCAGTGCTGAAATAAACACGATGTCTAGAAAGACCCACTTGAACAAGGTTGAGCACAACCACTTCTGCTAGCTTTTCTATTCCTGTTGCCTGACTGCCATGTGTCTGCCTTTGCTAGTTTACTCTTAAGTCATCCTATTATTCTGACCACTCAGGAAAATTGAATGGTAAATGGGATGTGGAACAGAGTCTGTTGTGTATCAGCAGTAACCCAACCTGGACTGACTGCCTGCTGGTTTCAGAAACACAGCAGAGAATCTTCAGGGGGACGATTAGTATCTTAAGTGTCAGCATCTTGCACCATCCAGCATTTCACCTGGTATTTCTTGTCTATCAAAATGGAAGTTGCAAAGGAAAATTTCTGAGGTATTTCTTAGCAGTGAGAAAAAACCATTTCCATGTTCTGCTCAACATACCCCTGTGCAAGGTCATAAAGGTGTCCTCCCCACCACTGCCAAATTTTGCTGACCTGATAAACATGTGGCTGTAGCATTTATCTGTCACTGGGAGGAGCTCCTTTCCTAGCTTCTGTGCAAGTCTGTACTTTGCTAAACTTTCAGTGATTTTCTTGATTTATTAGTCTGTGGCTGCTACTTTAAACATACTGTGTGAATAACTCAGGAATTGTTGCAAGTCCAAGTCTAATATCAAGCTGTGTTAATGACATCTCTTTCTTTGCAGAGACCAGATGCAAACTGCCACTTTCTTTGCTGAATGGGAAGGCAATTTATGAAAATAATACAGTTGGCAGTACTGTAGCATATTTCTGCAAGAGCGGATACAGTTTGGAAGGAGAACCTACAGCAGAGTGCACAAGGGATGGAAGATGGAGTAATCCTTTGCCTCTCTGTAAACGTGTGTGTTTGCTTTGCAGTGAAAAAGTGGTTTTAACTTGAAAGCATTAAAGGCTAGTTACTCTTAGTTTATAATGGTAGTAATTGAGAGCGACTTCTGCAGATATTGGTGGAGGTGTATTGTAGTTTTCTTTTGGAGTGGTCAGGAGCAGAATTTGTTACTCACAATTTAAAAAATCGGTTTGACCTACGTTTGTAAATTTGCTGGTGTGCATCATGTTTTTACAAAGGAACAAAGGAAGCAGTTACTGAGATTGCCAAAGCATTATTTTGTCTGAGTGCATTTGCACGACATTACCGTCATGCAAGCAAGAACAAGCTGTATTCAGTGTAACTCCTTTTAGTTGGAAAGCTGCTATTGAATAGGGTCAGTTGGAGTCAGCAACGTGATTTATGAGGAGCAGGTGAGAGAAAAGTACTTGTTCAGCCTTTGGAAGAGAAGGCAATGGAGACCTCCTCATCTTTGTCTAACTATTGGCAATGTGGAAATAAAAAAGAGCTGAACTTCTTTCGGAGGTGAACAGTAGTAGATTAAGAGACAGTGAACCCAAGTTGCAACAAAGGAAGTTCCAATTAAGTATATGAAGAAACTGAAATGGGACCAGAGAGGGTGTGAAACGTCTATACTTAAAAATACTCATATTTCAGCTATTCACGGTCCTTTGTGGCCCAACCTAGTTGGTCCTGCTTTGAGAAGAAGGTTGGACTAAATGTCTAAGTAAATCATTCTGTGATTTTATGAAATAGCACCTTATGTCCACTGTGCGCACCTATAATAGCCATCCCTTTGAGATCTTCTGTTGTCTTATGGTAGTAATTGAGGCGTTATAGGTTTTGTACAGCAGCAGGCTCACAGGATATTTGTTTTATGAAGCTGGATTAACCTCTGATGTATACTAAGTTCAGCCTTTTCCATGCTCATGGTGAGATCAATAGACTATCCAAAAATAGCTCAGCAAGTTTACAGCCAGTAGAAAGTAAGATTATTATAGAATTTTTGAACTCTAATGTCTGTGCTCAAGGATCTGGAGTTTGTGCTGCTCTGTATCTGTCCAGGCCCACAAATCAAGGAATGGAATGAGTCTGACTCTTTTTATTAAATTTTTTGCATTAACGCAATGGCAAGCAGGAAGGAAAGAGAGAATGATGTGATTGTAAAATGTAAGATACTTTTCACTTAGATCCTTAACTCTATCTTCCACAGACTTCATTAGAGTATGGTAGCAAGCTTTATGACCGAAGAGAATAAAAACTTTTATCATTATATATAACCCAAATCTCATAACTTTACAGCAAATTACAAATGTGACTTGTGCTGAGCATCCATTTCTATAGCTCTTCATATGAGTTGAAGTTGAAATTTGCAGAAATTCTTCTAAAGTTCCATTCCTCTCTTTCTCTTTTTTCCTCTTCCCTCACTCCTTTTCTTTCAACAGCAAACCCTTGTCCCGTGCCTTTCATAATCCCAGAGAATGCCCTTCTCTCTGAGGTGGATTTTTACGTCGGGCAGAATGTGTCCATCAGGTGCAGGGAAGGCTACCAGTTGAAAGGGCAGGCTGTGATCACTTGTAATGCTGATGAGACTTGGACTCCAACAACAGCTAAGTGTGAAAGTAAGTATGGTACAGCACAATACAGTAAGTACAGATCCCTGCAGTTCCATACAGCTGTTGACAGCATCTGTATCACACAGGAGTGTGACAGCACAAACCTGTTAGCATAGTACTCTGTGTAGCTGCAGCTCAGAATGGAGGGATGTTTTATCTGCATATGGAGAGCTGGTTTGCTTCTAGAGACCCTGGCACATAGAAACAACCAAAGAAGCTCTACAAATAGCTATTTTTTCCTTCTAACAGTTATTTCAGGGTATGTTTATGAGTTGATGCCCACTCATACTACTGTCTATTGGGCTCTAGCTGTCATTTTCTTCTCAATTTACATTTTGCAAGCACTGCAGCCATATTTGTTTGTTGAATGCCCTGAATATCCTGAGAATGCTTGTGAGATTATGGTGAAGCTATAGGGAAAAGCAAGCTTTTATTGTATTTATTAACACTGATGGAAAATCCTTTTTTCAGAAGATGACTGAAAGATTTTTTGGCTTCTTGCAAACAGTATTGGCTAGTGCAGTGACATCACCCTGCAGACTCAACCTCATGTATATCATGAGACCACCTCATAGTTTCTGCTGTATATGGTTGATTGCTGTGTTGCTTAAAACTGCTGTTGCTGGCCATCTCCATGTGCACTGCTGTTCACATGTCACAGGTTTGCCCTGAGTGTGCACACCGTGAAGCACCACTTTACTGCATTTTTATCAGAGGTGTCTCAGCATCTCCTGAGTCCTGTGGGTGAAGCAGTGTCCAGAGTTAGAAACCATATCATGCAGGCATTGTAGCTCACCAGGCTCTGGATGATTTCTTTTGTTTAGAGATATCTTGCGGGCCCCCAGCTCACATAGAGAATGCTTTCATCCGTGGTAGCTTCTATCAGTATGGAGATATGATCACCTACTCATGCTACAGTGGTTATATGCTGGAGGGACCCCTGCGGAGCATTTGCTTAGAAAATGGAACGTGGACAACACCACCTACATGCAAAGGTAAGTCTTTTTTTAATGACAGAAGTATTTTTTAACTAGCCACAAGTATGAAGGAGTCGTCATAGCTGCAATAGAAAGTTTTGCTGATTTCAGTGCAGCTGTGATTTCACCCAGGGCATTTTAAATGCAGAGTATTGCTTTATTTCCACATGAAAGAGAGGACTTCCCCAGTTTTTCTCTCTAGTCCTGGCTATTCTTACAGTTTTGTAACCATCACCTTTGATCCTTTCTCTCACATCTTTTGCGAGAAAGTGACAGAACTAGTCATGTTACTGACATGCTGAGCTGCTTCAAATTAGCACTGCCAGTCATTTTTTCACAACCAAAGATCAAGCATAGCAGAAAACAAAAGTAAAAGCTGCTTGGCCTTTCACTGTGCTTAGAGCTTGGCAGTTCCTGAAAATCCTTTTACAGTAAAGTACTTATGGATAAGTTGATACAGCTTACTATGTAGTGCACACTAATTACTGCAGAATATTTGTGATTTTAACAAAAAAACTAAAGATAGTCTTAACTTTTTACCCTTGACATGCCAGAATGAAGGCGTCACTTTCTGATATATTGAGTAAAAAATAAAAATTAGTTGTTTATATTTCAGAATTAATTCTTCCACAGAGAAGATTCATATAAATGGTCAATTTTCAACAGAAAAATGGAGGAAGCCAGCAAAAAAAGTAGATCACAAACTTAACAGTTAAAAACAGATATCAGTATATTCAAGTGCTTTCTTAACAACAAGGGTAAGGCATAGCAAAAGAGTTCCAAGGTCATAGAGCTTTGATTGGAGAAACATTGCCTTGTGCCGTTTCCGTTCTCACTCCTGCTACCAGATGAATCTATAGCTGTGTAAGTTAGCTGCATTCTGAAGTCTTATCTCAACTGTTGCAATAGCCACCATAAACTGAGCCTCAGTTTTTTCTTCAGAAATGTATTAAAAGCAAAAACCTTTGCACATCAGTGGTAACTCGTAAGCAGTGACATTCCCAGAGCTCGAGAATTCCTGCAGAAGAGGAGAGGTGCCAGAACAGAGATCTGGGAACATCGGAGCCATAATCAAAGTTGTCAGATCTGCTTCTGCTCTTGCAAGTGCCTTAGCAACTTCCAAAATAGAAGTAACGATACACCCTCCCTCCATTGCCACCGTTCTGTTTAGATGAGAAACCCCTTGGAGCTGGAGGTTTCTATACAGAGTTGACCCTAGCTGACTAATCAGAGTCCCTTTGTCAGTGTTTTTGGTTTGAATTCTGCCATCAAAACATGAAGTTAAGGCCTAGCTAATCTGAATTACCCTACTATGTGAAAGCAGACATTCTTTTAAAATTCCAGATTAGGCAAGTTAAAATTGCCTTGCCTAAAAGTCACAGGTCAGCAGATTGTTTTAAGGAGGCAGAGAAGTGGAGTTTTAACTTATGAACATTTCCGGGACAGTGAAGCTGCCTCTGAAAACCATGTTTTTCCTAGCCATGTGATCATGGCATGGCATTGCCCTGAAAAATCAGCTGTTGAGCAGCCCAGTAGAGGACATCCATGGTAGAAGCAGATGAGTTATATCAGATGCTGATAGGTATCCAAAAGTTCTTTTGGAAATGTACACTCATAAATTACAGAGCCCTTTCTGAAAAGCTCACCAAGTATCTTATTATCTCTTTCTGAACTATGGTGGCTGTGGAATTCAAAGGATCTCAGCACAATATCTACTCTCTGTGAGAGATATTTAGCAAAACTTTGTGATGCTATCTCCACACTGTAACACTCTGCATTCTTCAACTGCCTCCTTTATATCAGCAGTTTTACTTCTTATTCTTACTGTGACAGAACAGTACCTATGACAGAACACTTAACCCTTATGCACAGGACTGTAGTCATCTGCTGGAAGAATTTCTTGACACTGGTAGCTAAAAAGCTGGAAGTGATGATATGCAAAGAACTGTCAAACACGTCCTGTTTCCAACGCTACCTAATCACTGAGACTGTTCAGAGGATTAAGTGTTGGGGTTAATTATTCTGAAATGCAAAATGATGAAGTGGACAGATGGTCAGAGAGTAGTGTAATAAGACAAAGTGGAAAAACCTGCCTTTGGGTGTACTAAGGGTAAGAACAATTTCCCCCCTTCCTTTCACCCAAAAACGGAACTAGAAAGGACCAAAGATTCTTCTGGGAGGGCTGACATGTTTTTGTGACACATGTCAAAATTATCTTTCGGAACTGCTTTATAATTCATTTAAGGGATTTGCCTAACAAGAGGGCTACAGGACCCAAGCCTTTGTGGTCTACATCAGAAGCAACATGAAAGCACTCTTTGCAATGACTCATGCAACACTTGGTGTTTTTGGCTCTGTGAGTTGATTACTAATGTGTCCTGAGCCTGCTTGAAACATTCTGGCCCGGTTGAACGGGTTAGTTAACATAAATATTGTAATTAAAAAGCAGATTTCATTGGCTTCTATGGGAGAGCTGCCACCACAGCTGCGCTTGCCTGAGTCACTACTGGCTAAAGATTGCGGGCCAGATTCTGATCTGAGTTTCAGGGGTGAGAAGTATTAGGCTGTATCTGCCAAATGTAAATACCTGTGGGACTCAGCAGACTGCACAGATTGACACAGCTTGTCTAACTCTTATCTCTCTCCTCTCTGAAATGGTCTGAAATCTGTCATGTGTTCAGTCTCTGCCAGCATCGTGTCGAATGGGAGAGGTGTCTGCTGTGGAGGTGTTAACCAAAATCTGATGCCCAGCTAGTGAACAAACTTTCTGAGGGACAGCAGATGCATTGGGAAGTTGGTCACTTGCTACTACAGGGAGGCTTTTTGGCAGAGCTGAGAACAAACACCAGGAATCTTTTCTTACCCTTGCTTGCCCCTATTTGTATTGCAGAAGTGTTACCACTTCTGTGTCCTGTGGAGGTAACTGTCAGGTTATATGTGTTCATAAGCGGTCTCACAAAGAAAGATTGGTACTGTGGGTGTGTTTCAGTTATTAATTCATATTCTTTCTCCAGCAGGTCAGGGCTGAATTGTCCTGCTTGCTTTCACTGTAGCTAAAAAAGTGAATGAGATCCCAGCTTAGTTTACCGCCCCAAGCCTTTCTCTACTATTGTCTACTGAGTGAAAAATAATCCTCACAGCTACAAACATACAGAGTCTCTCCCTGTGTAAACTGATGTATAACAAGTGCACACCTAGGGATGGTACACTCTTAGTTATTCGGTGTTTCACAACCGGGGCAGAAAGCCAGGAAAAGCATACCTCTGACAGAGATCCCGAACTGCTGAGCGGGATGGAGCTGCTGTCCAAAGCAACTTCAGTAACTAATGAAATGTCCACATCTTCTCCATCAACAGGGTGAGAGAGAATAAATTCCAGAAAACGTTTTTCTTGGGCTTTGAATTTGACTTGGCTTGTAATTTCTCTACAGACCTTTTATTTACCATCCTACTATACCTTAAAGGAGTATCTTTTCCATGGAGTGGATCACAGACAATTTCAAAACTTTAAATGTATTCTTCTTCAACTTAGGTAATTTTTCATTGCACAATAAAAGTGTATTTGACACACTACTCACTTTAGCCAACACCAGAGACAAGCTGTCTATGTATTCGTAGATATCTTTACAATAAAAATTGTTCAGAATACCTTTTTAAAATATTGCAACTCCTCTGAACTCTTCCCAGTTTCATTACCAGCTGACATTTAATGGGGAGGCTTAAGGCATTTAATGGGCAGGCATTTAATGGGAAGGCAGTTTCACAAAAAGGCAAAAGCTTTGGCCTCGTTTCAATGGGCTCCAAGCTGTAACTTGCAGCTTGGCATGGCTTGGTTGCAAGAGTGACTCAAGTCCAGCTCAATCAGTGAAAGATCTGCATTCTTTCCAATGTGGAGCTTGGGTCTGAACTAATGTGCTAAGCCACTGTATTTAATACTAACACTGAACAAGATATGAAATACTTTCAAAGCCCAAACACATGTTTTACTCACCTCGAAAATAATTAAAGATTGGATGCAATTAACAGTTCAGACCGAGTTTCCTGAGGTTATTCTGTGTTCATGACTACCACTAATTAGAAGTTTGTCTGATTACTTATTTGTCCTGTAGGAACATCTAGAAGCCACAGCTTTTTTTATCTTATGTGCATAGCATGTACACAAACACAAGAGGGATTTTACTTGCTTCAATAATCTTTAAGTGTAAAATGTTTGTACTTAGCTTGCCACTCAGTTTTATAAGATACTCTTGGTTTCCCTGGATGTATTAGCCAAGATAAAGTACAGTGTCATTCAAATATGTCCATAGTCTGTTGAGTTCAGGCAACATGCTGGAGTAGCATGGTAGAAAGCACTTCAGGTTCCTCACTTTTATGAGCAAGTGTTTATTAAGAGGTATGTGAACCATGGAGCACCAGTCAGCATGAAAGCTGGGGGAAGTTTATAATCATACTTTGAGTTCCATAAGTAAACACTTTACTGTGCCCATGCTACACCTTTGTAGAGCACTGCTCATTGCTCTGGATGGCAGTGCAATAAAAATTCCTTCTCCTACCACACTGTCCTTTCATACATTTCAGCAAACCTTGTGTAAGGCCAGACAACATTACTTGGTTTCAACCCAAGGTTAGAAGAAAGCTTGGTTTTATCGAGAAGAAGAAAAAAATGGGTAATAGATTTTGTTTGTGTGTTCGTTTTAGGAAAAAAACAAGAGTGGGAATAAACAGGTCAAAAAGCACAACATCAGCCATTAAACATTGTCCAGCTAATTTACCACACTGTGATAAAAATTTAGCATTTTTCTTTTTTGCTGTTGCTCAAGGACGTTTTTGGTTGTCTTAACAGTTCACAGTAAATAAAGAGGAAAGCATTATGTTTTCTCCCCTCTGTGCTCTCAATCACTGTACCTAGTCACTTGCACACAGCTAGAAAACAGTGTAGGCGTTGAAGTCAAAGCCAAGTTAAGCTTGTGAAGTTTATTATGTTTTATGTTCCAATTGACCTCTTGTGTTGGTCATGACATCATTCTGTTTCCAGCTGTCTGTCGGTTCCCATGTCAGAATGGTGGAGTCTGTGAGCGACCAAATGCCTGCTCGTGTCCAGATGGCTGGATGGGTCGTCTCTGTGAAGAGCGTATGTATATCATCCTTCACGTGTTATTTATAAAGATGTTGTAGATAAGACAAGTGAATTTTCTGCTGTGAACTCAGTGCAAAAATTAAAGGTGTAGGAGCCAAAAACATAAAAATCACAGCTTTATTCTGCTTGACAAATTAGAATAGAAACGACTAAGCAATTTCTTGCTCTAGACAAAGGTCTATCCTTCGATACCTTGCAACAAAACACATTTTAATTGATGCAGGGCTGGCTTTTCCTGGCCTGGATCCCTATATAATTGTAGAACTGGATCTGTTCTGATTGTGAACAACCAAATCTGACTTCTGAGCCTGTCAGAAATTCTCTGGGTGATGCTGGAGGTGCTGGGTTTTGCCATATTTCCCATTTCCTCAGTAGTGGTCTTAACATGAGGAATTGGTGACATCTGAACCCTTCATGCTGGCAGTACCACCATAGCGCATACTCAGCCTTCTGTGTGTAACATTTTCAGCTGGAGGGGGTTGAGCCCTGTGCCTGGCAGAGTTGTGTTTGGTATGCTACGATTGATTTCCTTACCTTAACATTAGTAACAATACTTAATGTGTTCTTCATGACCAAAAGACAATTTTTATGCCCCTAGACATTTTAATGTGTCATCCCAGTTCTGACCTTGTTTTCATATACAAGGAAAATGAGCAGACAGCTGACAAGGTAGATTACAGTTCATGCAGACATAGGCAGTGGCCCTTTTTTTTTTTTCCCTCTTTACTTTGACATAGGCATTGTGAAGCAAGGTAAAGGCTTCCCACAGTTAGTTACTGCCACCTTGATTCTGCAGTGTTGCTTGTCCCTTAAGGTACATCAGTGAGTAGAAGAGATAGGTTTAGTCTTTGGTTCTGAGGGCCTCTTCTTTTGAGTGCTAGCATTGAGCACTGATTTGTCAGGGCCAGGCCACAGGTGAGGCT
Organism: Gallus gallus; assembly: GCF_016699485.2. Taxonomy (NCBI): domain Eukaryota; kingdom Metazoa; phylum Chordata; class Aves; order Galliformes; family Phasianidae; genus Gallus; species Gallus gallus. Next base: position 67,238,667 of record NC_052572.1, on the reverse strand, counting down.
GCAGAGCTTTGAAAGAATTCGGTCATACATACAGAGGTACATTCCACAGATAACAGGACAGGTACATCATCCTTAGAAAGGCTTGACCACCTCAAAAAATGTGTGGAGCGCTGCTACTTTAGTGATACGGACAAATCTTTGTGACATGGATTAATCCTGTGAACTCCTAGAATTTCACTGTTTCCTTCTTATCCATGCTGACTGCACCTGCTCAGCTTGATCTCTGCAGAGGGTGGTCCCATCCTCCCAAAGTAGAACTCCCCTAGCAGTGTCTCTCATGGGTCCAAATTTGAGACCTAGCTCAACTCTTTCTCATACAAAAGCTCTTTCACACAGTCACTCCGTTCAGTTAGAGCAGAGGAGATGGTAGTTTTAGGAAGGTTCTTAGATCACCAGCAATTGGCACACTGGACCACTTTGCAGATCTGCTCACAGGAGCAGCTTAGGCCGTCAACTACTTAGTATCATGCAGCAGTTCTCTGGTTTCTCTTCTCCCCAAAGCCTTCAGCTGCAATCAGTGTGTTTGCACCCAACACACCTTGCATTGCTGGAGCTGTCTGTCACGGGGAGGCTTGCGATGTTGTGTGTCTCATTGCATTTTCACTGGTCCAGACCAGTCCTTTCTTATGAGCAGCGCATAGTTTCCTTGTTTGGGATCCTACACTGTGGGACCCAAGGAATCCAGAAACAATCCAGTTGCTTGTGACTAAAGCACGAATTGATTTTGATAGCCACCCTCACAGAAGTGACCATTGTTTAGGGATATTACAGGTGAGAAGCAAGGAAACAGCCCTTGCTCCTTTGCAGTGAGTACAGAGCCCACAGGTGTCTGAAGTACTCCAGAAGTCACTTCATTAATGGTTTGTCACCATTCCTTCTCTTTTCTGGCCACCAAGCCAGTGGTATTTGCTGCATATGCCTTCTGGGTAGATCATTCTCAACTCCATTTATACTGCATACAAATACTTCAAGGGACAGTAGAGTCTCTAGTTAAATGTAAGGGGCTTTTTTGTACACCTTCCTCTTTATTTGCAGAGGTGATTATTATTTTTACTGGTTCTCTTCCCTTCTCCTTAGCAATATGCATTTTGCCATGTCTCAATGGAGGTCGCTGTGTGGCTCCTTACAAGTGTGACTGCCCCCCTGGATGGACTGGATCGCGGTGCCATACAGGTAAAACTCCCTTGCATTCTTTTTCTTTTTGGGACCCTGCTAGCAGTGCCAAGCACAATTTGCTAAGTACTGTGTAGCAACTACCACGCTTCTCAGAGGAAAACCCAGCTCTGCAATAAAATTCCCAGAGCGTTTGCTGTCCTCAGATGCAAACTATTTTCAGAGTAGTTCCTGATGCATCTGAACAGCCCTCAGAGAAACGTAGTCCCAGAAAAGACAAACAGCCTTCAGAAGAGGGCTGTCAACAAAAGCCACTATCGGGGGGAGAGAATTTCCAAGGAGAATGAAGCTAGACTGCCCGCTCCAGAAGGAGTTGCAGTTTCACTTTCAGCTTCAACATATACTGTTCAGCATCAAACTCAGAAGCAAGCTGCAGGTTCTGAGGTTTTTCACCACCTACCTGCCTGGTATGGGGGATTCCCCTTTGGTGCCTTGGTGCAAAGGTAGTGGAGGTAACAGAGGAAAGCAAGGATGTGTTTAAGGATGGCTAAATTTAATGGGTGTGTGGATGGCTTAGGTATCATCTAAGTTCTCTGTGCAAACACAATATGCATGATAGATCTGTTCCTTGTACCTGAGTTTCAGCAGCATGCAGCACTCCAAGGTAGCCAGGGTAATGGTTCTGAGGTGCCAGACCTCTGTCCTGGCAAGTCAGTTCTAATTAGATGAAGCCAGTTTACAGTGAGGACTAATACTGGAACCCAGGTTTGGGGTACTTGTTTTCTCTACAAGGATGAACAAAGGGCAGCTTTTCAAAGCCTTGTCACAATGCAAATAGCCAATAAAACTTGAGGTGATTGGGTTTGTGATTGACCACTGAAAAGTCTTTCAATCATTGAATCTCAATCGTTAATAAATGTTACTTTTTTTTTTTTTTTTAATTCCTACACTTTGTTTACTGCATTTTTGTTGTTCAGGTGCAACTTATTTGAGTGTTAATAGGGCCTTAACATGAAAGCATGTGGTTGCCTTCCTGCAGGTCTTTCGAGTGGCTGATTGGGCAAACTGCAGGAGGAATTTGTGCTATTTATGAGTATTAGTTTTACTTGTTCACCTGTTAAGAATAGTGAGTTTGGGGGATAAACTGCAAACCTAGCCATCCCTCAGCAAGTTAAAAATCCAGAGTAACCTTTTTAACTCTCAACTACTGCTTTTTGAAGCAACACTTGCCTAGCGTATAATGCAGAATTTCACAAACTGTGTAGCTGCAACAACATAGGTAGTTGAGGAGTACAGGTGGCTTCTTTACTCATGGGCCAGAAGTTCAAATCAGTTCAGGCTGAGTTGCTTTTCAAGTAGTTCAAGTAAAAAATCTAGTGGTCAGCTGCATCTGTGCCAAAGTCCACTCAAAAAAAATACATAAGCACTGTTTGTAAAGTTACTCGGTCAATTGAGGTTTTACTTCCTGGTCACACTATTCTGTTTGGTCATCTGACAAAACAAAACAGAGCAAAGTGAGATGGGAAATACTTGGATTAACTGCTAGTCTCACAGGAATAATTATGTACATAAGGTGAGAGGTAAAGACATTTAATTCATATTTTTCATTCCAGAATCAGAAGTAACTTTCAACATGACAAACCTGGCACGCTTAATTGCACGAGGGTAGTCCATCTCTATAGCCTCCTGCCATTGTTTGTTTTTTGGCCAAGAGGAATCAGAGTAGAATATTTCCATTGCCTTTACACATTCCTGTGGCTACACATTTCCGTTTCCAGTAAATCAGTGTTTCCAAGTGATTAATATTTTTTTGCAAAAATATGACTAAAAGTTTGTCTTTACTGGTGTCTGTCCCCTTAATGTAGAGTCATCTGCTAAAAGTATTTGATGTTTTTTAGCATCCTGGTATTATAAATGTTTATGCTTGAAGTGGGTCAATGAGCTTGAAGTTAGCTCATCAAGTGAGTCTGAATCTGTCCTGTAAATTCCGTGTTGCTTTATCTCCTAATTTCAGAATTGCTTGGAAGAGTTACCTGTTATCCCTCAGTTTGGTCATCACACAAAAGCAGGTGTAACTGTTTCTCAGCCAACCCTTCCCTACTGGCTGAGGCTGGCAGTAGTTCTCCAGTCCAAATGCACCGTAACACCTTTAGTGATATCTGTTCCTTTCAGGAACTTGCTGTCATCCCCTGCTTTCTTTCCTTGTGTCCACACTAGTGCTGTTGTGTTAAGTCTTGCCTGCTGTTCATGTGTAAATGGCTTTTTGACTTACAACTCTCTTTTCTACCTCTTTTTATCGCTTGTTTCTGCTTGTTCTGGCTGCTGTTCAGCCATCACATTCCTTTCAAATGAACATCCACATTTTCTTCCTAGAAATGAAGCCTAGTCCTCACTGAGGACTAAAAGTCCTCAAAGAGCTCTTCTAATTTCTCCCTCTGCTTCTGCTCGTATTCTTTTTCTGCCTCAATTCAAGACAAAAAAAAAAAAAAGAACATAATTTTTAAGGCAAGGTAAAATAATACACTGACTCTTCCATGCAGCTCAAGCACTACAGCAATCAGTAGTGGGGTTGGAATCACATTTAGCAGAGATGTGCAGAGATGAGCTTCTAAGGTTGCCCTTTCCAAAGCAAACCATCTTTAACAAGAAACTCAAAGCTGACATTTAATGTTGTAGTTTTGAGAGCAGTCCATTTGTAATGGGATAACACTGGCTGGACTTTCAGCATGCTGTTCCTTAACAGCTTGGAGTGGGTTTACTCATTAACACAGTCTGTATGTGCATTTATATGCAGCTGTTTGCCAGTCACCTTGCTTAAATGGTGGGAAGTGCATACGACCAAATCGATGTTACTGTCCCTCATCATGGACTGGACATGATTGCTCAAGGTAAGTGTTGCTGAGTGGTGTCCCATGACTAACCCAAGTGGCTCACTGCTGAACAGCACCCCTGAAGAACTGGGATTGATTTTGCAGAAGAGCATCTCTAGATCCTGTAAATCAATAGTCACCAGGCAACTCATAATTTATGGACAATCTAGAAAGACCTCAGAGAGTACTCTGTCAGATGGTTACCAAATGTATAGAAATCCCAGGAAGTGGTACATCTGTGCATGAGCAGATAGGCAAGCCTGCAAGGTTTCACCTTAGTGCTAATGCTGTAAGTGGAGGTGTTTGTTGTGGCACAATACAGAACATTTTCTAGGTGTTCATTTTGAACAGTGTATACTTCAGCTGGGTCCAGGTTCAAGATGCAGGTAATGCAACAGAAGCTGTAAATAGTAGTTCTTTTTACAACTAGCATTGGGTAATGTCATTATTTAGAGTGAAATACGGTGCCTCTTAGTCAGGTCACAGTTCACATTGCCTGACAGTAGTATCACCATGAGAGGCAGCATTTAGAAGTCTTAATGTTTGTTTTTTAAAGCTAAGTTGGGCAGTTCTGCTTATGTGGAAGTCTGAGCAGGAGCCAGTTTATCTGTGGAAAGCTGCCTTTTTTCATACTGCTGCTGAGAGCCATTTACAGCCCTGAGTATGGAAAGCAGGCAGAATTGTGATAATGTTGTGGTCCGAAATCAGGTATAATAATGAAACGGGCAGCATGAGTTATCCTGCTCCCTGTATGGAATACTAATGAGGGCCATGAAACAGATAGCAGCAAAAACACTTGTACCTCCACTCCTCAGCAGCCATGACAACCTTTGAAGATGTCTGATTGCTACTGACAGACTTATTCTGAATGCATTGGTCATTCTCCCGGTGAGCTAAACAAATACCAGCTGAACCAGATTTTCCTTCTTTTCTCTGGAATATGGACAAACCCAATGCCACTGTCTTACTTTTTTATTCTTCTTTATGGATGGATATAGATGGGGATTCCTGTCTGTCTCTCTGATACACCATTCATCTTAAAGTTCCAGAGAAGATGCCTGTAGCAAAACCATGTTGTCTTAAATGAATAGTTTTCATTTGTAGTTATGTTTACCTAAGTGAAGCAGCCTATATGTACTGCTAAAAAAATAGTGTCTTTATATAAAAATAGTGATGTTAATCTGAAAGTTAAACATAAAGTCTGGTAATATTTTCATTTAGGATATAAAGCAGAGAAGCCCAAGTCCACTGGATTTGTCAGCCAAATAAACCTGGAATTTATCTCTGAGGCAAAGCAGATTTTCAGGCTTTTAGCAAAGTGGACTCTTGCTGGTTTTTGTGTTTGTTTTTTAACTTATCCACAGCTCTGTGCAGCATTGCTGACCGTGAGAGAAGGTGGAACGTTGGTCCTGTGGGATAGTGGTCCAGCAACACTTCCCATCAAGGACTGTGTGAGAGGAATCTTCCCTACACAGAGCTGAGGGGGCTGAGCGGAGATGACAGAAGCAGGCAGTGAGATCTCTTTTGAGAACCACCCCGATGGCTCTTTACAGTGCATTACAGTGCTGAGGATTCAAAAACAGTACAGGCAAGACAGGAGTAAGTGTCTTGATAGCAAAGATTTGCTGTTGCAGGTTAGGTAGGCATGATTTATAAGGGGAAGTTGGAAGGGCTAAAAGCTTTTATCAGCATCCAGGTCTAGATTGGCCCCAAAGCGTGTGATGAGTCATATTTTGCATTAGACGTCAGCTCACTCACTCTTTTCCCCTCTCAGTGTGCTGTCTTGAGCTTGGTGCTCTAACCCCAGTACAGGCTCAGCCTCCTTCTCCACGTTCCTCACTGTTGATCTTGCTCTCCATTTTCACCCCTGCACTGATTCTATTTTGTTTCTTACATGTGGTGGTGTTGTTTGTGTGGTTTTTTTTTTGACACAGAAAACGGAAGGCTGGATTCTACCACTTCTAACAGCAGAGCAACAGTTTTACACTCAGAAACCTTTCTTCAGCCTAGACAGCGGGGCTCAGAATCTAATGCATTGTAAATCACATCCATTGCTTCCCTTCCCCCCACCTCCTTTGTTTTGTATTTTATTTTGTGATATATTTTTTCTATACCTTTCAATTTTTAAAGAAAACCTCTGTATTTTCCATTTACAAAAGTATTATCAAATATATGCTGCTATATACACACCATACACATACAAAAGTGAAGATCCCTACTGTTCACTGAGAAAGTGGCTGTGTACGGTGAAGTCCCTCCCATTTCTTACACCCGGTAAGCTAATTAAAACATGCTATACTGCCAGCCATGATTAAACAGAATGTTGCAGTTCTGCTTATCATCTGCCAAAGCATACTGAAATCCAGCAACTTAATGGTAAGGAATAATTATGTAAAGCTAATTGAACCACCGAACTTTGCATTGGGCTTGTGTCATGGTTGTATAAATTAGAAGTACATCTGATAAAGTCCCAATTGTAGCCAGAGTTCCTGGTGGACGTAAGTAGATTCTGTAATGTTCATTATGTGACATTAACGTCATTGGAAAGCGACTTAGATGGAAGGCAGTGGCAAGAATTTTAGCCATCAGTAAAATACTCAAAAGCATGAAAGAGTTGAGACAATGTCTAGGCAATAACAGCCTCTGAGGATTTTTGGCATACAGGCATTTCAGGTGTCATGATCAGTCTGGATAATCCAGAATGCAGCAGCGGACAGCACAGACCACTGAAAACTTCCCCCTGGTAATGGAACTCACCACTACTTGCCTGCAACCAGTAGCCCTTTCCTGTGTGATGATCAAATACACATCCAACATCCTCCTGCCAGGCAAATGTTTTTGAGACATGGGGTTTGGGTCCCAATGTTTGGCCCTGCAGTAGGGAGAGAAGGTGAAGCTTTGCTGTTTGCTTGCAGAAGAGTGGTATTTATGTTATGCTGAACCCTCAGAGAACTGGAAAAGGCCTCTCTTGTGTACATGCACAGGCAGAAATACCTAGCTGAGTAAGAAATGCTGAGAGCACACATGCTGTCCGATTTCTCTTTCGCACATTGTTGATCCCAGTGCATCTGAGAGTCACACATGGTTGAGTGCCATCATTCAGTTGTGCTCTAATGAGCTGAGATGCTGAGATTTACCGATGGGTACGTGGTGTGGCGGAATTACAAGGTGGAAATCCCAGTCATGTGCTGAGGTCAAATGTTTGCTAATTATCATCAGATAGTAATGAAGTCTAGTCTGTGAAAGAAGATTTTAGAGTGAGAACCATTGATCGGGAGCTCCATTTTTCCCAGTAGCAGCAGAAAAGCATGACTGTCAGCCCACACTAGGAAAGAAGAAGGAATATGCTCTACACTCTGCAGCATTACTGCGTAGTTACCCTCGGGGTCATGAGCGTGCACACGCTGCCCCCACCTCCCCCCTTCCCTCTTTATAAATATACATTCCCTTTATGAATGCATGATAGGACAATAAAAGGAGCTAATGGAGGGACTAGGGCGCTAGTGAAGACTGACACATAGCTAATGGCTGTTAACCCAAGACCAGAAATGGGGAACAAACAAGTGAAGCTGTGAACCAGGAAAAGCTGGAAGAAAAACAAACAGGTGAAGAATATTTGTCAAGGGACGAGCTGAATTCGAATGCAGATTCCTTCCCACTGGGAGCTGCAACCGGCTGAAGAGTTGTTCTTTCAACTCCCGTAAATATATTTTTTCTGATGGATTCTGCTGACATGTACCAACAGCCATCAGTGTTTACAGCTTTGGTTCAAGTTAGCATTCAGTAAATAATAACACGTTTCAACCCACGGTCACTGCCATGTGTAGGCACTTTGTTCCCTGACTCCTGCTGCTGTGCACAGTGGGGTGTACAGATGCTGTAGTGAGCAGCTCGGGATACCTGAAGGGAAAGAGTGCATCAGTGGGAGAAGTGGATTTTTATTTATATGTCATTCTCATCTTTTACAAAGTAGTCCCATTTTCAGTGTGCTTCTCTGGTACGTGCCCTCACAGCCCTGGCAATCTCCAGAGCAGAGCAGCAGTGCTTTGGAAGGCGAGCAGGGCTGGCAGGAGACTGCTGAGCCTTGGGGGCGAGGGCCGGCTTTTAGCACTGCAGCTTCACACTAGTGACTAGTACATGGAGTTTGGGGATATACTCAGTCAATACGTTTCATAAGCTGATGTGGTAGAAAGAGTAGCTGAAACTATAGGCTGTTATATTAGTGCTGTGTATGATGCTTTGATACTTGCTGGAATATTATCCCTTCCCCATTCTGTGCGGTATTGTCATTTATGTCACTGCTTGTTGTGTGTTTTAAAGGACTTCTGTGTGATGCACTTTACACTGTAAATAAAGTTGCACCCTGTTTAGTACCTATATAGATGCAAGACTGTTTTGTTTTGTTTTGTTTTGTTTTGTTTTGTCCTGTTTTGTTTTTTGTAACGCTGAGCAACAGAAGTGCCTGCCTGCCCCTTGGGGTCCGCTGCTGGAGCATGCGTGTGGGGAGGATGGGGCTCCACTCAGGGGAAAGGATGAAATAATTGGCAGTAACCTCAGAAGAATGCGCTGGGTTATTCCACGTCCTCAGATAAAAAATGCTGTTAGCTCTTCATTTTTCAGATTCCTTCTGCCATTAGAACGCATTTTGAAACCTGTAATGGCCAAATTTATCCCTGGCATGAACAGATGCACTGAAACCCTACCGCACGCACTGCTTCCTAGAAATGGGACTTGTTTTGTTCTGCACTAGGGCTAGAGTTTTTAAAGCTATGGAGCTTTCTGTACTCAGAAGACAGGCAGGGGTTAAAAATGTAGCATGACAAGGAAAACTCTGACTCAAATACCGCCTTTCCAAGAAGAAGCACGTACAACAAAGCAGTCAAAAAATGGAGGGTGTGGGCTTTTTCGGGGAATGTTAGTAAGCCTTTCTGTGTTTCAACATACTGGCTTAAGTGGAAATTGCAGAGTGCCAAAGCCGTGTTTGAAAGCCTTTCCCTAAGCAGCAGCCCAGAAGGTGACATGAGATTGCAGAGAGTGCTGCTAGTGAAGCCCTGAAATTTGACGTGTGTCTGATAGAAAAGAGTCAAATTTGCATGCGACAATACTCATGCATATACAGCTAATAACAGTGAGAACAGGATGTCACTGCACGTGGTCTCCATCCTGAGCATACAGAGCGCAGCCCTGCTGGAAAGGAAGAGCAGTAGGAGTGGGTCTCTTTCTCTGCCATGAGACTGAAACTGCACTGCTGAAGGGAGTGTGCTGACGGTGGATCCTTCCTGATCCCAGAAGTACGGTGGGAAAGGTGCCACCATTGCCTCTGGTCCCACAGAGGTCCGTGAATGCCAGCAGATGTTGCTGTGAGGAGCTGAGTGTCACCTGACGTCTGGTTCAAGCAGTGGTCTCTCTGCAGCTCGGTACAGGAGCAGCTTGTGCACCTCGGGCTCATCCTACAGCGGTTCATACCCTCTCTGCAGAGAGATCCCTGCTGCTATTACCGCACTGCAGATACTTTTCTGGGAGAGCAGACCCCGGCTGTGAGTTCCCAGCAGCAAGAGCAAGGTGCTGCAGTACCCAGAGATGTGTGGAAGATGCAGCACCGCTATTGATCTCTTTCCTGCAGTTGCCTCCACTCATGCACGGAAAGTAGAGCACTTCACATTTCTATGCTGTTTACCACAAGCTCCTCTCCCAGGACTGCGTTTCTGTTACCTTTGCTGACGTGCTGATAGGGCCTGCAGTCATCGTGGTGCTTACAGCTCTCATTGCAGGCCAGGCCTGCAGGCAAGCAGCATGGCTGCCTCATCCTGACACAGCCTGGGCATGAGGTCTTGCTGGGAGGCTGTAGAGCTGCCATGGCAGCTGCATCACCGCACCCAAGCCAGGTCAGCTCTTCCAGAGCTGAAGCACCAGAGATAAAAGCATGTGACAGTTAAGCTTGTGTTTTTGGTGCATGGGTTAAAGCACAGGGGAACCCACCTCACAGCCTAGTGGGGACACAAACGTAAAAGGACACAATAGAAACACAGAATCACAGAACCACAAAATGGTTGGGTTGGAAGGGACCTCAGAGCCCACCAAGGCCCTCCATGGGAGCGCTGCCGCCCAGCAGGTCAGGTTAGAACAGGGCCCACCCAACCTGGCCTGGAGTGCCTGCAGGGATGGGCACCCACAGCTTCTCTGGGCAGCTGTGCCAGGGCCTCACTGCCCTCCAAGCAAAGAATTTCTTCCTAACATCTCACCTAAGTTTCCCCTCGTTAGTTTAAAGCCGCCCCCCCTTGTCCTGTTGTTATCAAACTGAGTGCAAAGTTGGTTTCCCTCCCGCTTCTAAGTTCCCCTCAAATACTGGAAGGCCACAATGAGGTCTCCCCAGAGCCTTCTATTCTCCAAGCTAAACAAGCCCAGCTCCCTCAACTTTCCTTCATAGGAGCGGTGCTCCAGCACCCTGATCATCACCTGGAAAACCAGGGGTAGCCAAATAGGTACAGCAAGAATAGAAACCTCAGTGCAGTTACCATGCTGCAAGAACTTCCCTGTAGAAAGCTGCTGTGAAGTCATTAAGGGTGCTTAAGTGCCGCTAAAAAGAATTTAAGCATTTTTTCAGACTGGAGCTTTCATCTTGGGTTTGCAGTAAACATAAAGAGCTGCAGATGAGTGATGTCTATCTAGAACCTGGCTTGCCATAAGGATGCAGGGGTTGTGTAAAGCTGGTTGCCTGGTCAGGTATTGCAAGGCTTGGTGCCTGATCTGATTTAGTAAATATCTTGGTTAATGGTCTGGGATGAGGGATAAACAGCTCATTAATTAATCCTGCTGCTAATGAGCAGGGAGGTGCTGCGAGTACCTGTAGCAACAAATTACATAAAGACAGTAATCACATTAAGGGGAAATGACAAGAAATTAAAGATAGGAGGAACAAGTGGGTGCTTCCCAAGCAACAATCCCGCAGTGACAGTGCCCCCAGGGAGGGAGGGAGAGAGAGAGAGCACACCATGCCCTGGCTACAGCCACCCACACCAATGCAAACTGAGGGCCGGGGTACTGAGCTGGCAGGGCCACAAAGGAGGATAAGCACAGCCACTGGAGCAGGCCAGGCCTTTCTGTGATTCTGTGATTCCCTCAACTCTGTTTTCAAGAAGCTGCTGGTTTTTTTTTTTCTGGGCTCCACCATGTTAATGAGAAGATTTGAAAGCAATGGAGGGAAGGAATGCAGACAGTCTGCCCGGGGACACCTGGCTCAGGCCCCACTGACACTGAAACTTTGAGAAGACTCACACACGCAGAGGATGGGATGTGGGAGCTGTGCCCCTCCACCTGCAATTCCAGGGCAATAACTGCACCTTAGGGTAACGAAGGTGAAAGCAGAAGGGCCAGGAAGTTCCTGGAGGAATCTCATGGTCTCCCCAAAAGCTGTGCCTGTGCTCCACTGTGCTGGTATTGCAGCACCTTGCATCAGCCCACTGCTGGCAGCTTTGGACGGGTGCTGGTGACACCACACCCCCAGGGCAGTGGGCACAAACACCCTGTGCAGTCCCCAGAGAGGAGAGGACAAAATGGAGACAGTGAGACTGGGCTGGTTGCAGTGCCCAGAAAGGAGCTCCTGGGAGCTTCGCTGGGTGAGAACACTGCTCTGGGGGCCTTTCCCAAAGGGCTTTGGCTCCAGCCCCGGCGAGGTGGTGTTGCATTCTGCTGTGGGTTCTTCCCTGGGACAGGCCGCTCTCCACGCTCTCGCTGCCCTTCCTCCTAGTTATGCTCTGGGGGAAAGGAGTGATTCTGCACAGCGAGAAAAGCAATGCACACTGCTGCAGCCTGTCCAGCAGGGCCAGAGGAGGACAGTCCAGCTTCCCTGTGCTGTGCTGCAAAGGAAACTCATCAGAAGTCACCTCACGCCTTGTGCCAGGAATGGGAGGGCGAGATATGTGTTTGCTGCCCTCTTCCTCATTCACACACTTACTTGCACTTGCCAGAAGGGGCTGGATTTGTTCCTGTCTGCTTTAATCTTAATTGCATGGAAACACGGGGAGGGTCAGGAAGGTAAGGAGGCTGAGCGGGGTGACGCTCCTCTTGGGGCCCCCTCTGGTTAGGGGTGCTGGAGATGCAGCACCCAGGGGACCCCTCCCAGTCGTGAACCATTGGCACTGAATGCAATGAGTAACCCACTTGAGCCGTGCTTTGGGGAGCCTCTGGGAGATGCTGGGAAGCCTTGGAAGCTCTGAGACAGGCAGAAAATAAACAGGAAGAGCATACACTTTTTTTTTATTGCTATTATTGAATTTCTTTATGGAAATTGCACTTGCCACCAGCAGCAGCAAACTGGCCTCTTCTTGGAACACAAATTACACCCAGAACAGCACAGGAAATGCAGCTTTAAGCTTTGGGTCAAGGGCCCCAGACTAGGAGCACCACTTTCTTGTTCCCTTCCCATGGTTGTACTCTATGCTACTGATGATTTGCAAAATGGGTTTGCATGAAGGTGCAGGTTGCAAACACAGTCTGCCCCGTGTTCCCATCCACCTGCCTGGTGGAGGGTGAGCAGCGGGGATGGGAGGCCAGTGCCCTTAGTCCCACTCTCCCAGAAAATCTCTGATTGAGGACTTGAGATTGAAGGCTGTGACTGGGCAGTGCTCCCCAATGCAGGAATCCTGTAGCTGTGTCCGAGCTGCATTGGGCGGCTCCACTCCTGTTTTAGAAGGGCTTTGCACCACCTGCAAGAGGAAGACATTTTCCAGTGGTCCCTGCAAACAGGAGCAGCAGAAAACACCAGGGCTGCAGATCATCTCTGTGCGGTGCCTGGTAGGGCTCCTCAGAAGCTCTCAGCTGAGCGTCCAACTGCTGATGGCAACGAAGTGTTGAGTGTGATGCATCTCGTAAATAACCCTGTGCCTCGTTTTAAAAGTCTGTGTCTGCATCACACTGCATTTTGTCCCAGAGTCACTCATCCTTGTGAAGAAATGCTTTTGAAACACCAAGAAAATCCACCCCCTGTGCCACCCAGGCCTCTGGTTCCAGCAAGCTGCTGCTGCTGGGAAAGTGCCCTTGCTGCTGATGAGATTTTTGGAAAACAATACCATGCATGCTTCACAATTAAAGCAGCATTCACAGAGTTGTGTGCTCGAACTGCGATCCAAAAGCAGCAGCCCCCTTGGAGCTCAGCAACCTTCTGTGGGGGGCTCTGGTTATTTAGGAGGCACAGTCCAAGCCTACAATGGTCACAAATCAGCCTCTGCTTTCTGAGACTCTGACCAGATGTCAGAAAAAACTGCAGAGGCTTATTTAAACCTAGCAACAAGGATTTAATCTGAGCAAAAGGCTCTGCTCAGAAGCATTCACAGAAAGAGCACAAACACTTGTCCAAAAGCTGTTCAGCTACAATAACAGACCCAGGGATTCACAGAACTTGTTTTTCTTCACAGAAAAGCACTGCTTCGTTGTCTTGAGCTCATACAGCAGGGCAAGGTGACCCAGACTTACAAAGGAATTCAGTTATTAGGGATAATGCTGTTACTGCACTGGCCAGAAACATTCAGATAACTGCATGAAAACACAGCACTTGTGTGGCTGTGGGTGACGTGCTTTTCTGCACCATCAAGTGTTTTCAGAGTTAGAGGAGGGTGAAGTTTGTGCAGAAGACGAATGGGGAAGTTCTCAGAACAGCACAGCATGTGGTGCACCCCCTGGTACACAGGGATGGCTGCTTGGGCTGCTGCTCATGGGAGGTTTTGGTGGTTTGGAAGGAGCCAGAACTGGGATGTGGGGAAAAAACTTCAGCTCCCAACACGCCTGCATGCTGTGCTGGGGGATGCAGGCTTCACTTGGGCCTCACCACACTGTGGTGTGCCTCACCACCACTGCCCCTGACCCACATGCTGGATGTGTAGCATCAAAACCTCTGAATAATGTATTATCGACCCAGCAGGGGAGGAAGGAAATAACAAAGAGGTTGTGGTGGAGGCAGCTTTGAAGGAAGAAGAACCATCTCACTGTGGATGAGGAGCACTTTCTAATGCTAAACAATAGCAGGCTGCGATTCTGAGAAAACTGGCCATTGAGGCATGGAGTCAGCCCTTCGTGGAGTTTCCTGAGTGTGAGTAAAAGTCCCCAGGAGATTTGGTAAGCAGGAAGAAAACAGCACTGTTTTGCTGAGTCAGGATGATGTGAAGGTGCTGAAAAGGAACAAACACTCCCACTTCTGAGTCACCCGATAACATCACATACCTTGACTATCTCTTCACTCCACCGATAGCAAATGGCTTCAATGAGCAAAATCCTCCATAGCTGTGCTGATCTCTCCTCACAATGCACTGCATTTGCACCTCCACCACTCCACCACCTCCACTCCACCTGAGCGTGCGCTGCTCAGGACTGGGTGTGGGATGAAGAGCTCTTACAGCAATGCCCAGAGTCGAAGTGCCTTCCACGAAACACGTCCTTCTGGTAGGCCTGATGCATTGTGTGCTTGCCCTTACAGAGCAGAGGATGTAAAAAGAGGCTTTAGATTTGAGGAAAGAGAGCTGGAGAGAGAACAAGAACATTTTCAATAAAATACCCAGTGCTGGTTTTACTCTTCACCAAAGTACAGCAGGGGATGAAGCGCAGGGAGCATCTTCCCCTCACCACCCACCACCCTGCACTGGAGGACCACAGTCTGTCCTTATCCTCAGGAAGGGCACAGGAGAGGGGTGTGCAGCCCCCGTGGCCAAGTTTTGCCCCACGCCCAGGGAGGAGCCCCTGGGATGAGCAGTGTGTTCCAAGGCACTGTGGCTGCCCTGGGGCAGAGCATCTGTCTGCAGGCAACCACCAAGCTCAGCACACTCCCTGGAGCCTGCAGGGCTACAGAAGGGGCACGGTGCTCAGGCAGAGAGACAACCAATGCTAGCTGATTGCTTCTGGCCATAGCAGATCCACTTATTCCATTTACTCTATGGGAACTGGGCGGCGCGATTGTTTACAACTCCAGTGTCAGTTTGACAATAGTTAAGTGATGGAAAATGGGTTAAGTCATCTTTTATTTATAACATTGGACAACACTGTCTCAAGCATAAAAAACGAGTAATTCAGTACTCTCCCTTGACTGCAGGAATGTGAAATACCACCAGCTCTCCCAGCAGTCCCAGAGACTGCAGGAGGCCACCATTGTGGCCAGACCCACAAGCAAACTCATTTCTGCATATTATCCTTAGCAACTTGGAGCATAAAGTGAAGTTCAGAGGGGTGAAAAATGAGGAATTTCTGTGGGCATCTTATCTTTCCTTTCATAGAATCATAGAATTGCTCGGGTTGGAAAAGACCTTAAAGATCATGGAGTCCAACCACAGAAGGTTGGACCTTCTGACTTGCAGGACTTTCCTGAAGTCTCTCCTCCAGCAGTGGAATCTAATGCGGCAGAAGTTAAACTGCTCCTGGGTTTGATTCTGGTAAGAAAATCTCAGATACGCAGAATCATAGAATCACAGAATCACAGAATGGCCTGGGTTGAAAAGGACCATAATGCTCATCAAGTTTCAACCCCCCTGCTATGTGCAGGGTTGCCAACCACCAGACCAGGCTGCCCAGAGCCACATCCAGCCTGGCCATGAGCGCCTCCAGGGATTCATTCACTGGGATGAGTATCCAGCTCCAAACATCCTGAATTATCCACACATTCAGGCTTGTTGGAAATCCAGTTCTTAGGAACAGAATAGCAAGATGGACATCGTCATATCCCCATGGACGTGATCAATTAAATAACTGCTATGTTCTGGGCATTCAATGCAGTTCTTATTTCACATCCCTGGAAGTTACACCAAAGCTAGGCCCCAGTGGGTAGAGATCATTTCTGATACAGATAACAGAAAATTAATGAGTGTGAGTTTTCAGTGTGAACCTGTAATATTTTTGGCAGTCCTCCCCTTTTGTTTACTGGTAACGTGCAGCTTGCAGCAACTAAACAGGCCACACTAACACAGCAACTACACAACTCCTAGGTTTCCCTTGGTTTTCCCAGCAGCCTCCTCCTCCTCCCTCTTCAGGAGGAAGCCCTGTGGCCAGCCAGCATGGATAGAGATCAGAGACCCTGCTGGAATCATCAGCTTAATGCTGAGTTCATACTGTGGGTGACGTCTCTGGCCCAGTGGCAGCGCTGGGCCGTCTTGCCCTCAGCTGGCAACATCCCCTGTCAGGTCAGAGCACCTGAGGCCTGTTAATAAATGTCACATTTCTCAGAAGGTTCTCATAACTCATTCAGGTGTTGCCAGGGAAATAATTACGCGGCAATAAACTAGGACTGTTCGGCTCCTGTTAATTAGGCACAAAGGTGGTAAACATTAACTCTGCAGGCAGAACATGTGATGCACATAGATGGTTAGGTCTCAGACGAATGCTGTTTTTAATTTCTGTGTGTGTGTGTGTGTGTGTGTGGAGGCCTGGTTTCTGGAGATAGGCTGTCTGCTGTCTGCAGGAAGGGAAGGCAAGGCCCATTTTTTTGTTTCCCTGCCTCTCTGCCAGGTGTGTGATACTACCATAGCTTAGAATCATGAAGTATCCTGAGTTGGAAGGGACCCACAAGGACCATCGAGTCCAGCGTGGCCCCACACGGGACCACCTTCATGTCAGACTTCATATTAGCTCAGGATGAAGGTCTGAGCCTTGTGGCAGGGAAAGACGAGGTATGGTTCCTTCTCATGCCTGATATGGCCAATGGGCAAGGCAGGCTGGAGGGGAACCTCTCCATCCTGGGGCTCTGTTTGTGTGGCTCCCCAGCCTTCCTGCCATTGCATGAATCACAGCCACCACAGAGCACGTGGAGCAAGCATGTGAGTTGGTGCATGCCTTATGAGGCAGTTACTGATGTCTCTTCCTGTCTGCTTCAGGGCACCCCAGCAGAAGACAAGTGCTCAA
The DNA here is from genome assembly GCF_016699485.2 of Gallus gallus. Lineage (NCBI taxonomy): Eukaryota > Metazoa > Chordata > Aves > Galliformes > Phasianidae > Gallus > Gallus gallus. The sequence continues at coordinate 67,221,808 of NC_052572.1, read as the reverse complement.
CTTGTTTTTATCCAGGTAGTGGTTTTGACTGCCCTGGTTTCCAAGTGCATTTTTACAGATACCTTTATGGAGACAAAGGTATTCCAGAATGTGGTGGGTCTCCTCCCTTCTCCTCGCTGTATGAAACCAGGCTATCATTTTTTTAAGGTCAGCTCCATATCCACGCACAACCACCTCATGACCTGAGGCAGCTTCTGCCACAGGAGATGCAGCACACACTTATTTCTGGGTACAGAAGGGAGACAATGATGTTTCATGCACTGTAGATATAGCCATGCACCTGCAGTGTGGGGCTCCCACCTCCATGCAGCTCAGGGAGAGCCATGGGTGCAAAGGCAGGAGGTAGTGCTGAAGTGCTTGAAGTAATGAAGGCCCAAAGCCAGCTTGGTCTTCTCTTTCCATCGATCCTCTTCTATGCTGCTGCCAGCGTCTTACTGCTCCTACTAAAATCTCAGTTCATTATACGATCCCAGCTGGGTGTCTTGGTTTCAGCTGGGATGGACTTGTTCTCTTCAGAGTGCCTGGTATGATGCTACGTTTTGGTTCTAGGAAAACAATGCTGATAACATGCAGATATTTCTGTTTGCTGCTAAGCAGTATTGTACAGAGCCAAGGCCATTCACAGCCAAGGGCCCAAGGAGCTGGGAGGGAACAGAATTAGGACAGCTGAGTTACACTGGCCAAAGGGATATTCCATACCATATGGCATCATGTGGAAAGAGTTTTGAAGGGTTGGGAGTTCATTTTTTTCTATTCCGCTGCTCAGGACCAAGCTGTGCATCACTCAGAGGGTGGTGAGCAATTGCTTGTCCATCAGGAGGATCACAAGAGTAAACTGTATCAGAGGCCAAAGTGAACCTAAGTGGAACAGATTGGCAAAAGCATGCCACTGCAGCTGGCTCAGAGGCTCCATGCATCCTTGGTATAGATTATCTCAGTAGAGGTTACTTCAAGGGCCCAAAATGGTGTTGGTGTGCTTTTGGTATAGCTGCCATGGAGATGGAGGACATTAAGCAGCTTTCTACCTTGCCTGGTCCCTCAGATGGCCCTTCTGTTGTGGGATTGATAAGAGCAGAAGAACAGCAGGTACCAATTGCCACTACCCTGGTGCACTGGCGGCAATATTGCACCAACCGGGACTCCCTAATTCCCATTCATCAGCTGATTTGCCAACTGGAGAACCAAGGAGTAATCAACAAGACTCGCTTACCCTTCAGTAGTCCCACATGGCCACTGCGGAAGTTCAGTAGAGAGTGGAGGCTGACAGAGGAGTATCGTGGCCTGAATGAAGTCACACCACCACTAAGCACTGCTGTGCCAGACATGCTAGAACTCCAACATCAGCTGGAGTCACAGGCAGCCAAGTGGAATGCCACAGCTGACATCACTAATGCATTTTTCTCATTCCCTCTGGCAGCAGAGTGCAGGCCACAGTTTGCTTTTTCTTGGAGGGGCATCGACTGCCTGGAAACGACTGCCTCGGGAGTGGAAACACCACCCTGCCATTTGTCATGGGCTGATCCAGACTGCACTGGAACTGGGGGAAGCTCCTGAACACCTGCAATGCATTGACGACGTTATCGTGTGGGGCAACACAGCAGAAGAAGCTTTTGAGAAAGGGAAGAAAATAATTCAAATCCTTCTAAAAGCCTGTTTCGCCGTGATGCAAAGTAAGCTCAAGGGACCTGCACAGGAAATCCAGTTCTTAGGAACAGTACAGCAAGATGGACATCGTCATATCCCCATGGACGTGATCAATTAAATAACTGCTATGTTTCCAGCCACTAGCAAAAGAAAACACAAGCCTTCTTAGGTATTGTGGGTTTCTGAAGGATGCATACTCTGGATTACAGTCTGACTGTAAACCTTCTCTATCAGGTGACCCAAAAGAACAATTTCACATGGGGCTCTGAGCAACAACAGGCTTTGAACAAATGAAACAGGATAGCTCATACAGTAGCCCTTCGGCCACTCCGGACAGAACAAGATGTAAAAAACATGCTCTACATTGCAGCCAGGGAGAACAGCCCCACATGGAGCCTCCAGCAGAAAACATCAGGGGAGACCTGAGATCAGTCCCAAGGCTTTTGGAGTCAAGGATACAGAGGATTCAAGCCCTGCTACACCCCAACTGAAAAAGAGATACTGGCAGCATATGAAAAGGTCCAAGCTGTTTTGGAAGTGGTTGAGGTTGAAGCATAGCTCCTTTTGGTGGCACCCTGACTGCCTGCTGGGCTGGAAGTCCCAAGGGGGGGCCCCCATCCACACATCGTGCAGTTGATGCTACATGGAGTAAGTGGGTAGCAGTGATCACATAGTAGGCTCAAACAGGGAACCCCAGTCATCCAGGAATCTCAGAAGTGACTGTGGACTGGCTCAAAGACAAAGATTTTGGAGTATCACCAGAAGAGGTGGTGACACAAGCTGAAGAGGCTCCACTATATAATAAGCTACCAGAAAATGAGAAGAAATATGCCCTGTTCACTGATGAGTCCTGTCACACTGTGGGAAAGCACTGAAGCTGGAAGGCTGCTGCATGGAGTCCCACATGACGAGCTGCAGAAACTACTGAAGAGAATCAAGCCAATATTCAGAAGTGAAGGCCATCCAGCTGCGTCAGACATTGCTGAACAAGAAAAGTGACCAGTGCTTTACCTCTACACTGACTGCTGGATGGTTGCAAATGCCCTGTGGGGTGGTTACAGCAATGGAAGCAGAACAACTGGCAGCACAGAGGCAAACCCATCAGGGCCTCTGCATTATGGAAAAACACTGCTGCCCCGGGTAGAGAACATGGTTGTAGAGGTACATCACATAGATGCTCACGTACCCAAGAATTGTGCCACTGAAGAACATCAAAACAACCAGTAGGTTTATCAGCCTCTAGGATTGAAGCAGCTCAGGTGGAGCTGGGACTGGCAACGTAAGGGTGAACGAGTTCTAGGTTGGTGGGCCCATGATACCTCAGGCCCTCAAGGAAGAGCTGCGACATATAGATGGACTTAGAATTGAGGAGCGGACTTAACTACGGATGCTATTGCACAAGTTACTCATGAATGTGAAACATGCGCTGCAATTAAGCAAGCCAAGTGGACAAAGCCTTTTTGGTATGGAGGATGATGCCTGAAACCTGGCAGGTGGATTATACCACACTCCCAGAAACTCGCCGTGGCAGACACCATATGCTTACAATGGTGGAAGCAATCGTCAGACAGCTGGAAACACCTCCTGTGCCCCATGCCACTGACAGAAGTACTATCCTGCGCCTTGAAAAGCAAACCTTATGGCAACTTGATATCCCAGAAAGAATTGAGTCAGAAAACAGGGCTCATTTCCAAAACAGTCTCATAACCACCTGGGCCAAAGAGCATGGGATTGAGTGGGTATATCACATCCTCTACCATGCACAGCCTCTGAGAAAACTGAGTGACTGTTGAAGACTACACTGAGAGCAGTGGGTGCTGGGACTTTCAAGCACTGGGACACACATTTAGCAAAAGCCAGCTGGTTAGTCAACACTCAAGGATCTGCCCATTGAGCTGGTCCTGCCCAGTCAAACCTCCAGCATACCATAGAAGGGGATAAAGTCTCAGTGGTGCACAAAGAAAAAACATGCTGGGCAAGGCAGCGTGGGTCATTCCTGCCTTGGGCAAAGGCAAGCCTATTTGTGGAATTGCTTTTGCTCAGGGACCTGGGCACACGTGGTGGGTAATGCAAAAAGATGGGGATGTCTGTTATGTACCTCAAGGTGATCTGGTGCTGGGTGAGAACAGCCAATAATTTAAATAGCATTAAATTGCTATGTAATACTGTATGTCATCACCATTATGGTTCTTATATACCTTGTTAACAGTATTACAGTAAGAATTACCCAGGTTAAAGAAGAATGAACTCTGATGGAACCCGAACTAGCCTCTGTATGCAGTAACCCAATACTGTGAGTCATCCCTCCTGTGCTGAAGGACTGTTATGACAGCTGGAGCTCCAAGTTATGAACTAAATGAATGCCATGAACAATTCAAATGGCTGGCTGACAGACTACGGAAAAAAATGTGTGTGTATATATTAAAAAAAAAAAAAAAAAGATTGTGGGTGGTAATCAGGATGTGTAGAAATTGTGGTACCTGAGCATTATGTAAATGGTATGGAATACAGGGTGGATATTGTCTCAGCTTGAGCAGGGACAGAACTGTCTGGTATGATGCCATGTGTTGGTTCTAGGAAAAAAACAGTGCTGATAACACAGAGACATATCTAGTTGCTGCTAAGCAGTGCTGTACAAAGCCAAGGCCATTCACATCCGAGGGCCCGAGGTGGTGGGAAGGAACAGAATTAGGACAGCAGACTTAAAGTGGCAAAGGGATATTCCATACCATATGGCATCATGTGGAAGGAGTTTTGAAGGGGTGGGAGTTCTTTCTTTTCTCTCCTGCTGCTCAGAGGCTGGCTAGGCATTGGTCCTGACCAACGGTGAGCAATTGCTTCTGCATCACTTGTGTGTGTGTGTAGTCATACTTCTCTTTGTCTTAGCAAATAGTTTTATCTCAACCCGTGAGTTTTACTTCATTGTTGTTTTTGTTGTTGTTGTTCTCTCCCCCATCCCTTTGGGAAGTGGGGGAGTGAGGGGCCACCTGGCTGGTGCTCAGCCACCTGCTGGTTAAACCACAACACAGGGGCACCATGTGGAGGTCCTACAAGAGATGCCACACCTGCCCCTCTCCATCTATGAGGATAACCCAAAGCTGAGTATTCACTCTTGTGTTCCTGAGGCTGCTGTTCCGTGTGGAGAGCACTGTACCACCCCTCTGAACTTAGGGACCCTGGGGTTGAATTAATCTCTGTGGTGCAGCGCTGGAAGGAAAGGGGCTGTGGGAACATCATGCCCTGCTGAGACAGCCCCGGACAGGTCTCTGGATTCTGCATGCAAACCACAGGGGACTGTATTAAACCACCCATGCCAGGTCAAAGTCCCTGGCTTGCCCTGTGCATCGTGCAGAAGAAATGCCAGAAGGACTGACATCTCTTACCCTGCACAAGTAACACACACGCACAGGCAAAAGCCACAGGAGAGGTCAAGAATGAGGAGAAAAGCAAGGCAGAGGAAAGGCTGACAAGAAAGACAAAGCAAAACAGCTGTGTGAAAAGAGCTGGATGTACTCAGAAGCAAAGTTTGTACTGTGCACCAGTTTGTAATTTGGATGGGATGCAGAAATGAAGAGCTAGACCAACATTACCACCCACTGCTACTCACATGAGGCTCCCTGCAGAAGGCAATGGGCAAAAAATCATCTGCCATGCAGATCAGACATGATGTTAGGACAATGAATGGTGGGAGCCAGAGAAGCAGATAATGGAATTGCACGAGCTGGTCACTGCCACGTGTGGATTTTTGTGTTCTATTACCAAGCTTTCAAAAAGCATCTAAGCATTACTGCATCTTGAAACTTGCCTGCATCGCTTTGCAAAGCACCCGGGTTGAGCACGGATCCTGCACGCTGCTTTTGGAACAGAACACCCAGGGGAGCGGGCTGCTGCAGAACCCTGTGTGCATCACTCAAGGGCCGTGCATTGGGATGGCACCCAGAGGACGCGGTGGCAGCTGGGGCAGAGCTGCCAGCACAGGGATGGTCCTGCCAGCTTCCTGGAAGCGACTGCAGGGCCGATTCCTGGGAAGTACAGCACATGGCAGTGCTCTCCTCCTCCTTTTTTGTTGTTATTCAGTGGCCTCTCCTCCGTCTTTCAGCCAGACGTGCTCTGCCAGGAGTTCTAGAGTGGGTGACCGGGTACGTCAGCAGTGAGAGTGGAGCTCTGTGTGCGCAGCGCACACGGCTGGCAGACACCCAGCACGCCCATCTAATTATTAAATATTTATTGCGCCTTTAATGGGTCAGTTACAACAGCAGGATGCTCCCGAGGAGCAGGCTGCAAGGAACGGGAACGTACAGTTAAAGGCTGTCAGGCCCTGATGAAATGCAGCACGGTGATGCACTGCAGATAACCCGGCCCTCCTGTGATAGAACGTGGTGCAGCTGTTGCTGCAGGCACCGCCTCCAGCAGCTTCCTCCCTTCGGCAGCCATCTGCACCACAGCCCAATGCCGGACATGCCCTCTGTGCCCTCTGTGACACAGCCCAGCACCTTCCCTTCTGCTGCTCCCTGTGATTCTCACAGTGTCCCCTGGACACAGTGTCCAGCACACAGCTAGGTGCGACCTTATGCCAGGGGTGAACTGCTGGCTGGAGGGCTGGGCCCGGAGGGTTGTATTAATGGGGTTACATGGCAGACAGTCGGCAGTGGGGTCCTGCATTGGCTCCATTTATGGGCCAGTTCTCTTCGGTTGGTTACCAGGGAGCTGAGTGCACACTGATCGTGCACTGACGATGCTGAACTGGGAGGAGCCATTGGTTCCCATGCAGGAACTGGATGATCTTTAACGTCTCTTCCAACCCAAGCCATTCTATGATTTTATGGTCTTTTTTGTCCAGGAGGCTGGAAAACTCCCTTCTGCGTGGCATTTCACAGGCTCCACACCCGGCACAGGGCTGGGGAGCGCTGCTAATGCTCTCCATCACTTGCTGTGCTCCAACCAGCACTGGGCTGGATGAGGGACGCCTAGCGGCTTGCAGCAAGGAGCTGAGCCGATCTGCAGCACAAAGGAACAAAAAAAAGATAAAAATAAGGACACAGGGTGTGTTTTCTGGGTGTGTGGGGTTTTGTTTCTTTGACTCCCAGCCAGAGGATCCACATTGTTCTGCACATTTTTTTATTAGGTGCTGTCATGAGACCAACGAACCTGCAGTCCTGTGCGCTAACGAGCCCAGATGCACAAATTGCTCCCAGTGAATTTAGGTGTTCACACGGCAGTTCTGAGCACCAGGCACTCGTGTGCCCAGGACCACCTCCGTGCTACAGGGACACGAGGCACGAGGAACAGGCAGGCAAAGGGGACACGTGAAAGCGGGGGACATGCGGACATGCGACACACAGACATTAGGGGCAAGTGAACATGGGGGATGCACAGCCACGAGGGACGTGTGGGACATGCAGGACAGGCAGACAGAGGACAGGTGGACACAGGACACACAGACATGAAGGACACGTAGACGTGGGGACAGGTGGGCACGGACAGTGCGTGGGCACAAGAGGCAGGTAGATGGGGGGGCACAGGAGGGACAGACAGACACGAGAGACACAGGAGACACGCAGACAGCGGGACGGGCGGGAGAGATGGAGGAGGGGGATGCGTGGACATGGCAGCGTGCACACGGACACCACGGGCACACAGATAAGACGGACAGGCAGATGTGGGGGACAGGCGGACGGGGGACAGACACGTGGCCACGGGGACATGCAGACACGTGGCACAGGCAGAGAGGGGAGCAAGGCCAGCACGCCGCCCGCGCCCCGGCACATGGGGGCACTCCTGGAGGCAGCTCCTTAAGCGCACACGGCACCTCGGTGCGGGATGGGGTTAACGCTTTTAAGGCCGGAACACCGCTTTAAGCCGTGAAGCCCCCCGCCGTCCCTGCGTGCCCCCACTCTCCGCTCCTGTTGGGATGGGGGGGCGGGGGGGGGGTAGAAAAAAAAAAACGATTTAGAAACGATTTAAAAATGCAATGAAGAAAAATAAATGGAGAAAGAAATAAAATAGGAGCAGTCCCCCCGACAGGGATGCCGCCCCCCCCCCTCGCCCCCGTGCCGGGTAGGGGCCTGCCCGCCACTTCCTGCTTAGCGTTACGCAGCACTTTTTCTTAGCAGTCACACGGTTCGGATTTTTTTTTTTTTTTCTCTCTTTTTTTTTTTTTTTCCCCTTTTTTCCCTCCTCTCCCCCCCGCCCCAGCGTCTCCCACCCCCACCCCCCCCTCTCGGCGCCGCGCTCCGAGAGCACGAAAATTGCACACCCCCCTCCTTCCCGCGTCGTGACGTCACCCGCGCCATGGGCGGTGAGGGGCGTGACCAAGAGGCGGGGGGGGCGTGGCCTGGCTATGGGCAGTGCGCTTAGCGCGCGTGCGCAGTGCAGCGCCTCGCGGCAGCGGCTATATAAGGGCGGGGCCGGGGCGGCGGCGGCAGAGCGCTGAGGAGGCCCTGAGGCTGCGTGGCCGAGCTCGGTGCGGCAGAGCGATAGCGGAGAGCGCAGCGGCGTGCGGGACGCGCGTGCGCGGGGACGAGGCCGTTGGCCGCCTTCTTGCTGTGCAGCCCAGGAGCCGCCGCCATGGTGAAGAGCGTGGGCAATCTGGTGAGCCCGTGGGCCGGCCCGCCTCGGGCAGGGTGGCGGCGCTGCGGAGCGGGGGAGGCGAGGGGGGCTCCGTGGCGGGGGCCGCGGGCAGGGCTAACAGCGCGTGGCTGCGCTCCTTTGTGTGAGTTCAGCCTGAGAGCCGCGGTCCGTTCGCGTCTCCTCCCGCCGCGCTGAGGGAGGGACAGCTGCGCTCCGACTGCAGGTGGCAGCTTGGGAAGCCGTCTCCGCCAGGGAGCGGGGTCTGTGGTCTGTGCTGGCCGCTCTGGTTAAACAACACACGCCGAATCTTGCGGTGACCCTTGGCAGTCAGCTGATGGCCAGGCTAAGCCCGGTTCAAGGGCAGCACGGTACGTGCCAGAGATCGTGCTTATAGCTGAGGTCTTCTGTTAAAGCTGTCTCTGCCGTGCTGAGAGCAGTGGATTTCTTACAGCGTTGGTTGGTGGCCTCCATTTTGGTCCACTGGCGGCTGCTGGGAATCCCTGCTGCACTGGAACCTCTCCTTGCCACCTGTTTTCTCTCAGCCAGCCCTTGGAAGCTGAAACCTGCTCACAGCACACTGCTTGCCTTGTGCTCCGGCACAGAGGGGTGTGCTGTGCCCAGCAGAGTGAGGCCCTCCGTGGGCTCAGGGAGGCACCAGCTGTATGTTTGAAAGCTGTTGAGAGGCTTCCCTCAGGAGGACAAAGGAAAATAGTGCTGGCAAAGCTGTGAGATCCTCTAATAAATGTGGCCACGTGGACTTGCGGGGGGGGGGTGCATCCCTTCTGTTAATGAAAGTATTTCTGTATGAAGCTTATCAATCCGTAGTTATTGCAGAAGACTGGAAGTCAGTAAGGTCAGGCAGTTTTCCTGCCACTGCTGTCTTCCTTACTTCAGGGATATTAATGTTCTCTGAGAAAAATACCAGCACTTATCCCTCACTGGGTCTCCCAGGGGTAGCACCGTTGGACCTTGTGTCTCTTCTCAGGTTGCCCACAGCAATTTTAGCTGATTCTGGGGATGACTCACAGGGTAACGCCTGGCTGCAGCTGGAGAGCAGTGCCCAGACCCAGGTCTCCAATGGTGTATGGTTTGTGATCAGCAGGAAGTGCCATGTCCTCCCACTTTGCCCTTGTTCTGTGCAGTACTGTCCTGAGATGTGTGGTCATGACTAGTGTGTCCCAGGGATGGATTTCCTCTTGAAGGATACAGAAATTAGTCAACTGCACTGAGAAAGTAAGAGTAAAGAAGGTGGTCTAATTGGCAGGTGCAGGAGGTAGAATTAATATTAGTAAGGCTGTTACAGTAGAGAGGTGTGAGAATATATGCCAAAAGTCAGGGATTTGGAGGTGGGAATGAGTGAGGCTCTACTAAGAACCTTGTGGTTGTAAGTAACTGCTGAGAGCAGATAGCGTGGACTACTGTGTATGTTAGCCTTGAACTTTGCTGGAGGCCGTGTTGTACTTTAGAGATTGGGATGCAGGAGTACATCCTGTATTAGCACAGCAGCAGAGAGAATGTTGGAGAGATAGGAGAACGTCCTGTTCCCCTCCCTCAGACTGAGCAGGTGATATGGGGTATTGGCTGCTGGTCTCACAGTGGATAGGCTCAGTGTCTACTCACAGTGCAAGGATGGAGGAGTTCAGCATCTGGAGGTTGCATGCCTGAGGACAGCTGCATCAGGAGTTTGAGGCATGGGAAGTGGGAAGAAGTGATGCCAGACATGCTTGGAGTTGCAGCATGTTATGAAGACTTGCCTATTTGCTGGATCTGCATCCCCTGCTTGATCTGCCTGAGATACTTGTTTGCTTCCTAGCATGCAAATATTTCTTTCCTTCAGTGTCTTGCGCTTCTGCTAAAACATTTGCTCTTTGAAAACAGTGGCACATAAGAAGCTCTAAAACGCAAAGCATGCTGTCCAGAAATGTCTCTTGTAACAAAGTGCGACAGATCTCTCTGTTAACCTGCGATGTTAGTTATTACTCGCATAGTCTGTGTAGCTTTGTGTTGATTACTGAAGTTACACCCCAATTTACTTGGTGGAATAAATAAAATGTTTATACGAATCAGCTCTTGCTTTAGAAAACATGCTGTAGGGTAAACCACACAACATCTTTATTCTTACCGTTGATTGCAAAAGGTGAAACTGGAAAAGCGTGCAGAAGTTTGTCCTCAAATTCTGTGGAGAAAAGTCCCAGAAGAAAATGGATGCCTTCCCATCAAGTGAGAATTGAATGTTAAGGACTGTTGCAGTCACATTTAAAGTGTAACACTACTCAGTGTAGCTTACAATCTCAGCTCATGCTAACTTCTAGCTAAATTTACACAGTTCAATGACTGAATACTGTGATATTTCCTAGTTGAGGCGTCAGAAGGCAGTGGTGGATGCTAACACTGATGGAAGCAATTCACAGGAGTGTATGCGTCGTTGACCAAATAAGTACTTTAAGTGGAGGTGCTGTGTGAAGGCTGAGGGAAAGCTGACTTGGAGGTTAGTCAACTTTTTGCAAAGAAGGGAGGAAATCCTTAATGTTTTCAATTCTTTTTTCTTTATAGGCTGATTTTGAGGCAGAACTGAAAGCTGCTGGTGAGAAGCTTGTAGTAGTTGATTTCTCTGCCACATGGTGTGGACCATGTAAAATGATCAAGCCATTTTTCCATGTAAGTAGCCTTTGTTTTTCACAGTAACAGTAAGTATACACAAATACTTCTGTGCAACTTGTCAGTAATATGGAGGAAACCTCCTTTGTCTGTGGGGTGGATGGTATTTCTTGAAGGAGAATTTGTAGAAGTATGTGATTGGTAACTATTGAATAAAGTACTTGGATACACAGCAGGGAACAGACATGCTGTTGCATTTTGTCTGTCCTGGTGCTCTGATGCACAGTCTGTAGGTACCTAGCTTCCCTCAAGAACTGGTAACAGTGGAGTTGAAACAGTGTGTGTACACTGGCTCTGATTATTAAAACTGCATTCAGATAAGCTGTAGCATCTTTCTGTAGTGATGGGGAGGCTGTAAGGGAAGGAAAGGCCTTTCCCTTGTGCTTAGGTGCTTCAGCAGACTCTTCCAGGGGATGGAGCTGAAAATTAATTTCTGGTCAGTAAAGTAGCTGCTTTAAGGTAACGAGTCAAGTCTCACAGCACCAGTTTCTATGAATGCATCTTTTAAAGAAGTGGCTTTCCTGGAGCAGTAACTACATAATTTTGTTTTTCATTCTAGAGTCTGTGTGACAAGTTTGGTGATGTGGTGTTCATTGAAATTGATGTGGATGATGCCCAGGTAAGGTCCAAGGGTAGTGCTGAAGGACAGTAGCTTGGGAGAACCACAGAAGTGGCAATGAATATCCTTTTGTTTATTGAAACAAAATAAGATAGTTGCTAGGTGCCTATGCAGGAAAGAATGAACTTCTAGAGTTTATCAAAAGAACGAGCTGCTTTAGTTATGTGCACTGTCTAACCCCTATGGCACACATGAGATAGCTTGGGAATACTGGTGCTCTGTGTTTTGGGAGAGTGTCTCAAAGGCCTTAATCTGTTTTGATGCAATCTCCCCTAAAAGTACAAGACTGTCTGGTCTCACCACTGCCCTTGGCAGTTTCCTCTTTCATGTTTCAAATCAAGTCTAATAAGATGTCTGCTCTATAGCAGTTTCAGCAATGTGGAATGAGTACTTGACCAATTTCAGGTTGAAACAGCAACGCTGCTGTACTGCTTTTGAACACTCTCCAAACATAGAGTGGGGATGCAGTAAATATGTGCTCTTATTACTGTATGAATTAGATGATGGAGGGATGATCCTCCTAGGTTTGTTTCATGAAGATGTTAATATTGAGCTGTTTTTGCAGTGCTGGACTAGAAGAGCTGCTTTTGCTTCATTTTGAACAGTAATGACTTTGTCCAACTTCCTAATCAAAAGGAAACCAGTGGGCTCTAAATTTCGATGTCCTTCAGACATGCACAGTTGAAGACTGTTTTCTTTCTCTTCCAGGATGTTGCTACACACTGTGATGTGAAGTGCATGCCAACATTCCAGTTCTACAAGAACGGAAAGAAGGTAGGCTTCTTTTTATGGAGCTTATTTTCCTGGAAGGGGCAGGCTAGGCCACATAGCCTGCTTTCTTTTAATTTATGTGGGTCGCAGCTGGCATTGGGACACTTCTGAGAGCAATCAAATTAATCTTAGTGCTACAGCAAATGTAACATAGCCCAGCTGCTAACTGATAAAGCAAACTCTATTAATTAGACCTAGTGAACTAAGTCTTGCAGGTCAGTCTTATGGGAGGATCTTCATGAGGAATTGTTGAGGTTAAGTGTGCAAGACTGTCTTAATGCTCTGCTTTTACTGATTTCAGTTAGCATTTATTCTCTGCATGCAGTTCATGTTCAAGCAGGGATGTGACTATATATGTAGAATGCCCCCCAACAACAGTCTCTAATTTAAATATACTCAACATCTGAAACCACTGCTTGAGTGTTTTCACACAGACTGTAAAACCTATGAAGGGAGCCCACGTATGTTGCAGGACTGAATAGAGTCCCTTTGCATCTGCTGTGAATTGGATAGATGGGGCCAGAGCAGGCTCAGGGACAGGTTGCTCCAAGCAGTCCTCTCAGCTTGATAGGAAATGGTCCAGAGCAACCCAACATGGCTTTCAGTTACCACTGCTAGGAGGTGATCTCCAGAATCCCTTTAAGCTGTAGTTTTGAGTCTTACACACCAGTGATTCAGGGTCAATTTATTTTTCCCTTCTCTCGCTGTGTGTGTGTCAGTCTCCAAGCATGGTGGCCTGAAAGGGATTCTTAAGATGCTGGCACTGATTTTCTTTTGAATGAGAAACAAATAACTTAATCTCTACAAAATATTTTTCATTTTGAGGCTGAAGAAATCTTAGTGGTTGCGGAGTTAAATAAGCCCATATTTCTGCATGTTATGCAACTACATGTTATGTAGCATTGAGTACAGCTCTTCTGAAAATTGTTCTTTTTGCAGGTGCAGGAATTCTCTGGGGCCAATAAAGAGAAGCTGGAAGAGACCATTAAAAGTCTAGTCTAATCTCCCGCCATGGAGACATCGGAGCATGTCTGGATCGGCTAAATTATAGCCCATAACTTTTCTACTTTCAAAGAAAATCCAACCATTTAACCTATCTAGCTTGGTGGAAACTATCCTCTGATCAATGTAAATGAGTACAATAAAATGTAAATTCTTCACTATTGGTTATTGCTTCATATTTGAATGAAAATGTGAGCAAGTTGCTAATGTCTCTGAGATGCTGTCTGGATGTACGGGCTCTCGTCAAATGCAGAAATCTAATACTAGCTTATCACTGAGAAAATAAAATTAAGTGTTGGAAAGGACAGCAGTAGTAATTGTTGTAGAAGTCTGGCGCCTTACTTGCCCCGCAGCTGACCACCAGCCTATTATCTGAAGAGCAGCACTATGGCTTGCAGTTGAGCTGCAGAAGGGTGAGCTTGGAGCTGTAGAATCAAGGGATTGCTGGTAGGGATGGGTTCTCAAAATCTAAGCTTTGTATGGACTTAGAAATTAAGACTACTGGTGTAGTAAAACATCTGAATGTGATGTAAATTCTGCCACAAAACTGTAGAAAGGTAGGAGTCGGAGGTGCTGCCTTCTTCCCTTTCAGTTTTGCTTTGCCATTGGTGTACAGTGGTTCTGTTAGTAGCAATATGTAGTTGCTGTATTGGGCTGCTTTGTTCCACAGGCAATAATCTGAAGAGGCAAAACACTGTCTTAAACTTGAGATTTATTTGCTTGTGTTCTTCTCTTTGCATAATTCCACTATTACATTATTGGACCATACTGGATATGTTTTGTCCAGTAAACTGGACTCTGCAGTCCTCCAGTCCTATGTCAGGTTGTCTAGATAAATGTTTATCTGCCAGTTTCCACATGCTATTTAACTGCTGTTCCTCCTCCCCCCAGATCAGAATGGTTTTCCTGCTGGTCTAGGTGTTGTCTCTTAGTAAGCATTCAGTAAATAATGAAGGAGAGGAGTAGCAGCAGCTAACAGCTAATGCAGTGGTTTAGAGTTAAGTGAGTTTTGTTGCTTATTTTCCCATCATTGATGGGAAAAGAGAGACTTCATGATGATGCATCTGTGGGCAAAGTGGAGAGAGATATTCTGGTAAGCAGCTCATGCGTGACTCAGTTTTACACTCATATCACAAGCATCTGTGATTTTCCTGGCTCACAAGGAGGGCTGGGAGACCTTCAGTGGACTGCTGTGTATTTTTACCCCTATTAAAAACAAAGATTTTTTTTTTCCAATTCCAAGAAGCATCTGTACTTCTCAGCTGAGGAGAAGCTATCAGGAATTTTGGATGTAAGCTCTGCTTACACAATGAGGGCATGCAAGATGTTTTCTGTACTGCTCTGACTCTTTGACTAGCAGCAGTGCTGCCATGTGTTAAGAGATGACTCACAAGGTAAGTGGGAAACCACTATACAAAGTGGTTCCATAGATACACTTGCAAAGAGGAAATAATATGGTACTGGGGAAGAACATGCCACTAAGATCACAGTATTTGCTAACAAGCATTGCTTTTAAGAGCAGTTCTCAGGTGGCCTGTTTATTTCCTCTGTGCAGTAGCTGGAAGCAAGAGAGAAAAGATAGAGAATCACAAGGTTGGAAAGGACCTACAAGATCATCTAGTCCAACTGTCCTCCCATTACCATTGCTGCCACAAGCCACTAAACCATATCTCATAGCTCCTCATCTCTTGAACACTGCCAGGGTGACTCCACCACCTCCCTGGGCAGCCATTCCAGTGCCTGAACAGTCCCTGAGAGAAAAAAATTCTTCCTTATGTCTAATCTAAAACTCCTTTGGTACAACTTGTGGCCATTTCCTCGGGTCCTGTTTGTTGCCTGGGAGAAGAGGCCAAACCCCTCCTCATCACAACCACCCTTCAGGAAGTTGCAGAGTACAATGAGGTCTCCTCTGAGCCTCCTCTAGGCTAAATAATCCCAGCTCCCTCAGCCGCTCCTCATAAGCCCTGTGCTCCAGACCCTTCAACAGTTTCATTGCCCTTCTCTGGACACGTTCCAGGGCATCAATGCCTTTCTTGTAGTGAGGGACCCAAAACTGAACACAGTACTCGAGGTACGGCCTCAGCAGTGCTGAGTACAGGGGGATGATTACCTCCCTGCTCCTGCTGGCCACACTATTTCTAATGCAGGCCAGGATGCCATTGGCCCTCTTGGCTCCCTGGGCACACTGTAGGCTCATGTTCAACTGTGCATCAGCCAACACCCCCAGGACCCTTTCCTCTTCACAGTCATCTGGCCACTCATCCCCAAGTCTATCGTGCTACATGGGGTTATTGTGGCCAAAGTGCAGGACCCGGCACTTGGCCTTGTTGAACCTCATCCCACTGACCTCAGCCCAGCAGTCCAGCTTATCTTGATCTCTCTGAAGGGCCTCCCTACCCTCAGGCAGATCCACACCACCTCCCAGCTTGGTGTCATCTGCAAACTTACTGAGGGTACATTCAATCCCCTCATCTAGGTCATCAATAAAGATATTAAAAAAGATGGTAGTTAATTACATGCTAGAGTGGGGAATAATTGCAAATTCAGGTAGGAATGAGGGAAGGGATCGGAAAGGCAGCAGTATCTTGTGCTCAAATGGATGCAAAGTAGTTCTTGCAGCAAGCCTTCTGCTGCATTAACTTCTGTTTCTGAGAATTGGCATGTAAGCACAAAAACTTGCTTAGCCTTGCTTTAAAGCAGCTGTTCTTAAAGCCACCTCTAAGGAATATGCAGCAAAGAACTTTGTATGTCAAGTAGCCTTTTCTTTTAAAGGAACTGCTGAGTATATTCCCTTCTAAATCCTTTGTTTTGCTGAAGTTTGCTTGAAGTTGGTTCTTTTCATTACGGATACTGGAAAGCAAAGCCTAATGGCAATGCCTTGCTGAGGGGTAAGGAGTCTCAGCTCCTGTGGCAGCAGTGACCCTGTGGGAGAGATGTACTCCAGTTCTGGATGGCATCTCCCTGCCAGTGAGGAGCCGGGAGGGAACTGAACCGGCACAGCTGTCCTGGACTGGGCAAAGAAATGTCCTAAAGCAGGACGCCACATGCTTAGCATAGAGGGCTGCTACTTCAGGTCTGGCTGGGCATTGTGTAGGTGGTGGTGAAGCAATTGCATTGTGCGTCACTTGTTCTATATACTTTGTACGTCTATTATTTTCCCTTCCTGTTCTGTCCTATTAATCTCTGTTTATCTCAGCCCGTGAGTTTTAACTTTCTTCCTCTTCCTGCTGTTGACAGAGGAGTGAGCACAGAGCTGTGTGATGCTGAACTGCCTGCCAGGTTCAACCACGCCACCTGAATGCAGCGGCAACAAGTAACCTTGCTAAATCCTGGGGCATGGGCCCTGACATGGAGTTATTAAGTAATACTGTGGAGAGCTCAATAGGTGTGATTTGCTTGCTAAATGGCTGAGCTGTTTTTCACTTGAAAGAGTGAGACAGCAGTATTTCCATATGCCGGAATGTTATGCTGCAGAGTTGCTCTTTCATTGGACACATTTAAGTCACTTCTGTGAGAAGCAGGATGTGATCTGCTGTTTGCAAGAATGCAACTGCTTTGATCCAGTGATGTGAGATGACTTTGAGGGGGTAACAAGAGCTGGCCAACTGACTTCATCTCCATCAAATGTGGAAGAAGTTTGGTGCACACTAAAGCAACATTTAAAGGTTCCTTCTAGGAGTTAGGAAGTTATCCTTCCCTCAGGTGATGACTGCCACCAGTCATTTGGCTATAAAATGGCTGAGATGTCTGCCCTGCTGTCAAACCAGTAGAGCAAGAAGTTCTCTGCGAACCTGTTTGTGTAGCTTTCCCATCACAGTGGATGGACAGGTCAGCAGGAAGAGACGTACTTCTCCAGCACAGAAATTGGGAGTGTGTGGCTGAGTAAGTAGGTTTAATGAGGGAGGACTTCCCACTGTGAAGGGAAAGGACAAGCCGCAAGGGGCTCAGCCAAGTGAGCAAGGGAACAGTGCAGGGTTATGATGGAGGGAAGCAGCAATACTCCGTAACCACAGCCATGGTGTCAGACTGCTATAGTGCACTTGGGCAAGTGTTATCTTAGTAACTGGTGTATTACTTCACATCTTTTCCTGCAATACACAGCCTAATTCCAGCTCCGATTGACCTTCCACTTTTCATTCATTCCCAGACCTGAATTATGTTAGACTTGGATTTCAACCTCACGCCCTCACAAATGATTTCAAGAAGAGTTTTTGAAATCACTCTAGCTTTAATTAGTGTTATTTCCTCAAAATTAGCTGTCTTTATAAAGGGCAAGTGGCAACTTTTCAAAATACACAGTATTCAAAACCTTGCCTGGCACCAGCCTCACGCTGAGCACCTTCCAAATGGTGCTGTCCATTAGTTCTGTTTTACGCAGCTAGCACAACCCCTGAGCAGGAGTGGTGGGAGTAACCGCACTGAGGCTCTGAGCACCAGTTAACATGCAGGTATCTGTCTGCTTCTACCTCTTACAGCTTGAGAACCGGGGCACAGCAGCTCCTCTGTGTGAAGGTCTGTTGCGTGCAACTTTCAGTCACATGAGGAAGAGGCTTGAGGACTGTTGGTGAGGCCTCAGCTAGTCTATCTAATGGTCTCTGAGGGGTGGGAGAGGCTGATGACAGGCACTGCAGGCCTGGCTATGGCAGGGACCCTGCTCCTCATCTGAAGTGACAGGTGAGCGTGCCAACCGCACGAGCTGCTGAAATGCTTTCCCGTAGGTTTTCCTTGGTACGCAGACCAAGCAGAAAGCTGTTGAAGAAGGAAGAAGTCTGACGGGGAGCTGTGAGGATCTGCACTTGGGGCAGCCGCTGGCTGTCTTTGCACAGGTCTGGCAGCCAGTCAGCGCTGTGCGTAAACGCGCTCCCTTTGCTGCTGGCTGAGAAAGCATCTCTCAGACACGCCCACCTCCGCGAGGTTACAGTGACCCGTTGCTGGTTGTATGCACGCTGGTATTCAGAGCCGCCCTGGGAACGCCCTATGCTTTTCTCTTGCAGGGTAGCGTGACAGCAGTACCTCCAGGTGATGGGCTGGAGGAGGACACGAGGCAGGCTAGAAATCCTAGCACGCGTGATTTGCCTCTCCCCGGGAGCTGGGGTGAGGTGGGGCGGTGTGACAGATATGTGAACAGTCTCTAGGTGGGTAGGGAAGCCAGGCATAACGTGTTGGAAATAGCCAAATAATTTATCAGGACGGCATCTCTGATACAGCAGATTTTATTTGCAATTGCAATGGCGGGCCTCCTGCAAGCAGGAGAGCACACAGAAAACAGCATTACATCTTTTTGCCCTATTACTCAACGCTGATCTCTTTCTCCCCTGGTTCCTCATTGGCTGAGTACTTCAGGCTCACAATCTTCCCGACGCTCAACTAAACATACGGATACTGGATAACGTAAATTGTTGCTAGCTAAGCATATATCGCTAATTAGTTAACTTTTCACCCTTGCTCATTCAACACTCAGTCATTGTTTCCGGACATCTGCTGATCCTTGGACAGAGATAAGCTTGGAAGGAGGATAGAGGGGAGTATCCTGATGCCTGTCTGCTGCATCTCAACCTACCCACAGAGCGAGGCAATCCAACCTTGTGTAGAGGCCCTGGCTTCTTTGATGTTTGTTAAGTCTGTTTTTCTTTTGCTGAGGGTCTCTTATCTAAACAGAGTAGCCCTGCAATATGCTTTCTAGATGGTAATACTATACCTATACCATTTGGAACACTTAAAAACTATTGCAGTTTTGCAAGCAAGAATTAATCACATAATTCAGCAACTTATCTTCTAAAATACGCTACTAACATATATGGTATTTCTGCCTTTTCACATCAGCTATTTCTAAGGACAAGTTACAAAATACAAATACATTGTGCTCTACTTCTTCCCATCAATTCCCCCTTTTCAGTATCTAATGCAGAAACAATATTCCATTCCTATACAAAGCAAAAAAGTTTTTCCTGTCGTGGAGGTTTAAAAATCCTGAGGACATTAAAAAAACCCGATGTGAATCTTAAGGATGCTGCTTTCTTTTCTCTTGGCACAGCTATGCAACAAATACGTGAGGAGCACGGAAAAGAAACCCCTCCAGGGTCACAATGAAGACACGGTTGAAGGATGGAAGAGATACAAATGTCCAGTCATGGGCTGTAGTAGAAACAAGGTGATGAGAGAAAATAGTTTATACAAGGCTCTGTACTAAGGAAACTGAGGCCAACTCAGACACTGTACTGATTTGATATAAAAAAGGGGGAGTCTTTGTGCAAAGTAAACCAAGCTTATCAACTGGGTGGGAAATAGATCACCTGTACGTAAGGTCCCTTCCACACCAAGCTGTCCTGTTTTAAACTGATGCCCGGGTGAGTTAGTTATTTTAATGTTCTTTAACCTGGCTGTGGTTGACTGGGATATCTCCTGAGGCCACTTACAGCATCCATAAATTACATGAATTCAAACTGAATTGCTGTGATCTCAGAATGCCACCAGATCCCCTGCAATTACTTAGCTAACTTCCATACCAAAGATTTAAACAACTTAGCATTCACAGAACAGATCTCTTGGGCTTCCAGACAAATAAAAATGGGCCCCTTTTTGTAAACATTATGGGGAGGAGCCAAAGAGCAATCCGTGTCCCTCAACAACAGCACCACACACAGGCAAACTGGGAGACCAACGGTGATTCTTTGCCAGATCCCCTTAATTGATCAGTACAGGTAGACCCATCAGATCAGGCTGCCCAGGATCTCACCCATCCCGGCCTTGAGTGCCTGCTGGGATGGGGCACCCACAGCTGCCCTGGGCAGCTGTGCCAGGGCCTCACTGCCCTCTGAGTAATAAAGTTCTTTCTAACATCCAACCTAAATTTCCCCTTTTAGTATAAAGCCATTCCATCTTGTCTTGTCACTATCAGACTGTGTAAAAAGTTGTTCCACCTCCTGCTTATAAGCTCCCTTCAAGCATTGGAATGCAGCAAGAATGTCTCCCCAGAGCCTTCTCTTCTCCAGACTGAACAAGCCCAGCTCCCTCAGCCTGTATTCACAAGAGGTGCTCCAGCCCTCTGTTGGTCTTCATGGCCTCCCCAGGACCCACTCAAACAGTTCCATGCCCTCCCTGTGCTGGGGCCCCCGACCTGGATGTAGTACTGCAGGTGTGGCCTCACGAGGGCAGACCAGAGGACAATCCCCTCCCTGCTGCCACCTCTCTTCTGAGGGCTGCATGGCCAGGATACTGTTGGCCTTCAGGCGGCTCAGACAAGCTCATGCTGTTGGCTCATGTCTAGCTTTTTTGTCCACCAGGACACCCAGGTCCTTCTCCACAGGGCTGCTCTCTGTGAGTTCTGCCAGTCTGGACACATATCTCAGATTGCCTCAACCCAAGTGCAACACTTTGCACTCGGCCTTGTAGGACATCATTAGATTTTCACATGCCCGGTTTTCGAGCATGTCCGGGTCCCTCCGGCTGTCCCTTCTATTATGATGGTGTAGTCTGGGTGAGAAAAGGCTTGGGGAGATTCTGTCCTCGTGTATATGTCCCTGGTGGGAGCAAAGAATACGGAGATGGATTTCCTCCATGATCTCAAATGAGTGTACAAGAGGCAATGGGCACAAACTGAAACAGAGGAATCTCCACTTAAATTTATAATAATAATAAAAAAAAAAACCAACCAGAAATAACAAGAACCAACACTTTTTGCTGTGAAAGTGTTCAAGCAGTTGGGCAGGTTTCCCCAAGAGATTGTGGAGTCTCAGTCTCTGGAGATACTCATGACCTGACTGGTCATGTCCTTCCCATCCCACACCAGGAGATCTGTCTTGAGGGCTCTCCTACAGCATCTCCAGAGGTGCCTGCAAGCTCCTGTGATTTCACAGGAGATCGGAGCACCCATACTTAGAAACAACAGAGATCCCAAAAGCAAAAGAGAACCTTTTCTACAATTACACTGAATCCAGTGTAGAAAACAGACACCTAAACATAGCTTTAGCCTATCAAAATACATCTAGCAGAGAAATAACTGCTGTGGGCTGGAGGGTGGATGCAGGGGCGACACCTGGCTATGATGTAGTGACTGACGTCACAAAAGCAAGACCAGTTCAGACCAGACTTCTGTTCTGTGCGTGCTTCACTCGGTGCTGTTAGGCCAGCTGAACGCACAGAGACGGTGTGTGAACCTAATTTCTCAAAAAACAGAAGAAGCTCCTCCTTTCTTTCACATGTAAGTGCTGGTCTCTTTTGGAAGCGTGTTTTGGAAGATTCTGTGTGAATCCTAAACTTACTGATCGTGCCAAAGTGGTCATCTGTAAGTTGGGAGAAGACGAGTTATTCCCCGCTAGAGTCACATCTGCCAGTGTGATTTGGGCTGCACTTCAATCTTGCAGCACTGAAAAGACTGACATTACTGCAAAGACAGCATGTGAAGCAGTTAGGTTGTACTGCTTCTTTGTTTGGTGTTCTCTCAGGACTAATGCTGGCATTTTCAACCTTAAAGGTGGCTGTTGCACATTTCTGCACCTAGAGTTTAACGCTTTATTTCTCTTGGGAAGAGCACAGATCTTTTTGTCTCTTTCTTTTGTAGAACACAGCTTCCATAGCCTGTTTACGGAGGACAGCAGCTGTTAGCCCAAAGCTAGCACCAGCAAGCTGTAGACCATGCCTGTGGACACCTCTCCTGACTCCAAGTGCCCCATTTGCTTGGACAGATTTGACAACATTGCCTATCTAGATAATTGCTGGCACAGGTTCTGCTTCCGTTGTGTCCAGGATCGGTCAAAAACCAAAGCAGAATGTCCACTCTGCAAACTGCCCTTCATTTCAATATTTCATACAATCCGTGCTGACAACGACTTTCAGGAATACAAAGTCACACCTCCAGAAGAGGCTGCCTCATCCAGCCTTGAGGGCAGAACCATCTCTTTTGCCCAAAGCCCTTCAAATTTGCACATATATGATCTGCACGACAATTATGACTATCCTACACTATCATATGATGAAGGAAGTGGCTCGGACTCAACAGTTACTGCAGATATTCTTGGGTCAGAGAACAGCTCATCTGTTTCTGGTGTTGGTCAGAGCCCCTGGGATGATGAAACTCCAGGGCCTTCATCCCGCACTTCAGAAAAGTATGGTGCAACAGCAGCTTCTCTGCAGGAGTCATTAGAGAGCTCTAACAAGTACTCTGCTTGGAAGAGAATTATGCTGCAGCCTCAGTTACAGGCTGGTGTTGACTCCAGTGACAGTGACTTTTCATCAGAGTATCGGGATATTGCTGGCTATGTTAATCTCTACGCTGAGAGGACACCAGAACTGACTGAGCTGTCCTCAGACTCTGAGGACTCCATCAGGAAGAAGAGGAAATATGTGAGGAAAGAGCAGTCAATCCAGAGACTGTCCAGAAAGAGAAAGACCAGGAGTCCGGAGGCCTCTCCACAGAACAGTGACAGCAGTCATGGCCATGGGCCTCGTAGGAAGTGTCACAGTGAACACCAGCTTAAAAAGAGATGCTCAAGAAGCAGAGATGATAGCAAACATCAAAGCAAAAGAAGCAGGAGGTCAAGGCCTCATGGCATGAATCTCTCCCTAAAAAGCCAGAGAGGCTCCAGTAATGGCAAGAACACTGCAACCAGAGATTCCAACAGATCACTGGCACATCACAAAGGCCACGGCCAAAGGAGGTCAAGCAGCCAAGACAGTGATCATCATTACAAAAGAGGCTGTTACTTCAGTGGATACAAGTGCGACTACCCTCCTTACAGTCAAAAGACGGCCAGAGAGGGCCCCTCCTACAGGAAGAGGACTCATTCTAAAGCTCACTGTTCAAAGAAATCTGTTGGTCCAGAATTCAGCACCCAGCCCTTCACAGAAAAGACAGATCTGCATAGCCAGATGGGTCTCCATGAGAGACAGGACTCCTGTTACAAACAATGCAGATCAAGGAGTCGATCAAGCTCCAGATCAAGGAGCCCTTCTGCAGAGACAAACAGAACAAGAAGTGAAAAGCCTGGTGGAAAGAGGAAGCACAAAACTCGACACTTGGAGAATGCAGAGAAGGGGAGCACTAGTATGAAGAGAAAATATAGCCTCGAGAGAATTGTCTCAACATTCAGTGATCGCTACGAATACAAAGGCAGCCCTTCAGACAACCAAGAGAGCAGCGAGACAGGACCCAAGAAAAAGAAGAAAAGGATGAGAAGTCCAACTGTGCAAAGTCTCTGAAGGAAGAGCAGCAGACACAATGACGCTTCCTAAAAAGCATAAGAAACACCAGAAACATCACCAGAAGTTTGCTTAGTTCTTAAAACAGGAGTCATTCTAAATTGTACTGTTGTATTAATGAGTGAGATCTAAGTTGATCTCTGCTGAGAAGTAGAAATCTGTTACTACATACTATACTGGTTGAAATCTTAATAAAGCATTAAGAGTTTTTGTTAAAAAAAAGTTAATCCGTGGTCTATAATTTATGCATTTCCAATCTTTCGGCTTGTTTGGGCAATACTGAGTGAAGATGATAATTTGAGATGAGATGATATTTTGGTGGTTGTTGAATCATGGGTGAGTGCCCAGAGCTAGGCCAGTCTGCCTGAGAGGGAAGAACCACCACAACAGCATGGCAACAAGGCGCACTGCTAGCTGGTACAGGCCACAGGTGGCCCACAAGTTGGACATGTCTGGTCTTACGCAGCACATTTCCCTTTTGGTTTTGGGTGCCTTACCAATACAGTTCAATATTGGTGCTGCCAACAGTATTCTAGGCTGGGAGGTTTCTCCATAAGTTTTAGAAGTACAACAGAAGTTCACAGTCAGAAACCACGGTATTACTGTCATTATGCATGTGCCAGCATGGTTCCCAGCACATAACTGGAAGCTTGAATTTTCAGGAAGAAGTAGCCATGCTCTCCAAAGAAGTTAAAAAGTGGAGCAGGGTCGGGTTTGTTGGTTTTTTTTCGTGGGTAGAACTACCCTGCAAAATCAGCTACAGCTCATGAAGCATAAAATCTAAATAGAGACAGCAAGAGGACACAACTCAGTGTTTGATGACAAAGCAGGCTGAAGCCAATTACTCTAACCAAAAAAAAAAAAAAAAAGACCACTGAGCCAGTGATCTTAAAACAATGCAGTACTTTAGGACTTGAAAATACTCTCAGTCAGGAAATGTCAACCAACAGCAAATCTCTAGACAGTGGATATGAAACCTGATGACAAAACCCCGTGCCTTGTTTACCTTTTACTACACTGTACAGTAGTTATTAATTCACAGATTTTCCTCAAAGGCCAACTGAAAACCACAGCTAACACACTCTCTACTCTCTAACAACACCTCTCTACCACCAGTAGAGGCTCCAAAACAACCTCCTCACATCTAGCCAACTAGTTTCAAGACGCATTTTGCTCAGTTCACTTGATCTAAACCTTAAATGATCTTTTCCTGTTGACTGATAGGTCACCAGTCCTGCCCCTACAAAGACATTAAGGCCTCTTTTAATTCCTCTTCAGATACCAATAGCAAGAACTCAAAAATCAACTCAGAATTCCTCTATAACAGCGTTTATTCTTTACCCAGGAATGGATCGCCATCAACTTCAATATCTTTCTGTAACCTGTAGCTAGTAACAGGTTCTCATTCAACTTCTTCAATATGTCTAAGATGTAAACTATTGGCAAACTGTGTACCTCCTTCACTCAGCACCAGGTGGGACCTGGACAGCAACATAACATAGACAGGGCCAGCATAGCGACACCATCTTCCAGGAAAGCTGGGCTGGAAATCATGACAAGATCAGACACTGACTCCTGCATTACTTAAAGAAATGTGTGACCTAACCATACAACTCATATTGTAGCAGGTGGCTAAAATATTTCCAGGATCATGTGCAAGGAAGTGAAGGTTATTCCTCAAACAGAAATGCAATACAAGTGAAGTACCGATTAACAGATTTATTTTCTTTCTATTATCTCAGAATAACTGACACCTACATTACTTGATGAAATTAAAAAACAAAGAAAATTAAAAAAAATACAGCCATGTGAGGAAGCTGGGAATCCCCATACACTGTTAGCTTGATCTTTGCTCACTAACACTGGTTAGAAAATTAAATTCCCTCTTGCACAGTTCTGGACAAAATCAATAGGTAAACATTAGTTATTGGATGTGCTATCTGCTGGGAAAGCTTTCAGAATTGCCTCTTGCTTTTTCATAAGTCAACTTAGGTTTGTTTCAAACTACAAAAGTTTTAAGGCTTTTTTGCGTAGCTGGTTAAAGCACTTCTCAAGTTTTTCAAGAGCAAAGTCATAGGCACATACCTACAGTTATTAGGCCAATAACAAGAGAAAATATCCCCAAACATCCAGCAAAAACACAGAAATACACCTTTTTAACATTGAGTTTACAAAATTATATGAACAGAATCGCATTTTCCTGTGCTTGTATCCCAGGAATAAGTGACCTTCAGACTTTTACAACAGCTTTTCCAAGATTTTCTCCCTTTAGCATTCCAATAAAAGCTGCTGGCATGTTCTCAAATCTTTCAGTGACTTGTTCATGGTACTTCAGTTTTCCCTGTCAAAAAGAAGGGAATAATATTCTGAGACTTCATTTGCAGCTGCCTAGCTTTCACAATCTTGAAGAGACTAAATTGCCACCATGTTTTCTCCAGCACGTATGTTCCACCTCAAGTACTGGTTTGCAAAACTGAGTCTGTATACAGCAATTCCATGACAAGACCCACTTTTAGAGAGATTCACCCCTTGGAGTCAAATAGGGAGCAAAAAACACTGCAGAGAAAAACCTATCAGAACACATTGAGCACTACTCTGTCCTCAAGGAGCAGGTAGATCATTTAACTTCAGCTTACATTTAGAAAAAATAAGAAGCTCTTCGTTGTCAGATAATTGTTTAGAATGATTCCAAAATTTTAAAGTTAAGAGCACAAGCTATTACCATAAATCTCAAATAAAGTAGAAGGCATCAAGCATATTATGTATGGTTTGCCTGTTTCCCAGAAGGCTCAAAGATCATGCCATCTCTTCACAAGCTAAGACAAAGGACAACTCCACAAGCGAAGACGGAAGCTATGATGGGAGTACACGTTACAGAAAATTACCCCTTCCCTTCTTACCTCCAGGACCCATTTGAGCAGTGCCTTCACACCTTCCTCCCGGTGGTTATGCCAGCTGCTCACAATAAACCCTTTCATGCTAAGTTCATTGAAGATCATTGGAATCTGAATATAAGGTCCTGGCAAAGAGAGGAAATTAGGCCTCATTTTAAAAAAAAGCAATGCATAGAGAGAGGTTTTAGCCAATAAAAGACAACACTGAAATACATTGTTCCAGATGGAGACAAATGCTATTATTTCTGAACAGGGTAAATCACCACAGGTTCAGGAACAGGGAGCAGCACAGGAAGATTAAGACCTCATCTACCTGAGGCTGAACAGCCACCCAGCACTGCTGAAAACAACTTCACATAGATGCAAAGTGACCTGTGCTGAGCGGCTTTCTGCTTAATCCTCAGTGCACTGTTCTGACAGCTTGTTTGAAAGCCTGCCAAACAAACCATCTCACTAAAGCTCAAAAAAAAAAAAAAAAAAAAAAGTAGTTTATATATAATGAGAACACAAGCAAAGAAAGAAAAAAAACACAATAGGAAAAAATACATTTTCTTCATATAATATAAATTCAATAAAAATGCATCATAGCCCCCCCACCTGAAGAGGCCCAAATTTAAGGCCATCTGGGAGTCTAAAGCCAGTCAGCTATCAAAGAGAATATAGTTCCTGAAGCTCCTTTAGTTTCTTATAGAAAGTAGTTTCGGAAATCTTAATGCTATTAAAAGTGAATATTAATTTCAAACATTTTTAATAGCAGTCGCATCAGTAACTGAAGTCCTGCATTTATGAAATATGGGAATAAAAACAATCAAAGAAAAAAAAAACCAACCACACACAAACTAAAATGAAGCTGTTTCAACTAAAAACCTCAGGGAAATCTGTTACCATAACTTAAACTATGGACTCTGTAAATGATACCATTCCACCACACTTCCTGCCTTCTACTGATCTGCTTCTGCTCAGAGCCCTGGAGAATGTCATTTCAGCCCAGTTTAGTCTTGTGTCCATTTCTAAACACAAGTTCTCCACCTGATATGAGCATGTACTAAGGAAGATGTCTGTGTGTACACATCAGAAGCGTGGTCACACATCAGATCCCCCCCAGTTCGTTATCTAAATGTACACAAACAGGCAACTGGCACATTGGGGAAAAAGAAAAAAAAAACAGCAAAACTTGAGTGTCTGCCGTTATGTTTTTCACTCTGCCATCACCGAATAGTAACTACACTTAGACGCACAAAAGGAGGCCCACACCTTTCTGCGGCACAGAGTCATTGTACTGAGAGATGGCTCCGCAGACTGCAATCCTTCCGAACTTCTTCATGTGGTTGATAGCAATACTGGCGAATTCTCCACCCACCTACAAGAACCAGAGCACAAGGAGCATTAGAGAAAATCCACTGTCAAGACTGCTGGTTTGCCTCGCAGCATTTATTCTTTCTGTTACTGATCAAGTCAGCTGCAAAACAAAGTCAAGAAAGGTACAAGTAAGCTGTAAGCTCTTACAGAAATTATGTCACAGTTAGATGGAACTCAGTATCGAGCTCCTGCAACAGGCTAAGGAAATTAACAGCCTGCTCAAGACAAGGATCTTTCTGAACTCACATTGTCAAAGAAACAGTCATAGCCATCAGGAGAGGCCTTACGCAGTGCTTCATCCAAGGATGCAACCGTCTTGTAATTAAAGGCTTCATCAAAGCCTATATTTTTCAGATAAGCAACCTTGCTATCTGAGCCAGCACAGCCCACCACTTTACAACCCTGCAAAGAAAGAAAGAAAGAGCATTTAGAAATCTTTTTCAACGCAGGCTCACGCTATGAACACAAGAGTGCTGGGTGGAGAGCTCATTCTTAAAGTCAGGTGGCTGTGACTACGAGCTCCTAAGCCAGCTTTGCTATATCTTCAGGAGCTTTTTTCATCTCAAAAACTTACTGAATGCATGTCTTCACCAATGTTTGCCCTGCTGATCATTCATGGCCTTGTTCTTCTGTCTCCCACGATAGCCCTCCAATGTGCAAGTCTGAGCAGTTCAAGCCACTCACCCCTATTTTAGCAAGCTGCCCCACAACCGAGCCCACAGCACCAGCTGCAGCATTAACCAGCACCGTCTCTCCTGGCTTCATCTTGCAGATCTCAAACAGACCAACATAAGCAGTGAGGCTGTGAAGAAAAAGAAAAGCACTCAGTGTGGGATAAAAGAATTAAGAAATGGAAGTGTGACTTGATCTCAATAAACTAAAACATCACCACAACTAGAACAAGGTTGAGATTTATTTATCCTTGAGGAAATGCTATTAAAAAAATACAACTATACAATTTCCTCATTTTGCTTATGAGCCAAACTTTTAACTTCTTATTTTTCTGGACTGGCTGTAACTTTTTAATACATGCTACTGGGAAGCAGGATGTTGTTGTACAGAACTCCATCTTATGTCAAAACAGCTTTCCTTGTGCTCACAAGTTGAAAGGCTAAGCAACATGACCAACTGGCCCTCAAACCCAACAAGTTCCTCTTCAGTTTCTTCTTCTTAATGCTTCAGACTTAAGGATTGCTATTTCACTGTACCTTGTGACAGCTCTGTTGTCATTTTGGGGGCAAATCTGGAAATATGGTGATAGACAAAAGCGGACTAGCCCATATCCATAACTCAAGTTTGAGCCCTTCTAATCAGGTTAATTCAGACTGGACTTGATTTTTTCCAGCCCTTCCTGGATCCTTTTCCTGCCTGACCACATGGAAAGGCATGCTAAACTCCAAGGCAAATTTCCTCTGATCCAAAAAAATGGGTTAAACTTCAGGCCCTCTACAGGGTGAGGGCATCCTGAATTACAGCTTTATTTATTTATTTAAAACCAGAGTGATCACACAGCACAGTGGCAGAAAAATATGAGGCAAAAAGATTTTCTGATCTTTCTGATCCTGCACAGCAATATCCAGAGGATAGCTTCCTTTGGATCTTGAGACTCACCCTGGCATACCAACCGTCCCAAGTGCTAGAGATTTGGGGAGTGATTCTGGCCAACTTGCGGGAAGGAGATTCAGGTCTTTTCCATCAGAGATGAAATGAGTTCTCCAGCCTCTATTAGCCACAACAAAGGTCCCTACTGCAAAAGCTGGATTCTTGCTCTCTACAATCCTGCTCAAAGGAAGAAAAAAAAAAAAAGAAAAAAGAATATCTTATGAGACAAATCCTTATTGGCTCTTTCCTCTTTTACTCCTGTTGTCCCTTGATGCAGAAGAAAAAAATACTTCATATCAGGACATTTAGCCCATACCCTGCTGATGTTTTTCTTAAAATGGTTACTATCTCTTGTAACCATGGGAAAGCTGGGTGAAATGATGCTAGACTTAGCCCAACCCATGAAAAAACTGATGTTCCTGTACAGAGGCCATTGCTTTTTGTTTGTTGGGTTTTTTTTGTTTGCTTGCTTTACCAGCATCAGTCTACTATGAGTTCAGACTAGGCTTCTGTGAGCTCCAAGGCATAAAAGAGGACACTGGGATTAAACGATGGAAAAGTATGAAACTGAAGCACAAATAGGCTATTAAAAGCATTTCCTTTCTCAGGAAACCTGCACCTAATTTAAAAGTTAAAGATCTTGGAGATGGAGCCTCTCGTGATAACAAAACACTCCTTAAGGAAGGCAGTATCTAATAACAGAGAGAAGTTCATACTTGGGGTATCTCTGCCAAATGAGAATTCTGCTCTCTTAGCCCAGTGAGAAAATTATCCTGGGAAGTAATAAGTAAGCATCCTCAAAATACTGAAAATAGATTGCTTTTTGTTCAACTGACTTAATTTTTAATTTGTTCTAGCCCTTGATGTTCTTCCAGATGTTCTTGGGCAGTAACTTAGAGGCAGTGCAGCAGGAACAAGCTGACAAAGGGAAACATCTGTGTAGCTAAATCATTACCACAAGGTTGGGTTACGGTCATATAGCATCTGGCATCTTAGGTTACACTGAAACAGTCACAGCTGGAATAGACATCACGCATGCTTTTAGGTATGTAATTCCTGCATATCAGATTTTAAAACATGAAGTTGACACTTGGAGCCATGTTTAATGGTTGGCCCTTTGTGCCGCTCTTGTAACTATCTCCAGAAATAACAGTTTGTTGGCCTAGATGCTCTCCAGGAAGGCAGAAAAGGTTCTTATAGCAAAAGAAAACAAAAACAAACAAACAAAAAACAGGACAGTATTCCAATAAATTGCATATATGAAAAAAAGGAACGCAGCTTCTGCAGTATGTGGATTCATGTCAAGAGACCACCACACAGGCTGTAAATGACAGGACATTCCCTTGACATCTGCCACAAGGATGGATAAAAGGAACAGAAGGTCTTACCTGGCAACCTGCGTGCCAATCATTACGTCCCCTTCCTTCATGTCCCTTTTACTGTACGGTCTGTAAACACAGGCAGAGAGACAGCTTACTGTAAGTAATTTTCAGTGATCTTCCAGACCCAAAACACTAGTCTGACCCAGAAACAGTAGAACTAATGACTCTGAACACACTGCAAATAGCCTGCCCTTGTAATGACATAACTGGATATTTTCCATACACAATTACTGAAGCAGCCCATCAGCATCAAGCTGAAGTGTCAAGAATAGGACAGCATTAGTCATCACTGCAAGGTCCACCACTACAAGAAAGTTGAGACTCCAAAGAATTATCCCTGAGATAGGACCTAACAGACCTTTTCATAGCTGTGGGCAAATATCCAGTCTCCCTGTAATTGAACTATTGTCTGCTAACAAAAACATCCTATGTAATTTCCTATTTAGGATACATATCCTCAAGTACAGGCTTGAGTAGATAAGCAAAGCATGTTCTGCAGCAGGGCTGCAACCTCCTTTGGGCTCACTGTATTCTAGCACAAAAGTCACCACAAGGGACAATGGCAGAGTTCAGGAAAACTCCATGTCCACAGTGTAACTATCTTAATGTTCTGCAGAATCTGATATGGGAATCTGCTACTGTACACATCTTATACAAAGCAGACAAGCATACGTGGGACCCTGGCAATGAGAGATGCTCCCAGTACATGTTTATTAAGGTTTGAAAACACAAGTGAGTTAACATACCTCATGTAAGGATCAACACTAAGAAACACTGATTCAAGCAGCAGCTCTGCAACAAAAAACAAAGCAAACTCCTGGGTAACAGCAGTAAAGCACAGGTTCCATAAGTCAAAAAAAGCTACAGGAACTACCCGTAGTTTAAAAAGTCCTATTGGCATCCAATACGAATACACTACCAGAAACAACTAAGACGTTCCATAGCTTTGTCTGGATTTAGCACTGTGCTCTTATAAAAGAAATTTTTGGAAGAACTGCTGGAAAGCCAGCTTCTCTTCAACCCTGTTTGTCTTTATCTCCCTTCTCACTTTCTAGAAGATTGAACAGGCCAGACCTCCTAAACAAAGCACTTTTCTTTCACCTGTGTACGTCTTCCCAGGATTCATCCAGCAGAGGGTAGTAAGAGACTTTAGTGAACGTCATATGCAACAATCACCTTGCTCCCGTGAACAGAAAGAATACCTTCCCCAGGTAGCTTAATCTGCAATAGCTGCCCACCTCCATAACAATGCTTTTTTATGGCCACTGCAGCAACCTAACAAACAGAAGCTAATGATCTATTGAAACAGATATTTTTCCATTGCTCAGAGTGAGCAGAAGAAACAGCCAAGGCTGTGTAGCATCACAGGAAAGGCCATGTCTTAAAAGACTCTGTGTTCTTAAATAACTGTAAATATTAAGTATGCATGGGTGCTTTAGAGCCACACATGCCATAAAAATGCTTAGAAGTACAACCAAGACGAAACCACCCTCCAAACCATTCAACTGTAAACCTAACTAGTACTACTATTACTTCAATGAGGTTTCTTTGACATACCTCCTAAACTGAAGTAAATTTTGTGAAGGATAAACAGTGGGATGAGGTTCAGGACAGCATGGTGCAGATGATGCAGATGGCCATGTGAAGCTAAAACCCTAGGTTCATTCATTTATCAGTATCTCTTGGGTTTAGCCGCTTATTTTCCTCCCAACCCTTTTCAAGATAGAAACTCACAAGTAAAACCTGTGCATTTATTGCTCCTCTTTTTATTCTCTCTTAACAGCAGGGCAAATATCACAGATCAGAACTACCCAGAAAAAAAAAAAAATTGAACACAATCAGAAGTCCTTCCATTTCTCTAAGTGAAACACAAGCCCTGTCAACATCTGCTCTAAGCACCCCCAAAGAGGGTTTCACTCCCACCTCAGTCACTCTGTTGTCCCCCATGTCTATCCTTCAGCATTCCCTCCCACTATGAAAAAAATAACACAGAAAACAGGAGGTTACAATCTTCTCCAGCTTCCACCAAAGCATTTTGTAAGATAAAGCAGATGACAACTTTACAACAGTAAAGCGTGTTTGCATTTTACTAGAAGTACCTCATTTGCTGCAGCCAGTTCCTTTCTCTCTTTTTAAGTTACACTAATTGTCTTCTTACAGCAGTTGGTTTTGAGGGCATACTGCTTCAGAGATTTTCTCCAGCATGCTTTATTTGCCAACACAGTTGAAAACCATGAGGCATCACTGACGTGTTACATGCCGCAGGACTTTGGAAGGCACACCAGAGCTAGTGGAAGGCTAAACACAGTTCAACACATCCAGTGTTTATTGTCAGATGTCTTTAAACACACTGAATTTACCAGGATATGCATCCTTGAGCAATTGCCCTACCCTGCCAGTTCACCATAAGCCCTGCCAAGCCTTTTACGAAATCTGAGCGTGAGGAATGCATGGATAGGCCCACAAATGCACAGCTATTTGTCAGCATTTAGACAGCCTCCAGACAGCAAGTGACAGCACTCCACTTACCTCCATCCTTCAGGTTTGCCAGCGCCACCTGTTTCATTTCAAAGTCACTGGGTTTGGGGAAACCCTCAAAATGCTTCTTCAGCACCCACACCTTTGCAGTCACCATCCTGCAGAATGAACAGCACAGAGAGATACTAAAGGGTGCTAAGCTGCTAGCAAGGGCTGTATAGGGCGTCAGGGGAGAACAAAACAAGCATCCCGAACTCCTGATAACTACATCTGAAGCCACCCATCTCTGATATGCACTCATGACCGAGGCCAGCGGGGTCAGCCCTGCTGAGATGCATGTCTCCCGCTGCAAAGAAACTTGGAGGGCAAAATCTACCGGTTTAAGGAGAACGAGAAGCTTAACAAAAGGTTTAACAAAACTGGGAAAAGCCTTTTCCCGCTCAGTAACAACCCCATCAGTGGAAATAAAAAGTTTCTGCAGCTGCTAAGCTCCAGGCTAAAACTTGGCAGCACGCTGTCAATGGCGTTTTCCAAAGAACACGCAAACAAACGAGCGGCCTGCATGTTTTTTTCCCTCATAGTCTTATTCTCATTCTTGTAAGCGAGCGAGGAGAAAGAAGCTCATACTTAGAACGGGCGGGGATGGAAAACTCTGTCTTCTGCTGTCAAGACTGGGTCACGCGCCTCCTCTGCCGATCCGGCCGGCGCCCGAGCACCCGAAGTCACGACACGCGTCCTACAAGACAAAGACAAGGGCTCTTAGCAGCTTTTATCGCCAGCGCAGGCACCGCCCCTATTGCATTTGTCCCCGAGCAAGAGCAAAGTTCAGCCCTGCCCGCTAGCTCCGGGCTACCCGCACTAGCAGCCCGAACCTCGCCCTGCGCAGCGTCCCGCGGCCCGCGGATGGGAGCTCTACCCTCGCCGCGCTGCCGTGGTTGTGCGGGGCCGGGGGGGCTCTACCCTGGCTGGGAAACACCAGCGTCGGGACTGCGTGCCTTCCAAAAAGCTCACCTGACAAAGCATTGCATATTAACGAGTGAGCAGCCTGAGTCTCGCTCAAGTCTGAACAAAGGTCATAAGGGAAAGCTTATCAGCAGCAATTACAATTGCACTTGGACTACTTTTTATCGTTGTTGCTGTACTTTTTAAGCGGCTGGCACTCCCTGACTTTTTCTGGCTATCGCTGCGCTCACTGTGTATCGGAGGTGCTTGCTTGTGCAACTCACAATTTTCCAACAACACAGCAAACTCTGTAAAAGGGCTTACAGGGGGACGAGATGAGTTCACATTAAAAGAAAGCTAACCTCATTCTTTTATTCACAGGTACCGCGGTGTGCTTTTCCTAGTGGTGTCTCCTACATCCAGGCACGACAGAGATTAGGGATGACAGATTGGTTGGTGGCTGCTTGCCCGTGCAGAGCTCGCAGTGATTCAGAAGTGCTTTGTCTTCCCACCCTGTGTCACCGCCCTGAGTCATTAACTACTTAATTCTCAGCTTTTTGTCTCTTATCGGTGTGCCTCAAGATTGCAGCCCACGTCTTTACCTTCCCACCATTCTCTCTCAATACCTTGTTTCTTCAGTTTAGGCGCAGTACAGGAACAGGCTGTCCTGTTTCACCCTGCCCTTTGTTTCTTATTTCTGATGCTCTTTGATTTCCCAGCCTGAAGCTGCATAAATTTGTGCGATAATCTTTACGATTTCACAGAATCGCAGAATCATTAAGGTTGGAAAGATCCTGTAAGATAAGACCTCTAAGATCACCAAATCCAACCATCACCCCAATGCCCACTAATCCACGTTCCTCTGTGCCACATCTACATGTTTCTTGAACTCCTGGAGGGATGGCGACACCACCACTTTCCTGGGCAGCCTGTTCCAGCGCATAAACATTCTTTCTGAGGAGACATTTTTTCATAATATCCAGCCAGAATCTCTCCTGGAACAACGTGAGGCAATTACTTGTCATCCTATCGCTGTTACCCCAGAGAAGAGGGTTACCCCTCTGCTGTCATCTGTCACAAGGCAACAAAATGTAACAGGATTTAGGTGGGAAGGCTCAGCCCCTACTGCCATCCCACCAACATCTGCCTCTCATGTTGTGGGCCAACATCATAAAATAGGAGGCATTACTTTCAGAGTAGCTCTCGTGGACTACGCATGCGATAGCTACTATATTTCAGTCTTAAGACCGGTAATCGTTGTTCTGTGAAACTTCTTTGTTGCCAGGTTTTAATAACACATTAATTCTGTGCATTTTCTGTATAATACGCTTCACAGACCATTGTAATAATTTCTGCAAAGCAGCAGCTATGCTTAAAGTTTGCAAAAGGAGAGTCCATAAGACTGACAAAAAGAATCTTTAATTCATTTCCAACTGTCTCAGGAAAAAATGTTATGCATTTTTACCCGATATTCTTGAAAAGGAACTATTAAAGCTTTTAGTGAAATTGAAATTCAAGAATAACATTTATTCCAATATCCTTCAAACTCTCTTTGTCCTCTGGTCTAGCCCATCAAGTCATCAAAAAAATAAAGCTTTCCATTAAACTTCATCAACCTCTTCCCTAAAATCAGACAGCTAGCACAGAAAATAATGGATTGGAAAACCTCAGCCTTGTGCAATAACCATCGACATAAAAAAGCAAAGATCCAGCCTGCGTGCAGATACTGCAGGAGGTGCGTGCTGTAGCAGAGCTGCAGGCAAAGCACTGTCAACCCCCAAAATCAGAATGCAGAAGGAGATTCACAGTTCAGTGGAAAAGAGGGGAAGAAAATACGGGAGTGGTGTAAACTAGGATCCCTTTGCAGTTTCTGGCAACTAGAAAAGAAGGTCAGGAACAAAAGAACAGACAAGACTGTGAGTGTTTGACTGGAGGCTGAAGAGATCGTGGTGATACCCAAATTAAATCTGCAATTCTTCATGGTAAAGTACAGTAAAGTTCTCCTGGAAGCTAAATCTAATAGTAAAGCTACAGTAAAGCTAACAAATTTTCTGTAAGTAACCTCAAATAATATTTGTATCTTGCATGTTACAATATGTTTTTCTAGCCTGGGTTTGCCCATGTTTAACCTTGGGTACCACATTTTTAAGAAGCCTGTCAGTAAGAGGTAAATTCAGTGCAAATTTGGGGTTAAGCTAGCAGACTTGCTGCAGTCACAACTCATTTGCAGACATGGCTGTGGTAGTTATTTCCTTTTACTTCCACTTTTAAGCAGGAATAGCTACACCACTGTCTCAGTTTCAGCTAAGACAGAATTGTCCTCTTTAGAATGTCTGGTATGATGCTGCATTTTGGTTCTAACAGAGGAACAGTGTTGATTATACATGGATGTTTCTAGTTGCCTCACAAGCAGTGTTATACTGAGCAAAGACCATTTGCAGTGAAGGGCTAGGAGCTCAGAGGGAACGGAATTAGGACAGCAGACTTAAACTGGCCAGAGAGATCTTCTATACTATACACCATGTCCTATGTCATATGTACTATGACACCAGTCAGCAGAGTGGAAGTTCATCTGGCTCTCCTCAGCTGCGCAGAGGTGAGCTGGGCATTTATGGAGTGGTGAGCAATTCCTTGTGCATCACTTGTTAAATCTGTATATGTATATGTTGTTATTCTTTTTCTTTCTCTACCTTAGTAAATCATTTTGTCCCAACCCGTGAGTTCTACTTTGTGGTTTTTTGTTTTTTTTTTTAATTTGATCCCCCATCCCAGTGGGAAGCTGGGGAGCAAGCAAATGACACTGCAGTGCTGAGCCACCTGCCGGGTTAAATCACAGCAGCTATACGGCAAGACAAGGATATGCTAAAAAGCTGAGTAGAATATCTTCCTTGGAAACACTGCCTAGATTGATGCTGAAAAGAAAACACCAAATCACCACCACAGCAAAGTTGTTCAGGAAAGCAGGACCTGATCCAGTCCTCTTTTCCAGATCCAATTTAGACAGTTTTTTGCAGCATTTTAAAGGCACCAATATAAAAAGCTTCCTAAATATTTGAATATATATTTCTCCTTAGAAGGACTTACTGGCAGTACATTCTTGCAAGTAGAGACTGTCAAGTCAGTTACATATCAGAGTTACCTCAGGATACCCTACGTTTCAGGACTTCAAATCACCTGGGAATTGAATACAGCCTGATGTTGTAAGTGCCAACAAGTCATAGCATATCTTGCCTGTTCTTTTTCTCTGGCTTAGCTATTACAATGCTTTCTCAGAAAATACGTTTGTTTGTTTTCTTCTGTGGTTAAAAAAAAAAAAAAAGCTAAAGGAAAACCACTCCCATGCTACATTTGCAGATGCTGCACTGCAATTACCTGAATAAGCATGACGCTGCATTATAAAACAACACAGCTTTAGCTTCACTTCTTCATGCAAACCTGTTGAACCCCAGAAGAAGGTAAAAGGTTGAATGTGAAGTCATTGCACAGTAAAAGGACAATGTCATGTGCACTTTGTTGTCATTCTGAGAGGTTCTGCTGCTCTGCTGAAGGAGCTTGCACAGGAATGGGTAAAGGGTAACTAAAACCTGCAGAGGAACACTTCAGCTGCCCTTCACTTTTCAGAAATAAAACTGAAAATAATAATAATAAAAAAAAAGAATAATTTAAAGACCACAGATTAAAATCAAGCTTGGACAATGAAAAGCTATGCCAAGGTTTCTTGAAGGACATGTTGTGATTTCTTGGTACTCGCAAGACACTCTGGAGCTTCTTTTGATCACATTTTCTACTCTCCTTGCATAAAAATTGAAACAGTCCAAACACATGCTGCAGCATCATGAATTGCAAAATTTCATCAGTGCTGTTGAGACATACTGCAGCACAAGTACATCAATGGTTTCACTTCCTTCACTTGCAGGAACATGTCTGTTACCGCCTCACAAAGAAATATTTCCTTTGCTTTATTTTACAGTTGTCAAAACAAACTTTTTGTCCTTTTTTTTTCTCCTAAAAAACACCCTAAACCCTAAACCTGACTACATCAAGCAAGTACTCTGTTTCAGAGGAAAGTGAGGCTGGCATCTGATGTTGTAAAATTACTGCAAGAACTTCAGGGCTTACTAAGCCTGTCAATTGGCTGTTCCTTCCCTCATTTCTACTGCTCATTATCTACTTCTACAAAGAATAAGCACCCCAGTCCACTGTAGAGCTGTAATGAGACAACTCTGCCCCTTTCTGCTATAGAGCTTTAAGTATATGTAAGGGAATTTATACACACACTTATTTGCCTACAACTTCTCTGAGGCCACCTCCTGAATTTATGTAATATTATAACTGCACATTCGTTGCTGAGTAAGTTCTTGTTCAGGAATAAGGTCTCCCTCAAGAAGAAAACACTGCTCCAGGCTATGTATGGTAGCTGAGACATATCTGCTATCTGCAGGTCTGCATATCAGAACAATTAACTAGCACTTCCAAACATGTGTAATAATTAGACTGAAACAGATAAATGGAAAGATGAAAGGAGAAGAGGAAAAAATAAAGGAGGGGTTATAACTGAGATTCTAAGGAATGACAGAACTTGTGAAAGTACAGAACAGTGACCAGTATCTGCTGTATCATTATTTACTGCACACAACTTTAGACTGCAGACAGTACCTGACAAAAAAGGTTCACCCACTCCCTCGGTACACACAGAGCGGTGCAGTGCAGTGCAGTAGTTTACTGTTGTATTCTTAACAGTGAAAACAGGTGCATCCATGGTGTGGTTCAACCCTGGCAGGCAGTTCAGCATCACACAGCTAATCACTTACTCTTCCATGTAGGATGAAGAGAGTGAGAAAAGTCAAGGGGTAAGATCTCGTGGGTTGAGATCCAGACAGTTTGCTAGGAAAAGCAAAAACTCCATACACAAGCAAAGCAAACCAAGAAACCCTGAGTAACCTGTGGTGCAAAAAGTTTCAGGAAACTGAACCACTGCCTTCACTAGTGGATCTCAAATGCTCATGATTGGTGCAAGACATTCTATACCTGCTTTACTATACCTGCTTTAGACTGAGAATCTTTTTTTTTCTTTTTTTTTTTCATTAAGAATATTGAATCATATCAACCTATACAAAAACAGCAAAGAATAAGAGATAAACAGGTCATTAGTGCAATTTCCTGCAATATCCCAGTAGCCAAATGATTAGATAAATTGGTACAAAAATGAGGTAAGGTGAAGAATCAGCTGGACTGCCATATCTGAAGCACTAAGGTCAGTGGTACAAAGTCAAAAGATTCCTTACAGATCATATTTCTGGGTGTGCTGGTCAACAGATGGCTATACATAAGCCACCAGTGTGTTCAGGTGGCCAAGAAGACCAATGGTCTCCTGGCTTGTAGCAGAAATAGCAAAGTCAGCAGAAGGAGGGAGGTGATTCCCTCTGTACTTAGCACTGGTGAGGCTACACCTCGAGTACTATGTTCAGTCTTGGGCCACTCACTAACAGAAATACATCAAGGCCCTGGAGCTTGTTCAGAGAAGGGCAATGAAGCTGTGAAGGGTCTGGAGTACAAGTCTTAAAAGGAGTAGCTGAGGGAACTAGGATTATTCAGTTTGGAAAAGAGGAGCCTCGGCAGGGACCTTATCTCCCTCTACAACTCCCTGAAAGGAGGTTGTAGCAAGGTGAGGGTTGGTCTCTACTCCTAAGTAACAATGATGGGATGATATGGAATGGCCTCAAGTCGTGCCAGAGGAGGCTCTGCTTGGATATTAGGCAAAAATTCTTCCCAGAAAGAGTGTTTATGCATTGGAACAGGCCATCCAGGGAGGTGGTGGTGTCACTGTCCCTCAAGGTGTTCAAGAAATGTGTGCATGTGGCACTGAGGAACATGGGTTAGTGGGTACGGTGGGGATGGGTTGATGATTGTGACGTGCGGAAATCAGACCCTATAGCCAGTAAGGATATAGAGCAGGTATGTGTTTATTGGTGACGCGCATACACCCTGGTGCAAGGGGGATCGTTCCACCTAACTTGCACACTGTCAGGAGAAATTGTGCTATAGATATAGGTCGAACTAATACATAATCAATAGTTGACAGGAATTTGGATACATATTCATTACATTCCCGAGAGCCCATTAGCATGCAGTCCCTCCCCCCCTTGCACGTGCGTAGTAGGTCGTGATGATGAAGGCTCATAGAGTCTTCCTCACTGCAAACTTCTGACCCCGAAGGGGGGGGCATCCCCCGAACCGGTCTCAGCTTGCCCTGTAGACATCTAATCACCTCCCTGCCAAATGTTTTCGAGCTACTCTCCAGTCCTTCTCTTTATGGCCTTCATCCTCCTTGTTATTCCAGACCTAGTGTCTGTGAAAGTGCTTGGAATCCCTTGTTTTCTAACACTCTCTACATAACTATCTCTATTTGCCTCTTATTTCTACTTTGTGTAACTACTTTCCCTTCTCTTGCTGTGAGGCCCTTCTCTCTATAACTGCAGGGTCCTGTTCTCACTCTTCAATTGGATTTGGTGATCTTAGAGGTCTTTTCCAACCTTAATGATTCTATTATTCTAAATTAGCAGCAATAACGTTTGATGTCTTTATTAATTATCTGGATGGTGGAATACAGTACATTATCAGGCAGTCTGCCTGCTTAATTACTTTGGGAGGAATGGTCAACATGCCTGAGAAGAGGCATGCTACTCTGAAGGAACTTAAGAGGTTGGAAAAATAGGTTAACTAGAACTTCAAGAACTTTAAGATAAAAGAAACTTGAAGATACCCTTGCAAATTATGTAGAGACTTGAAAACAAGATGCCCTTGATCACAAGTTGTTATGCAGAAGCTTGCAGATTCCTTTCCACTTGGTCTGTACACTCTCACCAAATAAGATTTTAGTTTCAAACGACAACCTGAACTTATGGACTTTGTACTTACTGCATAGGCCGAATAGGTCACATACAAGGAGGAACACATATTAGGTGGACCAGAAAGTCTGTAACCTCCAAGTATTTCAGCCAGTGAGGAAATGAGGAATGATAATGCCTTGGGAAGAAGGATTAAGGGAAAGCTGTGATTTCTGAAGGTTTGAGAGAAGTTACAGGGATATGCCCCAGTGTGCTCTCCCTTTATTGGAATATGAAAGCTAAAGACTCTCCTCTGTCTCTCTTGGGAATAAAGATAATTGAACAAGACTATTGGAGCAGAAATTTTCTGAACGGTTTAACAATT
Source organism: Gallus gallus (assembly GCF_016699485.2). NCBI lineage: Eukaryota > Metazoa > Chordata > Aves > Galliformes > Phasianidae > Gallus > Gallus gallus. The sequence goes on along the minus strand of NC_052572.1, from coordinate 67,180,478 downwards.
ATTGCAAGTTCTACATCTGGGACAGAGTAACCCCACAGAGCAATACAGGTCAGACACTGTCTGGCTGAAGGACAAAGTAAGCATAAGGATGAGCAGCATGCCATTCAGCAAAGGCGGCTTACCACATCCTGGCACATGTTCAGAGGTGTGCAGCCAGCAGGTCCAGGGGACAGCCCAGGCCCACCACACTGAACTTAAACTCAACTGCATCTGGAGCACGCTAAGCTCAGCTTTCAGCTCCTCACTGCAGTAAAGTCCCTAACCTACTGACGTGTGGAAATCAGACTCTATAGCCTGTAAGGATATAGAGCAGGTATGTTTTTATTAGCGATGCGCATATGCCCTGGTGCAAGGGGGATTGCTCCACCTAACTTGCACGCCGTCAGGAGAACGTGTGCTACAGATATAGGCTGAACTAATACATAATCAGTAGTTGACAGGAATTCGGATACATATGCATTACATTCCCGAGAGTCCATTAGCACGCAGTCCCTCCCCCCTTGCGCTTACATAGTTAAGTCGTAAAGGATGAAGGCTCATAGTCTTCCTCACTGCAAACTTCTGACCCCAAAGGGGGGTATCCCCCAAACCGGTTTCAGCTTGCCATGTGCACATCTAATCACCTCCCTGTCAAATGTTTTCGAGCTACTTTCCAGTCCTTCTCTTTATGGCCTTCATCCCCCTTGTTATTCCAGACCCAGTGTCTGTGAAAGTGCTTGGAATCCCTTATTTTCTAACACTCTCTACATAAACTATCTCTATTTGCCCCTATCTCAGTTTCTGTGAAGCTCCTTTCCCTTTTCTTACTGTGAGGCCCTTCCCTCTTTTACTGCAGAGTCCTGTTCTCATTCTTCACTACTCCAGCAAGCCCACTGTAGGATCATGTGGAAAATATAACTGATGTAGAGAAACTTAAAAAGTGGTTTTGTCCCCAGAAACAAAAACTACTGGAGTGTGGGATTTAAACATAAGGGATTAAAAAATGCAGGTCTCCTCTTACCTCGGCTTTGCAGATGGAGACCCACAAGATCCATATGATAAGCAGACAAAAGAGGAGTCTTGTGGTGCCAGGATGCTCCTGTTTTGGTTGAAGGATAAGGCAGATAATGGTTTCAGCATAGAGTCTTGAAGGCTTTGGTGTCCAGAATGAGAATGGTTTGTTATCTGTGAAATTAATATCGAAGTTAATTATTTGTAAATACGAATATGAGCTCTAAGAAGAACCTGACTATAATACTTGATGCTCTACCCAAGTATTGCTAAGGTTAGGAAAGTATTTTAGGGAGGCATGGGGACTGTAAAGGGGAAGGGAAAAGAGACTAAATGACAGAAGCAAGGAGAGAGACAGAAGATGTGGGAAATTCTGCTCTTCCTCTTCCACTATAACAGAAATGCCTTCCTGGTAAGCACTGTGCCCTCACCCCTTGGTGAAGAGCACACAGGACAGCATTTATTTTGCTAACACTGTTATCATATATTAGCACAATTGCACCTAATATATTTATCAACGGCAGTCCTGTGTCTGTTGTATCTGTCAGTTCAACAAATGTTCTATGTTTTTCACATGTTTGTGAAGCTGTTCCAGTGAAAGTCTGTGGGGGTGCTTACATACAAAATCAAAATACTCAATGCCATAAGGGGAGATTTGCAGCTTTCCACAGATGCTTAGTAATGAGAGTACAGAGAAAATGGAAATCAACCCATCTGAGGAGAGTGCATAGCAGTGGAGTAAATTTGCAAAACAGGAATTTCCAGTGAGATGCAGAAAGTTTTGTCTTTTATCCCTCAAACCACGAAATGATCAGATATCAGAACAGGTTGCCTGAAGAGATTGTAAAATCTCTGTCTTCTGAAATGTTCCTAGCTTGACAGGCTTGTGAACAGTTTGAGTTGTCTGGCTTGGTTTTGACCATGTGCTGAGGCTAGAAGACTTCCAGAAATGCCTATCAACTTAAATTATTCTATAACTATGGCATAATGGAAACTGTACTCACAACTTATAATTAGCTCACTGTATAACAAAGAGTGCTTGCTTGGTATAAGCAACTGCAAACATTAACACACTGTGAACTAAAGCAAGTGTTAGGAGCCAGGAAAGTTGTGACTTCATATTAATTTATATTGTTTTTATTTATTAAAAGTTTCTAGGTGACACTTCTCAAATCAGCTGAAGAAACAGAAAAACCCCATGGGAAATTTACCCTAGTGGCACAGACTTTAATATCTTTCTTCAGAACCAAGTCCCGAAAGGAAAAGGAACAATTATCTGTTCTATACAATTAACAGCATTACAGTATGATTTTCAAAGAAACCCCAAACCATTAAAATTACAACATTTGTCTACCCAAAAGGCTTTGTTCCATCACACACACAAAAAAAGGTGTTGCAGTACCAAAATAGCACATTTTCTTCTCTGTATCTACTGTAACATGCCTTTAATTCTTATGAGATACAACATCTGCCAGTGAAAAAAAGGAAAAGAAAAAAATAAGGATCTTCCTGAATTTATCATATCACTAACCTGTGCTTTATTATCATGTATTTATTAAAATCAACTCCATTCTCAATCCCTAAAATATTCTTTTCATAAAGCAATGAAGCCATACTATATGTTTACCTCGCCAGAATATCTATTTGTGACTTCAGAGTTAGTATCTGATAAGTATTTTGTATAATGCACATTATGGTGTAATAAAACAAAAAATGTGCCAAAATAAACGGTTTCTCCTTCTTCCTCAAACAATGTGCTATATTAATTTCATCATACTAATTAGATGTTAAGTAGCTGCAACGTTTTCTCCTTAAGACAGAGCACTGTCATTAAAAGAGTACATTTTATCACGACATCAAACAAAGTACCCAAACTTGTACGACATTTGAGACTACAAACATAATACAAAAACACTTAAGTAAGGATGAAATTATCCCTCCTGCACACGTCACTTACTCTAGCTGTGAAGTCCCTGGTTAAGGATAGAAAGTACTTATTTTTCTGATGCCTAACACAACCATAGCTCAGCTTGTTTGTAATGAGCCTTCAGCAATACCAGAAATAGTTCTTCCTTATTTCCATTTTTCTTTCCTCCAGGTAGGATTTTCAAATTGGTAACACTAAAGCCCAGCGGGCAAAGGAATACAGAACTCCATCTGCAATACACCGGTCTATTTTTACAGTGTAACAGCAGCTTCGAGGAAACGCCTAGACCTAAAGAACACAGCCTAAGCGGGACGCTGAAACTCCCAATTATACTCACCCCACCTCCCTCAGGGGCGGAGATCCGCCATTTTTGCGCCTTCCCGCCCAGACTTGGGAGGACCTCGCCGCGCCTTTTCGCCCAGCAGGAGTGCAGGGGACCTTCAGCCTTTGGGGCTGCTCTCCATACTCGCCTGATGTTATGGCTCCTTCCGCCCCAGGAAACAGAGCCTCTACTTTCTCACTATGCCCTATTTTTATTTTAAAAGAATAAGTAAGTGGATTGAACATCTCTCTTCCCGTCCTGGGGGAAGTAGACCAGACAGACCGAGACCTCTTTGTCAGGCAAAGTTTTGGGCAGCCATAGAAGGGCACCTCCTCCAAGGTCCGCTTCCTCTCGGCGCCAAAATTCAAACGTTAGTTGTGACGAGCATGCGAGAGGGGTTCGGTGGCTGCTGGCGGTTCACTGAGGGCTCCCTTCGGTTGGTACCTGCAGGGCTGCGAGGCGGTTTGGTGGGGGCAAAGTGCAGTCGCGGGGCTGTGTTGGTCGAGGTGCATGGCAGCGTCTCCCTGGGCTCCAGTGCGGTAGGCGGGAATCTGCGGTGGGTGAGTGGGGAGAGACCCGTCCTTTTGGCCCCCAGATCGTACTGGAGTCAGAGTAACCCGAACGGGGAGGGGGATCATCGAGTCCAACTCCCGGCCCCACACGGGATAACAACCGTAATGACCAGCGTTATGACAAGAGTGGGCTGTAGCTATAGCGATGAACAGTGGGTGAAGACACGTTGTTTAAAGAATTTAACGTACACAGGGTTGTTGGGATGCTCACTGGATCTGCGGTCCTTCGTGGTTTTGTTTAAAAATGCATGCTATTTTTGTTCTCAGACGTGTAGCTGTGTTAGGCATACGGTACAACTTGTTTCTTTTGTATGTGTGGGTTTTTTTATTATTTTTGTTTTTGTGGTTTTTTTTTTTTTTTTTCCTTCAGAGCTCGAAGAGTTACAGTCCAGTCCTTTCCTTGTACTGCTGGGGGAAGCACCAACGTGGCCCCCTGACAGATTAAAGAAGATGTACATCAAATCAATTGTACTTGAAGGATTTAAATCCTATGCTCAGAGGACAGAAATCCGTGATTTTGATCCGTTATTCAATGCCATTACCGGCTTGAATGGTAGTGGCAAGTCCAACATCTTGGACTCCATCTGCTTCCTGTTGGGCATCTCCAATCTATCTCAGGTAAAGAGATAGGGCGAATTTAAGAGAGGTCTTCCTTATGTCACCAACGTTTCATTTTAGTCTCCTGAGAAATGTCCGGTGGAAGACCAAAAAGTTATATTTCTGTCAAAAACTGGTTTTATTTGTTTGAATTCTTCAGTGTGCAAAACTGTGTTTCTACTGTATTTGCTTATTCTTATTAAGTTTAAATTAATTTTACCAGTACACTGCGCTAGTGTAAAGTATACCACTTAGTTGAAAAATACCCACTTAAGGGCAGCAGCCTGAAGCTGAAATTCTTATGAGGCTAGAGGTCCTAATTTGTGTACTTGTAACAAAATTCTGCACTTATACATCAAATCTTTAAGATTTCACCAAGATGTTCCTCAGGAAAAAAAAAAAAAGCAAAAATCTGGTTTCTTGCTACGACTTGTTTTTTAAAAGGTGTGCCTCACTGGTTACTTAATAAAAATAAAATAAAACTGCATGTGCTGAGACCAATTTGAACTGCTGCCCTCAGGTGATTTCTTCCCCCCCCCTCCCCCCCCCCCCCATTCTGACTCTAGGTTAATCCAGCAGACCTCCAAGGAACACTTTTTAGTGGACTGCATTAGGAATGATAAATATTCTGTATGTGAGGGTACTAGTGACTGAACTAATAATCTAGCTCTGTTTGGTTTTTTTTGTTTGTTTTGTTTGTTTTTTTTTAATTAGAAATACCATGTAGAAACAAATGGCAAGTTCTAGCTCACTAAAACTTGAACATTCTGCCATTGCAAGCTGCACTAGCATCTTGCAGCTCTGCTATTTCATTCCCCTGAATCTTCAGCATTATAGACAGACCTCTACAGTATCCATTCATTTTGCCAAAACAGAAGAACACAACAGCGGTTTGATTTCTTTCAAAAGTTGATTGATCTGTTCCACACATTTAGGTGCGAGCTTCAAGCCTCCAAGATTTAGTTTATAAAAATGGGCAAGCTGGAGTGAATAAAGCAACTGTGTCTATCACGTTTGATAATTCCGACAAGAAAAATAGTCCACTGGGATTTGAAAATAATGATGAGATCACCATCACCAGGCAGGTGAGCACTTAATATATGTACTTATTTGCTCAGAAAACTACATACATTTTTACTGTACTCAACAGAGTGATTTTTCAGCAGGAAAATAGGGAGTTTTTAAGTCTTTAAATTTTTGCAACTGGGGCAATGATACTACAGTGTTATTAACAAAAAGTGTAGAAGTGGAACCACTGTACTAGATTAAAAGTTACTTGAGAAATAAGATTAAGATAATTAGATGCAGTATATCACTAATGTTTTCTATGGAGTTGCACAAAAGCATACTGGCAGTAAAATAATGTTCCCGAATATGTTCTAACTTTCTATCTTGTGGCTTTCTTCTTAATTTCTGAGCTTCATGTTAAATTCTGTCTCTAAAACATGGAACTTTTATTAAAAAAAAAAAAGAAACTTGCACAGTTTGGGAATTTCCTGTCAATCTTGAACAAATCTTTACCCTCTATAACTGATCTTATTCAAAGCTTCAGTTAGGACCGAAAAGATGCTTGAAATATCTGTAAGACCTATTGTTATGTTCTGTGTGTTATGTGCACATAAAGCAGGAGTATATGGAATTTGCTCTGATTTTTTTGATGCATTTAATTATTTATTTTGTCTTTGTGTAACATCAAGCTACTTTTAAATCACTTGAAGCTTCTTCTGTTTCTTTCCCCTGTCTAGGTTATTGTTGGAGGTAGAAATAAGTATCTTATCAACGGTATGAATGCTTCCAACAACCGTGTACAGGATCTCTTTGGTTCTGTTGGACTCAATGTCAATAACCCTCACTTCCTTATTATGCAGGTATTATGTATACCTTTCTAAAATTCAGAAAGAATACAAGTGGCACTAAGTTTGTGGAATAACACTTCTTTTTCTTATTAAATAAAAGCAACTTTCAAGTGAAAATCAGATACCTGTTCAATAGCTAAGATTTTTACAGCAGCATAGTATGACTGGCCAAATTTTTAGCCCTTGCTTCTTTCCATCTCCTCATTTGTCTTACAGCAGGCTTTTTCTAAAATGTATGCGAATTTTGTTTCCCTTTTGGTCTCTGACAGATGTTTCCTTTATTATTACATTATAAAGAAGAGTATTTTTTCCTTATTTGCTCTATTCTATGTTAGGCAATATTTTCTATGAGTTAATACGCTTGCTTTCTTAAATTCCAGTTAGAAAAGGTGATCTGACCAAATGAAAAGACCTTGCAACCCTTAATAGAGGAACTAAATCAACCCCTGATAGATTTGCACAGAATAGCAAAACAGTAGAATTTACTTGCTTCAAATGCAGTTGTCCTAATTATTAAAAAAAAAAAAAAGATCAGGTTTGCACCCATTTTATTCCCCTTCCCTCCTCCTTCCTTTACAAATGAGCCAGATTACCAAGCAGCCAATCTATAATTAAGAAGTTATTTGAGATCTGGAAGTCAGTAAGTCTGCCAGAACAAAATAATCACAGTACCGTTTTACTTGGATGTGAGCAATAATGTGGAGAATGCATACAGAAGCTCTAAAGGTGATTTCAAGCTTGCTGCTTGGAGAAGGGACTTAATATTTGTTTGAAATTTTGAGATCAAGGCAATTTATTCCTGTACAGATAAGTTAGTTTTATAATAAAAAATAAAGGTTAGCACTTGTAATATAGTGTATAAAATGAGTACATGGGTTTTAATTTATTTTTTACTACTGTAGCATGGTACACAATCATAATTCTTTTTATCTTTCTCTAACCAGGGGCAAATTACTAAAGTTCTAAATATGAAGCCGACAGAGGTGAGAAAACTGTGCATTTCTTTTTTCTTTTTTTTCTGGATAAGGAAGTGTTATAGAGAGATAATATGCTAAGCTTGCTTTGAGTTGAACCAACTTGACATGATAAAAATCATTGACATTGTCAAATTATTTTATTTTAGATTCTAGCTATGATTGAAGAAGCAGCTGGTACTAGGATGTATGAATGCAAGAAAATAACTGCCCATAAGACCATAGAAAAGAAGGAAAGCAAACTGGATGAAATTCGAAGGGTTGGTACTATATGTGGGAATGTATGCTTTATTTTCTGAAGATGCTGAATAACCAGCGCAACGTGTTTTGTTTTTATTTAACTTGTAAACTATTTCATTTCTTTATGTGTTTCTGTATGTGTGGTATTAATGTTACATGAGTTTTAAAAATCTGAACACAAGTGTTCTGGTTTGTGTTTCAGATCATAACTGAAGAGATCAGTCCAACTCTAGAGAAACTGAAAGAGGTATGGAATATTTAGAGGAGTGGTAAGAGGCTTTAAGGTACTGAAGAAATACTTTCAACTCGAACTAGTATGTGGAAAATAAGACACGATATTTTCAGCCTTGTTAGAATCTTTTAGGTGATGTAAAGTTTATCATCTATCCAAATATAGACAGCATGGTTTGCAGGAATTATGAGAAATCTGGGAGAGTAAGATAGGGAGAAAGAAGCAAATGAGAGAAGCAGAAAAAATAGAAGTTAAATACTTGTCTTAGTTCTTAAACTTGCCTCAAGTGGAGTTTCTGTTATACAATCAACTGCACTAGTATGGCTTTACCTAAGACTTTAAGTGGGTTTGCAGTGTACAATACTGAATATTTCTTATATATATATTATATTATACGAATATTATGTATTATATCCTATAACAGTACTACTTTAATTTTTTTCCATCCGATTTTAATTCTTATTTTCTTTTAATCTACATCTTTTCAGGCACGTGCATCGTATCTGGAGTATCAAAAAATGACACGAGAAGTGGAGAATTTAAGGCGCATCTATGTGGCTTTTCAGTATGTTCGTGCTGAAGAGATAAAAGATCGCTCTACTAACGCTTTAAAGGAAGCACAGGCAAATAAGAAGAAGATTTTTGAATCAATGGCTGAGAATGAGAAGAAGGTAAAGGAACTTGCGCAACAAATAGAAGAAACAGAAAAGAAAAACAATGAGGTAAGTGAGAACACAGATGTGCTCACCTGAAAGCGTTAATAGAAGGAAGTACATAAGAAGAAAGTTATTTTTGTAGATGATATGCACTTAGATTTTACTCTTCCTATGATGGATTGTTTAGATTATACCCTGCTTACTCATTATTAGCCATTTCCTAAAAGGGGTCTCTTTAAAGTTTTAATGTCTGAAATACTGTATTTCCAATTGCTGTAAATCATAGACTATCCCAAGCTGACAAAAACCTGCAAGGATCGGAGTCCTATTCAGTAAGTTCCCAAATAATCTTGATAATTTTGTCAGGCACTGAAGTGAGACTGAGTAATTGAAGGTGATAAAATTTTTCCCTTGTATTTCCACATTCAGTGGAAAACTTTATCTGATTTTTTTTTTCTTTTCATTTTTGTCTGTGTTTCAGACAAAATGCACTTGAAGTGGGAAATACTAATGACCTCAGTTATGGAGGTAGAAAAGTTATGTACTGAGTACTCCACAGCATCCTTTCATGCATAAGTGCAACTCTTACACTTCCCCTACAGGGACAGCAATCTCAGTAACTACAGTTGGGCTCTAGCAATGGCTTCAAATTGGTTTGGATTTCTGTGGGAAGAGATGTTCTAGCCCATTTGTTTTAGAGTCTAATTATCTGCTTCATCAGACATGCATCTCCTATGTACAGCTATGAACAGAAGATGAAGTCTTAAATATTGGATAACTGTATTCATTAAATTTTCATTGTTTCTGATTGTAGGAATTTGGTGCTAAGTTGCATTCTCTGGAAGCTGCTTTTTCAGAACTCCAAAGAGTTGATGCTAAAGTCCGCAGTGATCTTGATCATAGGAAGCAAAACTTAAACAGTGAAGAAAATAGGCTTAAAGAATTGATTAAAATCATGCAGGAGGTAAGCCCTTTGTTTATGATTTTCTTTTTAAGCACTGATGTAATTAAGAGTAGGGACAGAAGGTTTTTATTATCTCTTCAAAGTTGATTGGAAAGAATGGCAACAGGAGGGCAGAATCAAATGTTAAGGGTGTTACTTGATTTGCATGGCACAGAAAGTAGACTCCAACTAAAAACAAATATGATGTATTTATGAAGAAAGTCCAGTTCTGCTGTTGACAACTTTGTTTTAATTTTGGGAGGAGATCCCAGCTGCATTCAAGAAACCTACTAATCTTAAAGGAAAAACATCTGCTTCATATTCTTGGCATTTAATTCTCTTAAAATATAAACACTAAATAATTTACACAGAACTGTTTTTCCTAGTTGTAAAGTTATCTTTTCTTCCTCTATTTCACTTTTCTCTGTAGGTGTTGTGTTGAGTGTCCTCACTGAGCGAATGCACACTTGAAATATGTAAAAACAGATTGTGAAATCAAAAAAGCTGACAAAAGGTTTTAAAAACGTGGCTGGTGAAAGTAATCATAGCTATACATCATCTGATTTACCAACATAAAATTAATAGGACTTGTTTTTTTGTTGTTTGTTTTTGTGTATTGTTATTTGTTTTTTACTAAAGGAATTTAAAGCATTCACATCAAAGGAAAAGGAAATAAAGAAGATAAAGGAAGGACTAAATGGTTTACAGGAGGAAAGTAAAAAAGATGCAGAAGCTTTAGCCTCCGCTCAACAGCATTTTAATGCTGTATCTGCTGGCCTGTCTAGCAATGACAGTGGTCAAGGAACTTCTCTTGCTGACCAGATGATGACCTGCAAAAATGAGATTAGCAAAGCAGCAACAGAGGCTAAACAGGTAAGAGTCAGAGCTATCCTGATGCACTGTTGGAAAAATTTATAGAATATCTGTGCAAGGTATTTTGGTGTAAGTATTAAGGAAAGTTTTGTTGTTTTGTTTTGTTTCATTATATTTTTTTTATTAAGCAGGCTCTTTTAAAATAAGGAAGTTCTTGGGCCAATATAAGGAAAAGTTACACTGGGATGGGACATAATACAGATGACTCACAGTATATAGAATAGGATGCTTAGAATAGGAAATTGAAGTATTTCTTTATTTTAAACTAGTAGAATCAAATCTGTCTGAATAGAGTTTGGGAGGAATTTCTCTATTACATTTCATGCTAGTCATATTACTTGAAATGTGTCACATCCTTCTTAAGATAGGAAACTTCGCTGTGGTTGTTTTAATTGTGGAATATAAATTTTTGTTGATAAACTTAGGCCTTCCTTGACTCATTCATGGAAAAACTTCTGGGAAAAGTAACAGTGGTTCTGTCCCACAGTATTTTAGTTTGTTTCTTCTCTTTCTTTGATACTGTGTATGTGGTAATACAGGTTATTGTATATCCTTGTATCCATACTTGTATATCCAAGTATGTACAGTAGAATATTCCACAGAATGGCTTGGGTTAGAACAGACCTCAAAGCTCATCAATCTCCAGTGCCCCACACAGTTCCGGCATTCCTGAGTGTGTCCAGGAAGAAGGCATCCACAGCTTCTCTGGGCAGCCTGTGCCAGTGACTCACCACCCTCCTGAGTATAAAATTTCTTCCTAATCTCTATCTCCCATCTTTTAATTTAAAGCCATTCCACCTTTCCTGTTACTATTTCCCCTTTCCCCTCCTGCTTATAAACTCTCTTTAAGTAGTGGAAGGCCAGAATGATAGCACCCTGGAGCTTTCTCTTCTCCCGGCTGAACAAGCCCTGCTCCCCCAGCTTGTCTTCGTAGGAGAGGTGCGCCAGCCCTCTGATCATCCTTGTGGGCTCCTCTGGACCTGCTCCAACAGCTCCACATTTTCTTTGTGCTGGGGCCCTGGGCATAGTACTGCAGGTTGCACCTCACAAGGGCAGAGTACAAGAGGACAATGCTCTCCATTCTGCTACCTCTGTTTTGATGCAGCCCAGCATACAGTTGGCCTTCTGGGCTGCAAGCACACATTGCTGGCTCCAGCTTTTTGTCCACCAGGACCTCCAAGCCCTTCACTGGAGCGCTGTTCTCAGTGAGTTCTTTTCCCAGTGTAGATACATGTCAGGTATTGCTATGATCCAATTGCAACAGCTTGCACTTGGCCTTGTTCAACCTCATTCAGTTCATGTAGGCCCCCTTTTCAAGCCTGTTCAGGTCTTTTTGGAAGACACCCCTTCCTTCTATCATACCAACTCAGCTTGGTGTCTTCAACAAACTTGCTGAGAGTGCACTGAATCATACTGAATATGTCATTCTCTAAGATGCTAAAGAGCACTGGTCTGCTGAGGGATAGGTTAGTTGGAAGGGGACCTTCAAAGACCATCAAGTCCAACCCCCACTTGGGGGTTAACCATAAGTTAAAGCACAACATTGAGCATTATAAAGCATTCTCTATATGCCCCTTGGCTACTGACAGGCTGGAGGTACTAACCACCTCTCTAGAAAGACTGTTCCAGTGTTTGTGCTCATAGTAAAGAGATGCTTCCTGATGTCCTGTCTGAAACCTCCCCTGGTGCAGCCTTACATCATTCCTACATGTCCTGTCCTTGGTTGCCACGGAGAAGAGACTGTCATTTCCCTCTCCACTTCCCTTCCTCAGGGAGTTGTAGAGAGCAATGAGGTAGCTTCTGAGCTTTCTCTTTTCCAGGACAGCCTTCCCAAGCCTTCACTCACGTGCCTTCCAGCAATTTTATCAGCCCTGTTGCCCTGCTCTGGGCAATTTCAAGTATCGTAACCTCCTTCTTGTATGATGCAGCCCGGAACTGCACACAGTGTCTTAAAGCAAGGCTGCATTACATCTAGTGAGAAAACCACCTTTTTGGCTGGCTGGGCTGTGGTTAACACATCCCACAGTGCGGTTTGCCTTCCTGGCTGTCAGGCAGATCACTGGCTGATGCTGAGCCTGCTGTCACCAGCACCCCCAGGTCTCTTTTTTCAGAGCTGCTCTACAGCTGCTTGTCTCTCAGTTTGTGCCTGTGTTTGGCATTGCTTTGTTCCAGGCACAGCACTTGGCATTTTTCTTAGAATGTGTGCTGTTGCTGATTGTCCAGTGTATGTAGATTTCTCTGTAAGGCCTCTTGTCCCTCCAGGGAGTCAACAGCTCCTCCCAGTTCAATATCACCAGCGCACTTGCTGAGATGCCTTCTGTCTCTGCAACTAGATCATCGATAAAAATGCTGAACAGCACTTGCATCTTATTGTAGGGCAATTCGTCCAGAAGGATGCTGTGAGAGACAGTATTAAAGGCCTCACTGAAATCCAGAAAGATTACATCCGCTGCTTTCCCTTTGCCCACCAAGCAGGTGATCTTATCATAGAATAAGACAGTGATAGAATATCCCAGGTTGGATGGGAGCCACAAGGATTATTGCATTCAGCTCTTGGTTCCACACTTTCTCTTCATGAACCCATGTTGACTGCCTCAAACAACGCATCTAGGAGGGCACCTTTCCTAGTTGGCTCACTCAGAACTTGCAACGGGAAGTTATCTTCACCATGCTTTAGGCATTTCCCAAGCTTCCTTGTTGTGCTATTGTGGCATTCCTGGATTGTCGGGGAATTTAAAGTCTCCTGTAAGGGGGTCACTGATCCTGATGTTTCACCCAGTTCTCTATAGATTAGCTGGACTAAGAGTGGTCTACAGTAGACAACTACTATGACATCTGCTTTATTGCCTGCTGCCTTAATCCTCACCTGAAAGTTCTCTGCCATGTCAACCCTGACAGCAATGGCCGTATGGTCTAATCACTCCCATACATAAAGCACCACATCTCCACCTTGCTGCTCCTGAACAGTCAGTAGCCCTCCATCCCAGCACTCCAGTCTTGGGACTCGCCATAGGTGCTCCCATTAGCCTTGGTGCTGCACCATCCCTTGGCATGCTTCAGTGTTCCTAATGCAGTCTCCCTCCCTGATCTGTCTTAGTTTGAAGCTCTCTCAATCAGTCATGTCAGGTTACAAGCAAATTAAATATTTCCTCTATCAAGATAGGTGCGTCTCATTGGCACACACAGACCAAGAGTGCTGGCACCCAGAAATCTCTGACACATTTTATGCTTTTATCACCTGTGTCTTTAGTTTTAAGGGCCAAGGCTGCTATTTGCCATTCTTGCAAACAGTGGGAATTTTTACAAAGTAAGGGAGAACCTGGCTAGTGCATGTGTTCTAAATCTGTATTCAAACATTCTCCCTAAATATCTTCTGGTTCCATGTTTTATTTTTCCTTACAGGCCCAAATGAAGTTGAAATATGCACAGCAGGAGCTAAAAACAAAACAAGCTGAAGTTAAAAAGATGGATGGAAGCTACAAGGAAGACCAAGAGGCATTTGAAGCTATCAGAAAAACGAAAGAAAAACTACAGGATGAAATGAAAAAGCTGAAATATGAAGGTTTTTATATAGGCTTTTGGTGCATAATTTTGTGGGGATCTGGAAAGGAATATAGAAGTAACAAGAAAAATGAGTATATTGTTTTCAGGCACAAAGAAATTTATCTGGTGAAAGTTGCAGAGGAAGTAGTTTGAAATGATTCAGTTTTAAATACTGCAAGCCAACACCTGCAAAGCTTAAACTTAGAAGACTGACTAGCTTCCCTGTTTCTTCCTGCTTTTCCCTGTTTAAAACTCCTTAAAGGTTGTTGCAGACAATTGTTGCAGAAGATGCACGAAAGTGTAAATTGATAATCCCGAATTCATTTCAACTCATATTTAGGGAGTAACGTTATGTTTTTTGCTCTGTGTATTTGATTTTTGTTGAAGTGTTAATTCGTCTAAAATTGAAATTTTAAAGTAATTTTAGAAGATTTTTAATTAGCTGCTCCCCGTGCATGTATATAAACAGAGCAGAATACTGATTTTTAAATTGCTATGTTTCTGAATGTTTTTGTACTCTTTGTGTTCAACTTCAGAAGCAGAACAAGAAGCCCATCTAGCAAAAAAGAAGCAATTGAGTTCTGAGATCAGTAGTCTGAGAGAACTGTGTGAAAGTATAGAAGCAAAGCATCCTTATCTACGGTTTGAATACAAGTAAGATCTCAGTGTCATCTTTTTAAAGTGCCGTTTGGTGCACTTTATGCATGAATTATGAGACTATAAAAATTATTCCATTGATTCCTTGGCAGTTGTTTTTCTTGTACTGTCAATGAATAATGATTCTCTTATCTGAGGCAAGTGAACAGGTTAGTAAAGTCAGGAAATACAACCTGAATTAGCAGGCAGCAGTGAAGAGGATACAATCATTCCTAAAATACAACCTTATCAATATAATGTGAATTTAGAAGCTTTGTAACATGGTGCTGCAAGTAAGTCAAGTTCAGTAACAGAAACCATAATAATCCAACAGTCTAACCTTCAGAGATGTTATTAATTTTCAGTCCTGTCTGAGGTCTGTGAATTAACTTGCTCTGTGGAAGTCAATGTTGTGTCTGTCTCCACCAAATATATAGATCCTCAGATTTGTTTTCTTATGTAAAATTAACCTGAGCATATTCCTGTAGCTGTGCTAATAAGAGGACCCAGACTGTAATCTGAGAACTGTGTGAACAAATCATACTAAAGTCAGGAAGGACATTCTTTTATTGTAACTGATTTTTACTGGGAAGTCTCGTGCTGTTAAGTAGTTAAACTAGTAATTTCCTGTTTATTTGGTCTAATAGAATTGGAGATTCTTCTACCATTGTAAACAATAGTAGTTTCTAATGTAGTTTTTGAAGATGTCAGGAAGAGAACCAAACATGTGGTTATCATAACTGATTTTGTTTTTCTAAGAAATCCAGAAAAAAATTGGAACCCCAACTGTGTGAAAGGCCTTGTTGTAACTCTTATCACCGTGAAAGACATATCCACATCAAAAGCTCTAGAAGCAGTGGCTGGGGGAAAACTCTATAACATTGTTGTGGACACAGAGGTATGTGTATCACTAAGCAAGCATGTGACTTGATGCCTAAGAGGTAATTTGATCCCAGGTACCTACTTAATTTAAGTTAGAAGTGTCATACATAGGTACTGTTGATGAAATGATGGTATTGGAATGGATGGATGATATTGTCTTAATATTCAGATATGCTCTGAAAGGTAGCTTTTCTCATTCTAGGCTACTGGCAAAAAGATTTTAGAAAAGGGTCAACTAAAGCATCGATACACCATCATTCCACTAAGCAAAATTTCAGCCAAGTGTATTGGACATGAAATTATCTCACTGGCCAAAAACCTGGTATGTAAATAAATACTATATTTTTATTGTGTGCCTTTTTTTTTCTTGTTAATTTTTTTTTAGCATAATGTAACAGCCATACTATTTCTGTAGGGTTTGAGAGTTTCTTAATTTTTTCTCTGTCTATCCTTGAACTATCCAATATTCAGATGGATTTTAATTGTCTTGCTTTTAACTGAAATTATGTTTCAAAATGCAATGATGACTTTAAAAATTATTTTTATTGAGATAAGATTATTGTAACTTAAGGCACACTAATTGTATTTCACTTTATTTCTAGATTGGTCATCGTGAAGTGCATATAGCCATTTCTCTTATTGACTATAATTCTGAACTACAGAAGGCAATGGAATATGTCTTTGGGACAACACTGGTCTGTAGCAGCATGGATAATGCTAAGAAAGTGACCTTTGACAAAAGAATAATGAGAAAAACTGTTACACTTCAAGGAGATATATTTGACCCCCAGGGAACCCTTAGTGGAGGTAATTACTGTTTTTTATTCATATAATAATTGCTTTTGTTGATATGTTTACTACTCTGCATGTTTTTAAAAATGGAAAGAAGCATTTTTGTTTAAGCTGGTACTTGAGATAACATCATCTTTGAGAAAAGATTTGGTGGTTGTACACTGAAGTAAGACTACGATTAGACTAGGAAAAAAACGATAAAATATTGGTATAATATAGTTTATATATTAGATACTTAAACCTTATTTGGCTGTTGTATCCTCTTGGAAGAGGTTGAAAAGAATGCTTTGAATTCAAGCATTTTTTGGGGGTATTTCATAGTTAATTTGAGGTAAATTAATACATGATGTTATGTGAAATCGGTTGATCTCACAAAATTAATTTGTAGTCTCTCCATTGAGAATGATTGCTTAGCTGTTTTTCTGTTTTGCAATGAGAACAAATCATGAACTAAACCTGCATCGTAGCCAACACTTGCAATTCACCATTTTCCAGAGTTGAATCTAATTCTAATTAGATTTAACTTTGCTCTTTTTTTCTCTGAACAGGTGCAAGCTCACATGTTACACCTATATTGTCTAAACTTAAAACAATGAGAGATGCTGAAGATGAACTCAAAATAAAGACGTCTCAGCTTGAAGCTACAGAGAAAGAGCTAGCAAACTTGAAGAATATGGCTGAAAAGTAAGGTTTGCATGTAAAGATGTCTGTTATTTCTCTTATGTCATTATGTAGCAGTTGGACAGATCAATACGATGGGAAAGACATACAACAAAGGAGCGATGACAGAAGGATCTTCATGGTAGAAAGGTGCTATAAAGGAAGGGAAGAAGATCACCTGTATCAGAAGATTCTAGGTTTACAGGGGAAAACTTCACCAAGGAAGGATCTCCAGAAAGAGATCCTTCCCTAGTGGCAGTCAGCCCTTCAATGAGGTCTAAGAGAGGTGCAGCCAGGCTCCACCTCTTCCAGTCCCGCAGGTGAATCGCCTTTACCTGTGCTCCCAGGGCTGACCAGGTCTTTTCCCCAGGTGCTCAATCAGTGGTTCAGGCCGGGACTCAACAGTTCCCATACACACTATAAAGACATCTCATATAAATGAACTTTCTGGGGGAAGGATAGGGCCTAATGAGAATTAAATATTTAGAAAATAATGATTCCTCTATCTAAAATATTTCCTCTGTTGTGACTGCTGCATTTTCAAGCATGTCCAGGTCACACTGTATGGCATCCCTTCTATTGTCTACTGCACTCCTGAGCTTGGTGTTACAAGCAAACTTGCTGAGGGTGTACTCAATTCCACTATGTCATTCATAAATATGTTGAAAAGCACCAGTCTCAAAACAGTCTGCTACAGGATAACACTTGTGCCCACCCTCCATACTGACAAAGAGCCACTGACCACATCTTTCTGGTTGTGACCATCCACCCAATTGTTTATCCATGGAATAGTCTCACCTTCACATCTGTCTCTCTCTAGTTTAGAGATAAGGTTGTGGTCCAGAGCCATATCAAAGGCCTTGCAAAAGTCCAGGTAGATGACATCTGTTGCCTTTTTTTGTCTGTTGATGCCATCATTTGATCATAGAAGGCTGCCAGTTTGGTCAGGCATGATCTATTCTTGGTAAAGCCATGTTGGCTGTTTCACATCACCTCACCCTGCATCTGCCTTTACATCTCTTGCAGGAGGATCTGTTCCATGTTCTCACACGTACAGACATGTGGTTTATGCATGTAGCTCCCTAGGCCTTTCTTTCTACCTTTCTTAAACATGGGAATGATGTTTCCCTTTTTCCAGTCACCAGGAATCTTGCATCACAACCATGATTTTTTCAAAAATGATGGAGAGCAGCTTGGCGACCACATCAGCCAGCTCCTTCAGGACCCTGGGATGTTGATTGGCACCCTAAACTTGTACACATTTAATGTCGTGAATCATAGAATCATATAAAATGGCCTGGGTTGAAAGGGACCACAATGATCATCTAGTTTCGAATCCCCTGTTGTGTGCAGGGTCGCCAACCAGGCTGCCCAGAGTCACATCAAGCCTGGTCTTGAATGCCTCCAGGGATGGGGCATCCACAACCTCCTTGGGCAACCTGTTCCAGTGCATCACCACTCTGAGTGAAAAACTTCCTCCTAATATCCAACCTAAACCTCCCCTGTCTCAGTTTAAAACCCTTCCCTCCTGTCCTGTCACCATCAACCAATGTAAACAGCCATTGCCCTTCCTGTTCATATGCTCCCTTTTCAAGTATTGGAAGGCCACAATGAGGTCTCTCTGGAGCCTTCTCTTCTCCAAGCTTAATAAGACCAGTTCCCTCAATCTTTCCTCACAGGAGAGGTGCTCCAGCCCTCTGATCATCTTAGTGGCCCTCCTGTGGGCCCGTTCCAAGAGCTCCATGTCCTTGCACTGGGGGGCCCAGGCCTAGACACAGTATTCAGTCATGAGGTGGTCTCTATCTTGCTTTGCTCTTACACTGGACAGATTTAGCTTGCTCACCACTCACCTACATCACGGACTTGTCTAGCGATGGTCAGTACAGCCTAGACTGGCTCTGATCTTAACCTCTTTAGTGAGCTCCTCTGTGTTGATGAACACCAGGTTGAGTAACTTTACCTCTGGTTGGTCTATCCAATACCTTAACTGGGAGGTTATTCTCAATGGATTTGAGGAATCTCCTGGGTTGTTTGCAGTCCACTGTATTTCTTTCCCAGCAGATATCTGGATGGTTGAGATCCCCACCAAGATAACAGCCTGGGAGCACAACACCTCTTGTGGCTGAAGCAGGAAGGCTTCGTCAACAGGCTCCCCTATCAGAGGGTTGTAGCAGACCCTAATCACCAGTTGTCCCTTACTGGTCTGCTCTTTAATTTTAACCCACAAGCTCTCAACCTGGTCATGGATATGGGTATGAGCTTAGATAGCTCATAACAGTCACTCCACTTCTTAACGAGGAGGGCAACTTTTGTCCTACTTGTCCCTCCTAAAAAGCTAGTAGACTGCAGTCACAGTATTCCAATTGTCTTTGTCTGACAGATGTTAGGTCATAGTTTTCTAATTGCACCACGATTTCCATCTCTTCCTGTTTATTTCCCTTATTTTCTAATACCCATCAAGAATTTCAGTTTGTGATTGTTCTGCCAAGGAAAGGTAGAGATGCTAAAGGAGAATAAATATTCAAGTGATACCGCTGTAAGAATTTAAGTTAAATAATCTTAAAGGTATGTTTGAATTTTCAGCTATTCCTTCTTACTGGTTGTGTTTTTAAAAACAGAATTTAAAAGAAATATAAATCCCATGAGAAGGTAGTGTTGGGCAGTATGGTATCCGCCAGCTGAAATTATCTTTCAGATTGTTTTAAAGTCATAACAGATTTCCAAAAATATGACCAAAAGGAAGAAATGAGATTTGCTTGTTGTTGTTGCTCAGCGATTTTCTTATTTTACTGGCTGGAAAAACATGAGCTCTGATTTGTTTCCAAGCTCTGTGTTGCACTTGTTTTTAGTATATATTATCAGGGCTTTATAACAATGGGTTAAAAGTATAAGTTACTTATCTACAGACTTCACAATTACTTTTAAACGTATTTGAATTTACGTATTTACATACCTGTATTTTTGTAAAGCTTTATTAGTCTTCTATAAAATGTAAGATTATTTGTTTTATAGTTGTCATTGTTGTTACTTATAATTGTCACTTTGGAATGGGAATATAAGCATTTCTGTATCTTCTTATTTCAACTTGAAATTGAAATGCTGGGTCCCCCTCATTATATCAGCATATATCATTACTGCCTTCAAAGGTACCAGCATCTGAAGCAGCAGTGGGAGATGAAGTCTGAAGAGGCAGAGCTACTACAAACTAAGATTCAGCAAAGCGCTTATCACAAACAACAGGAAGACCTGCTTGCTCTGAAGAAAACTATTGGTGAGACGAAGGTGTTTTTTTTCTTGCAGTTAAAAGTTAATTGCAGAGAAAGATATTTGGCAGTTGAGAAGCAAACAGCCAAGGGAAAAAATAGCTTTGAAAACATTTGCTTTATATTTTGGAGTATATCATAGAATCATAGCTGGCAAACACAGGTGTGGGGCTCAGATAAGGTTTTTCATGCCCTTCTAAAGGCTTTGTCCTTGTTAAGGATTCCACATACGTACTTCAGAGTAAAAGGAAGAATGGTTTTGTAACAACATTTTAAAATAAATTTAATCCTATATTTGTGTGGGTTTTTTTTTCCAAGCCATCTGTTTCAGGAGACATTGTAGGTTAGCAATATAAATAATCTGAATGATAAAACAGTAGAGATAAGTACTATTTATGTAACTAAGGAAAAGTGTAAAAGGAATCAAGTGCAGTGGTAAGGAAAACAGCAAAAGAAAAGAATGGACTGAAATAACAATGCTTGTATATTGTATATGAAGGATGAAGTTGTATCTGACTAGGTAGCTGTTTCATGGATTAGTTCTTGTTCCAAAGGTTAGACATCTATCTGCCTTTTCTTGTTGTTGTTGTTAATTTTAATGATTGGTTTTCTGTTTGGTGCCCTACAAATAACTGGTAACAGTGTCTCAGGAATTACTGAAATAGCTGACTTTATTAACTGGCAAAAAGCAACCAGTTTTTTGTTTTGTTTTCTTTTGTTGTAGTAGTAGTAGTAGTAGTAATAGTAGTAGTAGTAGTAGTAGAGGCTGACCCTTATTTCAAAGAGAGGCCAAGATGTAAGCTTAAGGATAAGAGCACTGTTCAATCTTAGTACTGTACTTTTGATTCAGCGGAGTGTGAAGAGACATTGAAGAAAACTGAAGAGAGCCAACGGAAAGCTGAAGAAGAATACAAGGCATTGGAGAATAAAATGAAAAATGCAGAAGCAGAACGTGGGAAGGAAATAAAAAATGCCCAGCAGAAACTAAATAGCGCCAAGAAGAAAGCAGACGATTCAAGCAGAAAAATGAAAGAAAAGCAGCAAGTAAATCTCACATTTATTGCTATTTTCTCAGTGCTACAAGTGTTTCTAGAAGTCAGTTTTATTCTTCTGAAGTTTCAATCCTGTCAACTTCAGAACTTAGATATATTACTTTGTAGTTACTGACGTAGGAATTTCTGATGCTTTTGTGGTGGTGCTCTGTTGAACAGAAGAGCAAGTATTGTATTATCTTCTACAGTATTTACCCTATCAAATTAAATGTAAATTCTTTCCACTGAAGTAGAACTTTAATAAATCTTAAAACATCTTTCTAGGAAGTTGAAGCATTAGTTCTGGAACTTGAACAGCTGAAACAAGAACAAGCCTCATATAAGCAACAGAGTGAGGCAGCACAACAAGCAATCGCATCCTTAAAGGAGCAAGTCAGTGCTTTGGAAGCTGAGGCAGTGAAGACAAGGGTAAAAGGGAATACTTTATTTTATTATCAGTTTTGATGTTAATGTGAATCCCTTAAAACTTAAGTTGTATTGTGTGGGTTTTTTTTTTTTTTTTTTTTTTTTTGCTATTTGGATTTTCTTGGCAGTGCTAAATTATGTTTAGCCTTAGCAGGAGTTGGGTTTTTTTATTATTATTATTTTTTGGCTTTATAACCATGTGTTAATTTTTTCTGCTACTTTGCTGTGTCCTCCTAACAACTACGTAACATCTGCTTTTGTAAGAAGTTACTAGCTGTCTGATTTTTCTTAACAGGAATCTCTAAAGAACGCAGAGAATGAGCTGTCCAGTGAAAAGGGATTAATGGCAGAACGAACTAAAGATATTAAAGCCAAATCTGCAAAGATAGAGAAATACAGAGAGCAAAATAATGAATTGCAGCTCAGCATTAATGCATTAGAACATGACATCAACAAGTATCAACAAGAGACTGCTGATGCTTCTTCCACGGTACTTCATAATTGTGCTTTTCTTTGCATCTTGTGGCCAAATCATCATTTCCTTCGCTCTGTGCAAAGGAAATGGCCTTTTTTTTTTTTTTTTTAATAATAAGCACTATTTTATTTGTAACTCTTTATGTGAAAAAGGAAGAGTGGAAACTATAAACTGTAACATATCGTTATGGATTCATAGAAACTATTTCAAAGAAGGTGATCAATGGGAAAAAAACCAAAAACATTCTGATGTTATGGATAAACTGGGTAACCAATTAAAGAATCTAATCCACATACTCAGTGACAGTGGCTTAGTCCAGATACAGAAAAATATGTTTCAGATAACATGGAAGAGTGTACATGAAAGTTTCCCCAAAATCTTGGTCCCTCTGTGGTCTTGGAAATAGCACAAAGGATGGTGAAAGGATCCATTATTTGCACTGGAGTGAAATAATTGATGCTTTAGAGCAATTTTAGGACGGCAGTGGGTTGGGTTTTTTTGTTCTGTTTTCATTCAGAATTTAAAAAATAAACTAAAGCATAAGCATGTCTTCTTGTGTACAGTTGGACAAACTGCTGAAAGAGTATAAGTGGATAGCTTCAGAAAAAGAGCTTTTTGGCCAGGCAGACACAACTTACGACTTTGAAGCCAACAATCCTAAGGAAACAGGTCAGAAGCTGCAGAAACTGCTGACAAAAAAAGAGAAGCTGGAGAAGTCCTTGAACATGAGAGCTATGAATTTGCTTTCTGAGGCAGAGGAGAGGGTAAGCATTCCAAACTTTAACTTTTAGAAATTGAGCAGCTTGAGTATATTGTGTTTGTAATGTGACTTTATGTATTTTCATATATTCTGTTTCTAAATACACCAAAAATGAAATATAATCTTCATGATATAGCAGCTTTTTGTTAGATCATATTAGTTTTATATTTTGAGCTACTTACTGTGTGCTAGTAAACTAAGTTATACGTAACTTTGACTTGTAAGCTACTAATAATTTCATCACTCCTAGCACAGCCCTTGCTAAGCTGGCAGCAGTAGCACTGGGCAGGGTTTGTATCTGTTAGAGTACCTAAGTATCACATACTTTGTCAAAGGCTGCAGATCAAGAAAAAGAAGCAAGATAGCCTGAAGGTGTTCTAGGGTTGTCTTATATTTGTGTGTTTCCTGATGGTGTTCCAGTTTTGTCTCAGGACTGATTCACTTGACCTAATGTTTCTAATACTGGTTCTTAATTAGAATTGTCCCGTTCTTCCTATGTGCCTTCATAAGTATCATGAAGCATGATTAAGTTTTAATCAAAGTGCAACTTCTGGAGTAATGCTGATTTTTCACCTTTGCCAAATGCTGAAAATTCCAATGCTTTAATTTGCAAACAATACCCTAAAACTTAAATCCTGCATACAGCTAAACAAATGCTTTGGATTTCAATCTTGTGACTAATTTTGCTGTTTCTTAACTACACTCCCACTGTTTTGTGCTTTGTTCACTGAAATCATTCTTCTTGCAAAAGTATAACGACTTAATGAAGAAAAAGAGAATCGTTGAGAATGACAAGATAAAAATTCTTGCAACTATTGAAGAGCTCGACCGAAAGAAAAATAAAGCTTTACACATTGCTTGGGAAAAGGTATGTTGCTTGAAATCTAATTTTAGCACTTCTGCATGTATTTTTTCTTGAGGATCAAACTCACCTTAGTTCATTGTTTTGCATATTTGTATGAAAAAAACTTGTCTCTTTCTAGAACTGATCTCCTATGCCCATTATTTAAAGCACAGAGCAGAAACTTCCATTTCTTCTGTTTAAGCCTACTGTTGAGGGTAGGGCATGAATTCTCTGAGAACTGTGGAGACAAACTCAAATTTGCAGAGCTACCATTTTCTTTTAGTGCCCACAAAAATAAAAGTTAAGCTTCTGGCATGCAGAAGCCATTGCCTCTTAAACAGACTGTACTGCACAGAATCACAGAGTGGTTTGGGCTGGAATGGACCTTAAAGATAATCTAATTTCACACCATCCTGCTGCGGGCAGGGGCACTGCTAGATCAGGTTGCTCAAAACCCCACCCAGCCTGGCCTTGAGCACTTCCTGAGGGGAGGCCTTCACAGCTTCTCTGGGCCACCTGTTCCAATGCCTCACCAGCCTTGCTGTAAAGAATTTCTTCCTCGTGTCCAATCTAAATCTCCCCTCTTTCAGTTAAAAACAGCAACAACAACAAAATCACTCTTATCACTTTGTTCCCTGATAAAGATTCCCTGTCTAGCTTTCTTGTAGGCTCCTTTTAGGTAACAAAAGGAATCACTGTTTTGTCCAATTAACTTTGTTTAAATTGTCCTATGTACTTTCCTAGGCTTACTTTGTTTTCAGTATAGCTGAAATAAAATACTCACTTTCTAAATGTTCTAAACTTTAAGACATGAGAATTCGTTGAATTAAGTTGATGAAGAAGCCTAGAGCATCGTGTTGCCCATCACTAAGTTTTTATAACTGTGCTTCTGACTCAAATCGTGCTCATATACCTTTCCTGTTCACTTCTAGGTGAACAAAGACTTTGGTTCCATCTTCTCGATGCTTCTACCAGGAGCCAAAGCTATGTTGGTTCCATCTAAAAAGCAAAATATCCTGGATGGTCTGGAGTTCAGGGTTGGCTTAGGAGACATCTGGAAGGAGAACTTAACAGAACTTAGTGGAGGTCAAAGGTTGGTAAACTGTGGATGTTTTTTTGTTGTTGTCTTTTTTCCATTGCAGTTGTGGATGTAGTTGGTATGTCTCATCAATTATACTTTAGAACTGTAGTATAAAAGAAAGTAATCTTTTCCACAGTCAAGTCAGACTTCCACAGTCACTTCTTCCATCCTGGCTTCATATTTAAAAAAGCTATTAATTCAGTTCCTCTCAAAGAGGAACCTGACTTCAAAGAAGGCAGTGCTTAGCATATAACAACAGAATTTTGTAACAGAGAGAAGTGACAAAAACTTATGATGGAAAAACTGCAGTCTCTAGGTAGCACTGAGGTACTGCTGACATGGAGTGTTCCAGCCTTTGAGCTGCAGTCAGTGGGGGAAAGTAGTAGAATAGTACTGTAGGGAAGTGACTAGGGAACAGCCCGCACTTGCAGGAACACCTGGGAGAAGTGGCAAATGATTGTTATGGATGACTCCCAACCTGCTGTAACCCCATCTACTATAACATTTTGAAACAGATTCAAGAACCCTCAGATCTTTTGTATGATGCAGCCCAGAAATGCACACAGTGCCTTGCAGTGAGGCCACAGTACCGCTACATCTAGTGGCTGGCTGTACACCCTACAATGCAGCTTGCCCTCCTGGCTGTCAGGCAGATCACTGGCTGATGCTGAGCCAGTCATCACCAGCAGACTTGATGAGATGCCTTCTGCCCCTACATTCAGATCACTGATATAAGTAAGTGCCGAACAGCACTTGCCCTAGAATTGAGCCATGGGGAATCTTGGCCCATGGACTTAAGAGCACTGAGCTGATATAATCCCTCCCTTACAATTTCAGTCACCACAAATGGAATGTAACTGTTCCCTGAGTCATGGTCCTTCAGTTCAGAGGACCAGGCAGCCCAAGATCCCTCAACAGTAAAAAATGAGCCCTCCCTGCCCCTCCCCCCCCCAAAAAAGATCAGATGCCCCTGCCTTTTCTTCATCCTTTCTTGGGTGACCTTCTTCACCAGTCTCAGTCCAGTGCTTTCCTTAGAGCAACTCTTGCTGTAGAAGAGGGAAAAATGTCCTCTAGAAGAGAGATTGATCATAACCCAGCCAACCTGATCTGCCAATAAAATAATTAATTAACAATTACTGTTTCTAGCAAAAGGCTTCACATTTCTCAATGAGAAGTTGTGGCAGCGACTATTATTGTTTCTCTCTCCCCAAAACTCAGCGTGAATCTGTTTCTCAGAGAGCATTTTAATACTACCAGATGATTGTAATAAGTAAGTGGAAGTCTCTCCAAGAGCATAAAACATAACTTCCTTGTTCTTTGTATTAGATCATTGGCGGCCTTGTCCTTGATCTTAGCCATCCTTCTCTTCAAACCTGCTCCAATTTACATCTTGGATGAAGTGGATGCCGCTCTTGACCTTTCTCATACCCAAAATATTGGACAGATGCTTCATGCTCATTTCAAACAATCCCAGGTACGCTCTCGAAACTACGGTGACTATCTATCCAGGTTTGTTATTTTCAGAGGCAGCCAACTCCTGGGAATTCTCAGCTGCTGATCTATTTTATTTCTGAGTCTTTTCAGCTGGATTTGGCTTATGGTTTGGCAACTGAAACTTTTAAGTATTACCTCTTCACATAAGCAGTTGCTGCACTGGCTAAAAAAAGCAGGTACTGACAAGGAAGATGGTCTGTGTACAGCCAATAACCCATGTGCTGGAGTTTGTTTGTTTATTTTTGTTTTCTTGATAGAGTTCTTCAGTCTAAAATGAAAAACGTTGTAAAATAGTATGAGTGCTTGTGGAAAGGATCTTGGGATTACTGTGGGCTGCCACCCACAGAACTGAAGGAACATATTCCTCTGAACGAAAAGTCGTATGTTTACTTGTTGGTAAATGTGACCTTTTCAAATTATGATAGAGAGGAACACCTGCTGCTAATGGTAATGTAAAGCAATCAGAGTTGCTGCTTTAGGGCATGAATAATCCTGCATTATTAGAAAAATTCACGGCGACATTTTCCCAATGGTTGATGGATCAAGAAAGGTCATATTTTATTGTGGTGCTACAGACATCCTGGACTGAGGAGACCCAGCACTGAGGTTTGATCACAGCCCTAACTCATAAACACCAAAAATGATGGTGTGTATTAACCCAGCGTGTCCCATGAGGCTTTCAGTGGAAAAAATATATATTCATAAGAAGCATTAGTAAGTTAACACCTAAGGAATCCTCTTTTTGAAGTGTTTCCTATTTTTTTTAATCTTTATTTGGACAGCAGCATTTACGTCACGTTTTCTGTTCTGTTGTAGTTCCTTGTGGTGTCCCTGAAGGACGGAATGTTTAACAACGCCAATGTTCTCTACAGGACCAAGTTTGTTGATGGCATTTCCACAGTTTCAAGACACTGTCAGTTAAAAAAAAAGCAGCCACTGAGTGAAGCCAGCAACAACAAGGATGAGTAACAAACGATGCATAATGATGACTCAAACATTCTGTGCCCCTTGATCAAAGGAAGCCCCAGAATCACCTTTTAAAAAAAAAATATATATATATATATACATATATATATTTTATCTTGATTCCTTTAAGCCATAGTTATAGTTTTTATCTTTTTTAATAACTTAGTTCATGGCAGCCCACCGGAGCCATGCAGTGTGATGAAGCTTGCAGCATTTATGGCTTTCAGAAAACCTGCTGCAAACTAAGCTACTGCGTTCAGCTTTTGTTGGCAGTTAAAGTGATGTATGAACATGCAAGTTAGTGTAAGCTTTTATCTGTGTAACCTACTTATTTCTGAGATGTACAGTGGGCAGCAGTTTAACTGCCAATTTTTAGTTGCTTGGTAATGGCTTTAATAAATATTAGACAGAAAACTTTTCCTTGCTTTCCTTCCTTGCTGTTTTTCACCCAATAATGCATAGTTAGTTAGAATTAGAGTTTTAACGTGCCCCATGCCTTGATTATAGGGACAGACTCAACACATACCAACGTTTTATTGTGGTCCTCCCTTTGGTTTAAAATCCCAAAGTACACATCTTTGCTCACAGCACCCAGAGGCAGCAGGGATGGAAGCTGACCCTCACTCAGCAGCAAGGCTCCCTTCGTGGTGTGGGCGAGGTGTGACAACGTGACAGATGCTGCCTTAACCAGTTACTTGGTAGAGAAGTAGCCACCATCCCAGAATAAATACTGGATGTGCTCTCCTGTAGTCATCTCATGACCTTCCATATATACATACATAAAACACACACTCATCAAATATATATAAAAAAAACCACATACACATCTGTACATACAATAAACACACTCACAGATGTAATGCATTCCACTCCCAATCCTAAAATCTCCCTTGCTTTGTATGTGGAGCAATACCAAAAAATACTCATTGGGGGAGGGGAAAAAAAAATCACCAGTTACTGCCAAGAACAGGTCATGCATCTTTTATTTAGTTTTACCTTTTTGGTAAGCAACAGGGTTTTCTTTCTTTCAATCAGTCCCTTTACATACTTGGACAGTACAGATTGCAGTGAGTTTGATGGAGATCTTGCAACATTAGAAAACTTCTCAATATACATCCATTTAAGCAACAGCTTGTAGGTCAGAATGAGTGCTAGTGTCAAATCTGCGCACTGCACTCCTGGTATACAAAGCAGCATTGCAGCAGCACAAGGATGCCCAGGCTGGGCAAAGTACAGTGTGTTTTACATAGTGCAATCACTTTTAGAGGAAAAACTCTAGGAAGGCCACATCTATTTATTTTTTAATTCCGTCACGTTTACAAATGAGAGGGGGGTAGAAATCAAGCCTCTGACTGAATTAACTGTTGTACAGGTAGGTTCTGTGTATAGGCACGTGCTTTAGAGAGGAGCTCTGAATCTCTTCTGTAACCACGAGAAAGACATATTGCTTTGTGATTCAGACAGTAGTAAACCATCTCCAACCTTCCTAACAAACACACACTCGGCCAGAGCTGTCAAGCCAGCTGTTTTTAGAGTTCCTAGAATATGCTCTTCCCTCTAGTGTAAATCCCCAATAAAGAAAGTCAGGCTGCTATTGACAATTAGTACAGTTCTCCTTACAGCCTTTCAACCACGTGAGGCATTGCCTCCTCATACTGCAGTCCGCAGTGAAAAATCAGATTACCAGAGACCTGGAGACTCTTGTTTTCTGTAACTGTCACTCCAACCAAATACGAAAAAACCCAAGTCAGACAATGAACTGCTACAGCAAAGCATCACTGGTAATATTCATCTAATACAAAATAAATGAGCGCTCATGACACTACACGTCATGGTAAGCAAATCTGTAAAGACACCATAAAGTGATTTGCCCAGTAAAGTTTTAAAATATACACTGTGCTCAATAGTTCAAACTACACGTAAACAAAGAGCAGCTCCCTGCAACAAGGTGTAAATCAAAGTGTTATAGCACCAGCTCCCAGCACCAAGAAGTTGCTCGCTGACCAGCCCTAGTGTACAATGCATTAGTGCTCGCTGAGGGTTCTGCTACACAAGAGCCACAGTGGGACAGCTCTGCCCATTTTTGCAGACTTTTTCTTACCAGATGCGTAAAAACTACGTTCCTCCCTTCCCATCGACAAAGCCGGGCGACTGGATGTTACAGTACCAGGAAATACTGAATGGACAATGGCACCTGAGGGAAAAAGTAGGTACTGTATACCTGATTCTGAATAAATGGATGTGGAGGAAAGGTGATGTTATCCGAACAATTCTCACCCTAACAGACACTCTCTGAAAGGAGCTCCACGGATCGTAAGAAAAGAAACAAGCTTTCCCGTGCTGGAGACCATGGACATGGTGGTACCCACAACGATGATTTTATTTCACCATCAGCAAAGCATTTATCCCCAAAAAACTGTACGCATGCGGCTGGTCAGGTTGTGGTGCAGTGCTAACTTTATGCTATGAAAAGTCTGTCGCTGTAGTGGTCGGTCAGGTTTGTCTTTCATCTGAGGAGGGCAACAAGAGACAGGCAGCATGGCCACATCATCAAATAGCAATTTTACTCCACGTTAATGCAGATATAATCTTTCTTCTTAAGTAAGTAAGTGCAAATTAAAAAGTATTTGCTAGAAACCAGCATGACTTGGGCTGCTGAGAAACAACATACAACTCAGTTCCTTACAAATACTGACAATTCTACATCAGTACAGGTTTCCAAAGCAAGAACAGAGTTACGAACATGAAGGGGAAAAAAGTATTACCACTATTAAAAAATATCATTGCAAACTTTGAACACTCTTCAAAAACATATCTAGAAAAGATTGTTTTTCCTTTTTTGTTTTGTTTTTTTTTTTTCCTGCAGCTGAGGAGTGTCCATGCAAAACAATTTTGAGAAGAGCAGTGTTCCACCTGGGCACCAAAGAGGCCCAATTTTGTCCCACACAGCTCAGTAAAGTGCTCTCTTGTGCATCCTTTGAGGAAGAAAGTTCTCATTTAAAGTTTGGGAGGCCGAGGTTACAGCTGGGGAAGGCAAAGCCTCGGTCAATCCATTCTGAGGTCAGAGAAGAAGGAGAGAAGCTAACAGTACTCTGCCTTTCATAGCTCATGGACAAGAGGCTGCAAGGGAGGAGCAGACAGGAGAAGCAGAGGTGGGTGCCGGATGAAACGCTGCCCCTGGAAGTCAAGGAGCTTAACGCGGACTTCAGGGGCAGCGTTTCGTTCTTTACAGGTAATGAACACTAGCCCTACCGTAGAGTCTCAACAACACCAGGTAACAGATCTCCACACATGACATAAGTGAAAAAAATCAAACATGCTTTCCACTTCCTGTGCTGGTGGTTTTTCAATAAATTGCTTTGAAGGACAACGGGGATCTGAGTAACATTCTTTTGCTGATTTAAAGGGAAATAAAAGCATCTTGCCCTCAACATTTTTTATGTTGCACACTTAGAAACATTCTAGGGCAGATCATTAAGAGGTATTTACTGACAAAACAGTAACTAATGATAAGCTTAAAGAGTAAAAGTAACATTAATGGGGAACAGAACTTAAGGCATTTTTTTTATTTTGGCCAGGAATGATGCATGCTACAGAGTAATCTTCATTTTCCCACTTGGTTTTCAGACCACTGCACTTTTTGTTTTGTTTTACATGGCACTTTGTAGTTTACGCTTTTACAATTTAGTTTAGATTTTCAAGTGTTTTCTTCAATATAAATGCCTTCTCCTGTAGCTCAGGTCTGCTGTCTGATGCCATTGTAGATAATGAGTGGATGAGGTGCTCTCTGCTTTCTGGTTTCAGGCTTTCCCACTGTTTAGACTCTGTGTAGACAGAGAATGACACCAGACATCAATACCGGTCTGCCAAAAGTCCACACCAACAAACAGTCCCTGTCCCCACACAGGCTGAAAGAGCGCTTGCTTACACGTCACTCACAGTGACCAAGTTTGGTCCAGCCTGAACAGCCTAGTTTAGATACACCTTAAACCACAATTGCTTCAAACTCTCTTCAAGTTTTCCCAGTCAATTAACAGCTGACTGGGAAACACCTAAGTCCCAATACAACACTAAATCTCCCAGAACAGCACTAAATCTCCCAGAACAGAAGGCAATTCTCTCTCCCCCCCTCTTCCAGGCCACAGAGCCATGTGCTTTTCTTCACACAGCAGCAATTCTCTCATGTAGCAAGGACAAAGTCTCACCTTGCAGTCTGGTGAGCAGTAGCTGTATCACAGACAAAGCTTCTGTTCTGACCGACGTGTAGCTTTTGTTTTCTAAGGGATTTAAAAACAGCAGCAACAACAAGACAAAAAACAACTGAACTCAGAACCAAAGGGACACCCAGCTGTACACAGAGCAGTCACCACCGCGGTCGGAAGAGCGCTCATAGTACAGCTCATTCACACTGTCAGACTGCAGCGCTACCCTGTCAGACACCTCTGAATGGCAGAAAGTGACCAGGGAGAGGCTAACAGGTCCCCTAAGCCCTGTGTATCACCCTTCCATTATTAACACAGGTCTACTGCTCCTTGCACATGTTGAACAGCAGCAAGGTTCAAATATCTGCAATTTGATGACAAACAACCTCTGTGCATCACAGACTTTTTCTTTGCTAAATTTCAAGGGCTGTAAATCATCCAGATTTTAACAAGCAGCATTTAGTGATGGTGCACAAGAGGAATTAACTTCTTGTACTACATCTTGTACTACACCATTTTTAGCAGCTGCTGCAGAACAAGGCAGGACGAGGTGCTATCTCTGGCACCCTATGCTTATTCTGCACTTTCTCTGCTAGTCAGCAACCAAAGGAGAAATGTGTTAACATGCAATTCATCAACAACCTTATGCTGGGCAACAACCACTTACCTAAAGAATGGGTGATAGATGAGCAGGTTTCCAACAGTATTTCTGTCAATGCCTCAGGGTCTGCATGCTCCTCCTCAAACAGCACCAACCTGTCAAATGCAGAAGCAGTCACTCTGTATCACTAAGGACAGAGATCTGCTCTACCTTCCTCTGAGAATCACTGCGTGTCTTTCATAATGCAACAGTCTGAAGCAGTAGAGAAACGTAACTGAAGTGAATGGCAGAAAGGAGAATTACCTCTCAAAGTAGGTATTCATGGCTTGCAGCACTCCAAGCTGCACTTTCCATGTGCTGAGTTTCAGACGGTCACACATTAACTTGCAAAACTCTTGGCGAAAGCAACCTAGAGAAAAATTAAGGAATTATGTTACTGCTGTGTCACAAGAGGGAAAGGCAGAAGAAACCACTTCGTGCCCTTTCTCCTACATATTCCTTATCCTGCACTCAAGTGACATCACCCTCGATTTGTAGCATAGGACCAAGTCAACACTGCAACAAATGGTTCCAGAAATCTTCACCCGCCAAGGCAGGGCACCATGCTCTTTAAGAAGCACTGGAAGAAAAGCAGTTTCTTTTTGCCCCACTAATAAAAGCACCCTGTTTTGTTTCCCAACATATTCACAGATCTTCTCAAAAGCTTCCCCACACCAAATACGATACCCTCTCTCCTCCCCCTCCTCCTTTGGAGGCGGGGGGATTTCAGGATTTCAGAGCTCAGTGTCAGATGACTCACGCTGTGTCTCTGGGCTCCTTGGCCAGGCTTTGCCCAGGGTCTCGAAGGCACAGAGCAGGGACTCCATCTGCACCTCCCTCTCTCTTGCATCCTCATCTTCTTCGTCAAGCTTTGGTAAACTTGCACCCGCATTCTCAACGGTGTTCTGCAGAGGTGAGGAAGGCATGACAAAGGCTGGCCACACACTTCAGTTCAACCAATCTTCCCTTGCAGCCAGTGCAGCCAGTCCCTGCACCCAGACAAAATCCCCATAGACAGGAGTATGGCCTCCTTGGCTACCAGCAGCTCCAGAACTGCTGACAATCTGCAGAAATTGGAAATGGAAAGCCTCCATGGCCTTGTACCCAAACAACTCAGTGCTGAGAGTCTGAATCTCAGAGCTGTAAAGCACTGCAAAAGCTCAAGGGAAGCACTTTATACAGCTTCCTAGGAGTGCCCTGCTGCATGTAGAGCAGCCAGGAAATTAACTTTTTAATGCAGTACTGATGCAATGCTGGACGCCACAGGACAGATTCTGTCTAGAGGATTACTGGGCTAATTTAGGATTTGGGGAGCACAGCTACAGCTTTCCCAGGGCTCATGAACAGTCTGGTAGTCAGCCCTAAAAAGGATTTAGCTGAGTGTGGTGTCCTCCTTGCACTGCCTTCTCTGCAGAAATTTGGCATGCCTTTAACCTCATCAGCCAGACCACTGCTACATGGTTGCTTTGCAAGAGAGAAAACCCAAGAAGATGAACCACCACCTTCTTTATCATGGGGAAGATGATATCTGCCAGCTCCTGGAACCGGTCTTCCTTTGTTGCCTGCAGCACTGCAGCCATGCAGCGTAGTGCCACCATCTTGTACTTCAGGTTCTCTTTCCGACACTCTTTCAGTACAGCCTGGACAACATCACTGACACTGGGCTGGCCAGGCACCGACTTCTGTAGCTCTGCACTGTAACACCAATGCAACAGAGATGCATTAGACTCATAATAGCCCCAAACACAACTTTTTCCAGAAATCATAAGCAATTCCCACGTTAAGACATTGGGCTGCCCACCAACGTTAACTAACATTACATTCCCACATTCTTCTTTACTGTTACCCTGTCTGTCCTGCCTGAATTTCCTTCCTGCTTTGCCATACATATTTTCAATGCACTCTTCTTTCCCCTTCTTCTTCTTTCTCTTTCCCCCTTTAAGGTGCTCATCCTTCCCCTTGGTCTCTTTTTTTCCATTTTAGCAATTCTGGCCTTTCAACATCCTCTGCCCTAAATCAACTGTTAGTACTGTAGGTCCTTGTGAAGCACCATTTGTGCCTTTCAGCCCTCACTAGTGACCACATATAGACAGAAGGAGTGGAGAGGAACTCCTCACATACTGATGCTGTTCAGAATTTGCAGGAGAGCAAGGAGACACAGAGTCTGTCATGCACCACAACCCTGTGTGGCAACCTCCTTTTTGACATCCCAGATCCCAAGGGTACCACTTTTTTCAAGATACTCACTTGCAGGCAGAGACAACACTGGTGATAGCCTTTAACAGCTCCTCCTGCAACAAGAAAAATGGATATCACTGAGAAACACCCTATAACCAAACAGTGCAAGAACATCCTTTGCACTTTGCCGGAGGTACTGGGGACACACGTCTATGATTCCAGCCTAAAGAAGCAATATGTCGCATCTTCTCCTATGCTGCTGTAGAGGCTGCAGAGGCCTTGCACTGAACAGCAGTGTAAATGGGCCCTTCTGCACCTCTGAGCATAAGCTAGTCCCCCTTAAAGCTAGAAAGAGGTGAAGCAGAACTCTAGGTCTGCAAATGATACTAAACTGGGGGGCACTGTTGACTCCCACCACGTTTGAGAGATGTTGCAGAGATATTGATAAACAGGAGAGCTGGGCACATCACCAACCACACAAGGATTAATAAGTGCTCGATTCTGCACCTGGAATGTGGAACTTTTATATCCACTAAGAGCAGGCCAAACACTAGGCTCCCTAAACGTGATTTCCTGTATGTCGTCCTCTCTAACAAAGAACACTGCACTTGCTGCTTCAAGAACCAAGCGCTGGACTAACGCTCGCAAGGTGACAGTTCCTTTTTACCTTCCCAATCCATGTTCTCCCTGGCAGGCCCTGCAGCAGTGCAGACAGCACTATTCCCAGATGTGGAGGTACAAGGGAGCCGGTCTGTTTGGCAATTGATGCCATGGCAGCTGCTCCCTGAGCTTTCATCTTCCAGGACTGGGACTGCAAAGCCTTCTGTGTAATGGCTATCAGCTCCTGCATATACAGCCTGATGCCACCCTGAGTACCTGCATAAAAAAAAAAAAAAAAGAAAACCATAATTTTGCCACAAAATGAACAAATATCTCATCTTACTTAAAGAAAAAAAAATAGGTGTGTGGGGAGTAGGCAATTAAAGATTCCTGTGGGTTTTTTTTCTTTGTTTTGTTTTCTAGGAACAGTATACTGGTAATTCCTACTTCAGGCAGTGCAGCAAAGAATTCTTCCCAAGTTTATTGAAGACTAATTCTGTCTTCTCAATAAATCTTCTTTCAAATAAAATCTTTAGACTTTAGTACCTAGATAAAAAGCTTTCCACGTGGCAGACACTATGCACTGTGTCACTCACCTTCTAGGGAACATTACTTTCATTTCACCTTTGAGGAAAGGTAACTGGAAAACTCTCCAGCCCTTTATTTTGCTGACTAGGGGACTAGATCTGAAATCAAGTCAGAGAAGGAATGAGCAAAACCAATTTCACCATGCATCCAGATCTTCCTCTAGAAAGCAAGGCAAAGCAGCCCTTGTGATTCTGTAGATACATTCACTGAAGTAAAACCACAGGCATTGCCAAAAGACCAGACAAGATCACCAGCACCAGAGGAAGGCTGAAGTTTCCTCAAATTCAGAGAGTGCAGCAGTCCCTAAAGACCGTCATGGAAAGTTCCAAAGGTGTTCAGTTACCCGTAACATAAGGGCTGCATGACAGCAGCATTAAGTGCCTCATGATCATAAAACAGTTCTCCTGATTATCTCTGTGCTTTATCACCTATTGACAATATTATTTCAAATAGCCACAGAGAAGTTAATTTGACCAAGTTCTTACAGAACACCTTCAGGACAGTAGGAAAATGAAAATAAGTTTTCCATGTCTCTTACCACGAGAACTTCCTATAACCAAAATGGATTTCCAGAAAGCATGGTATTTCATGCCCCAATCCACTAGAAAGCTTTTGCCTCTCCTAATGCAGCTTACCAGGTACATTTTCCTGCCAAACTTCTGCCCACAGAGTAGAATCATCTTTTTCTCCTTTTTCTTCACCAGGAACCTCATGCATGCCAAGAAAAGCCAATGGCAACACCTGTTTGGCATGGTTCTTCACTACATCTGGACTGTAGCGTCCCATAGCATGTACAGTTAAAGCACAGCCTGTCCTGTACACTGGCTCTGAAAGAGAAAAATAAGCACATTACAACTGGGAGGCAAGATTTTTAGTTTGACAGCTTGGTCAGCTTCTTAGTGAAGAGAGGAATGCAGATCATAACACATGGGAATTATTCAACTAGTGAAGGCAAGCATCACAGTATAGAAATGTTTCTTTACCAGCTTCTGTCAGCATCAAGAACTTTTTTCTATATATTCTGTAACTGAATATCCAAGAAGAAACAAACCTTCCTTTTCCATGTACCAGCTGCTGAGTTTGTGCAGTAGCTTCTCCGTGCTACTGTCCCGAGAAGTCTGTAACAGAAAAGAGACTCAGACCACTCAAACACTTAAAATAATAATAATAATAATAATAACAAGTAAAAAGCTTAAAACTATCTCAAACCCCTACTCACCCGGACTAGATGCCCCATAGCAAAGGCAAAAGACTTCTGTATCACACTGTTGCGATCAGTCAGGCCAGTAAGCAAAGCACTCATGAGTTTGCCTGTTGGAAGAGTTCACTTTGTCAGATGTATCAAGTTTTTATTGCTGTGACAAGAGTTAGAACTGCCTTCGTTTCATTAGATCATATGCATTTACTCATTCTCACCCTTCACATGTTTGCTGGGTTATGCATCTGTCTGTTCCATGTTTACTTAAGTGCACAGCACAATACAGCTCTTGGTGGCAGCAAAGCTCAGCCAATGCTGATATTTTGCGACCCTTAGCCTGCAAATCTTGACTAATAATGCTCCTCTGACACAAGCACCCTAGCTGATCAATTATTGAGTTATTTTCCGACTTTGCAGCAAAAAGAAGTCCTTCTTTGTACTGCTAAATCACAATAAATTCTCAATGTAAAGAGAAGATTAAGATCCACAGGACCTAAGTCCTTCTTTATGGTTCTCCTGTTGCTCAAAGTGAAGAAACAAGTGCTTACTTACAGCACTACACTAACACAAGCATTGCTACTATGCTCCAAAAAGGTCTAGAGGCAAATTTCCATCGGTTCCTCCTGGGGGAACTCTCTCATCTTTTCTCTCAGCCTCTTCCAGGTTGGTGATGAATCCAACATCTCACAGATCTAACCCAGTATCCCTATTTCACACAGGACAACTTCAAACAACTCCGAGGAAAATAGAAAAAATGGATCATTCTTGTGATTAAAAAAGAAAAAAAAAAAATCAAAGGTAAATAGGGAAGAAAAGCTACCTACAAAGCAGCAATCAAAAACACTTAAAACTTGAGACAAGAAACAAACCCTACCTGAATAAGGTGTTAGGTCCTGGGGACACTGTGTGGTTAGTGAGACAATTACACTGGCACAGCCTCCCTAGAGGATTGCAAGAGAAAACAAATGATATGAAAATATATTAGCACCTGGTTACTGCTGTTTATATTTGCTGAGGTACGCATCTATTAAAATCCCAGGCATTACCTTTGTGCCTAGGCCTACTCCACTTTTTACTAGTTCGCACAGCCGAGGAACCAGCTCACCCAGGACAGAAACATCCAAGTACTGCAAACTCTAGCAAAAGGGAAGAGACAAGAGAAAAAAAAATAATGAATGTGACAGACTTCAGCTGATCTGAAGAAACCATGATGCATTCTGTACCACACAGAGATTGTATTGTCCCAGGCCTGTGAAGAGATGACCCTGGTGAAATTACTGGTTAGTGAAATCAATATATTCCTGCACTCAGGCTTTTTCACAAGCTGAAAGTATCACACAAGTAAGAATTCCTTTTGGATTGGAAAAGAAGAGGTGCAAAGAAGGGTGCCTATCTTAGGACAAAACCAAACATTTGCCTGAAAGCCTGAATCAGTAACGTGGCCTGACTAGACAATGAAATAGCAATAGTCAAGCTTTTAAACATGAGAAGGCAAACAGGTGGAAAAAAACCAAAAAAGTTTGAGAGATATTATTGGTATAACTTCTAATCACTTGTACATACGATGCTTGTGAGCAAACAAGTCTCATGCTACTAGTACTGTGCAGTACCACCTGCAGAGAGGAGATTGACCCCCTAGCAAATTCAAAGATCATGCATTAACTGAAGGTAACCTTCTCTCAGCTTCTGAGTCAGGTTTCCTAACAATTTCCCCTACTGCCCAGTATGGTGAAGGGAGAAAGGAATAACCCACTACATCACTTACAAGGATACAATCCACCATCTCCCAGTCTGCCCCAGAACATACAGGATTAGAGAAGGCTGCTCGCAAAGCAGAACATTTTCATGGTACTCCAGGGAAGATGCACTATCCTATCCCTTCCCTAACAAATATCAAGCACTGACAAGAACACCACAGCTGTCCTGAAGGGACAGAGGTATAGCCAGGAAGATGGACAGCAGCAGCTGTTCCAGCCTGCAGGACATCCGTAAGTACACTTTTACACAGCGCTTTTCATCCCCAACCACTTCACGCACTATTTATAGAGAGCACTCCACCTGGTACCAAAATGCAGCTCCCCCTGGCACAGAGGCCCCAACAGCTCCAAATGCTGCTACATGCAGGAGAACTTGCTGTTATTTTCCCACAAGTGGAGAGAATAGCTCTGTAGGCTGCACTTCTCCTAAAGCTTGCTCAGTGTTCACACACCCTTGCCTGCTCTCACGTCCCTGGCTGCATGAAGCATCGAAGCAGAAAACAGGGAGTCCTTTTCTTTAGAAACAGATAGGTTGTTACAGAGATCAGGATGGTCTATCAAACCCTACAGCACAGTGCCTCAGCATCAGGAACTCCTCCAGCAACAAACCATAGTAACAACCACCAACTATAGACAGTGCTTTCATTGACACTGGCATTTTTTTTTTTAAACATCCCCACCAACTAAAGCACAGCCAATGTCCAGGTGAGCTTATCTAAGGCAACACAAGCAAGAACTAGACAGCATTTGTGTCTGATAGTCATTGGTCTTCATCAGATTGAGGCTAGTTGTGCAGCTTTTTTGTTGAACTGTAGGCCAGAGATTAAAAGAAATGGCAAGAAGCAAAAATGCAGAATCAGCTGAGTAACCCATCCAAGGAAAAGCATTTGTAAGAAACCCTCTTCATCAAACAGGGCGAGTTCTCAGGTGGAAAAACATTGTCTCTGATTCTGAGTGGAACCACAGCCATTTACAACTGATGAACAACCTGTGACTACAGGATAAGACAAATCAGCATGTGAAAAAGATGAACAGACATACACACGCGGAGATAACAAAACAAAGCCTGAAGAGAATTTCTGTAAATGCTACTTCAATCTCCAGTCTTCTTCTACCATGTATCTTAAACTGGAAGCTTCTCAAATCAAACAATTACCATGTTAATGGTTTCCATCATGGGAGATGACTTGACAGCACTAAGTCTGGCACTATCCATTGCAGTCTAAAGAAAAGAAAAAAAAAAGAAAATGTTAATCCAACCTAGAAGGCCAACATTAGGCTTAACTCACTACCTCTTAAACTCAAAGCCAAAAATCCATTTCAGATATATCCCAGCAAAAAATGATTACTTCTACAAACTGTGAATGTTTTCTGTTTCAGAGACAGCTGAATGTTG
The DNA here is from genome assembly GCF_016699485.2 of Gallus gallus. Classification (NCBI taxonomy): domain Eukaryota; kingdom Metazoa; phylum Chordata; class Aves; order Galliformes; family Phasianidae; genus Gallus; species Gallus gallus. The sequence goes on along the minus strand of NC_052572.1, from coordinate 67,140,884 downwards.
TAGCTGGAATACAGGAGGTGCACTACATAATTCTGATATGATGGACAAACAAAAATGGGGAAAAAACAGAAAAAGACTTACTCTGTCCTACTGTCCACTACCTTCTAGTTGACAGAAGAGCAGAGTTTGCTCCCTTCCTCTCCCCACAATAAAAGTAGCTGAATTTGCCCCTGAACAATAGGGTTCCAGTTACTTCCCCAGAAGGCTATAACTGATTAATATGGTTCTTCAATACAGACTGAAGGACACTGCTGAAAACACCCAGCTCCAGCCCGTACTGCTACAGCATGCCTTCTAATTTACATTACAAGAAGTCATGTAATTAAAACCTTAGAAAAAGCAGTAGCAAAGTCTGACAGTACAGGTGCATTATTAGACTCTTTGCCTGTTTCACAGTCATATATGGAGCTGAAGTGATGTTTAACTATACTGCTTACAAAGGTTGTTCTTCACTTTCTGAAATGCATGAAAATCTAGAGACTAAAAAAATCCCAACACTTCCTTGTCCCAGCAAAATAAATAAATAAAACACCCAAACCTGTCCATCCAGATTCCAACGACTAAATTCTTCTAGTAACCCTTTAGCTATTCTAGTTCACCTCTACCTCTCTGCTACTTTCTGGTCACAAACAGAATAAATGAAGTTTACATCTTTGCTATTTCTGCTCTGGTGATAATTCTCATTAATAATTGCACTTACTTTCTCCTGATCTGTTGCACAGAGACTTAAGTAATTGAGGACCTGAGGCTCCAGTGCACTCAAGGCCTCTAACAAGGCTGGGATAAGTTTTGGTGCATGAGGTTTCAGCATAGATCCAGCACTTTTACTGATCTTCACAAGAGTGTTAATGCTAGATGAAGAAGAAAGGGAAAGATCAACACAGAAACAATTTTGGTTGAAAAACAATCTCTGGTATCCTTCAATACAGTACCAAAAAATGGCCAATTCAGATTACAGGTATGCCAATATACCTGTGTCTATATGTTGTTCTGATCAGGTAATAGCAGATCCTAGCCCTGAGCCTCTAAGCTATTCTATGCTTTGCATGGAGATAGCTTGGATTAGCCAGGGTATCACAAAGGACAAAGAGTACTACAGACAATTGTAGGAACAAATAACATGTTTCAAAAAAGGTTCTGAACAAAGTCAGCCAAGAGAAATCAATTGTTTCTTCCCAAGAAAAACACAATTACAATGATCTGTCCAGATCCAATTTGTCAGCCTGAAACCTTTACATCTCTCAGGCTGCATTTTGACAGTATTTTCAAACCTTAAAAAGGATGAAAGAAAAATTCACTGTTTGTTTGGAGCTTTCTAACCTTCCTAAGTAATCATGATCAATAAAAGTTTCTCAGGAGACCAGCTATGCTCCAGGTCTGAAGTAAATGAAGAAATAAGGTTACAAAGTGACAAGCAAGAAAATTCCCTACATATCAAGGGACATCAAACCGTTAAATGGCATAACATATCTGAACAGTGTGACCAAATGCAGTTGCCTCTGCAACATGTACTGTCATTACTCACATCTAAACATGAAATAAGACCTGCCTTTTCCAGGAACTAACATGGGATTTTTTTGTTTGTTTACAAGCAGATGAAATGCCACTTCTGAAGGACAATCTTGAGCAGAAAAACACCCTTGCAGATCAGTTTGCCACTTGTACCAGGACAAAAGAACTCTCTCCTGAGCACTGAATCTGCACATCTGCAGAAAGGTGAGATATTTCAAGGTCAAAGTGTATAACTAGTTAATATTGTTGCCTCTATTTGTTTAAATAAGATGCTTCCAAAATAAACATATAGCTTCCTGTTAGAATTCAGTGGGTTCAATATGAAGGCTGTTTTGGGGAGAAATTTGTGACTCCAAACACAAAGAATGTTCTGCAAATCAGGTGAATAAGCTGGATCTCTTTGGCATCATGGAATCATCAAGGCTGGGAAAGACTACTAAGATCATCTAGCCCAACCCATTCCTTCCATGCCCAAATCATACATACCCTCAACCAAGAAAGTTTGCAGGATCCAAAACTAACCTGAGAGACCGGACTTCAGCAACTGTGCTGATTATTCCTTTATCGAGGAGACAAGGGAGCAATACAGCTACTGTCTTCTGACCAGCAGCTCCTTTGGAGGGATCACACATTTTCACACAAACCTGGAGACAGATGGGAATTGCTGTTACAAGTATGCACAAATTTCCTGCTTGTATTTAGTTAAAGCACCTTTTGAGTCAAACAGAAGAAGCCAAATGCAACTACACAAACTGCTTACAGAGAAACCCAAGCTCTGCCACATGTTCATTCTTCTGTCCAGAAAGTACTCAGACCCTAAACCATGTTCTTAAAGATGCTTCAGCTACAGTCAGTCTCCAGAAAAGGCAAATTCAAAGCCACATCTAAGAGGTGCTGATCTGCACCTGAATGGAGATGCCCTACATGATCTCTCAGCTCAAGGACAGCCCTTCTCGGCCACACAGATTCAACCATTCCACAAGGTGAGGCTACAAATCCCATGTCAGAGCAGACTCTGCAATTGTAACAGCAGCATGTTTGGACAGATTACCACTTTTGCCATTGAAATTACATGCTGCATACATCACGAAAGTTATGATTTCAAACACAGTTCTAATGATCTGTTGCCATTTCCACTGATTTGACCTTTTAGAAGAACATCAAACAGAACATTAAGTTATATGCAGACTATCCCCAACATATTTTGTCAGCAATTGCATCAAACAGTGAAGTTCAGAATGGACTACTTTATCTCACATCAGGTTTTACTGGGATTTGTCAGCTGCATCTTGCTGCGATTATAAAATGTTTCCTTAGATCTCAGCCCCAAGTGGGGGAAAGATTAGGAGAAAGAACCACCAGTTTAGTATCTCCTTCCCGTGGCTGTACAGAACACAGCATTGCATTAACCTCAAACACCAGAACTCCATCAATGTCAACAAAAGTAAGTAGCAGTATGTGGCCAAGCTTATTACTATTGCCTTTTAAGATACTCTTCTGTTTATCACTGTCTTATACTAGACAATTCTCCAAGAGGACAGCTGTTGTAAAAAGGCTCTCATTCCTTGAGAGATGACTGACTGAGGAATGATTATCATAGACATCCAGAACATATATGCATCTGTGTACAGGTGAAAAGATGAGATTTTTACCTTGCTTAAGGTTTTTAAGGCCAGTTCTGCTGCCTTTCGCACAGACTCCTAAAAAACAAAACAAAACATTTTTACTAGTTTGATAGCTTCCATATAACAATGCACACTCACTGATAAGTATAACACTAGTACTGTTAAGACTATATTCATGGCTGACACTTAGAAACTTTCGAAGAAATTTCATAGCAGCAAGTAAACAGTCAAATCAGCACTGACACCACTACCTGTCAGACTCTCACCTTACCTGCACTGACGAATTAACAAATATTGAGCAAAACTCCTGAATACTGAAACACAATCACTGACATGGGTAACTTCTTTGGATGTTCTCAGAAGAAGTCTGGCCTGTCACAAACAGACTTTCCCAAAGTTTGTTTTCCAGGTAAAATTTAGGAAATGGTGTCCCATGGACCCATTCCAAAGGCAGTATGCAGGTAGCTGATCTGTTTTGGAGGCTAGTATTTTTCATTAGCAATAAGGCAGAACGTTCTGTGCCTGTTGGTTTGAGTGCCCCAGAACATTTCTGAACACAGTGAATCTACTGGTATAAGAACAACTTCCTTGTACACAGCATAGTGTGAGAAACAGTCCAGCCCTGCTTTAGCCGGAAAATCTGGATGCAGAGAAAACACAAGCTCTAGCATGGGAGGACCTGAGGACTCTGACTTCTTATCTGCAAGGCATTTAAGCATACAAGCAGTCCAAAATAAACGTTTCTATACTTGAGAATATACTTAGGAATTCTTTCATATCCAGGAAAAAAATGCTGAACCTTCAAGAGTAAGGATAGCAGGAATGAAAGCTAACACTTAAAAACGTGATAAAAGCATACATAATTCATTAGAGAGCTTGGAAATTTTAACTGCAAAGGGCCTGAACCTGTAGTCTGCTTAACATAGAACTCCCATTATCTTCAACTCCATTTCTCAAAAAAATCTCTTCTGAACACCTCAGAGTTTGATCACTACTTTCTGTCGAAGATTCCAGTTCAATTTACAGTTCCATTACCTTAATGTCATCTTGCACTCTGAACAGAACTTCCCAGATTTCTGGAAGCTTGTCTATGATGTCATCCAAAGGCCTTCCTCTTAGTAGGTCATTCAGCGCAAGACAGCTGCAAACGAGGAATTTCATTTCCATCACATGGTGTATTTATTTGATATGGGTATACACACATTTGTAAATACAAGAAGGTGACTAAAAAGGAAAAATAAATGAGAACTGTTCTACAGTTCTTATTTTCCCCAAGCCCTAGATCTCTGTTATGTCTCCTTTAGCAGAAGGGACAAACACCCAGCTAGGCAGGTGAAATGTTAAACAGGTGGCAGCAGTAAAAAAAAGGCTGCTGTGGTAAAAATTGCTGTAGAAAACATTCCAGTTAGGATATTGTTTCAAATTTCTTTTCTCCGACTACAGGAAAAAAAAAATAACAAAAACACCACAACAGTCTGAGGTCTGAAACTGAAATAAAATGGAAGTTTTCAAAACAGTGTAACCATAAACTGACATAAATAAAAAAAGTTTATTAAAAATGCTCTTTCAAGCAGCATGCTGCTGTCAAGTATGTATAGAGACAGACTACCACTATCTTCTAACATTAAGCAATACTTCAGGTCCACAGATAGCCAAAAACTTTGTATGCAGAAAGCTCCTCCTTGGGGGGGATGCTGTTTAGCATTATGTCAAATTGCATGCAATAAAAATTTTCAGGTTCAAAGAAGCAAATTGCTTTAAGATTTTATCACACTTCAAGTCTGAACTCCAAGACCAGGATCTATCCTGACAGAAGGACACGTTCTCCTCCCACACAGACTTCTTCAGGTTAACATGTTCATGGTAAAAAAAGAGTTCAAAGAAAACTCTGTTACTTCCCCTAGCAATACCTGGATTCCCTGATTCTCCACAGACTGCTGGTTAGGTTACTGATCAAATCGTCAAGAATTTCTTTCATATACTTATCAACCTATAATTAAAAAGAAAGGAATATACTTGAGACAAGCCCAGAACATGCATTTGTTGTGCACTCTGAAGAAAGATCCTAATGGACAATATTACATGACTTCAGTCACAGCAAATGAACCAATGCTTGCCAGAGCTGACTGCGCAAGTTCATTTTGACTTTGCTTTAGAAGTGCCCTTCTTTGCACTGCTTCAAGGCTTAGAGCTGCAACAGAGACCACAATGAAAAAGAGAAATTCTTCAATCCTTTTCAAAGGAAATGTTTAGATGCAGCATCAAACATGCATTACAGGAGAAGCAGTTGTACTCCGCACAAGGATCAGACAATGGCTTCACACTAAGACCAGCCTTAATATGAGAAAGAATTTGCAAATCCAGCTCCAGTTCTTTTCAGATCCAGAGTAAGGGCATATTAAGAAGCCACTTATCCCTGAAACAAGCCTGGGAGGAGTTAACCTCAAATTGATGGAATAATCTCTTCCCATAGGCTTCTTCCCACTTCAGAACTGAGGAACCACATTTAGATGTTCTTGCTCTAAAGGACGTATCTTCAACTATAATGACTTCTCAAGAACTTTTCATATGCAATATCAAAGCAATACCACAGTGAGGAAAGACCCTACATGCAGGATAAAGTCAGTACAACTTTAACATTGGCCACACAAAGTCTACGGTATCCTTTCACAATCAAAAGGCAGCACAAAGCCTGTGTGCATTCCTCACCTCATCCTTAGGTTCAACCATATCTTTCTTTAGGACAACATCTAGTCACTTTCCACATACTTCCTCCTTTCCTAAGACACAGCTTTCTCATAAGGACCTTTGAAACACTCCTGGGTTAGCAGGAACTCACCACTGTTGTTTACATCACACTCACCATCGATTTGTCGGTGACCAAGGCATTCCAAATGCTGGTCATTGCTTGCCGAATGCCCAGGTTGGGGTCAAACTGGTAACGGTAAAGCCGAGGAAGAAGCTGGGGCAAAAATGGAGCCAGCTGCTCTCCAGCCTTAGCAGCTATCACATTGAAACCAAAAGCTGCTCCCTGAAATGATGACAGAAGAACATTTGGTGAAACCATTTACTCACCACTCAGTTATCACTCTGGGCACACCACAGTCAGTGGCAAAGTTGATTGACAGTCTAGATAACAAGAGAAAAAGAACAAGAGCAGTACCAGTACAAACTCTTGCCAACACTACAGTATCACAAATATATCAAGCAGACAGTCGCAATCAGGAGATAATTAGATACTTCTACTTCAGCCCTCACCACCCCACACTCTCCAACCTTTATTTCGAGATATCATTTGACACCCTTTGGCAAAGTTCTGGTGGAAAATTACAACTGTATGGATTTGACTACGTTTTTCCAAAATGAACTCTTCCTGAAGGAAGGTCACTGCCTCCCTTCAATTCTGCTGCGTTCAGAAGATCCAGAATAACTTATGTATTGAAAAATTAAAAATAAAACAACTCTATCTTAACCATGCAACTTACATTTCTGGGGATTACTGGTTTGCAAGTGGCCTTATTTACTTTAAACTCAAGCATTCTTTCATACTCTTCGTTTTTTTCCCCCAGCAGAGGACCATTGTCAATTATGACACAGTGGAACTGATGCTCACCCACGAAGCGTCATGGAATTTGGCAAAACAGCTTGAAAAGAAGTTACTCAGAGGCAGTGCAGTGACAGCCTCTGGTGACTTCCTCTACATTTCCTGGCTTGACATGTCAAAAGCTGCCATTCAAAACCTCAGTTATAGAACATCACAGGATAGAATGTACTTTCTAGACTGTGAACCAGACAAGACAAACTCATAGACAGGACCACAGCTATGATGGTGCAACGAACCATCTAGCAACATCCTGCAAAGCTTGCTCCATTTGACTCTTCAATAGAGGTGCCCCAGTGTTGAGAGAGGGAAGTCTTGAAAGACATGCTGACTTGATAAACACTGGATGGAAGCTAATGCTGGTGCTTGATTTTCGCATTAAGTAGCATTTTGCAGAGACTCAAAACCTCAGGTGAGGAGCACAAAAGATGCAATACAGAGGATGTGGTACTTGGTATTTTCCACATAAAAGAGCATCAAAGGTGCTCTGCATACTCTGAGGGACTGAACAACTTCCTCCTATGTTTAGAAAGAAAGAGTGAAAAAGACAGCTGCCAAGCTAGAGCATCTAAAAAAATGCACTTAAAATTTATTATACTACTTTCTTGCCCTACTCCTGATAAACGGGTCCAGTAGTCTTCTGACTTTGCTAGGAGTCTCAGTAGTTTTAAAATATTAAGGCTCTATATTTTGTTAAGTTAAAAAATGACATTATTTTGGCAACATAGTTTAAACAGTGTATTTTCAACTGGTTTTCTAGTAATCAACTGCTGAACAATTTTTGTTCTGCTTTCTTATGTAATAAAGATCATTTTCTTCAGCATATGAAAATTCATCCAGTTTTGAAAATATCTCTGTCTGAACACATCATGATCTCACTTCTGAACACTCAAAATGCGAAAGAGAAAGGATCACAGCTAGTTCAACGTGGAATACAGGATGGCCTGTGATACCAATATTACGTTGTAAGAACTTGAATCTAAATTTGTTTCCCATGCTGCTTAATTTGCACTGAACAGGACACCAAAACACCAACACGAGGCCTTTACATGCAGTTACCTATGGATCACAGAACTGCTGTGAGAGAAATGCAGTCACTATTTCTAGAATTCACAGGAGAAATGGGGGTGATATGAAAGCAAGAAATTACCTTCCGAGAATTCCACATGGCATGATGGTTGGCCAGGTTCATGAATTTATACACCAGGTCTGGCTGATTGAGATCACTAGCAAGTGAACAAAGCTCCTTGTAGGTAGAAAGACCTTGACTGTGAAAAGCAGAAGAGAAATAAGTTATTTTTAGGGAAAATTATTACTTCTGGCAGAAGAAATACAATACTCTGTGCTTATTGACCACTGTCAATAAACTTACCCATCTGGCGTTTTGCTCAAGCCACCCTGAAACACCACAGTTTCTCCAGTCATCTCATGCTTGGCTCTATTGGAAAAGAGGTCCAGTATTAGCTATACCAAACTCTATCCTTGAATGTACTGTACACTACTGAGCAAGTGAATTTGTTTTTCCCTATTACTCAGTAACTTCCTATCCTTTCAGTTCCAGACCCACAAATAAAAATAAATAAATAAATAAAAATCAACCAACTGAAGAAAAAAAACCAATACACAGAAGTGCAAAGCCACACACTGCAAGAAATCTCATCAGCCTATGTCATGTGTAAAGTTAATGAGACATGGCAGAAAGCTAGGGCTTTGCTGTGAAGTCAGAAGCCAAGTCAAAACACTGATGGATAGCTTATTTCAGACCAGATGCAAGCTACAACAGTGAAAAGCACATCTACTTCAGAATAAAAGAAAAAACAACAAAACATTTCCACACATCTGATCTTCTTCTGTTCACCAGCACTGAATCCCCCTCACTTGCAGATTATGTTTTTGTCACCAAGTTAGAAAGGAGAAGGCTGTCATGATCACTTCCAACATAGATTCAACATGATTAACAGCCTGTAGCTCTGCAACACCATATTTTTTGTGATAAAGTAGACATGCAACTATCAACAATTCTCTTCAGCAAAGTGTATGCTTCAGACAAGTAAGAATCTACTCCTACAACATTTATACTGTTCAGAGTCACTGCAGGAGCTCACTGTCCTTTGCAATTACACAGTGCAGCAAGGAGGAAATCTAACCAAACCCAAACTGATTTAAACTGCTTGAATCAGGACTGAATCATTATTTAGTAGCTTTGTTAAATGCAAAACAAAACTGGAATAGCTTCACTCACAATAAACCCAGGCTGAATTAAGAAATACCTCAGTTTGACTCCCTGGCAGTATGTGGATAATGGTTTCCCCCAGGCACAAAGCATCTCTCTCACGCAAAAGAGGCACATTTTTATTCCCATCAGACATGTAGCTTAGAGTACTTTTTAAGGCACACTGTACCTTTTCCCCGTCATAAGGGTATCAACAAGCGTGGTGACTAGCTCTTGCTGATCCTGTTCACTTCCTAGTTCATATATCAGCCCAAGACCTTTTGAAGCAACATCCTGACTAAGCTCTGCAAGAGATTTCACAAAGTGAAATTAAAGATAAGCATGTGAATAGTAATAAACAAATTTCAATTACAAGATCCAACAGAAAAAAATCATGATTAAGAAACAAAAGCTGTGCATTGCAGTCCACAGATCTAATCTGGCAACATGAGCTTTGTTCTGAAGCAGCAACTTCCTCCCGCCCCATAAATTGACATCTTCATATTAACATTGTCATTCGTGGCTTTGAAATAGCTGAGAGCGTTCAAAGAGCTGCCATTATTCAGACATGCTACAGGCCCCTGACCTGCAGTTCAGCAAACAGTCCCTTCTTTCACTTTGGTGAGCTCTGGTTAGTCCACTGGATGCCATCCTTTGCACTAGTTGCCATCGCTAGACATACAAGTCAATCATTTTTTGTTTAAAGATAGCTTAGAGTTGCTGTTCATATAGAACTCTGTGATACTTCTGCTCAAAGCAAAGCAGAAGCAGCAGACTGAACAGTTTCTGTTATTACAGCCTGCAGAATAAAATGCAGAAGTATATTTATACTCTGCCTCTCATTTCTACAAGACCTAGGAAAGAAAGTTTCTGAAGTAATGAAAGTGGCTTTTTTTTTTTTTAAACAAACATTTTAATGCTCACTGACGTAGAGGGTGAAAGTAACTTCCTGCCTGTTGTAGATTCTCTTTAACTTTAAGACCTCAGTAAAAGACAGAACTGTTGTGGTAGTACTTACCATCACTGTCTGACAGAATTGAAACAAATGCACTTTGAATATCCTTGAGGTGAGACTAAAAGACAAGAAAGAAGGATATTATTTTTATTTCAGGCTTAATATCCTCTGTCTTATCTCAAGACAGTCCCTAACAGAGGCAACCATATTAATAGGGTTGTCTATCTGAGCTACAACTACGACAAAAAGTGTCATTCTTTCAGACTGGTAAGCAGCTGCCTGACTGTCACTCACAGAATGTAAGTTATTTGCCCAGTACCTTTTTATAGCTACCATGTTATTATTAAACAAGGAGAAGAAATTATATGGTTTACTACATAGCAGTAACGTGGCACAAATGAGGCATCCTCCAGGCAAGGGACATAGCAAACTAGAGGATTTTGCTACTCCCCCAAAATACGCAGTTAGATCGGTGTAATATCATAGTAACTCTATGTAGGGAAAGGATGTTTTGGTTGAGAATGCTTTTTTGTTGTTGTTGTTGTTGCTGGGTATGCTTTAAGTACCTCCTTGTACAGGAACCTCCACACTTTGCGATTCTCATCACAGACAAGCACTCCAAGTGCAAGATTTTTCAAACCATAACCAAAAATACCAAGTAAATGAAACATGTAACTTCTGCTCGGTAACAAAGTTGTGACTAATTCTGTGAAACAAGTCTATGAAATTACACCTAGTTCTTCACTTTCCTCCCCCTCTTAGGCCTCCTTCTGGTATTCTCCAAAAATAAATCCTAATAACTATACTGATATCCATCTCTTCTTCCTAAGAAAAGATGTGCTGGCACTTCATCTTATAAAATGGATTTACAATGTGCATACTCTGATTTGAGTGCAAGCCAGATGTTTGGAAAGATGCTAATCAGCTTTGTTCATCTGACAGTTGATGTTCCCCTGCTAAGGGAAGATAAGCCATGACTCAAAAAAGACCTCAGTAAGGACTGCAGCAGCCCTGGGGATAAAAAGGCAATAAATAAAGAGGAAAGAAATGGACAGAAAGGAGGCAAGCAGCAAAAATGGGGATGAGGAGCCAGTGTCAAGAAAGGGACACGTTCCTTACCTTAATTGCTTTGTGTGTACTCAGCTTCTTCACCATTGACAGAAGCCAGATGCAAGCTGCTTGCCTAACATGTGGGTTGGGGCTGATAATGTGCTTGTTCAAAATTAGGTCTAGAACCCAGGGAACCACATCATTTACCTTCAGATCTAAATGAAAGAAGGGTAGAGGGGAAAGAGGGAATTTTCAGCATCAGACACACATTTTTTATTTCCATACAACATGTAGCAGCGATGTAAAAACTACTCAAAAGTGACTAAGAAGGTGAGGCCTTATCCTCTGCTTATTCAGAAAAGATCTATAGGGTAGCTTCTGGGAAACTATTTCTCTTAAAAGAAACTCTAAAGAGAGCTCTCCTAACCATTCATGACAGTGCTTGTGGCCCAGAAGAGTATGAGTACAGAAACACTCATCACTGCATTTTTTTTTTTTAGCGTGTGTGTTAAGACTCAAAAATCCTGGAGCAAAAGCAGGGTTTGGTTCTGCCCCACCCTGAACATGCTCATCTTTGTGTTCACTTGAGATCTAACACCATCTCTCTCAAGTGGCAGTGAATTAGATTTCATAGAGAAGCTATTTAAAAATCACATGAAATAATGTTTCTATCTACTTCTTCATATATATCTACCCTTTGAGTAGATGGACTTGAAGCTGTGAAACAACTCGTTTACAACTCAGTATTGCAGAACACAGAACAAAATGCAGTGTAAAATATCACTTGCTTCTTCCACTATTAATCAAACACAACAGATAAAGCCAGTGTTAAGCTACAGCTGTGAGATTTCACATTTCTCAACCCGGACCTTTGTATAAGGAAGACATACCTGAGGCAGGGATATATTCCTCCTCTGTGACTGTCCATGCATCACGTGCAGCCACCGAGCTGGTTCCTACAGCAGCACTGGTAATAGCTTCACCCACAGTGAACTGCAGTTCTATCTGTTTGGCCTAGGAAACACAATAGAACCTCACTGACTACTGACTAAATGAGCACCAAAAGTTTTGGTGCGTATTCGAAAAACCCACAGCCCATTACTCAGTCCCAGTACTCAGCACTAATTTACAATATCACACTTTTGGTGAGCTTCTAAGACTATCCGGTGACTTAGATCCCTTGGAGCTGATAAAAGCAGTGCTGATGTCAAGCACTTCAAAATGAATGGCAAGAGCTAAAGCAAAGAATTTGCCAGTCTCTACATAACATAAAGAACAGGAAAAAAAAAAGAAAAAGGATAGGAACAAGAAGTTTAAACAAGATCACCAGCCATTAACAAAAGTTACCATGACTCTAGGAGATGAACAATCTTTTTCCACATGAAAACAATTCAGCTGAAATTTTGCTTTGATTCTCTTCGTTCCATTATTTTCCTAAGCCCTGGGGAACAGAACGTGTAGAATTCTGCCAATTTTTTGTCAGTCTTTGTGGTGAATCTTTATCTCTTAAGAACTGACTACTATACCTGCTGAGTACCACTGCTCTCCTTATTCTCTGAAAGAACAAAATGCTCACGTAATTTGGACAAGCACGCCTTTAGCTTCCTGCAATCTAAGATAAACTGTTCTTCAGTTGTTTTTTTCCCCCTTCAAGTACGTATTTTATAAAGGAAGCTGTAATGTTCCTGAACAGTTCCAGGTCATAAACAGAGCACTCAAAAACATAATTTCGTAGACGCGTACGCAATGTTCTTGCTATTCTAGCTTGTTTGATCACATCAGACTGGAAGACTGCAAATTCAGTCTGTTTCATACTCAATAGATGCTTCTACAATGCCGAATTCTATGTGAGTATGAACAAGGAAGAAAGAAAAACAAGCTGTAAAGAAAGATACTAAAAATCTCCCCAGTTTTTAATTTTGCAGTCTGGCGTATGGAAATACATATAGCAGCTCTGCAGTACTGCAAAAGAACGCAGTGCACTACTGGTAGACTTAGGCTGACAACAGATTTTCCTATAAATAAAGCTTCTAATTCAAGTGAGTTACACCAGCGGATGTACTTCTGATGAAAAAGAACATGTATTTATATTACCGCCTTGTAGGATACACTTGAATGCCAAAATACAGACTTATGGATTCACTACTAAAAGCTGTTAATGTTTTATGTGTAAAGGCAGTCCCCTTGAACCAGGGACACATACTTCATCTCGAAGACTGGGGCACAGACCTCAGCAGGCAAGCTTTTAAACTGTGGCATAAAACATTTTAGAATTTTACATGCCCCAAACCTATCTCAGCTCTCTATAATTCATGCCAGCTCTAACAAAGTTGGAAGCACTACAGATGACAGCTTCCTTGTAAACCTGGCTCCAGAATACAAAGAAAAACATTCAAACAGAAATACAGCTGAAAAGCAATACATGCTAGTTCCTCACCTCCACAGAATCCATTAAGCCTTGCAACAGTAGCTTTTGGTGGGGGAAATCTCCATCTCCCACAGGGAAGTAACCCAATGTTTGTATTGCTCGTTCCTTCATCTTAAATACAAAGAAAACCAACAACAACCACATTATCTTCTTGTAAGTCCAGAAGATACACTTTCAAACCTCTCCTTCTCAGCTTCTTGCTGAAATTTTACTTACGGTACCTGAAGTTAGACGTGCCATAGACTTACTAGCCAATTGCTGCTCCTCTCTTCCAAAACACAGTTTTCCATATGACACAGAGCAAAATAAATGTCGTGTTATGTTTGACAATTATTCTCCAGAAGACATTCCCATTTTCCCTGAATTAAAATGATCCCTTTTTATAATTTTCATCCCAAAAGCTTCTCCGTGGGAGTACAGAAAGCACACACAAACTGCTGGACAACATCAGGTATTCTAAAAACACTCCAAATCTGACTAACTAAAGCCAACAATGAGTCCTAGTCCAAACAGGTTCGATAGTAACTTCTTTGAAAAACAAAGCTGAGTTGGACAGGCGATACATTCCAGAAATGTACCAGAACCCTAACAACGTTACAAAACCTTGCCTTATTTGTTTCCTTGCTGGAAGGGATTCGGGCCAGTAAGCTTTCAACAAGTTGCAGCTTTGTAAAGCCTGTGCCTTCGCTGGGGATTGGCAAGGGGCCATTTCTGCCAATCTCCCCAAGAGCTGTGCAAGCAGCCACCACGAGGAAGGGAGAGGTGCTGTCCAGAAAAGAACCTACAGGAGAAAAGAAACAGGATGACCTGGATCTTGTTTTATTATTTAGCAGAGAGCAAGCAAATAGCAAGGCACTTATTTCTTTCACAACTGGTAGAAAGCATTATGCTCCAATAAAATCAAAAGGTGAGGAGACAGTGGGAGGAGTCTTGGCAGCAGCACCACACCTAATTGGGCTATGTTGGTCAGTGAGCTAAGAGTCCACCTAAGTCATGCTGAAAAGGGTTATATCCATACACCTAATCAAACGGTAGTTTCATAGGCTGTAAATTTTATCATACAAAGTGAACTCAGGATTAATAGCATTTACAGGCTGAGTATCTTAGAGAAGTCCTCAGCCTGAGGACTACAAACAACTGTTACATGCAGCAAAGCGTCAGGTGGGAAGTTACCTATTGTCTCTGTCGTTGACTTTATGAGCTGCTCTTGTTCCGGCATGACTGCAGTGTTTGGCTGTTCTATGTCATGTAGCTCCATTGCTCTGATTTTCCCTTTGGCCAAGTACCTTCCTACTGTAAATCCCAAAGCCAACAAGGATCCATGTTGGACCTCCGGGCTCTACAGACAACACCAACAGTGCAAAAAATCTCATTTTCAGAGTAAGTAACACTTTCCACAAAGCACTGATTTAAGAACACAAATAGATGAGCCAGCTGGGAAGAAAGCCGAGTACTAACATACAACACAAGAGTTTGATATTGCTAGTGCTCTCTGATGGAGTCCTTTAGGATAAATTAACAAAACTATTAGAGACTCAGGAGGACAGACTTAGAATTTAGCATCAGAACTCACATTCCTAAAGTCTTCCCCCTGGAGGCTATGCCAAAATAAATAAATAAATAATCAAACAATGACTTTTTAAGTACAGACTTATCTAGATGAGTCTTTTTCCCCTCTATAATTCAGCTAGCCATTTACGCTGCAGTTCTTACTGAACCACTGAAGATCCCTGCCACCCTTACCAGCATGGACTGAACTGCTTTTGTATGTTCACAAGAAACCAGCAAAAAATGTGTGCTAACACCTTACATTTTGTTGTTCTAAGACTACACTCCTCTTTGCTGTGAGCCAGGGTCTACAGAAGATCTGCCATAGCTTCACAGCCTACTGGTAAGCAGACCACTGGGACAGAAAGGAGCCAGCTTTGCTACTGCAGAACCTGCACCCTATGTACAGCTGTCCAATGATGTGGCCTTGCATCACTGCCAGCTTTCAAAAAAAATCAAACCATGTCCGTTAATTAACCCACAAAATAACCAAAATCTCTTGTCAGCATTGGTCTGTTTCCTGAAATGTAAAGTGGAGTCTCACTAATTTCTACAGAGAAAATGAGATTAAAATGTTTTGTGAAAATGTGACTTAAACATACTGATACTTTCCCTCATTTTCAGAACTCAAGACATCAGCAAATAAATATGCCCCTTATTCATCTCTCCAGATAAGAAATTCTCTCAGCTCCTTCCCCATTCTCTAAGTGGCAAAAAAAAAAAAAAAAAAAAAAGGAGAAAGAAAAGGACAAGGGGAGGGAGATGGACAAATAGTGAAAGAAAACCACCAAGTGGGTGGGAGACTGTGCTAGGGGAGGTGGAGGGCTGCTGAGCAGTCCCCTGTGGGGTGAGAAGAAGCTGGGCTTCAACCAAGCCCCAAGGCAATGAGATGTTGTAGGGTCAGTGGCTTAGTTAGGGGAGGAGAATCAGTAAGAAGCCAAGATCTTCATCCTTCTGTGCATGCCTTAAGTTGCCCACAAATATGGAATTAGGAAAGCGCTGGTGATAAGTAGTTTGATCTATTACCATTCAATGAGACAAGGTATATCTAAGAGAGTAAAACTCCCTTAAGCATGTGTGTAAGCATGTGACTGAACTGGCTCTACTTTATGAGAAGTGTCTCAAGAAACCCTCTTATTAAACTGAACAACAGCTTCAGGGATTAATTTATTTAGAGATCTGTTCCACTCACCCACAGCAAAAATCCCTTCCAACACCCAGCTAGTTAATTTTACACTCAGATTAAGGCTAATACATCCTGAACACACTGTAAGAAATTCAGATTTCCCATCAGTTACATGACACTGAAAAGCCCAGCAGGAAGCAGACAAAGGAAGGTAGTTACATGATTGTCTTTTGTCATCTTGATCAGCTGCTCCACAGAGGCCCTAAGCTCATTTCCAGACATTGTAGACAGCACTACAGAATAGAACAGGGCAGCAAGCTCACGCATTTCTTCTTTGTTTGTGTTCATCAGGCTCTGCAAGAGTTTTTAGTAAGAAACAAAACATGGAATCAACTACTTAAACAGTCTGTTCATGCAGAGTTCCAAGCTTACAGCTACAACAGCCATGCAGCGGCATAAACAGCATTTAATTCTTTGAATTCGGAGTATTATCATTTAGTAAGAAACAAAGCACTAAATACAAAGCACTGATTACACATTAACTTTTAGCAGGAGGAATATTACCAGTAGCCCCAGAAGGGCTACTCACTAACTCTCAGATAA